>NC_136063.1:1011885888-1013238941 GCF_964261635.1 Lissotriton helveticus
TCTCTTTCACAAGGTACTGTTTATAGAGAGAGATGTATACATGATTATTTACTCTCCATAATCATGGCTTCCAGAATGTTCGCATTTACCAGAATCTCTCTTTTTGAAATTATATATCTGCACAAAAAAAGATTATTATCTGTAAATCACGAATACCCCATCTTAGTGAACTTGCTCCCTTCAGGGTGCAGCTCTGCCAATGTTTTTCCTCAGCTTTTTCCTTTGCCTTCTTTCACCTTTTGTGTTGCCCTCACCCCAGCTCCCCCACCCTCCCCAGTAAACCTTCCAGCGTTTCCAGCCACCCAGGTGTCCAGCCCCTGCAGCACTACTTAATGGCGGAAGCTGTGCAGTGAAAGTGCTGTCCACTAACCTTTAGTGGATTTGCTCCTTTCATGGCATAGCGCCACCTGGTAGGTGGTGCTGAACTGCTGGTCAGGAGTTCGAGACCCTCCTCCTGCCTGCGCCTCATTCCTGGTAGTCTAGTGACAGAGCATCACTGCTATGCTGCCAGGGCTGCCCTTCTGTCTCTCTTTTCTGCTTTTTTCTGCTTTTTGACTTTATTTGTGCTCTTTTCTGTAGATTCAGCTTTTGCCTTTCTTTTGTTTTTCCTCTGCTTTCTCCTTTGTCTTCTTTCTCCTTTTACCCCCCCTTGCCCCTGCCCCTGCAGCCGAGATCCCCCACTGCCCGTCCCCGCCCAGTGACCCTTCCCGCTTCGTTTCTCACCTCCCAGCTCTGCAGCCCACCTGCAGCACTACCTAATGGCGGCAGCTCTGTGGCCGTGCAGCAGGGGCTCCAAGGGCGCACCAAAGGCAAGCCTGTCCATGCCCATCCATGCCTGGACTGCGCCCAGCACCAGGGACCCTGGTCCTCGGACCTTCCACTGCTACAACACCAGCACCCTCCTCACCCCAAACGGAGGTCATCATGCCACCTTCCTCCTTGCTTCACCAAAGGGGACCCAATGACTCTTTGCCTGCCAGAACTGCAGCCACACCTTCACCCACGCCAACAAGCCAGATCCTTTTACCACCCAGCCGACCAACAGCACACCTGACCGGCTCAACTGCATCCTCCTCAATGTGTGATCCCTCCACAAACATGCCACAGAAATCTGGGACCTCCTTGACGTCGCCTCTCCCGACATTGCCTTCCTCATGGTAACCTGGACCAACCCCTATTCTGGAACGGACATCGCCATCGCTATCCCCGACGGCTACAAAATGACCACTATGATGGCACAGACCGATTAGGAGGAGGCATTGCCATTGTCCACAAGAACAACCTGCGACTGACCATGCATTCAAACGACCCAACAACACCCAGGGGGCACCTCCACTTCTGGATCCAGACCAGCCCTAAAAGCACCCTCCGCTGCATCCTCCTCTACAAGCCCCCCAGCTGCCACCCACCCTTCACAGATGCCAGTGTAGACCTCATTGCACCCCATGCTTTTGCATCCATTGATTACATCCTACTCTGAGACTTCAACTACAACCTGGACAACCTCAGTGATCAGAACACCACCTCCTTACTGGAAAACCTCTCTGACATCAGACTCAAGCAGCAAGTCACCTCACCATCCCACACAGTTGGACACATGCTCAACCTGTTTTCTTTGCCAGTGGTAACATCACCTACAGCCACACCATCAAACTCCTCTGGACTAACCACCACTGCATGCATCTCGCCTTCGCCATGCCCACGGTACACCACCACCCTCGTCGCCTCCCTGTCGGAGCTAGAACAAGGCCATCTTTGGAAAAGTCTCATTGACTTACTCAGCACGACCACTCCGCCAACACCAATATATACCAACACTGCAGCGCGCAACCTTCATCGATGGATCTCCAACTCCGCCAAGAATTTGTCACCCCCCAAAAAGACACCAGGTAGGCACCAGTCCAAGAAAGATAGCTGGTTCAATCCAACCCCAACAAGTCCAGACCCAACTGAAGACGACTCAAGAAGAGATGGAGGAACAACAAAACCCCGGAAACCCACCATATAGCAGCCACCTCCATTGCCCCCACAGTTTGTTACACCATCAACTGCTCCATCGAAACCGCCACCATCCCCGACGACTGGAAACACACCATTATCAACCTCCTCCTAAAGAAGCCATCTGCAGACCTGACAGACTTCAAGAACTTCAGGCCCATCTCCCTCCTCCCGTTCCCAGCCAAAGTCATCGAGAAGGCCATCGACAACCAACTATCTGAGTTCATCGAAGAGAATCACATCCTGGACACCTCACAATCAAGCTTCAAAGCAAACATAGCACCAAGACTGCACTCCTCGCCCGAACCAACGAGATTTGCCCCCTCCTTGACTGGGGCAAAATTATAGCCCTCATCCTTCTGGATCTCTCGGCTGCCTTCGGCACCATCTCCCACAGCTACCTAATTACGAGATGTAGGAGAGTAGGGTTTGATTCCTATGGTCACCCCCACTACTTGTAAATGTTTACTAATTCATTTATTCCCCAAACTTGGTCTTCCAGTTTCATAGTCCCAATCTTTAAGAAGGGGGATCGGTCAAACCCGAGCTGCTGCAGGCCGATCTCCCTGATCGATAATACTCTGAAAATCTTGGGGAGAGTACTATTTAATAGGATCAAGTCATGGGCCGAGGACTGTCAGGTTTTACACCCATGCCAGTTGGGGTTTAGGAGCAAGATTGGCACTGTGGAACAATGTCTCAACCTCAACTTAATTATTAGAAAATACAACATAGCTAAGAAAACACCTGTGTACCAGGCATTCATGGATCTTACGTCAGCCTTCGACTTTGTAAATAGATCTCGGCTTGGTCAACTCTTTTAAATTATGGGCTAGATGATTCATTAGTTTCTTTTTTAGCATACCTACATAAAGATCTACAAGCCAGGGTGCGCATTAGTAGGGACGGTGAGATCTCTAAAGCTATTGAAGTTGGTAGGGGGGTCAGGCAGGGTTGTGTCCTGGCCCCCCTCCTATTCATTCTCTATATAAATGATCTAACCAAATCCCTGGTGACCCTAACTCAAGATGTTCCAGTTGTCAACTGGAATAAAATTCCTGCATTGTTATATGCTGACGATGCAGTATTGATGGGGCGTACCCCTAAAGCTCTACATGCCCTGGTTCATGGTTTTGTAGAGTGTATGGCAGCTTTAGACTTATGTACTAATTTAAAAACATCATTCTTGATGTCATGTGGGTCTAAGAAGCATTTTAACTCCTCAATTGTTTTAAATTCAAATCAATTATTAAGCACTTGCACTTTCCCATATCTTGGTTTGGTATTCACATCAAATGGATTGTGGAATGATCATGTGGCCCACTGTAGAAGGAAGTTTATTAACTCTATTAATACCATACTTGGGCTACCCAAGCCAAGAAACACAGAGGTGGTGCCTTCTATTGTTAAAATTTAAAGATTGCAATGTATACCAGTCGCAACCTATGGCGCAGAGGTTTGGGGGCACAGGACGAGCACCTCCATTCAGGGTGAAGAGAATAGATTCTGCCGTAAAAATTTGGGTGCACCAATCTCTTCCTCTACGTATGCTGGCCATAGTGAACTCAACCTACAGTACATAGAGGATTTTATAGAGGCTCGCCCGACTTTGTTTTGGCTGAGAATTTGGAAAAACCTGGCTGCATTATTGACAAGAGAGATAATTCTAGATTGTCTGAAATGTGACAAGGGAATCGATATACCGTGGTTGGCAGCTGTCCATAAAAGCTTAAGCAGTGTGAATATAGAATGCCTATTTCTAAATCCCCTAGACCTTAGCTCTATAGGCACTAAATCTCTTGAAAAAACCCTTTATGCATCATATAAAAAGTCAAGATTAGCAACGGAATGTAAAAAAATTTCAGTTGCTAGATATATGCAAATTGAGAATGTGATCCCAGCAATATCCAGATATCTTTTAAAACCAATTGGCCGCTGGGTAAGGGGTTTATTCTTTCAGCTAAGGTCAGACCCAATGAAATATCTGCTGTCATTTCCTAGGGGTTTTATCGCCAACCTCGACCTTTTACATTGTCCCTGTAATAATATACACAAGCAATCAATGTTACATTTCTTATTTTTCTGCTCTTATTATTTACTTTTGACCAAAAGATTCCTGATTCCATATTTTAAAGCACGACATGTAACTGATCATAAGGCAGCCTATGGGATGGTGCTAGCTCTAAGCGATGATGAATTATGTTTCCGTGTCGGATCATTTTTGAAAACAACGGTGCGTACCCGTAATTCCATGCACCCCGGTTAATTTAAATGGTTTTTGCTGTATGCTCCTGACGCGAACGCTTTTATCTGATTGCATTTTTGTTATATCAAATGTATTCCATCTTACGATTTTAACCTGGATGTTTTAATGGATCGTATAATTATGACCTATTTATTGATACTGGAGACCATTTTTGATTGTAATGAATTGTGTCTTTTTAAACTTGTACTTTTATGGATATGTTGTTTTTATACGAATAAAGTTCATATTGATTGATTGATTGATATGGTCACCCCCACTTTTTGCTGTGGTTCTCTGGTTTTTCGACTGTAGTGTGGCTGTGGGCCTGCTAATCAGACCCACAGCCCAGATGTTCTCTCTCTAAATTAATACCATGTACTTTAGGTACATACCAGATTGGTTACTGGGTCACTCTTGTGAGCCCCTGTATAGAGTACCATAGGTACCCAGGGCAAAAGTGTACCCTAGGCCTACCAGGGGCTGCAGCATGTATTGTGCCACCCCTGGTTTGCCTTCCAAACTGACACCACAGGTCTGTTCACACAGCCTGGGTAAGGTGGTGTAATCACCCCTTACTTAGATATAGTATACCTATATCTACCTTTATATATAGACACATATACACCTATAAGCCACTCCTATGGTAGGCCTCAACGATCCTGGAGGCAGAGTGCTTAGTTTTATGTGAGAGGGTGCCCTAGCATGAGCTGAGCCCCTCTGCAGCCTTCGGAACCATCTCCTTATAGCTGTTCCATGATATAGCCATACCATATACTCTTAAGTGCATTAAAATCCTCGTGGTTAATGCTAACTTTGGTTTGGCTTTATCAAAACATGTCGTGTAAGTTGTCAAACACTTTGGAATACTACCCCCCCCCCGCCAATTCTGGCATCGGGGTAGAATTCCACCCTTCTAGAGGGAAAAGACATGTAAGTTACTGCTTTACCCGGTTAAAGTTAAACAGAGCCTCAGCATCACAAAATGGATGCTGCTGCCACAGACACGAGTATGACCTCCTGTTGCTGGGGGAAACACCAGCAAGGGCGGCCTGGACAATACGTTTCCTGTCCAGGGAGGTGCCAGACAGGGGTTTTGGGTATTGGGGCAGGGAGGGCTGCATTCAGTGAATGCATCTTGACACTGCGTGGGGCACACAAGGTGCTCCATGCATAGCCCGGTTCAAACCAGTTGCTGGGGCACTCCAGCCCCAGCTCTGGTGCAAAACTGGACAAAGGGAAAGGGGTGTAACCAGCCCCTTCTCAGGTCCACCCATGGGGGGCACCTAGTCAGGTAATCCAGCCCCCTTTCTTAGTAGAAGTATAGGAGCTGTGTCCCCAGGACTTTTGATTATCCTGGATGAATCTTTGAAAGACATATCTTGGACCTTTGACATTCCATTCTGACTGGAAGATGGAAGACATCTCCCTTGTGGTCAAGGAGTGACCACCCTGTGCAAACAGGCACCACCAGCAACTTTGCTAGTCTGCAGTTTCAAGGCTCCCGTCGGAACCCGAAGACTCTGTGACTCAAGAACTAGACTTCCAAACTTCTCTGACCCTCATCCACATCCACAGTAAAGCTGAGACATGTGCCGGACACGAGAGATGTGGGACCGAACATCTTGGACATCCTGCATTTTGCTACCTGCACTCCTTTCCTGAAGCCTCAGTAAGTTGTGCATTGGGGTACGAGAAGCCCCAGCCCCGAGCACCATTTGTACTGAAGCCCAGGCCCTTACACTCCGCGAGTGTCCCGTGGGCCCCACCTTTGCATTTGAGCTTGATGTATATTCCTGGTTTCTTGCCCGTTGGCTAGTGAGCCTCCTGAAGAAGCCATATTTAATTTACTTTGTTTTCCTGGTTGCTCCAGGCTTGCTCCACCTTCCCTGAAAGGGAGAAGTGCCACAGATCTTGCTGGTCTGCAACAGAGCCAATCTTAACATCCTGCTTGGGTTGCAGTTGCCAAGGCTTGTTGGGTCCAACACAGATACCAACACTTCAGTCATCTAGATCCAATGTGGCACAGCTCGAATCCAGTGCCTGGTCATCGTTGATGCCTCCTGGACCTCGTAGCTGAAGAGACAAACTCACCTTCTTCACCTTAAAGCACCTGTCATTGCCTGGTGCCTTCCTGGTTCCTTCCTGGTCACTGGCTAGTGACAAAGACTCTGTCCCCTCTGTTTTCAGGTTCTTCACATTACCAATCCACCCTTGGATCCACCCGGACACTTTTCCTCTGGTCGCCTGCAGCACTTCTTTGCAGCTATCCATAGAAAATGACGACGAAACCCGACACGAAAAGACACCTATGCACCCGGCTTCCCTGAGTGAGGTAACACAAGTACTCCAGTGCTCCAGTGAGTCTTGACTCTCGAAGTGTCCTAGTTTAAAAGGGTTCCATCCTAGTCCATCCGGAAGTGTCCTTAAACAGTAACTTTGTAACTTCTTCGTTTCCCATACAAAGTCAATGGTAACCCGCATCTGTGTTTAAACGCTGCACGCGTCTCCCGTGGGCCTCCTACTTCCTAACCTTTGGTTGTTTGGTGTAGCCCCAGCGATTCCACAGGCCCCAGGCCTGCTTTCTAACTCTCACGTGGTGCTTATACTACTTTCTTAGTATATGGTTTGTGAGGCCCCTAGGGCATAACGTATACTGTGCAACTTATCGTATATTACCTGTTTGACTTGTATTGTATTTTGACCTCTGACCTCATAAAGAGTGCAGAGGGATTGTGTTTAGATTAAATACATATATATTTGATATATACCTTGTGTGGTGTCCTTTCATTGGTATTCAAGGGATTATATATGGTAAAACAACTTGCTTAACTCGCCTACTGAAGTCTTCGCCTGAAGACTGCTGGTTCATGCTACCACTAGGATAGCTTTCTATAAGGTTGATTTTACAACCACCATCAATAAGGGTCGATTAGACTGGTGCAAGGTGCCCACTAGAACTAGTGGACATCATATGCCAGGCTAACGACTCCATGACTTCGGCATCCACGACAAGGCACTGGACTTGATCTACTCCTTCCTTACAGTCTGAGCACAACTAATCAGACTACCTCCATTCCTCTCAGAACCTTCAGAGATCAGCTACGAAGTGCCCCAGCGCTCTTCTGTGAGCCCCACCCTCTTCAACATTTACATGGCCCCCTGACAGCTATTGTCAGAAACCACAGATTCAACATCATCTCCAATGCCGACGACACCCATCTGATCCTCTCCCTCACCAATGAACCCACAGCTACCAGAATCAACTTTCACAGCAGAATGAAGGCCTTTGCTACCAGATGAAATACAGCAACCTCAAGCTCAACTCGGACAACACCCAAGTACTCATTGTGGGACCCACCCTCTCAGACTAGGATGACTCCTGGTTGCCCACCCCACTAGAAACTCCTCCCACCCCTACAGTCCATGCACTCAACCTCAGCATTATACTGGAATCCTCGCTCACAATAAACCACCAAATCAATGCAGAATCCTCATCCTCCTTCCACATGCTCTGCCTGCTTCCAAAGACATTCAGATGGAGCCCCACAGAATCGAGAAAGATGGTCACCCACTCATCATCATCAGGAGACTTGACTATGGCAATGCACTCTACGCCGGCGTCACCCAGAAACAGCTCAGGAAACAACTCCACTGGCTCCCAATCAACAAGAGAATCACTTTCAAGCTCCTCACACATGCCTACAAGGCTCTCCACACAGGACCAGAATATCTGAACCACTGCCTTGCATTCCACACACCTTGCCAGACCACTCCATTCAACTCACCCGGCCTCCATCTCATGGATCCACAAGAACAGAACCGGAGGAAGATCCTTCTCCTAACTCACCACCAAGACCTGGAACACCCTGCCCCTCCACCTCAAGCAATCCGCGTTGTTGACCCAATTCAGAAAAGACCTCAAGACCCAACTCTTCAACTGAACCTCCACACTCATACGGATCAGCAGCCCCAGTGTCTTGAGATCCTCATGGGTGAGTAGCTGCGCTATACAAAATACTGATTTTTTTTTTGATTGATTGATTGTTGGATTGATTGATTGATTGATTGTGCCACAATCCAGGATTTAAAAAACAGAAGTCTTTTATTTATAAAAGTCAGTGAAAGAGTTTTCCAATAAAATGAATATTATTAAATCTCAAAATAATGTTTCCTATTGTGGAAACAGCAATAACAAATGCAGCCTTGATTTCTGTAACTGATAGCCTTCTCAAACAAAATGGCTTCCATATGCTGTAAATATAAGCTAGGAAGAGAAAACTGAAAAATATGAGCTCCCCCCACCGTAAACATCAGACTACTGCGGGCACGTCATGAAGGATAAAACGATTTTGGTGCAGGCACCCGTATCACCACCAGAATGCAACACTGACTTCCAAAAAAGCAGCAAGCTTGACTCAGGAAATACCAAATGAATAATCTACCCCACGATAAATGTGTCTTTTAGTTTCTGATTCACTTCACCGACAACCAGTGATGTCCGTAATGTGTTCAAGCTGGGTGAGAGTGCTCATGGGAAATGTAATTCTCACTGGATTTGACTCTCAATATTTTTTACGTTCAGCGTTTGCGGATGTATGGCCACTTCCAATACCACAGAGTACGTTGATTCCCACCACCCAATCAGAAATCAATGGTTTGCCAGAGGACCAGCTTTATTGTCTTGTGTGGCGCTAGCAACCTGTATCCCCTGCTGCCTTGATGAATGTGTACCAACTTGCGTAGGAATACCATCTTTTGCAACTAATAACACATTTTAATACAACCAATAGTGCATAGCACACTAATAATATCTAGTTGAAACATATAGCAATCTTTGCATGGGCACAGCAAACACCAAAGTATTCCCTTTTATGATAAACCAATTTCCAAAAAACAAAACATTGTAGTTCTTGATAGGAGGCACACATCAATTTTGAAGCACAATTAAATAGAGGCCAATTATGTGCAGAATATTACAAAAAAACAACTATTATAGGTGGACAATGATATGCATTTGAAGTAAGCATCGCAAGGATTGCTTTCTCTGTGCATAACATAGCAGCTGCGCAATCTTTTAAAGAAATATCTACCACTGCCAATACCCCACGAAGGTGTCACTACCTGTGAAATCAAAATCTTTGCTCTCAGATAAAGGTAAAAAGTCCTTATGTTCTTGAACAATATGAACATTATACAAAATAATTATTAAAACAACTTAAATGCAAAGGGCCCGATTTACAAAGGCAATCTGAGACAAAAGTCTAACTTTACGACTTTTGGTATTCACAGAGGTCATTTAGGAGTTGCATTTTTACGTCTGCAGTTGGACTAGAATATCCGGCTTGAGCTGTTCTCTCAACACACAGGCCGTACTCTCCTTCTCAGGCTGGATGAAGTGTAATTAATGGGTCGAATGCCATTTTTACAAAAAGAAACCTTAGGAGCGTGTGATAAATGGTCGAGGACGTCATGAAAATCAGCTTTGGCAGGGAACAAGTGTTGCCGGACACTACAGCATATCCCAGAAAAGTTTGCTCCTTTGCATCATGGTGCATGCAGTCCACAATTTGTGTGCCCCTCAGTGTTGGCTGCAGTGTCAACACTAGAGTCAACACTAAGGGGAGCCTGTTGTCTGCATAGGATATAATGTTGAGGTCATAAGCACTCTGAACTATGCTGAACCATTGTATGCAGACACCACAGATAATTTACTCCCTGTAACAAGCAGAACACAGCTGGCTAGCTCACAGCTGACACAAACAATTACTCATTAATTCAGGCCTCGAGAAGACTGAAATGGCTCCAACTAAGTGACATGAAAATATTAATAATCATGTAACCTATTTGTGAAAGCATGACAATATATTCCCACCTATACCTAACAAATGGGTCAGTTCCAAAATCAACAATTCTCTGAGCTCAACTCATGCATATTCCACTTGACTCTCAGTGGACAAAGACATAGTTGACACTACAGTCAACAATGAGGAGAACGCAAATTGTGGACTGCTTGTACCATGATACAAAGGAACAAACTTTTCTACGATATGATAACCTCCTCTACCATTTACCAAACGTTCCTAATTCAGGATCGGTCTCTGCACGCTTCCCTGAGGAGATCCCTGTTTTTTATCTCCTGGGGGATGGGAACCTTTACCCTGGGTATTCATTTGGGGCCCATAAGAGAATTCCTGGGCCTTACCCCCCCCCACTTTTCTGTAGGGGACTCTTTCCCATACACCTTCTTGTGGCCACTGATACTCACCTAACGGTCTGCCTCAACAGCAAGCTTCCAAGGGTCAGTCAGCTTACTATCAGGGAAGTGCTGGTGCAGCTCTGCAAAACATAGACTAGACAAGTGCTCCCACACAATCAAATTGTAGAGCCCCTTAAAATCTGTCTCATTACTGCCCTTCACCCAACCATCCAGTGACCAACAAAAAGAATCTACACATTCCAACCTATTGTTTGCATCAGTTTTCCTACTGGACCTAAACTGATCCTTGTACTTGTCAGGAGTGAGACCCTAGCTGGTGAGAAGGACTTCTTTCATATCAGCGTAGGTGAGGTTCTGCCCCTTACCCAAAGCCACTAAAGTGTCTGTCCCTTCTTCTGAGAAAAGAGGCCATAATCCTGCTCCCCAATTATTTCCAGGGACCCATTCATGTGTTTAGCTGCCTCATAACTGTGAAATTTTCCATGCTATGCCCCTTTTTGAAATCATTGCCTGCATTCTTGGGGATATGTACAATTCTATTTGAGTGCACTGAAGATTTTCTGCCACTATGGGTGCTGGACCTACTCCTCTGATCCAGCTCCTTTACTCTTAGTTTATGGTCTAACATCATGCTGTTCACTTTCATGCATCTCTCCCGGCATCCTGCATGTCTTCCAGCTCTTCTGGAGACAAGCCACGGCTGCCTGACCTGAGGGGTGCCCCCCATTCCAAAAGCACATCAACTGTAGGAATAGGCTTCTCCGTCTCCATACCAAGATCTCCAGATTGCTCACTAGCATTTCTGGCTGCTACCCTGGCCCTCAGCACAATTTTTAGCTCCTCTTTTCTGGTGAGGAATCTGATTTGAACTTTAAAATAACCTTCAACTCCTTGACGTTGTAGGTTTCCAACCTTTCCTCTTCAAAGGCTACTTCCAGGGATGAAACAATGATGCTATTGAATAAGTATGAAGAAATTGAAAGTTCAAGTTTCCTACGAATGGCAAGATCAAAAATAAACGAAATTAACAAAAGAGGGAGGTAGAGTAAACGAAGTAGGATTCTTACTCCACAGACTAACATGTATAAACAAAAGGAATCCTACTAGAGGGGATGTGTTACCCAAAGAATATGGGAGCACTCAGTGTTTTTTAAAATACCCCTCACACACCAAAAGGCCCCTTGGTGTCATGCTTCAGGACGGGAGCACAACTTCCCCACCTTACTCACGTTTTACTACTAAGTAACTCAAAAATTAATCTTGGTTAACAAAAAGTGAATAAATGTATAAGTGATAAACAGGCTATAATGTGCCTACAGCGGTTTCTGGCTCAGGACACATGCAATTGCATGACTTAATAGATGTGGTTTGCTTGCTTCATGAGCTCACAGGGGCGTCTGGGGGATAATTGCTATTTTGTGCAATAGACCGGGGACGAGTATTCACCGTCTTACCCCACACGCAGCTCCGCTCGAATCTTTCGTGTGTAAGGTGGGGAAGTTGTGCTCCCGTCCTGAAGAAGGAGCGTTTGCTCCGAAACATGTCGACGCACACAAGAGGTACTGTCCATTAACATGACAGTAGTTATCTCGCACTTCACTTCTTTTAACAGTGCCAGCCCGAGGTCCTGAATAAAAAAAAAAATCTTTTACCTACGAGCCATGTACTTTTTAAACCAGTCACTATCTACCACCACTCACATTAATTACTTTATCACTTGCACCACACACACCACACATAGTCATTTATCAGTGCTCCCACGTAGTCGTAGGTCGTAGCACGCCGCATCCCGGTAGACGGGTGCGAAGACCCCGATGATGAAGCATGACACCGAGGGGCCTTTTGGTGTGTGAGGGGTATTTTAAAAAACACTGAGTGCTCCCATATTCTTTGGTTAACACATCCCCTCTAGTAGGATGCCTTTTGTTTATACAAGATCAAAAAGAAACCAAAAAAGAAACAGCATGTGGTTCATAATGGTCTGCAATATGGTAGTAGTGTACACCAATCACTGTAGGTCAAGTGCAAACGCAAGTCTTATCCTCACGCTGCCAACCAATGTTAGAAATAAGGGTCTCTAGTTAGCAGGCTGTTACCCAGTCGAAGTAGGAACTCGTCTTCCTAGTGTGGATAAGGGGGAGACACTACAGAAATAACCCCAGCTCACTCCGTTGATAGCTTGGCACGAGCAGTTGGAGTTATCTCTGAGGCAGTGTGTAAAGCATTTGCACATAACCAACAGTAATACAGTGAAAACACTACAAAAGGACACCACACTAGTTTTTAAAATTAACCAATGTTTTACCTCTGCAAACAATACCAAAAATTATTTTAAAAATCCACCATACTGTTTTCAGGAATCTCAATAATCAAAAATAGACCTAAAATACAGTTCCTTGAGTCTATAGCTCTGTCTGGGGCTTTCACTGCATCGTGAACAATTCCAAAAAGCTTTGGCTGACAGCTATGGTGTCAGGAAGACCTGCAAAACAGTACCTTTAGAAATGCAGGGCATTAACGACCTCTCACTGAGCTCGGAAGAGTTGGTGTCATCATGAGTCAGTTGAGGAGGTATGTGCAGGGCCCTTGAAATCACATGCCTTGCTGATTGAACACCTTGTGGTTGAAATAGGGAGCACTGGCATTGGCAGGTGTCAGAGCTGCAGTGCAAAGTGCAGCAGTGCCTTCAGGTCACCGTGCAGGCAGCATCTCGGTGACGATCATCCACGGGCTTTGGTGATACCAGGCTGCAGTGCAAAGTGATGTGGTGCTCGTCACTGTGCTGGCAGGTCACGGTGCAAGCAGTGGCTTCGTCATTGTTGGAGCACTGTTGTCAACTGACGAACTGGATTCGATGGAGCTGACATCGGTACGACAAGGCTGCATTGCGATATGAGGGCTGTGCATTGTGTAGCTTATGAGCAGTGCCCTCGAACCACGGTGCAAGCAGCAGCGTTAATGTCGACATGGAGCATCGTCGCCGGGGCTACCAGGGTGGCAGTGTGAAGCGAGGCAGTGCAAAGTACAGTGCCCACAGGTCACGGTTCAAGCAGCGACTCAGTGGTGATGTAGAAAGCCGTCGTCGGTGAGACCAGGGTTGTTGTTTAGTGCAGTGGTGCCCTCTCTGGTACCTTCAGGACATGGATCCAGCAGCGGTGTCGGTGATGGCATTGGTTTGCTTTTTCTTCTGTTGCAGCACTAAACACACAGTTCCCATCGCTGGTAGCAGATTAACTTGAAATCTTTGCTCCTCCTGAGACTTCTTGAATAGGGGGCAAGCTCTACCCCAACCCCTTGGAGAAACTCAAACAAAGAAGTTGCAGAAAGTTCAGTCCAATCCTTTCTCTGCCCAAGACAGAAGCAGCCACTGTAGGTCAACACAGCAAAGCACACAGAAAAGTGATAGTACATCCTCACAGCTTGTCCAACTCTTCTTCTTGGTAGGTTTCTGAGTCCAAAAGAATTCTAAATATCTAGGGTTTGGGCCCCAATATTTAATCAGCCTTTTTCTTTGTTCTCTTGTGGAGGAGAGTATCTGTGCTTAGTCCAAACCAGTTCTGTCCTCTTTGGTCCAGCTTCCTGGCAGGAGGTGGAGACAGCATTGTGTAAGGCAAACCAGGCCTATTTAGCTGCACGCAAATCTCATCCCACTACTCTAAATGCAGCCCAGGTCTATTCAGCCGAGCCCTGATTCATTCAGGAGAGGCAGGACACACCTAAACCCCACCAGTGGCTGTCTACAGGGAATGCACATCCCCAGCCCCTGTCACTTCAAGGCCAGTCAGTCAATTCACAACCAAGAAGAGGCACAAAGGATGATTAAGCAAGAACATTTCTACTTTCTAAAAGTAAAATACACATGATGGACGGAATGCACAGCAAATTAAACGTTCACCCCCAGTCAATAGATCTGGGTTCAATCCATTGTTCCTTTGCTCACCATGCTACCCCAGTTTAGACCCAGCCATATGCAAATCAGTCTTTACCATGTGCATCATGGGAACAGTCCAGGCTGAATTGCTAAGCCAGATCCTCCCTGGACCGGAACAAGCATCCTGGGGCCAGTTTCGGGACATCACCCCTCAGCAGTCAGGCTAACTTAAATCCAGTGACACAGTGAGCCTGGGACCAATGGCTGTACAAAAGGGGGTGGTGGGTGGGTGGTCTTGACCATGTGCCTCATGGGAACAGTCCAGCCCGAACTGCTAAGCCAAGTCTTCCCTGGACTGGAAACAAACATCCTTGGCCCAGTTTAGGGGCATCAACCCTCATCAGCCAGGCTTGCTTGAATTCAGTGACACTGTGAGCCTGGGATCCACATCTGGACGTACCTGGGGCACTTATAAAACAAAAGACACACAGATGATGGGCGGAATGCAGAGCAAATCAAACATTCACGCCACCGCCATATCAAACATTCACCTAGCCTGGCAGATGAGGGGTGATGCTTCAAAAGTAGTCCGAAGATGCTTCTTTCTAGTCCAGGGAGGACTTGGCTGGGCAGTTCAGGCTGGACTATTTCCACAGGGAAAAGGGTCAAGGCTGCTTTGCATATGGCTGGGTCTGAACTGGAATTGCATGTGAAGCAAGACATTTATGAAGTTAGGCCCCAATCTCTCTACTGAGGTGAATATTTGACAATGTGTAGCATTCTCTCTATAAATTGTTCTTTTTGCAATTGTCACCCCGAGTGGGACAGGTATGCCCAGACATGAGTCTCGTGCTCTCCATGCCACTGGTGTCAAGCTAGCCTGGCTGATGAGGGGTGATGCCCCAAAACTGGTCCCAGGATGCTTGCTTCTAGTCCAGGTAGGACCTGGCCTGGCAGGACAAGGCCGGGGCGGACAGGCTTGCCTTTGGCACGTCTTCAATGCGACGGCGGCATTTCCACACTACAACTGACATTTAGATTGCTCTAACTGACTACTCTTCCTGCTGCTTGATTGGTTCCTCCGAACCAATGAGAGAAAAGTATGGAACTTTGCTAATTCTTGGTAATATAGTGGCTGTTTCTACCACTACAGAAGACGGACAGCTGCAAAAATGGCTGTTCTACACCAAGAGGTTGGAAACCAGAGCAATAGATAACATCATGAAAATAAAGTAAAGATGGGGCTACCCAATACCATGGGGCTCCTCTCATGCTGCACGTAATATCCTGATGCTCTAGTGGAAGATTCCATAACCACTCAGGGAAAATAGCCAAACAGTGCATACCATCAGTGGAAAGGATGTGGAAAATAAAGCAACACCTATTGCTACTTCCCCGTAGGGGATCGTAGGGACTCGCAAATCGACCTCCCCCATTAATATTAATGAGGTAGCTCACAATTTGTGACCCCCTAGAATCGCTAAAACCACAGGGATGGTAGCTTGCTGGGGTCAGCAGACCACCATGTCCGTGATTGTTTATAAATACAGCACTCATTTTTTTTTTAAAACGCAGACCATTTTCCTCAAAGGAAAACAGGTTGAATTTCAGAAACAAATATGAAAAGTTTTCTATTCATTTTTTTAAGACAGGGCAGTGGTCCAGGGGACCACTGCTTGTTCTTAAAAACATTTCCGCCACGATCTCAAAGGGGAAGTGTTCTCTTGGGGACCCCTTACCAATGGCGAATGGGTTACCACCAAATTGAATTTGGTGGTAAATTGCTAATGTTTCGCGACCGCTTTCACAGTCACAAAACATTCATACATACTGCTGCGATTCGTTATTTGGAAGGGACGTCCTAAACACGCCCCTTCCAAATACCAAATCGCTAACCAATTTTGAGATTCAGTAACAGGTTACCGAATTGCAAAATAGGGCTTGATACATGTAAATAGCCTTTTTTGCGAAGGCAAAATTAGTTGATTCATGTGGCCCTTGATGCTGTTAGCAAAGAAATGGATCCAGCATGGTTACAGGATTATACATATATGTGTTGAAATCAAAATGGATTTTTGACACAAAACAGAGGCACATTGCTCTGACGACATAACAATCACATATATTCAGCAATCATAGCCAAAACGGACCTTTATATATTGAAAGCTCTGAAAGTTTTTTGGAAAACTTTGAAAATCTCGATTGTTAGTATCATGCTAATTTCTAAAGAGGCTTTGGCAAATCCAATATATCTGTCTGGAGTTTCCTAATGTGTTTGCTTTAAGTTTGAGGAATTAAAAAACAGGGCTCATTCAAAGAAGATTCAGAAAGAAACAGGCTGTCCAAATAGTGCAGATGTGTGCATGCCACTATTGTGCGCATAAGATACTCAATTGATGGACGGAATGCAGAACAAATCAAAAAATTTACCCTCAGTCAAGAGATCTGGGTTAAATCCATCATTCTTTTGCTCACCATGCCACCAAAGTTTAGACCTGGCCATAAGCAAATCAGTCTTGACCCTGTACCTTTTGGGAACAGTCCAGCCCAACTGCCAGGTCAGGACCTCCCTGGACCAGGAACAAGCATCCTAAGATGGATTTCAGGGTTTCACCCCTCATCAGCCAGGATAGCTTCAACCCAGTGGCACAGTGAGCCCGGGGCACACGTCTGGGCATACTTATGGTGAGAAAGCAAAAGACACAATTGATAGACGGAATGCTGAACAAATCAAAACATTCACCCCAGTCAAGAGATCTGGGTTAAAACCATCACTCTTTTGCTCACCATGCCACCCCTGTTTAGACCTGGCCATATGCAAATCAGTCTTGACCCTGTACCTCATGGGAAGAGTCCAGCCTGAAGAGCCATGTCAGGTCCTCCCTGGACTGGAAACAAGCATCATAGGACTGGTTTCACCCCTCATCAGCCAAGATAGCTTGAATCCAGTGAAACAGTGAGTGTGAGACCCACGTCAGGCATACCTGGCACACTTAGGGGAAAAAAAGCAAAAGACACACAATTGATTGATGTAATGTAGAACAAATCAAAACATTCACCCCCAGTCAAGAGATCTGGGTTAAATATATCATTATTTTGCTCACCAAGCCACCCCAGTTTAGACCTGGTCATATGCAAATCAGTCTTGATCTTGTGCCTCATGGGTACAGCCAGCCTGAACTGCCAAGTCAGGTCCTCCCTGGACTGGAAAAAAGCATCCTAGGACCGGTTTCAGGGTTTCACCCCGCATCAGCCAGGACAGCTTGAATCCAGCAGCACAGTGAGCCCAGGACCCACGTTTGGGCATGCCCCGCGGATTTAGGGCGAGAAAGAAAAAGACACACAATTGATTGACGGAGTGCAGAGCAAATCAAAACATTTACCCCCAGTCAAAATATCTGGGTTGAATCCATCATTCTTTTGCTCACCATGTCACCCCAGTTTAGACCTGACCATATTCAAATAAGTCTTGACCATCTGCCTCATTGGGACAGTCCAGCCTGAACTGTCATGTCAGGTCCTCCCAGGTCGGAAACAAGCATCTTAAACCCGGTTTCAGGGTTTCACCCCTTATCAGCCAGGATAGCTTGAATCCAGTTTGAACTCCACCTCTGTTACAATATTAGGTGACCTGAATTTTCACCTTGAGGCTAACAACAATCATGACACGTCATTTCTGATAGACACTTTAGCCAGTTTTGTGCTGAAGCAGATTGTCTCAGAGCCCACTCATCAAGCTGAGCACACCCTAGATGCCATCTTTACTACTAATAAAGATATTGTAGTAAAGACTGTGTTCCCATTATCCTAGTCTGACCATTTTTTTAGTCGATTTTGATGTTAGGATTCCTCCCACTAAATCTGGTCGCAGGAACAGACCTGTGCTCATCAAATCTCGTGCTTGGAAGTCGGTACAACAAATTGAACTGATTAAAACACTGCAAGAGGAGACCCCAATTCTGACTGACCCTAGTGTGGCAGCTATTCATTTTGATAAATAGCTCAGTCAGGTAGCTAATAGATTGGCACCAGAAACTATCAAGCACTCAAGAGGGACGCAGGTATCATCGCCTTGGTACTCGACTGATCTAAAGATGATTAAAATCAAATGCAGGCACAAAGAACGCACCTGGAGAACTGACTATAGCTCAACCCATAAGAAGGACTACTGTCTAGCTTTTGAGGAATAAAAGACCTCCATAAAACAGGCCAAAATAGCCAATTTTACTCTTTAAATTCAGTAGGCCTCAAATACCTCGAAGGAGCTATTTAAAACTGTCAATTCCCTGTCCAGATGCCCGATTGATGCTGTATTTGCACCGTATCAAAACTTTGTGAACAATCTGGCTGTGTTTTTTCAAAGTAAAGTTCAGAATGTCTACAACAAATTTGCAAATACAGCTAGACGGGACCATCTATAAGGAGGAAAACGTAGAGAAGGTCCCACAAGGAAGTTGCACTCAATACTCTACCTTAGAGAAAGGAAAGGTATCAAGACCTACTGCTTCAAATTAAATCTGGGTCCCCACTTGACCCTTGCCCCCCTCATATTTTACATCTGGCAATATAGGAGATCATTGTCTCTCTGATGCCGTTTTAAACCACATTACACGTTCCGGGATCTTTCCATCTGATTGGAATAGGGCTTGTATAAGACCTATATTGAAAAAGCCCATGCTCGATCCTTTATAGGCAAAAAAACTATTGCCCCATCTCCTGTCTCCTGCTGCCTTACAAGGTTTTGGAGAAAGCTATGAATACAGAATTAACATCATACCTAGATCACAATAACATACTAGACTCCACTCAACACGGCTTTAGATCTCGGTATTCCACTGAGTCTACCCTGATCTTGGCGACTGAGGAAGTTTGTAAATCAATGGATAGGGATGGGTGGGTGTCCCTTATACTGCTTGGCCTCACGGCAGCCTTCGATACTGTAAATCACAAAGTACTGATGCGAAGGCTGCAGGAGGCCGGCATCAGCGGAAAGGCCCTGACCCTACTATCATCATTCTTGTCAGCCAGGGAGCAGTTAATCCACTGGAATGGACACAAGTCACACTTGTTCACTCTTCCTGGTGGAGTCCCTCAGGGCTCGGTCTTGTCCCCCACTATGTTCAGCATCTATGTTGCTCCCTTAGCCAGATTAATAAAGAACCATGGGTTCTCGCTTGTGTCCTATGCTGACGACACACAGCTAGTGGTGTCTTTGGCACATAGCATAGAAGCAACGGCAGGACGCTTTCGAAAGTGCATCATAGACTTGATAACCTGGATGAACATCAACTTTCTAAAACTCGACACGGGTAAAACAGAGGTTGTAAAGTTTGGCACAAAAGCATTTTTTTATTGCCAACTATGGTGGCTCCTTGAAGCAGAAATCTGTCCGGTGCTGGCATCTGAAGCTAGAAACTTTGGTGTCTTTGTACACAAAGACCTCATGCTTGCCCCACAGATAAACCAGGAGTCTTCAGCCTGTTTTTTCATCTTGAAGGTCCTCTGGAAGATCTTACCCTTTATCCCCTTTTTAACTGAGGAAAACGGTGGTCGAAGCCTTAGTGCTGTCGAGGTTGGACTATTGCAATGCTTTATATTTTGGGAGTTGGTGTAGCCCAGCTTTCCAAACTTCAATCTCTACAAGACGCGGCCGTAAGAGTATTGCTTAATCTTCCAAAGCACCATTCCACATCTGCCGGCATAAAGCAGTTACACTGGCTTCCAGTTAAACGACGGGTGGACTTTAAGGCCTTGTGTATAATCCACAAAGCCCTCCACGAAAGAGGGGCCTACGACTTGCAACCCTCTTCCCTTGCTACAAACCATCATGCTGTCTCAGATCTTCAAATACTGGATTGGTGCTTTGCCCCAAGATAAATAGAGTGAGGTGGGGGAAAGTGTTTTTCACACTTAGCAGCTAAATTGTGGAATTCACTTCTGATACCACTCCGACATCAACAAAGCAGGACACTTTTCAGGAAGCAAATAAAAACATGGCTTTTTCTCATTGCTAACCGGTCATGTTGCACTAGCCTGTACTTTATCTATTTTTTATTTATTTTTATTTTTTTTATTTTATATTTTTATTGAAGAAGAATACATGAGTACAAAACAATATTTCCCGTCAGGAAATTGCAAGGCGGGGAACAATGATTCAATACAGAGATTGAACAAAAGTAACAAACATAACAAAATTCCGCTATACCAGAGATTATACAATTTTTCAAATCCAAAATGTCATACATCATAGCGGAACATAAATAAAAAAATGCATGAAGATACACGGAAAGTCAGGGACAATCTGCCATCTACTTCCATATATGCACTGACCAAACCCCAAATTTGCTGCCCCAATATCCTTTTCAGCCTCCCTTTCAAGGCGTATAAACTGTGTTCAGTGTTAAACATGAAGAGGAACCTCACAACGACAAAATGCTACAGCACCCCACACAATGTAATTTTCACAATGACATTATATACAATGTTATGAAGAAAAACTGCAGTAGGACTTGAAGTTCTTTTCTTGCTTTTATTTATGATCTTCCAGTAAAAAAAGGAGAAACGTAGCCAACGCGTTTCATCCGTAGGACTTCTTCAGGGCACAAAAGAAGAAGAATATATATATCTTCACTTTTTATTGCAGTTCCTAGTATTCAGAGTATCAAAAGGACATATATTCGAGGCATGTATTGCCTTGTTTTGAAAGATAAAAGTCAAATCCTTTCCTATCTCATGATTGCCGGGAGGACATATATATTCACTGTCTACAACCCATCAGTTTTTATACATCAGCCGCGTCTGCCGTCGAAATCTGCAGTCACCCGCGATCGCCGTGATATATGTCCTTTTGATACTCTGAATACTAGGAACTGCAATAAAAAGTGACTCTATACCTCAGCTACAAGTAATAAGGCCGTTATTGATATTTACAGTCGCATCTGAAAACGTTAAATAAACAGATTCTGAAGGAAAATTTTGAAAAAATACGTAGGAAGATATATATATTCTTCTTCTTTTGTGCCCTGAAGAAGTCCTACGGATGAAACGCGTTGGCTACGTTTCTCCTTTTTTTACTGGAAGATCATAAATAAAAGCAAGAAAAGAACTTCAAGTCCTACTGCAGTTTTTCTTCATAACATTGTATATAATGTCATTGTGAAAATTACATTGTGTGGGGTGCTGTAGCATTTTGTCGTTGTGAAATTGTAAGGAAGTCTAGGGGTATTTGACTTCAGGCTAATCAGCACCCACAATCAACCCACTAACCACAATACATAGGATAAGGTGCAGATTTCTTGGTCTGATACCCCTTTTTTCAGTGATTTGCATAAAGAGGAACCTCGCCCGCCATGCTTCAAATGAAGGAGCGTCTTTTTGCAACCAGCACGAGGCTATGCATAGCCTGAGCACAGCTGTGGCTACGAATACCAAATACAGAATATTACAAGTGGACGAAGCCGAACCCGGACCCGTTTCTACCCCCAGTAAAAACTGCATAAGTGAAAGCTGGACAGGAGTTCCCATGATCTCAGATTAGAACTTGTCCACTTGCCCAAACAGATTCCTCAATTCCGCACAAGTACCAAAAATATGCATCACTTCCGCCGACAAAGCACCACATCTAAAACATTTTCCATCCGGATCACTCCCACATTTTGAGATTTTTGTCTGGCGTGTGAAACAAATAAAATATAGTCTTGTAATGTTGGACGGCCAAGTTGGCAGACATAAATACTCGTCCAGATAAATCAATTGAAGTCTCAAGCGAGATCCCTTGACGTTCTAATCTATTCTCCCACTTGCTGACATGTATTTCTAAATCGTTGGGCATGGCATTAAATTGTAAAGTACCCCTATCCGAGCTGCTTTCTTATTGGCTTCAATAAGAGGATTAGGTTGTTTGCACGGGCAGGCTTTCAGCAAATAATCACGAATTTGTAAGTATTTAAAAAAGTGCGAGGTAGGGAGCTGATATTGTTCCTTAAGCTGCCCAAACGATTTTTTACCCGCCCGCTATATATAAATCACCCAAGCAATTTAAGCCTTTCAATCACCAGCTAACCACTACTCGGTCCCAGAAAACACTAGGAAAGAAGATCGGGCGCTCAATGGAGTGTATCTAGAAACCTTTTCTATTTTATATAGTTTTTTAATAGCACTCCACACGTTGTAGGCAGCCGCTACTACCTTAAATCGTGTGCGTTTATAATAATTCCAGTCCAAATTAAGAAAAAGATGATTTCTTACTTCAGTGCCTAGCAGTATGCTATATATTGAAGGTTGTTCGGCTGGATCTGACGGTCCTACCCCAGTGAGAAGTATATTCATATGCTGAAGCATGCAAACATAGTAATATAGAACGAAATCAGGTACAGCCCAACCTCCGACAGCCTTTGGTAGAACCATGTATTTTTTTACACGCCGAGCTTTCCCCCGTGACCATAAAAATCTCATACAAATAGATTGGAGCTGCATGAGACTGGCCTGAGGAACCTCTAGTGGTACACACCGGAAAAAATACAAAATTTTAGGTAGTACCATCATTTTTAAAATATTGCATCTGCCGACCAATGTTAAATGCAGACATTCAGTCTGGTCCAGTTGTTTACGAATCCCAGTCAGTAATCTCTGCCAGTTAGATGTACCAGGGCAGAAGCAGCAATTGAATATGTCTCCTATATTAAAGTCAGAGTTCCTGCACGGGTCCTTAATAAACCACAGTATGTCATACATATACATGGACAGCAGATATCCATGACTAGGGATGGTAAAACCATTCTTGATATGTTGTTCCCAGACCAGCAAAGTGAGAGGCTCGACCAACAGGATAAATAGTAGTGGCAGCAGGGGGCATCCCTACCGTGTACCTCTGCCCACTGGGAACAATGCAGATAAATAGCCATTAATGCAGACTCCTGTCCATAGAGCCAGTGTACCACAATTTTACCAGAATTAAAAAGTAGTGTCCCAGGCCCATTCGACACAAGACCCCGAATAGAAACGGTCATTCCAGAGAATCAAACGCCTTCTCAGCATCTAAAAATCCATAGACCACCTGAATCTCTGGCCTAATATGATGCAGCATGGCCATTTACACTTTCAAGTTATTTGAGGTGGCTCTGCCAGAAATGGAGCCCAACTTGACTGGCAACACCAAGTCTGGCATCAGTTGATTCAATCTATCAGCCAGCACATGCACTAGAATCTTGTTGTCCACATATATAATGGAAAATGGTCTCTATGATACCACCTCCTTCGGGTATTTGCCCAGCTTCAAGATCACGGATATTAGGGCATCCATAGTGCTCTGTGTAGTGAACTCATATCATAGGCATTCTGATAGAGCTCCAATGAATGTGATGCTAGAATGATTCTGTCATCTTTCAAGAATTCCACAGCAGCCCATCAGAGCCAGAACCTTACCCCTGGGAAAGCTACCAATGGCTGTTAGTATTTCTTGCCTTGTAATTGGGGTGAGGAGCATCTCATCTCTTCCACCTAGGCTACAATTATTGCCTTCAAAAGTCCTCTAGCCGTTCCAGTGGAGACTTCACCCACAGGAGTATACATAGACTAATAACAGCTTAGGAAGGAGTACAGTATCAGAGCATTACCCAACACTGGACTGCAATCCGCCACCAGCAGAATCTGAACAATAATTCTGGGTTGAGCCCCCTTTAGTAACTAGCAGAGGGTATGGCTACGCTGGTCTTAGATACGGGCAATGGCATGTGTCCCAAGATGAGTGACTCGTGGTAGGCCATCTCTTTACATCTCTTTACATTTGGACAAAATGTAATCAGGGACAGCCAGTGTGGACGTGTTAGGAGACAAATCATGCCTGCATTGAGCAATGACTAGGTCTGCCTTATGGTATTGTAACTGTATTAGAACAGATTTAAGCAGACCAGCCGGCTTAGAGATCCCAATGCCACAGATATAGACCTTGAGCTTTCGAAACGGGTTGATAGGAAGTCACAGAGCCCAAATGTATATTTGTCTATGGCTTCAGCAATATCAGCCCTGAAGGCTATATCCTGCAGGGCCACCCAGGAAAAGACATAGGGCCTTTATCTCCGCAGTAAGTCAGGCAGTGCAATAATGAGGAGAGTGACCGGTCTGAGAATGTACCAGGGACATATTCAAGGGAACACACCCATGTGACAGTAATCATGAAAGTAATAAGTGAGTGGAGCCAGAAATGTATTCATGAATGTGTTTCATATAGAGAGGAGTAGTATGGGTATGCACAGACCTCTCCCTTAAGGGCTCTCCACACATCCACCATGCAGTTAGACTGAACTGTGGCAGGACACGGACAGATGCAGGGTTACTGACCCTTCGTGGATATGTACAGCTGAGGATGGTGTTGAGAACTAAGTTATATAATCTCCTACCCACAATACGTTCATGTCATGTAATGTTGCACAGTGCCCTCAAAGGACTCTGGTGTGTCATAGATAGGCTCATAGGAGTTTATAAATGTGATAGGTGTGTCATACCAACTGGATGGATGCGACTAGACATGGTTGGCTGCGAAAGCCTGTCTTCTATCTATTAATATGGCGACTTCAGCAGTTTAGGACTAGGAGCTGTGTTGACACAATTAAAATGATGATTGCTCCTCATGTTTTATATACTGTTTCTATGCTCCCCTTTAAAATTCCCCTTTTTTATTTCTCCCGTATAAATTCTCTTTGCTCCAAATTCCTATGGAATAACAAACACCCTCGTATAGCCATGCATAAGCTAATGCGCCCCAAATCTGAAGGTGGCATTCGTTTCCCTAATTTTAAATCATACCATTTGGCTTTCTTGATTAGACAAGCTTTTTCTTTGGCCTTTGACTTTCAGGATAATCCCATTCCTACTTGGATTCTCCTTGAACGTTCTCTTCTGAAAGATTTTTCCTTTCAGCACACTGTTTTATGTCAAATTGTTCTTTTTTGAATAAATTCCCTATTCTAAAATATTCCCAAACTGTGTTATCCAATGTATTTTCCTCTCACCTTTCCCCAATGCAGTGTTTCTTAGCTTCAGTCATTTGGTATAATAAATGTCTTCGTTACAAAGGTAAAACATTTTATTTCAAACACTGGAAAGAAAAGAATATTGTATTTATTCATCAATTTTTTGTTGATGGCTCTTTAATCCCCTTTTTGCAATAACAATCCTTATATGACTTGCCCTCTTCCTCACTTAATGAATACAGTATTATAACATCTGCTATTCTTTCTCATTTATCCTCCCTTTCGCCTCCAGCTACATTTCCTTCTTCTACCCCTACCTCCCCTTTATATCCTTTACTTTCCAGCCATCAACCTAAAGCTGCTTTTATTTACTCAATTTTGAATTCGAATGTGGGGGTTCGTCTCAAATCTTCTGTTGAGATTGCATGGGAATGTGACTTGAATTTTAATATTCCTGTGTCGCTGTGGGACAGCATCTGGTCTAAATTGTTTAAGACATCTGTTGCTGCTCGTATTACTCAATCTTTGTTTTTTATTTATAATAGAGTGGTAATTACACCTGTTACGGTTCATAAGTTTTCCAAAACTTCATATTCAATGTGTTGGTCATGTTCTAAAGAGACTGGTACGCTTAAACACTTATTATATGCATGTCCTCTTGTTCTTTCATTCTGGAAGGAGGTTTGGAAGACTTGTATGCGCATATTCTCTTGCTCCGCTCCGTTCTCCTTACAGAATGTTTTTCTAGGCTCGTTATCTGATGATGTTGATATTTTATCTTCCTCTGCCAGATTGTTAGACCTGTTCATCTCTATTGCATTCAAAGTCATTCTATCGTGTTGGAAAGATAATTCTAAGATTTCTATTCATACTTGGTGGAATTTTGTATGTGATGAACATAGGATCTATATTGCTGCCTCCTCTTCTCTTCCCCTAAAAATTAAATCTGATCTTCTTTGGCTTCCCTTCACATCCTATTTATCTTCTAGTTCTCCTTCTTGAATGCTTTATACTTTATTCCCACGTCCATTTTCTCCTTTACTTTTCATTTATTATTCTTCCCCCTCCCTCTCTTTTTCTTCTCTTTCTATTTTTATTATTTTTGTTCTTCTTTTTTCCACTCCTTTTTCCTATCTCCTTCTTTCTCTTTCTATTCTATCCCTTTTATCATTCTCATTAGTTTTTTAGTGCATGGGTTATATATTCCTTATTTATAAGTATTATTTGCCTGCTTTCAGAAATGTCATAACTTGTGTACTGTTATATTTTTTAAAAAAAACTCAATAAAAATTTCTTAAACGAAAAAAAGGACTAGGAGCTGTGTGAGGCAACATCATTTGTGGTCCCCCATCACTTAAAAAAAATAGTCTTGTTCCCAGAGTCATTTGCATCTTTTAGAGAAATGCCATCTCAAGTGCTTGTGTCTCCAGGTATGTCTGTATCAATTTATGCTTCTTGGGATTACTGAGCCCACTGACATTCCAGTTCAAACATTTAAACTTGTGCACCATAAAACAAATGATAATTTGATAACATGCAAAGTGTAACCAGACACAATCATCCACAACCGCACACTCTCTGCAATGCACACCTGCCAAAATATAATCTGGTTCTGGAAAAGCCCACACATTCCCTTCATCCTCCCAACCCGATAACCCCAACCATCAGTTATGTAACCTACAAACCCTCAAGCCGGACACCAAAATGAACATAAGTTTGCGCTTAGCACAAGGGATACATCCACCCAATGTATACATAATTACATCCACAAGTAAGCTTTCAACAATCGGAAAGAAATATGCAGGGCATCAACAAAGAAGTCAGTCAGCAGAGGTAACTAACCAAAGCTCCTCTAGGTACACACCACCCACTTTGCAGAGTCAGCAGACAGATCTCAGTGCAGGAGTAGTGTTAAGCACCAATCACACACCCAGAAGAATTAGACCTGGAGTCGCAGGCCAGATGAAAAGCAAGCAATGGGGGCAGTCAGGAGCGCAGTGTCCAAGGAGGTAAGTTTCCTCCTCAGGAAAGCTCCAACTAAGATCACAGGTCAAGCAGAATATCCGTGGTGCAACTGGGAGTCCTGCACAGTACCAGCCTAGGTAGGCCTGCCGCTTCACAATCAAAATGGGGCCGGTGGGACGCTCACCGCAGAGTGGCCCACCACAATTTGCCTTACTAAAGGTATGTTGAGAGGGCAATTGTCCAAATCAAAGTGGTGTTGGGAGAATGGGTTGAGCTAACGCAGAGCCCAATACACCCTGGTACGCTCCTCGCCTTGGCCGGGCCATTTCCTCAGAGAAGAGATGGGCAGCTCAAGTCCTCCAGCAGTGCCCGTACAGCGAGCAAGGTACCAGTCTTGATGAGAACAGAAGCTGTCCGAGGGCCCCACAGCACACCCCGCCACTGAACTGCAAAGGTTTATGCTAAGGTCCGTGCTTTTGGAAAAACTTAATGTGGTGAGGTAGACTTCATAGTCAGTAACTGCCAAACCGCCTAATTTGTATAGTTCAAAGATATATCTATTTTTTCTAAATTTGACTGATTTATCAAATGCATTCCCAAAAGTTTGTAGGCACCTTTTTATGGTGGGAATACCTGTTCTTTAATTTAGCCAATAAAAGAGTTAACTTAGAGGATCTAGGTTAGAATAAGGACAAACAACCAAAATGTGTTATTAATAGGTCAACCTAAGGCTGCATTCTTACACCTATTCGTTTCCTTCTTTAGTTTCTACTTCCCCACTCCTTTCAGGTAAAATTAAGGGGGAGAGAACTAATAATATTATTTAGGGCTCCCTGTTTTCCATTTTCACTGATGTTTTACAGATAACGACAGACAGAAAGCATTGTGGGGCATATTAGGAGGGCGATATGTGATTACCCAACAGTACCCAACCTGTTAGCGACTGAAAGCAGTTGCTAACGTCGCTATCGCCTATTAGCAAGGCAGGCATAGCGATGGAAATATTTGCGCTAAGCGCGAATATCTCCAAAAACTAACGCCTGCTCAGACCAGTTCTTAGCCATTATATCCAATGGGAGTTGGATATTATGGCTTAGTCCTCATTAGCGATAATGTGTGAATATCGCTGGATTACCAGCGATATTCACGCATTTCGCTGCTAACGCCGGATATTTTATCGCTTTAGAGATAAACGTTGCTAATAGCACGTTATAACCAATGATGCTTGGCGTTAAAAATACTCGCTAAGCCCATTTAGCGATATATATCGCTAGTTGTTGGCAATATGCCCCTGTGTTTCCTTTCTGTATTTATTTTTAAAAGTGAAAAAATACAGATAATTTGGCTTCTTTGGGGTGACTTAACATGCTGAGATTAATGTCTTTCAGGCCAATAGCTGTACATACTGGCGGCATGGGGAGTTAGAGGGCTGAATGAGATTTGGTTCAATTACTGCATATCTCAACACGTATGTGTGATATTATGCAAATATTTTTCTTGTGGGTTTAATATTTGATTATATTTTGGTTGTGTAAAACCAGGCAGGTTTCAAAATTGAAGTGCCCATTTATCTGATAAATAAATGTGGAAATATACAAGCTATCACCTCTTCTGTTCTCAAAACACAAAATAAATATAGATAAATACCAATAAGATGGCTAAAAATAAATATGGATAAATACAGACGGAAATGTTAAAAAATAGATACAATAAAACTGAGAGCCCTAATATTAATGTACATGAACAACAGTATGTTAATGGCCCTCACACAGAAATACCATGTAAAATAAGCAGTGGAGATTTGGATGCATGTACATCACTTAGGGGTGCCAGGTGTTATGTTATGGCAGTTTATAAAGTGCCATGGTTACTCCATTAAGGAATGTCCCTGCGCTGAATTCCATTCAGAGGGTGAGATCATGAAGAGCATAAAGGATAGAGAGAGTCTAGGCAGCAACATTTTTCCTAAACAGCCACGTTTTGAGTTGCTTCCTAAAAGCTGCTTATACTGGCTCATGTCTGAGGTAAACGGGTAGAGAGTTCCTCCTCTTAGCTGCCATGTACCTTAAATAGGTGCCTCCAAAATGTTTCCTATTGAATTTGTGAATGCAGACCATTCCTGTTTCAGCCGATCTCAGGCTGCGCGTGGGGTGGTAGGAGTGTATTATGGGACGAAGATATTTCGGGCCCTTGCCCTGTAATATCCTGTGGACATAGCATAGGGCTTTAAAGGAGATCTTCTCAACAGGGAGCAAATAGAGAGTCACCAGTTGGGGCGAGGCTAGGGATGTTAAGAGAATCCAAGCATCCACTTTTTGCACCCACTGCAGCCTATGTATGTTCCTCTTAGGTGCCCCCAGGTAGAGAACATTGCAATAGTCCAACCTGAATGTTACAAGCACCTGTACCACTTTCTAGGATGAGTACTAAGATTTTTTTCAACATTTTTAAAATCCTGAAACAGGAGCCTGTAAGAGCTGTAATCTGGTCAGAGAAGGATAGGATTGAGTTAAACCAGACTCCCAGATTTTTAACTTTCTGACTTGGGGAAGGTAGAGATCCTAACAGGCTGGGCCACCATCTTGATGACCAGATGGAGGGTTGTTTTCCTACCACTAGGATTTCTGTTTTGCTGGCATTAAGCCTAGAGCAGCTATGTTTCCTCCAATTTGCCATGTCCTCCAGGCAAAGTTTGAATTCTTCAGCTGCTTTGCCATTGTCCTGAGCCAGGGTAAGGATCAGTAGCATGTCATCTGCATATGACACCATCTGCACCCCATGTTTGTTTAGTAGATATGCCAGGGGACACATATATAGGTTGAAAAGGGTCAGGCTCAAGGTGTAACCTTGAGGCACCCCCTGTTTCAGAATGGACGGGACATAAGGTTGCAGAGTAGTTTGAAAGGTACGATCTTCCAGAAAGCTTGCCAGCCAACCCAGGACCAGGCCACCTATGCCAGCACGGCGCAGTATGTCAAGTAGCAGACCATGGGAGACTTTATCAAAGACGGTGCTTGGGTCAAGCATGATAAGGGCCATGTTTGACCATCATCAGCATTTTGTGTAATGAATAAGAGGCTAACAGTAGTGCTTATTCCGTGGTGAAGAGGGGTCTGAAACCAGACTGTGTCTCATGTTACAGATGTAACCCCTGCCTTGACACTTAAGACCCTTGGCACTGCCTTTGCGACCCCTGGTCTCAAAGTTAGCAAAGGCAGTACAAGGAACAGAAATTAAACAATGCACTCTCAGCTTAGTTTACTTTCTGTAGCCTGCAAGTACTGGAACATTTGTCTAATCTGTAAAATATTATTTGCAGTGTGAACCTCACACATAAAACTAAATCCTGCAATCATACACCATTTGTGACTTGGTAGCTGGTGTCTGGGTGCCCTTCATGTTACAATAAGACCTGGGTGGAACTTGCAGAGTTTCACTCCATGTAATTTTGCAGAGTTACAAAAAAACTCTGTAAGATTCTGCATACTTCAACGAGAGGACGCAAATAGTCAAATTGCACTGAGATTTAGCGCTGGAAGCTCATTCCTCACTGAAAAATGGGCATGAACGGCACCCTACAACGTGCCAGAGGGCACAGCTTCTGGAGTCGAATTTGCTGCCGCTTGAGTAGATTTTCTACTCAAGCAGCAGCTTTCTGACCTAACTACAAATAGGTTTGGCTGCCTGAGTTGGAGAAATCTCACTCTGTGCCCTCCTAGTGACCGAAATGCCAAATCTCACTTGCGCTTACTGTTTTAACGTTAGCGAGCCACGTGCAAGAAAAAACTCACCCACGCGGCAGTTGGTGGAATTTGACCCGAGCCCCACATTGCAAGCGTAATGCAAAGTGCCCACAATTCCATCAGTTATGCTGACGGAGAAAAATATATCACCCACCCTTAGTTAAAATCCAGTCTGTGGATGAAGACATGAAAAAAGAAGAATGAGAAAACGTAACAAACTTGCAAAAAGATATCTCTGTGTCTCTGGCTGTCCCTGGTTTCCTGAAGGGAAAGGAACATATAGAAGATGACAGAGAGAGGGGAACAGAGATATTAAGACCGAGGTAAGACAGGTGAGAGGGTAATAGAGACACCGAGATATACCTAAAAAACAGGAAAAGCAAGACAGGTAAAACAACTGAGAGTGTATAACAGGTGAGAGTACCCATGGAGGCCGGTGAGAGAGAAGTGACAAAGAAGATGACTGGACGACAGCTCAGAGTGAATGAGGGAGAAAAAAAGAGAAAATGAACAAAATGAAAAAGAGACAGACTCAAAAGCGTCAGCTGAGACAGTTGGGTAGATGATGATGTGGAAAATAGATTATAGACTAATGAGAGAGAGATGGGCACAGTTGGGAGAGAGGCCATAAAGAGACAAACAGGTAGAAGACAGCTGAGAGATAGAGAGGGACAGGCAGGTGGGAGAGAGAGTATAAAAAAAGCAGACAAGCTATAAAGAGACAGATGAGATAAGACAGGTGAGATATGAAGAGTGGATACAGAGAGAGGTGCAAAGGCACAGGGTGAGATAGAAAGGTGGGAAACAGGTGAGAGAAGGATGAAAGTGATTGGTGAGAAATGTAGTTGAGAGAGCATGGAAGAAATGTCAGTATTGATAAAAAGACAGACTGGTGAGAAACAGATGGCCAATAGGGAAAGACAGCTGAAAAGAAAGGGATCAAGGATAAAGAGTCAGCAGCTGGTTGGAATGAAACAGCTGAGAGAGAGCGGAGAGACAGGTTAAACAGAGTCAAATGATATATAAAAGGGAAAGAAGAAATATGACGTCATGGAGAAACAGGAGAGAGAAAAATTGCAGTAAAAAGGTTGAGAGGGCCAAGCAGAGAGGTGATGTGAGAGATGAAGAAAGGGAGAGGACAATGAAAGAACAGGAGAAGGGAGATGTGAAGGTAGAGCAGAGCATAAAAATAGGCAACACATAAATTTGACAAGAGAGAGAGGGACTTAAAATGAGAGAAGGGGAGAGATAAAAGAGGGAGACACGGGCAAGGAAAGCTGGCATTTAGTATGGCACATACATGTCCATGACATGGTACAGTATGACCACTGTACACCATTCCAGCATGATGATGGACAGGAGAACAATGGTGATGAGTGCCCGATCATCCAATAGTTGCGCATGGGCGTTTGAGCTGTAATTGCATATGACCACCTTTGTGTATGATGTTGTAACTGGGCGCGTGATATATATATTCCTCTGTCCTATCTTGACCTCATCCTACTTAAAATATTTGTGTTACCTGAAATAGGCCCTGCATTTATTTCATGGTTGTTAGTTTCAGTGATATCACTCCCTATGATGACATCAGGTCAAAGGTCAAATAACGTGCCTTCAGATTATTAGGGTCAACTGTTGTGTGATGTGACTTCCGCTACCCCTTGGCATTCTCATGAATTGTCGACTATGACTGGAAGTGTTTGGTGTAAACAACTTTTACCATCATATCTTGAAAGAAGATTTCTGGAGGTGGTAATGTGAGACAATACATTTTGTGCATATTTGTTGTGTGGCCTTTTGTTGTGGTGGTGATGTTCTCTGTTCTTTTATGTGGTGGTGTTTGTTTAAGCTGCACTATTGCAATGTCATTTTGTGCTGCTATGTTGCGTTGTAATTGTTTTTCTGTGGTGTTTCTGTTTTTTTCTTTATGTCAACGAATTCTGCTACATTTTTAGGTAAAAGCAGCACATTTCCTTATAAATCCAGTCAAATTTTTAAGACTCTAGTCTTTATATTCCTAATTTTGCTTTTGGAAAATGGAGCATAGCATGACAAATTCAATGCTATTGCACTGAATTTCATTCGGGAAACATGAGGGGAGTGGGGTTGTAGTAATGACAGAAAACTTCAGAATCCTGATAGGAGTGATAACAGACGTTATCATTCATATGGGAATTTTTTGCCATAAAGTTCCTTCCCTTGTCACCAACACCACGTATACTGTATAGTGCTTAATTTGAGCCGGTGGTTTTCGGTGCACCACTGGCGCTTTTTATGAGCACCAGTTAAGGACACATTCATTTATGATAGGCACGGGGGAGATCACTTGATTTGCCTAGAATCATAGGATGTTGAGCCAAAGCCCAGGCTCGAAACTGGTTCCCCACCTCCGAAGTCGGCAGCTCTGGCCATTACGCCCCATCATCCTCTCCCCACTTTCATGGTTGGCAGTTGGTTTGTTTTAAGTAGCACAAACAGGAGAAATGGGCTAGAGAAAGATGCCTCTGGCGAATTAATCACTGAATATACATCCATTGTTTAGAGAATTGTAGTTTTTGGTGAAGTGATTATATCAAACCTATCGAATCTGATTACATTTGCTAGATCTAAAAATTGTGATACAGAATCCCAGAACAAACACAGAAATGTGTATTAAAGACATTTTAAACCAGAAAAAAATACAACCAAAACAATGTGATCGGGGCTACTCTCTTTAGTTCATTCTCTTTGCAAAACCTAATTAAATTCACACACAAAAATCTATTTGACAGCGAGTCATTATGAAAGTTTAGTACAAAGCAACATTATACGCGTAGAGTGTATTGTCAGGAACTATGGCCATAAAGTAATCCATAACTTAATAATTGCAGATGGTGATGGAAGTAATCATACTAAGCTACTGACTGTCATATGAGTAGATAAGAGACCCAAGATCTGATGAACTGCGCCTGAATTACAATAATGGGTTAAGGGAAAACGTGGAGACCGCAATATATCTTCTCTTACTTGTGCTTCTTTTAAAATATCCATTTTTCATTTTGCAGTTTTTCATTCCCTTAGGTACATCATGAACTTAAAAGCAACCTAGATTCCACACAGGACTTTGAGAGTAAATGATGGATCAATAATTTGTTGGTTTGTTTATGAAATATGCCAACTTGCTGGGACAGAGTCATTTTTAAGAGGACGCCAAGATCAATATATATGTGCATGGATTTATGGTTGTTTTTGTTACAATCAGAATAAGTCTTTTTGCTTCGAGAATTTTAAACAGCAAGCCTGGCTCCTTTGCTGTGATCTATTAGCACGCCATTGACGCGTCCATTCTAGATGTGGAAAGACATACTACTTGCAAAGCTTGTTTTCTTAGGTAAAGCTGGTATAAAAGGTTCCTCTTTGCAAAATTCCACCTCTGCAGCCAATACAAAGCCTAGCAAAGCTTTTCAAATTTAGATAAATCACGGGTTCCCCACTTGCCTAGATAAGTCAAAAGACAGATACATTGTTGAAATATTTCCTTATATGTAAAATACACACAGAAAACTTGTAGGAAATAAATGAAAATGAGAAAACAGAGGATAAGCTCACTGGACAATTTATTTGGGCAAATTAAACACTGACATCTTCTTTATAATAATATTCCAGGGTGCTTAGAGTAAAGAGACCATTGTGACTGTCCTGGAATACAGAGAACATGTATGTTCACTGTGATAAGTGAACGCTGCAAGGCTGTCTAACGAAGATCGTGCCTGTGCAACTTTGCACTGACATTTGGACTCATGGACCAGTGCATAATATTGTTTTGGAAACGGTCACTTGATGCATATGTAACTTTTGCTCTTATATGTAGCGTGCATGTCAGTGAAAACGTGCATTTGCTCCGTTTAAATCTAATCTGAAAATGTGATTGAAAATGTGTTCTTGCACAAGTGTGGTTTAAATAATCCGACCAGTACTCTACTTCCAAAATGCAACAGAATTTGTTTGTGTTGTCCCTCCAGCTTGCTTAAAATTGTGTGCCAAACATGGGAGTGTGACTATCCAATAACCCTATCAATAGTACAACAGCTGCAGAAGTGCCTGGGGCCCAGGTGTGTTAGGGTCACTTTGCATCCTTGTTGTAGCATCTTCCTCAGCCCAGGAGAATGCAGATGAATTATGCCACACGGGAGCTGCAGTCAAGCATTACTTTATTCTTCAGCATACAATCACACACTGCTCATTACATCATACTTATCATTAACCACATCCTAACACATTCCCATGTGTTCAGAGTCTGCGCAGAGCCACAAGGGTCCTAGTGCACATAACATCACTATGCTACCCCCGTTTTTTTAAATATAAAGTGGAAGGCATAAAAATGATTTCCTTGATTAGTCGGCAAGGCACTCGCACTTGTCTGCCAGCTCAGATGATCCTAGGTTATCAAGGTCCACCCTGATTGGACAATGGCAGCATAGGCTCAAGCTCTTGAGCCGACCTGATGGCGGGGTTGCCCCCTTACATGGTTTTAGGACCTGGCAAGTGTAGCAGTACATGTTTAAAATGTGATGTGTCCCCGAGTGATGGATTGTCCAGGATGATGTTCTGTCACCATGTGTCCCTTGCACACCACAACCTGTAAAGGATCAGTGGCAAAAGGTGTGTCTGTTTTCCTTCTTTGTCTGAGCTTAACCAGTACCCTGTCTCCTGGTCAAAGGTTGTCTCCTGGACATGGCAACAATGACGTGCATATGTTTTAATTTTCTTTTTCAGCATTGCGTTGGTGTCTTGAACCTTGTCAGTATTCACTGATCGATCCAGGGTCCATTGATGTTGTTTTGTTCTTCTGGCTCTCCCAAATAGCCAGGTGTCTCTCACCAGTTATGGAGTGAAGAGTTGATCGAAGGGCCTGGAGGGCATGGCACATGGCACAGTTCAGATCGATTCTCTCCATGCACACTCATTCATTGGCCCTCTTAAGGGTGCCCATGAATCGTTCAACTACACCATTGGCTTGGGGCCAGAGGGGTGTACACTTTTGGTGTTTGATGTTGAGTCGGACAAGAAATTCTTTGTACTGTTTGCTGTTAGAGGGTGGACCATTATCAGATTTGAGAATTTTTTGGGGGATACCACAAGTTGCAAAGATGTCATCAAGCTATTATATCACTTTGTCATAAGTGGTCAAAGATAGCTCTTCCACCAAAGGAAACACAAATATTTGTCTATGACTACTATGAGATGTGTCCATTTCATAAAGAAGTTAACTGGAACCCTCTCCCTGGCATGGGCAGGAAGGACAGACATTGTCATTGGGTGCTGCATCACCTTGGGGGACAAACACTTGCTAATGTGGCATGTCTTCAGCTCCTTCTCGACTCACTCATCTAGCTGAGGAAACCACACTCAAGCTCTTAATGTTGGAAGGTGGATTATTAGTAGGTTAAGTATGCACCTACCACTTACAATAAGGACACTGACGAAATATAAGGTCCATTCAAGGTCTTACTAAAATATGTTCTTGCTTAACACTTGGTAGCTAGCAACATGCCGGCAGGCTTAACTTAGGAGACAGGTGTGTGAAGCATTTAAAAGCACCAATATATCCAATAAGTGAGGCATAACACATAATAAATATTCACAACCAATTTCTAAAAATAGGAACTATTTTTGCGATTAAAATGCCATCAACACGACAAAAATCCAATTTTGGGATTCAGAGGTATGAATTTTTAAAGAATAAACCCTTTCTAGTGCTCAAAAACATATAGCGCAAACTTGGGGCATCTGGTCTCGCTTGACGCGGAAAAAGTCAAAGTTTTAGGCTGACCCATTGGAGCCCTGGTCAGATACACACTAAGTGGGAGGCACCTGTAAAAATGTTACCTTCGCACTTAGAAACGTTTTAGGAGGATTTTCTCTTGTTGCCGAGTGAGACTCCTCTTTAGGCCGGGATCTGAGTCTAAGATGGTGGCTTGGCTCAGTGTGAGGCCCCAGTGGAGTTCTGAAAGCCTTTAGCTGCAGAGCTTTCAGCACGACTAACCTGAAATCCAGGCTTGGTTACAGTTTGACATTGGCAGCCTGTCTCTCATCGATGGGCCAGTCACCTTATGGAGCTTTTTCCAAAAGTTGCTCCAAACTGGTCCAAGCTTCTTGAACGTCTTCCTGAATTTCCTCTTGAGGGTTCAAAGTGTCCAAAACACAAACCCTAAGGTCTAGAACCTCCGAGATGGTACTTGGAAGTTTGGGGCTACAATTCCCCCAATGCACCTGGCCAACTCCTTAAAAGTCCACTGCATGCACTCCAGTCTGGGGACTTCTTCTGGGAAATGGTGCAGGTGAGCTTTGTTAACCTGTTGATTTGAGAGAGTCTGCCCCTTAATCATGTTTTAAGCAAGACAAAGTCCTCAGGTCTGTAGTTCCAAGGGTGCAGCAGGAGCAGTCCTTCAGGGTGCAGTCATTTGGGGGTGCAGACCAGGGTTCCAGTGTGGCAGCCCTTCTTCTCCTTGTAGATTCAGGCAGCAGATCTGAGTTGCTATGCAGCTCTCACATATTTATCCAATGTTCTGGGTAAACCAGTAGGGGACCACCCATGACTATTGGGGTACAAGCTGTTATCCAAAAGCATGACAGCTTCCTCCAAAGTGTGACATATTCTTGTCCCACAAAGCACTGTACTTTAAAATTTCAATTTCTAGATCTCCTGCAGATTCCATTCCTGGGGCTCCCATCTGGCTGGGGGGGGGGGGATTACAGGGGGAAGGCCTGGATGGCATTCCTTACTGTTCTGCTCTCTCAGAAGCCAGGTTTGTTTACCAAACTCCCCACCAGATAACCTCTGTTTCTATGCAGGCCACTTATCACCACATCAAAGCAGTTTGGCTAAGCCTGTTAAGGCCTGGCCCATCAGGAGAGGCTGCTAGAAGGCTGAATTTTGCTTCCCAGAATGAACATTCTATAACTTATTTTCTGTATTAGTTACGATAAATTCAACAGTAGCAAGTTGTGGATTTATCATTACCAATCTTTTAAGTTCTTGAAATATTGGGTTAGCTCACTCCTGTCAATAGTTACACTGTATTACAGTATTCCAATGTTGACCTATGGGGCTAAAATGATACAATGGGAAAAAACAAAATTGATACTTTTTCCCTCACCGCGTGATATAAAACGTATTTTCAAATGCCCCAGCTTGTTTTTACATGACACCCTACCCCCGAAGCACCTAGGATGGGTGACATATGTAAAAATAAGGTTGTTTAATACTTTGGAAGTACCTTTAAATCCAAAGTCGATGTTGCATGTAATTTTAATTTAAAAGCAGTTTGCAAAGTAGGGCTGACTTTTTAAAATGATAGCAAGCAACACATCAGTACACACTTAAGTGCCTCAAAGCTGCTGACCCTCTACACCTACATGTCTTACTATATACTCAGGACTTACAGGAAATGTTGTCAGTGGCAATTATAATTAGAGCTAATTAACATATACCTTTTTAATCAGAGCACAGGTCCTGAGCCTGGTTAGTGAATGTATGAAGTTACAACGCAACCATTAGCAACGCATGCTTTTACAACGCAGTTTTTACATCGCAACTACCATTACATCGCATGTTTTTACAACGTATGCCATTACAACGCATTTTTAAGAACTACCATCACAACGTATTCCATTACAATGCATACCATTACAACGCATACCATTACAACACATACTACTTTTAGTGCAACATTAGGGTAAGTGCTGGATAGTGTAGGGGTAAAAGTTACTATTCCCACTCCAGTGAGTGCAATAGTAGGGAAAGTGTTGGATAGTGGGGGGTAAACATTACTATTCCCACTCCAGTGAGTGCAACAGTAGGGAAAGTGATGGATAGTGTAGGGGTTAAGGTTACTATTCCCACTCCAGTGAGTGCAACAATAGGGAAAGTCTTGGATAGTGCAGGGGTAAAAATTACTATTCCTATCTACCCCAAAACCCATACATATCCTAAAACTTAAAAATCTCCTTTACTTACCTTATAATGTGTTGTGATGGCATGCTTTGTAATGGTATGCGTTGTAATGGCATGTGTTCTAATGGCATGCGATGTAAAGCCAGTTGCGCTGTAACAGCTGCGTTGTAAAAGCAGTGTGATGTAATGACTGCTTTGTAATCGATGTTTCCCTTGGTTAGCAGAAACCTGGGTGTAGTCAGAGTCAGTTGCCACCAGTATCAGTCATGGAATGGGGGTGATCAGGGCAAACAGTATGACTGCCTCAGGTTCTTTTGGTGGCTACGATAACACTATGTCCTTCATGGGCCAATGTCATGACCCTCTGTTTTAGGCTTCCAGGTATAACGATTCTCGAGTTGTGCAGTATTACACCTTCTTGGGTGACCCAAATCATGGGTCACAAGTCAAGTGCCAGTAAGAGAGTCTTTGATACAGCTCCACTGGCTGCCAGTTGAAGCAAGGATTACATTCAAATCCCTTTGCATTGCACATACGGCCATACAGAATAAAGGTCCAGTTAAGCTTGGAGGTCTTGTATCTACTTATGTCCCAGCCACACTCCTAAGAACATCCCAATAACACCTTCTTAGCACTACTAGAGTCAAAGGAGCGTGATGGGTGGAAGTTCATTATCACACATGGTACCACATTTTTGGAATGGTCTCCCACTCTGTATAAGATTACTGGAAGATGAACTCACTTTTAGGAAAAAAAATCAAGACCTGGTTGTTCCCCCACTAACCTGTTACCATGCACAGTTATCTAGTCCAGCACTCATCAGCGTGGGGAAGCCCTTGGTTAGCCATGCACTTTACAAAATCCCAAACACAAACCTGTAACTCGTCCTGTGCATTTTTGAACTTTTGGAATTCACAATCTTTGGTAATGGGCAGGGCACTACTTCTCCATGATTGTGCTATAGTAAGTTTTATAATTATGGTCATGTCTTTATCTGCATTAGTGACAGAAATTATTTGTTCCAGAGACAGAGCCACTGGTGTGCTGGATCTCACAATGTAGTTGAGATATGCTTCACTTGCCCTTGAAATGGAACTGTGAGAAGGTAGCTGTACTCGTGAAATGTAATCTGCCTGGTTTTGATCCTACCCCGGTTTGTGCAGGATTGCATAGTCATACTCTTGCAGTCTTAACTCCCATCTCTACATGCGAGGGGGCATCTTAGCCTTCAGGATTCCAAAAATTGTAAGCAATGCCTGGTGATCCATGATGAAGGTGAATCATTTTCCGTAGCGGAATACATGAAAATGTTTGCAGGCCCACACCACAGTCAGACTCTCCTTCTCCAGCTGAGAAAAGGCACATTCTGTTTCAGACAGACTTCGACTGGCATAGGCTACAATATGTCTCTGAGCATTTGGATGGCCATTGTGTTAGGCACGGATTGCCTCAAGCTCTATCAGGCTCATACCAACCGTTATTTTAGTAAGCATATTGGCATCAAAGTAGGACATTTCAGTTGCATTTTCAATCATGTTTAATGTTTTTAAAACTCTGTTTACATCCTGGAGACCACTGAAATGGTACATTTCGCTTTGTCAAGTCTCTCAATGAGGCACTCACTGTAGCAAAGTTGCAAATGTATCTTGATCAATAACTGGCCATGCCAAGGAAGGATCGCAGGTAACATCCTTGAGGAGTAAGTGAATGACAGTGCTTGCACCTTGTCTGGGTCTGGGGTCTTTCCCCTATCAGAGAACATGTGCCCAAAAAACTTGCCTTTCGTTTTGTGAAACTCACACTTTGCAGTGTTTATAGTGAGACCCGCATCTGCAAGTAACTGGCACACATGGGTAAAGGGCCTTGTTGTGTTCTTTCTGCATTCTCCCAAAAGCCAGTATGTGATCACTGTAATTGAAAGCATGTGTAACAGGTGGAATTACTTGGCGAATAACATTCTGAAACATCTCAGCTGCCGACCAAAAACTCCAAAGCTCCGTCTCTTGTATCTGAATAAACCTACATGAGTTGAAAAGGCAGTAATGTACCTACAGTTCTCCTCCAACTTAGGTTGATGGAATGTTTCATTCAGGTCAATACCACAAAACACTTTAGCTCTGTTCAATTGCATGATTGTGTCCGACATGTGTGGAGCAGGATGTCTCTCCCTCTAAATAGCTTTGTTTGCCTGGTAAATATCAATGAGAATGCTCACCACTCTGTTACTGTCTATTTTTAGTAACTACTACTATGGGTGAAACACATGGCTTGGGGCCTGTGAAGTGTTCAATGATGTCATTTTTTAAGAGTGCCTCAAACTCTTTCCATACAGCTTCTTGTAGATGAAAAGCAACTTTCTTGTGCTTCTGAGCAACGGGGAGGTTGTCTTCATTGATATGAAGCTGTACTTTCATTTTCATGAGTTTTCCCAGGTCATGGAACAACAACAGGAATTGGCTTGTGATCTCAGACTGAGCACAGAGGTCGTAGTTGAGAGATATCAACCCCATGTCAACATTAGTGACAAAACTGAGCAAACTGGCACTCCATGAAGTACCTTGTAAAACATGAATGGTGGCTTGCACCAATGCCTTTCTGTGCTGCTTTGTCACTGTAAATGACCCTTGTCTTTGCAATGGCTCAGAGGTGGCCCAGGTATATACCTTTGTGTCTGTTGGTGTGGAAACTACCAGAGATCGCTGTTAGCATGAGCTGAACCATTTTGACTATTGCAGCCACTTTAGTTAGCCATGTACTCGCCATGTGCTTCTCCCGTCTTCACTGTTGCCTGCTGTTTATTCTGCTTGAGTCATCAGTTACAGTTAACTCCTTCAGCACTGAGCCAGAGCCTTGCGCATGCTCAGAAAGGCCTGTAACTGCCAGAATGCATCTGTCTCAGAATATAACTGTCAGGCTATTCCAACTGATGTAAGGGTTTTTGTTACTCCTCCTACTCTGTTGACTAAGTAGTTTCCAGATGGCCATATATGTGAATACCTATTCTTGTGTATACTTGTACCGCCTCTTTTTGAGTTTTCATGCTTACTGAGCTATAAACTGGCCTTAAAAGGCCCATGGTTTCTGTACTCCTTGGACTGCCTCATACAGTGGCCTGAGGGTACCGTATTGACGTAGTCTCCCTCATTAGAGATTAATAAATCTATTTCCTTTGATATTACAGCTACCGAGCCAATCCCTATTTTGTCTAAGCACTTAAAGACAAAGAAGGGCAAACCCCTGCACCAGTGGGCCCCTGAAAAGGCTCACTCCCACAAATTGGCGCCCGGTGTGGGCCTCATCAGGAGATGCTGTCGCCCAAAAGAGTTGTCTCGACAGAGGATTGGAATATCGCTGAGGACGTACACTGCAGGATGAGACTCTTGTCTTTGCTGACCAAAGTGCTTTTACGATTTTCCCTATTTGACCCTTCAGGTGGTGACCGTTTCCTGACTAAGATCCCTTTGGCGTTCATCTTAAAGTGACCATTAGGTCAATACAGAACTTGGCAGTTGGAAGCTGGAGACTTTTGTTTGGTAAAGTCGCGATGCAACATTTTTGGAATAGCTTGGCAAAGATTTCGGATTGTTTGTTTGTTTGTTTGCTGCAGCAAATAAAGGTAGGTCATGAGGAGATTTTTCTCTACTTTTGGATAATTCTCAGGATAAATACGCTTTGATTATATCACATTGCATTGTAATATTTTTAGCATGTCTGCTCCTAGCACACTTCGTAGAATGTGTTGCTGTTTTGGTGGTACCAATATGGATTTAGAAAGTACTCAGCTGACTCCCCTAGAGGGGATACCTGATAGGTTTATGTACATTAAATATGGTATTTCTTCTGTAGTGTAGTTCCTATATCCCTGATAGGCTTTGCGCATTGGAATAATATACACTATAGATTTGACGTTGGACTGAGGTCAGTATGTCTCTATCGAGTACATTAAACTTAATTACTTGTGTGTGCCAGCTAACTCAGAGGTCACTAGAAGCTTCTCGAATGAACAAGAAGGGATTAGTTTCTGACAACCGCATAAACATGACAACTTTGTCATGGAAACAATAGATCACCTAGTCAATCGTGCATGCTTTGTTTCTATAGAGTTGCATAGAAATAGAGAGATTGGCGTTTCAATAAAAAGGGTTTATTGAACAGTCTTATTTCTCATGCAAGAGATATGAACTGCTACAATCGTATGACAGAATGCGAAGTATAATACGTTCAGCGTTAGCACTAAGATAAAATAATACTGTAATAGCATGTTGTGTAGCTATGACATATATTCGTTAAAATATATACATAAATAACATAGGCTAAAATACTCATCTGGTGCTTCTAAAAATAATTCTACCCCAGTGTACCTAACCTAAGTCTAGTACGAGGGAAGAAGTAGGTGCTGTCTTAGTCTGGTTTAATTATGCGAAGAGTTGCCAGAAGTTTCTCTAGGTTCTAATCAGCTCCATACCTTAGAATGAGAGAGGTTGGTATCTCTTTCCCGGGACTTGATCTCTGACACCTCGCAAGGGGAGTCAGAAACACTGGAGCTGGATTCTCAGTGAGGAAGATGATAGCGTCTGGTCAGTGCGTCAGTTGGGGACTTGACTTCCTTCGGGACTTGCTGTGGCGAGCCGCGTCCAAAATTAACTGAACCGAACCGTGCCTTGCCATAGCAAGTGAAGGCATATTTATACCTTGAAGGTGTTTAGGAATGCCAGTATTGAGGTAAAAGTCAGGCATAAGAACGTCATGAATGAACCCCTAAGGAACAGATGTTCATACATAATAAATGAGTTCATGGAGAAATCAATATCCAAGCAAGGAAAAGTCCTAAAGGCTTAAGAGTCTGTTTTTCCAAGAACTTGTTGTGACGTAGATGAACGATGTAAGTAGCCATGCCTGTATTTGGTTAGCATGAGCAATGCCTAAATAAGGGCTGGATTTCTATGCATATATAAGGGCAATGTGAATTGTACCTATATAAGGGCATGAATCGGGAAATTCATGCGGAATCTAAAACAAAACACAACACCCACTCCACTTTCGTATGTACAACGTTAGTAAGTTCTAAACATGTTAAACATATCTAAAACATAGCCACACATGGATGTCTAAGAATATGTCTAAAAATACATTCTAAAAAATGCCTTAGAACTGTTGCAAAGCAACAAATGCAATTGTGCTGTACATATTAAAGCAATGTTTTCATTATAAGCATAAGTTGGCAATGAATGCGAATTGAATGAATACATATATATACATTTATGAACTGGCTCATAAATACAGAAGAAAAAGGTCTGAAACCATTTAATTTCAGATTACATAATCATTCAGTTGTGGGCAAGGTCATATATTGTCTCTGGAAGTATTCAAATAATTCTTGTTCTCTATGAATAGTTCTACTATAAGCAGATTACTTGTGCCAAAGAATGAAAAATACAAATTTGGAAGAAAAAATAATCATAGGCAAAAGTTTTTTTTGTAAAAAATTAAGGTCAAAATCAAAGTCTCTCAGAACACTGTGTGCCAAAATCAAAAGTCAGTGTTAGGGCCTGGAGAAAACATGAAATCTTCTATGTCTGTAGACAAAAAGTCATCTATCATTGTGGGCGAAAGTTGGATTACATCTCTTAGAAGATTAACCGCACATAGATGTGAAGCATCGCCTTTAGCATTGGTCGCATCAGCAATGTTCATATCGGATGTTACCTGCGTGCCTATTGTTTCCTCTCGTACCTCAGCAGTTGCAATTTGTGTCTGTGAGATCTCAATGAATGCCGTCATCAGAATTGGTAGCCGCTGGGGACAACACAGAGCATGTGCTTTTACTGGGTCCAGCAGAGTATCGATATCCGTAGGCAATACTGATGGGACTGGTAGATAGATATCTAGCACGCATTCTTCACCGCAAAGCAGGCAGCGTAGAACAGGTAAGTTGCAATCTTGCCAGATTGGTCTGAATGACAGAAACCATGAGGTATCTAATTCTCGTAGATGAGGTAAGCCTAGAATTTAAACGATGCGCTTACGACACTTCATCTCCAATACAGCTCGCTCTATGGTGCTTGGAGTGGCGTTGGTGATTTGGCTTGCCATATCGAAGCAGACAGAGAAAAAACAGGATCCCTGCAACGAGTCCAAAAAGTAGTGGAAGTCTGCCAAACACAGATTGCATGCAGTTGGGAAATATTCAGAGGACTGCTTGAAAAGGTGCTAAAAGTCCTGAACACATGTTCCTAATTAGCTGTAATATACTGCTCGTATCAGACATGTTTAAGATACGTTCCAACATTTCTGAGAAATGTATAGGGCAGTTTGTATTCAAAAGGGCATGTATCTCGGCAGAAGTCCTTGCGACTTGTAGGTCATAGGTTTCTCTGTCCGAGGTCAATGGCACAGTGTTTTGTAAAAGAATGGCTTTCATTCTGCTTAGAGTATCAATTTGTATAGAAGAGATGTTCAGTGAAGGCCATAGAGGCGACTCCCTGAATTTCTTGGTTTGTGGAAACAATATTTGCATACAGCAAGTGACCCTGGATGAAACAGTCACTAAATATGGAATACCTGTTAACATGCCACAGCAGCTGAGATCATTCAACATAAGGTATCTCCCATTAGAAAGTAGTCCAAAAATTGGATTAATCACTGCAGCTGGTGAACCTTGCAGGTGACAGGATAAGTTTGTAGTGGAACCATCGCATGCTCCATGTAAATTAATACCCTGGCAAATTAGAGATCTGCTTAGTGCGTTTTCACAGTTGGTACCACTAAGAAACACTTCACGACCCCCACTCCAGCATCTGTGTGTGTACGGTAACTTCCAGGATGTCTTTATGTATTATTTACCCAACCTTTCATATTTGCCTGCTGGTATGTGTTTTAGGAAATACTGAAAACGGAAAATTGTAACAGCCAGAGTGATTTTGCCATGTATTATCCATTCAGTAGCTGGTTTCTCTGCCACTGTGAATGATAATCTTTCCAGTTTTTCAATGCTCAGCACCGTGTAGTCTGCTCCTCTTTGTGCCATTTTGATCTTTTATCAGTGAGAATGAATTCTGAAAACAGTGACGTAGTGTGGATTAAATGCCAAGGCACATAGCCTGCACTCAAGTTTTGCAGCGTCCCGCCTAATAGCATGATAGAACATAATTGAGACTGACCATGTTGCAGCATGACCATGTATTGTTACATGATGTCTATGGCAGAAGATGCAATGCTATCCAATGAATATATCCTGGATGACAGAGTCGTTAACCCAATGTCTACTACAGAGAGAGATTTCTCTAAATTAATACGATCAATTTCTCGTACTTGTTCTGCAGTCTCTGCTTGGGTAATCTTCCATATTTCATTATACACAGCATATACACTGGCATATATGAAAAGTTTTTGACGTGGTTTATTGGTCCTAGCAAGAATTCTCTAAAGTCCGCACCTTCTTTAGGTAAAGATAAGTTTTGTTTTACATCCTCAAGTGTAGATGTCTTTAGCCAATCAAGGCATGGTTTCCCTACACTGTATGTTGTTACTATCCCAGGATGCTGTCTTTGAACATATCTTGGGTCTGGCCTTATGGATAGTGAAACCCTGTGTTTTGTTCAGGAATCAATCTTGACAGTTGTTTGTGTCTGTGGGCCAAAACAACCATTTTTTCCATTCAGGATTGGATCTGTTGTGTTGCAAAATATTATGTATGTCAACCTCACCCCGTGTAGTGCTATTACTTGCAGATATAGGTATGGTCGGTGTGTTCAAGTCTTTGATCTTGGCTAACCCAGGCAAGACGTTTGTTTGACAGTGTCATTCAAAAACATAATTTGCTCAGGGATGACACAGGCTCTAAACATAGCTTCTATCCCCTGCACTTGCTAATCTTTTGTACCCCAGACAGATTTTGTCTCAATGTTGTCTTTCCAAAAGTCGAAACCCTCTCTAGACAGTTGGGAAATAAAGGCTGCAGAATAAATCTGTTTTGTATTTGTCACCATATTTTTCATTCTTGTCTTGTTCACATTTTTAAAAGAAAATGATTCAGCATTGAATATATTGAACCCTGAAAAATATGGAAATGTAATTGCTAAATTTTTTGAGTTACCCTTTGGAGGTGAAGGACAATGTTCCCATTGGTTATACATATATACATTTATAGGTATTGCAGATTTGTGCAAGAAATTATGACCATAATGGTTTTAACAATACGTTTGTTCATAGTCTGATGAACCCTCTAAATATTCAAGATTTGTGAATACTGCTGACAATTCTAGATCAGACATCATATTATTAACAGTCTCAAAGTCCCAATCATCAGAAAAGGCAATAGAGGTAATAAAGTAACTTAATGAAATCTTGAATTGGTGTAGAATCTTCAAAAGCTCCGACGGGCCAAAAATGTCAATTTCAGTTCTGTCCCAAACTATACCATCCAGTATAGGAACGGATGTGATGTATACTGATGACAAGTCTCTTTGTTCACAATGGGATGATTTGTGTGGCTGGAGAAGTAAGTTCACTTTTTTACTTACTGTGTCCATTTGAATATATCTTCCATTTATCAGCATACCCAGAGGTATTACCAGAGCTAACCAAAGTAGAAAGAAGAATATTCCCAAAACAATCCATAGTTCAATCCATGGTGAAACCAGGTAAGTCTTTTTCAGGGGAAAAAAAAAGTTTGTTGCTTGTTTTTTTTTTTTAAGTTCTTTGTGCTGGTGTAGTTTCATGTTCGCTGGGATCCTGAGAAAACATATCAAAGTTAATGAAATAGCTAGAGGCAGTTCTGTCAATGGTTGGAATTGCATCAGGATTCGTTGAAATCACTGGAACCACTTGATCACTTGTTACTTCGTTGTAGACAGGTGTATCAGGACAAACTGTTATTAGAGTTTCAAGAGGGACGAGTTCCATGGCTTTATTGCATAGTCCTTCTTTTCTCACTGTAGAATCTTCAAAGGTGATGAGTCTCTCAGTTTGAACCTCTTGGATTATAGCTAGCAGAGTGCATCTGCTACATTGGCGGAGACCACTTGGCCTACTGCTTAGTATCGGCCATATAGTGTGGTTTGATCAGGTCGATAGACACAAATCTGTTCTCCTTTCTACCAGCAAGGGGTGGCAGGAAAACTGCTCTTGATCCGTGGATTGCTAGGACAGCTACTGGTTGTCTGTAAGAAGGCCCAAATTCCTTCTTGTCTGCGATCTTTTCTCTGACTAGATCACCAAGCTTTGGGGTCCAGACAGGCTTTGCTGGGACGGTTGGTTTTTCCCCAGTGGTGGTTGGCTTCAGGAACACGTTGCTTTGTTTCGATCTTAGTTCATTTAAGTCCTGTAAAACTGCCAAAGGATCTTTGATATCAAATTTCTTGTTTTCCACCACTGTTCCATGACAATCAAGATCCGGAACCAACATTCTTTTCCCAAATAGGACCTCATGTGGAGTGATACCCCCTAGAGAACTTCTTGTCAAGTTATGAGTACTACGTTGGACCCCATAAAGATGTTTGACCCACCCATGACCCGAACCTAATACTCTAGCTGTTATAGACTGATTTATGTCCCGGTTTTTTCTTTCCACAACAGAATTTCCCTCACGATGAAATGGACAAGAGTATTACAATGCCTGGCCCAAACTGGCCATGGCTTCTTTGTAAGCTCAAGAGCTAAACACAGGGCCCTGGTCAGAATGTAGTGTGCTAATTGCGTATGTGCCGATAAAGACTCGCAAATCTTTTATAACAGTTCGAGCGTCAGCCGAGCGCTGAGGCCACATCCAAAGGAACCTGAATTTAGTGTTTGTGGGACTGCATTCATCCATAAGGACACCTGCGTGTAGATAGTCTAATGATGTCTAACAATGGTGTCTGTACTGGGCTGGCTAAGCTGTAGTCAATTATCTGGTAGCGTTCCGTACTGCGATCTCTATTGCAGTTAATGCAGTTAATGACAAAGATGTGAATATGTGCATTCATCCCTGCCTGACCACCAGTACATCTCTTTTAATGCTAATATTGTTTTAGAGATCCCCTGATGTATCAGACCCTCTCCCAGGTGTGCTTTGTAAATCAAAGCTGTCCTACGCTCCTTGTTTGGAATTACCCTATCCCCCACTCCAGGGATTCGAGCAAACAGAACACTGTTCGCATCAATTAAGTATGAGTATATGAGTGGAAACTTTTTAGGTAACGCTGCACCGCTGCCTTTGCTTGAAGCAGCCAGTATTATTTCACGGTCTATTTTTGTTTTTGAACAAGTCATTGCAGCTACGGAAGCCATTTGCACTGCCCCTTTAGCGGCTTCATCAGCCAATGAATTCCCTTCAACGAGAACGCCATCACGTTGATGACTCAGCATGTGTATCAGGTGAGTGTTTTATAGTTCGTTTCGCAACTGAACTACTTGTTCCCAAAGTGTTTTATACTTGATTGTGCCACCTTTTGCATCTTTGAAACCATTTTGAAGCCAGTTCTGCAAATATTAATTGGAGGATTGAACACAGTAAAAGGAATCGCAAACTACGAGTGTGGGGAATTCGCGATCCGTATTTTCAAGTGCCATTTTGAATGCTTTTAGTTCAGCTCGCTGAAACTGTGTTTTTGTTATCATAGGTCTAAATTTGCCATCGCGCGTACGAGCTTTAACAATCGCGTATGCTGCAATATAAGTTTGCTTACCAACCGTAGAGGGTTGTGCAGATCCGTCAGTATAAATTATGCATTCGTACTGGTCAAGAGGTAGAACTTCAGTAGGTAGAGTGTCAGGCTCACCTCTGGTTCTATTCGGGGCTGTGTTGAATATCCTTTGACCTACCCCCGCACAACTCTCCCAGAATCTGATGTAGAAAACACAGACTACTAAGATCGTCCCGTGAGGGCGGGAAAGGAAGGGGACAACGGGGAGGGAGATCTGAAACGACAAGGACAAGGGATTAGAAAACAACCCCCCCAAAACCCCACAAGAAATATCTCTACAATCCTTCCTTATTATTCACAACATTAATCTATGCCCCTACCTGTAAGAAAGAATATAAGTGGCTTTGTATTGTGGGAGGAAGGATGAGGGTCGTGATCGAAGAAGCGAGCCAACTGTAACAACAAACACAGGGGAACACAATGAGCCTATGATAGCACGTGATTCTATATGTATTACCGTTAATACATACTACCTACCACTCATTTAAGGTGTTCCTTTATATGCTACACCAATCCCCTTGATCACGTACCCCCCGAATCGTCTCACCTGTATGTCAAATACAAAGTGTAAAATGGTTGATGAGAAGAAAGGGATCATAAAGAAAAAACGGCAGGATAGGTTAATTCACCTTTTCATATGATTCCTGCTGGCTAAGGTACTTTTTGTCCCACAGGGGAAGATATCTGATTCTTGACACTCTCCGTATCCAGACCAACAGATAACTCTTTCCATAAACAGTGACAGTCCGCCCTGTTTCGATTTCCTTATAATATGCAAACTTGTACAATAAGTCGGTTGGCTTAGCAGTACAGTTCCGATATAAACAAAACCGGAAACAAACCTCTCCCTGCAATGAGAACGTAAACACCGTCTCGTCCAACAGGGAGAGATAAAGAACCCTTGTTGAATCACAAGGCTTCACCAAAATACCTGGTAAGCGCACACCGCCGTGTGCACTAAACACTCGGAACAGAATGTTCTTCCACCCATCCAGCACGGGGTGAAACTGCTGTCAGAATTTTTTCTGTCGATGTAAATTTCATTTCTGCTTGCGTGTGCAAATGTGATTTGTATGCAATTGGTACTTTTTCACCTTCATTAAAAGTTAAGTAGGTGAATCCACATTGACCCGGAATGATTCGAATCACTAAGTTGCGTACGTTTACGCGTGTTTGTAAATGTTTTGTTGCTAACATGTCTGTTTGTAGCGAACGCAAACTTTCTGTGTGTTTTTGTGTCCAATTTACTGTTTTAATATCAGTTTGATTAATTCATTGAGAGGTTTAACCCTTTTTGCATAGTTTAGAATGTAAGTTCTCCCTAAATTCAGGGAATCTAGAATCGACTTAAGTTTTTCAGTGTTTTTGGAGGTTGGAGCAGCACACACTTTTCTAAAAAGATGGCTGCCAGGCTTTTGCCTTCACTTGAAAGTTCATATCCTAGGAAAAGGACGTTGAGATGGGATTTTCTTGATTTTTTTAAATTGAATTCATACCCTTCAGAGGTGAAGCCCAGTATAATGGTATTCACCCTGTTCAAGTGCCTGTTCAGGTCATCATCTGTCAGATAGATATCATCAACATATGAAAATGCCTCGTGACCATGAGTTTGTAGTAACTCTGTTACCCTTGCTGAGAATTAGCCCGGACTACTCTTGAATCCTTGTGGGAGATGACAGAATTGACGCTGTGTCCACATTATTGAGAAAGTGGACGAATACCTACTTTTTGGTGCAATGTTTTGACAAAAGAAACCATTTGAAATATCTAATGTTTTTTTATATTTTTTACACACAATGTTATTCATTAATGCTGTACTGTGTGCATTTTGCACTACAATGATTTACACCAGGTGTCAGTAATCCAAAAATATATGATATGTGTTGTCTGGTTTGGAAACAGGAAACTAAGGATTGTTAATTGATGAGGTGCAAGTTTCAATTGGCCCTTGGTATTCAAGTTGATCGAAGATCTCCCTGACCTGTTTTTTAGCTTCTTGCTTAATTAGATACTGCCTTTGTGCAGCTGGTTGATTTTTTTACTGGATTTTGTGGTGAGGCAAATCCTCATCCCATCCTACATGATTTATGTATAATTGCTGTGGCTTGGGCGACTGCCCATTTCCTGGCATAAGTATATTTTAAATGTACTGGAAAATGGTTAGAGAAGGCTGGCATAATGATGTCTTCACCATGTGGGCACTCGCTGAAAAAATTCTGGTGGCCAGTCCTGTTCTGCTAGAAGTATATCATAACCCTTTGAAAGTCGCTCCCAAAAGAGTGCTTTCACGTTTCTTGGTATGTCTATCTCCATCGGGAGTGTTATTTCATATAACCTATGTGGAAAACTAACCCTGGTGTCTGCAGTCTCAGCTTGAATGTCTTCGTTCAAGTCCAATGTCTCCAGAAGTGCCTTCAGGTTCTGGCGAGCTATTGTTACTTCTGCTGCGCTGTCCAACATTGTCTGAGCCCATTCTCCGTTCTTGAGTCATGTCCTCAAGATCCTCGACATGTCTGATTTTTAGACCTGCTACCTTCTTTTTGGTAAATTGAGGTCTTTGTTTGCTTTTCTGAACGTGCTGATCGTCTTTGGACTTCATGCGTTCTTCTTTCTGATCTGACCGTCCTCTTCTTTCGGATGTCTTTGACGATATCTGAAAGGTACGAGAGGAACGTGTATCAGTATCTTGATACCTGTCAGGTTTTCTCAAATTATCCTTATTCCTGAGGTTATACCTCCTTTCAGAGGGCTCCTTTTGAGGAGACCTAACTCGGGGTTGAGAATCTTTCTCTTTTGAATGTTTGATATTTTCCCACTTCTTTTTAGAAGAGGTAGGAGTGTTTTTAGTAAAGGCCTTTTCAGGACTTTCGGACAGTTGTGGTTTAACTGGTTTCTCACCCAAACTGTCTCTGCCTAATTCTTCATAGGATTTTTCAATTATTCTGGCTAGTTCTTGTGGTTGTTCTGTTGCATCAAATTCCCTTAATTTCTGGTGGATTGCCACTGATGCTGCTTCTCCTTTAATATTAGATAATATTACTGTTGAGACCTGGTTGAAAATGTTCAGTAACTTCATACCTAAATTCAGAGCAGGCTCTGCCCCATATTCATTTTGAATCTCTTTCAGGATGTCAGGTATTACCGCCATAGATGGAACACCATGTGTTTTAGTGTAGGTAGCATCAAAGACTGTGCCCCAAGAGGTGCAGTCTTCCAGATGTGGTGCTATTCCCATTGGTAAACAGATTGTTAGAATTCTATGTTTCTCAAAATGGCTGGTATTAGGAAATACCGCTTTGAATTGAGTAATTTTTTGAGGTATCCAGAACAGAATTTGTTCACGTTTTGTGGGTAGTTTACCCATGACTTCGTGTAAAGTCTGTGGTGTGATTTTTAGTGTATTCCCCTGGTGAGAGGTCTGTTGTGGAATAACTAATGGAGGTTGGACTGTGGGAGTCTTCATGATATATTGAACTAATTGTCTATAAATTCTGATTAACTCCTTGAGTTGAGTAAGTAATTCTACATCAGTCATTTCTTCAATTTCAGGATGTGGTGTATAGCCGGCTAAAATCGGCCATGTTGCTCCTGGTCTACCTAGTGGACAGAGCCTGGTAATGTGATTTAAATGTTTTAGGGCGCCTTTAAACCAGAGTTCCTGCTCCTGGTATGTTAGTGGAATTTCAATATCCTCAAAGGGAATATATTCCTCTGGTGGATCATCTTCTTTGTAGAAGTAAAACATTTTAGTTACTGGATTTGATTCTGGGAATACTATCCATGAATAGAATACCTCTGTCTGGTGATTTTCATGTGCCTCTATCACAACAACTGCTCTACCACCTCTTGGTGTTAGGCCATGTTTTATACGTTTTAAAGTAATGGCTCTCCTTAAATTCGGAGGAATGATTATAGCATTCTCATTGGTTTCGGTAAAACCTGTTTGATTAAAGCTGGTACGACGTTGTCACCTGTAGCTTCACCGGTTTCGGTGTTATTATCCCCGTTTAAAGACATTTTGTTTAATGAAAATTGCAGAGCAAGATTCAAGGGAACAAAGATAAGGTGCACAATATTTTGGAACAATGTATCTTTCAACTTTGAACAAACCAAAAAGCTAATACATAGGTTTTTTGTCCTACACAGCTATGGCGGATATTATCCCTACCCACTCCAGATGTCTAATGGAGTTTTATGAGTAGGGGTTTCTGAGAAAAGCACGACTGAGTTACTTCTGTATCTAGCATTAAATTAGCGCCTTACCAAAATGTTGGGCGCCATGTAGTGTAGTTCCTTCACAATGTTAGGAAAGACGCCCGTGTGATCCTCAGCAAACATTTTGAAGGAAAATATTGCTGTATAGGAGTTTGTTTGCCAGAACAGGTTCTGAAGGAGAAATTCATGTACCCACTATGTTGAGGTTTTGTTAGTTATTTATGTAATAAGGATCCCTGTTAAATTAGCAGTTTTTAGATTTTCCCACCGCACGTTGAGATTCTTCAGATGAAGAATATAGGAATACACAAATGTAAGGATTCAGAGTATTTCCGTAGTGTTTTTCTTTTTCCCTCATAATTAAGTGAATAAACACAGAATTCCTTGGCTGCTTGGGACTGGGAGAAAACAAATCAAATCGGGTACCATTTTACTCTTGCCAGTTCACCAAAAGTTCCTTTCATACTCATACGTAATAGGTCCAGGTTTTTTTTTTTTTACTCTCAGTTAGATGAAGTGGTTCTTGGGTGCCCTGCTAATGTATGGGACGCCCAAGACTAAATACGTTTTCTAAAACAGAGTATGCTCTCTGTTAATAGATTATTTGTATGCCTTGTCTAAAGATCTTTCGTTCTGTCCACCAATAGATATCTGCTACCCTACAACCCTTGCCAGAGGGGCCCAAACAACAGATCCAGCCTGGGGAGTCAGCGCCAGCCCAGCTTGGAGCCGAGGTAAAGGTAACCAGCACAGGCGTTGCTCACAACTAGGACCACAGTGAAGGTAGAAGGCTAGAAGCACTGGGCCCATAAAAATGACGTGAAGTGTGTACCCCTGCCACTGTCTTGAACGAAAGACGGGGTCACAAATCAGGATAGAGAATTCTTTGCGTTGCATTGAGGTGACTCCCCTTCAAACAAGGGTTGCTTCAAATACTCCAGCATCAGGCCTCTGAGTCCTGGTCCCCAAGTGAATGCAAGTCTGCACCTCTGTTTGTTGATGAAGAGGCATACTGGGTACAATCTGTGGCCCCAAAAAAAGAGCAGTGCACCAGCGGAGCAACACAGGAGTTAGGGAAGGACTTGAGTTTAGGGTACAGGTGCTGTGCCTTTGGTGCTGTTAGATTAAAGTGAAGAATACTGGTGCATTGACTGAGACACTGGAGAGCATCGTTGTGGGTGTTTGCCCAGGAAGGTGATTGCCCTATCCTGAAACAAAGAAACTGTTTCCTTAAAACTGGGCTGTGATTGTTTTTCCTGAGTTGCAAATTGTGCACCTCCACTGTGGGAGAAGTGAACAATAAGAGCCTGCCTGTGAGGCTCAGACAGACACAGGGAGAAGACTCCCCTCTGGCTGGTTGTACAGCGGCTTCTATTCTTCAAGTACTATTTTGCAATGTACCCCTTTGGTCGTCCCATTTCAGAGGAGAAGCAGCCCTTTGCAGCTTCTCGTTCTAATTCCCATGGCCCCGTTTGGTCCTCTGGTCCCCCAACATAAAGATTGTTTTTGTGACAATATGTGTAGTTGCTTTAATATTTGCATTCAGAATATTATTGCTTCTGCAAGAAAAATATTTTGTGCAGTCTTTGATAAATACTACTTCGCTCCCCCCGAACATATCATTGGTACCCTAGCCCTCATGAAGAAGAACACTGGAAGGTTTTTATTAAAAATGTTTTTATGTAAGATATTACATCCAAAATGTGCTGTTGGCTGTTTCCAATCTGCCTAAAACAACCACTGAAATTCATCCCGATACAGGAACTTGGATTTTAATTGGCTGGTTAGGTTAGGGACATTGTTTGTTACTTGGGGCTGGAACCTGTTGACAATTTTATGTATATTCTTTGCAATCCTACTGTCATGCTGTCTATGCATACAATGTGGCCCGATGCTTTGTTCCCTTTGTGTCTCTACTTGTATACCTACCAAGCGCAATGTCAAGAATGTGAACACCCAATATGTATTAGACCAAGAAGTTAGCAATATGATGAGAATAGATGTGTAAGATATTTTCTATATTCCTTCTAGATCATAGAGATGTCTTCAGCTAATGCTAAAAGGGTCATCTGTGGAAACTAGCAGAGAACGCTGTTAGCATGAGCTGAAGCCATTTTGGTTATGGCAGCCATTTTAGTTACCCATGTCCTCGCCATCTGCTTCTACCGTCTTCACTGTTGCCTGCTTTTCTATTCTGCTTGAGTCATCAGTTACAGTTAACTCCTTCAGCATTGAGCCAGAGCTGTGCGCAATGCTTTTGGGCATGTACAAAGCCCAAATACCAATTCGCAATTCGGTAACAAAATTATACATTAAGATGAAGAACTTGGAGGAGAAATTTTGGAAGGAATTAAAAGAAATTAACGTTGGGATCTCTTTACTTGAGAAATCTGTAAGTGAAATCTTAGCTTTGATCAAGAGGCCAGAACAATCTGGTGTTTATTTCAACAGATGTGGTCACTCCAATCACTAATAATCCCCATCCACCTCTTATCCCTTCCTCTATTCACCAGCAATCACCCCCTGTCCCCTTTGAGAGAACATCTGCTCTGGACACTGCAGCTTGTGTAAACACTATTTTGTATCATCCACCTGAGGCAACCCCATATGTTACTGCATTAAGATATATCCCCAAACTGTATTCACACTCAACGGAGTCATGGAGTGATTTGAAAAACACGGTGATCCATTGGTTGGCCAAATAGAGCTGGGACGCACATTTCTTATTGCAAGAAGTGATAATAGTGGGATGTGTTGATTGGATAGGCCCTTCCAGAAATATTGGGCAGCGAGATTTTATTGTTTTGATTTTTTGTTCTCCTAAGGTGGTCAAATCCCTCCTTTTGGGCTTAATTGTTGGTACCACCTTAAGGGGAATACACAAGTGGATAATATGCCTGAACATGTTGTGTTTTTCTAATAAAATTGATATACTCTTTATTATACACTCAGGCCCTGTGCAGTCACAACCTCCATTTAGCCTGTGCATTTACCAAGCTGATTGAATGCCTAAATCTAGCATGCATATCAGTTCTAAAATCTAACAGATTTGCTCCCCTTTCTAATTGTGATGAACAGAACTGATTTCAGGGATTTACTGAGTCTGATGAGTCTAATTCAATTAATATTCAGCATGTAAACTTTAATCATGTTACAACTGATAGCAGGGTGCTATTTAGTTGTAAAAACAATAGAGCCAATCTTGTATTCTGGTCTTGGAACATCACAGGGGTCAGGAATAGTTTGGGAAACATCGAATGGCTGGATAAAATTAAATCATCTCACTTAGTCTATTTACAAGAAACATGGGCGGAGAAGGATTTTTATGTAGAAGGGTATTCCTAATTCAAATTCAAATAAAAAAAACTTTATTCGGATAAAACCATATCCATAAAAGAACATCAGACACAATAATTGAAAAAGACAAGAACATAATCATAATCATGACCCTTGACCCTGTTCGCGGGTCAGGTCGCTCCCCTCGCCGCACTGCTCCCCCTGTGCTCCTTCGACCCCTGCCCCCTGCTGCTGATAGAGCGCGCAGGTCACCCGGCCAACAATTTCACCATATACGCATCGGGCCCATAACCAACAATTTTATAATATACGTTAATCGGGTGACCTTACACTCTACTACCAGCAACCCTGGTTCCTTTCCTATTTATTTCTCATGTACCCGACTTACCAATCCACCGTTACGGGTATCTATGACCATAATGGATCAGGGAGCTAGCTGTGAAAGAAAGGCAGACAACCCAAAATACCAACATTTATATTTCTTTGTCTTCTTAAATGACCACAAACTCAGGAAGTTTCAAAAGTTTTATCTAGAATTCAGATTCAGAAAGCATACAGTTTATAACTAGTAGACAATCAATAATCAAGATAACAAAGAGCACATATCCGTATAGAAAATATATCAGGGCAACCATTTATGAGTCTAATGAAAGCTAAGAACAAGAAACCTGCTAATCAAACTTTCAGGGATGAGATGTAAGATTGGCTAACTATAGATGGGCAATCTTAGACACCAACTAGAATTTCACTACTGGGAAAATACTTCGGAGTTGGATAAGAGTTTGGGAAATCCTATACATCTATAGGAAAGGGAAAACAGTGTACATGCTATAGTTCTAATAATCTTACTTCAATCAACTTGGAAAAGGACAATTATAAACCACATCTATATTTCATAAACGGTATGAAAAGTTGTACTTAAAGGAAGGGTAACATAGGAACATGCTAGGAAACAGCAATAACATATGAGCTCTCATTCAGTAGCTTTGCGAAAGCATAGAAATCAGTTATGCGCAAAAGTATGTCTTTATTAAAGGAAAAGACAGAAAATAGAAGGTGCAGTATAGAGTTTTCAGCACTATATATTTACCTAGAATGGTGTGAAGACCAACCCTGGCCACGGATCAGTCAAGAACAGGAAAAAAAAACCAAGGAAGGACAGTCATCAATGGGACAGCAGGTGCAGAATGGACACCCCAGGACAGGACAGGAAACCCAGATTAGGATCAGGACAGGGCCACCAGTTTGGAAGCAACGCCTGCGCTCCACCCTCTCTGCAGCTATCGGCCAGAACCCCAATTGGGTTATCGAACTCCCCAGCAAAATGCTCCGCCAGCACTTTAAGGTTTAGTAAAACCTCTGAGTCTATGGTATATTTTGGACAGAGTGCTCTGCAGCCCTCTGTATAAAGTCACCTATTGAGTGCGTTGGGTCAGTGACAGGTCAGCTATTCGGACAAGTCGGACAATTTCTCTAGCTAAACCTAGGCTAGTTATACTGTTTTCGGGTCAGTGTACCACCCCCCAAATGTTGCAAGTGTCAGAATCCCCAATTTCGATTGGTCCCCAAGTAGGATAGGTCAACACACCAATCACATTTGACGTCTACTAGCCGGGTTTTACATATTCTGGGACCGCCTATTGATTTTGGGGTTCCCATGATCTATTCTACAGACTACAAAGAAAGAGATACATAATGTTTCAAATGTAGAACATTTCGACTTTTTCGGCTGGGTGAAGGTGCATCTTCCCAGGCACATCTTGGCCGCCACCTCTGGTTGGCAGTCATTCAATGTCACCGGCCGAAGACAGACATGCGCAGTGGGGTACTTCAATATGGATTCCCGCGTGTCTCGCAGACCCTCAGAAACCCGGTACATGAAAAGTAAGCGAAAACAAATTAAACACAAAAAATAAGTGAATACACTGTATACCATGAATAGCTACTCTATACCCCTTTACTTAAAAATATACTATAGCATAAAAGTTTTAGTGCAACAGACAATGACATGAAAGCATCAGTGCAAGCTTCACCATTTGACAGCATAGGCAGCCATCTTAAAAGCCAATGCGCAAGCGCAAAGGTTCCCACCAGAACTGCAAGTACGTCACGTCACGTGAGTGTGACTAACGCATGCGCAGAAAGAAAACCCGCCATGCAGCGGCCATTTTAGGAACAAGAGTTATTGAATTAGTAAACACATATGCAAGCGTCTCTAGGACACCCCAATGTCAGGATAAAGGGAAATTAGTATGACAAACAGATTGAATTACGTCGTTACATGTTATTTCGAGGTTCATGAATCCAAGCAAGTTGCGTAAGATGCGAATCCTTGCTCCATCAATCCCCTCTTTGATAATATTTACTATCATCAAAAACCAATGGAATCAGATGCCAACTTTTCCCACACTTTGTTCATTTCAATTTCTTCTAACATTCGATTTAATTTCTCCTTCGTTTCCTTGTTAGGGTGTGAGTTCTTCACCCTTTTATAAATCTGATTATTCAGTTCCTCTAATTCCAATTCATCCACACTCTGTTTCACACCTCTTTTATTCACAGTATATTTCTTTTGGTGTTTGCGACATTTGCAACAGACAAATATAAGGAATATAATAAACCCTATTATGGCAATTGGCATAAGTACCTTAAACAACTATCCTCTACCTAACTGTGCAAACCAATGACCTACAGCAGAAAGACCATCAGTAAGTCTTTTCCAGGCACTGTCAACCTCCAGTGGTTTAAGTTCCTTTTCCAAATTTGTAATGTTCCTTACATACCTTTGGATCCCTACACTTTTATCAGGTATGTAAGTGCAACAATGCTGCGCTTTCAACATTCTGCAGACTCCGCCCTCTTTCGCTAATAGAGTATCAAGGGCAAGTCGGTTCTGTAAAACCATTGATCTGATCGCAACCATTTCGGTATTGACCATCAGGAACCCTCCAGCAGTGTCGGTAGATAACCAATCTACTACTGTTGACAATTTGCAAATTTTGTGTGTATTCAGAACCACTCCCACTGCAGGTATTATTGCGCTAAAAATATCTCCTACAATCTCACCAGCAGTTTCTCTTCTAGTGCGTACTACTTTGTTAGTTTCTTCATTGCTTCCAGTGATTTTTCCCACATGGTATATCTTTGGGAAGACAATACCAAAGTAGCAACTCCCGTACCAATGGTCGGGCAATTTGAAATAAGCCTTGTTCCCACAAATAAAATAAATTCCAGGAAACACAGGCTCTGCCCCCATCTTTGAAACCCCAACCTCCAATTACCTTGTAATTATGCTCACATTCACTGGAACCAATGAAAACATTGTTATAATAACTAGTCATTTCCCTTTTAAGACAGAGCTTCCCTTTCTTTTCCAAATCAAGGAGCATAGCAGCAGTAGCTCCACCATTTGAGGTGCTCCCTATACTTTCTGCCCATTTAGGAATTTTATGGTTCCTATCTTTGGCTTTCTTTTGGAAACTCTCTCTTCTCTTCTCTACCATGTCCAGGAATTCTTTTTCCTTTTCATGTAAAGAACAGGTCAGGTTATTTTTATGTGCATCATCTATATTAATTTTCCCTACAGTTAGAAAATAATCACTCATGTATTTAGCTACATCTCTAGTCGTCTGTACAGGGTTTAGGTTTCTTCGAACAGGAAGTTCAGAAAATGTCACGTCATAGTTTGAATAGTAATACTGTAAAGGTCCTCTTTTGTAAAATAAACTAGTCAATACACTACAGGAAATCCCATAGGTTAAGGGCAAGTGATGATAAGTCACGCCTTCAGCTACAGAAGTAGGTAGCTTCATGCAGACATAGCAGTCGTCTATTTCCATAGTTTCTACATAATGCAATAACAGGTTTGCGAAAACGTTTAAATGAGTCTTGTTCTTAATTTTGTTAGAGTATAATTCTTCCTCATCTGGTGTTTCTAAGTTTAATTGTCTTCGTTTCAGACTAAGTGGTTTGTCCAATGTGTCTACTCTTCATGGTGTCGTTCTAGTGTGTGATTCTACAGTGTCGTCAGGTAAGTTATTATTCGGGTACAGGCTGGGATTCTTACTCATCAGAGAAGGAAGGGTTACAGTCAGTCCTATCCACAGGATCAGTACTATTGCTACACTACACAAACATACTTGGCAGCATGTTTTACAACAACTACGTCTAGGTCTTCCGTTCACACTTGAATCAGACATTTCTGCCTAACAGAAGTTTTCCAACCCCTCTTTGTAACTTTGCACAGGTAGCTTACACTGAGCAACTTCAGGTTGGTTCGTCTTCTTCGGCAGACTGATCAGCTGTCTGTTCTTCGTCACTTTCGTCAGTTATATCAAGATCCTCAAATTCCTCCAATATCAAATAAGTCCATTCAGGATCTTGGTATTTTTCGTTCAGTCTTTTTATTCGATCACTTCTTCTTTTGGAGCTTTCTCCAGCTTGCTCTGCTATACGGGAACTTTGTCTTCTTTGCTCAAGTTTTTCTTCTACTGTTTTTAGTCTCAGTCTCAGTCTTTTAATAAACCTTGGTTCAGTATTTTTCTTTTTCTTGAGTCTTTTAGCTGGCACTGTGGTTTGGCTTTCTTCTAATGCTCTTTTATTCTCACTGGTTTGTGGCACTTCTGCTTCTGCTTCTTCTCTTCCTGTCTGACTAGTCCCAGGTCTTATATCTGTTTCTTCTGCCTGGTTACTAAGCTGGCCTTGTTCAGGTGTATACTGGATTTGACTTTTGGGTGTTTCAAATTCTGTGTCCTGAACACGTTCGTCTATTTCTATCTGTTCCTGTTCAAGCACTTCGAACCTTTGACTTTCTTCCGCTTGAACTTTCGCCCTAATTTCTGTCTGTCCCTTTTCAATTTCAGGAGTTCTTGGAGGTGTATCGATCACCTGTTCTGTCCCTATCTGATCTTCTTCTCCTTCAGATTTTACATGAATTTCGATAATCTGATTGTCTTCTCCTATTCCTGTCTCTTCCTCACTATTCCACTCTCTGTCTGCGTAGGTCTGGCCTCTTGTTCTGATTGGATCATCCGTCAGGTCAATTATGGGTATCCACTCATCTTGACTGGTGCTCGGTTGTTCTTCATCAGCTACTTCGGAACCCACGTCTGGAGACTCCTCAGCTGGGCAACCTTCAGCGTCAGTCTTCTCGTCTCTGATCACCTTCTTGGTATGGCTGGCATGAATCCACTTTGGAACGCCGGCACACTTCACCGCTGTCATGGTCACCAGTATCACTTGGCGTTGTTTTCCCCACTTCGGTGCAAGGCAATTTGAACGAGTATGCTTCTTGAGTACAACCCAATCGCCTGGAACCAATTTATGGACTGGAGTTGTTGGACTGGCGACGGCGTCTTCCCCAATCTGGCGAGAGATAGAACGCACTTGGTCACCCAGTTGCTTGCAGTACTCAAGTACCAAATCATCAGAAATGCTTATCAGTTTGTATCCTGGTACCCATGCTTGTCTCATCACTCTTCCCATCAGGATTTCATGGGGACTCAGGCCTGTTTTTCGATCTGGAATACTTCGGATTCCCATCAGAACAAGAGGTAAAGCCTCTATCCAGTTCATGCCCGTAGATTCACACATCTTCCCTAGTCTTGACTTGATAGTGCCATTTATTTGTTCCACTACTCCAGAAGCCTCTGGACGATATGCACAGTGCAGCTTTTGTGTAATCTTGAATGCTTTACAGAGCTGATCGATTACCTCATTCTGGAAATGCCCACCTCTATTTGATTCAATTGTGACTGGAACCCCGTACCTAGGTATTAGCTCTCGCAGTAACAATTTGGCTACAGTCATGGCGTCATTCTTTTTGGCTGGGTAAGCTTCCACCCATTTTGAAAACAGGCAGACAATGACAAGTACGTATCTCATTCCTTTACAAAGGGGCAATTGAATGAAGTCTACCTGCAATCTTACAAAGGGACCTCCTGACTTCCCAATTTTTCCCAATTCGACTACAGTTCCTTTCCCAGCGTTGAACTGCTGACATGTTAAGCACCTCTGGCAGAGTGACTCTGCTACCTTCCTGAACTTCGGGTTGTACCATGTTTGTTGGAAAACCCGAACCATGGCATCCCTGCCAACGTGTGCATCTCCATGCATCAATCTGGCCATAGAAGCAAGCAAGCGTCTAGGCAACACAGGCATACTGTCAGGGCCCACAATGATACCATCCTCACTTCTCTGTCGACAACCAAGCTTTCTCCATTTTTCCTTTTCCTTTGTTGGTGCCGCATACTGCCAATCTCTCAATTCCTCCCATGTAGGCACCTCCTCAAACACCATAAGTTGGCAGCTGTTTCCTTATCCCCCCAATTTAATATTAACAGACATTCGATGTCTGGCACAATGTTGGGCCACTTCGTCAGCATATCGATTTCCCACTGTCACATGATCGGTGCCAGATTTGTGAGCAGCACATTTGACCACTGCCAATTCTTTTGGTAACTGGATTGCATCCAGTAATTCTTGTACAACCTTTCCATTTCTGATAGGAGTACCTGAAGAAGTCAGAAACTCCCTTTGTAGCCACAATTGGCCGAAGTCATGCACAACCCCATAACAGTATTGACTGTCAGTATATACTGTTATTCTTTTATTTTTCCCAATTTTACAGGCTCTTGTCAATGCAATCAATTCGGCTACTTGTGCAGACTTCACTCCAAATAAACAGGATGCTTATAGTGCGTTTTACCGTGACTACAGCATAAGCAGCACTTAGGCCTACAAGTTCGTGTCTCAGACATGAGCCATCCACAAACAGCTCACTATCTTCTACCGGCAGAGGTACTTCCTTGATGTCTGGGTGTGGTTTGGTGCTGAATTCTGTCAGGTCAATGCAATCATGTTCAACCTTTCCCTTTGCTTCTGCAATTATTGAGTCTGGCAATAGGGTTGCTGGATTCAATATGTTACACTGAGTAATGACTACATTTGCAGCACCTACGAGAATCCTCTCGTACTTAGTCAGTCGACTAGGGGTGAGATACTGGGTTTTAGTTCTGGTCAGCAAAATTACAACGGCATGTGGAACAAACACAGTTACAGGATGTCCCATAACAATGGATTCACTTTGTTCTAGACTTGTGCAAGTTGCAGCTACTGCTTTCAGACATCCGGGTAATCCAGCAGCCACTGGATCCAAAGTGGCAGAAAAATATGCCACTGGACGTCTAGTCAGACCATGGGCTTGGGTTAGGACTGACAATGCATAATTGTCTCGTGTATCACAAAACAGTGAAAATTCCTTAGAATAATCAGGCATGCCTAAAGCAGGGGCTGTACACAGACATTCTCATAATTTAGTAAATGCTGTCAGGGTTTCCTCGTCCCATTCCACTGGGTCCTTTGCTCCTTTCTTTGTCATTTTGATCAAAGGTTTTGCTAGGACTGCATATCCCACAATCCATTGCCTGCAGTAACCTACAACTCCAAGGAACATTCTGACTTCTTTCTGGGTATTGGGCAACTGCATGTTTCGAATTATCCTAATTCTTTCTGAAGTAACTTTCCTGATACCGTTCTCTATCTGGTGCCCCAGATATTTTACCGATTTGGTACAAAACTGCAGTTTGTCAGGTGATACTTTGTGTCCTCCTTCACCTAAGTGGTTCAGTAGTGCAATGGTGTCAACAACACAGTCTTTCTGACTCTTAGACGCCACCAAGAGATCGTCTATATATTGCACCAAAACTGAGTTTCCAGGTAAGGTCAAAGATTCAAGACATTTTTTCAAAATCTGATTAAAGATTGAGGGGCTTTCTGGGTACCCCTGGGGGACGCTATTCCAAACGAACACGTGACTGTCGAAAGCAAATGAGAAAAGAAATTTGCTGTCAGGATGCAAAGGGATCGAAAAGAATGCGTGACATAGGTCAATCACAGTGAACCACTCAGCATCCCAGGGGATCTGATACAGGATCACTGCTGGGTTCGGAACAATAGGACAGCAAGGAACAACGATTTTGTTCACCTTTCTCAGGTCCTGTACTACTCTGTATTTGCCACTAGGTTTCTTGATTCCAATTATGGGTGAGTTACACGGGCTACTCATCACTTCTTGTATGATATTTGCTTCTAATAATCTTTTTATTTCAATGGCAACTCCTGCTCTAACTTCTGCACTCATTTTGTACGGTTTTGTATTAGGGTACACTGCATTTTCCTTCATGGCTATTTTTATTGGGTCTACATTTGCCATCAGGCCTTCATCCTTTCCAGTAAAGTCCCATACTTCTGGTTTCACTGTCTTTTGGAGTTCTTCGGGTAAGTCTTGTATAGTCAATTGTTTAATTTCTGAGTCAGGTTTGATTAACATTAATTTGTATATTCCATCTTCGTCTGGGGTTGAATTTCGACGCCCTTTGGTGTGCAAAAGATGGTACAGTTCATTTTACACAACAAATCACGTCCCAGTAAGTTTACTGGACTGGTATCACAAACTACAAATCTATGCATTTCTTTGAAGTTCCCTATTGTAATCTCCATGGGCTCAGTAACTGGGGTACTAATCAATTGATTAGATACACCCACTACTTGGATGGCTTCTCCCGAGAGGGGTAGGTTTGGAACGTCTGCTGTTCTCACAGTAGAACGAGTAGCACCAGTGTCCAACAGAAAGGTGACATCATTGCCTTCGACCTTTCCTTCAATGTATGGCCCTGACTGATCTACCGGCAAGGAGGCGCCAAGTACGCACTCCTCATCCTCCCCTCTCAGGCCCCGTCAGTATTGATTGTCACAAAGAAAAGTATCATTCAATAAAAATTGCGAAGTTGCTGCATTTCTGTCCTCGTTTCCTCCCCAGATCTCTATGTCATCACCCTGCGGTGTTTTTCCCTTATAATTCGGTTTAGGTCCCCGGGTAACTGACTTGCCTTTACCTGTTGCTGGGTCTTTCTTGGCCTTTCATTCTGCGTCTGTGGATTTAAATCAGCGGTTTGAGGGTTATTATGCTTTGCAAATGGACACTCGTCTCTCCAGTGCCCTATCTCTCCGCACTGGTGACAGGGAAATTTCTTTTTGGCTTCCTCTCGACTCATTTTTACTCTGGGGTTCCCTCCTCCCCCAGAACCTTGATTTTGGGAAATTTTATTCATTTTACCTAATTGTTTTTCCTGCTGTTCCGCTAGTTTTACTTGTGCCCACATAACCTTTTCCTTCAGAGCCTTTAGCTTGTCTGCCATCTCGTCTTCGCAATACTTTGCGTATCGCAAGACTTCGTCTATTTTCTTAGACTTCCAACAGATTTTATTGTCTTTGATCCACTGACAAATTTCGGGTCTTAAACCGTTTACAAACCTGTAAATGAAGTGGGTCATATCCTTCATCTCGATATTATCTATTCCACTGTATGTTTTAAACACTTATAACAGTCTTTCATAGAAGGAGTGCACAGTCTCATCCCTTTCCTGCGTGGTTCTATCTATCTTGGTCCAATCAGTTTCCTTTGCAGGCACCTTTTTCTTTAGGTGTAACATAACCTGGTCATATTTTCTCATCACCTCATCAGAGGGAGCTCCTGTAGTGGGGTCCCTCGTATATTCCTTATTAGGCCAATCAACAGCGATTTTACATTCGGTCCATAAATCCACAGGCACCACTATGTCGAAAAACCCATCCAGGTCTTTCCATAGGCATTTTTGCACTTTTACAAACCTTTCTACCTGTCTGTACCACTCCACGGGCTTTTCTCGCAACTTTGGAAAGTTGGTAAAGGACACAATATCCTGTCTGGACCATGGAAGGTGCACATATTTCCCACCTGGTACTTCCCGCATGGGGTATAACTGTTCAGGCTTGTCTGCTTCCCTTAAAGCAAACTCAGAAGTCGTCTGTCTGGACCTAACCTCTTCCTTTTTCTTTGCCCACCTGGCTTTCCACTTTTCTACATCTCCCCATTTTTGCAACACGGTCAACAATTCTTTGATCTGAACCTTCTTTCCAGACACATTCATATTCTCTAGATCTTTGTCTGAGAACTTTGCTCTGTAGGGCTTTTGTAATGGCTTTGATTTGGAAATATCTATCCCCATACTAGCTGCAGTGTCTGTTAATTTCTCATGTAGCACTTTGGTATTACGGTTAAGACTCTTGCAGATAAACAGCAGCTCTTCTTCAGAATAGGAATTTAATCTGTCTAACCCCACATTTCCGTCTGTCAGTTCTTCCATTTCAATTCTTAATTTATAAATATCTAATGGTTTTGTCTGAGGAGTTTGTTTCTCTAATTCTCGACTCCATCTCTCAATTTCTTCAGGAGTTACCAATGTGACACTTTTGGTACCTGAAGTCGATTCCATTTGAATCTCTCTCGTATTGAAAGGATTATGTCTCTTCTGCAAACTCCTTCCTGAGTTCCTAATTGGTAAATCCATTAAAGAAGCTTCAGATTCACATTCACTCGTCTGATCATCTACAATTAAGGGCTCTCTTCGGGGCTGTACTACAGTCGGGGTAATAATTGGGGCTTGTGGACTCCCTTGTCTATCCCCATACAAAGGAACAACGGGTTCAATAGTTACTGGGATTGTCAAGGCTTCGGGGCTTGTATTTAACTGGGAGAGTTTCTGAATTATTTCAGTTCTCTGTTTGGCTAGAGCCTCTCGCTCTTTTTCCTGCAGCATTCTTTCCAAGCTTATTTCAGGTACTATTTGCGGACTTAAAGTTGGGGCAGTTGGATGCGTCATACTTGGTCCTTCACCATAATTAGGTTTTGGGAAACAGCTTCCTGTATTTAAGGCTCTCGGTCCTCCCTCATAAGGAGGTCTTGAACTGAAATCTCTTTCACCTGAATATCTTGATTCTCCACTAAATGGTGGTCTTAGACAGGTGTCTCCGGCACCTATGAGTCCTAGGCCCTCGCTATAGGAAGGTATTTTACAGCTATCTCTTGGGTTTACAGATCCATTCCCTTCCTGACACGGAGGTCGTTGGGAAGCATCCTCTACACTGGACGATCTGGGACCTTCATTATAAGGAGGCGGACTTTTCATAAACATGTCATCTAATAACTCATCATCCGATTCCCCATTGGACACCCAATGTTTGCATTTTTCTGTCTTTTTCTCTCCCGCAGGACCACCCATTGGCATCATGGGAAACAGTCCTTCTACAATCATATTCTGTCTCCATTGTTTCATTTTTTTATCTCGGCTTTCTTGCTTTAATTTCGGATAAAATTTTGTTAACCCTTTATCCATTCGGGGCTTGTCTCTCTCAAAAGCCTCGATCTCCCATTCCTCTAATGCTTCGTACTGCATTAATCTAGGTCTGGGATGTAAATCATTCATTCGGGTTCTCAAATTAAATAGAATCCTACCATTAACTGTACCTTCCAATGGGAAAGCCAAAATTCCGTCATCTTTTGTGTATTCCGCCCAATTTTCCAACCATACACATGAGTGGTACCCTTTATCAAACATCATGAACGATGCAGGGGTATTAGGTGGCGGTATGACAACACCCTCTCTAGTTTTGATGGGTTTGTCTTTTTTGAAATAATTCTTCACTTTATTTACAAGGGACAATTTTCTCTTGTTCCCGTACATAATGCTGGTGTTATGCCCTTTCCACTGATCGTTTTTAAACCCTAAATGTCGTGGATCAGGTCTAGTATTCGGTCTATACGTGTGCCACATACGACTTCTGCGAGCGACTTTGTTTACAAATCACTCCCAATCCAAATGCGCCTTTTATTTTCGTGCAACCAATAGAATGCACGAGTTCAAAAATTTCGACCAATGGGTGCGCGGCCTTTCGCGAGACAGGTTCTCACGTTTCGGCACTCACCCCTCCTTTACAATTTTCAGCTCCGCTACACACCCGCTGTTTCGACCAATACCAGCGCGGCACAGAGTGACGTCAGAGCAGCTCCGCAACTGACTCCCTCCCTCACAAGGTAACGGAAACTTATTTTCTCTCTTAAAGTGCAAGTGCTTTTAGTTATTTAACAACGAAAACACATTCGCCACTGTACTCGAGTGTCTAGAAAAGAAAGATACGTTTTACTGCAAGTAAACCTCTTCTGTCTACTTTTCACACACTACGGATAGATCTCTTCCGCCTACCCTTCACTCAAGCATTAGGGAACCTGCTACTTCTTTGACTCATCCACTTCTTTTCGGGATATATACCAAGTCTAAAGTTTCACTAGCGAACCCCTTTGCTGTCACCCAAGCTCAGATGAACCTGCTACTCCTCCCGTGTGACCCTCACTAGGTTATGCCGCAGTGGAAGTTTTGCCAGCGAACTCTTTGCTATCATTTATTCAAGCATACGTTCAGAAAAACCCTAATTAGTGCTTCCAGTTTTGCCTAACCTGCACTAATTTTCCTAGAGTAAGTGACCTCACCACGGCGTGGATTCTTCTTCCCACCCGCTATTCAATTCCCCGGGGATTCCAGACAAACACTAAACAATTACTAACGAGTGGGTTAATACATTTATCAATATAATAGTAAGAAAAACAATTTAAAACATTTCATAATTTTCAAAGAAAAACATTTCACGTGATCGATCAATTTTTTTATCAACAATATGTTCACAATTTTAGCAGCAAAATCTTTATAGCAGCATCCGACCTACCTAGCTACCTTAACTAGTCCTACCTAACTTTAACTAGTCCCTAACTATAGCTCTGCTACCAGAAAATTACTGATAGAGCGCGCAGGTCACCCGGCCAACAATTTCACCATATACGCATCGGGCCCATAACCAACAATTTTATAATATACGTTAATCGGGTGACCTTACACTACCAGCAACCCTGGTTCCTTTCCTATTTATTTCTCGTGTACCCGACTTACCAATCCACCGTTACGGGTATCTATGACCATAATGGATCAGGGAGCTAGCTGTGAAAGAAAGGCAGACAACCCAAAATACCAACATTTATATTTCTTTGTCTTCTTAAATGACCACAAACTCAGGAAGTTTCAAAAGTGTTATCTAGAATTCAGATTCAGAAAGCATACAGTTTATAACTAGTAGGCAATCAATAATCAAGATAACAAAGAGCACATATCCGTATAGAAAATATATCAGGGCAACCATTTATGAGTCTAATGAAAGCTAAGAACAAGAAACCTGCTAATCAAACTTTCAGGGATGAGATGTAAGATTGGCTAACTATAGATGGGCAATCTTATACACCAACTAGAATTTCACTACTGGGAAAATACTTCGGAGTTGGATAAGAGTTTGGGAAATCCTATACATCTATAGGAAAGGGAAAACAGGGTACATGCTATAGTTCTAATAATCTTACTTCAATCAACTTGGAAAAGGACAATTATAAACCACATCTATATTTCATAAACGGTATGAAAAGTTGTACTTAAAGGAAGGGTAACATAGGAACATGCTAGGAAACAGCAATAACATATGAGCTCTCATTCAGCAGCTTTGCGAAAGCATGGAAATCAATTATGTGCAAAAGTATGTCTTTATTAAAGCAAAAGACAGAAAATAGAAGGTGCAGTATAGAGTTTTCAGCACTATATATTTACCTAGAATGGTGTGAAGACCAACCCTGGCCACGGATCAGTCAAGAACAGGAAAAAACCCAAGGAAGGACAGTCATCAATGGGACAGCAGGTGCAGAATGGACACCCCAGGACAGGACAGGAAACCCAGATTAGGATCAGGACAGGGCCACCAAGGAACGACCAGCACCCGCAGTTTGGAAGCAACGCCTGCGCTCCACCCTCTCTGCAGCTATCGGCCAGAACCCCGATTGGGTTATCGAACTCCCCAGCAAAATGCTCCGCCAGCCCTCTGTATAAAGTCACCTATTGAGTGCGTTGGGAAAGTGACAGGTCAGTTATTTGGACAAGTCGGACAATTTCTCTAGCTAAACCTAGGCTAGTTATACTGTTTTTGGGTCAGTGTACCAACCCCCCAAATGTTGCAAGTGTCAGAATCCCCAATTTCGATTGGTCCCCAAGTAGGATAGGTCAACACACCAATCACATTTGACTTCTACTAGCCGGGTTTTACATATTCTGGGACCGCCTATTGATTTTGGGGTTCCCATGATCTATTCTACAGAATACAAAGAAAGAGATACATAATGTTTCAAATGTAGAACATTTCGACTTTTTCGGCTGGGTGAAGGTGCATCTTCCCAGGCACATCTTGGCCGCCACCTCTGGTTGGCAGTCGTTCAATGTCACCGGCCGAAGACAGACATGCGCAGTGGGGTACTTCAATATGGATTCCCGCGTGTCTCGCAGACCCTCAGAAACCCGGTACATGAAAAGTAAGCGAAAACAAATTAAACAAGGAAAATAAATGAATACACTGTATACCATGAATAGCTACTCTATACCCCTTTACTTAAAAATATACTATAGCATTAAAGTTTTAGTGCAACAGACAATGTCATGAAAGCATCAGTGCAAGCTTCACCATGTGAGAGCATAGGCAGCCATCTTAAAAGCCAATGCGCAAGCGCAAAGGTTCCCACCAGAACTGCAAGTACGTCACGTCACGTGAGTGTGACTAACGCATGCGCAGAAAGAAAACCCGCCAAGCAGCGGCCATTTTAGGAACAAGAGTTATTGAATTAGTAAACACATATGCAAGCGTCTCTAGGACACCCCAATGTCAGGATAAAGGGAAATTAGTATGACAAACAGATTGAATTACGTCGTTACATGTTATTTCGAGGTTCATAAATCCAAACAAGTCGCGTAAGATGCGAATTTTTGCTCCATCACTGCCACTGCCGAGAGCACGCCGCTGACGTGCTCCTGTGGTCTTGTACTGGTGACTGCTTTGTCCCTTTGTTGACTGCTTTGTGCCTCTTTACCTGTAATTTATTTTACTTCTTCAACTGTATTGCATTTGTATTGCATTGTATTGCTTCTGTTGTCGCCCTTAGCGCCCCTGCCCTCTGTGTCCCCCCGCTCCCCGCTGCCCGCCGCTGCACTCCTGCGGCCCCGCCCCTTTGCCTTCTGTGTCCTGTCCACGTCCCCCTTCGCCCATTGGCTGCCCCGCTCCTGCCACCCAGCTGCTCCTCCCTCCCACTTCGCCTTTTATGGAGGACGCCGAAGGCAAGCCCGTCTGCGCCCGTCTGTGCACATCCGCGCCTGGACTGCGCCCAGCGCCAGAACCCCTGGACCCCGAGGCCACCGCAACACCAGACTACACTACAACTCCAACACCCTCCACACACTCAACATCGGACCAGCTCACTCCTGCAACCGGGCAACCCCGAAGAACACCCAAAGGCCCTTCTCCTGCTGGAACTGCAGCTTCACCAGCATCCGGCCCGCCAAACCATCAACCAAAGAACCCAACCACCTCTGATGCATCCTCCTCAACACCCGCTCTGCTCACAAGCACGCCATCGAACTCTGGGACCTCATAGACTCAACCACCCCAGACATCGCCTTCCTGGCGGAGACCTGGCTGAACGCCACCTCGGCACCAGACATCGCCATAGCCATCCCTGAGGGCTACAAGATCTCCCGCAGAGACCGCACCAACAGAGTGGGAGGGGGGATCGCCATCATCCACAAGGACACCCTCAGAGTCTCGACCAACGCCGACGACACCCTCACCACCGCTGAGCACATGCACTTCCAGATCCACACCGACCCCAACATCACCCTCAGAGGAACACTCATCTAGGGACCACCCGGACCACGACCACAGTTCAGCGACACCATCGCCGACCTCGTCAGCACCCATGCCCTCGGATCCACGGACTACATCCTACTCGGGGACTTGAACTTCCACCTCGAGAACAACAACAACGCCAACACCACCGCCCTGATAGACAACCTCGCCAACCTCGGACTCAAACAGCTCGTGACAACACCCACCCACGCCGCCGGACACACACTGGACCCCATCTTCTCCGCAAGTCCCCACGTCACCTTCAACCACACCACCGAACCCCATTGGACTGACCACAGATGCATCCACTTCACCTTCAGGAAACCCACACACACCACCGCACCCAACAGTTGCCATGCCGTCGCTGGGGCAAGGTCACCGAGGACCAACTGATCACCACCCTCGCCCTCAGTCCACCCGACGACCCCTCTGACCCCGACACCGCCGTCATCAACCTCAACAAATGGATCAACGACTGCGCCGACACCCTCGACCCCCTCAAGACCTCCACAACCCATCACACCAACAAGAAAGCTGCATGGTTCACCGAAGACCTCCGGACCTCCAAACACACCTGTCAGAAGCTGGAGAAGAGATGGCTTCGCGACCGAACTACAGACAACCACACAGCCCACAAAAGTGCCACCCGAAGACACCACCAACTCATCAGGACCGCCAAGAAGACCGCCTTCAAGAACCGCCTGGCCAACAACACAGACAACTCCAAAGAGCTCTTCAGCATCCTGAAAGAACTCTCCAACCCCAGCTCCAACACCAACGACATCCCACCTTCACAAGACCTGTGCGATTCACTGGCCACCTTCTTTCACCGCAAGATTGCCGACATCCACGACAGCTTCAACTCCGACACCCCCTCATCTACCGCCAACACCGCCCCCACGACCTCCACCCGCACCAGTTGCCTGACCACCTGGTCCAAAGTCAGAGAGGAAGACACCATCAAGACCATGAACTCCATCCACTCCGGATCCCCATCAGCCCCATGCCCACATCACGTCTTCAAAAATTACGCACCTCCAACATAGGAGTCGTCCCCCTGCACACCACGTTCTTGGATACCCGAGGGTATAATAAAGTTATTCAAAACAACAGGTTAGATCCATCAAAGTTTTTTACTTCATAGATCGTATTCGTTCTTTCTTTGTCAAGGGATATATGATGAAGTTGTTTGACATATCCCCGAGTTAACACTGGAAAGCATATTTCTTGTACAAATGAATATTACAATCCGAGCTCGGCGGCGATGGGTAGGTGAATACGTGCGGACACGGGAGTAGAGAGCCACACCTGACGGTTTCCACCCCGATGTACTGACCCGCTGAGCCTTGTTGTGGCATATTATTCTAGACCATTAGGCATAGGATATAGCCACAGAGGTAACAATATCCACATTTTGGGATTAGGCACATGACACTAGCATGTTTGCTCGATTATTTGTAGACCTTAATTTTATCCATTGTAAGTCCTGATGAATTGCGGGTACTCCACCCAGGCGAGAAACATGTCGACCAAACCTTTTCTAATCTTAATCTAATCTAGGGCCATTATACCTAACTTTTTGGCACCTAAGGAGTTAGATTCACGCTTTTAATTGCAGTGGGGGACCTCCAGAATAAAGTGTTTTCCGGTACCCTCTACTACATTTTAATCACTACCCAGGCTACACATCACTTTACCCACATACCCGCACTTCACCATAAGGCAGTTGGACAAAAAGATCTCCGCGAAAGAGCCCCTCTTTGAGGTGAGCCCGTCGGGGATTGCAACGCCTCCCCGACGAGGAGCAACGCCGATGATGAAGCATGACACCTGCAAGGGTGTGTGAGGCAAATACGTCCAACAAAATGGATGCCCTAAGGTGTGATTTCCACAACCACGGGCACGCCAGACACATGTACTTCCTTCTCTAAGGAACAGCCCAGCACCTCCTTTGTTGACCCACACTTGTTGAGGGCACTAGCTGGATTTGGACCTTCCACTTTTCTTAGTGGTAATTGTGCCCTTCTGATCAATTGATCATTCTCCCTCCTTTTGATTATTACGACTCCTGGTGGCCCACTTCACTAGGAACACCGTCCGAACCTACTGAACACGTACTCAACCTGAGGATCATCCTCGACTCCACCCTCTCCATGACCAAGCAAATCAACGCCGTTACCGCGTCCTGCTTCAACACCCTCCGAATGCTCCGCAGAATCTTCAAATGGATCCCCTCTGACACGAGGAAGACTGTCACCCATGCCCTCGTCACCAGCAGACTGGACTACGGGAACGCCCTCTACGCAGGAACAACAACCAAGCTCCTGAGACGGCTCCAACGCATCCAGAATGCCGCGTCCCGACTGATCCTCGACGTCCCACGTCGCAGCCACATCACACCCGACTTGAGAGACCTGCACGGGCTCCCCGTTGACAAGAGGATCAGCTTCAAGCTCCTCATCCAGGTACACAAGGCCCTCCACAACACCGGACCTACATACCTCAACGACCGACTCAGCTTCCACACCCCCGCCCGCAGCCTCCGCTCGGCCAGCCACGCCATCGCCACAGCTCCTCGCATCCGGAAAACCACCGCCGGCGGCAGATCCTCCTCCTACCTCACCGCCAAGACCTGGAACTCTCTCCCCACCCACCTACGACAGACCCAGGACCTGCCGACCTTTAGAATACTTCTCAAGACCTGGCTCTTCGATCAGTAGCAGCTCCCTCCCCCCCAGCGCCTTGAGACCCTCACGGGTATGTAGCGTGCTTTACAAATGTATTATTGTATTGTATTGTATTGTATGGTGCAATTCATTAATTGTTAATAAATACTCATTATTTGTGACACATATTTTAGATAAGAACTCATGCATGAAAAAGGAAGAAAACTTTTCATGGGTTGCACATCATATTGCGGGCCTACATGGCGGTTCTCAAAAAAGTGCTGACGCGAAAAACTAGCTCTTCATCTGCCAGTGCAAGTATCCTCCTGCAGGTATCTACCAGACTGATGGGCATATTTCCTTTAAAAAATGGGATTAAAAGCCATTTAGTTTACTTTATGTAAAATTTACAGAAAAATAAAAAATGGAAAATGGTTTGATTGCTTTGTCCATCACACTGGCAGGGAAAACAGTCAACATTTGCATTATAACCCAGGGGAAAACAGAGCAAAAATTTAACAGTGCCTGCCCTTAAGCGAAAGAGGAGACCTCTCTCCCAGTGATTCATGGGCAAGATGAGGTAACTAGCCAATGGGTACACAATATGCTCTATAGACATAAAGTTAAAAACAGACGATTTCTTAGATTCCCTCGCTATCCTTTCCGTGCCATAAAGTGTATAGAGTGCATTCCTAAGAGCATTTTTATGTACAATCTCAGCTGTCCCTGGATTTAAAAAGAGCCTGCCTAAATTAACCCTGCATAGGCTCTGATACCCCCCGGACGGCCACAGGATGTCCTGCCCTTTCTCGCAATTAATGCAGTCTCCTTTGATCTCTCTTGTAAGGGATGCAGCCTGATTTTTCCATTTGGCGAGCCCAAATAAGGCAGACGGGCCCTTATAAAATCCTCTATATAATTCAAATTAAGTTCTTGATGGCACACATACTGAGCAGTGGAAATTGTTGTGCCTAGTAGTTTCCTACAAAATCTATTTTCATCTTGTTGAATACTATAGCACTGGCCAATACCCCAAACCTCTGCAGAATAGGTGGCTGTAGGTATGCACTGGGATTTAAAAAATGGTTAAATGGCTAAATTGGCCCCAGTTCTCTTGGGCCGTGGGAGACTAAAAATAGAGTTGGTGGCCTTTGAGAACTTGCGCCTGCAAAACGCCAAGTGTTTGGACCAGGTGCCTTTCTCAGCAAAGACCAGCCCAAGATAGGGAAACGTGCTGGTGCTTTTTAATTTTTGATCATCCACAGTAGTAAAATTTTACTGGGGTTTCCTCGGCCTGCAAGACATAATAAAATATTTTTTTTAAATTGCTACTTAAGTCCAGACTGGCCATGAAGTCAACAAATCCATGCAATAGGGTGTGTAACGCGTTCAGTGTGCGGCCCATAAGGACCGAGTCATCGGCATATAATAGCACAGGCAGTGTCTTACCCTTTTTTTAGGAACATTATTGGTTAATGTTGTCAGTGATTTATGCAGACCATTAATGTAGATGATAAAAAGGAGAGGGGCTAAGACCCAAACCTGTCAAACCCCTCTACCTACTTTGATGTCATCAGAGACATCACCCACACTGCTGATCCTAACCCGGGCCTTTAGATCTTTGTGTAAATGCACCAGGAAATGCACCAATGCCTTGTCCAAGACATAGGCCAAGAGAATGGACCCTAGTCTTGACCTGTTGACAAAGTCGGAGGCAGAGGTCAGACCCATAAATGCCAGGTATATTGGCGAGCGCCAAGCTATAGTGCATTTACCGATAATAAAGTTGAGGTTTAGGCATTGTTCGTTAGTGCCTACTTTACTCCTGAAATCCAATTGGCATGGCTCTAGGATACCGCTACCCTCAGTCCAGTCTAAGATCTTTTTATATAAAACTCTGCCCAGGATTTTAAAGGTGTTATCTATTAAGGAAATTAGCCTATAGCAGTTGGGTTGAGAACAAATTTTCTTTTTAAAAATCGGGACGATGGTACTTATCAACCATGTACTAGGAAGTGGGGCATACGTTAAATTGTTAAAAAACGTTTAAGAGAAGAGGAACCCAAAAGTATGGCATATGTTTAATGAGGGCAATAGATAGCCCATCTGGGCCCGGGGCTTTATTGCTCATCATTGCGTTATCTTAATCCTAGTTAGGGTCCTATACTTAAAATGATCTACCTCTAACAGTAGCTAACTTAAACCACTGCCGTGCCAATTTCACGAATGAGTTACACCTTGGACTGGTTGACAGTGCCTTGCTTAACTGTCTGTTGGCCTCAGAGGACTCATGGTCAAACCATCTAGGTCCATGTTGCACAGAGGGAATAGGCTTCGAAATTAAGGATTTAATTACCGAACAAAGTTTAATAAAATCATAAACTGCCTCAGGGTGTGGATTAAGGGACGCAAAGCAAGAGTTGATGAGGTGCAGGTTAGCCTTAGCTAGTGTCTGAAAGTGTTCGATGTTGTCAATGCCCCGCCAGAGCAAACTTAAGTTGTCAGTGGAAGGTGACAAACTCTTGCCACCACATTGTGAGGCAAACGTGGGCCGGGGAGATAGTCTAGTACTGTTCTAATTGGGTTATTATCCCCATGAGTTGTGGCAATGATTTCTGCTTTCACTAAGTAATTCTCAAGGACTGGAGAAATAACAACATAGTCTATCGTGGAGGCACAGCCCCTCCCTCGGAATGTCGGTCCAGGAGGGTTATTGTCTAATGTTATACCCGCGGTTTCCATGACATTTGTAAGATTCTGTGTGTTCAGGTGTGCAACCAATTCCATACCCTTGTGACAGGTTTGCCCACTATTACAGGGCCCTGAACAATATGATTTGTCTGATAATTTTGCAATAAAATCACCTCCAGGCAAATGCCTGCTATAATAATAAATTCTTTATGGGAATCTTAATCGACAATGAAGTCGAATAAATTAATAAAGTTCCTGTTGGGTATCAAATAGAAATCATTGTTATAAAAATGTATTAAGTAAAAAGAAATACCCCTTTTGTATAATAGAACCTGGAAGTTATTACTTTTGGAACATAGGGCCTTGATGCTACCACCAGACAAACCTGCCGATGGTCGGCCAGACTTGGGAATTGGGACTACGATGTTATGACATACAAACCCATCAAAATAAAGTTCTTGGGTCACCCATGACTCTTGAAACATAACTATGTCCTGCTGTTTTACTAGTTTTAACCAATCTGCATTCCCCCAGTCTAGACAGGAGGCCTGCCACATTCCAGCTCAACATGCTCAGATCTGAGTCAACCTGGACCCTAAGTGGCACTTGTTGATCATTGATTATGGTTGCGAAGGGAGGGAATACTAGCCCATGGGGAGTGTCAAATGATTCCAGTGACGGTGGTGGTCAGTCCTGGGTATCAAGATCAGATAGGGCCTGGAACCTGTTATGTAAGATTGGAAATGCATGCTTGTTTACAGGAAGCCCAGAGGTTGGTTTAAAAAAGTGACCCAATGGTAGGGAACAAATGTTGGTGCTGTGGTTAAGTGTGAAGTAACAGGCTCTCAGTAGAGATCACACTGTGGATGGTCTATGAGAAGTTAATCACGATGCAATCTCCATCTATATTCTTAGTAGATGTGCCAACCCACCCGATTCTGCGAGCCATGATGATCTCATTCAGGTCTGACGGGTGACACCTCCTGTTCTTTGAAAGCCAATCCACACATTTGTTACGCAAATCGACTCAGGGCTCCCTCTGATTCCTCTTAAGGGTGTAACACAGGGCTAACACCAGCTCATATGAACAGGCGGCAGGTGGCAGGCTTAAGACGTCTGTGTTATGCCTTAGATGGTTACTGCTCAGAGTGTCTGTTATACTATGGCTTTCTTTACCAGGCTCTATTCTAACTTGTGTGCTGTCAGAGTTATTACTACGCCCTAGGGTAGAGTCAGGGGCCAGAGTTATGACTAGATCATCTACAGGTCGCAAGCCACTCTTTGGATTTGAATTCTGTGCTGTGTTGGCGCTAAATGAAAAGCGTTCCCTAACTTGTATGCATGTTGAACATGCACTACTGCCAAGAGAACTGCCAGGTGGGGGAGTGACAGGGATGGCCGCAGTGGCGATGGTGATTGGGAGTTGACTATTGCTAGTGGTAGAAGCTGCCCCCAGGCTGCTGTGGGTTGTGCTATCATCAGTGGCAAGCTAAGTTTCCCCACAGCTGTGTCCAGATAGTGTAGATGTTCCAAGAGGGAATTAAATTTGGAATCTAACAGATCAGTAAATTGCTTTATACAGTATCAACAATAATATTAACAGGGGTATCCCCAACACCCCCATTGTCCATTGGTGCCTCAAGTTTTTGTACTGATGGAACGGTGTGAGATCCCATTGGATCCTTCCCCATGAGTGTCAATACTTGCAGAAGACTGCATCCATGGAGACAAACAATTTGGAGACGCATCAATTCTGGGTGGTTGTTTCCTTTTTGCGCAGACAGGTTTCCCGCACTTCTTCTTACGTTTGGCAACCAGGTTTCTCACATTTGTGGGTGTTTCAGTGGTGCTTTGGGACCCAGGTATACTGCATCCAATTGGACTCGCGGGACATGCGGCATGATAGTAGTGCCAGGGGTGTGGGGCTGTGGGGAGTGCTGTTAAATTGTGGGTCCCAGTTCGGATGAAAAGTCAAAATCTGAGATGAGAACTGACCAATGGGCCCTCACTGCCCAGAGACAAGCGGCACTTAGTAGCCCTGATACAATATTGAACCCCCCTCTCAAGCATGCTGTTAATACTGCTACAAATGGGGCATGCAGTCAATGTCCCAGTGCGCTTCCCCATAGTTATATTCCAGGTCAAAGTAACAGTCAGAATGTGCCAAGGAAATAGGACTTGGAGACTCTCACCTCGTTGTGACTGAAGACTTGAAGGGGGGGCGGCCCAGTCCAGCCTCTTCCTGTCACTGATGGGTACAGACGGGCCCGCCCGGATGCCGCCCGGGCATGCCCGTGCGCGTCCCATGCTGCGGAAGCCCTAGCCAGTATATGTGCGCCTCCTGGTACGTGCAGGCTACGTAGGCGTCGTCCATGTTATGTTATGTCATGTTAATCTTAATTTGTAGAACGCTTAATACTGACAGGTCTCTAAGTGCTGTAAATGCAGCAAAGAAGTTGGGGGTTGTAGTTATCTGGCCCGCTCTGGCCCCCACAGTCACGGTCACGACAGCAGCAGCAGCCGGTAAATCAAATTGGTGGCCGGTATTTGTGCACCTCCTGGCGCATGCAGGCTACGTAGGTGGCGACAACGCCGCAAAGAAACTGTGGGTTGTAGTTTTATGGCCCCCACAGTCACAGTCACAACAGCAGCAGCGGCCGGTAAATCAAATTGGGCTTCACAATTATAACCCCGGCCACTCCCTCGGAGGCTAGACGGGCTAAAGAGGGTTTAGCCCTTCTAATACCCAAAACTGCCCCTCTGAGATTAAAAAGATTTTATTCCAGCTCACCTTATTTTCAGTTTTTTCACTTGCAGACTGACGAACATCTAAATATTGTCTTAGTTAATCATTATGATAACATTTTTGATAACACTAGATTTAGGTTAATTATCAACCTTGTGAAGGAGTCAGAATCTTTTATGAGCCAGACTGAGGATGATTATAGTCTTTTCTGGTTAGGGGACTGTAATATTAGTAAATGTGATAGGTCAGTGGTCAAAATGGTAGCTATTTGAAAGATAGTGGGGAAGCGATGTCACATTTTACTCACAACACAATTGGAGAGGCAATTAATGAAATTTTTTTTACATTTAATCTGGAGCTGCTAAAACACTAATATAAATCAGGGAAGCCACCAATACGAACCTTTCAAGGGAATGGCCATATTTCTACCAGCAATCACCTTTTAGTCTCTGAAAATGGGATGTTCTTAGTAGAATCTTTCAAAGTTGCCCAAAGTCTTTTTAGTGGCCATCACCCTTTGTTAGTGATTTTTAATATCAAAACCTCTCGTACTAATAGCCCACAACTTGCGAATCACATAGAAACCCAGGGCAACATTGATATTAGCCATATATAGTTGAATGTGAATGGCAATGGACTTCTAGAAAATGTTATAAAGGAAAATCGTACTGATCTTAATATATGTACCAACTGGAGTACTTTCTCTTGCCTTATTATAGCTCCCTTTTGTAAGTTAACTATCACAAAACAAGAGGTACAGGGGCTTGATAGGTACAGCATACAGGCCCCTTGTAAATATTGTGCGAACAGAGGTATGGAGTTCATAAAGGGGACTCGAAAGTGGCAGGGAGAAGAGAGGGTGGGTTGGGTTTTGGGATTTTTGGTTGGCAGGATGGTGTTCTTTATATAGATAGGAGTGGGATAGCTTCAATAAGGAGCAAGTGGCCTCACACACCCCAAAGGGTGTCATGCTTCATTATAGGGTAGCTCCTCATTGGCCCTAGGGTTGAAGCTCTTGTACAACAAGAGGACTGGATAAAATATTTTGGAGGGATCTTTAAACCAGATGATCTTGCTACAGAGACCCCTTCCACAGATGCACACTCAACAATTGTGGTATACCTACCTCCCATAAGCATAGATGCAGTAATTATTGATCTGAACAATTGTGCTAATGCAAAGGCCCCTGGCCCTGATGGCATATCAATAGACATCTTTAAGTCACACATCACCTTGAATGCCCCACTTTTAACATAAGTGTGTAATGCCGCAGTTAGTGGTTTCCCCTCTGATACTTGGACTGAAAGCGACATTGTTCCAAATTTTTAAAAGCAGGATAGAGGAGATCCCAGATGTTATCGGTCAATATCCCTCCTTGATTGTACTGCCAAGCTAATGGGTAGAATTTCTTTTGGAGAGGTTGGAAACGTGGGCAACTAAAAAACACATTCTTATGAACACATATTATAGGTTCAGGAGGGATGTCGGTATGATGGAACAATGAGTCAACTTACATCTCCTCCTTAAGAAATATAATGTAGCAAAAGAGGGGCATATACACTTATGCTTTGCTGATTTAAGCAGCGCGTTCGAATTAGTAACCCATGCTAAGCTTTGGAAAACATTGATAGAGATGAGTGCACCCAATAGGATCATTACATTCCTGTCACAATTATATGCTCATTTGACTACCAGAGTTTGCTATGGGCCAAAGGGGGAATGTACTTCCCCCTTTAAGGTTTCACGCGGGATACAACAGGGGTGTGGTATTGCCCCCTGGGGTTTCCATTATCTGTCAACGGGCTGGCTGAGACATTGTAAAAAGTGAAGGTTGATGCATCCGGGGTTAATAATTATCTCCAATCCTTTCATACGCTGATGACGCGGTCCTGATTTTTAGGACAGCTAACAGGCTTCAGCTCTTGATCGATACCTTAGTTTCATATATGGAAAATAAAAATATGAAAATCAACTAAAAAAAAATATTTACTATGATGTGTGGGAATGGGAGGGTCAATAAAAGGTTGCATCATATCAAGGGAGAGGGTTTGTCTGAAACCCAATTTTTTAAATATCTTGGAATACAATTTGCTAGATATGGTAGGTGGGGGGCACAGTTGAAATCAGAAAAACTGACATTTTTTAAATCTAGTGAAGCCCTCTTTAGATTCTCTGCTAACATAGGAAATGAACCAATCGGAGAATTATTGACTTTCTATTAAAAATAAATGTCCTCCCCAGTGTTAGCTATGAAGCCACACTGTAAGGTTGGGTAAATTGTGCCCTCCTACAGATGCAAGAGATCCATTTTTTAGACTGACTTTTGGCGGTCTCAAAGTCTACCTCCTTCTACATTGTACACAAGGAATTGGCAGTAACGTTTTTTGGAGGATGCTATACAGATTAGATTTGTCCTATTTTGGCATAGCCTGCAGGGCAAAGTAGGTACAAAGTTTACTAAAGAATTAATAAGAGATTGTTTATTATTTGAAATTGGTAGGATGATTACATGGTTGACTTATATTGATAGCCTTTTAAAAATGGTAGATAAGAACATCAGTGTTAAGGAGCCTGTAAGCATTTTATGCTCTAGTAAGAAAGAATTAAATGCGAAAGAGAGATGTAGATAGGGACAAACCTGAGAGCAGTAAGCCCTCCATTCACAGTTAATTTTTAGGCCCCATACAAGAAGGAACAAGAAAATGTGTAATAACTGTGCGTAATACAACAACACAGATTATAGCTCACTAGATTACAATCAAGCCCTCTGCATTTAAGGTTCCCTTTGCAAAAATGGGGGTTTCTCTAAAACGCTTGCGATGGTAAATCTAACCAATCTACTATGCACTTCATTCTGTTTGTACATTTTGCAAGGAATTATGGAAGCAATTTTTATGACTTTTGTTTAATACTGGAAAATATATTTATCACCAGGAAGCTTTTAAATATATTTATAAAAAGTGGATATATGCTCCTCGATCTCTACTTTTATTATAACTGCCATCTCTAGAAGGAGATTTCTATCATATTTGCAAACATTAACATACGAGGCTGGGCAATGAATAGTATTGTGTAGTGAAATGTGATTACCTGGATATCTTGCAGAAAGCATAACATGTGAATATTGTTGAGACTAATTTTTGTTTGTGATTCTTTTATGGATATTATCTTACCCTAATAAAGATATAAAATGATGATGACTGCAATATGTTGCCCATTTTTTAACAGATATGTTTATCTAATGATTATGACAAGCACAGCTTTTCATAATTACACAAGCAGAATTTTTTTTCTTAGTCTTGGGAAAATGTAATGTAATGTAATCACCTTGAATTGAATGGGGGATGCAAGTCAAGATATCATCTAGATTAGTTGTTCATTGGTTAAACAGTGTGAGGCTTTCAGGACTGTACTGTCGCGTATTACTGACTGCGGGGATTCTTTTCAGTTGTTAATTGGTTACGGAATCCTGGATAGTGTTCATGTCAACCTTTTGTTCTTGTTTTCTCTGGTGAATAACATTGCTGATCCTTCTCATTGAGCATTGTGGAAGATTGAAACACCTAGAAGGCTGCATACATCAGTACGAGAAGGCTCACTACTAGAGGTCCCTCATTGGTGCCGTTGGCTGTAGAAGCACATGTCCAGCTCTGTTGACATAGGTGGCTTGCCTCTTGTGGTTCTCTCTGTCTCTCTGGTGTGCAATGGCCCATGCTCAGGTCCAACACACTGCAGCAGAGTGCAACTTCTGTGAGCAGAGTTCAGACTTAGGTTAGGTGATGTGTCCTGCGACCCATCTGTAGTAGCCCTGTGGCTGTCAAAGTGATGTACAGGACTCTCCCCAATTTCCCACAAAAGCCATGGTTACTGAAGGTCCTATGCAATACTTTATTGGCTGCTGACCCTCTGATTTGCTGATGCAGGGAATCAGGCCAATGTAGGACACTGACATGAGCCATAAGATGTATGCCACGCACTAAACTGACCTGATTCTGGGCCCCTTCCCCGAACACAGCTCACTTTTATCTGTTCATGGCAAAATCATGCAGATGCCAGGCATCTGCTAAAGACCACTGACACAAATTAAAATAAATTAATGTAGTGTCTACCTTGGTGGAACTCTGTGTCTCTATTGTTTTTTAAAGAAGTGTTCTGATTCTTTAACCATCACTTATCAATATACTTACCCACCCACGCATCCGTCCATTGACTTATTCTTCAGTTTACCTGTTCACACATGCACAGTGCGAGACAGACAGATGCCAATTAAAAACAGCCACACCAATTTGCTTTGTCAGAGTTTGCTTAAAGATTGAAACAATTTCCATGATTTTAACCTCATGATATGTGCTTGGGGTTCTGCTTGATGATCAGTCTGAATTTGAAGTATGTGGGACTCATTTACGAAAGGTGAATATACATTTGCGAATGTTCTCATATATGAATTTACTACACATAGTAGTAATGTTTTTTTTTTTAATTCCCCATACCCAAGGGCTAAAGCTTCTCCTAAGTGTAGACTAACATGTCTCCAGCTCCTGGTGGACCTTCCTACACCAGCATTTAAAATTACTACTCATAACTTTTCACACATAGGTGAGACCTCTGATAATGTGGCACAGGTCTCCCTATGGGAATGTATTAGGAACATTTTAAAACTTAAAAAAAGGAAGTAAAATATTATTGAAAAGTCATTTAATAGGTACTGTAAACTTAAACTAATATGACAAAATCTTGCATCCATCAACTTAAATGTGTTTTAATAAACAATGAATAAACAATATTTTATATTTATATATATATTTTAAATGCCTCCCTTAGTAAACATGGTAATTTTTATTTAAGATGTTCTAGAAATGAATAATTGTTAAGTAGAGATTTAATCAAAATATATTTCATTGTTTAACAAAGGTTTAAAGGTTACATTTAAAATAAGCGTATTGTTACATGTTATATTAATTATTTATTACTTATACAATTTGCAACAATAAGCAATATATTTATCTTTTAAAAGTCAAAATAATTTTATTTAGTTAAGACTTTTTTCTATAGTGGGTTATTTTCAATGGGAGTGTGTTGCAGTACCTGTGAGTGGCAATATGTTATGCCAAACTTACTCCACAGCTCTTTTGTGTGTGTGGATGTTTGTCCCTCTTTAAACACCTCACATTTACATCCAAGTAGCCCCCATTTTCCCACCACTACCTTGTGTCCCTCCTACATTTACTATTAAAGCGTCGATCTATCTGTGCAGAGATCTAAGGACATGTGGCAGCGACCACTGCACAGCAAAGGCAGAAGTGGCAATCAGAGGTCTCTGCACAAAGGTTAGTGAATATCATTTTGTGGTATGTGATACCTACTATTGCAGCACTACTTGAGGTATTACAAAGTTTTGTTTGTGAACAGTTCCCTGTGTGCTTAACACTCCCAATTCTTTATGCACAGATTCCCTGTCGATAAGCAATAACAGATTTGAGCCTAATCCTGGCTCCTTGCAGGAGTAAGGAGTTGATTGGTCGGAACCAGAGAGTCCTTGCCTCGTGTCAGTACCCTCCTGCTTAATATATGCTCAATGTCATGTAGATTGTTTAAGGTACAATTAGATAGGAATATAGATTGTCACCACTTACACATTTTTTTATTTAAAAATTGAGCTTTGTATACTGTGCTCAGACATGGTGTTCCTGGTTACCCAACGATATTGTGACCCTGCCTGGCACCAGTCACATCAGCAGTTATTCCATCCCATTCACGCATCAAACTTAAAGTTATTGTGGCTTGCAGGACAGACCCCTAATGCGTATTCATCTCTCTGCAGACAGGTCATTTTACTGATACTCAAGACCTTCGTTTTAGTGTACGTTTGAAAGTTTTAATTTTAAAAGTGGGGATATAGCCATCACAATTTCACTTATATATTGTATTCCTAATTTCTGCAAACACTTTTTGTTTAACCTTCCCGTATGTCACAGATTGACATTAAAAATAATGTAATTTACAAAGTGCTGTGTTAATTTCCTTTAACGCAATCTAATAGTGCCTAATCATATATCTTTAAAACAATACTGATATTATAATTATCACTGCATTCCATCGTATATCAACAGTCTATAAATCTATTTTCCATTTAGCTGTAGCCCTGAGTTTTTTTCTGCACAGTGACTGTCTGAAGGCAAAAAAATGCATGATTGAAACAACCACACAAAACAATTCCAAAGTGCTCAGGGCGCAGACAAGGTGAGTGACAACTACAGATTTAAGTGCCGTAATTCTCTGATTAATGTAAGGGAAGAGATTTAGATGATTTTGATGATTGCCTTCAGGAACAGAAACGTGATTCAAGTGACATAAAGATTTGAAGTTTCGAAAGCTTGCTTACGATATGTCTTTGTAAGAATAATCTATCCATATTTCACAACAAAAAAGAGGGACGCTCGATTTTTAAAAACACAGAATCACAAACAAATAGATCTTTCTTTTATGCTTTAAAATATCTCTTACCCGAGGGAAATCACAATTCTTGGAAGATTATATTAGATTGATCACATGGCAACAGAAGAAAAGTATGACACCAAGAAAGTTTGTTGCTGTGGAAGAGACAACCCACGGGGCCTTTCATAAAAACATTAGGAGTTCATAAGGAAATACTACTTTACCTACTCTAAAGTAGTAGTCACTAATCTATGGACAGAGATCTCTGCTTATGCCTGCCCTTTCTGTTATATGTGGAGTTCCTCACATCACTCTGCATGTGAAGGCTGCTTCAATGATGTGCATGCTGCCTTTCCTACGTGCACACGTGACAGCTACATTCTTTAAGCGACACATCTTGAAAGTTAGTAGCTTGCTGGGGATCTCAGTGGCATGTGGCTACTAGGAAAGTTTGAACTATCATAATATATACGTAAACCAAAAATATTGATCATATATGCAGCTATAGATTGTATTGAATAATCTATAGGATCCAACACATTAAAATACATTTTACATATCTTTTTTGCAGGTGTCGCTTGCCACCTCTTGACCCCTTTTTATCATCCAAGCATAAAGACTTAACAGAGGTACAATATGCCACACACTTGCGCACAAACCATCGTTGAGCTCACTTGGTTTTCTCAAGTCATGCTTCAAATGTCTGGTAAATATAAGGGGATGCTCCAGTGCACCCCAGAAGCTGTGTGCAAAATTACTGTAGCCTGTTGCATGCTCCATATTACCATGCGATGGGGCTTACATGTAGACATTAGCCCTGAACTATGGTCCCATCCAGGTTCCCAGGGTGGGACACACAGTAGATGTGCATGACTTAGTCATGGCTTATTTATTTTAACCTGTGCTGCTGCTTTGATTATTGCATCACAGTGGTTGCACACAGTCGACTCAATGATAAATATCATCCACATTCACCATTGTGAAACATTACTATTGTAACACCAGAAAGCCATAAGGTCATAAGCATTCTCTAACACATCATTCACTGGCTTATTTACAAGTTACATGCTATGGTTTTATACATAGTTTGCATAATTTCAAATTCACATTGAAACATTCCTCATGGAGTGTATATATAAATAATTTGAAAACAATTTGAAGAACATTCACACATTGTCATATACCCCAAAATATACTTACCTTATTTTCATGTAATTTCATACTACAATAGGAAATATTGTAATTCTACAGACGTTTCCTTTTTCATTTAGCATTGAGCCAATGTATGTTGCATACATACTTGATTTCCAAACTCATGGAACAAATAGACAACTCCACAGTTAAGTCAGAGTTCTCTGCCTACTGTGACGAATAGTATATGACATAAAAATAGGAAGCAGGTCATTTCTGAGCTATTCACGTGCCCAAAAACAATCCACATCCATCCTGCTGCTCCTTTTAGACCAAATATCTCCCAAATGGCTGATGACCATTGAGCGAGGGACTCATGCTTCTCACAAGAAGATGTAGAAATTATTGAAGAGATTCCATAAACGTATTCCAGGCTTTATGGGTATCGACACGCAGCTGGGCAATACAGCACAGACAGAGATATAACCGTCCATGGCCACCTGCTTAAGTGTAGTCGGTTTCCACATCCAAAAAGGCAGGGTACTCCAGAAGCTCCACACGGGCCTCTGGTGCTGGAAACATTATAAGGTGGATTATTCAATTCAATTCAATAAATCTTTATTCGCATACATTTGTTGTGTCCAAAAAAGCACAGGTCAAATCAATTAGTTTACAGAATACTTAGAAGTTCTTTAAAATGCATAAAAATACAGTGCTCAAAAAAGAGATAGCATCTGGAATATACACATGAATTAAATTGTTACCATTCACTTATAGCCATATTTTATCAAGAAAAACTAGAGTTTAACCTTCATTCATCACCCATGGTGGTACGTGCGGGAACAGCTGCTTTAAAAAAAGAACATACCCGAAAAATCAAAACATCTTCCTCCAAAGTAAGAATTTTAATGTAGGCAGTTTTATGGTCAGTAATAATACAGATTTCCTTAAAAAACAGAGTTAGAAATGGTTTGGTATACATTTGATAAAAATGACAAAATAATAAAAAGTGAACCATGGTTTGTTTACTCTGATTGTCACATGGGCACGTCTTTTGCTCACGTTTAGTATTATACCCTAACGGAAAATAAAGCATGTATTTCATGGTATCCGCTCTTAACCTGAACAGTAGTCCTCTTTCCCATCGATTAATATTCTTCAAAAGATAGCCTGAAGTCAGTTTGGGTGACAAATTCTCAATTGACATATACCTTCCTACTGACTGTTTGGACATCTCTTCAGCCTGCCTTAACATACTATACTTTTCATAAAGCAACCCCTGGAGTGATTTTTTGTTTACACTGCCCAATTCGCTTGGATTAAAAAAGAGGTGCTCAAGATTTACACTAGATAGGCTTTCTCATACAGCTGAAAGCCAAGGTATATCCATCCCCTTGTCGCAATTGAGATAATCTGGCATTATGCTTTGTGTTAGTGTTGCCGCAGGATTCTGCTATACTTTGAGCCAAAAAATGGTTGGCCGGGTTCTGATGAAATCTTGTATGTATGTCAAGTTCAGCTCCCCATGACAAACATACTTAGAGGCAGTAATCGGGGCTCCTAACAATTTTCTACAGAATCTGTTCTCCTCAGGTTGAATATCCTTCCAGCCCGAGTATTCCAAACCTCTGCCCCGTAGGTTGCCACCGGGATACATTGTAATTTAAAAATGTTAATGATGGGTAATACTACCTCGGCCTTTCTTGGTTGAGTTAATGACAGTACAGAATTAATAGCCTTAGCAAACTTGCTTCTACTGTGTGAAACATGAGTGGTCCACAGGCCGGTAGCTGCGAATACCATGCCCAAATAGGGAAAAGTGCAGGTGCTTTGTAAACATTCATTTCCTAGGGTAAATGATTTAATGGAGTGTTTCTTTGGGCCATAAGCCATTAAAAAGGAGTGTTTAAAATTTGTACTAAGGTCTAAAATAGCTATAAAATCAACAAAACCCTTAATTAAAGTGCGTAGTGCATTTAGGGTGCGGCCTATTAAGACCGCATCGTCTGCATATAGTAAAGCGGGGAGAGTGATGCCATTAATCTTAGGGACGTCATTTGTAAGTTTAGCAAGGGAGTTATGCAATTCATTAATATATAAAATAAATAGCAGTGGGGCCAATACCCACCCCTGCCTAACTCCCCTGCCAATATTGATGTCCTCAGTCACCTCCCCGTTTTGTAAGGATGATAATGTTTTGTTGGGATCCTTTCAGCCAAAAATGTAATAACTTCTTGAAACAACACAACCTAATATTGCTACAAGAAACCTGCAACCTGTGTAAAACATCGATCCCGGGCTATATTGAGTTTCACGTCCTCGCTGAAAAATTATCAAAATGTGGTCACCAGAGAGGAGGCTTATCAACATACATCACCCAACAATACAGATGGCAAGCAGAAGAAGTCGACACTGGGACGAACTGGATACTAGCAATAAAACTTACGGAGAAGCTAGACCAGGGCCCATGTACTCGTAACTTATTAGTGATTAATGTTTCTGTACACCCGGAAAAGAAAGAGAAAAATGAAAAATTGATAACACTATTAACTTTGATTAGGGCAATGCACCTTGGAATTGAGGCTGTAGAAATTGAGGAGGCAAGATGGCGGCGGCGTTCTAGACCGCTGCGAGACGCTCCATTGACCAGTGCCTATTTGGGATGAATTGAGAGGTGCTTCTCGTCTTTACGGGGAAAAATAAAATCACCAAACCTGATGCGGGGTTAATAGACGAGAAAGAAGCCTTGACACATGGAAGTGCAATAACAAAAAGAAATGCAACTGGATGGAGGGGCTCGGACGTCATACTGAAGACCCAGGTGATGCAACGGCGGTCCTGGCGTTACGCTCTCGCTTAACCTTTTTCTCCTCACTCATAGGATTTGCGGTGCTGAGACTCGTCAGAAATACCCAGTTTGGTAAATCCGCCAATGGTAACTTCGCTGGTAATCTGCAAACTAGCCCTGTGGCTGTAATTAGTTCTACTTATCCCCCCAGTGCTGACTCCGTGCCCCGAGTCAGCTGCGAGGAAATGGCTCCCAAGAACGCTGCTGCAGTAGCCGCCGCCGCTTCTAAGACCCGAGCGGCAAAGCAGGCTCTCCGAGATCGAGAGCTAGCACTAAAGCGAGGTGGTGTGCTGAGTTCTGAGGAAAATCGTAGCCCTGACATCGTCCAAGCTCCAGCCCCGCCGAGGCAAACCAAATCCTCTAAGCAACTGCCGTCTACACCCGGACCGGGTCCCTAGGTTGTTGAGCTTTTACGGAAAACGCCCGCTGCTCTTCCCTCTCCCACTCTCACTCACCCGTCGACAATTACAGCGCCGACTTCGGCGGATCAGCCCTTGGCGGTGGGCCCCTCCTCTGTACTGAAGACTGTGGGAGAGGTCCGGGGAAGGCTGCCGGGAGGCGGTGCTCTCGCTCATGACCGAGAGGGGGAACCGACTGGAGGGCTTGATGGTGCATTGGCAAGTGGAGGCCCGATCGCATCACAAGTGAATAGGATTGATCACCCGCAGGCTATGGGAGAACAGAGGACTTTAGATTCTGAGGGTATTGATTTACAGTCCTCAGCTCATGTTTTGCCTTTTTCTACCCCTACCCCTGTGGCCATTGTATCTGTGTCTGTGCCTCCAGTGAGCCTGGATTTGGAAGATCTTAACTCGTCGCTACCCCTAATAAATACACTGATAGCGCTTAATGAACCTGAACCTGAAGCTGATGCTGATGCTGAAGCGCTTGCACAACCTCTCGTGGCTTCCTCTCTTGAAACGGGGGGGATTACTGGCAGTACTTGCATTTCTGGCATGTCTTTGACTAGTGCATTAAATGCACCTAAGAATATGGCACATAGCATGGAGCGTCCGGACACTAGGGGGAAGGGATCGTACTGCATCTGATTCGCTGGACACTGATAGAGACCCGTCTGACTTTTACTCGATATCCGAGGGTCTTGAAGATCCCAGGTGGTCACATGACTCAGATTTAGAATCAGAGATCGACACTGGCTCTGATATCAGTGCAACGGAAAGTGACAATGATCCAGCCCAGGGCGAATCTAGAGGGAGTAGGAGAACTGTGCTGAGGAAGAAAAGGAGCCACCATGGTGCGTCAGGATTAACCTGGGATTATTCTCCAACACCAGCCCTTAATCCTCAGGAGCATGCTTCCATATCTCATCCTGAGTTATCCGTCTCTACAGACCAGCAAACTGCTACATTGACTACGGTAATGGATACAGTTCTCCAGGCCATCGCCTCCCATCGGGAGCTGACCTCGAGGGATGGTCGTAGGGCACAATTAGCTCTACACAAGGTACAGGGTGTAGTTCGAAAACTCTCGAAATCTGTTGCGGCTTCTAATGTAAGAATGACAGAGATGGAAGATCGTATAGTGACCAACAAAGCAGAAGCCACAGTTACTCAGGAGCGGGTGGAAGCCCACGAGGCGGAACTAAAAGATGTCAGATGGAAGCTGGAGGACATGGAAAATCGCCTTAGGCGCAACAATGCATAAAAATGAGCAATTTGACTCAAATAAGACAATGTCAAGCATTTCTATGTATGTTGGATCAAATGATGGTAATAAGGAGGAATCAGTTTATGAATTCGTGGCTTGATATCTGTTGTTACATGCTTTACTGTTTTTTGAAGGCCAGGTTTGGGATCTACCATCCTAGATGGGGCAAGTAAAACTCTGCAGCTGGAATATCGCAGGTCTTAACGATAGAAATAAAAGGGCGCAATTATTTCAATTACTACGACAAGATCCTGTGGATATTCTATGCTTACAGGAGACCCATATTACAGAATGTGATAAAGAATTGCTAAAGATCCCGGGGTACAAAGTGATTGTAGCCACCTCTCAAACATCTAAAATACGGGGGGTCGCTATTTTAGCAAAACCTGCAATCGGTGAGCCTAGACGCAGACTGGCCGATAAACATGGCAGATGGGCTATAGCTCAACTAAAATCAGGTCTTACTATCTGCACAATATATGGATCAAATCTGGATGATCCCCTAGTGTTTAGTGATCTAGAAATAGAACTGGCTTCTTGGCCTGGTCCCCTTATCCTTTGTGGAGATTTTAACATTGCTTTAGGAACCTTTATAGATAGCCAACTACCTCTGAAGTATAAAGGACGTAAGCCTAAGGTATATAGGGCCTTATGCCAATTAATGGATAGCCACAATCTACTTGATGTCTGGGATTTGAGGAAAAAAAACGATTCCGGATTTACGTATTTCTCATACCCGCACAACAAGTATGTCCGAATTGACTATATTATGACATCTTTAGCGGACTTGGATTTGTTGGATATAATTAAGTCTCCAAAAACGATTTCTGATAACAACGCACTTACCCTTATTTTTGATCTGTCCAGTTTTGTAAGACCCAAGCCCCAATGGTCCTTTGATAGAAAGCTTCTTGTTAACTCGGGATATATAACCCATATAACCTCTTGGGCTCAGGGGTTCTTTGATTGCAATCAATTTAGCGCACCCAGATTGATTGTTTGGGACTGCTTCAACGCAGCATTAAGGGGTGAAACTATATCGTTTGTGTCCAAGTGTAAAAAGATAGAGGATAACATCAACCTGAAGCTTAAGCTGGAATTATCTAATCTCAAGGCTTATCATGCCACCCAGATCCATCAAGGAGATTCATCTTCTGACACTCATCAAAAAATATTAGTGTTGAAGACTGAAATTAATAGCTCCCTAATCCGGAAAGCTGCTGAAACATATCAAGCAAATAAAAGCCGCATATGAATCCGGAGAAAACGTAGGAAGGCAATTAGCCCTTCGAACACGCCAAAAACAATCTCATAATAAGATAAAGCTGATTGAGTATGAGGGCCAGCAATACACCTCCTCACAGGATATTGCAGGGGTTTTCCGGAAGTATTATCAGAAGTTATACCAAAGTGAAGATCTACATTCCGGTAGAGATATAAAAACTTTCCTTAACAGTTGGATCCCAGCTCTAGACCCCAATCTCCTGATTGAGGAATCAGTCAAAGAAGATCTTGAAAGAGAAATCTCAATCACGGAGCTGGAGCTTGCACTTTCTGATCTCGCAAACGGTAAAGCTGCAGGTCCTGATAAAATCCCTTTGGACCTTTATAAGGTTCTGGGTAAACAAATACTTCCATATCTATTGGATCTGTTTCTGGGGGTTCAGTATCATGCAACACCGCCTGAGTCCTGGAAACACACCAATATAGCGATCTTTCCTAAAAAAGGCAAGCCGCCACAGCTCCCATCTTCATATCGGCCCATATCTCTTATAAACTCCAACTCAAAACTATACGCCAAGGTCCTAGCTAATCGGCTGAGTGGGGTGATCGAACGTCTTGTCTCCCCGTGGCAGCATGGATTTATTCCCGGGAAGGGTACCACGGATCATACCCGGAGAGTCATTACCCTATTTGATATCATGGGTGCCACGGGGGGTGAGATGTCGTTGATCCTTCTCGATGCCGAGAAGGCATTCGACCGTGTTTCTTGGCAATTCTTGTAGAACATCCTGGAATTTAATAACTTTGGGCACACGTTCATCAAAGCCATAAAGGCCTTATATGTTGCTCCAAAGGCTAAACTTTCCATCTGTGGTTCTGAGTCGGAGTTTATTGAGATACAAAGAGGCACGAGGCAGGGTTGCCCCTGCTCCCCGATATTATTTTCCCTTTATATCAATCCCCTAATCTTAAAGTTGCTTTCTTCACCCATTATTGAACCTGTTAAGGTGGGTCTGTTTTCAACAAAAATTCTGGCGTATGCCGATGATGTGGCTGTTTTAACTACTAATCCTGCTGATGCAATCCAGGAAATCGAGTTAGCCACCCAGACCTTTGGTTCCTTTTCAGGTTATTCCCTTAACAGGGACAAAACAATGGTCCTATGCACAAAAAACACTATATTTGAGAGTCCCTATAAAGTGAAACAGGCTACTTATTTAGGGGTTTGCATGTCCTCTGATGTGAATGAAATCAACCATCCTAATTATACTCCCTTGATTAATAAAACAAAAGATGACCTTAGGAGAGTGGATAATTTACATCTTTCTATAATTGGAAGGGCCAATTACTTAAAAATGACTGTCTTCCCAAAGATACTTTACTTGTTTCGAGCAATCCCGCTATTGGCTGGAGGTAGTTTTATCAAGATCCTTGACTCCTCCATGTCTAAATTCATCTGGAGCTTTGGAAAGATTAGAAGAGCCTTACCACTTTTGACTTTACCCCAAGATAGGGGGGGTTAGCTATCCCTAGCCTAACTCTATATCTATGGGCAACACTTACTCAACATATGGGTCCTCTGTTAAATTGTAAAGCAGCTACCACAACTACTATGGCACTTTATATCCCTTCCATTTATGAGTTGAGTCTTGGGGCCAAATGCCAAGGGCTATTTTTAAGGCAGGTTGAACCATCATACTATAACAAAATTAAGTTAAAGGTAGTTACAGATGCATGGAACGTTTGGAAATGTGTATCTAAACAACTAGCTATTCCAAAATTTACAAAATACACCCCGTTATGGCGTAGTTCGATTCTCTCGGCCTGCCTTAATGATAGTACCTCTCGAAAGTGGGAAATTCTAGGCATCAACACAGTTGCAGATTTTTTTGGCCAAGAAACTTCTCCCTCATTTGACTGGCTGCAACAGAAGTATACTATTCCAGCTACTGATCTTCTCAAATACTTTCAGGTGCTTACAAGTATTCGCAACTGTATCCCCAGAATCAAATTAGATAGTATTCATTTTTTTCAATCATCGGGAAACGCTCCACTAGCATTGGCAACCTATATCAGATGCTGATTGAAAAAACTCTGGATGACTTAGAGCGGGTTGAGCAAGCCTGGGTTGCAAGGTTAGGTAATCCTAATATCGACATCGATCTTTCCCTAGCCCTTTCATCAAAATTGTTCATCGCCTCTAATCTTAAAGCCCAATACTATAGAGTCATATACAACCTATATTATACACCTGCAAAATTGTTCTCTTGGGGTTTACGGGTCGACGACAATTGCCCAAGATGTAGACAACCTCAAGCGAATTTAATTCATATGTTCGCCGAATGCCCCAAGTTGGACTTATTAAAGGTAATGATTATGGGATTTTGGGCCCAGATATTTGGACGGAATGTACGAGATTCAGAAACCCTCTATTTGATGGGTCATGTCGATTCCCTCGGTCATAGTATTGAGGAACAAAGGACCATTTTTTTAGGCACCGCAATCCTCCGTATCATTCTTGCTGCCCGTTGGAAGGACCCTGAGCCACCTACATTTCAGATGTGGCTTAGTCGATTTCTGGCCACCTATAAACAGGAGATCTCAATTTATGGTACTAGAGGTAAAAAAGCTAGGCTTTTTGGAGCCCAGATTTGGGCTCCAATCTCTGGTTGGTATTCTAACGTGAGGCCTCCTGTTCTCCCTGCCCCGATTTGATTCGTTTATTGTTGCTTAATTTAACCAACATACGATATATTTAGGTATGCTCTCTTTTTTTTTTTTTTTGATTTTTTGTTGTATCTTATGTTAGTTCCTTCTAGACTCTACATTTAGGAATATGCTTGCCATTTCTTTTTAATGTCCTATTATCACTGTAGTATTTTCTGTACATCTAATGAATTTGTATTATTGAATCTTTTTGTTTGAATTTTGCTCAATAAAAAAAATATATATATATATGATTAGGGCAATGCAAAACACCCATGAGTCTTGTTCCATGATTATCTCAGGGGATTTTAATAGCAATCTAACAAAAGATGACAAAATAATCCAAGCTCTCTGTAAACTGGGCCTTTTTATCTTGAACAAGAATGACAATGGGGACAATGGCATACCTGTAACCTTTGTAAGCGGTAACCGGAAGTCAACAATAGACTTCACAATAATAAGCAAAAATTTGATATCGAAGGTGAGCTCATTTTCAGTGGGACAACGCGTGGAAAGTGATCACCTTCCATTAATTACCAAGATAAAAATGCTGGTGAGTAAGACGGAAAAACAAAACACCAGCAGTCAGTATACAAAAAAATGTAATCTGCGATAACTGAAATGGCGAGGAAGGAAATAAAACCAACAATGGATAAATTCAAAAACGAACTGCTTAGACTAACACCGGAAGAAAAAGAAAACCCAATAAAAACATGGGAATACCTATGTGAAGTCATAACAAGATGCCCCCCAATCACAAATCAAATTGCAAGAAGATTCAGAACTGGGAAAAAGCCTTGGTACAATATTACCTTGAGAGAGGAAAAAAGGAAAATCGCACGAGAAATCCAGAAGCAGGTATTAATAATAAAAAGTGGAAAAAATCCAGACAAGCTAAAATTAAAACCCATGCAGAAAATATACAAGATCATGCTGAGTAATGCAAAAACTACATACCAAGAAGAAATCTGGACCAAATTACTATTTGCCGGGAAACAGAAAAACGCCCGAAAATGTTGGGGTATAATTAACAAATTGACAAAGGGTAATACCCTAAGACAGGAGGCAGGCATTCGAGAATGTAAGTGGATCCAACATGTTAAAAACATGTTTATCGATAGGGCAGAAGGTCTAAACCGGCATTGTATATCAGATTGTAAAACTTGCACCAGAAACTCTGAACATGCGGGTACTACCCTAAGAACAAGAAATAGTTTACCAGATGAAACTTCAGAGATACCTGCGGGTTGTGACAATGGGAACATAAGGAACATTGAAAACACTCTCACAAGTAAATCAGAATAATTAGTAGATATAGTGCCCGATACCCTAGTAACAACAGTCCAGCTAAAAACAATTATAAATCACCTGAAAAAAGAGGGGGCAGCGGGTCCCAACGGGCTTCCAAACTCCATCTTTAAACACTCACGTGAATTCTGGGCAGAATATTTAACACCACTTTTTAACGAAATTTACAACCAGCAAAAACTGCCCAGATCCTGGAACGGGAGCATAATTCACCCAATTTTCAAACAAGGTGATCACAATGAGCCTGGGAACTATAGGCTCATTTCACTGACGGATGTGGAGGCAAAACTATATGGGTCATGCTTACTATCTCAACTTCAAGACTGGATGGAAACCACGAAAATAATACCAATGTTCCAAACGGGTTTCCGTCCAAGAACCGGTACACTAACAAACCTGACAACCCTGTCTCTGTTGAAAGAAAAAGCTGAAAAAAAGGAAGACAAGACTGCACGCTTGTTTTATAGACCTGCGAGCAGCCTTCGAAAGGGTGAACAGAACACGACTGTGGGAAAAACTGAGATCATGGGGTCTCCCGAGGAAATTACTGGATGCAATTATAAGCTTGTATAGTAACACCTGGGCCCGAGTTAAATTGGGAGACGGTTGCAGCGTCACGGCCGAAATTACAACACAACAGGGCCTGAAACAGGGCTGTGTACTGGCACCAAGTTTATTCAACCTATATATGGCAGACATCATCAGTCACATGGAGGTCGGGAAAGGTCATCCTCCCTATCTGTCAAAAATCCCAATCCCCTTCCTGCAGTATGCTGATGACATTGTCGTTCTGAGTCAAACGCCAATAGGCCTGCAAAGGTTGATTAACAACTTGGTAACTTATTTGGAACACGAATGCCTGGAACTAAATAAAGACAAAACCAAAGTGGTCCGCATCGTGGGTCCAAAACAGACAACATTCAAATGGTACGCAAATAGTACCCCAATAAAGGAGGAAACCTCGTATAAGTACCTAGGTCTGAAACTGGGGAGAGGCCAAACGAACAAAGAACACAAAACAGATCTAAAAGCAAAAACACAGTCCTTGATCTACGCATACTGACATTTGCAAAAAATACTAAGCTGCCCAAACTACAGACATCTGTTGGAAGTGATGAAAACACAATCCTTACCCACCTTGTCATATGCATTGGTCACCTGGTGTGGTAAGGAAGCAGGACTGTTAAACAGTTTACAAACAAAGATCTATAAAGCCGCCCTAAACCTCCCAAAATCGGCAGCACCGGCGCAGATTTGTCTAGAATTTGGCCTTTTGAACCAGAAGTTTCGCAGTATGGGAACCTTTGTGAAACTCTGCCACAAATTACGAACGTCAGAAAAAGATTCACTGGATAACCTGTGTTGGGAAGAAATTGCCACTCAGCAGAAACAACACTTGCCAAACAGTTGGGGAGATTTTTTGTCTCAATCCTTGATCAGTAAAGGAATGGAAGAAACCTGGGCCTCAATGACCGATAGAAATACCTTTGACAAAATCACAAACAATGCTGTCAAATGGGAATCCTATCTGGAAGATAAAACAAGTACAGCAAAACGACGACACGGGTGGACCGTGATAAATTCATACTTCGGGATAAAGCCACAGACATATCTGGAAAGTCACTTCAATAGGTTCCTAAAACAAAGATATATAAACCATCGATTAGGCCTACAGTTTTCAAAGGACTTGTTACCATCCTGGCAAAATTGTTACATTGACTCTCATTGTTGTCTATGTGGATATCAAAATGAATCATTAACTCATTTATTATGTACTTAACCGGCACTTAATGATTTGAGGAGATGGCTTTTAAAGGACATTTTTAACAAATTGAACATTCGGACATGTAGGCAAGCAGTAATTCGATGGCTAGATGGATCATCTCCTATGTTGGCATGTAGGGGTGTTAAATATATGATGAAAGCCCAATCCCTCCTACAGCAAGCCGAACAGGGAATTATAGCAAAAAACTGAAATATATTTCATTTTATTCTTCATATGACCAACAAACTCTAATATAAGTAATAGGTACATATGTGTTTTTAACTTTTTAGAAATGTTTTTGTAATAATTTTTAATAATTTTATACAATAAAAAATTGACTTGACTTGACTTGTAATATCCTTGGCTACCTCCACCACTTCACCAGAGGGTCCTAAGAACAGCAGAGGTGTTGCAGGAATTCAGTTCAGGAACGAAACTATGCTTGGGACCATAGAACATCATGGAAAAAGTATGCTTGGGACCATAGAACATCAGCATGTAGGGTAGAGTCCCCATAAAATATTTGTGCCTATGGCCCAGTATCTGACTAGCTTATAGTGCCTCACTTGCCCTCCTAAACTTCCCAGAGAGACAAGTGATTCGGCACCTCAGAGCACAACCCTCCCAACCCTCTCAGTGATCACGATATCAGGTCATCCCCTTTCATTCCGTCAACCGTACTTGTCCACAATAAAGAAGGGAGACACAAAGGAAGTTAGCAATATTTATTGAAACTATTGTGCTCTAATGCAATAACTGTCCCACAATTAGAAAACAAATGCAGGTCAGTAATGCCATTAGCGTGATTAAAAGACCATATACAATAAAGGTCCTGTCTAATTAGAATTGCCTAAACCCACCCTCACTACAGAAGCAAAGTGATTATAGATTATAGATCTCTGGGATTACTGACGAACTGCATACCTTAGCATACATAAATAGTTGCTCCACATCTCAGCTGACGCAGCCCTCTCATCTCAGGACCCTTGCTCTGCTTGCAAGTCTCTGCTCTGTGTGTTTTTAAAAAGACAGGTCCCGGTTATATGACAAAACAGGTGTTTAAAACAGCAGCTAGGTTTCTCTAACCATAGGGCTAGTGTTCAACCTTGGAGAATAACATTGAGCAATGGGCCGTTCCGACTAAATCCCATAAAAAAGAAAAAATACAAAAACATGTGCTGTCTATGTGTGAAAATACAATGTAGCGCAAACACAAGAGTGATATTTGGTAATGTGCAAAGCTACAGCAGCCTATAACGTGTATTAGACATAGGGAAAACGACAATGGTCTACATGTGGAACGCAAGACAGAGGCACATGTGAATGTTGCTGAACCCTGTCACAGATATTTTGAAGAGGTGTACAGGGAGGATCTTGTCCCAGCTGAACAGGAAATATATATTTGGGTGAAGGTTTTGAATCTACTGACAGAAGAGTTTCAGGAAACATTAAATCAAGAGATAACGCAGGGAGAAGTAGAGGTGGTTATTAGAAATGTGAAGAAAGGGAAGGCTCCTGGCCCAGATGGGCTTCCTGTTGAAGTATATAAGGTGTTGGTAGGGAGTGTGGCACCCTTACTAACGAAGCTCTTCAATGAAATTTTGTGGGGAAACGCGGCCCTCCCTGAATCATGGAATGAGGCGTACATCATAGTTATTCGTAAACCTGGGAAATCACCGAAATATATGGATTCGTATAGGCCGATTTCGCTTTTAAATAGTGACTACAAGCTGTTTGCTAAGATTCTGGCAGATAGGTTGGCCAAAGTTGCCCCACATCTTATACACAGAGATCAAAAGGGCTTTATCAAAGGCAGGTATTTAAAGGAGTTAACTTTTTCCCTTATAAGTAGTATAGATGTAGCAGTTACACAAAATCTCCCCTTGGCGGTAGTTGCTTTGGATGCCGCCAAGGCGTTTGATCGTGTTCACTGGGTGTATTTGAAAGCTTTAATAGCACATCTACACATGGGGGTTAATTTTGGCACGGTCTTGGCACGGCTATATCAGTCACCTACCTCGAGGGTATTAGTAAACGGGACATTAACCTCGCCAATAAAAGTAATGAGGGGCACAAGGCAGGGATGCCCCTTATCTCCTCTCTTGTTCGATCTTTATATAGAACCTTTAGCGTGTCGAATTAGAGAGGCAGAGTTGATTCCATCTTTTGAGTTTCAGGGGTGGGCCAGAAAGATCGGGCTATATGCGGACGATATAGTTATTTTAACCCCTAAACTACATCAATCATTGAGCTGTATAGATAATATAACAAAGAAATTTGGGGAGGTCTCTGGATATCGTTTAAATAGGGACAAAACTGAGATCATGTCCTGGAACTTAAATGCAGACGATATAGCATGCAAAACAGAGATAAGATATTTGGGTGTCCGAATAACACAAGACATAAAGGAACTTACTAAAGTTAATTTTGCTAAAGTTAGGAAAGAAATCTCCCAGGCAATGAAAGGCTGGATGCACCTGCCGCTAACATTATATGGCCGAGTTAACTTGGTGAACATGATGGTTTTACCTAAGATAACTTTTCTTTTCGACTCTATACCACTTTTGTTTGAGAAGGAGGGGATTATAAAGATGCAAAGTGAGATTGGGTCTTTTATTTGGGCATCCAAAGGATCGCGTTTATCTTGGAAAAAGATTAGGAGAAAACTTTTGAAAGGAGGCCTGGCAGCTCCGGATTTTCAGATCTACTCTTGGGCTTTTTTGTTGAGGAACTCCAGAAAACGTTTGGGTACTCCAGGTAGTTCAGCCATTGGTACACTAATGTCAGCACTGCTTAGAACGGAAAAGATCGATCAGAATGGTTTTATGTACAAATTTGCCGACCCAAAGTACTTAAAAAAAATAAGGTTAAAGGTACTGAAAGACTTAGCAATGTTATGGTACAGAGTCAGGAGGGCAACAAAGATACCATATTTTAGCGCAATGGCACCGATTTGGAACACACCAGGAGCTCTGAGCTGGTCCGAGGATGCATTGGCAAGGCCATTAAAAACAGAGGGCCCTCAGATATGGGGGATCTGTTTTTAGAAGGTAGCTTAGCACCATGGAGGTATTGTGAAAACAAGTGGGGCCATAAGTTCTCTAAGTTCAAATATCTTCAGATACAAAGTTGGGCTGTCGGGAAGGAACATTTTATCAGGCACTATAATGTTTTTGAAGAAAAGCTAGCTTTGGAGACCTCAATCAAAAAAGAAGTGGCGATGTGGTATTGGTCAATAGTGGAAATAGAAGATGGACCTTTTACATTGCCTGAGACCCTGTGGGGAGAGTGCTTGCCGAGGATCGCGACTGAGGACCAATGGCAAGTATCCTTGATGATTCTTTACAAGGTGGTAAAACCTGCGAATTTAAGGAGAAACCATTTGTTCACTCTCCATAGGGCGTGTTGGTCATCAAAAAAATTGGCGAAATTCAAAGATGGCGGAACAGTGAGGTGTTCCAAATGTAGTGCCCCGAACGAAGACGACTTGCATATGTTTGTTACATGCCCTGCGATAGAGGACTTCTGGAAAGCAGTGAGTAAATGCTTGTCTGCCGTATTGGGCCAACAACTGGAGGTAAGCCCTGAACTTGTTATGACGGGAAGAGCTAACCTACAAGGTAAGGTCCTTAATGACAAAGCAAAGCTGGTGTTTTTGGTATACTGGTGGCTCGGAGGGAAATTTGCAGGATGTGGGTATCTGTTGACCCTCCATCAGACTTGAATTGGTTAAGAGCTATGAGAGCTATAGCAAAGCTAGATATGGTTGGTCGGAACGAGAAGAGATACAGATTTTGGACTCCATTCTTACAACAATATGGGTGATGGTGAGGGGGTCGAAGACTTAGGTGAAATAGAACAATAAAATCCTATGATTAAGCCTCTCCAGAATCTCGGCGGAAGGTCTGCTTAAAGGAGGAAGGGTGAGCGTGATACACTTGCTCCCAACAGCACTATTTCTACCATATGAGATGAAATTACCCCAGGGTGGAACCGCAACGGTACGGGGTGAGGAGAGGCATATGAGGACAAAAAAAAAAAAAAGACAGAGGCACATGAGCAGCTGCAGGGCATTAAGTGTTAAAAAATTGAATTCAAAAGAAAATGTTTTCATGCAGTATGAATGTTGTGTATTGTCATGTCTAATGTCTAATGTTTAATACGTTTGTTTTTCAATACCATGTTATTGTTATTTCATATGGACTACACAAAATTACATCACCAATTGACTACGCGCCAACGCGCTTTATGTTGGCCTGCCAGTAGATCTCCTCAATAAACTCTAGGGGGTCGATTCCGATTCGGGAAAAAAAACGTCCGTACGATTTGTATCCAGAGCCCTCTCCGTACGAATCGTACCCGTCCGTCCGAGTCGCGAAGTACGATCCGTATTCCGTGAATCCGTCCGAATCGTCGCGATCCGTACGTATTGAAAGGCTGAAACCGTGAACCATACGACTCGTACACATACCGTATGACTCGTACACATGCCGTACGACCCGACGAGTATGATCCGGACCGGGGTATGAGGACGTGATTCGTACGGTCCACGTCAGGTAAGGGCGAGTCGTATGGAAAAGCACACAAACACATACACACTGTATAGTCCGTACCCCCCATAATCGCAGGGGTACGCACGTACCCCTGTGATCATGGGGTGTACGAGCCGCACCCCCATTGTACGATCGGTGTATGAGCCGTACCCCCATTGTACGATCGGTGTACGAGCCGTACCTCCATTGTACGATGGGTGTATGAGCCGTACCCCCTTCGTACAATGGGGGTACGGCTCGTACACCGATCGTACAATGGGGGTACGGCTCGTACACCGATCATACAATGGCGGTATGGCTCGTACACCGATCGTACAATGGGGGTATGGCTTGTACACCGATCGTACAATGGGATTATGACTCGTACACCCCATGATCGTGTGGGGTACGGTGCGTACCCCTGCGATCATGGGGGGTACGCACCGTACCCGGGGGGCCGTTCCGTACCTGTTTCGGCGCAAACTCTGCTTTTACGGCTGTGTTCAGCTCCCGTAGAAAAAGGGTTGTACGGTGCGTACCCGACACGTATCGTACTTGTTGGGTCATAAAAACCAGCCGCGAACCGTACAGATGTCGCGTACAGCGGGTTCCGAGGGAGAATTGTACGGAGATTAGAGTCGTAAGGTGTCTAGTACGACTCGTACGGAGTACGGCTCCTGGTACGAATCGTACTTCGTCGTACGTACGGGGGACATTGCAGGGTACGATTCGTACGGGAAAACGCTCCGAACGGCTATTCGGAGCGTTTTTTCCCGAATCGGAATCGACCCCCAAGTGATTCAGAATGCAGCAGGTAGGTTATTTTTTAAACTCCCTAGGAGGGCTAATGTCACGCTGCATCTTCGTGACATCAAATGGCTGCCGGTGAAAGAGAGAATTAAGTTCAAATCCCTGATGAAGATATACTCCACCCTTTATGGTCATGGCCCCGCCTATCTGAGATCAAGATTTAGTTTTTACTCTCTGGCCAGGCAACTATGTTCCTCAACTAATCTAATGGCTTGTATCCCTAGGATCTTCAAACAGAAGGCCGGCGAAAGATCTTTGTCCCTGTTGGGGGCTGTGGCTTAGCATCAACTCCTGATGGAGCTTTGTGTTGTGAGTGATCTGAGGCCATTTAGAGAGAAACTGAAAACCTTACTAATTAGATAGACCTCTTTGATCCATCTAACTGCCTACCAGGGTATGTGCCGGGACACTCCTTGGAGTAGCTGTGCGCATTATAAGTGCTGTTAACATAACATAACTGTCATGTAGAATGAGTAGTAATTATGTGTATATTTCCACATATGAATATATATATATTTTAAATGTTCCATTTATTTTTTATATGTATTTGTTGGCAAAAATATTTTTCAAATTTAAATATTTATAGTTGTGAATGTAACTTTAAATCACCGTTGACATATCTCCATTATTTTTCAAAATTACTTTCTCATTTTTGATAACTGTGTAGACCACACATATTTTATGTGCTCATTTTTCACTTCAAACACACATTCTATACTATAGCCTTATAGTCTGCCGTAGAGGGCTATACCGGCTATTAAAGGCCCTCTCTAGCGTTCGGCTCGGGCCTTTAACAAGGGGGAGGGACTTTAATAGCCGGTATAGCCCAGCTACGAAGGGCTATAAGGCTATTAGAACTTTCTGCCACTAGAGGGCAGAATGTTCTAACAAATAAAAACAAAGCCTTATGGGAGCATGAGGGGATTGGAATCACCTCAGGCTCCCTGAAGCCTTTGTTCACAGCCAAAGCTGTGAACAAAGAAACATTGGAATGTTGGAGCTCCAGGCATATACCAGTCATTATAAGCCTGCAGCACTCCATTGTTTTCAATGGAGCTCGAAACATTCCAATGTTCTAATATAGCCTTATAGCCCGCCGTAGCGGGCTATACCGGCTATTAAAGGCCCGCTGAATCGTTAAAGGCCTGAGCCGAAGGCGAGGGACTTTAACGAGACAGCGTGACTTTAATAGCCGTTATAGCCCTGCTACGAAGGGCTATAAGGCTATTAGAACATTCTGCCACTAGAGGGAAGAATGTTCTAAAAAATTAAACAAAGGGTTCTCGAAGCTCGAGGGGATATAAATCCCCTCGAGCTTCGAGAAGCCTTTGAAGAACATTGGAATGTTGCTCTGCGGGCCTTTACCGGCCCGTAGAAGCAGGGAGCACTCCATTGTCTGCCATGGAGCTCCCAACATTCCAATGTTCTAATCTTTACTATTTAATGTGGTATGTAGTATTCATTGCCTGATCAGTAGATAATGGAACTGTTTATCCTAGGGGATGGAATAGTCCCTCTTGAGAGTGTCAATGGGAATGGGACCGTCCTGATCAGAGAAGTTCCCCACTGCCCGGCGAATTTCGAAAAGTGTATCCCAACTCTGGGCGCGAATGCTGGATTGTCAACCACCAGCATCAGGGGAGAGGGAAAAGTGGTTATTTTTCCCATCAAGGTTCACAAGTCCTGCACCTTTAGCAGGGAACTCATGACTGGAGATATGTAGGAGATGTAGGGACTGGGCGCACGATACACGAGCTGAAGAAACTGGACTTTCCACGAGGTCCCAGCTAGAGCCCTGTCCATGAATAGCAATGGTTTTTCTAACTCTGCTCTAGACCACTCAACCAGAAACCGAAGCTGGGCCACCTGATAATAGTGGAGTAGGCATGGCACACCAAGCCCCCCTCAGCAAGATGGAGCCAGTTTTGTTCCCTACTCATCTGAGGCCACTTGCCAGCCCATATATAGTGATGTAGCATGGCCTGTAAGGTGAGATTGTGCCCGTCGGAGGAGTCAGATGTAGGGTCTGAAAATTTCGGAAATTCTTAGGGAGTTTGGCCATCTTCAGGGACGCTATGTGGCCCAACAGTCCAGCTCAGGTCACACTCGCTTTGTTAGTTCCCAATAGTGAAGGTTTTTCATTTTGTCCGGGGTCGAAGCCAGCTGAATTTCTAAATATGGGATGGAGTCTGTTGCCGAGTGTGGCGGATGGGGCTGCTTTTAATAGGCCAGTCCAGCAAACAGTACTGAGATATTGAGGACTTGTGACTTGTGGAGATTCATGCGGAACCCCAACGCAGTCCCCAAACTCCCCCAGCTCCTCTAAGAAATGGGGTAGAGTCCCTCAAGGATCATTTAGTATCACCAAGACATCAGTATGCGTATAGACTGACCAAATGTTCCTCCCCGCCAAAGGGAACTCCCCTAATTTCTTGGTGGTCTCTCACTCTTTGTACAATGGGCTCCATATATAGTACGAAGAGGAGGGGCAACAGGGGGCAACCCTGCCGCATGCCTTAGCATTTCAGAAAACGTTCTGAGCCCTGCCTGTTCACCCACACCAAGGTGACCGGGATCCCATAGTAGCTAAGGATCCAAGAGCCGAATCGCTCCCCCATGCCAAAGTGGGTCAGTGTCACGTCCAGGTCGGGCCATTGAACACAGTTGAATGCCTTCTCAGCATTGACTGAGAGCAGCATAATTGTTATGGTTAAGGTAGTGAGTAATGGATCTTTTATTCTGCCTCAACACCTTCGGACTCTAGAGTAGCGTCTATCTGAGTGTCCATTGCTGGGGTGGGTCCCTCGGCAGGGGGGTGTGCAGCTCTAGAAGGAAGGCCGAGTGGGATCTTGATTCGATCTCCACCAACTGGAGCAGCTGCCGGAATTCCCTGGACCCCAGGAAGTAATCCAAACAAGCATAAGATTTGTGCGCATGTGAGTAGGAGGTGTATTCGTGGGTCTGGGGATGTAGCACCCTCCACAAGTCTGACAGACCCATCTCCTGCAACAAGACTAACCTTTCGTCTGTGAATTCCCTTGCGCCTCCCTCCCTGTGGGCTGAGCGATCCATATCATTATTGAAGACCAAAGTTGAAGTCGCCCCCATTAAAACTAATCAGTCCTGTGAGGTGCAGATATCTTTTATGGCGGTCCTGAGGAAGTGTTCCAAGCCCTCCTTAGGAGTATAAATACAGAATAAGGTGAGTGTCGGGTGCCCAGCCATATGATTTATACCAGCAGACATCCCTTTAGTTCCAACAGTTTATTACCAATCGACCCCCAGAACTTATGCAAAACTAAGATAGCCATCCATGCTGCCTTTTGGCCCATCGAGGAATAAAATTGGTGCGGGAATGCCCTAGATTTTAGCCTATGCCAGTCCCCTGTAAGCAAGTGGGTTTCCTGAAGAAGAAAGATGTTGGCCCAGGTACACCCCAGATACAAGAAGACAGCCTGCCTCTTGACAAGGTATTAACTCCCTTCACATGCAAGGAGATCACTTTTGATGAGTCACCTGTCTCCAGAGTGTGAATGTGTGTACATGCTATAGTCTCCCTCCCTGACCTGCCGCATTGTGGTCTAGTGTGGAAAAAACCACCTGGGTGTGGAAGCTCCGACATGCCTTTCGTTAGAATCACATGCTCTAAAACCCCCTCCTCAACCCCAACCTGAAGCAAAACTAAAACAAGAGTTTGAAGAATAAACAATAACAGTGTCTCCAGAAGGGACAAGACATCCGGCGAGGCCAGTGCCACTCCAGGAAGTAGACAAATGTTGGGGTCCATGTCAGGCCAATCATTTCAATGAGGGTCCTCCTCTCATGGACCCAGGAAGCGTCTAACATGCACATGAACAGTGGTCGAGGAGCTGCCCCAGTGCCTTAACTGGCATTTTGCGAAACTGAGTCTCCTGCTAAGCTCTCATAGACTGCCCTCCTCTCCTGGGCAATCATAGCTTGGTTTGGCGTCATGAGGCCCCTGCCCCGAGATTTCTGCTGCCACCAGGACCAGTAACCAGCCCCGGGGCCTTTTGCTACCACGCCACATAATAGCACCTCCACGGCCTTGATCCGGAGCAGGTCACAGTGTGCATTGATTGAGCGCAGTTGCTGAAGTTTCCCTTCCCAGGTGAAGATTAGGCAGAAGGATGACCCCAGGAGTATGATGTGCTTTGTTCGAGAAGAAAAGTTGTCACCAGATGAAATTCCTGTAGTGTGATCGTCAAGAGATCCCGGAACAGTTGAAGTGGGTGGCCATGAAATTGCACTGGATTGGAGCCCCTGGCCATGCCGAGGATCCTTATCTTCAGCTGAAAGCTGTGTACACACACCAGGATGTCTGGAGGTGGAGAATTTATGGGTCGAGGGGGGTCAACTCGGTAGACCCTGTCCAGCTGGATGTCCAATGCTTGTGTATCTCCCAGGATCTGGGTACACAGGGATGTGATGTATTCCACCACAATACGAGCCTCCTCAGCTCTAGAGGCCCTTCTGATTCTGATGATGTTGCGTTTTCGAGGTCTTCAGCGTGGTCCTGGAGATTGATCTGCTGGTCTGTGAGACAGATGAATTCCTGCCTGAGCTGTTCACTGTCTTCGTTCTTGGTAATTTGTGATTTTCCAGAGTGTCTACTCTATCTCCAATTTCCGAGATCTCATTCCGGACCACTTGCAGATCCTGCACTAGGTTCTTCTTAATTGACTGTGTGTTTTTATTTTCTATTTTTTACACGAGTCTGGTTTTAATGTTGATTGATATAATGAGTACCTTTTATGATCTGTCTTCAGAAGATCGAATAAAGAAACAATTGAATTGATTGATTGATTGACTGTATGTCCTCCCTGTGGGATGACTATGGAGACTCCAAGTAAGCACAGATAACTGGAGCTACACCACTGGCATCATCAGTGTTGTAGTGGTGGGTTGCTCATCCAGTATGGCCAAGTAAGCCCTGCCGGGCTCTCCTCATGGAGGGGTGGGGGTCCGCGCTCACTCAGAGTTCAGGCTAGTCACAAAGAGCTCTGCCGGCTGTCCACTCGCCCACCATCCTTCACTCACCAGACTTCTCAAGGCTGCACCAGCTCGGGCCGCCCCCAGGTACTCCTGTGTAACAAGGGCCTTGTGGTTTCTAAGCCCAATTTAGCTCAGGCCCAGCATCGTCCTCAAGTTGCCCAATCCATCCAGGGTCCTGGAGGGAAATGAGGGTGCTTCTCATGCAGCCCCAGCCCACAGCTCAAGCCGCTAAATGCCGCTGTGGCGCAGCGTTTCCATCCAGTGTTCAAGAGACTCCGGTGCTCCAAATGAAGACTTCAAAAACAGGTCACAGCACAGCAACATCAGAATCAGAGGGGCCCCATGGAGCTGTGGAGGCTGGTAATGTAGTGGAATACAACATAACCTTGGTTGCCCAGATCTTTGGAGATACATAGGCATCTGACATCCGGCTGCGTAGGGTCCTCCGAGCTGGCCCCCTCAAGTGTTCCCCGGAGTCGGACGTACCCTTGTATGTGCGAGGGCGCTGAGGCAGCAGGCAATTATGCCAGGGCCAGAGCGGAGGGACCTCAGAGCACGTCCGCTTACTCGGCAATCATAATTTATATTTAATTAATTATAATTAGTCAGTTGATAAATATTTATATTATTACTGTAAATAATTCTTTTTAAAAGTTACATTTTATGTGCTGGTTGTAAGTCTTGTGAGGTTATAGGGTGAGAAGTTACTAAATTATAATTAGGTAATAAACTTTTGGGGGCTAATAAATAACTTAAAAAAATTATTATTTATATGAAAATAATTTCTGTATGTATATTTATAAAAACACTTGTAGGTATTTGTGATATGTATTTAAGATTGTAATATATTTGTCTTTTTTAACATTTTAATATTGAATAGATTTTTTGTGTTTTTTGTCACACCATATTCATATTTTTCATTAACACTTTGTTTTTATAAATAACTAGTTTTGTTCAAGATATTTTGTTTCTTTTTAACGTGCATAACTGGAGTGGGAATAGTACATTTGACTTCTCTGCAATCCAACAATTTCACCACTGTTGTACTGACTGGTGTGAGAATAGTCAATTTTCTCTCTGCACTCCAATAGCTTGATTACTGTTGTACTGGCTGGAATAGGTATATAAATACTACCGATCCGCAATTCAACACTTTATTTATTATTGTATTTACAGGAGCAATATTTGTACATTTTATTAGTTTTATTATTTTTGATTTCTGCAAAGTGGGAGTAGTACATTTTTTATATATTTATTATAATACGTTGCGTAATTTTGTATCATTTATATTTATAATACTGTATGTATTAAATATATTTAATAATTTATTTAAAATCATAATAATTCATAGATTTATGTTTTTCTTAATTTAAAATTATAATATGTTTAATTAGTAATGTTTTAATTGCGTAAAATAATTGTTACTAAATTTTAAGATTGATAAGTGGTTTACATTTTTTATTTAATTAGAATGGTTTACTTTCTAAAGATTTAATATTATTGGTATGTGTATATTTTGTTTGTTAAATTTTTATATAATTTAAAAAAATGTAATCATGAACTAAATTAAAATTATTAGTGTAACAATTTCATTTTAAGTAGATATATGTAAATGTGTATAATAATTATTATGTATTTGTGTTTAACTTTTTTAAATTAAGGTGATATGTTATATTTGTTAAAATATATATTAAATATATATATTTTTTAAATTAATGTAACTATTTAATATATTTATTTTGTATTCTTTTATTCTATATATATATTCACAAAAGGATATTTAATACAGTTATATTAATGACATCAATATTCTTTCTTCTATATTTTTGTACTTACATTACAACTATAGGATTTCATTATTTTTGACATCGATATTTTGGTCATAATATTTCTGTAAGGAGATATTTTGACTGTCAATATTTTTTCAGTGAACCATATAAAACATATTTTCTAAGAGCCCTCCTTATATTGATATGACCACCCACCCCTGGGACATCTAGGGAGACCATGCGGGTAGCTAAAATGCCATAATATTATAGTTTATCACTTTTTAAGAGCCTCTACCACCAATGTCAGGTTTGTAACAATGTGCATTTAAAAGCAGTGCTGCAATACAGGGCTGCTTTTAAAATGAAATTTCCTAAGGCTCTCAGCAGTGCACATATGCAAGCGCAGAGAGAGGATCTGGCCTCTACACTGCCATGCTCTATTATAGGTAGTTTTAATCCCCCTGCCCTATATATCTACTAGGGACTTATAGGGTAGGTCATGCCAACTATAATTGTATCCTAACACATAGTGTACACTCATGTATGTGTGTGTTTGCACTGCGTTTTCAACATAGTACTGGCCCCTGGACTGATTACACTGAACCCAGGGACAGTCATAGTCAGTTACCATCAGTACCAGTCAGCAAATAATGGGACTGCAGAGGGTACACAGGATGACTTTGCAACTTAGCCCCCCCATGAAAGGTGATGCATCACTTACCTACACCCTAATAGTCCTCATCAGCTAAGTGGAAAAACCTGGCATGGGCAACCCTAGTTCAGTATTCCACTGTAAAGTCAATTCCCTGTAGGGAAATGGACCACCTCAATAGCTTGTGGTTCTCCCCTCACATCTGCATGAGCCATTTGAGAGGCATGTGGTCAGTTTGAACACAAACGTGAGTCCCAAACAAGTATGGTCTCAGCTTTTTCAGAGAACAAACGAGACAAAGGCCTTTTTCTCATTGGCATTCCATCTCTGTTCTCTGCGAAGACATCATCTGCTATTAAAGCCATCTGTCTAAACAAGGCCCTCCTCATTCATCTGTGAGATAACACAGCCCCAATCCCTTGTTCTGAAGCATCTTTCTGAAAAACAAATTCCTTTTTTTTTTTATATATTTTTTTTAAAATTTATTTTCTCAAGAAAACATAAATAGGTTACAACACGCTTCAGTCTTTTAAGTACTTGCAATACTAACATCATTCTTTTGATGGCCAAGTAGAAATATAAACATAAATAGCAAGAAAAATAAGACATATTAATAATGCAGTTTTATCTTAATAATACTTTTCAGATTGTATCTTTGACTATATATATACCCTCACAACATCCTTCCCTTATTGATTTATCGTCCCATTTTTCCAGATTACTACTAGATACCAAATCCTCTTACCCAAAGATCTACCTCTTTTACCCTTTCTATCATAGATTGCTTTTTCTAGGTTGTAGGTTGACAATAGCCAAGCAATCCACATTTGAAAAGTTGGTGGTGCCCTATCAAGCCATAATGTTGCAACACATATACGATATACTGCGGATACCATAAACAAAAACTCAGTAGGAATATCCTCTTCCCCCATCGCCACCCCCAGCAATATTAATTCATCAGTAAGCTTGATCTTGTATCCTAGCGATACATCGATACATTTTTCAATATCTTTTTTCAAGGAATACAGTTGCGGGCATTTTGAGAATACATGAATTATATCTGCATCAGTGGCATCACACCTGGGACACGTGGTGCCTGTGGTGCCCCCCCATTGTGCAATCCTCGCTGGGGTGTGGTACAATGAATACAAGGTCTTATAGTGCTGTGACTGTAGGGTCGCAGAGCATAAGATTGTTCTACCCAAGTCTAAAGATAGTTGGAAACCCTCTGGTTGTAAATCAGTTTTTTCCATCCACTTCCTAGCAAATTTGTCTCTGTCATCACTTTTGTATTTACCCAATTCTGCATATAGGCACCGGATTGTACCGTGCCTGCTGTTCTCTATATAGTCCATTATACGACATGAGCCAAAACCCAGAGATCCACCTTGCTTATTTGAGAGATAGCTTCTTACCTGGAGATACTTAAAAAAACTATTATTTCCTACCTTAAACATACTTTGGATCTCATGAAACTGCAGCATTCCCCCCTGTTGGTCCAATAGATTCCCAATTTTCTTGATCCCTTCATTATCCCATTCCTTCATCACCGAATCCCTAAATATCTCCCCAGGTAGAGATCTATTAGTATACAACCGTGTATATCTATTGTACCTTCCCAAGCCTATTTTCTTTGAAATCATCTTCCAGATAGTGTAAGCAGCTTTAAGAGTTTTAAATCTTGTGTGTTTAAAATAGCTGAAATCAATAGTATTCAAAAGTCCATTTACTGCCCCATCCCCCATCACCACCGTATATACATTGTGAAACCCTTGTAGACTAGTTCCCTGTTCTGTACCACCTCCACCAATTAATCCCTGAAAATACTGCATAGCTGCAGCCCAATAGTAAAACCTAAAATCAGGAGCCCCCCATCCCCCTCTTTCCCTTGGAAGTGTAAGATGTCGATATGCTCTTCTAGTTTTGCCATGTGCCCAAATACATTTATTTACTATAGCTTCTATCTTGTTAAACCATATATGTTCGAAGTATAGTGGTATAACTCTAAATAAATATAGCAGTTTAGGAAATGTAGTCATTTTTACTACATTTATTCGTCCCATCAGCGTCAAATGTAATCTATGTACCCTATCTGTGTTTTCTTTTACTTTATTTAATAGGGGTCTGATGTTGAGGTCTACCAGACTATCAAGATCTGCCGTAACTTTTATACCTAGGTATGTTGCTTCCCTAACCACTCTAGTGTCCTGGAATATCATGTGATTGTTTTGTACTATTTGGGTTTTCCCACTATTAATTTTGTATCCTGAAAGTGCCCCAAAGTTTGCTGCTTCTCTTTCTATCTCAGGTAGTGCTATGGCTGGATTGTTGGTAATAACAGCCACAACATGAAAAACAAATTCCTTTGTGTATTCTGGGGCCAGCAACACTGGTGCTGAACACAGAGAAGGATTTGGACATTCTCAAATTTGCTGACACACTGAGGTCCAATCAACTTTCTTAGGACTCTTCTTAAAAGTCAGTTCTGTCAAGGGAGCCACAATGGCTCCACAGTTCTGAACAAATCTTCTATAATACCCATCAAGTCCAAAGAATGCCCTGACCTGGACCTGGGTGACAGTCTGGGACTGAGGTTGAGGCTCTAAGAGATGTGGAATCCTTGCTCGCTGTTCCACTGGAGTCAAGCTAGCCTGGCTGATGAGGGGTGATACACAGAAACCGGTACCAGGTCGCTTGTTCCATGTACAGAGAAGACCTGGCCTGACAGTTCAGGCTGGACTGTCCCTATGGGGAGCAGGGCAAGACTGATTTGCATATGGCTGGGTCCGCACTGGGGTGGCATGCTGAGCAAAAGAATGATGGATTAAACCCAGTTCTGTTATTCCGGGTGAGCATTTGAAAAGTTTCAGCTCTCCATCGATCATCTTGTTGTGTTGCTCTGTTTGCCATAAATGGCCAGGGTATGCCCAGATGTGGGTTCCTTGCTCACTGTGCCACTAGATTCAAGCTGGCCTGGTTGATGAGGGGGGATACCCCGAAACTGGTTCCAGGATGCTTCTTTCTGGTATAGGGATGACCTGACCTGGCAGTTCGGGATGGACTGTTCCCATGGGGAGCACAGTTAATACTGATTTGCATATGGTTTGGTCTAAACTGGGGTGGCATGGTGAGCAAAAGAGTGATGGATTACACTCAGTTCTGTGACTGGAGGCGAGTGTTTGAAAAGTTTCAGCACTCTGTTTGTTATCTTGTCCTGCTGCTATGTTTCCCCTAAGTGGCCAGGGTGTGCACATATGTGAATCCTTTGCTCACTGTGTCACTGGATTCAAGCTAGCCTGGCTAAGAAGGGGTGATACAATGAAACTGATCCCAGGATGCTTGTTTGTGGTCCAGGGAGGATCTCGCCTGGCAGTTCCAGATGCACTGTCCCTATAGGGAGCTGGGGCCAGAACTGATTTGCATATTACTGTGTCCAGTCCGGAGATGCATGGTGAGCACTTCAAAAGTTTCAGCACTCTGTCCATCATCTTGTGGTGTTGCTATGTTTGCCCTAACTGGCCAGGTATGCCCAGAGGCGGATCCCTTGCTCACTGTGCCACTAGAGTAAAACTAGTCTGGCTGATGAGGGGTGATACCCCGAAACCAGTCCTAGGATGCTTGTTTCCGGTACAGGGAGGACCTTTCCTGGCCGTTTGGGCTGTACTGATCCCATGGGGAGCAGGTACAAGACTGATTTGCTTCTGGCTGGGTCCAAACTGGGACGACATGCTGAGCAAGAGAATGTAGAATTAAACCCGGATCTGTGATTGGGAGTGAGCATTTGAAAAGGTTCAGCACTCTGTCCATCAATGTGTTGTGTTGTGTTGCTATGTTTGCAATAAGTGGCCAGGGTATGGCCAGACGTGGGTCTCTTGCTCACTGCGCCACTGGATTCAAGCTGGTCTAGCTGATGAGGGGTGATAAGCCAAAACTGGTTCTAGGACGCTTTTTATGGTATACGGATGACCTGGCCTGGCAGTTTGGGATGGACTATTCCCATGGGGAGCACAGTTATGACAGATTTGCTGAGTTTAAACTGGGGTGGCATAGTGAGTAAAAGAATGATGGATTAAACCCAGATCTGTGACAGGGGCGAACGTTTGAATGGTTTCAACACTCTGTCCATTATCTAGTTCTGATGATATGTTTGCCCTAAGCACCCAGGGTATGCCCAGAAGGGCTTCCTTGCTCACTGTGCCACTGGATTCAAGCTAGCCTGGCTGATAAGGGGTGATTCCCCAAAAACGGTCCAGAATGCTTATTTCCCGTCCAGGGAGTAACTGGCCTGTCTGTTCGGGCAGGACAGTTCCCATGGGGAGCAGGGTCAAGACTGATTTGCATATGGCTGAGTCCAAACTGGGGTTGCATACTGAGCAAAAGAAGGATGGATTAAATCCAGATCTGTGACTAAGGAGAGTATTTGAAATGTTTCAGCTCTCCGTCCATCATCTTGTTGTGTTGCTATGATTACAATCAAAGCACTTTCCCTCCTTAGAGGAATCAACACACCTATCATTCTTTCCCTGCTACCCTCTCCCTTTGATTTTGGGTTTTCTCAGGGCCTCTGCTCCGTCTTCAGGTTTTTGTAGGTCTATGGAGGACTCCTGTTTTTGACCTTCTTTCCCTTGCACTTTCCCCTGGGGAGGGACAGGTCCTCCTTCCTTCTGAGCTCCCCCTAGTGCTGATTGGAAACCCGGGTTCTCACCCACTCATCTGTTGCCCTCACTAGGCCCCCAGGTCTAGACAACTTTGAGTTCACTAGGTAATGGTGGATCTTCTCTTTAGCACATGGAGTCAAAATGTGTTCTCTTATAAACAATTCATACAGTCCCTGCTGTGTTTCCAACAATCTAGCTACCTTCTAGTGCCTTCTGTGAGGTATCTAAAAAGTCTATGCAGGACTGGGAGTTTACCTTCTTGGTGCCTCTTAACTTCCCCCGTATGGTTGTACAGCATTACAACGCGGGCTTTTACCCCGCATGCCATTACAACACAGTTTTTACAACGCAAGTCGTTACAACGACTTGCGTTGGGGAGCGCTGTATAGTAGAATAGTTTAATTTTCTATTCCAACTCCAGCCCACGTTGACAGTAGGGAAGGTGTTGGATAGAAAATTAAACTATTTCCTATCTTACAGCGCCCTCCAGCGCAAGTTGTTGTAACGACTTGCGTTGTAATAGCAGCGTTGTAATAGCAGTGCGGGGTAATGCCCGCGTTGTTATGGATGTTTCCCCCCTGTACTGCTCCGGGGTTAAATCAAATTTCTCAACTAAACATTGCCTCATGTGAGAGTAGGACTTCGCCTCTTCTTTTTGCAGGATCAGGAGCATATCCCTTCCAGCTACTGGAATCAGTTCCCACAAGAGGAAACCCCAATGCTTTGGGCAGACTCCCCTCATCTCAAGGGCCCTTTTAAATGCAGTCAACCATTTGTCAATGTCAGCCCCCTCTGTGTACCTGGATACTATACATTTGGAAAGCTTTTGGTCAAACCCACCACTCCTGGACATCTGAATATTCATTTTCGCTGCCCCACTATTTCTTCTTACCTTCTTCTCCTCCCAATGTTCCTTAGCAAGTTTCAATTTCCTCTGTTCCAAAGCTATTAAAGCCAATTGGGCCTAAAGCTTTCTCTCTGCAAGGAACAGTGGTGGTACCTGAGTAGGGTACCATGTGCTCCTCCAACCATCTGGATTTACATAGCTAACACCGGAAACAATGAAGGAGGCATGATCCACACCCTCCTCCTGTGTTACATTTGTGGGGTCAACCTTTCCCTCCCTTTAATTTCTTCAGGTGCCCCAACTCAGGCCTTCAGAAATTTAAACGAACCTGCCTTTCTAATCTTGCTGGTGGCAGGCAGCCCCGTAAACCTACACTGCCTTCTAAGCTGAGCCATCTTGAGTTTAGTCAGTTTAACTGGATCCGGCTCCATGGCATCACTAGTTCTGGGTCACAACAACTAACAATCCGACAAGGAACAATTTTGTAAAAATCAAAACAATGCTGTATTAAATACTATGGACTAAATAGGTTGTTTTATTTCCCCTGCCCTAGTTATCTACTATGGAATTATAGTACAGGTCATGCCAATTATAAGTGTACCCTGATATATAGTGTACCCTCATTTATGTGTGTGTTTTCACTGTCTTTTCAACATAGCACTGGACCTGGGTCTGGTTAGACAGATGCCAGGGACAGTTAGAGTCAGTTACAGCCAGTACTAGTCAGCAAAAAATGGGGGTACACAGGGCATACAGGATGACTGTGCAAAAGTCACCGAACAAATGTCCTACTTGCTTTGACTTTCGCTGTTAATGTGTCATGCAAAATTTGTTTGACTTAGAAACCTACATATTTCAGCAACATCTTCCTTCACTTGTTTGTTTGAATATATTGAGTTATATTTAAGATATCAGCTTTCAATAGCCATCACATTGCACATGTTACAGTGCTTGTAAATATTTATTCTCCAAATAACATATATATGTTTCCCATTGTAAATTTCTGTTCTCTTACTACGGCAGATTCACACAAGGTATGTTCAAGTTACAATTTTGCAAGTATTGTGAATGTTGATTTGAAAAAAATACAATGACGATGATGCTTCCTTTCTATCTAGGGAAACAGAATTGCAATTTAATTTTGCCCATTCGCCCCTTATTCAACAATTGTTCTCATATGCTAAAGTGTCCTTCATTCATCAATTTATTTTTAATGCTCTCTTTTGAAAATAGTTTGTGGTGTTTTTAGGATCATGTCATTTCCGTGTCATGTAAGTGAATTAAGGTAATTAGTACCACAAAACAATGTTTGTTTACCTTAACAATATGGGCTATCCGAAAATATATATGGAATACAAGTGGCACATCTTAAAACTGAACTATGTACTGTCACATGAGGACTAATGCTAAACATCTCTCTGAGTCATGTAAATATTGGTCTCATAGCCCGCTAGACCTTGGAATGCTGAATTTCACATTTCTCCTATCTTCTTTGTTGTGTTGAATGGTTTTTAAATTTCAGGTACACTTACTTAAGGTTCTTTTTTTTCATTTCAGGGAAGCTTCTTACCTGTTAATTTCAAGTACTTTTGATAAAACATAAACTGTTTGTGTGGCAAAGACATTTTACACTTAAAGGTTCAATCATGATATGTAAGTCCTTTCCCCTTTCAGGTGTGTACATTATAGTTGGTCAAAACTCATTGGATGTGTAATCTACACTTTTACTACACATTTTCTCTTACATTCCTGGTAGGTGTAACTGCCACAGCACATGGCCAAACATATGCCACTCCGATGACTCCACTCCAGCCCACGAGCATGCCTCCAGGGATGTCTCCAATGCAAAAAGTTCAGATGAACATGATATGGCTGTTCCATTGCATATGCCTGGGCAGACCACTAAAGTGAGTCTTGCTTGGCCCACAACTACACCTCCAACCCCAGCAGTAACACCACCACAGCCAACAGATCCCTGCACTCCCTGTGAATGAAGTGCAAGATGCACCATCTTGTGCCTCCCAGTCCTGCCTGGTGGTGAGACAATACCCCCATTACCATGACCTCCAGTGCAGCCAGGAAACAGTGGGATGAGGCACACTCTGCGAAAGCCAAATGATAGTGGGGTTAGAGGTTGTGGGAGTGGCTCTGTGGGCCAGCATAGTGAGGCCTCTGGAGTCAGCATCACCCAGGCTAACATCAGTTCTTGAAATCATTACAGCAGTCCCAAGAAATGATGGGCCAGGTCCTTTCCGGGGTGCAGGAGAGTATGCAGTTGCAGAGGGAGCACAACGTTGGGATGCAGAATCTGAAATCCAATGTGGGCTCCCTCATAGGGGTGCAACAGGATATTTATACCCATCTGTGCAGGGCTTTTTGTGCACCATCTCCCCCTTTCTGTGGGCCAAGTTCTTCTGGCCCTACTCAATCAGCCTCCGCCACAGAAAGGGAGGCCCTGCCGCAAGAGGCAACACCTACAGCCACGAAAGTCCCTACAACTGTTTATCCACTAACCATCCGCAGGTGCATCCGGACCACCAGGAGGAGATGGCAAGACCCCCACCACCAGCAAAACAAAAACAACGCAATCCTAATTGTGACTACCATGTACTCTGTGGACTTTTTCTGGTCACATTTACCTTTATGTGGACAGGTGTATTTCGGACTTTGGACAACACATACGTTTGGCTCAACAATTATGGTTTCATTCACCATGACTTATATTTTATTATTTGCTTGCTCCACCCCCAGTTTTGAAGTTATTGCTTTGTATTCATGCTATTGTCATACATTCCATAATACAAGTGTTTACATCAAAAGGGATGTGTATTTATGAGTGAATTGCAAGTACCTAAGGATTCTCACTGACTTCTACCATGACAACCAAATACAAATTCCAAAAATTAATAAACTAGTACTTCATTCCATTTGAAACAGATTGTTCTGTAACATTTTTATTAAACATAACAAATCATACATAACACAAATTGTCAGTTCAATTTTTATATTTTCAGTTCCACACCTCACCACCATGGAAGAAAGGGATATAATCAAAAGATAAATAGCCAATAGGCAAAATAGTATTGTATTGTGTCATCAGCTGTAGCCAGAGCTTCTGCCTCACAATAGGATTAGCACAACAATAACACCACTAGTCTTAAATCCTGGCAGTACTCAATATTGTGGCCACCGGATCAATGCAGTACACTGTTGCAGTGTCTGGGGAAATGTCAAAACCAACTTTAAGTAGTGTGCTACAAGACATTCTTTCTACAATGATTATACACATCAACAAATTCATACACTTAACACAAAATGAGCATTTTGCCAATGTGAAGGGGGATGGATATGCTTTTGGTTGACTACCACATTTGGTTAGAGCAAATCAAGCAGCATATATTGGCTTGGCCCACCATTCAACAGAACATAAGTCCAATGCAATCTTCAAAATTCCATTCAATCACTGTGCAAGTTGCCTCAGTACAGGATATATACACCCAAAGTCTCTGTACGTCTTCCACACGATAAACCCATGTTCCCTTTATACTTTACAATAGCAACATACACCTGCAAATGTCCCAACGTGAAATGCCCAAATGAAGATGACATGGTGAGAATTCTAAATAAAATCAAAATACAAATTTTCATTTTAAATTACATAGACACATTACAAATAAGTACTTTTGAGGTCACATTTTCTAAGGACAACCAAAGTGAAACACTTGAAATTAACCCAGTAGTCAATGTGTCAACACTTTGAGCAAGAAACATCTTGGGCCTGGACTTCATAAACATGCCCTCTCTGAAAAATGCCCAGCACAGACTATACTTCTCATGAGACCTAAAGTTGATTTTAGCTTAATATCATGAAATGTAGATCTATACTTACACTCAGGAAAAGAAGTTGGCAATAACATCTTGACGTACGTCAACTTCTTCCTCTTCACCACTCTCATCTTTATTTGCCATTTCAACATCATCACTATTTGCCTCTGCATGCACTCCATCATCTGCGATGTATAGGATGTTGCGTTGCAAGGCGATGTTGTGCAACATGCAGCAGGCCATGGTGATTTGGTACACCCTATTGGGTGAGTAGAGGAGGAATCCACTGGTCTCATTCAGGCAGTGATATTTGACCTTCAGGAGCTCAAACGCCTGCTCAACAAGCCTCCATGTTCCTCCATGGCCTCATTGAAGAGGACTTCTGGTGTTGTTGTATTCCTGAGCATTGCCAACAACCCTGGTTGGTTAGAATAAGCTAAGTCACCTAAATGGGAATGTACAAATTAGGCAATTAAGTAACACAATTGCAGATGATTCACCATGTGATTACCAAAGCAATGTCATGTCCTATTGTACTTACCAACAAGCCAGGCCCTCTTAGGTCCAAGTTGGGACATTTGCTGGGGTATTCTGCATTTCCGTAGTACAAAGGAATAGTGGGCAGGTCCAGGGAAACGGGCACAGACACTTGCGATGTACAAATCAGGTAAGCTGAAAAGTTGCACATTGATTGAATGAAGGGTGTTCGACTGTGTTATACTTGTTCCCTGGCACTCGGAGGCACAAAGGCAATATGTGTGCCATAAATTGCTCCAACCACATATGGCAGGTGATTTAAAGTGGGGAAGTCCCCCTTCAGAGTAGCCAAATACTCCTGTCGTGGTAACTGGATGAAGCTGTTCATGTGTCTCATTATTGGCGCATGAACGATGGGGCATGGCCAGCCGGCCAAGAAGGTGGATGTAATTCTCTGAGGCTCTGCACCTCCTGCCCTTTATCCACCTTAAATCACTGTGGAATGACCCGTAATGCCTGCATGCTGCCCCCTGACACTCACCTGATTGCTAGGAATTCACGAGACACCGGGGGCACTCTGTGTATAGCAATTGCCCCGGACAGCACTGCGACGCTGCTGTGTGGGAGAGGCTTTAAGCTGCAGAGGCTGCCTGCTGGGTGCGGTTGGCCCCCGCTGGACTAACGGAAATGGCTAACCGGCTGCTGCATCCTCAACTGGACTGTCAAAGCACTGAGAGATGGAGATGAGTGCCTCAGACCCGGGGGAGTGGTGTTGTGATTCACGGCGGACATTCGTGCCCTGGAGCGATGTGGGGCCTAGTGAGGCCTGCCCCAGCGGTGAGTGTTGGTGAATTGAAGCTTAGCGGCCTGGGTGCACTCGCGGTGCTTGCAATTGCTTGGATGAACGTCTGGGGTCTGTTGGTATGGAAGACTCGCTGATCCACAGGCAAGTGCGGGAGTGGGAGGCAGGGTGGCCCGGACCTGCACGCCATTGGATCTGCTGCCTCGTGCCTAGGAGTGAGAAGGTCCTGGGGCTGGATCAAGCCTAGGCCAAGAGTCAACCTCACAGTAGGACCCCATAGTGACAGACGAAGGGCGGATACCGGAGGGTCCTGAACCTACTACTGAAATTGGGGGCTGAGAACCTAATTGTCAGTGGAAGGCGTTCCTTTATTCTCCTTACTTCCCCCCCACCCCTCAGAGCAGCCCTCACCTCGGCAGGGCAGCACGAGAGTCGGATGAGACTCCGGCCACCCCGCAGATCAGTACATATAGGGGAAAGTTGATGCACATTACTGAGGGGCGATATGAACTTGGAGATCTGCCATAGGGGAGTGAGTCCCTGAACACGCTCAAGGGGGCCAGCTTGAGCCCAGATCATCTACCATTTCCTCTCCCTTCGGTCGATGATACCAACCTTATGTGGCAGTCCGGAGGCCGGATCGGGCCCAGCCCAATCATCTACCTTTGCATTTACCTGGTCTAGTACTTCAGACATTGGGTGACTAATGCAATGCAGCTCCTCACCTGCTTGTGAACTCTAAAGTGCAAGGTGGTACGCTGACCAGGCCCAGGGGTCAGCTCAGAACTAGACTGGTTGTGGAGATTGGCAGACATTGTCTCTGGGTCTAAATCAGCTCCGGGGGCTAACATAAGCAGTCTACTAAGTACATAGTTGTACAGTGTGTTATTATGTGCAATGCAGTGAGGGAAAGGCATCGCTACAACTAGAAAGTGGCATCAGTGGGAATGGGATAGCTAAACAGCACAGACACACAGTGCGAATACCAGGCTACCCTAGGGTGCATATTTGAGATGCTCTGCCAGACAGGTTCTAGTCTTCGGTGGTGGGTAGCAGGGAGGTATATGTAACATTACTTAACAGTTTGAGCGAAGGGATATACCCACCTGGGTAGCTAACTCACACGACACAGAACAACCTGGGTCTCCTCAAGTTGGCAGGGATAAGATGCAGAGGTAGCGGGAGGCTGCTATAGGTGGGGACCATCTCAAACTCTCAGCCATAAGACTCAACCCTATCTTGACCTGTTGCCAGGAGAAGTAGCAGTTGAGGTGCCCCAACACATGGTGCAGTCACCCTAGGTGGGACACTGCATAAGTAACACCAGCCTCATATGATAGGGAGAGTGCACCCACTGGAAAAGCCCTGTGGTTTTGGCTAATGCCCACCGTGCAACATTTGGTCATGGGCCGCCTCCGATCCAACCCACCTGCAACTCCAGAGGGCTCGGCAAAATCCTAGGGGAGACCTCAGGAGAGTGTGCCACAGGATAAATCAGCAAAGGTAGATGTAGCATTGAGTGACAGACTAGACGGTGTTCTGGCCGCAGTGGAGAAGACTCGTCCCTCGATAGTACCAGAAGCACCGGACAGCAAAATAGATAAAATCACAATTTACTTTAATCATCTGAGAGCTGACCAGCACTACCACATTGTAGCCGGAAGAGCTTCAACCAATTGCTTGTGACAACACTGCAGCTATTTAGACTCTACTGGAGCGCATAGCGACATTTGGGGACAGAGTAGAAGATGCAGAAGGCAAATCATGCTGCAACAATGGTCGAGTCATAGATCTCTGAGAAGGAACTGAAGGCCAAGATGCTGTAAAATTCAAAGAGAGCTAGCTTGGTGAATGGATGACCCCCCCACTGCCTTATCCTCACAGTTTGTAGTAGAAAGGATGGATCTAGTGCTGGCAAGAAAACCGCCACCTGGTGAGAGCTCCAGACCGTTCCTGTTGCTTAACTATAGAGACCAAGACAGCGTACTGCAGGAGGCCTGTTGCAGACAATAACTCAAGGTGAATAATGCTACTCTGATGTTGTTCCCAGATTACACTGCAGCGGTGCAGTAACAGAGACATTCCTTCTTAACAGTGGAATGCAAGCTGCGCGAACTAGACATCCACTATTCTTTGCTCTTCTTTGCTCGGTAGCGGGTGGCGGACAAGGGAAGCACCAGATTCTTCGACAACCCAGCAGATACATGGGAATGGCTGGAATTACCGGGACACGCCACTGGGGCATCACACCCCACAAATCTTTGGAACACAGCTAGGACTTCCAGGAGATGTACCGAAGTGGACAGAAACTCAGAAGCAAAACGTAGCAACTGGTGGCAGTCCCCAATATTAAGCAAATGTTCACTGAAAGACAGAATGCCATACGAACAGAGGCCTCAGAACCAGATGACAACAGAGATAAAAAAAACCTGTGATGCAGATTCAATGGTGGAGCAGACTTCAGAATCCGATTTACTGACCCCGCCCGATGTGACACCAGGTTCAGTAGACCACATAATATAACACAAAAGACTCAGGCCATGCAGGCTTAAATCTGTGATTGTCTGCAGTACACCCATTTTGGCCTACTCTAGAATTGCCCGTGCAACAGTTCATATTGAAGAGACACCTCTCCTAAGTAATAGATACCCAATTAGGATGTAAGGCAGAGACGTGGTACATGCAGTGAGGGAGGTTCTCCTCAAGACGCGAGGTAGTATACAGAAGATTAGGGGACATGTGCAATCACCCAGACAAACATTATCACCCTACACAGAGCAATAATAAGCACAAAGGCGGAATGGGAGGGACCTCCCGCTATATTCTCACAAACATGTATGATGCGTATACCCACTGACACACATGGAGTGGTTTGTTTATTGCCACAAATTCTGGCATTAGTTGGGGTGGATCCATGTTGCAGACCTGCTCTCATAAGATTGCTTGAGTTTTGGTACACAAGTTGTTTGGTTCACAACCCAGATACTGAGCTATACTATAATACAAACCCTGCCTCTACTTCTGTTGTACGGTGTCATGGGTGGGCTTATTTAGCGGGATTCAATAGGTGGGCTACCCCTCAAAACACACTGATGCTATACAAATGGAGGGCACAAAAATAATAACATGTGTGAGGATTACATAAACCTGTGAGGCGCTACTCCGCATATTCCTACCTCAAACGCAGAGCAATACAGGTGGCGCTCCTGCAGTAGTCTCATATAGCTGGAGCAGAGATAGAGTGATTGTGGTGTCGCTGGTGGGCTCCATTTATGCCACTGATTATTCCTCATATGCGAGGGGCACATTGGTTTGGGTGCACGCAGGGACCTCCTATGTATTTTGAGTTCAAGGCCGGGACGGCTGCCAAGCCCTCATGGAGTGGGAGGTATTCAATGTGTCCATTAGGGGGTAGATGCCTAGGCATTAGCTGGAATATTTGTAGGTAGTTGAAAGCGTAGGTGGCGTGGGCAGAAGCAGAAATTATGTATTTGGAAATAGAATGGGCAAACAACTGCGGAGGAATAGCAGCACTAGAAGTGAAGAGAGGAGAGCTGGTGAGGTTATTGGAGCATCTGCGTCAAGTTAATTACACGGCACATTCGGCCCCTACTCATGCACAATCAGACAAATCGGGCGATTATTGACATGGCTAATCCGACAAGAATGCGCTTCGAAACCTATAATGGCCCTTCAAATTGGAGAATGCCATCTGGTATACAGGCCAATAGAAATCCATGCAGAGTTAATGTGGCACTACACAGCCCTTTATGCAGCCCGGGTCATATTAAGCAAGGCTCTATTTACCTTCATGCTCGCCCAGATAAGGCTACCAACAATTGACCAGATGCAGGCACAGGAACTTGACAAGACAATCACCCCAACGGAGATTGGGGCAGCGACAAGAGCAATGGCTGCAGGTAGATCACCGGGCACAGATGGCCTTCCCTCAGACTACTACAAAGCATACGTGACCACAATAGTGCTGCATCTACAACAGGTGTACACCAGCGCGCTTAACATGGGTTCCCTTCCTCCCTCCATGCGAGAGGTGTAACTTGTGTCTCTCCTCATGCTGGATAAAGATCCAACTGAACCCTGCTCATACCGCCTGTTCTCACTACTAAATCTGAACTATAAAGTCCTGGCTAAGGTACTTGCCGATAGGTTGGCCCCTCTGTTTCCCCTTTCGGTGGGAACTGACCAAAATTGATTTGTTCCGTCCCGTAGTACATCGCCTAACCTTCACCAAAGTTTCAGGATTGTGGAATATGCTCCCCGGTCTCTGGCCCTGTTCGAAATGCCTAGTATTAGACCGAGAGATGGTGTTCGACTCACTTGAGTGGGAATACCTATTCGCAGTAATCACTAAACTAGGTGTTACAGGCTGATTTCTCCACTGGTGTGACTACTGTATACACAGCCAACAGCCAGATGAAAACTAGTACATACATTTCTGGGCCTATACCAGACAACTTCAGTACCCGGCAGGGATGTCCTCTGTTTCACCCGCTCTTTGCCTTAGCAGTAGAGGTTCTGGCAGCAATGCTGAGGGAACACAGTGCAAAATGGGGCATCCCCTTAGAAGTCGGCACACATGCAGTATCCCTATATGCTGACAACAAAGTGATATATCTGAAAGATGTGCACGCACTCCCGTCTACGCTCACAACTACACAACTGGAGCAAGTCATGCTTGCGTCCCTTTGGTCAAGGACAGACTGACCCTAGGCTCACATGTAGCGGGGCTCACATTCCTTGGCAGCCAGACATGTTCCGCTACCTTGGGATCTCAGTTTATGATACACTGGAGAATCACCTGGAGGCCAACATGACTAGAGCAATCACCGCGCTGGGATCACGGATGACCTTCTGGTGTTTGCTGCCACTGTCTGTGGCGGGTCGTATTGCGCTAATAGAAATGGTGGTGCTCAATATGCAGTTATACCATTTTGCGAATTTGCCTATCTATGTAGTCCCATCCCAGTTCGGAAAGCTAGACTCGGTATTACTAGACTTCATATGGAACGGAGGTTGATGCTGGGTGGCGCTTGCAAAGCTCTGCCTCCCAGTCAACGGGGGAGTCCTAGCGGTCCCCAGCAAGGAACAGTACTACTTAGCATTACAGCTGCAATCTTTAGCAAAATGGCTGGCAGGCTTGCAACTCTCAGACAAAGCAGGTCTGGAGCCCCTCTTGACTGAGGAGGACATCATTCGAGTGTTTCACCCATTTGCTAGAACACGGTTGCCAGAACAACTAATAAAGAGTATATCGCAGATGCCTCTAAATGATCCGTAGGATAATCCCCTCTGCACCAGGTCTCCCACTACTGGGGAAACCCAGAGAGATTAGCCTAATAACTGCAGAAGAATTATCAAGCTGGCTGCTGTCGGGAGTGCAGAGACTAGATGATCTCTATCACAAAGGGTTACTTATCCCATTTGAGGTATTGGTAGACACATATTGGGTACCGTTTGGCCAATTTTATTATATTACACAATGCTTGTCAAATTCTGGAATCGCTGGGGGTACATGAACACCGAAGACCCCACACACTTATTGGTGCAGTATCTACATGTTATGGGTAGGGGCAGACACTAAACCAGAAGGTTCGCGGACTCCCTCAGGACACCCATGGTGACATCAATGATTTTGGTCAGGCAACGTTGGGAAATAGACAGACAGTTCACTGACAAGGAATGGTCCAAGGTACTGCTCAGCCCCGCACACATCCCACATAATTCATGCTTCCGACTTATACAACATTACATCATTCAAGGAGCCTACCTTACCCCGGGAAGTTACAGGATATATGGGCAAGAGGATAGGCTGTTCACACGATGCAATCATGTTGGTGCCAATCTAATACATATGTTATGAGCCTTCCCTTCCTTACATAATTATTGGTATAGCATATGCGAAACTCTGATGGCAATAATGGACCGCCAACTGGGCCACATCCGGGAGAAATGCATACTGCATCTCCACTCTAGGAGCAAGAAATTAAGGGCCACAACTTGCTTCCTAGATATGGGCATGATAACCGCAAAACGCTTGATAACAAAGCGGTGGAAAAAGCCGAAGCCATCAACGATAGTGGCATGGAGTCAATCTCTAATGGTTTGAGCTAGAGCAGAAGCCACTGCACTCCACATAGAAGATATTTGCGGGCTACGAAAAGTCCTGTTAACACCACACTGGGACACCATGCTGCAGGAACTACACGGGACACTGGAGGGATAAGTGGACGTTGCAGCAGCTCCCCCTGATGGAGATCTTGTGCCAGGGGGAATACGCAACCAGAAAGCCCTCGTGGGGAACAATGAGTCTGGGCGATAGCTATGGCTCCCTAGTTGCAAGAGCTGGGGCTTCAATACAGGAGGTAGGGGACTAACAGAGCTGTGGTAGGAGGGATCCAGTAGGGTTAGTTCAAACACACGTCGCTCGCTCATGTGAATGCGCTCCCAATTTTAAATCTGCATACACCAATTGCAATGCGCATTGCGCCCCTCTATCCGCAAACATTTTGAACTATCTCCTGCACTGCACATAAAACAAAGGGGTACAACCTGGAAACACTACAGACCATAAGGAGCACTTCCCATGACCTCCACACTTTTGGCGTAAAGCCATGTGTGACTTAAGGGTGACAGCGTAGCAGGGAAGCTCTGCATTATCTTGAGATGTCATCATATTAAAATGCTCAGAAGTTGTTCTTTTTCTTCCCCCTTTTTATTTGTATGATAAGAGTTGATCTGTTTTTATAATAAATTGTAACTCAGCCATAGCATTGAAAGGGGTCGTGACATACCGGACATGGCATCTAATGGTCCTGACATAACAGGAAATTGTAGGGTCAATTGTAAAACTGTAAAGTTCATATATAAAACGGATGTGACTTTACGCTGGCCAGCAATTGCATCGAAACAATATTGCATATACTGATCTCCTTTGCATTTGCTGCTGTACTTGTATTGCAGTAAAATTAAAGTCAATAAACAGTTGGTTAAAAAAAATCATTGACGCATGAACTTTATGTAGCACAGAAGTGCTGCCAAGACTTTGGCAATTGGTTTAATAGCTGTGGCAGAAGATCAGGCTCCAGCTGATGACAAAAATCCAGTATAGTTTGTCAATTCATTCAGTACATTTTTTTCTAAAATTCCTTTCCTCCATGGCGGAAATGAGCGGTATACTTGAGGCTGTCGTCTCTAATCTCTCCAAGCGTTCAAATGTCTGCTATTTAAATAATTACATTTTCAGAATATTTTGCACATACACATTTATGTTAATTCTCCCAAATGTTATGGTGTGCACAACATATATATGCTTTCATTACATATTTTTTAAATGTAAAAGTTGTGTTTGTCACTTAACAACTGAATGTCCTTTTTTGTCCTTCAAAATTAATAAAAAATATGATTTTGAAAATAATACATTTGTAATGTATAACTTACCCATCTTTTTTTTTTTAGTTTCCCAAAAATAGCATCAACTGAGGTTTTAACACACTCTACTCTCACATGTCACAACACTAACGCACTACACATGAATGTAGTTTTAAAACGAACATGGCTGTGGAATTCCATAATGTGGAAAGAAGGTAGCCACCTTATTAAGTGGTGGTGACGCACTTAACCGTCAAGCATTATTTTAAGTCCTAAAATGGCTGCTATCTGTCCTCCCCATCAGGACATTTGTAGGCACACGTCTGTGGTGGAACTTGAGTGCCTAGTGGCTGTTGTACTTCACGACAGACAGCCTTAAGCTAACATTTGTTAAAGCAAACAATGCCTCTGTCTGTCGCTGCTGATGATCACGTCCGTTGGATACATGAAGGCGGCGGGTTGGAAAATATTCACTTGCCTCCTGATACTGCCGCCATCAAGACCTCCTCTTCTCTTTCTGATGTTTCTGACCTCTTGGGACTATGATGGCACAAGTTTCTCGGGAAAGGACCCTACCTTCACAACTGAGGAGATGTAGAAGCTAGCAGGGGAGGTCCTTTTCCTCTATGGCCAACTCTATGACCCACCAGAGGAACAGATTCATGTTTGAAAATGTGTGTGTTAATCAGTCTATGTGTTTAATTTTTCCTGAAGCATAGGCTGCAATGTCCCTTTGAGTTCCTGACTGAAGTGCACTGAATTATGTGAAGTGGCATATATCCTGTTCCTCACAGAGGACAAGGATCTTGGGGATTAGTAAGCACTTTCCCATGATAATCAAAAGGCCCCATTAAGTATTTTGTGTTGTGTGTTCAAAGCCCAAGTACGTTTTTGGCTATACATGTAGAGATATCTCCAGGTATACTTTTAAATACATGGGAAATGGATTAAGGCCACATCATGTACATCTAAAAATACATTCTAATGTATTTATGTCTGTACATATAAATGTTTTCTGTAGCTACCAAATGTAATTAATGTTTGCTATGTCTATAGTGCCACAAGACTCTCAGCCTAGATCAGAGATCTCAAAACAGCAGTTTGAGAGCTACCAGTAGATCTCAGACCCACCAAGAGTGGCACACAGCCTTAATGTAAGTCATTAAATGGGTGCAAGGTCAGTTTCTCATATAAAAGTAAAGAGAAGGCTCTTTTCATGCAACATGATGATCAGCATGCTGCCGAAATGAGGCCCTGGCAATGAGCAGGGTTCAGTCAGAATAATGGGCAGGCTGGAGTTGAGTCACAAACACAAAGCACTGAAGCACTGAGGTATTGGTGTCGTTAAAGTTGGTTTCTTGACAACAGAAGATTGGAGGTGTGTGCCAAAAAATGCCCCTTTATACTAAGATAAGATAAGGAGGACATTTGAAATGGAGAGTTACCTCACTTTTTGAGGAAACACTTTATTTCAGTTAGACTCCTATTCAGAAGTGTTTCCTTTCCAAACTGCAGACCCCCTAACTCCCAGTAGCTAGTATCCACTGTGCCATACGTACTATTGCAAAGCATGCCTTTTGTTATATGTGATTTTTTTTAAGTGCAGAGAGCACTTCCTATCTTACATTTTTATGCACTTTCAAACATGTCATATCTAAAAAAGGCTGTGTCTTGCATTAGTACTGATGGCACAGTGAAAACTGGCCACTGGAAGGAAGTGGGCTGCAGTCAAACAGTGCAGACAGTGAGTCGGTGTGGTATCCTATTACAGGATTCTAAGATTTCCTGTTTATTCCTGACAGAGACGTGGTTGTCTGATTTGTCTGCCCCTGATTTGGCTAATGCCATACCCCACGCCTACAATATATTTAGAAAAGACAGACCGTCCGGTAGAGGCGGTGGAGTGGCGATGATAGTAAATAAGAGCATACCATGTCGCACCTTTCCGGTTGATAATATTCAGGGCAGTGAAGCCCTTGGCTTCACCCTTCAGCTCGCATCCTCCCAGGCTTGTACAGGGATTCTTGTCTATAGACCACCAGGCTCGACGGGGTCATTTTTAGATGAATTACAGACAGCCCTTTCGACTCCTTGTCTCAGATCTAATCACTGCCTCCTGTTAGGCGATCTAAATATTCACATGGATGTCAGTTCAGACCCGGATACCCAAAAATTATTTGATATTACTTCTGTGCTCGGATTAGTTCCTTATGTGGTAGGACCGTCCCATGAGAAGGGCCACACGCTGGACCAGATCTTTTCTACTCTCCCTATCGAGATAGATCTCCCTAAGCCAGTTTTGTGGTCGGACCACTTTCTTATTTCTTTTTCCCTCCCTAATATGGTATCAACACGGTCCAAGTTTGTGGGCACGTCAAACCATCGGTCTAAATCTTTCCATCTGTTTACCAGAGAGATGCTATTAAATTCCCTAACTAACTGTCCTTGTCCTACATCTGATAATGTTGAGGACTATACTGCCTCCTTCCATCAATGGCTCTTAGAGTGTCTTGAGAGTTCGATTCCGACCAAGTCACAGAACTCGGCCAATAAAAGGACATCTGCCCCATGGTTCACTCCGCAGCTAAAAAAAGCCAGACAAGATCTAAAAAAAGCTGAAAGAGCTTGGAGACGATCTTATGATCTTTCGGAAAAACAGAATTTTAAGACACTGACGAGAGTTTACCATAAGTCAATCTGGGCGGGGAAAAAAGCCTATTTAGAATCCAGAATAAATGAGGCGGAGCATTCCAGTAAAGAACTTTTTAGGGTGGTAAAAGACTTTACTTCTCCCTCTGCGTACACCCCCATCCACATGCACTCTGAATCCTGGTTGAGGGATCTGGCTGTATACTTTGTACAGAAAATTATTACTATCCAAGTTTCCCTCTCTTCCTCTTTCCAGCAGCAACCGGTGAGTCTGGGGTGTCCCATGTCCGATCATGGTCCTCTGTTGTGTGAGTTTCCTCCATTGGACAATGCAAGCTCTCTTGCCATTCTGTCCAACCTTAAATCTGGATCTCCACAGGATCCGTGCCCGGCCAAGTGTTTAGCGAATTTGGCACCTGTGCTAAATGACTTGGTCAACCCCATTTTAAACATGTCACTCTTATCGGGGGTAGTTCCTAAGGCTTGGAAGAGCGCCATGATCCTGCCACTCCTGAAAAAACCAGCACTCGACCCTCTGGTCCATGCCAACTACAGACCTATCTCCTTACTCCCGGCTCTAGCGAAAGTGACTGAGAGGTTTGTTCACAGATCGATATCTAACTTCATCGAGGAAAACGATCTGTTACATAACACCCAATCCGGTTTCCGTGCGAATTTCAGCACGGAAACTGCGCTCCTCGAAGTCACAGACGCTATCCGGGAGGAGCTGGATGCTGGAAGAAAGGCGGTATTGGTCATGCTTGATCTGTCGGCGGCATTCGACACCGTTCCCCATGCGCTTCTCCTTGCTAGACTCTGGGATTTTGGCTTGCAGGGAACGGTGTGGAGGTGGCTTCAATCCTTCTTAGCCGACCGCCGACAGACAATCTGGGCTCCTCCGTACTCCGCTGAGATGCCGCTGCTAGAAGTGGGGCTTCCTCAAGGGTCCATCTTGAGCCCCCTCCTTTTCAACATCTTTATGGCTCCTCTGGCAGCGGTCGCGGAGTCTTTCGGTGCCCGGATTGTCACCTACGCTGACGATACCCAGCTCCTGTTTGTGAGCAACAGGAACGGTCTGTTTAACGATGAGCAGATCAGAGGTTGTCTGAGTGCGGTTTTCGAGTGGTTAGGACACCATGGACTGAAATGCAACTCCGACAAGTCGGAGCTGCTCTTTTTCGGGTGCACCTCCGAGCCGGACTGGAAACCCTGGTGGCCGCAGGAGATTTCTCCCCCAGTTAGCTCATCCCAGAAGGCCAAAAATTTGGGAGTGATCATTGACAACGATCTTTCTTTTGGACCACATATTTCCTCTCTCACTCGGAAGTGTTTTGGCATCCTACGGATGCTACGTAAATTTCTACCTTTAGTATCCATTGAGCACAGGAAAATTATTGTCCAGGCACTGGTGGGATCCAGACTGGATTACGCCAATGTCTTATTTCTGGGGCTTCCCAAATACCTGGTCAGGCGTCTTCAAGTCGCTCAGAATTCTGCAGCCCGAGCGGTCTTTGGTCTCCCAAGAAGAGCTAGAGCCACTGCTCTTCTTTCGACCTTACATTGGCTCCCGGTTGATAAAAGGATTCTTTTTAAAACTTTGACTACGACCTACAAGGCCTTACATGGCATCGGTCCAAAATATATTTCCAATCGTGTGTCTTGGTACCAGCCTTCCAGATCTCTTAGATCTGCTGCGCTATCCAAAGTGAAGGTCCCCATTATTAAGCGCGCCAGAGCAGGAGGTCGGTCCTTTCGTTATCTAGCTCCTCGTGCCTGGAATGACCTTCCGATTTCTCTAAGACAGGCTTCTAGCCTGATGTCCTTCCGAAAGGCCCTTAAAACATGGCTTTTCCCTTAGACCGCTGCTGTTTTTTTCTCTTTTATGCGTGTGTTACAATTCCCTTCAGTGTTATGTTTCTCCCTCTCTTAGTGGGTACCTTCGAAAAAGCGCCGGGATGCTCCAACTGGAGTGGCCGTGCGCTATAGAAGCACAAAAATAACATAACATAACATAACATAACAAAATCTTGCAGCACAGGGCTTTTGCTTGAAAAAATGTGTTTTGTTTGCTGAATCACTATATCATTATTGCATGTTTAAAGTAAGTATTTGCTACCCGACCGAACTATACTGTAGACTATATTGAGATGTTGTTGGAGGCCTGCTTCCGTTCTTAACCACTCTGCAAAGGGGCCTTGTGGAACACTACAGGTTGGGGGATGAAGTCCCCCTGGCTGCTGAGAGTCACTCGGGCCAAGAACCTCTATTGTTTCCACAAGTAAGTCCCCTACAGCGATATTGTTGAGACGTGGTCAGAGTCCCCTCCCCTTCGTCAACCACTCTGCAAAGGGGCCTCCTGGTGCACTTCTGGTTGGGTGAGGAAGTCCCCTTGGCTGCTGAGAGTGGCTAGGGACCTAGAACCCCTAGTGTTGCCACAAGTACGTTCCCCACAGCAGGATTGCTAAGGCATCATTGGAGGCCCTGCCCCCTTTCTCAACCACTCTGTAAAGCGGCCTCCTAGTGCACTACTGGTTGGGGGATGAAGTTCCCTTGGCTGCTGAGTGTCATTGAGTTCCCAGAACCCATATTGTTGCCACATGTAAGTCCCCCACAGAGGGAATGCTGAGAGTAGGAGTGAGCATGCCGGTAAACTATGCTTCACTGGTGGGTTGGCAAATTTTTTGCCTAACTTTGCATTCTGTGTAGAGTGGAAAAATACTGGCTGCGGAGCAGAATTTATTTTCCACCTTCAATCTATTGCATATGTCTTCACAGCATCATCAGCAGTAGCGGTCGGCAGTAGGTGTTTCTGTAGGGCGGTGATGTAGGCAGGGGGAGGGGCAGGGTGGGGGGGTAGTAATGTATGGATTACGGAGTTTTACAGGTAAGTAAACATTTAAATAAATAAAACGAATTTCGTTGCGCGCACTGCATCACAGTGCGTGCAACGAAATTCGTTTTATTTATTTAAATCTTTACTTACCTGTAAAACTCTGTAATACATACATTACTACCCCCACCCTGCCCCTCCCCCTGCCCACGTCACCGCCCTACAGAAACACCTACTGTCGACCGCTACTGATCATCAGCAGAAAGAAAAGGAGAGTATGACTAACAAGGTGGAGAAGCAGCTAGCTTCTGTGGTTCCAGTGCTGCCAACACCATCGACACTGAGGGAACCACTCTCATGGAATGAATGAATGAATATTGGATTCATAGCACGCAACCTTAGCCCAAGGGCCTCAAGGCGCTATATGCGGAACCTAAGGGTGCAGAGGAAGAGACATGCTCATACCGTCATCTGTAAGAAAAGCCAGGTCTTTAAGGCTGTACGGAAAAGCGAATGGGACACCTAACTTGCAAGCTCTTCCAGGAGGTAGTTCCACCATTTAGCTGCAGATGTGGAGAAAGCTCTACCTCCCCATTTGGCCTTCTTAAACCTCGGTACTGTTATCAAATTTTTGTCTGAGTACCAGAGCAGCCTGCTAGGAACATAATGATGGACAATCGCCTTCATCCCCCCAGGGCCTGAGCCATAATAGTCGTCATGAGTCAGGCACAAACTCTTTAAAAGGATCCTACGGTCCAAAGGTAGCCAGTGCAGCAGCTTAATGGAGGCTGTGACTGAGTGATATTTTGGAAGGTTCAGCACCAACCTGGCCGTAGTATTTTGCACCATCTGCAGGCATCGCACAAGGCCTTTGTTAATGCCCAGATAAAGGGCATTAGAATAGTCCAATCTGGACATTACCAAGGCAATGATGGCCTGCTTGCATGCATCAAAGGAGAGGAAGTGAGAAGTTTTTCTGAGGATCCTAATGATCCTGAAACAGGTGGAAACAGTCCTGCTGATCTGCAGGTTGAGGGAAAGTGAATTGTCCATGATACCCCTAGGTTCTTTCCATGGGGTACCAGACAGGGGCAGACGCCCAGCGCGTCCAGCCACCAGTCACTGGACCAGATATCCTGTTTAATATAAAAAATCAGGACCTCGGTCTTCTCTCCATTTGATTTCAAGAAATTTTCCACCATCCAGGAGGAGACTGCCCGCATACATCTCCTAAAGTTAAGGGCAGAATCGCTTACACTATTCGAGATGGACACCATTATTTGGGTGTCGTCCGCATAGGACAGCACCTCTAGCCTAAAAGATCTCACAACCTTAGCAAGCGGAGCAACGTAGATATTAAAGAGTGTTTGGGTCAGATACGAGCCCGTAGGAACACTGCACAGCAAAGGTTTACGGTCTACCTAGAAATGGCCCAGCTTCATCGTCTGTGCCCGCTCACTAAGAAAGGTAGCGAGAAGCCCTCAAGGCCGAGCCTCCAACACCTATCTCTCTAAAGCGTTTAACCAGCCTGTGAATAGACAGGGTATCAAAGGCTGCGATGAGGTCCAGCAGGACAAGAATGGTGGTATGCCCTGTATCCACTTGAGTACGGATGTTGTTAAAAACAGCCGTCAGTGCTGTCTCCGTACTGTGGTGGCTTCCGAATCCATGTTGTGACCGTTCAAGAAGGTGGTGATCTTTTAGGTAGGTGCTGAGATGAGAGTTTAAATAGGTTTCCAAGATCTTGGCTGGGACAGGAAGCAAGTAGATCGGCCGATAACTATTCAGTTCTCCAGTGTCCAGAGAAGGTTTCTTCAGGAGAGGCTACACTAAAGCCGTCTTCCACAACGTGGGATACAGCCCCTCTGAAATGTCTGCATTCAGAACACCAATGAGATGAGGGATAATGATCTCCCGGTAAGTTTTTAGTACCTTGAAGGGGCAGGGATCCAAAGGGGAGCCCGATTTGACTCGTTCCAGGAGTCTATCAGTCACCTCCAATGACATACAAGGAAAGGTGAGAAACCTGGGGGTCTCCTCCGTGAGCGAAGCCTCACTCGGAAGAGGAATAGGTCTAGCACGCGACCTGATGTTAGAGTTGGATACTTCCAGGAGGGAGTAAATGTCTGTAATTTTGGCTTGAAAGACGTCAGATATTTTATCACAGAGCTCTTGCGAGAAGTCTGAGGGGTCAGTGACATGTGGGGAGGTAAGAGATCTAATGACCATAAAAAGGTCCCTAGAAGATTTCATAGATGCAGTAATCTTAAAAAGTATAATCTCTTTTCCTCCATGATGGCTAATTTATACTCTTTTAGACATTGTTTATGCAATTCCCTACTCAAAGGTTCTAAGTCTGCACGCCACAACTTCTCCTGTTTGCGGCAGCCCTGTCTCAGCTTTCTCAGTCTCTCCGTAAACCAGGGAGCCAAGTGTTTTATTCTTGCTGAGTAGTACTTCCTGACAGGAGCAAGGGAGTCCATTGCTGCTGACAATAGTTGTGATAACTCAGAAGCTGCCAAAGTGGCATCATGATGTTTAGTAAGCTCCAGGTTAATGAAGAAGTTGGAGAATGCCTCCCTACTTATGAGGCTAAAATTCCTCCTTTCCTCCAGATTCCTGTAGCCAGAGAGAGGCATCGCTGAAGCCAGGAAGTGTAGATCAAAAGCAATGGCAAAGTGGTCAGACCAGACGAGGGGAATGGGTTCCCCCACCCTTATATGAGGGTCATTGGAGAAGACACCGTCGAGAATATACCCCGTTATATGGGTGGGATTTCTGACCAGCTGTCAAAAACCACAGCAACTCAAGGTTTCCAGAAGACTTTGAGTATCCTTACATGAGGCATCATCTAAATGAAAATTAAAATCCCCTAAGAGAGTAAAGTTGGATCTCTCAAAGTAAGGTTCTAACAGCCTGCTAAAATCCTGTTCTAAAGGATGCCCTGGAGCCCGGTTGCCTATAGTATTAGACACCAGAGAAATTTTCTGTGGGATGTAGGTTAATAGAAAAATAAAAGGCCTGATTGGGATCAGGAGGAGTGGTCAACGCCTGAGTACGGCAGATCAAAATATCTCTGTAAAGAATGCCCAGTCCTCCTCCCCGCAGTCCTACCCTATCCTATCCAGTCTAGCAAGGGTGTATCCAGAAGGGATAGCGTCTACAAGATCAGGACCTTAAGCGTCCGTAGCCCGAGTTTCCTTATAAAAACTGAGGTTGTCTTTCTTGCTGAGACAAAGTCTCTGAAGGTAGAGACTTTGCATTGATGAGAAAGCCCTGCACAATAATTTCTTTAAGGGAGGGCCTGGTAGCCTTATTATCAGACCGGATTTTGCAATCCTGCTTAAGGGAAGTATTACAGCCTGTGCATACTAGGTGCAACTTACCAGCTAAGATCTCAGGGTCCCAGGTGTAATAACAGGGATCCCTTTCAGGTCGAAGATCTAATAATACCTTTCTGGTATAGCAGGTCTGTCCCCGCTGGTCAGGGATAAATGGGCAGGGTAATGCTGTGGAGGTCTCCTGCTCCAGTTCATCTTCTTCGGAGGCCTCCACCAGTAAGGGTACCCCAGGGGTGGGGCACCCACCATGAAGTGTTACATCTGCATCCTTATTCGCCACCCTGACTCCCATCTCCACCCTTCATGCTGCTCTCCACAATCTGGCCACTTCCAGACTCCTAAAAAGAGTGTGGTCTCCTTTGCCTTGGGCGCTTCACCCCCTGCCCAGGTCACCCAGTCTGCGGTCATTGAGGAGGTTGTTGGCCTCCTATGCATGATTGCTGTATGGCAGACTGCCCAGTGGAATGCCATCCAGCAGCTTAGCTACCAGATGCAGCTCATGTCAGCTTTCCTGGAAGGCATTGATAGTGATATGTTTGCCTTACAGTGGTCGTTTCAGGCTCTGGCCTCCTCCATGACCGAAGCTTTGCAAACTGTCCAACCTGCTGCAGCACCTCACATCCCTGCCCCAGCCTCATTTCTCAAGCCCAGCCCAGTCTACAGCACATGCAAGCATTTTAATGGAAACACCTCAAAGGACCCAAGCAACACACACACAGGAATAAAACAAAAGAAACAGGCACACTGACGAACATGCATCAAGCACACCCACCACGAGTCACACTCACTACCCCTCCACTGACACACCCACTGACAGTACACACACCACCACAGACACACTCACCACCCCTCCACTGACACACCCACTGACAGCGTCCACACCAGACACATTCACCAACCCCTCCACTGACACACCTCAGTGATAGTACATACACACCATCACAGACACACTCACTATCCCTCCACTGACACACCCACTGAGAGTGCACACACCACAACAGACTCATCCATAACACCTAGCACCATCACACTGACATACACCGCAACAAACAACACACACACACATGCACCACTCTATCTACAAGCTTCGCACCAACACACTTTACCTCCAAACCACACACATCCACACACACATTGGGAATCACACCTTAGAAACACAAGCACCATAGCTCACTCACGCAACACACACCTAGCAAATAACAGACTACAAAACACTCAGAACATGCACCAGCACCAAACCCATAGGCACCTGCACCCTCACCACAGCACACATATCCACTCCGTCTCCTTCCCAAACATCAACCCTTCCCAAACATCCCATCCATTTTCCCCAAAAGGATATCTTGTTTACCCTTGCCTAACTGCCCTCCACATCCCAAACACCCCCTCCCAAATCAAAAAAGAAAGACTACCCCTCCTGAGACTACCTCTATAAAACAAAAATCATCATTTTGAAAAGCAAACCCACCCCTTCCCGTCCCAAACTCAAAAGTTCAGATAAGTAAAAGGCAATAAGCTCCCCTGCCAAAACCGAACCATCCACCTCCCCTCTCAATCTCAAAATGGCTGCTAACAAGGCAAAAAGCTGTCCTGCCAAATACCAAACCTCTTCCCCTCCCTAGCCCACATTTTCAGAAGAAAAAGGCAAAAACCTCCCTGCCAAAATGGAACCCCTGTACCCTCCCAAGTGTAAACCCCCTAACAACCCCACACAACCCTCTCCCATGTAAGATCTAAAGGTGCCTGCTAGCCACATAGATGCCCCTTCCTGAGGAGGTTCCCCTGGCAGTCCCTTAGAATGCAAGTTGTTGTGCCAGTGCACAGGAGTGCAAGAGGCATTTTACTTATTTGGACTGGCAGTTTGCCAAGTTATTTTTGAAAGAATCATCTCAGCTTTGAAAATAAATATATTGTTTAATTTTCATCAGGTTTGTTGTGTCAATAATGTTAATTCACAATTGTTTTATTCCTAGAAATGTTTCTAACTAACATCTGAATTACTTCCTTTTCTTTACCAAAGGGGCATGTACAATTGCTAGGTTAGTTAATGTGTAAGTGGTTAAATGCATACACTGGTTACCACAGTATGCAATGGCCTTTTGATGTAGGAGCAGGCTTTTATCATAGAAAGATCCACTTGCACCAACTATTGATGTTGTACTTTTATTTTCTAAATATGTTACTGTAGGTGTGTTTGTTTTACCTTGATTCCGGCTCAGTCTGAACACATATGCATTACATCTCATCAAGTATTGTGACTATTGAATTGGGATATCGTACCAGACTTGCAGTAGACAAAGGATACACTTTCATGGATGTATATGTTGGATACTTCCAAATGGAAACAGATATTGATTTTAGCGCTAATACATTTCCAGCTTGTCTAATGCAATTTGTACATCATGTTACATTGCACTTTTCCCAATGTGTGTTGCATATGTTTTTGATGTTACTGTGACGTACCATACAAATAACATAAGGGGATATACCCACCAATAGCCCCAATACCAATTACCAAATAACCAGTCAGTAGGCAGTGAAGAAAAGTCAATTGTTTATTATGCAAAATACTCTATAGAGGAGCCTCTCCCATCCTCACCCATTAGGTGCGCGGAGAAGACTGCCAGCTCACAGTCAATACATTGCATATATACCTTCAGTTCAAGAAGTGAAGTCACCGTACATGGAATAGTACTACTTAGCTCTAAGGCTCTAAGGAAAGACCATATATGGTACACAGGATTAGTTTGAAACTCTGCTTCTGCTATTATTGGGGAAGGTCAGGAGGGGTGACTCCCTTTCGTCCTGGTGCCTAGGAGTGCAGGCACGGCGCCTTCATGAATGCGCTTATCACCTCTGAAGCCAGATGCAACCTTGAGTCTCAGGACAGCGAAAGAATAGTGCACATTTAGCTGTTCTCTATAACTCAACTAACAGGGCCTACTGACTACTGGAGGGAAACACGTGAGCACTGCTCAGTTCTGATGCGGACAAAGCAAAGATGGCGTCTGTGTGGTTTTCTGCTCGTTTCATAATGGTAGAGTACGCGAGAAATGAAAACCTTTACTAACTTAACTAACCTTTTAGAATCATAACAGGCAGAGTCGCTAAGCATTTATATAGATACATCATGCTAACAAAAGATACCTTATACCTCTATAACAATAAACAAATCGAATTTTATCTCTCAACAGTTTTCTTATGTTTTTTAACCATACATGTATCTATTTAAAAAATATTTTGGTTTCATATTCTTTTTGTGCCAGTGTACATTTTTTTAGAGGCAGTTTGCACCAAATATTTATATTCAATGTGATGATTTAGTTGTTTCTTTAAATTTATTAACTATCAAGTTTTCAGACATATGCAATGCGCATTGGTATAATGTTGCTTGTAAGTAAGATTCTTTGAAATAAGAATACAGCACTTCAGTTCTATGACAATTGAAAAGATAACAGGTAAATGTGTTGCTTACAGTAGATTCCGTCCATGCTGGTGTTAAATTTCTTCATCCTCAATCAGCAGGATCAGGGACACCAACTGGTAGATCAGGTTCATGGTTGTGAAGGAGAGTTGACGTGAGTAAAGTTGAGTTTGTGCTTTATATCCGTCCCAAACCACCATCTCAGGTGTGGTGGCTTGACTGCCACAGTCACATCAGTGGGGAGGCACATCATGATTGGCCAGGTGGTAAATGCGGCGGTCAGCCCTCCGACAGTCACTTTGGCTTATTTTGCCATTGCCACGGGTGAACATCCTTGGTGAAGTCAAACTGCCAGCATTGGAATAGAGTAGACAGATCGCCGATTAGGCAGGCAGGAAGATCATAAAAAAAACACACTGTCATGGTCCCGTCAACATCTAAATTAGGCCCTAGGTGTAGCCAAGATGGCGACGGAGTGAGGCGTGTCTCTCCTCCGCTCCGACACACAGAAGCCAGAAACCTCTGCTCACTCTGGTTTTGCCTCATCTCTGCCGGATTCCAAACGAAGAGAAACCGGAGTGATCAACCGGCCCTGTGGACACTGGAAAAGAACCTGTGCCCCAACACAGCTACACTCTGTGAGGCCGGCCCAAGTGAGAAAGCATGGTCGAGGACGACCCAGACCTGATCTTGAGAGTGGCAACTGGTGTCAGAGATGGGAGGTTAAAGAGGCGAGGACCCAAACTCTACAAACTAAGACCCCAGCGGCCCATGGAAGAGTAGTAGGTGTTGTACTCTGTTGCTGAGTGAGGCGGGACCATTCAGAGCTGAACGAAGGAGAGGTGGGAGCACGTTGGGACCCGGAGTATCCTGGTTCCGCGACGGCCGAGGTCAGTGGAGTCGGCTCGGGATTGAGCAGAGACTCGAGGAGAACAACTAAAAGGATCGGGCGGAGCTTAGCCCCAGGAGGTGAGACGGAGGCCGGTGGGGAACTTGGGGCCCAGAGCTGATTAGCAGTCAGCCTTAGAGATGTAACAGCCTGTCCCAGCATGCAACCAGTTTTTGGTGATCTACACCGCCTCATGTTAGGAAATTGGCTGGGGGGACAGAGCAGATAATTAAAAGAATGCCAGTTCCAATGTTGAGCTGAATTGAGAGGTTATGGGCAGAACAAACCTCCATGATTAGTTTTTCTATACGGCAGGGGTCGGCAATACAGGGGTGGGAGAACAAAGACATAAGCCACTCCATTAAATATGAAGTAAGGCATATGATTGTTTCAAAGGGGAGTGGAAGGCACTGATTGACCATCACTGAATCGATCCTGGGTCAGAGAGACATTGATACCCCGGATCTTTGATCACGCTGAGCGGACGGCCCTGGCTCGCTTTGGTTCCCTGCTTACCTGCTGCCAGATATACTTTCTACCACACTCAAAGAAGATATTCTCAGGAAGGCTGCGAGCTCCCAGCCATACAGTTCGAAAGACAGAATCGCCATCTATATCAGGACCTTGCTTCTTTGACGCTCCAAAAACATCAAGAGTCCCAGCCGATTAAAACTTTTCTGCGAGAACATAAAGTAGTGTACTAATGGGGTCCGCTCTCTAACAGAAGCAGCAAATCTCCTTCAAATCGAGCTACAAGAGGAACCGCGGTTGAATATATGATCCAATAAGCAGCGACAGGTTGCCAGGGAGAGATGGAGTAAAGTGCCCAGAGGTGGTCGGGGCTCTGCCCCAGATCTTGAAACAATGGTAACTGAAATAAAAGCACTCCTGGCCAAGCTAACCAAGGACACTTTCAGCAACGATCCGGCATGAGGTACCATAGCATCTCAGAGATGAGCAGTGGGGTGAGTTGGTGGTGGAGCGGGGGTCTGCAAGATGTGGTCCGCCACACCAAACTAGGGACTTCTTAGTGGTATGGAGATGGCTCACATTCATGTGCCCCTAACCCAGAGACTTTGTTTTTTTGATAGGTTTGTTTTGGGGATTGTTTATGGGTGCCTGCTAATTAGCCAACACAGTTATTCATCCTTAAACCATGAAACACTGTCCTGGAACTCCAGGAGGAGGGGAGGAAAACCCATCACAGGAGGCGCAATTCTCCCTAAGATATTGTTATGATGGCTGGATCATATACTCTGAGAGTGGTTACTGTCAATGTCAAGGGGCTGAATAATCCAGTCAAGAAAAAGGCGATCCACTCCTACTTAGAAAGCACACAAGCAGACATTTGCCTCCTATAGGAGACGCACTTGATGTGCAGGGACTGGATTATAGACTCAGATCTAGAACCTTCCCACAACAATTTTCCTCATCACCAACTCGAAAGTCACTGGGGTTGCAAGGCTGTTCTCATGGTCTTTCCCAGGGAAAGTAGGTGTTCAAGTAGTAGACATCAGGGACTGCCTCTTGGGTTACCGCATACACTTTAGTGCGCACCTGATGCTAGTGGGATCCATTGTAGTGTAGTTCCTATATTCCCAATAGGCTCTGCGCATTGGAATAACATAAACAATAGTTTAGACGTAGGACTGAGGTCATCTAGGTCTCTACTGAATATGTTAGACTTAATTATGAATGTCAGCTAGCTCAGAGGTCACTAGAAACTTTCTCGAGTAAACAGGAATGAGTTAACTTCCCTGAATAGACAAGAAGGGATTAGCTTCTGACAACCGCATTAACATGACAACTTTGCTCCCTCCAGAATAAGGAGTATATCTCCAGAGTCGTGTGAAAACAATAGACAGCTATTTCTCCCCAGTCAATCGTGCATGCTTAGTTTCACCAGAGTGCAGAGAAATAGAGAGACAGGCGTTTTCAATAAAAGTTGTTATTTATTGAGCAGTCCTCTTTCTCGTGCAAGAGAAGTGAATTGCCACAATTGCAATACTTGTTATAAAGTAAAGTGCGTACAGTAAAAGGAGTATTATGAAATAATACTGTAAAAGCATTTATATGGTTTCTGAGCCATATGATACTTAAAATGGATAAAATATATACATACATAAAATCATTGACTAAACGTACTCAACTGGTGCTTCTAAGATACACCTACCCCGGTGTACCTAACCTAAGCCTAGTACGTGGGAAGGAGTAAGTGAGCTGCTGTTTAAGTTAAGTTAGTTTTTGCCAAGAATCTGAATCAAGAATTCTCTAAGGATTCAATCAGCTCCGTACCTTGGTTATAGAATGAAGGAGGTCTTGTATCTCTTTCTCAGGACTCGATTTCCCAGAAACCCGCAAGGGTGACTGGAAAAAATGGAGCTGGATTTCTCGGCAGGAGAAAAGGCAGCGTCTCTATCAGTGCGTCAAATGGGAGGGTCGGCTTCCTTCGGCTCTCGCATCAGCTTGGCTTCGGGCAAGTAGATAGCCGCTCTGCTCCAAACCACCATGTGTTTGCTTAAGGCAACGTTGGTATATTTATACCTGGAAGGTGCCGAGTTTGATGTAAGGTTGGACATAAGACGTCACTAAGAACTTACAGTTCTCTCTGGACTCCAGGAGTTCTTGTTCAAATCAAGACAAAAGCAGGGGGATTTCCCAGGCTGCTGGAGACTAGGGGGCATATTATCAAGGGGCTTTATCTCCGCTTTTTTGGCTTTAAAAGCCAAGAAAGCGGAGATAAAATTATCTCCCTATTACCAAGCTGTCGCTAACACCAGTTAGCGACAGCTAATAGGAGATAGTGACCATCTTGGGCCCCGCTTTGCATGTCAGTGATATTTATCACTAATGACATGCAAAGTGGGCGTGCCAAGATGTTAGCGACTGAAAACAGTCGCTAACATCGCTATCTCCTATTACCAACTTTTGGAGATATTGCGCTAAGCGCGAATATCTCCAAAAGCTAACACTTGCCCAGGAGCAGTTCTTAGCCATGTTATCCAATGGGAGGTGGATAACATGGCTAAGAGCATTTGCTCGATAATGCAAGAATATCGCTGACTTTTCAGCGATATTCATGCATTGCGGCCGTTTTTTATCGCATTTGCGATAAACCTTGCTAATAGCAAGGTTTATCTGCGATAAAAATCGCCGATTTGCGGCGATAATTTTTGTCTCTAAACAAGTTAGAGACAAAAATTATCTCTATTGGTTGGTAATATGCCCCTTGGTTTGTTTAAAGAACGCGTTGTACTTTCTAGGAGTCTATGGGAGTAGCCTTGCCGTATTTCGACTGCATTGGCTATGACTAAATATGGATATGATTCTCATGCCTTTATAAGGATATGTTTTGTTATAACCACATAAGGGCATGAATCGGGAATATTTAAATAGGGTCCTAGATACGTTTACAACACCCACTCCACGTAAAATGTCAATCATTACTAAAATACTAAGCAATACTAAACATATAACAATGCATGTGTTTTCCAACCCACCCCAAAATATACATACATAAATTGCATTTGAAATGGTATATGGTATATACACGAAAATGAGAATTTGTACTGTACGGTTTTCAAGCAGTGGTATCATTCAGATAATGCATACATAAATATTGGCTGAATGAATTGCGAAAATTACATTTATGAAATGGCTCTTAATACAGAAAAGAAGGTCGACACCATTTCATCACATATTTATACAAGACTGTACATGTGGTAGAGGCTGAATCAAAATATTGTCTCTAGGGTTTCAAAATAGAAGTTCTGCTCTCTAAGAATAGTTCTACTTTAAGCAGAGTACCATATGCCAGAAAAAAGGTAAATATTTTGGGAATGGAAAAATTATTTCGCTTTCAGGTGAAAAAATAGTTCCAATTGTTTTCAGTAGTCTTGTTCATCAAAAACTGAAGGCCGAATTCAGAGTTCAGGGAACGCTGCGTGCTCGTTGTTTTTAAAAGTTATTCTCGTTGTTAGGAGAGAACATCAAATCAGACAGGCTTGCGAAAAATTGGTCTACAACAGTAGGTGAAAGTTCGACCAAGTTCGAAAAAGCTGAAATTGTGCATATGTGAGAATCATTGCCATCATCGATGTCTGGATCAGCAATGCTCACAGAAGGTTGTACCTGTGTGGTGCTGCTTTCATCTCGTACTTCACCGCCACCTAATCGTAATAGTGAAGTCTCAACAAATGCCGTCATCAGAATAGGTAGCCGCTGGGGACAACACATTGCATGAGCCGTTACCGAACCAAGCAAAGTATCGATATCCATAGGTACTGCTGATGGTAGTGTAAGACAGATGTCCAACACGCATTCTTCTCTGCATAGCAGACATCGAAGCACAGGTAAGATGCAATCTTGACAGATTGGTCTGAACGAAAGAAACCAGGTAGTACTCAGATCTCTTAGCCGGGCAAAGCCGAGGACTTTAGTGATCTGTTCTCGGTATCGTATAACCACGATCGTTTCTTACATTGTACCCTGAGTTTTGTCTGTGGCCTGACTTGCCATATCGGAGCAGAAGTAACAAAAATAAAATTCCTGCTACGAGTCCCAAAAGAAGAGGCAGGCCGCCTAACACAGAGTGCACAAAATTCGGGAAGATGCCCAGTACTGTTTCAAAGGGTGCTAACAGTCCCAAAAAATGGTCTTAAATACATGTGCGATGCCACTGGTATCAGACATGTTTAAAATTTGACCTAACATTTCTAAGAAATGCACAGGCAATTTGTCGATAATAGGGTATGTATCTCTGCCGCTGTCCTTGCAACTTGCAGATCATACGTTTCTTTGGACGAGGTTAAAGGCACAGTTGTCTGTAAAAGAATAGACTTCATTCTGCTTAAAGTATCAATTCGAATATAAGAGATATTCAGAGAAGGCCATATTGCTGCCTCCATGTCTGGTTTGCTATTTGGATACAATACTTGCATACAGCAAATGACCCTGGAAGTAACGCTCACGAGATAGGCTAATCCTGGCACCATGCCACAACAGCTGCGGTCATTTATTACAACGTAGCTGCCGTTGGAAAGCTGTCTGAAAAAAGGCTCTATCTGTGTTGCAGGAGTGCCATGCAGGTGACATGAAAGGTTAGTTGATGAACCTTCGCAGGCTCCATGCAAGTTAATACCTTGACACAGAAGTGTACCGCTTAGTGAATTTTTACAGTTATTACCACTAAGAAATACCTCTTTTTTCCCTTCACTATAACATTTATGTGTATAAGGTAATTTCCAGGTTGACTTGATGTATCCTTTACCCAACCTTTCATGCAGGCCTGCTGGTATATACTTCTGGCAATACTGAAACTGAAAAGTCGTTATCGGAATTGTGATAGTACCATGTGTTATCCATTCAATGACAGGTCTCTCTGACATTGTCAATGGTAATCTCTCAAGTTTTTCAATGCTCAGAATCGCATAGTCTGCTCCTTTTTGTGCCAAACTGATTTGTTTATCTGTAAGGTTAAAGATAGAAAATAATGACGTTTTGTTGATTAGACGCCATGGCACGTGACCTGAATGCAGATTTTGTAACGTCCAGCCTAGCTGTACAATAGAACGTAATTGGGACTGGCCATGTTGTAACATTAGCAAGTCCTGCTCTATTACATCAATAGCAGATGATACAATGCTGTCCAGTGAATAAATTCTGGAGGGCAGAGTCGTTAACCCATTGTCCACTACAGACAGTGATTTTTCCAAATCAATACGATCAATTTCTCGTATTTTTTCTGCAGTTTCAATTTGCATTACTTTCCAAGCCTCGTTGTAAGCTGCATATATACCGGCGTATATGAAACATTTTTGACGCTGTTTGCGAGGTCCCAATATGAAATCTCGCAAGTCAGCACCTTCTTTAAGTATAGTTAAGTGTTGCTTAATTTCCTGCAGTGTGGATCTCTGTAGCCATTCGAGGCATAGCTTTCCTACACTGTATGTTGTAACTATCCCTGGATGTTGTCTCTGGGAATATCTTGGGTCTGGCCTGTTCTGTTTGAACCCCTGTCTTTTATTCAGGAACCTTCCATGACAGTTATTAGTGTCTGTGGGCCAGATCAACCATTTTTTCCAATCAGGATTTGTTATGTTTTGGTGTAAAATATGGGATACGTCTATCTCCACATCTGTAGTGCTATTACTATCAGGTATGGGTTTTGGAATAGACGGTTTGTTTAAGTCTTTTATCTTGGCTAAGCCAAGAGAGGTTGTTTGTTGAATGGTGTCATTCAGGAACATTATCTGTTTTGGGATCATGCAGGCTCTGAATAATGATTCTAGACCTTGTACCTGCCAATCTTTTGTACCCCAAATGGTTTTTGTTTCAATGTTGTTTTTCCAAATTTCAAAACCGAATGTAGACATTTTTTCATAAAATTTTTCAGAATAAATCAATTTAGTATTTGTCAACATGTTTTTCATTCCTGTCTTATTTAACATTTTAAAATAAAACGTTTCTGGATCAGTTGTATTAAACCCTAAGAAGTATTGGAATTTCTCATAAAATGTTTTTGAGCTGCCTTTTGGCGCTGTGGGACAATGTTTCCTTGGTTATAACTAAAAACATTTCTAGGATTCGCAGATTTATGCAAATAGTGATGACCATAGTGGTTAAAACAGTACATTTCTTCATAGTTAGATGAACCCTGCAAATAGTCATGTTCTGTGAATTTTGCTGACATTTCTAAATCTGACATCATATTATTAATATTTTCAAAGTCCCAATCATCAGAGAAAGTACTTGGTGTCACAAAGTCACTTAAGGAAACCTTGAACTGATGTGGATATTTCAAAAGTTCAACCGGGCCATAGATTTCGTAATCCGTTTTGTCCCATGCTACACCCCCAGGTATAGGATTGTCTGTGATGTTCACTGATGATAGTTCTCTTTTTTCAATGTGAGAAGATCTGTGAGGCTTTAGAGCCAAGTTGATGTTCTGACTTGCTGTGTCCATTGTACTATATTTTCCATCAATAAATCTACCCAAACATAAAATCATGATGAGCCAAAGTAGAAGGAAAAGTACACCTGACACAATCCATAATTCAATCCATGAAATCAGATATGTTTCTTTGAGTTGATGAAATAGTTCAGTCAATTTTTCTTTCAAAGTTTTTGTTGCTGGCGTTTCTTCATGTTCACTTGGATCATCCAAAAAGTCATCGAAATTGATGAAGTAGCCAGGTGCAGTTCTGTCAATTGTTGGAATTGCTTCCGGATTTTCATTTATCTTTGGATATGTATGTTCAGATGCTACATCAGTGTAGACAGGAGTTTCTTGATGAACTGTTGCAATTTGGGTTTCAAGAGGCACAAGTTCCATGTCTTTGTTGCATAGTCCTTTTTTGTTCACTGCAGGTTTATCAAATGTGATTAGTCTCTCAGTTTGAACCTCTTGGATTGTAGCAAGGTTTGGTCTTCTGCTACTTCTTGGGAGTCCACTGGGCCTACTACTTATTATTGGCCACATGATTGTGGTTTTACCAGGTCGATTGATACAACTCTGTTCTCCTTTTTACCAGCAAGGGGCGGTAGTACTACTGATCTTGTTCCGCTGACAGCTAAGACAGGTACTGCTTTTCTGTAAGAAGGCCCAAATTCCTTCTTCACCGCGATCTTTTCTCTGACCAGATCCCCAATCTTTGGAATCCAGACAGGTCTTGCTGGGACAGGTGGTTTGTTTATTACCCTCCCACTTCTTTTTTTAAGTATTGAGATTATTTTTAATAAAGGTTTTTTCAGGATTTTCAGTTAGTTGTGGTTTTAGTGGTTTCCCACCCAAACTATCTCTACCCAATTCGTCATAGGATTTTTCAATTATTCTGGCAAGTTCAAAAGGTTGTTCTGCTATATTTGTTTCTTTCAATTTTTGGCGGATCGCCACAGATGCTGCTTCTCCTTTTATGTTGGCTAATAGTATAGCCGAGACTTGCTTAAAGTCTTTCAGTAATTTCATACCTATAAATAAAGCAGGTTCTGGACTGTATTCATTTTGAATCTGTCTTAGTACGTCTGGTATAACTGGCATAGACGGAACACCATGTGTTTTTGTGTATATCGAAGCAAAGACTGTGCCCCAAGTGTCACAGTCCTCCACATGTGGTGCGATCCCCATTGGAAGACAGATAGTCATAATTCTGTGTTTGTCATGAGGTGTAGTATCAGGAAATACTGCCTCTATTTGAGTTATTTTTTGAGCAAACCAGAATGGAATTTGTTCCCGTTTTGCGGGTATTTTGCCAATGGCTGATTGTATATTCTGTGGTGTGATTTTATTTGTGTTCCCCTGGTGAGGGGTGTGCTGTGGAATTCCTATTGCTGGTTGGACTGTTGAAGTCCACATGACATATTGGACCAGTTGTCTATGTATTTTAATGAGTTGTTTTAGCTGAGCTAAAAGTTCTCGGTCTGACATTTTTTCAATGTCAGGGTGTGGTGTGTAGCTGGCTAGAACCGGCCATGTGGCTCCTGGTCTACCTAGTGGACCGAGCCTGGTGATGTGATATTGATGTTTTAGGGTGCCATTAAACCAGAGCAGGTGCTCTTGGTATGTTAGTGGAATTTCAACGTCCTCGAAAGGAGCGTATTCCTCTGGAGATTCCTCTATTTTGTAAAAGTGGAAATCTTGTGTCACAGCGTGTGCTGCTGGAAAATGTATCCATGAATAGAATACCTCTGTCTGCCGATATTCATGGGCCTCTACCACAAATATGACTGTACCACCTCTTGGTGATAGTCCATTTTCTATAAGTTTAAGAGTTATAGTTCTTCTTACGTTTACCGGAATGATTATAACATTCGGGTTTTCATTTTGGAGACTTGTGTCATCCGCTAAAAGTTGAGCTGCTATTCTAGCTTTCTCTCTTTCATCCTCACTTTCCCCCATTTTTCTGACAGAAAGTTTTTGTTTGCAGAGCAAGTTTCAAGGAAACAAAGATTAGGTGCACAATATTTTGGAACACTGTATCCTTCAACGTTGATTAAACCAAATACTAATACGTAGGATTCTCATCCTACTAAGTTCCGGCGGATATTAACCTTTTACCCACTCCAGACGTCTATTGAATGAATGAATGAATGAATTGGGAATTTATATGGCGCAACTTAACCCGGAGGCATCAAGGCGCATAAGATGGAAAAACAACTGAGTGGTCGGAGGCATCTGAGAGAAGCAGATTTTACAGGTAGGATTCTGCAAATAGCCAGGTTTTTAGATTTTTCCGAAAAAGGGCAAGAGATGGCTGGCCCTTAAGGTCAGCTGGAAGCGTGTTCCATAATTTGGGGGCAAGGGAGCAAAAGGCCCTCCCTCCCCACTTGGCCTTGACGATCCGGGGGGTCGCCAGAAGGTTTTTGTGAGCCGATCTCAGGGCCCTGCCCAGGATATAGAAGGAGACGAGAGACCCAATGTCCTCAGCACCCAGGCCATGTAGAGCACGGTAGGTCAGGACCAGAACCTTAAAGTTAATCCTGGCCTGTACAGGTAGCCAGTGGAGGTTTTTTCTGATTCCTGTAACAGAGACACGTCTGGGGGCATTCACCACAAACCTGGCTGCAGCGTTCTGGATAATCTGGAGGCGGTGAATAAGCTTTTTGCAAATGCCAAGGTAGAGGGCATTGCAATAGTCCAGGCGGGGTGAAACGAGAGCCACAACAACCTGTTTCCGGGCATCAGGGGAGAGGTAGTGTACTAATTTCCTGAGAATCCTCAAAACACCACGGCAGGTCGAAACAGTTTTATTAACCTGTTTATCAAACGCCAATGTGGTGTCGAAGGTGACCCCCAGGTTTCTGGCAACCAGAAACGGCTTGGGACAAGTTCCAAGGGAGGATGGCCACCAGTCATCCGACCAAAGATCTTGTTTACCACCAAAGATGAGTATCTCGGTTTTTTCCCACTTTAGCTTGAGGAAGTTTGACGACATCCAGCCTGCCACGGCTTCCATACATTTCTTAAATTTAAGGGTCGTGGACTCCACAGAATGAGATAGGGAGACCATTATCTGGGTGTCGTCAGCGTACGATAGGACTTCCAGTCCATAAGATCTAACAAGCCTTGCAAGAGGAGCCACATATATGTTAAATAGAGTAGGGCTCAAAGATGAGCCCTGTGGGACCCCACAATGCAAAGGCTTAGCAGAGGATAGGAAGTCACCCAGTTTGTCCTTTTGGGCACGATGGTTAAGGAAGGATGTCAAAAGACCGAGAGCCGGTCCAACCACTCCCATCTCTCCGAGCCGCATAGACAAGATGGATGGGGACAGGGTGTCAAAGGTGGCTGTAAGGTCGAGCAGGATCAAGTTGGTAGGATGACCTCTGTCGACCTTAGCGCGGATGTTGTTGACCACCACTGTGAGGGCTGACTCGGTGCTATGCGCCTTTCGAAAGCCATGCTGTGACGAATCTAGCAGGCAGGAATTGTCCAGAAAGGCGCTGAGGTGGTAGTTGAGGTGGGCCTCAAGCATCTTGGCTGGGGCAGGGAGAGGGAAATAGGACTAACGTTTTTAAGGGTACTGGGATCTAAAGTTGGCTTTTTCAGTAAAGGTTTAACAATAGCCAACTTCCATGATGCAGGGAAGACGCCATTTGAGATTGCCGAATTCATAACATCAAGGTAAGGGGGAGCAGAGCTTCTCTACAGTCTTTCAGTATTTTGAGAGGGCAGGGGTCCAGGGGGAGCCCGATTTAAGTTTGTTCAGAAGAGCATTTAAGCCTTAATAGGAAAGGAGGGGAAAATTGGACAGACGTCCTAGAGATACCGAGAGCAAAGCGGGACGGGGCAGGGGGTCAGAAGGCATGGAGGAATCCTGAGTGGAATTAAGGGCTTCTAGGGCAGAATGAATATCTACGATTTTGGTGTAAAAAAACGTGGAGATCTGGTCGCAGAGTTCTTGAGACGGGACGGTGGAATCTGGAGACGGAGTGGAAGACAAAGAGTCCACAATTTTAAAGAGATCTTTAGGGGAACTGAGAGAGGAGGTCAGGTTGGTAAAGTAGGATTGTTTAGCCACTAGAATTGCGGCTTTATAACCTAAAATAAGATTTTTATGTTTGATCCTTTCATCAGGGTCAAGGTGAGTTCTCCAGAGTCTTTCTTGTCTTCTGCATTCCTGCATACGTAGTCTAAGGGAGTCGGAGAACCAGGGGGCCGAAGGACGTTTCCTGGCGCAATAGTGGGGCTTGATCGGAGCAAGAGTATTGACTGCTTCTGAAATGGCGTCGAACAGCTCCTGAGCGGTAGTATCCGTATCAGATTTGGAGGAGGAGCTGAGATTAGCAATGAAGGGGCTAAGGGCTACGTTATTAACACCCCTATAGTTCCTTTTGAGAGTCCAAACGCTATTTTCCTTTGGAGGCAAATCACGTCGCCCAGAATCAAACTCAAAGGGGACTGCCTTATGATCAGACCAAGAGAGGGAAATAGGAAGGCCTACTTCCAGTCTAGGGTCATTTGTGAAGATCTCGTCTAGAGTATGGCCGGCCGAGTGGGTAGGACATCTCACTTTTTTTAGGAGCCCACAAGAAGCCAGGGAGTCCACAAGGGAGATAGTGTCAGGCGAGTTGGAGTTTTCGAGATGGAAATTGAAATCACCAAGGATGGAGAAATTGGGCACATCAATATAAGGTTCAAGAATTTTCAAAAGACTAGCGGCAAAGGTCGACCTGGGACCAGGGGGTCTATAAATTAGAACACCCGTAAAGGACACAGTGGGAGAGGGGCTAAGTGTAAAATGAGCGGAGTTTTTACGGGAAAAAGGGGTCTGTGTGAAAAGCACCACTGAGTTACTCTAGTATCTTGCGTTAGATTATCGCCTTACCAATTGTTGGGCGCCATGTAGTGTAGTTCCTATGTTCCCAATAGGCTCTGCGCATTGGAATAACATAAACGATAGTTTAGACGTAGGACTGAGGTCATCTAGGTCTCTACTGAATATGTTAGACTTAATTATGAATGCCAGCTAGCTCAGAGGTCACTAGAAACTTTCTCGAGTAAACAGGAATGAGTTAACTTCCCTGAATAGACAAGAAGGGATTAGCTTCTGACAACCGCATTAACATGACAACTTTGCTCCCTCCAGAATAAGGAGTATATCTCCAGAGTCGTGTGAAAACAATAGACAGCTATTTCTCCCCAGTCAATCGTGCATGCTTAGTTTCACCAGAGTGCAGAGAAATAGAGAGACAGGCGTTTTCAATAAAAGTTGTTATTTATTGAGCAGTCCTCTTTCTCGTGCAAGAGAAGTGAATTGCCACAATTGCAATACTTGTTATAAAGTAAAGTGCGTACAGTAAAAGGAGTATTATGAAATAATACTGTAAAAGCATTTATATGGTTTCTGAGCCATATGATACTTAAAATGGATAAAATATATACATACATAAAATCATTGACTAAACGTACTCAACTGGTGCTTCTAAGATACACCTACCCCGGTGTACCTAACCTAAGCCTAGTACGTGGGAAGGAGTAAGTGAGCTGCAGTTTAAGTTAAGTTAGTTTTTGCCAAGAATCTGAATCAAGAATTCTCTAAGGATTTAATCAGCTCCGTACCTTGGTTATAGAATGAAGGAGGTCTTGTATCTCTTTCTCAGGACTCGATTTCCCACAAACCCGCAAGGGTGACTGGAAACACTGGAGCTGGATTTCTCGGCAGGAGAAAAGACAGCTCAGTGCGTCAAATGGGAGGGTCGGCTTCCTTCGGCTCTCGCATCAGCTGGGCTTCAGGCAAGTAGATAGCCGCTCTGCTCCAAACCACCGTGTATTTGCTTAAGGCAACGTTGGTATATTTATACCTGGAAGGTGCCGTGTTTGACGTAAGGTTGGACATAAGACATCACTAAGAACTTACAGTTCTTTCTGGACTCCAAGAGTTCTTGTTCAAATCAAAACAAAAGCAGGGGGATTTCCCGGGCTGCAGGAGGCTTGGTTTGTTTAAAGAACGCGTTGTACTTTCTAGGAGTCTATGGGAGTAGCCTTGCCGTATTTGGACTGCATTGGCTATGACTAAATATGGATATGATTCTCATGCCTTTATAAGGATATGTTTTGTTATAACCACATAAGGGCATGAATCGGGAATATTTAAATAGGGTCCTAGTTACATTTACAACACCATATGGGACCCAAACAAAAGACAAGAACAGTTCATACAGAATGTAGTAGGGGAAATGATGGCGACACACGATGAGTGGGTAATGCTGGGGATTGACCTAAACTTGGTATTCCACAATGATCTAGATCGCTCGACTCAGTGACAGGGGACAGCAAGGGCAATCAGTGAGGAAGGGGCATGCTGGATACAAGACCTGGGTCTGAGAGACTTATGGTGGAGCGACATCCCGAGTCAAGGGGCTATACTTTTTCTTCACAACCACATAAATCATACGCGTGCCTCGATTACTTTTTGGGCTCAAGTGAAGTTCAGATGGTAGTGTGCTCAGTTGAAATCGAGTCTCGAGCACTATCAGACCATTCAGCTGTCCAATTGGACCTCGTTCTCTCACCCCAGCACTGGGAGGCCCGGAAGTTCTGATTGCGGTAATCGCTATTCTGTTGCCCAGAAATTATTCAACAGGTGGAGAGGGTGTTCAAGGAGTACTTAGAGATTAATGATCGCCCTAAATCCTCACCGGTAATGGTCATTAAAGGGCAGCTGATAGATATCTCTGCCACCAACAATAAGGCCAGGCGAGAGAAATGCCTTCAACTTCAAATGCAGGATCGATAGTTCGAGCGCATCCATCATAGGACGGGCACACAGCGGATCTGGAGGCAAGAAAGTAGCCAATAGGTCTTGACCTTAATCATGCCGGATATTCGATCCTCCACCTTAAGCATGCATATTACTTAGGAGGGATTAAGTGTGGGCACCTATTTGCTAACAAGCTTAGGGGCAGTGCCAGGCAAACACGGTAGAGGAATTGCGCACTGCATCTGGAGAAGTGATAGGTGGAGATGAAGCAATAGCATCCAGATTCAGAGACTTCTACAAGGACTTATACGTCATGCAGGATTTCCCTATGTGGCCAATTGAAACCTATTTAGAGAGAGCCACAGTCACCAAATTAATGTGTGAACAAGCATCAAGCTTAGACAACCCTATTAGGATAGAAGAGGTAATTACTGCAATCTCAAAATTGAAACCCAAAAAGTCATCAGGTCCCGATGGATCCCTGGCGCTGTTTTATAAAACGTATTTCAGTATATTAGCTCCCTTACTCAATTAAGTCTTTAATGGATCTACGAGCACAGATATGCTCCCCCCTTCAATGCTACAAGCTACCATCACAGTTATAGCAAAACCAGGTAAAGACAAGGCAGCATGCGGTTCTTACTGACCTATTTCTCTCCTAAATGTGGATGCAAAACTTATTTACGTAGGTTTAGCCGCTCGTCTGGTGCCAAATAAGCCTGGTCTGGTTGTCCCAGATCAATCAGGATTCATTCCTAATAGACAATGCTCAGACAACACTAAACACCTCCTTCACTCAATAGTCAAGGCACCCTGCTCTCAGTGTGAAATGATGCTTTTTTCGATAGATGGCGAGACGGCCTTGGATTGAGTACATTGGCCCTATTTAATAGTGGTTCTATGGCATTTCAGGTCTGGAGATAAGTTCTGCTCCTGGGTATTGAGTGGATATGAGAGATCACAGGCATCAGTGAAAGTGAAAGGTAGAATTTCGGAGAGTTTCCCTATCCGATGGGGCATTAGTCAGGGGTGCCCACTCTCTCTTGCTATTTGCATTATATATGGAGCCCTTTGCAGAGCGGGTTCATGATGACACAGACATAAGAGACATTGGCTTTGGGGGACGTAGACCACCGCATTACAATCTACGCGGATGATATTATTGCCTCCCTAGATGATTCAGGAATTTCCATGCCTGAGTTTCTAGCTGAAGTGGAGAGATGCGGATCAGTCTCTGGCTTCTGTAGCAATATTTCCAAATCCCTGGCATTGAATTTAACAACTTCACATGATACACAGGGTTTTCTTGAGCACCTGTACTCGATTAACTGGCAATCCTCCATCCTGTACCTAGGGATACATCTTGCATCAACAACTCAAGAGATCACGGCCATTAATTATAGGGAATTACTGGACAGAACAAAAGCTGACCTTGCACGTTGACATCAATGGGGCCAGTAGCAGCCATAAAATGATGGCCCTACCGAGAATACTTTATGTATTTTTGATCCTCCCCCTGTGGCCCCCGCCAGGGGCTCTCTGGGAACAACAGAGTGCCTTTCATTCTTTCGTCTGGGCCAATACATGACCTTGCATGAAACAAGAGCTGAGCGTACAGGGCCCACCCGAGGGAGGCCTGGGAGTGCCATCCATCATAAGCTACTTCCAGGCAGCCCAGCTCACATATATGGTGGAATGTTCTTTCTCGAAATCAAAGAAATCCTGGCTGTTCATGGACAGAGTGCTAGCAGGCACCTCCATGTGGAAGATTCCTTTCCTAAAAAGGGCTTATCGTATGCCAAGCCTGTATCTCTCGACTGTTACAGCCCCTACTCTCAGGGTCTGGGATGCAGTAGGAGTTAGGAAGGGCTTAAATTCATTCCATTCCCCCCTGACCCCAGTGGTGGCGAACCCAGACTTTACTCCAGGGCTACATTGCAAAGAGTTTGGTGCTTGGCAGAATCCAGGATGTAGATCTTTAGGCCATTTGTACGATAAAGACGGTCCCATCCCATTTGATACATTGAGAGACCAGGGACTGCTATCTGAGAAAGAGAGGTTTCATTATACACAAGTCAGACACTGGGTGATGAACAGGGAGATTAGGGCTGCTGCGCAGAGACACCTTACAACTTTTGAAAGATGGCTCCTCAGCAGAGATTTTGACAAACACCTAGTCACTGATCTGTACAAAATGCTACTCAGTCCTGAGCCAGAGCTGAGAACGGCAGCCCAGTTGCGCTTGGAGTGTGAGTGGGTAGGGAACTTATAATAAAGGCATGGAAGGCCATCTATTACAGGGCCAGATACTCAACTCCCAACTCTTCCAGTGCTGAGACGGCCAAAAAGATCGCCTCATATTAGTAGTTGACCCAAGCCCGCTTGCATAAAATTAATCCCGTATGAGCAAACAAATGTTGGAGATGTAGTGGAGAGCCAGGGACACTTACACATATTCTCTGGGATTGCCCCAGACAGGCACATTTCTGGGAGGAGATCTTAGCTGAGGTAGACACGCACTTTGATACCCAGCTCCCCAGATTTCCCTCTTACATACTACTGGGTCTTCCTAACCCTCTTACATACCCACTCACTTCAAGGAGGGGCAAAAAACATATCACGTTAGCACTAAGAGCAGCACACCAAACTATACTAGCTCTATGGGGTACAGATAAGATCCCAATGAAATTAGCATGACTACATCGCATCTGGGATGAGTATTGATGCTTATTATTATTTTTTGTTTACACTCATTTTCCATTTCTCGTATTTCTCAGATGATTATCACTACCTAATATTAGGTTTTCACTCCTTTTCAATATGGCACTCACCTTTTACTACATTCCCTTCTCCCTTTTACAACTTGGTCTGTCATCGAATCGATTGTGTTTTACTTTCAAACCACCACCGGCTTTCATTTCATACTTTCACGATGACCGACTAAAACACCAGTACCTGTTTATGTACTCACAGTGGTAAGATTCCCATTACTGACTATGTTACAACTTGTTTCCATTTGTGTACTGTTAGTCTCATGGACATTTTCAACATGCTGTGTATATCTTTACCCATTTCCTAACCACAAAGTTTTGCCTCGACTTTTTAACGCTTGAGTTTCATTTCACTCTGACACATTTACATGTCTTTTGATTGTCACTGGGCATGCTTGAAACTGTGACTTTTCCAATTCGTTCTTGTATGTACTCCAATAATTAACTCACTGGTTTTACAAATATTTAATGTTATCAGTCCTGTTTTCCTGTTTTATGATATCCTTTCACTTTTTTTGATTTTCATCACTATCTTTCATTTTGACTACATTGAGTAAATCTGTTTTTTAGAGTCCTTTGAACTTTATAATTTTTGGAGTTCCGCCTAGTTCAATACAATACAATACAAATAAACTTTATTCAGTTTCACAAATATAAAACCATAAAAGTAAAAAACCATCTGAATTACATCAAGGAGCATGATTCCATAAAATAACAAATCGAGTTAAACATAGTTAAAATACATAGCACAACCTCCCATAACAAACTCTAATGAAAAAATACAAAGTTCAAATTCAGATAGTATCCCCCTTTAATCAACAATCTCCGCTACAAATTATCCTGACCCTCAGAACGTATATATCATCAGTGTGGTCTAAAATCATCATCCTAGATTATTACTAGTCAAGACAAGCCCTGGACTTCACCGTGGATTTAAAATAGCCAACAATAAAAAAAAGTACAATTATCCTTCAGCTGTTGGCGGTACACGAGAGCTGGGCGAGCCTGCATAAAATTCGACTTCTTTAAAATAGGGACTAAAAAATACCTCCGGGGGAACCTCGTAAAATTTACAAAAGAGCATAAAATATAGCAAATCCTGTGGAGACTCTATGTCGCAGTCACAGGGTGCTAAGAACTGGCCTGTACTGCTTCCTCTGGAAATGGCAAGCAGGAGGTGATAAAGATTCAGATGAAACCTGGTCAATAACAACCGCTCATAAATAGATAAAAACCCCAGAAGATAAGGCTCAGCTAATGGAGTTGTCTTTAGCATTAAAAATTTGTGGACACTGGGTTTCCGCAATTTCAGCTCTTCCCTTTCCAATTCCTTTAGACTGTTGAAGGATTCCCTAGTTATCCTCACATCCTTTTTTGTAATTAATTCGGGATTAGTAAATAGGTCTGCCCGCCCTAGCTTTTCAAAGCTGCTCTTAATATATCTGAGCCAAGATATGCTGAGCACGTTGTCAAGCATCATACACTCTTTTAAAATCAGCTAGAGCAAGATGGAATCTCCGTGAGCTCTCGTCACTCGGGCGCTCACGCCGGAAGCGTTAAGCTCGGCTAGCAGCCCCGAGCGGACCTGTCAGATGCCAGAGCGAGAGCGTGAGTGATGCAGAGGCTGACTCTGGTGCGGCGAGGTCGGAACCCTACTGGGACATCGTAGACTTTCTGCAGAGTGTGGGTTTCCCAACAAGTAACACTTGACGAACAAAGGATTTATAGCTTTGTGCTGGAGGCGCTGCTTTTTCTGGCAGTAACTGTTACCGGCCCACATGCTCGTTGGATCCTGTTACACTTTGGGGCTGCAAGTATTTTTCAAGTCGCCTTTTCCCTTGTTGATCCCCCGGCTCCGGGCAGAAGGTACCGCAGCATAATCTGTCACAACAGCCGGTGCATCATGAACTCGAGAGGAGTGCGGCGAGGCTCCAAAACTAAGACACCGGTCACCACAAACGAATCGAAGACCTCCAAGGACTCAGCTACAGCTACAGCGGCTGATGGAGCTGCCACATCAGGAGAAGCATGGGGTGGAGCTGCCACTCAGAAATCGGAGGTTAGTTCTGGGCCTAAACCACAGGGGAAACTGATGGCTAAACCGGGGGGGGGCTGTGATTAAAGACGCTAAAAACTCTGATGTAGTTCACCCTCCCGGCAAAAACTTTTCTGGGCACTAAAAAGACTCATCTTAACCCCACGCTAAACTCTAAAAACCAAGCAGCCTTACAACGAGAGGGGAATGTTTGGATAGAGAGCCTTAGAGGAGGGTCTACACCTGACTCACAAGAGAATGTTCACAGCATTTCTGCCCATCCCCCAACACCCACTAAGGATACAGACATTCTACCATCAGCTTCCCTGCCAGACCAGCCCTCCAGCAACCTCTCTTTACGTCACGTACTGGACATTTTCAGCAAAAACCCCCACCCTGAGATCCCATCTCTCACTCCTAACCCACAGTCAGACGAGACTGATAAGGTCATTCAAAACTTGTTGGTACCCTCCATTCCTCAAAACCCCTGGACACCAGAGGCAGGAATGGAACACTTTTACTCTGTCTCGGATGGCACTCCCTCGTCTACAAACGATGAAATATCTGAAGGCGCAAGCGAAGGTGATAATGAGGTTTCATACAAGGAAACCGGCACCTTTCAGAGCACTGAGAAGCCCAGCAACAAGAGTAAGCGGCGCAGTCAGTTAAAGTGGGATTATTCTGACTCCCAAATGTCGTATCCACCAGATGAGGATGATCACAATTCAACCCAGTGGGGAAGCTCAAAGAACCTACTGACCGATTCCTCTGAACCCTCTTTAGTCTCCATTCTAGCTTCAATTAAGGATTTACATAAAGAGGTTAGGGCTGATAACCGCACAGCCAAAAATACTGCCAAGAAACTGCAAGGCGGGCTAAGGCGCCTGAATAAAACTTGCTCTGACATCAGCGACCGTATCACCATGGTAGAGGCACAAACAGAACACCTAGAGACAGAAAGCCCTGCCGCCAAGCAACTTGGGGAGTCCAACACAGCCTGTATGATCGACCTAATGACAAAGATGGAGGATCAGGAAAACCGCCAGATTCAAAACAACCTACGCTTACTTGGCATTCCTGAAGGGAAGGAGGGGGACGATCCAAGACGCTTTATTGTCAAGCTGCTTCAAGAGTCCCCTCCTGACGAACCAGGCTGGGACTGGGACCGTGAGGTGTAGAGGGCGCATCGCTTCCCCTTTCACCTAAAACGACAACATAACCCAGCTGGAGGACACCCAAGGGTGTTTTTGGTGTATTTCAGAAATTTCCTTCTTAGAGAGATGATTTACGATAAAGCCCGCTTCAACTAAAACAAAGGTGCCAACGGAATAACTTTCTTTGCTAAGCCAGACTTCTGTCATCAGACAGTTGAGCGCAGATGGCGCCTAAGACAATTATTCTTGCCTTTTCAGCAACAAGGGGCTGACGCGTATCTCCTGAATCCCGCCAGACTTAAGGTCATATGCAATGGAATAACCAAAATCTTCCTGTGTGAAATAAAAGCTGGGGAATACCTCGACGAGCTGAAGTCCAAAAAAAAGTAACAGATGAATCAAGCTCTAGCTCTAGCTGACGTTGCCCGCCCGGCAGGATGCCCGGCTGCGCGCCTAGTATAGACTGCTATTGACTATTTCTGGCCTTTTGTCACACACACCAATGCCTCTACACCGTTATTTAATCTTCTTTCTGTTTTTTTCTTTTACTTTTAGTTTTTTCTCTTATTTTTGTCAGCTTACATAGTAAATCATACGAGGACCTCTGACATCTGACCATCTAGGGGAGGGAACCACTTGGGCCTCTTTCTTTCATTCCGGCGTGGCTGACGGCAGGAGCTCATTTAGATTGCCATCATTCGGGGTTTACCTGATTGCTCAAAGAAGGTGGGGGAGGGGGAGGGGGAGGGGGGAGGCACTCGCACTTCTATTGGAAAAATGGGCACTAAATTTTGTTTTAATTCACCACTTAGTCACCATATGTACATACAAGCAGACTGTATATTTCACGGCACCGAATGGCGAACACAATTCTTTTTAAATGGCTAATATTGACACATTAAGAATCATTTGTGTAAACATCTGTGGGCTTAATCTTCGTTCCAGAAGGCAAAGTGTGTCTCAGGGTCTCAGAACCTTGAGGGGAGACATCTATTGCCTGCAGGAGACACATATCGAAGGATCACAGAGATACCTACTTGACTCTTTAGGGTTCAAAGTTTTGGGGGCAACTTCTCAAGGTTCTAAAACTAGGGGGGTGGGCATCTTGGCTGAAAAGAGGCTCCTTCTTAATACTCCTAGGGTCAAAGCGGACCCTCTCGGCAGATGGGTTATAATTGAATGCCTTCTTCCTGGTAGTCCTCCCTTCACACTCTGCTCAATTTATGGTAGTAATATGGATGATCCTGGAGTCATCAATTTAGTATCAGTGGAATTAGCCCACTGGCCCACACCCATAATTTTCTGTGGCGACCTCAACCTTCACCTGCCCAGCAATTGGGCTATTGATAGCACCTGGAAATATAAGGGCCGAAAACCACTGGTTTTTCAGGTCTTGACTAAACTGGTTGATACGCATGGCTTAAAAGACGTTTGGGCTAGCCTGAAACCTTCCCACCCCTGCTACACTTTCTATTCTGCCCGCATCACACCCTTGTCAGGCTAGACTATTTCTTTATGTCATCCTCTCTTATTAACAACAGCACTATTGAGATAGCCCCGCGTTTTATGTCCGATCACAACCCCCTTATTCTTAACATCAAGGGGCTGTTAAAACCTAGAAAGTCCTCTACTTGGAGTTTTGAGAAAGCCCTACTGCAGGATCTAACATATCAGACACATATGCGGGGTTGGATACAGGACTTTTTAGAAATAAACATGGGGTCAGTCTCTTTGGCTCTTGTCTGGGACACATTCAAAGCAGGCATCAGGGGTGAGACCCTTGGCTTCTCAGTGGGTAAAAATAAAAAGGAGTGACTTCTGATTAGTGATCTCCAGGAGAAGCTCAAGATTGCTGAAACCAAACTAACCCAAGCTGTCCAAACAGGGCTAAACATTGAGGCTATCCAAGATGAGGTTTTCCTAGCCAGAGCTAAAATAGGAGCGATTTTCTCTGAAAAAACCGCTGCAAAATGGGCTGCTACACGACAACAAAATTATGAATGTAGCGATAGCATAGGGCACCACCTGGCGGTTAGGACCTGACAGCAGGTTTCGAGTAACGAAATACACACAATTAAACTCCAATCTGGAGAGGAGTGTAAAGATATTGATCTAATACGTAAGGGATTCCAGGACTTCTATGCTAAATTGTATACTGAGGAGACTAAAGATTCTATTGACCTAATTGAGAACGACATCTCCAGATACCTGAGCGAGATCAAGCTCCAAACACTCTCCACTGACACTAGCGATGTATTAGAACTAACTCCTACCTGGGATGAGATAGAGGAATCTCTTAAGTCCCTTCCCGACGGTAAAGTCGCAGGATTGGATGGTATCCCTGTGGAATTTTATAAGGTCTTTGCACCACAAAGCCAGGAAATATTAACGGAATTGATAACATCAATTTTCAGCAGGGCTTCACCTCCAGCCTCCTGGTCTAATGCCAGGATTGCTATCTTTCCCAAAAAAGACAAATCCCCGCTTGAAATGAGTTCATATAGGCCAATAACACTTATCAACTGCGACTCCAAGATTTTTTCTAAAGTATTGGCAAGTCGAATCTCCTCAGTGGTGGAATCCCTCGCATCAGAGTGGCAGCATGGGTTTATCCTGAAAAAGGGCACAACAGAGCATGTCAGACGAGCCATTACTCTATTTGACGCTGCACAGGCAGCAGGAGACCTGATGTCATTAACACTACTGGACGTCGAAAAGGCATTTGATCGGGTCTCCTGGAGATACTTGTGGGCAGTCATGAAGAGGATGGGCTTTGGGCCAAAACTGATACATGCTGTACAAGCGCTCGGCCTAAAACCTTCAGCCTGTGTCTCTATAAATGGTCAATTACCGGACAACTGGAGATCTCCCGGGGTACCAGACAGGGCTGCCCCTGCTCCCCTCTACTGTTTGCCCTGTATTTGGACCCTTTTATTAAACAGATCGAAAACAACCATAACATCCCACCGATTAGGTACCAAGGCTGCAGTACCAAAATCTTAGCATATGCAGACGACCTGGCTATTACCTCACCAGACCCCCTAAGAGCCATAACGGGACTGGAAATTGAGGCAACAAATTTGGAAAGATCTCTTGCTACACTCTTAATAAAAATAAGACCCAGATAATAACTAATAGCCAAATTTCTTGGGCTGACCACCGGGTGGTATCTAAAGCCAAATATTTAGGAGTTTTTATTTCTTCTAATCTGGACAAAGTTGTTTCCAACAATTTACTTGCGCTCGCTACACAGACCAGGAAAGCACTGAAGCAAATAAATAACCTGCACCTCACTTTAGTTGGCAGATGTAATGTCGTAAAAATTACCTATTTTCCCAAACTTTTATATTATTTCCGTACAATACCTTTAGAATTTAGTAAAGCTAGCCTTATGAAATTTCAACAAATATACAGACAATTTATTTGGGCATATTCGCAACCCAGGAGAGCACTAAGACAACTATGCCTGCCAAAAGATCGAGGAGGATGGGCCTTTCCCAACATCACTCTGTATTATTGGGCCGCGGTCATGCAGTACAGCTCTGAGCTAATTAAAGAACATCCTGACATCTACACTACAGAGCTGCCCTCTCCCTTTCAATTATTGGTTGGGGAGCACCATTGGGGGTGTCTGCTACGAGAAACAACCTTTGGATACTTTAAACGGGTTAGATTCAAGACTCTGCTTAACTCGTTTAGGGTTTTCCAAAGCATCCGTAGGTGTTTCGGTATAGGCAGATACAATCATTATTCTCCCATTCTAAACAATGGTAACCTCCCTGATATCTTTGAAAGGGCTTACTTCTCTGACTGGTATAGGAATGGTATTAGGAAATTAGGTGACCTAATTACCAGTGAGGGAGTTATTCCCTTCCCTGACCTTCTAGTTAAATTCAGCCTCAAGAAAGAGGACGCTTTTAAATATCTGTCTATTTCCGATTTTCTCTCTAGGAAGGCCGGGGGTACCTCTGGATTTTTGGAGGTGGAACTTCTTAATGTCCTACGCAAACCTCTGACCCCTCGAATTGGCCTCCTATACAGCATCCTAAATAGACAGACTCCGGACGATCTACAAACTATTGCAGGCAAATGGCATATCAAACTTGACTCTCCTTGGAATGTCTTCTTTAACTCACTTACCCTCTCACAAAATATTCTACTTTCAGCCAAACTACAAGCTCAGCACTTTAAAACAATTTATTTTTATATATCACTCCCAGCAAAATCGCAAAATGGGGGACTGGACAAGGCACTCTTTGTCCTAGATGCGCTGAATTCGGGGCCAACTCCATACACATATTTGCTTCCTGTACGAAGCTCTCATTCACTTTGAACCGAATACAGGGGTTTCTAAGAGAAGTCACCTCTCAGCCAATAACCCTGAACCCCACCATCATTATGCTTGGAACGCAAACAGAAACTCCACACTTGAAAATGGAGGGCATTACTTTCATAGCAATGGCATTACTTTCATAGCAATGGCTGTTTGTGTGGCCACAGCCTGGCTAGACTCAGAGCCCCCTCCCTTTTCTCAATGGCGTGCTAGATTCATGGCAACCTATCACCTGGAAATAGCTGTATACATTAGAAAGGGACACCGGGGCCGGAAGAAAGGCCTTGAGGTATGGGAAAAGCTTACTAATTGGCTGACTCTGTCTGATTAGCCTGTGCATTTCTGTTTTTGTACTACTCGGTGCCTGCTTATTCGGACAGTTTTCTCTCTTTTCTTTTTATTCCAATCTACTTTACACCTTCTTGACTCTTTTCTTTGTGTATATTTGTGCCCTTTATTCCAATTACTTGATGTACTTTTTTCTTGTTACAGATGGGTGGGGGGTGGGGGTGGGGGGCTCGACAGACAGATTTTTGATGTAAATTTGTATCTGCACGCACTTTGCAATTTGGAAAAAATAAATAAATAAATAAAATCAGCTGGCTTAGAGTTAAATCCTTATTCAGCCAACAGTTTAGTCAAAATGTGAGGGGGCGGAGTACCAAGGTATCGTTTAAATAGGGCACCCCCAGTTCCTCATGTACCACCATAATAGACAGACCATGGGAAACACCCAACAGGCACTTCAAAAAGGAATTCTCAACCGCCTGTAAAACATCTGTGGAGACATGCCCCCATATTTCACTCCCATAGGAGGCTAAAGCTACACTCTTTGCTTGATATACTTTCAACAGGGCGGCCATAGGTCTGTTTCATAGTTTGGAGGCAAAGTTAAAAATGGCTGCAATCACCCGAACCAAATCCCCATTTTTTCTTTGTTTTAAGGGCCACGTTTATTTGATCATCCGGTATGACCCCCAGGTATGAAAAGACGTCTGTGCGGGGTACTTTAGCAGGGCATACTCTAAATTGGAAGCTTTTTTTCAGGCTTGTCCCCACCTGCATTATGTAGGATTTCAAGTTAATAATCGATAAATCTCGTTCCGATAGAAAGTTAGAAAAGGTGTCAAGCAGGGTTTGAAGGCCCCTAGCAGTCCTGAAAATAAGAACTGCGTCATCCGCATAGAGTAAGACGGGGAAACCTCGTCACCCTACATGCGGATAACCTACCCCAGTAGCTGATAAAGCTCTATCTAGGTCGTTTATATAGAGGTTGAACAAGAATGGGGCCAGGATACATCCTTGGCATACACCCCCCTTTATATCACAATTCCATGACACGCGAAGGTCCTGAGAAATTCTGACATTGGCCTTTGTTGCCCTATGAAGGTCCTCTAGGAAATTGACGATGTTACTGTCAACCCCTATGTCCTTCATGGACTGCCACAGTTTTGCCCTGTTCAGGCGATCAAACGAGGAGCACAAGTCCATGAAGGCTAGGTAGATGGTACCAGAATGTGCAACCCTATATTTGCTGAGTACATTGGTTAGGTTAATGCATTGGGCCACAGTTGAAAGGCCCAGTTGGAACCCAAACTGGACATCCGAGATTATATTGTGTTCCTCTACCCAGGTGGACAATCTTTCCAGTAATACACAGCCCACCACCTTGACCACCGAGTCCAACAGTGAAATCGGCCTGTAGCAGTGTGTGCTGCCACAATCACCCTTTTTAAAGACGGGTACTATAGTCGAGGTGGCCCAGGATTTAGGGCATCCTTTCCTGACCGCTGCATTGAATACGACCACATGGATAGGCGCCCAGAAAAGTAGATCAGATTTAAAAAGATCCCGGGGATGCCATCAGGTCCCGGTGCTTTGTTGCTAGTTAGCCTGGCAATACCCACCTAAACCTCTCCCTGTTCAAAGACTAGTACTGAAGCATCTACCTCTCGGCCTGGCTGACAGAATTGCTGGAGAGGTATTTCGTACATAGTTTTACCCATTCATCCACGGTGATCTGCGTACCCGAATCACAACCTTCTTCATACTCTAAAATCGGCCTGTTAATAATACTCCAAAACCTAGAGCTATTCGGGGTACTTGTCTCAATCAGCTCCTTCCAAGCCTCCTCCTTCAGGACGGACTTGCGTTTGCCAAGATCAGTTTATACTCTTTACGGCAAGCTCTAACCAAGGTTGGATATCTCGGGTTACCATTAAGGGCTTTCCTCAACTTTCTTGCCGCCTGTGAACAGGTCGAGTCAAACCATCTAGGGGTCGGGATGGCTGTTCTACGTGCCAGGGCAGTTAAGAGTTCGCCTACTATGATGGAAATATTGTTAAAAGCGCTGATTACCTCCCCCAGGGATGTGCCTGAAGAGGTACACAGCACTAATTCAATGGCACAGGATTCTTTAACTGATTTATAAAAAAGGGTCTTGGGAAATCTGCGTCCACCTGAGTCGTCGTCTTCCATCTATTGGTCAAATCGTTCCATTATGCTCCACTCTTCTTTTATTTGTCAGTAGGGGTCCACACATTTGGAGACAGAGTCGGTTATGGTCGCTGTAGACACTTTCCAATATAGTGAAACCAAGGGTTAAAGATTATAAAAAGGATGAAATTATAATAAAATCTATAAAATAACCACTACCCCTCCCTTTAAAGGAAGGGACAGATGCCTTACTGCACGGGTCAGATAGAGACATGAGGGGCATTAAGTTGAATTCATGTAGTATGTTATTCAGTACTTCCCCCTGAACAGAATGTTTAAAATGGATCCCCCACACCCGGGGGCAGCATAAGTCAGCTATGCTGGTAGTCCTTGGGTCTCCGCAATGGTGTGTGTTAAAGTCCCCCAAGACCATGAGATTTTGTAGTTTAGCAGCATAATTCTGCCTTATAAAATACCACAACAATGTAGTATTACAAGCACCTAGGGGACTTGCTACAGAGTTATACAAATTTATAAGACTCAGTTTGTTAGCCCCCCTTCTTTAAACCAAAGACTGTAGACCTGGGCTTGATGATGGCAACACCTGTATCCACCAACCACGCTCCCTGAAAGCAAATCACACAATATTGTTTCACAAATTGCATCCAGATAGGATCAGAAAACCTATTAGCCAGACCTGCAATATTCCAGGATATTACATTATTATCAGATACACTAGGGACCCCTTATCTTACACTCGGGGATCCTGCTGGTTTGGCACTATTTTTAGGACCATCAATGGAGGGCTAGTAAGTCGATTGCCTGCCTCCATCATAGATAGTGGGGAAAATCTGTTAGATAACTCCAAAGAGCGAGGGACAAGGTACTGTCGACCTGAAAGCAACTGGTTGAGGTGAGCTGTAGGTGGGGGCAATTGAGAGTAAACACATGAAGATCTATGTGACAGACCATCTAGAGGGGCCACGATGTGGGTGTTTCTGTGGATGTACCCTGGAGTATCTGGTTTGTAAAAGTATCCAAGTGGTAAGGTCACAATGAACGACCTGAAGCTGGAAAGAACAGAATATGGATCCATAAACAGGATACTTTCAGCTAGATGAGGTCTGTTAAAGTTTACAATGACACAATCACCCATACCTGATTTACGAGTACTGCATATCGAGCTTACTCTATGCACCATGTTAATATTTTTTTCCACCCTAGTCCCAATGTGGTGTTATTCAATAACCAGTGAAGAATTTTATTCTTCAACTGAAAAAAATCCTCTTTAGTACCCTTTGGGAGGGATAGTACATTACCCAAGACCACTATATAAGGGGTGGATTCTGGAGGCAAATGGATAACTGGTAGATGCTGCAGCTGGACCTCACTTCCCCCCTGAGTCCGCCTGCCTGAAGGTTTAGTTCCTACCGGGACCCAAGCCTGCATGGGCATGTCCTAGTTATTGCTTAGGCCTTGGCTCATGATTGCGAGCCCCGGTGCTTGAAACACGGCTATGACTGTAACTGTTCCATGTTAGTATTGGACGGGCTTGCCAGGGTAAGGGGATCCATTACAAAACTCTGTCCCGGTTGGATCCTTATCCCTCCTATTAAAGAGGGTGAGACATTGATGTTAAGGTCTAATAAGCTTTTCTCTATCACTGTCAGCCGATCAATTATCTGACCCAATTTTGAGTCCAGCAAGCTTATAATCACTGCTTGAAAGGATTCCTATGCACCCGTCAAATCCTATGTAGGGGATAATAAGGAGGATGCTGAGGATTTTGGGACCATGTTGGGTTTAGATTTCTTAGCTTTACCCCCAATTACCTGAGATTTCCATTTTGTACCTGCACCTAGCCGTGGGCCCCCCTTCTCCGCCAGAAATTGGTCCACATGCCTAGTAGCTGATGATCTTTCCGGTTGCTTACTGGCTGTAATAACCGGATTCACTTGTATTAGAGATGCTTTAATACCCCCCTTGTTAGTTATTATAACATCAGGTGAAAGGGGCAAAGGCAGGGACTGTGGGTGGACTATTGGCTGGCTAGATGTCCTGACACTGTCCAGCGTGCCCAGGTGATACCCGATGTTATTAGACGGACTCAGAAGATTATTGTCACCCCCCATCAGAGACACTTGTGTATCAGCATGCAGGGGATAAGAGGCAATAGTTAGTGACCTGGAAAGGTGTCTATTAACCAACTTGATCTCCTTGTCTATCACTGTTGCCGCCCGCTGTAGAAAGGAATCCATAGTAGTCAGTGTAGCTGTAGTACCAGTCTTTGCCCTTGCAGGTGCTAGTGTAGTCTTACGCCTGACCGTTGTTCAACATAAAAAGTTCCAATAAAAGTTTCAAGGACAATGGGATAGCGTGTTACAAGCTGTAAGATATAACTCCAATATTACTTCATAAATAACAAGAAGAACAGTCCAGATTGGGAGTATCAAAATATCTTGCAGGGATGCACAGAACACAACAAAAACCCTCTGGGCACAAGCTCCCCAAAGTTCGACATTACTGAAGTTGGAGCAAGTATAAGCAGGAGTCAGTAAACAACCGGACTCCGTCCTACCTCCTCAGCCGTTGCAGAAGTCACGAGGACACGGTCGCTGCTGGAGAGGGACAGGGCTTCTCAATATGGTGAAACAGCTAGTCTCTAATTTGGAGAAGAATCCAATGTAGGTCCAAGAGGGTAAGCCTAGCCCAGCCTCGTCCAGTCTCGGATGGGCTTCGCCCAGGCACGCCCGCACATGTCCCGCACTGTGGGTGCCCGGTTGGTGAGGGCGTGCTGTGGCGTGTTTTGGCGGATCATACCTCTCAGGGTTGTAGACCTTGAAGTCCCAGCAATCTGGCAGCGTCCTGAACCAGCAAAATCTCGCCTATTTCAGTTTACGCAATGTTGTCACGTTTACACCACCTGCCAGGAATTGCACTACTTTTTCACTCAGTAAACTCACCACCTGAACACCTTTTTGACCAGCATGGTTTTCGCGTCATTATTTTCAGATGCAGTCTACCCTGATGAAGGGCTTTGCTTGTCCAACATGCACTGGGACTGCGCAAGCATGATCTACCCAAGTCTTTGTCTTGTCATGATATAGAATGCTTGAGTTTGACAATTGATCAACTTTGATGATTTAATAAATTCAATTTTGAAAGTGACCAGCACTTCAATTTAAATTTTTGATTAACATTGGATTACTCCACTTTTTTGACATTTGGTTGTGCATTCAGAGGAGTTACCCCTGGGGTGATGCTTTTTGTATTCTTATCTCAATTAACTCATTTTTTAAAGGAAACTCGTTGGTCACCTTACCTGGGCATTTCTGATGCCTGGGACCATAGTCCAGTCAATGGTCCTTCTGAATGGCACTTTCTTTCAGGATTTATGATTTTTGTTTTATGCCCAAAATAAATAGTTATATGCCTGAGATTAAACTGTTTATTATTTTCTGTGCCCAGTTTTCAAAGTGTATCTTGCCTACATGTTGGAAATCTATGGTTTCCCCCCAGTGCTGCAATTCCTCAAATCCTCTGTTGAAATGTTGGAAAAATATCTCACATTAAGTATTGTGCCACACCTAATTCAAATGAGTTCCATTTGCACATTTATATTATCTATAATAAGCCTAATGCTTCAAATCACACCCTTGTAAATACCAATCCAGTTGAACTACTGTTTATTTTAGGGCACTTTGAATCTTTATAAAGTTCTATTAAACTCTCTGAAACATATCTTGAAAAAATAAGAACTAAAGTTAGAAACTAGTCTATGGGTATTTAAATGTCAGAATGGTATGCAGGTACTCACATGTACATAGGTACTCAATAGGCAGCATACTTAAAACATTGTATGACATTATGCTTGTTTCACAGTTTCACTATTCTCAAATCCACAGCTCAAAGTGTTCCTACCAAAACAAGATGGCTCTTCCCACATTTATTCTTGTAGAAGAAACACTTATCACAACCTTGTACAAAGGCTGGCTCCTCACTATTTCTGGGTGCAGAATTCCTGCTGCCATCTCCTCTCAAAGAGTTCTTAATGCAAATCGTTGAACCCTGAGGGAAGTGTTATTTATAGTTCTGTGTTTTCAAAATGCTGCAGAGAATATACACTCTAGCGAGAGCACAAACTCTCTTGAGACTTCCTTAATTTACACACGAATAGCTTACAAATTGCGTGCTATAAGAGGTGCCTGCCAGACATGAATGTAGTGCTATATGGGCAATTACATGTTGAAGTGTCTGAAGGAGGTGCTTTAACTGCAGTTGTTTATCACTATGGGATAATGAGTTTAAGGAAGAATGTCTCAACCAACCAGATTGTTCACACATGCGCCAGAGATTACTCCAAGACAAAGGGAATCCAGGGATAATCTCTGGTGACCTTGTGCAAACACTAGTGTGAACATGATCTTTGCACTGTCCTGGTGAGTCTTGGCACCTGCTCGGTACCTCAGCCTATGATGAGAGTGAGACGATGCTTTACCCAGGTATGCACACATGCCTGTGGCTTAAATAAATTAAATAGAATACTGCTGCTGATAAAGAATTACTATTTCCTGTGAAAGGTACGTTTGAGGTGAAACAAATTTTAGCCCTTTTATGCTTGAAATGAAGCCGCAGCCACGACCTGTGCAGTTCAAAGCCTTGAATGAGTAGGTCTATGTGACGAACGCAAATTAAAGAACGCTTAAGGGACAACTTGGAAAAGTTGTCAACATATTGGATGTGAGATTTCATTTAGGGAAGAAGGCCTGGCATTGGGGAGTATTGAAAACTGTGTGTGCCTTTCCTGCAATTATTTATAAATCAGACGAAAGGAATACAAAAATTTATAAAATTAAAAATAATGACGAAAAAAGAATGAGAGTGAATCAGAGAGAGAGGATCGCTTTATCGACAAATTGCTGAATAAACTGAGACTACATATGTATAACTAGTCTCATGTGCAAGTACAGGTAGAAGAGAGCAGAGTGGGAGGAGAGATGCGAATGTCACTACTTTTAAACTTAATTGGTATTTAGAAATAATGACTGAAACAGGAATTTACAGTGAAAACATTTTGACTATGATAAATATGAATTGGCATTTTGGGTGCAGAAATAGGAAAGCGTGCTAATAACACATTTGATAAGCTGGAACAATTGGCTAAAATGTATATTTGAAAAAAGGAGAATTTGGGTAACATTCAGAATGAGCTTGGCAGAACAACCAGAACAGTGGCTAGGTCTATCAGCGAGCTTCAGGCAGGATTCAGGAAGTCTGCACCAACTACCCTACTTCATCAGAAGGTCCCGCCGTCTCGGGTTTAGGCCCCTGTATATTGTCCAAGAACACATGGGGCCTCCCATCGAGGGTCATCAACACAGAAGTTAGCTGGCCAAGAGTTAGCTGGCACCGGGCCACCAAACACCATCCACTTCACCTTACTGGTAGGGCAAACCATTGCAAATGAAGGGGAGCAAATTCCGCCAACAGGGCCTGCCTCAACCACCCAGTAGCTGAGGTAGCAGGCTCACACAGCGCCCGGGTCTTCAACTTCCAGGTGAATTCCTGCATTCTACTTTTCAAGCCTGCGTAGAAGTCAAGAGGCATGTGCAATGTGCTGAATAAGGGTGACATTTTACTGTTGATATCAACTATTCCAACCCACCCAACATAAGGTCCATTGAGTTACTTGGAATTGAGTTTAATAATCCAGAAGTTAAATCTGCTTGTGAAGTCACCAAGACCACCTAGAGATCATCATCAATTGCCCAAAAAGTGCTCTTGGAGCAGCATACTTTCAAAGTGAGAGGCATAAACATTAAACTCCATCACAATATAGGCTACCCATCTCCACTACTCCTCAATGTGGGAAACAAAACCCATGCTGCAGCAAAAACCACCTGCTGGGTCCTCAGGGGAGTTCGGGGTGAGTTGCACACATGTAGTAGGACGCCCAATGATAGGCAATCCCGACCACAGCACACTCCACTGACATTTAATTTGCACTGCGATCTCAGGTGGAAATCTAGAACCATCCACGTCTCTACGCATACCTAATGAAAAGACCCACAAAGGGTAGGTAGTACCACTCTGGAAAACCAAACCCACCCTCCGCTTGTGCACATGTGGAGAAGTGTGGCTCACTGGTTAGAGGAGGCAGACCTGGAAGCAGAGGTCAGCCCGGGACCAGGGTTCAATTCCCGGCTCGGCGGGGTCTTGAGTCCTAAAATGTCCATGGACTCGACAATTCTCGCTCCGGTGCCTACTCGATTCACGGGTTCACACTCTGCAACTCTGGGCAATAGCTTGCTTAATCTCCACAACGGCCCCTCGCGGCGGGATGCCTGGCTTTCACCTTGCGGATACCCTGCTGGGGTTATCTCACAGGGGAATACCAGGACGGGTTCCCTAAGCAAGCGCTTAGAAACCGCTCGGTGATTTGCGCTATATAAATTCCTGTACATTTACATTTACATTTACATTTACATGGAATATCAGCGTCTGGCAAGCAAAGTCACGGATCAAGACTTTCTGCTCTACATCAAATCTTTTGATGTAATCTTGTTTTAGAAAACCTGGCTAGCTAACCCACCCCAAATACAGGGCTTTATGCACTTTTCCACTCGAGCAGTCAAGCGTTCTAAATACGGCCACTCATCGCGGGCTTTGGCAACTCATGTGTCATTATAATTGCACAACCAAGGCAGAAGTCACATCTTCTTCAGCAGCCATCAAAGCAGTCCAAATCACCCTTATATTTGATGGGCACAAGGAAGAGGTAATAATTTTCAACACCTACATTCAGCCAAAAGCAAAAAACGAGACTTGTTGATCAGCTTCTGGCACACATAAGCAATTGTAATCACCCCTAACCTCAACCTCTCTGGGGATCTGAATTTACATCTTATTAGCTCATCGTAGGAAGACAAAGTGAAAGGACAATCCTCATACTGGAATATCCCAGAACAAAGCAGGAGTCTCTATAGCAGAACAAACAAAACAGCCGATCACCTACTGGAAAATTTGAAGCACACTAAATCGAAGATTCCTGGAGGACTCCCCGCCGGTTGCTTCTTTCTACTATGCGTCCACCTGTTCAAATGTACACAATACGTTCACCTCGCTTTCAGTACTCCACCGAGTCTCTGCATTTCACCTAGGGGGACAAAGGAAACAGTGACCATAGGCCACAGGAGACAGTCCTCATAGCAGAGGTGCATGCATTGGAACTGTTGGCAAAAGGTCCACATTTAAGTTATATGACCAACTATAAGAAAATCAAACTTCTCTGGCAAACACAAAGGAGGTGCTTCAATCATTAAATGTTTTACTACAAGCACACCAAACATCAGCAGGTAGCCTCAGTGACAGATGGAAAAGCTTTAACCTAAAACTATCTAACTCTTTCTCTACAACAGCCAAACTAAGAATCCACCAAAACACTAGGGTAGCAGGTCCGACGTCCATCACACCCTGCACTCAACTGAAACAACTCCAAAAGGCTGTAAACAGCACGTTGAGATCACTGAGATACAAACCTGGAGACTGCCACCTCAATTCTCTACTCCACAAACAAAGAAGCTCACTGGAAAAACTAAAATGGAACGTCAACAAAACCCATCAAGATGACTTCTGAGCTTAACTATTCTCAGACTTTACAATCTAACAACAACACTCAATTCTGGGGAACAGTAAACAAAATAATGTGTCAAGCCAAGGAGGGGTTGACATCCCAGAAGAGATTTGGTCAGAGTTTCTTTCTTAGGGCTCACTTCAACCATCAATCCCCATGCCAGCCAGCAAGAATGGCTAGGACAGATCCCCGGATCACTGAACAACAACGCAGTGGTATCCCTTCTCTTACCAACCCCGCAATCAGCATGACTCAAGATCCTCTCATATCATCACCATCAAGCGACAAATCACCAAAGGCAGAAAAGATGGGGCATGGGCCCTAAACTAGATTATTGGGCAGAGACCTTAGACCCTCTATGGTCAGACTCTGGGGAAACTCCCAGCCTCCTGGAAATGCTCAGTCATTTCTCCAATATGTTAAAGCAGATACAAATATGCACCGAAAACCTATTGCCTGGTCGCTCTGAACAACAATGAGGCAAAGTATTTTGCAGGCACCCTATTAGAGAAAATTCAGGCATGGGTATCAGCAAACACCATCATCCCACTCAATCAAACAAGCTTCTCTAAACTTATGGGCACAAATACCAACATCCTGGCCATGCCAATGCTCATATATGCAGTAAGAAGCTCTAAGTAGTCTCTCCAAATGTGCTTCATATATTTCAGAGCAGCCTTTGATAACATTGACTGGTCTAGGCTCTGGAGAAAATTCACCAGCTGGAATGTATGCGGTCAATGCTGGACATGCTGATCCTTCTTCACGCAGACACCTGAGTGCAGGTGAAACTGGGCAACTGGCAACCACGGAAGGGCTAAAACAGGGGTGTATGTGCTTGAACCCACATTATTTAACTTTTACCTGTGGATCTCAAGCAGATTCTCAACTCTAACAAATTTGATGCACCTAGGCTGGGGGCATTGCAGTGTTCAGTTATTAATACATGAATGATGTGGTCCTGGAAAGCCACACACAGTGGGGGATGCACAATCTCTTCAATGCAATGTATCTCGGGACTACATGGATACAAACCATTGAAATAGTGGCATCTAGCTGGAATTATGCACTGCACCAACCAATAAAGTCACAAAAAATATAACCTTCTACACCAATATTGTCCACCTCAAATGGCCAGCTGCCAAGTGGTCACACATCAAACACAATTGAACATAAGAGATGAGAGGCAAAATATAATCAAGAAAGATCCATTCAACATTAAATCAACTTTCAGTATAATTGGAAAATGTATCCATAGAGTCCAGTTTTGCTTGAATGTTACTTTTTATTTCTCTTTTTTCTTTTCAGACTTGAAGTTTAACACAAACAGGTGCATACACAATGCATTTCGCCCCAGACAAGGGCTTCTTCAGGGCACAACAAATCTTGTGCAGGCAATGGTAAAAGCAAAGGGCAGCCAAAGTCCTACTAGAGCCTCAAGTTCTTCGCTGCCAGCTTCAATGCAGCATCCAGCACCTGTAGGTTATCAACTCATTGGTTGCATCTGTTTGTATTAAACTTCAAGTTTGAAAATAAAAAAATAAAGACAAAAAAGAACATTCAAGCAAAACTGGAGTCTATGGATACATTTGCCGACTACACTGAAAGTTGATTTAATGTTGAACTGTCCTGTCTTGATTATAAGTTGCCTCTCATCTCTTGTGTTATATGGATCGAAACCATAACAAACTACAAGTACCTAGGCATAGAAATCAACACGGGGGCCAATTCACCATGCAGAAGGAGGTGATCAAAAGAAAAGGGATAGCACTGATGTTGAGGAACCTCAAATTGAAGCTGACAGGCCTGAAGCTATCACCTCTCCTCCGGGTATCTCAATCAACTTTGCTACCAGCAATCAACTATGGAAGCGAACCCCTGAGAGGTAGAGACTTTAAGGGCCATATGTATCAAACTCAGATTTTGCGATTCTCAAATGCAATTTTTTTGTGAATCGCATTTTGAGAATCGCAATAACCGATGTAATTAAACGTTTGCTAATATTTAGCGTTTTCCCAAAAATCTGCTGAATTTAATGCGAATACCAAAATTGCGATTCCTTAATTGCAAAATAGCAAATAAGGAATCGCAAATCAGCTAATCTGAAAATCAGGTGCAGCTCGTTGACATCACAACCAGGAAGTGTGACTACCCATGCTGCACCTGAGTTTCAGAAGCAGAGTGAGAGGCTGGAAGGAGGGCTGAGGCACCAATGCACTGCTACTGAGGGAGGAGAAATGGCCACACAGGATAAGCAGCAGGGGTAAACAATCAGGAAGAGAAAACAGAAGTTCTCTGAAAGGGAGCAGGAGGTGCTCACCCAGGAGATGGTGGTGAGCCATGAGCTGCTTTTTGGAGAAAAAAATCCCTGTGTGTGCCAGAGACCCGCAAACGCAGAATCTGGGCTGACATCCAGGAAAAGGTCAACTCCATTGGTGTCACCCACTGCAGCGTTGAAGACCTGAGAAAACGCTGGTACGGAACGCACCAGAGGTCTAAGGAAAAGGTTGCTGCCAGTCTGGAGGAGGCAAGAAAGACCGAAGGTGGGACATCCACTGCCACTGATTCCACGCCACTGGAGGAATTGATCAAGGGGACCCTGCTGCCGGAGAGTGTGAGTCGCATGGCAGACCTTGGCAGTTCCGACCCCTCAGACCCCAGACAAGGTAAGAAGCATGCCATCACACCCCTGATACCTCCCTACTTCACTCACACACCCAGGAGAGACCCAGGCACCTAACAAAAATGCAAGTCCAGTGCATGCACACAAGCACACACCGCAATGCATTATGGGAGATGTAGGCACATGCACCAAACAGTGGAGCAATGACACCCAGCAAGGGTCAATCAGTATGTGTGCATCAGGAAAGGCAAAATACAGACAGGTAGGACCCATGTAACTCCAAACAGTGTAATTTATTGCATGACAAATGCAAGGCAGGACATCAAATTAATGAGTGCATTTACATCCACAGCACCCCCAGAAACACGGGGACCGATGGCAGGAGGGGAGGATGAATCCCACAGCACGAAAGTGTCAGGGCAAGAGGAGGAGGAAAAAGGCAGCCCTGTGACCCCAGCAAAAAGTTCATTGCGCATCACATTTCCACCATTGCCACCTCTGGAGGTGGAAACACTAGACACAGATGAGGATGGGCATCAAGTCCAGGGCCAGTCTGACCCACACCACAGAGCACAGTCCCCTGCACGTCCCATTCCAGCTATTTCAACCAGGCCAGGGCTCCGCCGTCCACAAGTCCAGCTGCCGCAGGAGAGGATACGGTCTTCGGAGGGCTTGAGTGCAACATGCTGGAGGTACAGCACCTGCAAGTAAAAACAGTAAAATCAATGCAGCAACAAATGAGGGTGGGCTTCATCTGCCTAACGGGTGCCCTGAAGGCACTGTGCACTGAGATACGAGAAGACTGTGCAGCCAGGCACAGGGAGAGACAGCGCCTCCACACACGCCTGGACTTATATACGGGTGCTGTTAACCGGCTGTCCTCTGCCACCTCAGTGCTGTCACGTCACTGCATCAGCATGCAGCATAAGTTGGCACACTGCAGCAAGGACGTGGCCAGGGGACTAGTACAGGTCGCATGTGCGGTGGACCAGCTGCTGGCAGCAGCCACTGCTGGCACAGGAGCCCTCATCTCACTGGAGGAGGATGGGCAATCAAGCAGGAGCAGCATCACTCCACCCCTCCCACAGGACAGGTGCATCAGGTTAGGGCTGCCGATGCTTCAAGAGAGGGAACTGTGCACTCTGAGCGAGGGACTACGAGCCGTCAACGCCAACGTTGAGGTACCCCGACTACCACATGGCAATGGGTGAGTTAACCCATTGCACACAGCCCCATGTTTATTATGATTTTTTGCACTGTGTGTTCAACATGTGCGGGACATTTACACCAACATAGTGTGCAACACAGTCTGTGTGATAGTAACTTTCCTGAGCATAAGGAAATAAAAACACAGTCTTGCACCAATCTGTAAGATTATGTAATCATTTCTCACCTAGAAATAGTTCTGCGAGATCTCAACTCGCCTCTGGCGCCCGGCAGCCACGCCAATAACACCGGCTGGCCTGTATCTTGGAACTGGCCCCTCCTCATCTGATGACTCTGCATCTGTGAGCTCTACTGGGGTGCCTTTCCTGGTGGCGATGTTGTGCAGCATGGCCCACTCAACATTGATCTTGCAACAGGTCTTGGGGCTGTACTGTAGTGCCCCTCCACTCTTATGGAGGCAGCGGAAATGGCTCTCGAGTATTCCAAAGGTCCTCTCAATGGTACAGCGGGAGGCTGTGTGGGCACTGTTGTACCTCCGCTCTCCAGCGGTGGCAGGATTCAGGTACGGAGTCAGTATGTAGTCAAGGACAGCATACGCACTGTCACCTGTAGGGTGAGAAGAATCAGGTTAAACACTGTCCTGCTGCTGCTGCACTTCACTGGTGTGTCCTTGTTACCAATGCGTTTACCTAGTAAGTAGCTATGAGCGAATTCACCATTTTTGAGTCGTCGGTGAATCCCACTATGGCGGAAAATGAATGAGTCGTGGGTGCTGCCTGAGTATTTTGCTACAATGTCAGTGATGATATGCTTGGCATTCCACACCACCTGTATGTTCAGGGAATGGTAGGACTTGCAATTCCTGAACACATACTCATTCTGAGAGGGGGAGATATAGCGACATGGGTTCCATCTATGCAGCCAATGACGTGGGGGAATTGTGCAATCTGATAGAACTCCTGCTTGGTTTGGTCTAGTGCCTGTTGAGTGCTGGGGAATTGGATGTGGTGATGCAGCCTCTGTACCATTACATCAAGGAACACGTGGATGAAGCTCTCCAGCGCACTCTGAGAGACCCTACCTGCAATGGCTATCACCCTCTGGAAACTCCCTGATGCCAGTAGGTGCAGTGAGCACAAGACCTGTACATGGGTGGGGATGGTGTGTATCCTGTGTGTGGGGTGTTCAAGTATGGGTTTGAGCTCCGCTATTAAGTCCAGGATGCTGTCTTCATCCAGCCTGTACTTTCCATGGATCTCCTCCACAGTCTGCTGGAACAGGGTGATGCGAGATCTGAAGATCCTTTCCTGGCGTCTTCTTCTCTGTGGTTAGAGTTCAGTCTCACGAAACAGTCCTTGGCAAAGCAAGGTAAAGTCATTGTCTCCTGGCATAAGATAAGGAACGCTGCTACTAAAAGCCTGAATCATCTGTTATGGCAAGAGTTGCAGCATCAGAGTTGATCGTCTGCAAGAAACTTTTTCCAAGAATCCCTATCAAACACTGGGCTGTCTCAGGCCTGGGACATCCAACCCGTCATGCCATCTTCAAAAAACGTTGGAAATCAACAAAAAGCCTCTCACTGGTAGAATACTAGCCCGCATTCTCAGTTTGCAGAGACGCCTGGATGACGATCAATGGCTACCGATAACTTACCCCTCAAAAATACTTCATCCGAAGCTACAAAAGAAACTTAAAAGAAAGGTTTTTAAAACCCCGTTTGGGGATTCTACATTCAACTCTGCATCTCCCACCAGGGCAAAGAGAACAAGTCTCAAACTGCCGTTGAATATGCGGCTTATCTCTGCATCGGCAGAGAACTAAAGGATGAACGGATCCGACTGCTCAAAACTCAGATCAACTCAAGAGGGTTCTGCACACAGAGATAGGTAGTGCCGAGCTGCTTCAATGCAGAGGATCCACAGCTCAACTGCAGGCTGGTAAAATTCATCATGCTGGTAGAAAAGTAAATGCCAAGAGCCAACAGACACACTCTGGCAGAAGCTTTCTCAGCCACTACGAAAGCAAGCAACCTCTAATCTGCAACAGGGTTCACAGCCTCTGCACTTTACACCACATGATCCGACCTCTTTTAAATCCCTCCACAGACATGACAATAAGAAACTCATAACTTGTTCTCATGAATGCACCACCCTTTTGCACCTTCAATTATGCAGGGAGAGTTAGAACATTGACAAATCGGCTCCCTTGCTATGTAACTGCTGCTCAATATATTTTATTTTATGTGTGGTTTTATTTTTGTTATGCTTTTTATCCTACTTTATTAAACGTGGGTGTATTGCAATGATTTTAATCTATTATGCAAAAATAAATTACTTACTTACTGCTTAGTTACATTGGGAGACGTGCATGGAGGGGCATGTATGTTTGAATATTTGATGAGGTATACAGAGGTGGAAAAACATGTTACTATTTGAAAAGTGCATCAGGCAGTTTTTGGCTGGATTCTTTTAATCTTTTATGCCTTGGGATTCATCTGCTGAGAGTAATACTAAAGCACAATGGCCAGAAGAGGAACCATAGAGAGAAGCCCTTCTCAATAAGCCTGCCCCAAAAGGTATGAAGAAATACAGTCGGTGTATTGAGTATTTCAAACAAAGGATTCCAAGAAACAAGACCATAAGTCAAAAATCATGAGTAGGTTTTTTTTTGTCCTTATATCACCAAGACTGCTGCAAATCCAGGCTCTCATCTTGGTACGCAAGAGTCAATAGAGAGCGGAATAATACTTGGAATGACAAATCATCTATGCAGGGTGTTAGGCCTAAGCGTAAATAAGTCGCTATGTGGTATTGGAAGCTATTGGCATTGGAAGTCATTAGATGGTGAAGAAAGGAGGTTGGCGGAAAAGCAGTAGATATGGGAGGGAACGATCCCAGGGCCTACGCTGTCATGTTTGTGGCATACATCCCCAAAATTTCTATACTATACAGTCAAACCTGTTTACTTAAAGAAAAACACTTTTTACCCTTAATAGATCATATTGGACACATCAAAGGGTTGCCAGATTTGTAAAAGACCCGACCCCTAAATGTAGAAGATGTGGACATCTTGAAGCAAACGATTAACATTAATTTGTGACTTGACCGATGCTTGAAGATTCTGGGAGACTGTGAGTAACATCATATTGGAAATGATGGGGGCCGACATCAAAAATCATGAGTGTGTTGCAAAATGCAGATGAATCAGGACATGCATATTAGGAGAGATTGATGCAGATTTACAGACCATCTAGTTGATTTGATGACCCACCAAAATAAGGTATTTTGTGATTTGTCTCTGCATTTGTGTTGGGTTTGCATCTGGAGAATAGTTTCGATATTCAGCAAAGTGTGATGTGTTGGCAAGCGAAATCATTATATGAAACCCTTGCCTACAAAAAGTATGTTAGTGACTGTTGCAATACTAAACAGAAAATGATGAAGGAGAAGTTGATGATCGCTCTCTAAGGTGGTCAAGGTGGCTTTCAGGCACCTGTTTTGGTGTTGTTGCTGATGTTGGTAAGCAAGGTGTTAACACACAAGGCAAACGTGTGCAATGTGTGCAAGGTGGAAATGAAGGTCCTCATGGCAGAGGTAGATTTGTTAACAATGCCATTGTGAGCAATGGTATTAACAATGCACAAATGAGATATAGTGCATATCACATCTGTGGGAAAATAGACACTGGAAACGTTATAAAAACAGAACATTATTTTAACACTGTGATCAACAATTCACACAGTCAAGAGTAGGCAAGTTATAAAGTATGTTAATTAAAGCTACATTCATGTTTATTTGTGTTGCTGCACCCCGGATGAGTGAATGTATGAATATCTACAGCCTATTTGCAAATAGGTATGGTTTCAGACACTCAGTGCAGCAAATGAGGGGGACCCAGCCAGATAATGGCTCCAGCAGCTATTGTTGAGCTGGATCCAGGATCCAGGCTGGGTCAGGAGAAACATGCAGAATGACCTCCGTATAATTTGCTAACATAAGTATGTTCTTCAGTGCCTGCACTTTGTCGGAAGCAGTAAGGAAGAGTTCTTATTTTCGCTTCCAGTTGTGCCCAAAACAAAGGCCTGATTTAAAGGGTCTCGGCGTTTCTTTTGTTTAATCATTATCTGGGCTAGTAGCTATCTGCAGAACAGCACCTAGATGCCAATGCAGTGGAGAGAAACAAAATGTATACAGTTTGTTATCCCTTCACAAGTACTATAATTTGGAGGTAGGTTATTAACTTTATTCAACTCCTATATGTAAGAGGTATGCATGCACTGTAAAAAATCAGCTGTTTTATGCATGTATGAGTAATTGCACAAAAAAATGATTTAACAAGCACTTATTAATGTCGTTTTTATTTAGTTCTTTTTATAGAGTTAGTCATCCACATTTAGGGTATCAAAGTACTTTCCATCACACACACAATATACAATCCAAATCAATGATACAAGTGGTTAAATCAATGTAGGGAAACGTTTCATAAGTCAATGAGTATTAGAATGTGTAGGAGTCATGTATCATCAACATAAGTAGGCATTATATTTTAACAGTGCATGATCAGGAGAAAAATAAACGCAGGAATTGAAATGTACCACATTTATTGGGTTTATCTGTACTAATACAACGTTATAATTTGACAAAGCAACCCATTTTAGCAACCTTATAATGACAGATAGAGAAAACTAAATATGATTCGAAACCCATGCCTTGCTGTTATCATGCAGCTTCTTGATGTCAGTTCAAAGCACACTGTGCTACATTAGATGGATTGTAACTTAAGAATTGAAAGTAACAAAAGGAACTCTATCAAAAGAAGAAGCACACTTACCTATGTACATAAGACATGAATCTGATATGCAAGGTTACACGATATGCTTTTCAGCAGGTTTATTAACCCTTTATGAGTCAAAACTATGATTAAACAAAACACAGATCTTTCCAGAAAGTGTATCAACCACCAAAGTTACCTTACCATTAAATATTATCCCTTGAGAATTGCTGGGCACACCAAGATCTCTGCAGCATTTGCCCTAACCCCACATAATAATTTAAAATGCAGCCTCGGCACTGATTCACTGTCACATTTGTTCTTATTGCCCATTTCTTTGCAGCTGATTTTTTTTTTTAGAGGAAGTTTACAGTTTGACAGTCAGACTCCATTTTTCATGACTCTTCTCCTTGTGACTCCACCACCTTTACACTGCCACACCTCGATCCCCAATTTATGGGTTCCCAAAATATGTTTTTTTCCATCTCTAGCACAGCAGACATACAAACATGTTCTGTCGTGGCTAGGGGTGAGTGAAACTGTTTTGTGGAAAGCAAAATAGAAACTAGGAGACATTTGCCTGTTTTTCTAATTCGCCGATTGGGTGAAAATGGGCTGCAAAAACATGCAAATTTGCTTTGCAGGCAATCCTGAGAAACAGACAAATGTAATAGTTTAGCCAGTTTTGGTGGTTCTCTTTGACAAAACGAAGTGAAGAGAGAACACTAATCTTGTCATCTGTATAATTTATTTGGTGCTCAGTTGCACTGATTTATCTGGCAAAAACAACACACATATGTTGTGGTTTAAATAAGACTGCACATGGCATATTTGGTAGGCAAGCACAATATAAGCTAGTTTTGACTAGTATTTACATCCCACAGAGCTGCACAAATTTCTCAATACCCTATGTTTGGGAGACGGTGGCATGGAGGGAGATTTAAAACAAATCTGATGGAATTGCTCCAAACCCAAGCAATATTTAGTAGATACATCTTGGGATATCCCATCTTGTTGGATCTACTTGTTGTTCTAAATGGAGTCTGAGCGCCAAATCTGCAATACTATTCTAAAGGAGATAAAATCTTGCTTTGGAATTGCTTGGGGACTCCAAAGATTGACCCATTGGAAAAGGATGAACCATCCTATTCCACACTAGCACATGTGGCTGTGGAATGTGATGGGCATCTAAATAAAGTGCCAATATTGTACTGGGGTGACCCATAAATTTTGAAACTGCTTGAGGCCCACCCTTGATGTACTTATCAGTAGGGTTCCTTTTTGTTTACACCTTGACTGAAGCCGTTCAACAAATTTGCATTCTAGAGATTTGTACCACTTGAAACAGCTCATAGCACATGCCCAATAGCTGGCACACTGTTTTTAAAGTGATATCATCACACTGAATCTATAAGGAGAACTCCTGATAAAAAATAGTAGCTTATCATGGAGTATACAATATGAAAAGAGTACAAGGGAAATTTATTGAGGTGTGGGAGGTTTGAGTGGGTAGGGCAGGGGGTGAGAAGAATTTTGCTTATTGAATAAGATACTATGGGGCATATTATCAAGGGATTTATCTCCGCTTTTTTGGCTTTAAAAGCCAAGAATGCGGAGATAAAATTATCTCCCTATTATCTAGCTGTCGCTAACACTAGTTAGCCACAGCTAGTAGGAGATAGCGACCATCTTGGGCCCTGCTTGGCATGTCAGAGATATTTATCACTAATGACATGCAAAGTGGGCGTGCCAAGATGTTAGCGACTGGAAACAGTCGCTAACATCGCTATCTCCTATTACCAACTTTTGGGGATATTTGCGCTAAGCGCGAATATCTCCAAAAGCTAACACCTGCCCTGAGCAGTTCTTAGCCATGTTATCCAATGGGCGGTGGATAACATGGCTAAGAGCATTAGCTCGGTAATGCATGAATATCGCTGACTTTACAGCGATATTCATGCATTTCGGCTGATTTTTATCGCTTAGGAGATAAACCTTGATAATAGCAAGGCTCCTAAGCAATATAAATCGCCGCAACACGGCGATAAAATTATTGCCGCTAAGCCAACATAGCGATAATTATCGCTAGTTGTTGGTAATATGCCCCTATGTGAGCTAAGAGCGAAACAGATGCTGATTTATAGTTGACGTGATGAAACATACGCATGCAATATGTGCTCAAATTGCCTGATGCATAAATAACATTCCATAAAATTGTTATTGTTAAAAAAGCACACACTGCGTACGTAATGGTGCCTGTGCTATTATTGAGTCTGAGGGGCATATGTATCAGAAACTGGTGGAATGTGGTGTTACGCCAAAATTGGTAATGCAGAACTTCATCAGTTTCAAAACGCAGGAATTTACAAAAATGCGCCACACCCTTGTGTTTCTCCTAAAGCTGGTGCTAAAGTAGCAGCCAGCGCAGGCACCCTTGTGCCATATTGCAAGCTTGCCTGTGCTGCAGTGGGGATTGTTCATGTGCAGGAAAGGACACCTTCCTGCACATAAACAATCTTTGCGGGAGATTTGCTGTTTCTATGAATGCAGAACACATGGAATGAGCTAAATACGAGGAGAAATAAAAAAAATCTCCTCGTATTGCCTATTTAAGACCAGGTACTTCCCAGTCTTATTTTTGGCGCTGTCCCATACCTTGTAAATATGGGGCAGCGGCAGCATCAAAAAGCAATGGGTGTTGTGGCAGAATGCCCACTGCAACACCAATAGCACGCCCCTTTCACGCTAAGTGCTGCGTGAATAGGGGCATTATTTACAAGGTGACGTTACGCCACGTTAAGAGGCTAAACGCCACATTGTAAATAAGGGGAAGAACTTAATGCCACCATAACGTCACTAAAACTGACGTCCTCATGGCGTTAAGTCCTTGTAAATATACCCCCTAGCCCTTTGGGACTAATTTCTTCTATTGTAGGGGGGGACGAATTTTGCTAAATTTTGCTACAATTTGCTTCGGCATGAAGCTTGCATCAAAAAGAGCCTGCCCAGCACTATTTATGGGACTAAAGCTCGCTTAAGGAAATCAAAACCTCAATTTAAAGCACACAGTATTCTTATTTTATTGCATATATATCTATAAACATACACGATTTTATGAAACTTAAATTGTTGCTTTTGAGTGAATATGGGCACAAGGTGGAAGGCAATCGCCATTCCCTCAACTCCTAGGTATTCTGACATTTATTTCGCACCTTTAAGCTTTAGGTTTACAGCAAAGAAAACGCTTGTCTTCTTCTCTGTGAACCTTGGCATGACCCTTTGGCGACTAAGCCTGCAAAATGTTAAAGAAGTAAACTGTATCTCGGCTCAAGTGAGCCGGCTTCATTAGAAAGCCACTAATCTCTTAACTTGGCCAGCCAGATAAGACTTTGCTACTACACAGAAAGTCAAAGTTCAATCAACCCATGGTATCTGATGTGCTGAGCTTCCCAAAGTTGCCTTCTGATCATTAGGGAATTTTATCGGGCAGGTCCTTGCTGGCGTGCTGTGATATGCATCATGATGAGAAGGCGAATGGCAGCAGCGCTGCGCTGATAAGAAGTTCCTCTTGGGAGAAATAAACGATCAGCACTGTTTCCATCTCTGATTGAAACCCCCCAAAAAACCACCGCTCTGACGTGAGTCGCTGTGTCAGGTTTTTCAAAGTATTTACACCTTAGTGCCGTGTTGGATAATAATGTTGCTTTGGGTGAAATGTTAGCCACTAATCTATTCATTCAGTAGATTAATTTATTAAAGCACGTGTATTGGCAAAGCCAATAGGTCTGGGACTTGAATAGGCGAAAGAGGTACTTCATTGGGGAGTTTGTGTGGGGCTCTGAAAAGCACCTTGGTGAGTGGTTGAATGAGATAAGGAGTCGGCAACTGAATGGATGAGTAAATGCCACAAAAAGGCTTGCTGAAGTTTGTTATGTTGGTAATTTTTGGTGAGCAGCACGAGGTTTCACAGGTGTTTATTTACAGGGAGAAGTATCATCAAAAGTGAGTCTACTGTACACACAGCTTCAATGTTCTCTTCATGTCCTTTCTGTTCTTTGTTCAGCCCTAGGTCATTTTGGATTTGGATTTTGGAGGGAAAGGATCACTCATCCTTTGTCTGCAATCTACGCTGCAACATCCAGCCTCAAAACTTTATTTTTTTGTGAAATCAGCTATTGTAATTGTTTTGTATTGTAATTGCATTTGCATAGCGCTTACTACCCGTGATGAGGCGTCAAAGCGCTTTTTCGGCAAGTAACACGCTACTCCAGGACCCATAGAGGATTAGTGTTGAATTAGTATAGTAAAAACATACAAGTACATTTTAAGTGGTGGATAGGTTAGTCAGTTATTTGAATTCACAGAATGATAGAAGAGGAAAAAAGGTTTGTATTTATATAGCGCTTGTTACACCTGATGGGGTGTTGAAGCACGCTACTCCGGAAATCCATAAAGGATTAGTGGTGAATTAGTATGGTGAAAAATAAAAGTAATTTGAGTGGTGGGTATTAGTCAGTTATTTGGAGTGAGAAGGATAGTGGAGGGATAGAAGGGGAAGAACGGTTTGCATTAATATTCCACCTGTAATGCCTGATGGGTTTTGAAGAGATTTTCTGGTGAGTAGCATGCTACTCCAGAACCCATAAGGGATTAGTGTTGAAAATTAGTATAGTGAAATATGAAGTAATTTGAGTGGTGGATATGTTATTCAGTTATTTGGATAGAGAAGGGTAAGTGGCGGGATAGAAGAGGGAAAGAGGTTTGTATTTATACAGAGCTTGCTACCCCTGATGGGGATTTGAAGTGCCTTTTTGGTGAGTAGCATGATACTCTTGAACCCATAAGGATTAGTGTTGAATTAGTATGGTGAAACATGAAATGTATTTGAGTGGTGGATATGTTAGTCAGTTATTTGAATTCAGAAGGGTTGGGGAGGGGTTGAAAAGGGAAAAAAGGTATGCCTTTATATAGCGCTTGTAACCCTGATGGGGTGTTGAAACATTTTATTGGTGAGTAGCACGCACTCTGGAACACATAAAGAATTAGTGGTGAGTAAGTTTAGTGGAATATGGAATTTGAGAAGTGAACAAGTTAGTTTGTTATTTTGATTGAAAAGGATAGTGGAGGGATAGAAGAGTGAAGGACTTGTTTCTTCTTTTTTAGGTCATAGCAGCAGTAGGAGGCTTTTGGATGAGTAAAAAGGGTTTTTGGAGGGGAAGAGTCAGAGGGAAGAGTTTAGAGAGGTTTGTTTGGGGCGATCGGTATAGCAAAAGAGATGTCAGATGATGCAAGGAGGGGTAGAGTAGGAGAGAGTCTAGAAAGGGTTATTTTGGGGATCATAGTAGTGGTATGGGGTTTTAGATAAATGAGAGAGTGGATGTAGAGGATATATTGACAGATGTATAGGGTGAGAGATAGGGTAGTACATTGGAAAGAGTTGTAGAAAGTAGTTTGAGATGAGTCAGAATGTTGGGCTAGAAGATATATTGGCAGAAGTATAGGCAGAGAAATAGGATAGTGCATTGGAAATGCCAAATTAGAAGAAAGTGATAAATATATAGATCCATCAGTACATTGAAAGTATATAGATGCATAAAGGAGATAAGTATATGTAGATTAAAGATATTGATAGAGGTACAGGATGAGAAATAGGGTAGATTCAAGACAGCACTATGCAAAATGTTTGTTGCTTGATGGATGGCATGAATCATTATATTTGCTCCCTTTTTGGATTTCTTTCATTTTGTTTGATGCTGGAAGACCTGGAGTTTGGGGTGCAGGCAGACCCATGTTGACTTGTATAAGCACGTAAAGGCAGGATATGTTTAAGAATGTTGGAGGCTTGAGTTGTATATATTTCTATATTTCCTTCTTTTCTTGTGTGAATTCGCTTCAGGTGTGTCGTTAGACTGGTGGGGCCTAGTCGGCAATAGGCAATTGAAGTATTTTTCACATTCCTAGTGCTGCTGTGCCAGAGATATGTTTTATTATTTTAGGGGCTTGTGGGTGTCTTGAAATCAGGCCAAAAGTAAGTAATTTTTGCGTAAATGTGACACTTGGTTACTAGGATGGAGGTGGCTCCCAGAGTCCAGGCCCAAGTAGCCAGACATTTTTCTTTGTTCCCATCCACTTTCTCCCCTATGTACTTTCCGTTCACTTTGGGTGTCTGAGTAAGATGGTTGATTAGTGTGTGTTTTTTGTAATCTTTTAAGTCTTCTGCAGGGGTAGCTGGGGATGCTAGTTCTTGAAGTATTTTTAAACTGTATTTTACTAATTTCTGGCAGTTTCAATGTTGTTGTGTTGGTATTATATTGTTTATCTTGATTGAAAATGTTTTTCCATTTTTGCTATTCCTTTACTGCCAGTGTGTATAGGCTCACAGATGGCCACTGTCACATTTAGGTATGTGTTTATGTAATCTTTTTCCTACAATGCTGCAAGTTTTTGCTGGTGGAGGATTTGGACTCCATCCAGTGTTGCAAAGTCATGGTCTCTTTGTTCTCCATACCTCTGTATTTGCTTGCCATATGGGTGATTACTACTTTGTTGTGCTATGTTTCTAAGAGTCGTAGGCAGCCGTTAAGTCTTTGCTCTCTGTGCCTCCTTCCTTATGACAACCATGGGTGACAACCATTTTGTGCTATCAGCGAGTGAGTGTGTGTGTGCATTGTACATGCAATTGGTGGCAATTCTGTCTTTGTTCTCAATGCATTGAGAGCCACTTTTAAAAGGCTTTTGCTAGATGCTTTGATTATTAAGCCCCTATAAAAGCTCACGTTAATTTTTCATTTTTTATTTTAAATATATTTCTTGAAGTTTAAAATTGTTCTTGATGTATTTATTTGTGCTTGTGGCTGATTGTAGCAGTCTTCAGTATATGTTTTTTTTATTAATTTGATTGGTTTTTGCCTGTGCCCCTGGCTCCCATATAGGTTCCGTGGATTCTGGTATTTATTTATATTTATTTATTAATTTCATAATTTCATAAGGGTTCCATGGGCTCTGGAGGGACACCAAGGGGGTCATTAGGATGATGGGCGGACTTAGTCCGCCCGCCATCCTATCGGAATTCGGGAGCGCCTGCCATAAGGGCGAGTTCCCGTGGGGGGTATTAGGATGTGCCCGCCACAGTGGCGCCACATCCTGCATTTTTAGCATTGTGGCGGGCGGTGCTCTCAGCACCGTCCGCCATAATGCTAAAAATGCATTACAGCATTTGCATAAACAAAGCGGCAGGCACCGCGCGGTGCCTGCCGCTTTGTTTATGCAAATGAAGGGGGTACCACAGGTACCCCCCCGTGTGCAACCCCCACCCCATCTTCACTCTGGGGGCCCACAGGGGGCCCCCAGAGTGAAGTCCGCATGCCTTTCCGTGGCGGCATTGCCGCCACGGAAAGGCATGTCTGAAAGCCCACGCTAATATGGCTGGCGGTGTCTAATAGACACCGCCACCATATTAAACCTTTTCTGCCCCGGTCGGGGCGGAAAAGCGGCGGACGGTCTTTCCATCCACCGCGGTCCCCCCCGCCATCCTAATATGGCGGGGGGGAACTCTGGAGAGGATGTCGGGCGGATTGCCCCCGCCAGAACGGCGGTGGCTACCACCAGCCTGGCGGGGGCAATCCGCCCGACATCTTAATGGGCCCCCAAGAATTTACTTATTAATTAACTTGATATTTACCTACGCCCAGCACCCAAGTGGGTCCTATCAGCCCTAGAGGAACACCATTTATGTACTCACCACTGTAATCAATTTTTGTCTGTCCCCGACTCCCATAACTCTGGAGGAACACCAAATCTTTATTTATTCATTTAATTGATTTTTACTTACCTGCCATAGAGGTTCCAAGGGACTTGGTGGGGGCACCAGTTATTTATTTATTCATATAAGAAATGCTTGTCTGCTCCCTACCTTCAATATGGGTCCCATGGGCCCTGAAAAGACACCAAGTATTAATTTATTAACTTAATCAATGTTTCCCTGTCCCCTAAACCTCATAGTGGTTCCTTAGAGGACTGTAGGAAATATAATTATTTATTTATTAGTGTATTCAATTAATTTCTCCACACCTGTGTCCCTTAGGGGCCCCATGAGCATTGGAAGGATATCAAGTATCTAATTAGCTTGTCCTGAATTTAAGTATTGTCCTATCTAACAAAAAAGTTAGTTTACAAGTGAGTATATTATTGTTGCAATGATGATGTTTGTAATGATGATGATAATGATGATGCTCATCATCATGATCATGATAAAGATGATGATAATGATGAGGACTTGTATTGCATTCACTACCACGGCCAAGTCTCACAGTCTTTGTTCTTATTTTTCATTGCCTGTGAGTAAATAAGAAAATACTGTGGCAGAGAAAAAGTCTGTAAATTTGCTAACACCATAGTTCAGAGACCTCTCTGCTAAGTGCATCTATTTGCTCCTGTGGATGACCAACAATACAAAAAGTAAAGAATATTGCTCCAAAGAAGAAGGCTCCTACAAGGAAAGCAGCTAGAGAGATTAAGTAGTCTTTTGCATCTGCTGGCATCAAGCCCTCGTTTTTTCCGAGCAATGCAGCATATCACCAGCACCCTTTCCTGTGCAGTGAGATGCTCAGAGATATATCATCCCTCAATCAATGGTATCATCACCCTCAAAACTAAGGTAGATGTCTCTCAATGCTGTGACTGCCGTCATGGCAGATAGCCGTTAGTCTGAATTTAAATTGCCCATCCCAGCATCACATTGAATAGTCCAAGGAAACTCACCAACCACAAGAGACTGGTACACCTGATCTCCCGGACGTAGGTGCAGAGCAAGAAGCTGACCTAGTTGCACAGCAGAAAGTTGTGACTGCTCTTCCATAAGAGTACCTCCCATCTTCTCCAAGCCCTCTCTCTGATGATGTTGACATGGAGTGTACTCTGAACATGTGTGACATTGAGATTATTGCACAGACTAAAGCTTGTCTACTACAGAGGAAGCCACTCTCACAACCATACAGCTACTCACACACCCAATCACACTGAATACAGACAGTGACACAACCACTCAGGTCACATATGTCAAAAAGTGTGTAACTTGTTAGTAGTACATAAAGCATAGTAACTTAACTTATGCAGTAGTTTAGTATATATGGGCAACACTCATAAAGGTTTAAAAAAAACTCACAATCATTGGATGATGTAATCAGTGACAACTTCAGTGATGTCACTGACCAGGTCATGAGTGATATAATAAGTGAGGTCATAAGCAGTGCATTGCAGTGGCATACGTATAGTTAGCTCAGGTAACTATAACTGCTGTATTTCACAGGTTTTGTACGAATGAAATAGAAGCCTACCTATAACATCACTGTAATCTTTGTTTTTTCAGTGAATTTCTACATTTTTTAATGTTATTTCCTAATTATAACATACCTGTTTTTAAGGTATTTCTGTTTTTTCATGCTATTTCCTAACTATAATCTTCCTGTAACCTTTGTTTATTTTAGTAAAATTCTACATTTAAAAAACTATATATTTCCTGACTGTAACTCGTTACTTTTGAGAGAGAGTGTGTGAGTTCCTGTTTATGTCAGGGAGTGGGTGTGTGAGTGGCTGTATGGGTCTGTCAGTGAGAGTTTGAATGGCTGCATAGGTTTGTGAGTGGGCGTGTGAGTATGTGTATTGGTCGGGGACTGGGTGTGTGAGTGGCTGCATGGGTCTGCGAGTAGGTGCGTGAGTAATGGTGTGGGTGTGTGACCAGTTTTGTGAGTGAGTGTATGAGTCTGTGAGTAGGTTTGTGAGTGACTGTATGGATCCGTAAGTGGGTGTTTGAGTGGCAGTATAGATCTGTAAGTGGGTGTGTGAGTGGCTGTATGGGTGTGTGAGTAGGTGCATGAGTAGTTTTCTGGGTGTGTGAATGACTGTATGGGTGTGTGAGTTGGCTCTTTGGGCATTTGAGGGGTGTGTGAGTGGCTGTTTGGGTCTGTGAGTGTATGTGAGAGTGGTTGTATAGGTATGTGAGGTGTCTGAGTATATGTGCAGGTGTGTCAGTAGTTGTGTGAGTGACTAGGACAGAACTTAAGCTCACCTGCCCATATATCCAACAAGAATTCACAGTTTTGTGCAGAATTTCTACCCATTGGAGTACTTTCTACAAGTTAATTAATAAGTGCCACCTCGTTGGGTAATAGCTAGTACATATTCTACACTACAGCTGCGTAATGGACCTCGAGGAAATGTCTCCACTGACCTTGTGTGCATGTAATTTCAGCAATGGGTTTGTTCCTCGAGCATCTTGATCCACAAATCTGTGTTAACATGAATCCTCAGCTAGAGAACAGGACAAAAGAACAAAGAGGGGAATTGCAATGAAACAAGGGTACTTCCTCTTAACTATATGAAGTAAGTGCTTCTTTGTTTGGTGGAGATGTCTTCAAAATTTCTCTGCCTCAAAAACGCATCACTAAAATTGGAGGGAAACGTGCTCAGAGGCCTTTTGGTAAGCTGTTCATCAGCTTGGGAAAAGGTGGGAAGACCTCTGCATACTACTAAGGAAAAAGAGCAGGCCAAATAGCCAGACCTTGCAGATGATTTTGGCCATTTGCATACTCATGGTAATTAAAAGGGAGAACCATGGACTCTGCTCTAAAGAGAAGAAAGAAACCTTGTTGCAGTCACTAGAGATCGGATTGCGCTCGAATAGATTAACAATGCATTCACCTTCATGAAGGATTTCATATTGTTTTTCAATGTGGAATACAAGAGGAATCAAACTTACTTTGCAGCCCAAAAAGTTTGGATCATTTGTGTTTTACAGAAGAGGAGTTTTAACCTGGGTACCTGCCAGGTTTATATTTGTAAGTGCTTTCCGTTGAGGTTTTAATTTCTGTGAAATGAGCATCAGGGCCATAATGGAACCTTATTTTTTCCCAGAAGAGTCTATAATTTTACCAGCAATATCTACCCAACTGAAGTACTTTCTACTGGGTACTTATGAAGTGCTACCTCCTTAAATATATGTCTAGTGGATATTCTTCACTACAGCTGCGTAAAGGACCACAAGGTAATGTCTCCAGAAACCATGTGTGCATGTAAGTTCAGCAATGTGATTCTTCTTTCAGCGTCTTCATCCACAAATCTGTGATAACATGAATCTTTGTCAAGAGAGCACAACAAGATTACAAAGAAGTGAATCTCCTCCAAACAGAGGCACTTCCTCTTTACTTTATGAAGTAGGTACTTGTTTGTTTGGTGGAGATGTCCTCATATTCCTCTGCATCAAGAACGTGTCACCGAAATGGGCGGGAAATGCACTTGGGGGCCTTTAGATAAGCTGTCCATCAACGTGGGAAATGGAAGGAAGACCGTCACATATTACTAAGGAAAACAGGGCGAGGCCAAAGGAACAGAGCTTGCAGATGTCTTTGGGCCTTTATGCACTCAGGGTGATTGAAAAATAGAACCATTACCTCTGCTTAATAATTAATACAAGGGGAGGGGGCCAGTGTCGTCCCCTCCCCAGGTGGATTTTCACCCCAAAGGCTCCAGACCCCAGGGCCCGGCCAAAACCTAGTGGGGAAGGGGGATGCTCGACCCTCTGCCCAGGCCATTTCAGCCCTGGGGACCTCATCCTCCAGGGCCCAGCATCCTGATCCTGGGTGCCATAGAGCTCACCCAGGGCACCCAAAGTTCAATGTTGGGGACAGCTGGGGCAACTTCTATGCACCTGTGGTCCCTGCTGGCTCCCTTCCTCCAGCAGGAGCAGGTTTTGCTCCTACACATAGGAAGCAGACAAAAATGCTGCTCCCTGCATACAAGAGTAGTGTTTTCATCTGCTTTCCAGCCAGCTTGACAGCTGGCAGAAAATATGATGAAAAGTGTGCTCCCAATGAGCAGGAGCAGTTTTACTGCTCCCACCTGCTGGAAGTGGACTTACTATTTCCTCTTGCTTAGCGGGAGCTGCCAAAACTCCTGCCAAGAGCAAACAGCTTTGTCCTGGGGATTGGAAACCTGAGACATAGGTGAGCTGGTCCTGGAGGGGTGGTGGTCCCCAGGGCCTTTAATGGCTCCAGGATTCGGAGGCATGCTGCTTCCCTCCTTTCATTTTGAAGGGCCTGTCTGGGGAGGTGGTGTTCTCTGGGGTCGAATTATGCCCAGGTTGGAGGGCGCATGGCCCTTTTCCTCTTTTTGTTTTTATCTTTGGCCCCAGTGAGGTGGTAGTCCCCAGGGGCCTACTGGGCTAAGTAGGGGTGTCCATGCAGCCCCCCTCAAATTTACTGTGAAAGCCCCGAGGAGGTGGTTGTCCCCGGGGCTCCTTTGAGCCAATAAAGAGGGGGTCAGTGGGCCCCCCTCCTATTCTGTAATGTAGTCCAGGGGAGGTGGTAGTCCCTGGGGCCTTTATAGGCCACAGGAGGGGGTCGCAAGACCACCCTTCCTTAATTTATCAAAATTAACTCCAGGGAGGTGGTGGCTCCATGGGTTCAAACTGCCCTTCAGGAGGGGAGTCGCAAGCACCCCCTTCTGTTTTGTTCAGTATACACTTGTCCCTGGTACCTGGCCCACCCGGGGCCGATGTATAAACAAGCATGGAAAACCATACTTGTTTTTTTTCTTTTTGCTGCAAATCAATCTCAATATTATTTGCAATTTTTTTTAAATGCCTTTTGGCCCTGGCATGGTCCCAGGGGGACCCAAGCACCAGGCCTAGAGGTTCAAAGTATTCCTACCCTGCCCCCTTCTCTTTTCATGCGCGCTTTTGTTTGGGACTGGCTGAGTCCGAGACCCAAGATGGCTGCCAACACTACAGAGATAAAGTGTTGGCAGCTATTCAGATCTCTTCACAAGATTGGAAGAATTCGTATAGGGATCGGGCTTTAGATATACGACCAGTTTTTTTCTTTAATATCTCCAAAACTACTTGATGAATTTTCTTCAAATAACAAAAATGTCAGTAGCCGAACAAAGCTCTACCTTTCTGCCAAACTTGGTGAAATTCCGTTCAGCAGTTCAGCCTGCAGTCGTGTTCAAAATCCCTATAAGAATTAGCATGGGAAATGCACGTTTTTGACCCCTCTTTTTTCTCTGCCCCCACTGGACGAATCTCCCCAAAACTTTACATGCAGAACAAGACACAGGAGGGCACTTTTTGGGGGGGAAATTTTGTGTAGATTCTTCAAACAACACAAAAGTTAGTTATGGTTGGTGAGCAGTACCGTCATAGAAGCGTTTTTGAGTTGCTTGTAACTGGGCCCATTTACAAGTCGATAATAAATTCTTTTGGTAGATGCTACTTTTTGACTATTTGGTGCATGAATAGTTTGAGGCTCATCTATCAAGCGGGGCTAAAAAAAAAGAGGGTTCCCAAAACATAAAACCCCTTTGCATTTCCCATAAATTTCTTTAAGAAGAGCTAGAGCAAAAACAGCTGAATTAAAATGCACAAAATTTGCAGGAAGCTAGATCTTGGTCAGCAGATTCTGCTTTTTGTGATTTGGTGTAAATCTGCTCAGTAATTTTTTAGGAAATGATGGTTAAAAAAGAATTGTACATCTGGATGGTTGGATCCATGAGAGTCTTGAGAGACTCCTGCAAGAGTGCAGTTTTAAAAATAGAGTGTTCTGATTGGCCCAGGGAGCTTTATTTCCCTTGGGCCACCTCACTCTAGTAGGAGTCAGACTTCTGCAGGAGCGAGGGTTCTGATTGGCTGTCAACAACATCAGAAACATGCTGCTGGCAGCCATTACACGGCTCAGGGCTCATTTCTCTTGTCCTGAAGTAAAAAATAAAAAGCAATGTAATGGGGCAGGATGGGGACACCCTGACCCCCTTACACCCCATGGGGGATACCCAAAGAAAATTGGCAAAAAATGTTGCAATCCCACGGGATCGTAAAAAACCCAAATAGAATAACAAAATGGTGGCTGGGCCATATTATTAATTATAAACCCCTACTCAATTATGGGAGGGGCAATGTGGCACCCCTTCCTGAGCCATTAAAGGCCACGTGGAGCCAATCACTGGGGCTGAAAATTGCAAATAAGGGGAGGGGTCACACAGCCCCCTATTCAAGCCTCTACAGGCCCCAAAAAACCCACACTAGTAGCCAACATTTCTTAAACTGGGGAGAGTTGCTGTGCGGCCCATCTCCTGAGTCTCCAGAGGCCCTGGGGATCCCATCCCCTTGGACCAAAATTAATTAAAATGGGGAGAGGTCCTACAAGGCCTCCCTCCTCAAGCCATAAAAGGCCCTGGAGAGCCCATCCCCTGCCCTAAATTTGCAAATAAGGGAAAGGGGCCATGCAGCCCCCTCCCCGAGCCTCTAAAGGCACCAAAAAGCCCACTACCAGAGTCAAAATTAGATAAAATGGGGAGGGAAGCCGAGCAGCCCCCTCCCCAAGCCATTAAAGGCCCAGGGAGCCCCGCACCACGGGCTGATTACTTTAAGGAAGGGGGGGCCACATGGCCACATGGTACCCTCCCTGAGCCATTATGGCACCAATTACCCCATACCCCCGGAACGGTTTACATAATAATCCACATTTATAAATAATCCACATTTGTAAAGCAATCACCCATTTGGGTCTCTAGGCGCTGGGGGCCGTCGGGAAGATTAGGCAAGCTATTGCCCAGAGTCACATGGTGCTGGACTAATCTGCCGTCGGTGCCGGGGATCGAACCCGTGATCCCCAGATTCCGAAGTCAGTCGCCCTGGCTGTGGCGCCACGCCTCTTCCCTGCATGCTTCTTCCTGGGGAGCCCACCCCCGTAACATACCAGTTTCTCTGGCCTCACCTGTGTTTGCTCCTGCTTGGCAGCTTTGAAAATTCTCCTACCCACTGAGAGTTGAGTTTTTATCTGTTTGCCTGCCCGCAGTGATGGAATCAGGAAAACAGATCAAAACATTGCTCCGGCCTGGAGGTAGCATCATTGTAGCTGGTCCCTTTGGGCAGGAGCAATGCTGGCTCCAGATGTATTCAGAGAGCAGACTAGGGCTGCAGGGGCCCTGGGGCTTCCCCTACAGCCCCCAAACAAGTGTATAGTGGGTGCCTTGGGTGGGCACTAGGGTACTCACCTTTCATATTATGGCCTCAGGTAATGGGTTCCCCAAGGCTGATGACGGCTCAGGAAGGGGGGTCCGAATGCTACTAGTGGCCCCCTTTACTTGTAGTATTGTCCCTGGAGGGTGGAGTCCCTGAGACCTAACAAGGCTCGGATAGGAGGGTGCATGGCCCCCTCTCTTTTATTTTAATTTGTGGCTCTGGGGATGGGATTCCTAGGGCCTAACAAGGCTCAGAGAGGGGTGCCACCCAACCCCTTCCCCTTTAATTAAAAAAAGAGAACAGCCCTGAGGGATGGGGTCCCCAGGCCTAATTACGCTCAGGGAGGGGGGCAGCGACCCCTCTCCCCTTTAATTTAAAAAAACAGCTTTGAGGGATGGGGTCCCCAATGTCTAATACAGTTCTGGGAGGGGGCCCCTTTAATTGAAAAAATGGCCCTGGAGGAAGGGGTTCTCAGGGCCCAAATAGACTTTGGGAGAGTGCCACGAGGCCCCTCCCTTTTAATAAAAAGAAAGGCCCTGGAGATGAGGTTCCTAGGGCCTAGTAAGGCTCTTAGAGTGGGGGATTGTGGCCCCTCCTTCCCTTTCATTAAAAGAGGCCCTGGGGGATGGAGTCCCCAGTGCTTATTAAGACTCAGGGAGGGTGGCCACTGACTCCTCTCCTATAAAACAAAGGACCTGGGGGATGGTGTCTCCATGGCCTATTAAGGCTCGAGACAGGGGCACATGAACTCCTCCCTTTTAAAACAGAAGATCCTGAGATGTCATCAATGATGTAATATGAGATGTTATCAGTGATGTCATAAATTATGCTATAGAACATGTCATGATTGATGTAATATATGAGGTCATAAGAAGTGCATGGCAGGGCGTACGGTGTAGTTAGCTCTGCTAACTATAGTTATTGTTTGTCTGTGTTTATTTCACTTCAAAACATTAATGCTATCACTGACATATTCACCTAACTATAACGTTACTTTATTCTTTGTATTTTCAATATACTCCGCAGACTGGAAACTTCGTTCTCCACATAAATATATATATATATAGTGGCGTACTGCCTACGCACTCCGCTAGTGGCAGCCAAAATGCAGCACTAGACCGAACTCTGTGTGAATACAAAAGAACGCTTTCCTCCAATTTAGGGAAAGTCACAGCACACAGCAGGAAGTTTTGATTTGCAGTTTTCTGATCCATAGGCAGAAAAACAAACATCAAAACATTGCATTTACATGCCTTTGTCACAACTCTGATCGTCTGCTTTACAGTGCAATATAAACTGAACACAGTGCATACATATTGATAAACAAAGAAATTGGATGAAGCCAAGTCAGGCACATATTGGTGACATCTTAAAGGGGCTAATGTCACATCATAATGCATGTAAATTCATAGTGCACCACTGGTCAGGGTGGATTAGCTTATGTTTGATATAGCACACTTATTCTGGTTCATTAATAGTTACAGATCTGTGATATCTGCTGGTCGATTTTTAGTTAAAGAGTGACAAGAGAGAAAACATTCTTTGGAAAGGGGAGCTTTACCTTCCTCATATATCATGGTTCCAAAAAGGCCTAAATACTCAGTGTGGTGAAATCTTAGGATGGTTTTAAATGTAATTTTTCTTGATAATGAGAGTCCTCCTTTGAAGAAATTATCTGCTAAATAGATCACTCTTGTGGTTCTGTTTTCCTTTAGAAGGGTTTCAGACACGAAGGCCTTGAATGTAGTCAAGAGAGAATTCCCCCGTGAAGAGGTTTCTTTATAAATCACTGGTTACGAAGGGCCAAATTTAGAGTTTAGCAGACAGATTACTCCGCCAAAAATGTGATGGATATCCTGTTTACCTTATTGAAAGTGCTGTAGGATGTAATGTACTTTTAATAATGCACATGGAATATCTGTCATGTTTGTGACAATGTATCCTTTCAGCAAACTCAAAATAAGTCCTCAAAGATTTACCTTTCACTATATTTCACTGACATTTTGCTGATAATGTCAAAGTGTGCTAAGAATGTCAAATTGTGTTAAATGTTTCAATGCTATGAAGCGCAGATTGATACTTTTGGGTTCTCGCTTTTTAATTTCTTTCAAGATGCTGTTTGTATACGTTTCTTCACTCACTTTGACATGAGGGGTATAACAGCAAATTGCAGAAGCACGACATATGTGTATGTGTTTTGGTCTCACTCAGGAAAGGGCGCTATAGCAGCAAAAGCATGTTTGACTTTTGGAAGTTGGATGCTATGACAGCCACTGACTGGTCTTATGAATCTACTCCGAAATCATCTTATTACAAGTAACCTATGTATCACAGAATGTGATTGACAGACTTTGAACTTCTCACAATTAAGTCTCTGGAAATGCAATTCAAAAAGAATCTCCCTTGCTAACATGGCAGGAAGTTTAGATCGGTGGACATTGTTTAATAACAGCACTCATGGAATATTGGAATGGTGCTTACTGTGGGATTTCTTTCAATCAATATTGTTATTTCTAGAAGTTTGGGGTGAAGCATCTATATCATCGTAGCTCCATATTTTCAATAGCATCCAAATCTCCAGTCATATTAAAGAGGAAAATTTCACATTCTGGATAAAACTTTTCAATCCTTTGCCTTCTGACTCCAAACACTACAGGTGTGTTTTGTCATCCTGCACAGCTGTAAATATCTAAATGTCTATAAAATCAACATATGCTTGTTGGTTTAAGAAGAAAATAACCCTATTACAGAAAACAAACTGGTAGAAATGGGATTTCTGGTTGGCTAGGGTATAAACCACCTTGTAAATGTACAGCAACATGAAGTGAAATAACTGTCTTTGCTAATTTCAATGTCGGTTCTTCAGAAAATGTAACATACAACATACCATGGTGCTGCTTTTAATGTTATGTCAGCGCTAACGAACATGTCATGGCTCAGAAGTAACAATCCAGATTAGTGTTTTATGAGGCCTTCATTAGAATACACGGCAACCCACATAACGCCTCTCTGTATGTGCAGAGTTAAGACTCGGATAGTGCTGGAAAGTCAATTAAGACGCCAAAATGCGGCTTAATCGCCGCGCCTTCGCTATCTATCTCCCTGCAGTACTTACAAGCACTAACCTGAAATGGCAGCCGCGCGCCGCCTTCAGAAGTTCACTCAATCAAAGGGCCGCGCTCGAGCTAATCAAAGATCCTAAACAAGTGGAGCTCTTCGCATTGGCCACCGGGGGATTAACAATCCAGTAGCCACGGCCGCGCGCTTCGATCCGAGCACCTGCGCGTAATGAGAAGTCCCCAAAGCCTTAGATCACAGCCAAGGCACGGACTGCTGCAGAGCTAAGTGGAAACCCTTTAATTCCTGAGGAGATCCTATCGCGCCAGATGAAGATGGATCTTGCCCTCTGTGCGCCGGATGATTAGAAGAATGGGAGAGGATTAGGGGAGATGCAGCGAGAAAAGCTCAGTGGCTCATTTACATGGCATTACGGCTGACAGATAGGTGTTAAGAGAGCGCGGTAACCCGAAGGCACAAATGTAGCGGAATTAAAGCTGCATTTATTTACTCAGGCTATAAAGGGATTTGTTCTGTTTATTTTACCTCATCCAGCGTGGTTTTGTCTATTAGACACTTTGATGGTCGCTCAATTGCTCCCTCAAACGAATTGCGCAGCTGCTGAGAGACTTTTCTTTCATTTTAAATAAGACATGAAAAATGCGTGTCAGCTGGCTCGTGAGCTGCCAGGCTGTATTTCGTTAGACGACGAATCTAAAGATGTCCTGGTATTTACTGGAGTCACTGATTTGAAGGCTATCATTTAAAGCAAACAAAAGACACTGTGCAGTGAAGATGTAAATGTTCTGTTTACTATTTTGAGACATTTCTGCTACTTGTGTTCAGCTAACGAGTCAAAATACTGCTGCTGAAAAAGTGCCAAATGTACTCATCTACAGTGGTGGACCTGCCAATAAATTAACAAGAACAGCCGACCTGGAGAAGCCAAGGGTCTGCCTTGGCTCTAAGCACAGCACAGCTATGAAAATGTATGGTATATAAATCGTTTAACTTACATATGTAAATATGAAAAAGTCTCTTCAAAATTCAAAAATTGTACTCACCTTAGTGCTTCATATTATATCACTCTATAGAGTGAGGAGGCAGTTTTAAAAAATGAACTTAAAAACATTCAGCCTTTCTGACAACAACCCAGCCAGTGAATGAAGAGGCTAGTCAGTTGTCATGTGTACCATGCAGCATACATCATCACTAATGGCTTCAGACCTTCCACCAATGGACTTCTTGGCACACGGGTATACATCAGTCGGAACAAGCAAAAGGCGATGTGCTACCCACTGAACAGCAATGACGATGATCAAGTAGTCTTTAAGCTTAGGGTCAGAGTGGGCAAAGTAAAGAAGATCGACTGCGACAACCACCAGATGCAGAAGACGTGGCACCAAAATGGATACAATACTGCTTGGGTGCCACCTAACAGCAATATATCTAGTATTAAAAGTGGTCAGGAGGAGGACTGTGTCTGGGACCCCAAACGAACCTCTATTTTTGGTATCAGCCACTGCGAGGATGAGCAGCTGAAGACTGAACTGAAACACCTGATTGCAAAAAAGAAGCGTGCGTCCAACGCCAGGAAGTTCAAGAAAAGACCTTGTAAGGCCTGTCGGAAATAAATGAAGAACACCCATACTTTTGATGAAGTGCTGGTCCTGCGAGAAGACCATTTGTCCTTTCCTCTCTGAGCATAAGTGCAAGGGTTAAAATAAACATCCTTGCTTACTTAAGACATCTGACCTCCATACTTTCATGATCTTAGTGTGGATAATGATGAGGGAGGCAAGAGGTCATGTCAAACTTGTATAAAACATCCATTCGGATGATACCGCTAGCCAAGTGTGTGTGTTCAGCACTTAAAAACAATATATCAATATGTAAATGGCTTATGGTTGGGCAACACAATTTAGTGATAGAAAGCAAGTCCACCCTATGGACTAAATGTTAACTGCCACTCATGTAAGGTTTAGTAGTGACTAAGTTAGGGGATAGGTTTGTTCATTCTGTAGGCCTAAGTTACTTTCAACTAACCAGCAACAGCATTTCAACAAAGGATGTCTAAATTTGCAATACTGCCAGCATCATTTAACTAGATTCATAATTTTGGATATCATGAAACTATTTTTTTTTGGAAGCTTGTGTAAAAATTCTCCAATTTGTTTTAGCAGACTATTTTGTCGAATACAATGTTTAAAACATAATTTGCTAGGTTTCATTTAATTTCGAAACCAATATTTGGAGACTTTTCCCGAAACTAAAGAGAAAACTTTGCACATTTCATAAGATCCATGATGGTCTCCATAAAACTCAAAGAAACTGGCAGGAATTAAGTGCCTCAATTTCCTTGCAGTCCTGATCTGTGAGTCCTGGGTATTTTATGCGACTGCACAGGATTTGTAATAAATGATGTCATGAACTCAGATGTGAAATATATATGCATTATATTTTCATGTTCACTATGTCTTATCTTGTACAGATGCTTAGCACTTTTATTTTATATGTCAGACCAGTACGCACTCTCTCTTAAAATCTTTTGTACGCTTTAAAAAATTGACTAACATCTCTGTAGAAAATTACTGGTCATGATTCCCAGAATCACAGTGATTAGATTTGTATCACTACACATGGGACTCTATAAAGCAGAAAATATGCAAGTGAAGTGTAGCTGTGAGTCACAGGCTAGAAAATAAGTGTTCTCATGAAAGTTATAATATAGTTAACTATCTCATGTCTCCCTTTTGCCGCTCCATTGAGGATGTATGGTAACTTGTCCCACTGGGTAGTGCTGGGGGCCTCTTCCCATGGCCAGGATACAGAAAGAGACGAAGCTGAAAGAAGGCACTAATTACGGGGTCAAGAAATGCCCCAGGCTAATAGACTGAACAAGAGGATCCCCTCCTGATGGTGCATCTTGGTGAACCTAGGTCTGCCAGAACAGATCTGCCTCCCCTCCCCCATTCCCTCTATCCTCTATTGGTGACTTCTTCTATGTTTGACTAGGCAACTTTAACTAAATGTAACTATGCAAAATTGCTATTCTTGTTTCTCTTGACCGCTGAGACCTGAGCAACATGGCTGATGCTCGATGGAGATGCTAGACAGCTATAGAGGAGATTGGCCCTGGTTCACCCCCTCGGCTGTCACCTACCCAGTCAGACATTGGGCACAGTGCTCATCGTCTCACAGCTGTTTTACTATGCTTTTGTAGCAGATGTAATTTGTAACTTGTAACACAATGATCCTCATGTAAAGCGCTCTGATACCTCCGGGTCTAGCCAGTGCTATATAAAACTCATCAAATAAAAATGTATGTGTGGCCTATGTGTTATTATACACGTAGCAACATTATAGTCTATTATATAAATAACAAGAGAGGGTTTTGTACAGCTCCCACCCTGAATTCATGTATTTCAAGGTGCTCTCAAATGAAATAACAAAGAAAAAAGAGGCACAGTGAAATAACATATTTGCATGGGATCATTCAATTTGTTCAAGGGTGGAAGGTGGAATTGATCCTAGATTTTCTTGTTTCACATTGTGCAATCTAGTTACTAAAGGGTATCTCTTTCTCTCTCCTTCACTTCATCAAAGTTAACACTGTAACTTTAATTCATGGCGCATGAGATTGTAGTGTGTAGAAGACAGAAGTCACATGAAAGCTCTGCTTGTTTTGGGCTTAAGGATCTTCTTTAGTCCTTGAATCAGAAATAGAATTTCACTGTAACTTAAACATTAGCGTAATACAGTCAACTTTCTACTTATCATGAAACCACTAGTACCTTGAAGAGGAAGGGATATCAAAAACCTAAACCCAAGAATATGTAATTGCAGGAGGAATTGTGCTGTAAAAACATAGCGCCTCATTAGGAGTTAGGAGTGCAGGAGCAGGACCGCCACCTTCCAGCACCACCAAACCCATGTTGAAACCACCTGTGATATCAGGAGCTGTCTCCTGTCTTGTGGGTGGTTCTTTGGTGTTCCCATTGCGGTGCCTATGAAATAGGCACGGCACTGCAATGGGAATGTCAAAGGCCATGCTATGCAGGTACTGGTGTGCATACACACAGGGGAGCACATGATCTGCCCCCCTGTATGCATTCATTAACGGCTGAGGCACAAAGGGGGCCAGTAATGCCCCCTTTGTTTAATCAGCACCACACTTTTCATGGTTGTTGCACTGCCATGAAAAGTGTGGTGGTGAGGAACCTCTTGAGCCAAGCATAAGACCCTGCTAGACAAGATTGTAGAATCCTGTGAGTTTGAAATCATGTCATATGCGGTTAATAGTTCAAAAGAAAAGTTGGTTCTGTTGGGTACGAACAACACTTATTTTCAACGTTATTATTTGATTTCTGTGTGGTCTTGTAAACCAAAATACAATACCACCTGAATAACTGGTACCCCCTCTGAAAGAAAAAAGGCAACTTCTTACAATCAATGAAAGAATAGCCTGCAAGTGACTCTGTATTCTCTTTATATTAAATGAATCACACTCTTACGAAAAAAATTTGTCTGTACAAAGACTGTCAATATCTCCAATATAGTGCAAAAAGTGAAAACAATGAATAGTAATCACAGAACGAAAAACAATAATTCAAAAGACATTATATACACAATCAATGCATTCATTTAGACAATCTATACATATATACAACAATTTACAAAAGTTCTTGTTTTGCAAAGGCCATCCACTGGTGTAAACTTCTTGAACCCTTTTAATTTCTTTTATTTAATTGGAGTTCTAGAGTTAAGGGGCCTGTAGGAAGTGTCGAAGTTTCAACCCTATCAAGCGCCAACTTGTTGGTCGCGGCGGGTCTTTATCAAGACGAATATGTGCACGACAGTCCTAGATTCCAAGTACAAAGATATCACCTGAAGTCTCGGTAAAATCGTCTATTCGGCAATATGCGATAACACTGTCTCTGTTCAATCCGGCACAGTGGCTTCATAAAACTGGTAACAACCGGCTACTTGTGACTTCCGACGTAACTGCTCGAATCAGTCAGCTCCTTATATATAATATGCGGTTAATAATCAACTAGTTTTTCTGATGGGGTAGGATCTCGAAGCCACCAAAGTTAAGTTTTCTAATTGTATGAGAAAGGTGGCTTCTTGGGTGAATCTGCGCTGTTTACAGCTAAATGGTGGCAAGATAGAAATTTTACAATATGGCAAGGTGCGGGAATTTTGGCCTGAGAGCTGTTTGCCTGGTGAGCTTGGTACTGCCTGTTGCCCCAAGAAAGTGGTAAAAAATGTGTTCATGTTGGCGAATAACAGGCTTAATTTGGTGACCCAAGTTAACTCTGTGGTTCTTGCTTTGGCATTTTTCGACTGCTCAGGAAAGTGTTTCTGTGGCTTCCTCTCATTTCAAGAAATACTGTAATCCAAGCTCTTATAACTAGTCATCCCTACTATAGTAATGTGCTCCTGGTAGCTGTAAATGAGCCTCTTTTGTCTATATTACAGGTGGTGCAGAATATGGCAGCCAGTTTGGTTTGTAATCGTCCTTCTGGTACCCTTCTAAACCAGTGCTAAGAGCCTTACATTGACTTCCTGTCAGAATTTGCAGACTATTTAAACTTCTCTGCCATGCACACAGAGCTTTGTATGGAAATGGCCCGGCTTAACTTCAATCAAGGCTTTCAATCTAACATCTGGGATTCTCAATCCAAATAACTGACTAACATGTCCACCAATCAAATTACTTTCATATTTCACTATACTAATTCACCACTAAGCCTTTATGGGTTCCAGAGTAGCGTGCTGCTCACAGAAAAAACTGCTTCAACACCTCATCAGGATTAGCAAATGCTATATAAATGCAAACCTTTTCCCCTCTTCTATCCCTCCACTATCCTTCAAAATCCAAATAACTGACTGACATATCCACCACTCAAATTAATTTCGTATTTCACTATACCAATTCACTGCTAATCCTTTATGGGTTCCGGAGTAGTGTGCTACTCGCTGAAAAAGTGCTTCAACACCCCATCAGGGGTAGCAAGCGTTATATAAATGCCAACCTTTTCCCTCTTCCATCCCTCCACTATCCTTCTGAATCCAAATAATAGACTGACATATCAACCACTCAAATTACTTTCATATTTCACTATACAAATTCACCCCTAATCCTTTATGAGTTCCGGAGTAGTAATGCATCGTCAGGGGTAGTAAGTGCTATATAAATGCAATTACACTACAATACAATACAATTTAAGGTCATTGGATAAGGCACTGGAAGTTTCCCAGCGTATTCGCACAACTCTGATTGTTAGCCATTCTTTCTAACATCGGACCCTTAATCATTGCCACAAGTTATCATTTCAAGGCTGCTCTTGGCAAAATTTTTAATTTTTTTAACATAAATGCTGAAAACCTGTTTACTCTGAGGCTCTAGCAACCTCTGACCTCTGTGACTGTAGTGATAGCGCCGGGATTCTCCTGTAGGATTGATTTTGTGCGCTATACAAGAAGCGATAACATAAAATAACATAACATAACACATGTAGCCCCAGCCAGGAACTTGGCAGCAGACTTGGTGGCTGACACCTGCTGGGGCCTTGCCTCCTAAAGCAACAGAGATTGCTTGTTGGTATCCAACCGAGGATAGAGTTACCCCATTTCTTAGAAGTCTCCATTTAAAAACACAGGCTGGACTGGTAAACAACATCCAGGTGGCAACCCTAGCTGAAGATAGGGTGTGGATGGTGTCCTGGGAGTGAGTGGTGCAGGGGAGGAGGATCCTGTTCTCTATGGGCATGTCATTCACCATACATGCCAACATTTTGGAAGAGGAAGTGGGATGTTTAAAAAAAAAAAAAACATCGGAAGAATATATTTCCCCCATTGACTTCTATTGTAGCAGTGGCATTTTAAGGCATGAGAAAGCCAAAATTAATTCATATTTTGCCCCATAAATCGTGAGTCTCCTATCTGAAGTAGGTCTATTACCATGTATGTGCATGTTTCAAACAAACAAAAAGCATCCTCTTGCTGATGGCGTCACAGGGAGTCCTTTATCTCCCAGCAGTATCTGCCCTAGAGTAGTCTCCATCCCATAGAATGAGGTTAGTCCTCCTCATTGACTCTTTGCTAAGAGTGTGTTCAGCCCCTCCTGGACACGCTGCTGCTCAGGGACCTCGTGTTTGTGCAAGTGCATGTTATTCTGGTCATAGTATTTGTCTTTCCTGGCACTGAAGATTGCCCTGTAGGTCTGGTGGCAAGTTTCCTAGAGCTGGCAGACATGGCACAGGAGGACCGTGGTGATCTCCTACACTATGGCACTAGCCTTCTTGCACGTCTGCCACAGGAGTGCTGAAGTCTAGCTCCTGGCCTCTGATAAGCATACACAGAACTCAAGCGTTGGTTCACTACAGGAATAATGATCCCATACCAACAACACATTTGAAATCCATCAGCCTGAGGCAGCTCTTATCGTGTTCCTTTTAAAAACGGAGGAGGGGAGAAAACAAGAAAATTTCACCTTGATTTTTAGGGACTGTAGAAAGCGGGTAACCAAACAATCTATTTTCTAGAGCAGGAAAAAGAGCGCGATTACAAAGACCACTTAATAACTTCCGTATGAATGTTACAAAAACACAATATGAAAAGAAAGACAAATCATCGACAGAATTTCTAGCGTCCATGACTAATTGCTAGCATAAATCCAGTCAACCTATGAGTAAATGGAGCGCATTGATCACTGACTTACATAAAAAAATATTTTTTTCAACAACCTCTTGCAACCTAAAAATATATCAAAAATGTATCTTCAAAGTGCAAATGCAACTATCAACATTCCTTTACTCTGCGTTAGGATCGTTTAATAAAGTGCATACCTAGAATTGATCATAGCTAAACCATTGCAGTTAATAAAGTGCAAACATAGTTAAGAAAAGTGCAAACGTGCTTGCATATGACGTTAAGATCTATTTACAGTAAAATTAATTAATTTATAAAGTGCGAGAAAAAACTAGGCCGTGTTGCCCTGCATCTAGCAGTGGCACCCACCCTCTTTGCATACGCCTCCTCCCATTTATAAGTCCTACACATCTTGCTTATCCAACGTGATTGTTGGTTGTAGATAAGTTCTCCAATTCAGTAAAATGAGAGGCCTTGCCACTGTTATGGAAATTAATATAAAATACTGGTGATTTTTCTTAAACACCTTACCTCTCCTGAAAAACCGAATAAACCCAGCATACAAGATGGAGCAATTGATATAGACATACAATGACTAATAGCTGCAAGCGCATCTTTCCAAAATTGCCATAGGTTAATACATTCATAAAAAATAAGCACGCAACCACCTTCTTCCAGCTTTTTACATCTAAAAAACTGATTCCCCAATGTTGGAAACATTTCATATAGTCGTCGTGGCGTGTAGTATGCCATCCATCTGGATGGCCCTATGGCCCATCGTGCTAAGCTGGTGCCAGTCTATAGTGACTTTACATCCTGTCACATTATGAATTTTCTGAAACCATCCTGTAATGGAATTATCCCTATTGGCTTTCTGGTGAAGTAGAAACCGAAACAATCTCAACTTCATTGTGAGTAAGGGCTTCCCTGACAAATCCTCTTTGAATCGGACAGAAGAGGCAAGGAGACTTCCCCACAGGCTACAACCCTCCTACAGAAGGGGGCACTTGTATGCACGCTTTAACAGAAAATGGCAAAACAGGAAAGCTAGCTTTCAATTATTAAATTCCATTGGAGTTACTGAATGCGATCCTCATGCTGCCCTGCCACAAGTAACACCACCAGCTCGTTAACCACGCAAAACTAGAGGGCCCAAGAATTGTAAGCGCTAAAAACACACAACTAATTTATTCACTTGAAATAAAAACAATCATAAAATCATACTTAAAAATTGTGCTCAAAGTATACGAAATATTTGGAAATTATGAGTCATACATTTACGAACTGTTCCACCGTGCTCAGTCACACTTGACATCCGTAAGATACTGTGTATACTATGGCCTTTCTACCCACCCAGTTTAGCAAGTGGTCAACCAAGACCCTCCAAAGAACGTTCATTGCTGTGTTTATAAGCAATATAAGTATATAATATTGCACCCCCACTGCTATTTCTAAAAATAATTTATATGCAGCGAAACCACGACTGATCGATAGATGTTTTATTGCAGGCCACATTACATAGTACTGAATGTCCACAGAACACTTATAAAGGAAACCCTATCCAGACCTAGACTTGGGCATGGAATTCTTGATTGATATGCTAACTTATTCTGTATTTATTACTTTTTTTTATAAAGTTTGTTGCTAAAGAGTCTGAGCTACTACTCACGTCATCTGGCATGTTTTCTTCACAATTGTGTTAAAGTCTTTTCTTAGGGAAGACAACATTGCTCAAAAGCATGTATGTAATTAGTTACAAATATACTTGGTCAAGGCACTGTTTTTAAGAAAGATCTAAAAATCATAAAGTAGATATGTATTAAAGAATGTTCTAAATCTCCAGGATGTATAGTCCTGGTAAATGGAATGAGTAGCCACTTGTATTTTATTCCGAAGTCTAATACTTGGGTTGTCACTTCACCCGTGGCTATTAGAGTTAACACTATATCAAGGGTGCTTAGATCTGTTTGCATTAACATATCGAAGTGCTGACTTGGGGCGGGGTATTGGAGCATAGTGGTTTCAGTGTGTGCCCTGGTCTGAATCCAGATTGGAAGTTATCAAGTAGGTTGAAGTCGTTGATGTGCTGACTTAGTTGCTGTTGTATACACTTCTCCAATGCTTTGGCTAATAGCGGGATATTGGAGATAGGTCTAAAATTGTCAGGGGAGGCTGGATCCAGTGATGTTTTTTTTAAAATAGGGAGGACTTGGCCGGCTTTCAAAGGGTCCAGAATCGAACCCTGCTGGAGAGAGGCATTGATTATTGTAGTCCAACAAGGAACGATGGATTGGGAGGCGGCAGCGAGGCAGTTGGAAGGTAGTGGGTCATTAAAGTGGTTATTAGGGTTTAAGGTAGAGAGGATTTTGGAGATGGAGTCTTTGTTATAGTATTCAAAGTCAGTCCAGCGGCGAATGATGTCCCAGGAAAAAATGTTGCATGAAGAGTTCCCATGGCAGCAAGGGTGCAGGTGAGGGAAATAATCCAAACGCTCTTGGAGGATAAGGGTATAAAGACAGTTGAGACAACTAAATAGCTTGCTCCGGTTGTCATCACCAAGAATGCTGATGGGTCACTCATTTGTTTTGTGGACTTGCACAGCCTAAATGAGAATGTAATTGTGGATACTTTTCCACTGCCTAACATAAATTAAATTATGTTGATGTTGTCAGGGGGGAAGTATTTCATGAAACTGGATTCACAAAGTGCATACCATCAGGTGAATCTTAAGTCACAATCGAAACATTTCAAAGCGTTTGTTAAAAATGGTGTTTCTGGTTGGTTAGGGTATGCACATAAGCCAGGCAGAACTCACCACTCTAGTCACGGTGAGGGAGTTACACACACAAGATAACCACTGCTCACCCCCTTGGTAGTTTAGCAGAGCAGTCAGGCTTATCCCAGAGGCAATGTGTAAAGCATTTGAGCAACTCACACGCACACCAGTGATATACTAGTCACACCACAAAAGAGCCTCTACACAAGGGTATATGAAAATATCCTTTGTATTGTACATAAAACACATTAGACCACAATCACACAAATCAATAATCACCTTGCCAACAAGGCAATAGTCATGAGATTAGATAAGTCATAAAGCACTTGGCAGAAATGAAACAAATACATTAACCCACACTGACATAAATCAATAATCCCTTTGCCAGCTAGAACATTTTTATAAACATTTAGTGCAACTAAGGCAATACTTGTATGTTGCTCACGTCATGCAAATATTAAGACATTATCACTATGCACATTATCATCCCAATACCTCCTTACATCAGACCCTGAAATTAATCAGATTATGAAATATCACAAAGACAGGGGGAAACACCATCAACAACACGTTGAGGGCTGGTAGACCAGCCATCACGAATAAGGCACAGGCATTACCACTTCTCAACCCAACCACAAAATCCATAGTGCACCAATGCTTCTTTTACATCTTCCATGATGTAGTGCGTATCGTGTTAATTTCATGTTTGGTCAGATAAGATCGGTGATGTGGCAATATATGCGCCAATTTAATGTGGTGAGCGTCACAATCCTCTACTGCGAGGTGTGGCATATATCGTATCGGGTGGAACCAGTAGTACTCGTATTGCGCTTGGGCGCATAGGTAATCTAAGAATAGATCAGGCACTGTAAATCCGCCTGAGGCATACAGCAGTGTCATTGTGTGCAGACTTATTCTTGCTTGTTTCCCCGCCCATATTAATTTAATCAAGTTCACACGTAGGCGTTAAAAAATAGGGTCTGACGGTGTAATAGGAATGTTGGTGACAAGATAAAGTAGCTTAGGGAGGATCGCCATTTTTACAAGAGATATCCTATCAGCTAAAGACAAAGGAAGTGTGATCCACCGGGCTATTTGTGTTTCTAATTTATCAATCGCAGTGCCATAATTTATCCTGAGCACAAGTTCAGAGTCGCAGTGAATCCAAATTCCAAAATGTTTAATGGGCTCTTCCTGCCAAACTAGTGGGAAGTCCGTGTGAGGTGCTTTCATGCTTTCAGTTAGTGGTATCACTGCCGATTTGGACCAGTTTATCTGGAGACCTGATTGCCTACCAAATTTTTTATATTCTCTAAGTATTGGTGATAAGTTGGTGTTAGGATCTCTAATATACAGTACCATATAATCTGCATACAGTGATATGCCAAATGGGATGTAGACTGAATTTCAAGGCCCTATGAGCAGATTGCTGGCGTATTTTACAGGCTAACAGTTCGAATGCAATAGAGAATAGTAGGGGGGATAATGGGCATCCCTGCCGCATACCTCGTTGTATTTGTAATATACCTGATATATGTCTATTGACTTTGATACATGCAGTGGATTTAGTGTAGAGTAGTTTAATCCAGTTTATGAACATAGGTGGAAGTCTGATGCACTGCAGAATAGTAAACAAGTAAGATCACTCGACCGAATCAAAAGCCTTGGCTGCATCAAGGAGTACAGCCACAGTCTTCAATTCGTGATTTAGTTGATGTAAAAGGGTGAATATTGTTCAAAGGTTATGTGCTGTAGATCGGGAAGGTATAAATCTCAATTGGTCAGGCAAGACAATTGCTGTCATAAATGGTTGCAGTCTAGTAGCAATAATCTTAGCCAGTATCTTAGGGCCCCATTAGGATGGTGGGCGGCCGCTGGCCGGGGCGATCCGCCTGCCATCCTCTCAGCAAAGACCCCCCGCCATATTACAATGGATGGGGGGTCCCCGGCGGACGGAAAGACCGTCCACCGCTTTTCTGCCCGGTCGACAAGTCGACGGGGCGGAAAAGGGTTCAATATGGTGGCGGTGTCAGTTAGACACCGCCAGCCATATTAGAATGTGTGCTGGGACATGCCTTTCCGTGGCGTCATTGCTGCCACAGAAAGGCATGCAGAGTCTGCCTGCGGGGGCCCGTTGCCGGCCTCCAGGGACTCAGGGGGTGGGGGGTGCACATGGGGCAGTTCCATGCACAACATGGCAGGCACCGCGCGGTGCCTGCCATGTTGTGCATTGAAGTGCACGACATGCCTTCCTGGCGTTGTGGCGGGCGGTGTGCACCACCCGCCACAATGTCAGGAAAGCAGGATTCACCTGCCAGTGTGGTGGGTGCATCCTAATCTCTGTAACGGGACCTCCGTACCTATGGCGGGCGGGCGGTCCCATTCCAAGGGAGGATGGCGGGCGGACAAAGTTCGCCCTTCATCCTCATGACTCCCTTAGTATCCGTGTTTATTAAAGATAGTGGCCTATACGACTCAGCCATCTCCGGGTTTTTATCCGGCTTTAGTAATGCTACTATTAGTGCTTTGCGCAGCGTTGGGGGGAGAGTCTGATTATTGTATGCTTCATGATAAATTTCTAGCAGATATGGACTAAGTAGGTCAGAATATGCTTTGTAAAATTCACCCGTATAGCCATCTGGTCCTGGAGTTTTGCCATTTGGTAGTGTTTATATAGCAGCTTGTACTTCTATAGTGATCGGTTGTGCTGGAAATTCATGTTGACCGCCTGACAGGCATGCTAATGCAATATCTTTAACATACTATAGCATCTCCTGCGTGTGCGCTGTGTCCCGTGTTTTATATAGCGCTCCGTAAGTGTCCATAAATGTGCATTGAATTCCGTCTGTGTCATAATGTGTTATATTATTGTCATCTACCATTTGTAGAATAGTATGTTGCTTGTGCTCTATGCGCACTTTGTGTGCAAGTATGCGTCCAGGTCTGCCTCCCTCACCCATCCTGCGTGCTGTGTGGCGTTTTGTTATATATTTCATCCCAAATGTTACCTAATATATCTGCACTACGAGTGGTGTCGTATTCCATTTCCAGTTTTTGAATGCGTGCCTTAAATTGCCTTATTTGCGTGCGGATATCTTTAAGGATCCCCACAGTGGTACTGATGCAGGTGCCACGCAATGTCGTCTTAAAGGTTTACCCAAATGGTGCACTTCGCTATCTACCAATTTTTTGATGGATGTAAAAAAATCTTCTATTGCCGTGTGAATTGTCTCGGCATAGAGGAGGTCCAAGAGGGAAGTTGCATTGAACCGCCATACAAATGATGGTGGGGTGTATGTCGGGACTTGAAGGGTTAGTAGGACAGGTTTATGGTCTGACAGCGTTTTTGGGAGGTGTCTGATGGTAAATGGACATAATATTGAATCCTAAATATCGAATTGCATTAATATTGAAGTTTTTATATCGACATTACTATTATATCGTAGTTAACAATATCGATGTAATAAATATAGGTTTTTTTGTTAAAAAATATTGAAGTACAAAATATCGAATCAGCAATATCGTTAGTAGATAATATCGATTTTTCAGTGTTGTTAAGAATATCGAAAACAAAAATATAGAATGTGCAAAATATCGTTTTTTGTAAATGACAAAATAGTATTTATTGATTATTGACTAATTTATTATACGTTTAACTGTATTAAAATAATTTTTGTAAGATCTGTTTTAGGAGCAGGATGTTGGGTTATAAGGGGACAAGGGTGGGGAGTGTTTAGAACATTTTAGTATAAATTCACACATTTAATAAAAAATTTGAAATTTTAAATTAATTAGAAATTAGAATTTCAAATTTAATTTTGAAATTATAATTTTGTTTTAGGAGCAGGATGCTGGGTTATTAGGGGATAAGGGTGGAGAGTGCTTTAAAAATATTTTTACAATATTACAAATTAAATACAAATTTAGAAACATTTAGTTAAATTAAAATAAGAAATGTATTTTTAATTAAGAAATTATATTTTTGTTTTAGGAGCGGGATGTTGGATGATTAGGGGATATGGATGGGGAGTGTTTTAAAAATATTACTATACAATTAGAAATTCATTTAAAATCTTGAAATTTTTTAATAATTTAAAATTAGAAATTTAAATTTAAAGTTGAAATTATATTTTTGTTTTAGGAGTGGGATGTTTGGTTATTAGGGGATAAGGGTGGGGATTAAAAAAAATATTTGTATAACTTAATATTTAAAAATAACTTTGTGAAATATTAAATTAGTTTAAATTATGAAATTGTAATTTAAATACGAAATTATTTTTTTCATTTAGAAATATAATGTTGGGTTATTAGGGGATAAAAGTGGTGATTTTATTTGAAAAAAAATAACAGTAATAATTAATAAATAAAATTAAAAAACATATATAGTTTTAGAATGATGTTTTATTGTAGGAAAATGGTGAGGTAGTTAAAATATTATGTAACAAATGTTTAGTGTCCACCATTTTTACAGAATTCATGATTATTGGAGTTTGAATAGTTATTAATGTATGTTTACTGGCCAGAAATTTACTAAATGTATTATTGACTGGAGCTGCAATAGTAAAATATATATAGGTAATGTCCAGCACCTTCCCTGAATTTATCCTAACTGGAGTAGGAATAGTAAATTAAAAATGTTTTGTGTCCAGCACCTTGCCTGACTATATCTTAACTGGAGTGGGAATAGTAAATTATATATGGTTAATGTCCAGCACCTTCCCTGACTTTCTCCTAACTAGAGTGGGAATAGTAAATTACCACCCACCACATTACAATGGCGGGGGGACCACGGCGGACGGATAGACCGTCCACCGGTTTTCCGCCTGGTCGCAGAGTCAACCGGGCGGAAAAGGTGCTAACATGTTGGCGGTGTCTGGGAGACACTGCCATCCATATTAGCATGTCTGCTGGGTTGTACCTTTCCGTGGCGGCATTGCAGCCACGGAAAGGCAGGTGGTTTTTGCCATTGGGGGCCCTGGGATTCAGGGGCGTGGGGGTGCACATAGGGGGTACCTATGGTACCCCCCCTACAGTTCCATGCACAACATGGCAGGCACCGCGCGGTGCCTGCCATGTTGTGCATGGAAGTGCAGAGCATGCCTTCCTGGCATTGTGGCGGGCGGTGCTGACTGCACCGCCTGCCACAATGACAGGAATGCTGGATGCACCCGCCACTGTGGCAGGCGCATCCGAATGTCCCCCACCGGACCCCCGCGCTTATGGCTGGTGGTCCCTTTTTGTGATGAGATGGCGGGTCAGGACAAAGTCCGTCCGTCATCCTAATGACCCCCTTAGTGTCCAGCACCTTCCCTAACTGGAGTGGAAATAGTAAATTAAAAATGTTTAGTGTCCACACCTTCCCTGACTTAATGTTAACTGGTGTGGGAATAGTAAATTATATAAGGTTAATATCCAGCACCTTCTCTGACTTTATCCTAACTGGAGTGGGAATAGTAACTTATATATGGTTAATGTCCAGCACCTTCCCTGACTTAATGTTAACTGGAGTGGGAATAATAAATTAAAAAATGTATAGTGTCCAGCATCTTCCCTGACTTTATCCTAACTGGAGTGGGAATAGTAAATTATATATGGTTAATATCCAGCACCTTCCCTGACTTTCTCCTAAGTGGAGTGGGAATAGTAAATTATATATGGTTAATGTCCAGCACCTTCCCTGACTTTATCCCAACTGGAGTGGGAATAGTAAATTAAAAATCTCTAGTGTCCAACACCTTCCCTGACTTAATGTTAACTGATGTGGGAATAGTAAGTTATATAAGTTTAATATCCATCACCTTCTCTGACTTTATCCTAACTGGAAAGGGAATAGTAAATTATATATGGTTAATGTCCAGCACCTTCCTTGACTTTATCCTAACTGGAGTGGGAATAGTAAATTATATATGGTTAATGTCCAGCACCTTCCCTGACTTAGGGGCCTATTCCGATGTTGGACATCGGTCAGGAGCCATAACCAACCGACCTGCTGTCGTCGGTTACGGCCCTGCAAGTACGTTCGGTCGCATTTGTATGCTTTACAATGGAAGCATGCATTCCGAGCGGAATTCATGCCTGCATTTTGTAAAGTAGGGGTAGAGTTCATCCCTGCACCCTGTGGCCGGCACCCCAAGGTGCCTGCCACCGGGTCCAGTGATCAACAGAGGGGCACCACAGGTGCCCACAGGCCCCCAGATGGCAGCTTCGCACCCATGGGGGCCCTGCTATTTATACAATTATTATAAACATTTATAGATTCTGTATACATAACATAAAGGATTGTATATTGAATGATTAACAGATATTGTAAAATTATAATGCTGTAGTCAAAATCCTTTAACATTATGAAAAAAATAACTTTATTACATGTAATTATAATTTTAATTAACATTATTAATATGCAAAATATTAATAATAGTAGTTAATACATTGTTGCATTGCATGAAAATATTTTTTGCGACAGGTAAGTTTAATTTTACATTTGTACATAACTAATATGTATTTTTAATATAGATTACAATTAAACTATATATATATATATATAATTATAATATTAATAAATAAATAGATATATTAAATATTATTATAACTTTACAAAGTATAATAATAATCCACATTTGTAAAGCGCACAATCACCCGTAAGGGTCCCTAGGCGCTGGGGGCCGTCGAGCTATTGCCCAGAGTCATATGGTGCAGGGCTAACCTACTACCGGAGCCGGGATCGAACCCTGATCCCCAGATTCCAGCGTCAGTCGCCCTGGCCGCGGCGCCACACCTCTCCCTATAGTAACATTTAAACTAATTTTTAAATACACAGAAAAATTGTACAATATAAGAAAAAATATTTGTAACATTTACACTTTACTATAATGCATTATTTTAACATTATTAATTTCTTTTCATATATTTAAGCAGCCATTTTAATTTCACCGGGACTATTTTGTAACCGCGTAATGTTATTTTGGCTCGTTCAGGACCGGAGAAGCTCGCAGTTGGAAGCTGTATTGCGTTGAGCAAGGTAAAGGGAATTTTAATTATTATATCTAACTTAATACTCATGTTTAAGTCTAGTTAGGATGTATATATTGTATTTATAGTAAGCTTGTCGTGTTTTTGGTGTGCTGTAGGTGTTAGTTATATTTTAATGAGATGTCGTGAGTTAGTGTTTGAGGCAGATCATAATATGATTAAATATGTGTTGTTTTGTTAATATAAATTAATGGTATTTTATTTAATCAATGTATTTGAGTGTAATTGTGTGGGTGGGTATGTTTTCGACATTTTACTTTTAATTGACGCCACGTTAAAGAGAAAGACGCGTTTAAAAAAAAAAAGAAGTGTGTATTAGTTGGTTCAACTAATATTGTTATCACACTTTCTTTTATTTTTCGGGATTTCCAGGAGCGATTTTTATATTTTTGAATCATTTTTGTGTTTTTGAGGGCTTCAAGTACTTGGATTTGTCGAGGATGGATTTACATTGGACCTGTTGGATTTTTGCATTTTTTTGGAGGGCTTTCTTTTACATTAACATGGATTAACAGACAGATGCATGGATTATTACTTGTTGGCATACATCGTCTACTGCTACATAAACCATAAGTCTAATTTTTCTTATTCATTTGGGTGGGAAAAGTTGTTATAAATATTTGTGATATATAGTATATTTTGATAAATAATATTTAATTGTAAAAATATATTTATAATATTAAAAAATATATGACATTTAAATAACATTTGTTAAAATATAATATTAACAAATGTGTGTAAAATGTTAGTTTTGTGAACAAAATTGTTTTAATAGGTGTGGAAATGTACATTATAAAATGCTTTTGGCTATTAGGGATAGGTACTCTAGGCCTCTTGTTGATGGATATAGGTTTACCTGACTTTAGAGTAGCTCAAACATTTTTTTAATTTGCTTAGTTAATTTTGGACCTATTTGAGTTACAGGTTGTTCCATCCGTAATTCTTTATAGCTTTGTTCTTTCTGTATAGATATTGTGGTAGTTTCTGTAGGGTAGGTTTCGCTCTGCTTGTTTTTGCTTTGAAGGCATTATGCCATCATTCAACACTATTAATTGTTTTGGCTTCTTTGGTTAAGGTACTTAGGTACACATTCCACCAAGGAATGTAGACCTTAGGTTGTCTTTTTATGCCCTGATCTGTGTAGCCTTCTCACCCATGTGTCCTCAAATCAATCAATCAATCAATCAGAACATTTGTATAGCGCACTACTCACCCGGAGGGTCTCAAGGCGCCGGGGGGGGGGGGGGTCCGCTACTGCTCGAACAGCCAGGTCTTGAGGTGCTTCCTGAAGGCGAGGTGGTCCTGGGTCAGGCGGAGGTGGGTCGGGAGGGAGTTCCAAGTCTTGGCGGCCAGGTAGGAGAAGGCCCTTCCTCCTGTGGTGGCTCTTCGGATGCGGGGGACGGCGGCGAGGGCGTGGCTGGTCGATCGAAGCTGGCGCGTGGGAGCGTAGAAGTTGAGGCGGCTGTTGAGGTATCCTGGTCCTTGGTTGTGTAGGGCTTTGTGTGCATGGGTGAGGAGCCGGAAGGTGATTCTCTTGTTGACCGGGAGCCAGTGCAGGTCTCTCAGGTGTCCGGAGATGTGGCTGCGGCGGGGGATGTCCAGGATGAGTCGTGCTGAGGTGTTCTGGATCCGCTGGAGTCTCTTCTGGAGTTTGGCGGTGGTGCCGGCGTAGAGGGAGTTGCCGTAGTCCAGCCGGCTGGTGACGAGGGCCTGGGTGACCGTCTTCCTGGTTTTGGTGGGGATCCATCGGAAGATCTTGCGTAGCATTCGCAGGATGTTGAAGCACGACGAGGAGACGGCGTTGACTTATCTGGTCATGGCGAGGGAGGAGTCCAGGATGAAGCCCAGGTTGCGTGCGTGGTCAGTTGGTTTGGGTGCGCTGCCCAGGGCGGGGGCCACCAGGAGTCGTCCCAGGCGGAGGGTGAGGATCCCAGGATGAGGACTTCTGTCTTGTCTGAGTTCAGTTTCAGGCGGCTGTTCGACATCCATTTGGCTACGTCTGTCATCCCTTCGTGCAGGTTGGCTCTGGCGGTGGCGGGGTCGTTGGTGAGGGAGAGGATCAGCTGGGTGTCGTCTGCGTAGGAGATGATGTTCAGGTTGTGCTGGCGTGCGATGGCTGCGAGGGGGCTCATGTAGACATTGAAGAGAGTTGGGCTGAGCGAGGAGCCTTGAGGGACGCCTCAGATGACTTCGGTGGCTTCCGATCTGAACGGGGGGAGGCGGACTCTCTGTGTCCTTCCGGCGAGGAAGGAGGTGATCCACTCCAGTGCCTTCTCCTGGATTCCGACGTTGCTGAGGCGCTGTACTAGGGTGCGGTGGCAGACAGTGTCGAAGGCCGCGGAGAGGTCCAGGAGGATGAGGGCCGCTGTTTCTCCATTGTCGAGCAGGGCTCGGATGTCATCTGTAGCTGCGATCAGGGCGGTCTCGGTGCTGTGGTTGGCCCGGAAGCCAGACTGCGAGAGGTCGAGGGAGCCGTTCGTCTCGAGGAAGGCGGCCAGTTGCTTGTTGACGGTCTTCTCGATGACTTAGGCGTTAAAAAATAGGGTCTGACGGTGTAATAGTGTTGTGAAAGAATGGGATGTCCACATAAAGCGTAGTCTTCATATGATGTCTTTAATCACAGATAAGGAACAGCTTAAACAACCACTAACTGCCCAACAGACAGTCCGGCTCCAACTGCCCGATGGCAGCACATGAACGTTCCACATTCTAGAGGCTTGCGTGCTGGGACACACGCAAGCAGCATACAACACACCTCCCCCCCCAAAACACCAAAAAAAACTAAGAACAAACATAATCTTTCATTTTTCCAGGAGGCCGCGAGACGCGCACACTCCTTCTGGGCACCACGTCTGTACTTCTTTGCACAGACTCATCTTGAATCACAGGTGCTAATTCAACGACATCAACTAAGACATCAGAGTCATTGAATACCTCCTGCGGGCCAAGGGTGGTGACGACAGGTACACCAGAATTCGTAGGCAAAGACACCTGAGAGTTTTGCACAGTTTTGAAATCATCCAAAAACAATTGAACATTATCCTCAGCATAAGAGTGAGTAAGACATTTCCTAGGATCCATCAACAATTTGTTAGATCTAACAACAGAAACACGTCTGAAATTCCAAATTTTTCCCCCTTCCACACGTACAGCCTTACTAAATACCTCAATTACTCTGACAGGATCCGACCACTTAGCCCAACTCCTACCAGACGTACTTCCAAATTTCACACGCACCAAATCGCCAACTTTGACCTTGTGGCGTGAAACCTTTTCCACAGAACGTTTTCCCATTTTTCCTTGATAAATCTTGATTCGTTCTTCCATTTCTTTGGCATTGCAAACAGACACACTGGGGCCATTGGATTTCAACCACCAAGGTAGCAACCTAGATCCAGGTTTGCGACCTCTTAAAAGTTCGAAAGGGGAACACCCCGTCACCGAATTGGGTGACGTACGATAAGTGAGCAAGGTGGCACTTAATGCCCTCTTCCAATTCAAATCGTTCCTGACCGCTAACTGGATAGATTCCTTGACCACTCTATTAAAGCGCTCGGTCTGGCCATTGGCTTGAGGATTATAATTGGAAACCCTCTTGTGAGATATACCATGATCTTTAAAAAATGTTTCAATCTCAACACTAGTAAACTGCGTCCCATTATCTGATATAATCTCAGAGGGGAGGCCCTCCCGACAGAAAACATTGTTAAGAAAGTCAATGACCTGCCTGGAAGTGATTCTTTCAACAATTTTGACCTCTGGCCATTTCGAAAAATAGTCTATTAAAACTAATCCATAGACTTCCTTGCAGCCAGGCAAATTTAAAGGACCGATGATGTCAATGCCTAACCTTCTCCAAGGTCCTTCAGCATACTCAATGGGAGTGATCGAGGAGGACAATGGTTTCACACTCTTGTCACTGTTGGAACAAGAAATGCAATCCCTGACCCATCTATCCACAACAGCATCCAAAGAAGGCCACCAATAGTATTCCCTTAACCTCCTCTTGGTGGTGGACATGCCCATATGACCCTCGTGGGCAATCTTAATTAATTTCTCCCTGACTGACAAAGGAGGAATTATTTTGTCGCCCCTGGTGATAATGTTGTTAAAACACATGAGCTCATCCTTAACCTTAAAAAATGAACTTAAATCACCCGACAACTTCCTTTCTTCAGGCCACCCACATTTAAGATAAGTTTTAACCAAACTTAAAGTGTTGTCCTCAGACATTGCCTCCACCCAATTTTCTTCACTAATGGCCTCTGAAACATCCACATTAATGTCTTTCATGGTGTACGCTACGTCACACTCATCAGATTGTTCAATTTCGTGATGAGGTAAAGCTAACCTTGACATGCAGTCGGCATGCACATTGAATCTACCAGGGATATACTCCACAGTGCATCGATACTCCTGTAGTTTGGCCGCCAACCTGGCCAAACGGGCTGTAAGCATCCTTCCACCACCCGCAGCCAACATACTCACCAGCGGCTTGTGGTCAGTTCTAAGCACAAATTTAGTGCCCCACAAAAACTGCCGGAAATGCTGGGCTGCCCAAGTGCACGCTAATAGCTCCTTTTCAATAGTCGAATAGTTGCACTCAGCACCTTTCAAAGTCCTTGAAGCATACGAGACTATACTTTCTTCACCCATACCTTTCTGCATCAGAACCGCACCCAATCCAGTATTACACGCATCCACAGAAACAATACATTCTTTACCCACTACAAACGGTTTCAAGAACGGAGCAGAACAGATTTCCTTCTTTAACACATCAAATTGTTGTTGCTGTTCGTTTCCCCATACAAATTTTGCACCTTTTTTAAGTAACAGTCGAAGAGCAGCCACTTTGGAAGCATAGTTCTTCACGAACTTGCTAAAATATTCAGTTAAACCAAGGAAAGAAAATAATTGATCCCTATTGGTAGGAGGAGGAGCCTGTGAAATACTGGACACATGATCAAATTTGGGTCTTATTCCTTCCTTGGAGATCTCATGCCCCAAGTAATCTACTTTCTCCTGTCTGAATTTGCACTTAGCCAACTTGAGGGTCAACCCCTTAGATTGTATCCCTCCCAACACAGTTTTGAGATTCTTATCGTGTTCCAGAACATTATTGCCAAAAACCAGGATATCATCCTGGAATGCAATGGCCCCTTCACATTCACTCAACACCTCTTTCATTAAGCGCTGGAACACTGATGCAGCGCTGGCAAGGCCAAACGGCATCCGTAAGTAGCGAAACATACCCTCAGGCGTGACAAAAGCTGTTAGATTCCTAGACTCCTCATGCAAGACAACCTGGTGGTATGCACTGGCAAGGTCTAATGTTGAGAAAACGCTTGCACCGGAGAGAGTGGAAATAAGCTCATTGATTTTGGGTAGGGGATGCATGTCAGACCATATCTCCTTGTTAAGGCTTCGAAGGTCCACACATAGACGAAGATCGCCACTGGCCTTTAAGGATAAAACAATAGGGGAAACCCAAGGAGAAGACTCGATAGGCTCGATGATGTTGGATTTCACTAGATCATCAAGAATCCCTTTCAACTTGCTACGATAAGCTAAGGGTACATTCCTAACCCTATGCCTTACAGGTACCGCATTATCCTTAAGGATGATCTTATGCTTGAATTGGGTATACTCGCCTAACTTCTCCTCAAATACTTTTGGGAATTCCTTCTTGATGCTATCTACAAATGCACTGTCATTCGGGGCTACCATGCAAACTGGCCATGGAATGGTCGGGTCAATATATACAGGTGGTGAAGCATTGGGGTCTAGCTTAATGCCCATCTCCTTCTGATGGGGCCAGCCTAAAAGCGATTCCCCTTTATTGGCAATATATATCTTAGCTTGAGTGAACCTGTCTTCAAATTCAACCTTTGCCCAAAAAAAACCAATTAATTGAATCTTGTGACCAGAATAGCTGCCAGGTTTGATATCAGGACTCGTGAATTCTCTATTTGGCCACAATTCTTCAAACAAATCTCTCCCAATTATGGAATACCAGGCACATGAATCTACTAGCATGGGAACCTCTTTTCCGTCTATGTGAAATACAGCAGAAGGAAAACTTTTGCATTCATCAGAGGAAACACAAGAAATACAGTTGAACTCACTAAATTCCGCATCAAACTCTTCTTCGTCTACAGAAATACAATTAACTTTTTGTGGTGAACGACACATCTTACCAAAATGACCAGTCTTTTTACACTTAACACAGACCTTATTCAATGCGGGACAACTTTTAAAATTCCCCACATGTTCAAAGCTTCCACATCTGTAACAGATTATGAAAGAGCGTCTATTATTGAACCTATTTTCTTTCATGAAATTTTCATTAGACCTGTTGTCTCTCATAAAACCTTCTCTTTTAAAATTGGATGCAACAGGTTTCTTCTGAAATGCTTGACTTCTTACAACGGAAACTTCAGGAACGGCTTCTTGGATCTTGACTGAAATGGCCTGACTCTGACCTCTAATTTCAGACACGAACTTTTCTGACTGTTCGATCCCTTTAGCTATATTGACCACAGCTTTTAGTGAAGTTTCCGTCCCTAACCACAATCTTTCTTGTATCTTCTTGCTCTTTGTCTTCATCATTATCTGGTCCCTAAGCACCTGTTCATAATTGATTGTGTCGAAGGCACAGGAACCAGCAAGCGCACGTAACGCAGAAATGTAGTTCTCTATAGTTTCATTTTCTTTTTGCGCCCTTGAGTAAAATTTAAAACGTTCCATCACAGTATTTACTTTTTTCCCAAATCTGATGGCAAGTTGCTTAACTGCAATTTCAAAGACATCTGTTTCCGAGTCAGAATCTTCCAAAGGAGGAAGATCAGATAACTCCTTAAGCCCTTGTCCACCTAAAGACAAGCGTAATAAATCTAATTTCCTTTTTGCCGAACAACCTTCCTCCTCTAAAACACTGACATAAGCCAGAAACATGGGATACCACAAATCCCAATCCATTTTCGGTTCTCCTGCCACAGGTAAAAAATGTGGTGGTACCATAATATTAGACATGGCTTTAAGGTGAAACCCAAATAATCCACTAAAAGTCTCTTAAATTAGGTTAATATCTATTTCCAGCAAATAAGTTTATATTGTTTTGCACAACATACAGTTCTTGTGAAAAACGAGAAAATAAAAAAAAATTTGCGTTTTGTCAGTCTCCTTTTTTTTCTTATGCTTCCCTCAATATGCTCGTGAACTCTCCCTACTCAAAATGGCCGAACCAAAAAACGATGTGTCTCCCAGAATGCACCGCGATCCAACCCTGACGTCAGTGCAGCAGAAGGAGAGAATGGTGGACCTCGGCGTTCTACTGCGCAGTTGGGATTACCGTGCTCTCACGTAAGTGGCCTTGGTTACACAACGTTTTATTCACTCCCCTTTCATTCAAGTAAAAATTGTGTTTCTTTCGCTAAGTATCCGCCGCGGGTGCCATCAAGTGCACAGAACTATACTGCCGCTGATCAGAAACACACCGAATGCTTGTGCTCGCACTATTTTTAACAAAAATGAAACGGAGGTCCCACACTGCCGCAGGTGCTCCACCGTCAATTCCTACAGATCACTTTCCCCGCTTATGTGTAATTCTTTGCCTTTCCGCCTTTAAATAACAGCCGCGGGTGCTATCAAGTGCACTGCCATAAACTGCCGCTGAGTAGGAACACGCACAATGTTTGCGCTCGTACAAATTTTAAATCGATGCGAAGCTTAAACACTGCCGCAGGTGCTTTCAAGGCACAATTGATTTTATTTTAAACCTGCCGCTGGCGCTTTCAGTGCGCATACATGTAAACAAATTTAAAGTCTTACTTCTTGTCAGAACCGACGTGAACGCTGTTTCCTCTTTTTTTTTTAACTTGAAAACTCGTCTCCTTCAAGGGTTGTTCCCGACGTCGCCAGTATGTTGTGAAAGAATGGGATGTCCACATAAAGCGTAGTCTTCATATGATGTCTTTAATCACAGATAAGGAACAGCTTAAACAACCACTAACTGCCCAACAGACAGTCCGGCTCCAACTGCCCGATGGCAGCACATGAACGTTCCACATTCTAGAGGCTTGCGTGCTGGGACACACGCAAGCAGCATACAACAAATAGGAATGTTGGTGACAAGATAAAGTAGCTTAGGGAGGATCACCATTTTTACAAGAGATATCCTATCAGCTAAAGACAAAGGAAGTGTGATCCACCGGGCTATTTGTGTTTCTAATTTATCAATCGCATAATTTATCCTGAGCACAAGTTCAGAGTCGCAGTGAATCCAAATTCCAAAATGTTTAATGGGCTCTTCCTGCCAAACTAGTGGGAAGTCCGTGTGAGGTGCTTTCATGCTTTCAGTTAGTGGTATCACTGCCGATTTGGACCAGTTTATCTGGAGACCTGATTGCCTACCAAATTTTTTATATTCTCTAAGTATTGGTGATAAGTTGGTGTTAGGATCTCTAATATACAGTACCATATAATCTGCATACAGTGATATGCCAAATGGGATGTAGACTGAATTTCAAGGCCCTATGAGCAGATTGCTGGCGTAGTTTACAGGCTAACAGTTCGAATGCAATAGAGAATAGTAGGGGGGATAATGGGCATCCCTGCCGCGTACCTCGTTGTATTTGTAATATACCTGATATATGTCTATTGACTTTGATACATGCAGTGGATTTAGTGTAGAGTAGTTTAATCCAGTTTATGAACATAGGTGGAAGTCTGATGCACTGCAGAATAGTAAACAAGTAAGATCACTCGACCGAATCAAAAGCCTTGGCTGCATCAAGGAGTACAGCCACAGTCTGCAGTTCGGGATTAGTTGATGTAAAAGGGTGAATATTGTTCAAAGGTTATGTGCTGTAGATCGGGAAGGTATAAATCCCAATTGGTCAGGCAAGACAATTGCTGTCATAAATGGTTGCAGTCTAGTCGCAATAATCTTAGCCAGTATCTTAGGGCCCCATTAGGATGGTGGGCGGCCGCTGGCCGGGGCGATCCGCCTGCCATCCTCTCAGCAAAGACCCCCCGCCATATTACAATGGATGGGGGGTCCCCGGCGGACGGAAAGACCGTCCACCGCTTTTCTGCCCGGTCGACAAGTCGACCGGGCGGAAAAGGGTTCAATATGGTGGCGGTGTCAGTTAGACACCGCCAGCCATATTAGAATGTGTGCTGGGACATGCCTTTCCGTGGCGTCATTGCTGCCACAGAAAGGCATGCGGAGTCTGCCTGCGGGGGCCCGTTGCCGGCCTCCAGGGACTCAGGGGGTGGGGGGTGCACATGGGGCAGTTCCATGCACAACATGGCAGGCACCGCGCGGTGCCTGCCATGTTGTGCATTGAAGTGCACGACATGCCTTCCTGGCGTTGTGGCGGGCGGTGTGCACCACCCGCCACAATGTCAGGAAAGCAGGATTCACCTGCCAGTGTGGTGGGTGCATCCTAATCTCTGTAACGGGACCTCCGCACCTATGGCGGGCGGGCGGTCTCATTCCAAGGGAGGATGGCGGGCGGACAAAGTTCGCCCTTCATCCTCATGACTCCCTTAGTATCCGTGTTTATTAAAGATAGTGGCCTATACGACTCAGCCATCTCCGGGTTTTTATCCGGCTTTAATAATGCTACTATTAGTGCTTTGCGCAGCGTTGGGGGGAGAGTCTGATTATTGTATGCTTCATGATAAATTTCTAGCAGATATGGACTAAGTAGGTCAGAATATGCTTTGTAAAATTCACCCGTATAGCCATCTGGTCCTGGAGTTTTGCCATTTGGTAGTGTTTATATAGCAGCTTGTACTTCTATAGTAATCGGTTGTGCTGGAAATTCATGTTGACCGCCTGACAGGCATGCTAATGCAATATCTTTAACATACTATAGTATCTCCTGCGTGTGCGCTGTGTCCCGTGTTTTATATAGCGCTCCGTAAGTGTCCATAAATGTGCATTGAATTCCGTCTGTGTCATAATGTGTTATATTATTGTCATCTACCATTTGTAGAATAGTATGTTGCTTGTGCTCTATGCGCACTTTGTGTGCAAGTATGCGTCCAGGTCTGCCTCCCTCACCCATCCTGCGTGCTGTGTGGCGTTTTGTTATATATTTCATCCCAAATGTTACCTAATATATCTGCACTACGAGTGGTGTCGTATTCCATTTCCAGTTTTTGAATGCGTGCCTTAAATTGCCTTATTTGCGTGCGGATATCTTTAAGGATCCCCACAGTGGTACTGATGCAGGTGCCACGCAATGTCGTCTTAAAGGTTTACCCAAATGGTATACTTCGCTATCTACCAATTTTTTGTTGGATGTAAAAAAATCTTCTATTGCCGTGTGAATTGTCTCGGCATAGAGGAGGTCCAAGAGGGAAGTTGCATTGAACCGCCATACAAATGATGGTGGGGTGTATGTCGGGACTTGAAGGGTTAGTAGGACAGGTTTATGGTCTGAAAGCGTTTTTGGGAGGTGTCTGATGGTAAATGGACATAATATTGAATCCTAAATATCAAATTGCATTAATATTGAAGTTTTTATATCGACATTACTATTATATCGTAGTTAACAATATCGATGTAATAAATATAGTTTTTTTTGTTAAAAAATATTGAAGTACAAAATATCGAATTAGCAATATCGTTAGTAGATAATATCGATTTTTCAGTGTTGTTAAGAATATCGAAAACAAAAATATAGAATGTGCAAAATATCGTTTTTTGTAAATGACAAAATAGTATTTATTGATTATTGACTAATTTATTATACGTTTAACTGTATTAAAATAATTTTTGTAAGATATGTTTTAGGAGCAGGATGTTGGGTTATAAGGGGACAAGGGTGGGGAGTGTTTAGAACATTTTAGTATAAATTCACACATTTAATAAAAAATTTGAAATTTTAAATTAATTAGAAATTAGAATTTCAAATTTAATTTTGAAATCATAATTTTGTTTTAGGAGCGGGATGCTGGGTTATTAGGGGATAAGGGTGGAGAGTGCTTTAAAAATATTTTTACAATATTACAAATTAAATACAAATTTAGAAACATTTAGTTAAATTAAAATAAGAAATGTATTTTTAATTAAGAAATTATATTTTTGTTTTAGGAGCGGGATGTTGGATGATTAGGGGATATGGATGGGGAGTGTTTTAAAAATATTACTATACAATTAGAAATTCATTTAAAATCTTGAAATGTTTTAATAATTTAAAATTAGAAATTTAAATTTAAAGTTGAAATTATATTTTTGTTTTAGGAGTGGGATGTTTGGTTATTAGGGGATAAGGGTGGGGATTAAAAAAAAATATTTGTATAACTTAATATTTAAAAATAACTTTGTGAAATATTAAATTAGTTTAAATTATGAAATTGTAATTTAAAAACGAAATTATTTTTTTCATTTAGAAATATAATGTTGGGTTATTAGGGGATAAAAGTGGTGATTTTATTTGAAAAAAAATAACAGTAATAATTAATAAATAAAATTAAAAAACATATATAGTTTTAGAATGATGTTTTATTGTAGGAAAATGGTGAGGTAGTTAAAATATTATGTAACAAATGTTTAGTGTCCACCATTTTTACAGAATTCATGATTATTGGAGTTTGAATAGTTATTAATGTATGTTTACTGGCCAGAAATTTACAAAATGTATTATTGACTGAAGCTGCAATAGTAAAATATATATAGGTATTGTCCAGCACCTTCCCTGAATTTATCCTAACTGGAGTAGGAATAGTAAATTAAAAATGTTTTGTGTCCAGCACCTTGCCTGACTATATCTTAACTGGAGTGGGAATAGTAAATTATATATGGTTAATGTCCAGCACCTTCCCTGACTTTCTCCTAACTAGAGTGGGAATAGTAAATTACCACCCGCCACATTACAATGGCGGGGGGACCACGGCGGACGGATAGACCGTCCACCGATTTTCCGCCTGGTCGCAGAGTCAACCGGGCGGAAAAGGTGCTAACATGTTGGCGGTGTCTGGGAGACACTGCCATCCATATTAGCATGTCTGCTGGGTTGTACCTTTCCGTGGCGGCATTGCAGCCACGGAAAGGCAGGTGGTTTTTGCCATTGGGGGCCCTGGGATTCAGGGGCGTGGGGGTGCACATAGGGGGTACCTATGGTACCTCCCTACAGTTCCATGCACAACATGGCAGGCACCGCGCTGTGCCTGTCATGTTGTGCATGGAAGTGCAGAGCATGCCTTCCTGGCATTGTGGCGGGCGGTGCTGACTGCACCGCCTGCCACAATGACAGGAATGCTGGATGCACCCTCCACTGTGGTAGGCGCATCCGAATGTCCCCCACCGGACCCCCGCGCTTATGGCTGGTGGTCCCTTTTTGTGATGAGATGGCGGGTCAGGACAAAGTCCGTCCGTCATCCTAATGACCCCCTTAGTGTCCAGCACCTTCCCTAACTGGAGTGGAAATAGTAAATTAAAAATGTTTAGTGTCCACACCTTCCCTGACTTAATGTTAACTGGTGTGGGAATAGTAAATTATATAAGGTTAATATCCAGCACCTTCTCTGACTTTATCCTAACTGGAGTGGGAATAGTAAATTATATATGGTTAATGTCCAGCACCTTCCCTGACTTAATGTTAACTGGAGTGGGAATAATACATTAAAAAATGTATAGTGTCCAGCATCTTCCCTGACTTTATCCTAACTGGAGTGGGAATAGTAAATTATATATGGTTAATATCCAGCACCTTCCCTGACTTTCTCCTAACTGGAGTGGGAATAGTAAATTATACATGGTTAATGTCCAGCACCTTCCCTGACTTTATCCCAACTGGAGTGGGAATAGTAAATTAAAAATCTCTAGTGTCCAACACCTTCCCTGACTTAATGTTAACTGATGTGGGAATAGTAAGTTATATAAGTTTAATATCCATCACCTTCTCTGACTTTATCCTAACTGGAAAGGGAATAGTAAATTATATATGGTTAATGTCCAGCACCTTCCTTGACTTTATCCTAACTGGAGTGGGAATAGTAAATTATATATGGTTAATGTCCAGCACCTTCCCTGACTTAGGGGCCTATTCCGATGTTGGACATCGGTCAGGAGCCATAACCAACCGACCTGCTGTCGTCGGTTACGGCCCTGCAAGTACGATGCGACCGAACCCTGTTCGGTCGCATTTGTATGCTTTACAATGGAAGCATGCATTCCGAGCGGAATGCATGCCTGCATTTTGTAAAGTAGGGGTAGAGTTCATCCCTGCACCCTGTGGCCGGCACCCCAAGGTGCCTGCCACCGGGTCCAGTGATCAACAGAGGGGACACCACAGGTGCCCACAGGCCCCCAGATGGCAGCTTCGCACCCATGGGGGCCCTGCTATTTATACAATTATTATAAACATTTATAGATTCTGTATACATAACATAAAGGATTGTATATTGAATGATTAACAGATATTGTAAAATTATAATGCTGTAGTCAAAATCCTTTAACATTATGAAAAAAATAACTTTATTACATGTAATTATAATTTTAATTAACATTATTAATATGCAAAATATTAATAATAGTAGTTAATACATTGTTGCATTGCATGAAAATATTTTTTGCGACAGGTAAGTTTAATTTTACATTTGTACATAACTAATATGTATTTTTAATATAGATTACAATTAAACTATATATATATATATATATAATTATAATATTAATAAATAAATAGATATATTAAATATTATTATAACTTTACAAAGTATAATAATAATCCACATTTGTAAAGCGCACAATCACCCGTAAGGGTCCCTAGGCGCTGGGGGCCGTCGAGCTATTGCCCAGAGTCATATGGTGCAGGGCTAACCTACCGCCGGAGCCGGGATCGAACCCTGATCCCCAAATTCCAGCGTCAGTCGCCCTGGCCGCGGCGCCACACCTCTCCCTATAGTAACATTTAAACTAATTTTTAAATACACAGAAAAATTGTACAATATAAGAAAAAATATTTGTAACATTTACACTTTACTATAATGCATTATTTTAACATTATTAATTTCTTTTCATATATTTAAGCAGCCATTTTAATTTCACCGGGACTATTTTGTAACCGCGTAATGTTATTTTGGCTCGTTCAGGACCGGAGAAGCTCGCAGTTGGAAGCTGTATTGCGTCGAGCAAGGTAAAGGGAATTTTAATTATTATATCTAACTTAATACTCATGTTTAAGTCTGGTTAGGATGTATATATTGTATTTATAGTAAGCTTGTCGTGTTTTTGGTGTGCTGTAGGTGTTAGTTATATTTTAATGAGATGTCGTGAGTTAGTGTTTGAGGCCTAGTGTAGACAGATCATAATATGATTAAATATGTGTTGTTTTGTTAATATAAAATAATGGTATTTTATTTAATCAATGTATTTGAGTGTAATTGTGTGGGTGGGTATGTTTTCGACATTTTACTTTTAATTGACGCCACGTTAAAGAGAAAGACGCGTTTAAAAAAAAAAAGAAGTGTGTATTAGTTGGTTCAACTAATATTGTTATCTCACTTTCTTTTATTTTTCGGGATTTCCAGGAGCGATTTTTATATTTTTGAATCATTTTTGTGTTTTTGAGGGCTTCAAGTACTTGGATTTGTCGAGGATGGATTTACATTGGACCTGTTGGATTTTTGCATTTTTTTGGAGGGCTTTCTTTTACATTAACATGGATTAACAGACAGATGCATGGATTATTACTTGTTGGCATACATCGTCTACTGCTACATAAACCGTAAGTCTAATTTTTCTTATTCATTTGGGTGGGAAAAGTTGTTATAAATATTTGTGATATATAGTATATTTTGATAAATAATATTTAATTGTAAAAATATATTTATAATATTAAAAAATATATATGACATTTAAATAACATTTGTTAAAATATAATATTAACAAATGTGTGTAAAATGTTAGTTTTGTGAACAAAATTGTTTTAATAGGTGTGGAAATGTACATTATAAAATGCTTTTGGCTATTTGGGATAGGTACTCTAGGCCTCTTGTTGATGGATATAGGTTTACCTGACTTTAGAGTAGCTCAAACATGTTTTTAATTTGCTTAGTTAATTTTGGACCTATTTGAGTTACAGGTTGTTCCATCCGTAATTCTTTATAGCTTTGTTCTTTCTGTATAGATATTGTGGTAGTTTCTGTAGGGTAGGTTTCGCTCTGCTTGTTTTTGCTTTGAAGGCATTATGCCATCATTCAACACTATTAATTGTTTTGGCTTCTTTGGTTAAGGTACTTAGGTACACATTCCACCAAGGAATGTAGACCTTAGGTTGTCTTTTTATGCCCTGATCTGTGTAGCCTTCCCACCCATGTGTCCTCAAATCAATCAATCAATCAATCAGAACATTTGTATAGCGCACTACTCACCCGGAGGGTCTCAAGGCGCTGGGGGGGGTCCTCTACTACTCGAACAGCCAGGTCTTGAGCTGCTTCCTGAAGGCGAGGTGGTCCTGGGTCAGGCGGAGGTGGGTCGGGAGGGAGTTCCAAGTCTTGGCGGCCAGGTAGGAGAAGGCCCTTCCTCCTGTGGTGGCTCTTCGGATGCGGGGGACGGCGGCGAGGGCGTGGCTGGTCGATCGAAGCTGGCGCGTGGGAGCATAGAAGTTGAGGCGGCTGTTGAGGTATCCTGGTCCTTGGTTGTGTAGGGATTTGTGTGCGTGGGTGAGGAGCCGGAAGGTGATTCTCTTGTTGACCGGGAGCCAGTGCAGGTCTCTCAGGTGTCCGGAGATGTGGCTGCGGTGGGGGATGTCCAGGATGAGTCGTGCTGAGGTGTTCTGGATCCGCTGGAGTCTCTTCTGGAGTTTGGCGGTGGTGCCGGCGTAGAGGGAGTTGCCGTAGTCCAGCCGGCTGGTGACGAGGGCCTAGGTGACCGTCTTCCTGGTTTCGGTGGGGATCCATCGGAAGATCTTGCGTAGCATTCGCAGGATGTTGAAGCACGACGAGGAGACGGCGTTGACTTGTCTGGTCATGGAGAGGGAGGAGTCCAGGATGAAGCCCAGGTTGCGTGCGTGGTCAGTTGGTTTGGGTGCGCTGCCCAGGGCGGGGGGCCACCAGGAGTCATCCCAGGCGGAGGGTGAGGATCCCAGGATGAGGACTTCCGTCTTGTCTGAGTTCAGTTTCAGGCGGCTGTTCGACATCCATTTGGCTACGTCTGTCATCCCTTCGTGCAGGTTGGCTCTGGCGGTGGCGGGGTCGTTGGTGAGGGAGAGGATCAGCTGGGTGTCGTCTGCGTAGGAGATGATGTTCAGGTTGTGCTGGCGTGCGATGGCTGCGAGGGGGCTCATGTAGACGTTGAAGAGAGTTGGGCTGAGCGAGGAGCCTTGAGGGACGCCGCAGATGACTTCGGTGGCTTCCGATCTGAACGGGGGGAGGCGGACTCTCTGTGTCCTTCCGGCGAGGAAGGAGGTGATCCACTCCAGTGCCTTCTCCTGGATTCCGACGTTGCTGAGGCGCTGTACTAGGGTGCGGTGGCAGACAGTGTCGAAGGCCGCAGAGAGGTCCAGGAGGATGAGGGCCGCTGTTTCTCCGTTGTCGAGCAGGGCTCGGATGTCATCTGTAGCTGCGATCAGGGCGGTCTCGGTGCTGTGGTTGGCCCAGAAGCCAGACTGCGAGAGGTCGAGGGAGCCGTTCGTCTCGAGGAAGGCGGCCAGTTGCTTGTTGACGGTCTTCTCGATGACTTTGGCTGGAAACGGGAGCAGCGAGATGGGGCGGTAGTTCTTGAGGTCGGTAGGGTCTGCTGATGGTTTCTTGAGTAGAGCGCTGAGTTCGGCGTGCTTCCAGCTCTCCGGGAAGGTGGCGATGTCGAAGGAGGTGTTGATGATGTCCCGCAGGTGGGGTGCGATGACAGCGTCGGCCTTGTTGAAGACGTGGTGAGGGCAGGGGTCTGTTGGAGATCCAGAGTGGATGGAGTTCATCGTGCGGATGGTGTCTTCGGTGCTGATCGGGGTCCAGGCGCGGAGGGTGGTGGTGGGGGGCGGTGGTTCGGTCGTGGCGTGCGTTGGTTGAGTGCTGAAGCTGTTGTGTATGTCCGCGATCTTGTTGTGGAAGTAGGAGGCGAGGGAGTTGCAGAGGTCTTGCGAAGGGGTGATGTCGTTGTTTCCGGCGTTGGTCTAGTCTAGGAGTGGGATTAATTTGTCCTTGTTCCTTTTGTAATAGGGGCTCTCTATTAGAATATTGTAGTGCTCTGCTGCCTCAGTCACAGGTATATTTGCTAGTGCCAGTAGCTTTTTAATTTGGTAGGTGAAAGTACTGTCTGTAGCATATTGTACACTTAGGGGTCGATTCTGATGTCGCCAAAAATGCCTTCCCAATGCAATCCGTAGGCTTATTTCACGACCGACTCGTATCGGTAGCTTTATTCCTACAACCCAGCAAGTACGATGCGTGTAACAAGCAAATATCCGACCGAATCATCTGCTCCGATTCGTGCACTATGGCAGTAGCGAACATGTCCAGGAAACACGGAAATTAAGTCGTATGGAGGCTCATCCTGAACAATTTTCGGATACGCAAGTACGATACGTAATCAATACGCGTCGTACAGAGCGCCGGCTCCAGCATGTCGCAGTATTTGGACAAGGCCTATGAAAGCTCAGAGTCGTTTCAGAACATGATTAACATGTACAAGATGGAGCAGCTATTTATCCAATTGCGCATGTCTTCCCTATACTGTACGCCCATTGTTACCGACGCACACGACGCAGAAGGTAAGTCAGACACCTACCACACCCCCAAATGTCACAAGTACACGAAAGGAAACATCACCATAGGGGGTGGATACCTATCCCTAATTGCACATCCCACCCATAGGGGGGTGGATGCCTATCACTCAGAGTCTTGTACACCCCATAGGGGGGTGGATGCCTATCACTCCCAGCATTGTCCACCCCATAGGGGGTGGATACCTATCACTCCCAGCATTATCCACCCATAGGGGGGTGGATGTCTATTACTCCCAGTATTGTCCACCCCATAGGGGGGTGGATGCCTACCACTCCCAGCATTGTCCACCCATAGGGGGGATGCCTATCACTCCCACTATTGTCCACCCCATAGGGGGGTGGATGCCTATCACTTCCAGCATTGTCCACCCCGTAGGGGGGTGAATGCCTATCACTCCCTATGGGCAGGAGGATGCCTATCACTCCCAGCATTGTCCACCCCATAGGGGGGTGGATGCCTATCACTCCCAGCATTGTCCACCCATAACGGGGTGGATGCCTATCACTCACAGTATTGTCCACCCCATAGGGGGGTGGATGCTTATCACTCCCAGTATTGTCTACCCCATAGGGGGTAGATGCCTATCACTCCCAGTGTTGTCCACCCCATAGGGGGGTGGATGCCTATCACTCCCAGCATTTTCCACCCATAGGGGGGTGGATGCCTATCACTCCCAGTATTCTCCACCCCATAATGGGGTGGATGCCTATCACTCACAGTCTTGTCCACTCCATAGGGGGGTGTATGCCTATCACTCCCAGCATATCCCACCCATAGGGGGGTTGATGCCTATCAGTCAGTCTTATCTACCCCATAGGGGGGTGGATGCCTATCACTCCCAGCATTCTCCACCCCATAGTGTGGTGGATGCCTATCAATTCGACCATCACCAATCATAGGGGGCAGGTTGCCCATAAACACCAGGATACAAAAAAACTGGGTGACTCAGCAAACCACCCCCTCAACCATCTTTGCAACATTGCATGTTTGCATGTTAAAAATGCTCACAACACAGATTGTTGCTGTGAACATACAATGTGACTCACAGCACATGTGTGCCCAAAATGTCAATGTGTGTCACTAAAAACCTGCATCACATTATCATTGTGGCAAAGGGGTCTAAACCCCCCATCACTACAGTGACCAAAAGGTGAATGTGGGGTTCATAAATCCAGCATCTTTTGATCATTGTGGTAATGGGATTTAAACCCCCATTCACTACAGTGACCAAAAGGTGATTGTGGGGTTCACTAATCCAGCTTATTATGATCATTGTGTTAATGGGGCCTAAGCCCCCATCACTACAGTGACCAAAATGTCATTGTGTGCATGAAACTTGCAGCATCTCCTAAACAGCATGCATGATACAGTGGAAAAATTGCACCAGCAATGTTGTGTCAATGTAGTTGCTGTGTCACATACACACATAGATATTTAGAGGCAAATATTGCTGTGTATCACAAGAACACCCTCTGTCACGTGCAGACAAGCAATGGCCATGATCCCTGACAATGACTCCATTGTACAGTTAGACAATGCGCAAAGTGAGCACCATGATGTATACATACATATCTACACCAACAGACACACATACTAAAGAATCCTGTGGAGACTGTAGATGTTAGATGACCAAGTTACATACCATGCCAGCAATGGGAATCACCAAGCATGATGAATGTGCAGGCTGATGACCTAGGAGACGCAGGGACACTAGGGAAAAACCTCCCAAAAACATACTGACAATGGGCAGGAAAAGACATAACATTGCAGTGGGGCAGTTGCACGAACAGAGACACCATCAATCAATCAATCATGACATTTGTATAGCGCGCTACTCACCCGGAAGGGTCTCAAGGCGCTGGGGGAGAGGGGTCCGCTACTGCTCAAAAAGCCAGGTCTTGAGTAGCTTCCTGAAGGATAGGCGGTCCTGGGTTCGCCGAAGGTGGATGGGGAGGGAGTTCCATGTCTTGGCTGCCAGGTGTGAGAAGGATCTTCCTCCGGCGGTGGCTCTGCGGATGCGTGGAACGGTGGCGAGGGGGAGGCTGGTCGACCGTAGCTGGCGGGTGGGCGTGTAGAAGGTCAGGCGGTTGTTGATTTACTTGGGGCCTTGGTCGTGGAGAGCCTTGTGTGCGTGGGTGAGGAGTCTGAACGTGATCCTCTTGCTGACGGGGAGCCAGTGCAGGTCTCTCAGGTGGCCGGAGATGTGGCTGTGACGGGGAATGTCCAGGATGAGTCGTGCAGAGGCGTTCTGGATGCGTTGGAGTCTTTTCTGAAATTTGGCTGTGGTTCCGGCGTAGAGGGTGTTTCCGTAGTCCAGTCGGCTGGTGATGAGTGCCTGGATGACCGTCTTCCTGGTTTCGGTGGGGATCCGAACAGAGGCGGCTCACGGACTTTGACGGTGCAGTGCTTTTACAGCCCCATTGAATTGACTCACTGCGTGCCGATCACCCTACGGTAACTCATGGAATCATATGAGTGCGTTTTAAGCCCTTAACAGATCACTAATTCGGCGGAATTCTCCTGGAACCCAGCAATTGGATTAAGTCTTATGAGCCTTTTTAAGCCCGTGTTCAGTACCATTAACTAGGCTGAACCCTGAACACTGGATGTATGCCATCACTACATAGACTGTGACACTCTGCACAGCGTGGTGGGTTGTGACCAGACCACACCCACACAGGTTGCCACCCCTTACCCACCCTAGTCCTGATGAAGACCCGCAAGGCTGAGGTTTGAAACCACCCACACGGCCACAAGTCGGGTCGAAACGCGAGCAGGCGATCGACTCCAGCCCACACAGCAGTCAAGGGTGATCGCAGCTTTCCACTCACAGGGCTTGTCCTATGGGCTGGAGGCCTGATCTTATCTGCCTGCGTTCTTTCACGGTCTCACTCCCTCTGTGTCTTGTCCTGCTGCGGGGCAGAGCTATGCCTGCACACGTTGCACAGGCTGTGCCCCAGCAGAGTGTCTCTAAGCTCGTTTCTGTAGTTCTGGGCTATCGCAAGTTGTAAAAGTCGGCTCAACAAAACAGGATAACGTTCCGATATATCAGACACGTATATCTACCACAGCAGTGGGATTACGATGCAGGATAAATGCAGGATGTTAGAGCGCCCAAAGGAGCACGCTTAGATAGTGGCCATCATCAGGCATGGCTAGCTCTGCCCCATTGGTGCCACTACAGTTGGCATTGGTGCAGTTTTGGCACAAATACATGGCGAGAATAAAAAAACTGTGGCTTTTGCTCCGCGTTCTCTGACGGGCACTGAAAGAAAAACTCTGTCATAGAGCGAGAAGCATTGGCAGCTGCTTTGGCAACTTGGTATTTTTGTCCATTCCTATGGGTTTTGGCTTTTTCAATATGCACAGATTATAAACCCCTACTAAGGATATTTGGACCTGATGGCACAAAAAACTGTTCAAAGAGGTTTCCAAGCCTGGTAGTTAGATTACAAGACTACAATTGCAGTGTAGAGTTTGCACTTGGATGTAGGGATAGGGTAGTAAACCACCTCTTGACACTACTTGATAAGATTGATGAATGCATGGACCTTCAGAAGTTGTAGCTAGTTTGGATGATTTTACGGACAGTTTGGGAAGAGCAATTTTAAAGGAAGACTGGATCACTGGGATGCAGCAAGATGAAACTCTCAAAGGTATGGTAAAATTAATTATACACACAATATGTACCTTGGGTAGCATTAAGGATAGTCATCAAGGCATTACGGACAAGAACCTTCACTCTCCCGAAGGTGACATGCTTTATAATTGGGTGAAGGGGGCACCAGAAGAAAATAGTTTTTCCCACAGGGAGGCAGTTTTAATCACCATCTTCCTTTTTTGCACTCTGCCCCTCACTCACCAACATTACCATCTTGCTCATCGAAAACACCTCAGATCCTGCCAATATTGATGGGAATTGTAGCCCACGCAACATACTTTGCAGTCCTTGTGTGAGGAGGGAGCCCAATGATAAAGCATGTCACCTTCGGATGAGTGGGGGTTTTCATCCTTAATGCCTCAATATCTATCCTTAATGCTGCCAAAGGTACATATTGTGTGTATATTCAGTTCCTTAGGAGCAGAACCTATGTGGTAGGATAAAATGCTCCACATAAGACCCCATGTGTGATATAAATGGTTAAATTAATAACAGGAGAAGTGGGAAGGGAGAATACCATACCTGAAGAGCTAAAACTGTTGTCTAACATAATTGTTAGATGTCTGTGCAGGACAAATGGCTGGTCATGAGTGTTGAAAGATTTGGGCTACCAATAACACTAAGAAATAGGTTACTTGGTATAGTTCTTGAGGGATATTCAGGCCAAACTTTAGCCATCAAGAGGGTAAAGGAGAAGTTTTTTTGGCTGGATAAGCAAATTAAGAAATGGGTAGAAAAGTGTGAACGTTGCAAATGATCAGAAAAAGATTATGAGTGGGTGTTGGAAAACTGGAAAAAGTTCAACATGCAGTGGAGGCTGAATATACATGGGAGAAAATTTGCATAGATTGTATTGGTCCATTTAATTGTTTTCAGGATCATGAAAATTCTGATGCTGTGTTGTTGGATGCAAAATCAAGGTGGTTTTTATGAAGTCCATTACCACAGATGCAACTATCAATGTTTTAAGCGGGCAGTTCAGATGAGAGGGCATTCCAGCGGTGGTACTCACAGATAATGGAACACAGTTAACCTCTCAGGAGATGGGTCAGTTCTTGAAGAAAGTTAGGATAAGACATGGTTCTACTTCTTTGAAAAATCCCCAAGGGAATAGTTTTGTTGAAAGAATTAACAAAATGGTGAAAGGGACAATGCAATTAGCCTGTACAGCAGGTATTTTCAGTACAAAAAGCTATCAAGGAAATGTAATGGGCTTATCGCACTACTACTCAGGCTGGAACAGGGAAGAGTCGATTTGAAATGATGCATGGCAGACAATCAGGCACCGAATTGGTACCATATTGGATGCAGAAAATGGTTGGTGGAATTGGGAGGTGACAAAATTGCTTGAAGAAGAGTAGACAAGAAAGATTTATTCAGAATGGGTAAAAGTAAAACAGGGAAGAGTTAGCAGGGGTTTGTCTAAGTTCAGAGGTCCATTTAAAACAAGACTATTGGTGGTAATTGGGTTAAATTCGATAATGGACAAACATGGAATCTGAGAAGGGTAGCTATATATCAGAAAAAAAGGTAAAGTAAATGATATGGCTATGGTTGGAGAAAGCACAAGTTCACCATGGTTACTTATGAATGACAAGGATTTTACTAGGTCACAAGCAAGTACTAAAGTACAAGTGACAAAGAGCTGAGGGAGTTTGTGAATCAGAAAATTTGGCATGACCAGAAAGAGAAAGACGAATAAGAAACACACCAATTTATTTAGGAAACTATGCCTGCGGATAGGTTTCATATGTACTTTAGAACATGGTAAAGAAATGCGTGGAGTTGCATAGATCAAGCATTAATTGTGTTTGTTCTAAGTATTAAGTGTGGGATTTTTTGTCTGTTATTTTGGTAAGTACTAAGGGCCTAAATATGAGTCTCGCAGTCCAAGGACCGCCAGACTCACAATGGGTGATGGCGGTCCGACCACCCCATTAGGAGTTGGGCGGTCACACCGCCATTGTACCACCACAGCCGCCGGGGAACCGCTGTTCCCTGGCAGCGAAAGCAAAACCAAAGGGGATGATGGAAGGAGTGTCGAACAATGCAAGCACTCACCCCCAGTCAACTGATCTGGATTTCATCCATCATCATCCTTTACCTCACTCGGTCACCCCAGTTCAGACATGGCCATATGCAAATCAGTCTGACCCTGTGCCTCATGGGAACAGTCCAGCCCGAACTGCCAAGCAATGTTTTCCGTGGACCGGAAACAAGCATCCTGGGATCGGTTTCTGGCTAATAAACTGTCATCAGCCAGGCTAGCTTGAATCCAGTGGCAAAGTGAGCAAGGAACCCTGGTCTGGGCAAACCCTGCCAACTTAGGGCAAAGAAAGCAGTTCGGGCTGGACTGTTCCCATGAGACACAGGGTCAGACTGATTTGCATATGGCCATGTCTGAATTGGGGTGGTGGAGTGAGCTAAAGAATGATGAGGGATTAAACCCATATCAGTTTACTGAGTCCAGTAGTTTCCAAGGGTGGATTCTTGATGTGAAGAACCTGAAAGCAGAGGCGACAGAGTCTGTGCCGATCAGAGGTGACCAGGAGGCATGGAAAGCAATGCCAACCAATGTTGGACGGTTCAGAAGTGTTGATGGGAACCTTGTCAGTGCAGCTGTGAGGACCTGACAACACTGAGAAAGACCAGGAGCCATGCAGGAGCTGTAATGCATTGGAAGTTGAGAACCAAGTGGGTAGGTGTCCGGTGGGAGCACCAACAAGCCTTGGCAGATGAAACTTGTATGGAAAGTCAAGAAGGAGCAACATGCGAACCAGCAAGGTTCAAGGGACAACCAGGATAGTCAGAGCAGGCCCCGGCAAGTAGGGGAGTCCACTGGAGCAAAAGAAGATCCTCAAGAGGACCCAAAGGCCAAAGGCAATGAGTCGCAAGACTACCTCAAGCAGCTCACCAAGAAGAAAGGCCCACGGTGCTGAGGATGCAGTGAAGATGCTGCACTTAGCAGGAAGAGGTGCTGGAGGCTGGAGATTTTTTTAGACTGAAGATCTCTGGAGTACGAGCCAGCAAGCCTTGACAGCAGCATGTTTATACAGTGTACAGGGATTTCATCCTAGCGGTTCCGACAAGGTATACTGGCCTAAAAATTGTAAAGAGGACAGATCATGCCTCGAGGGAGCTGCAGAACCACCAGCTGTGTTGCTGAGCCTTTCGATGTCCGTGGGACATCATGAGCAGCAGAAAAGTCAGCTTTTTTTCGGTGCCTGCAGTTGCAGGGGAGTGACTATTTCACTCCAAGGAAGATTACTTTGGGTGTCCTTGATGCCCACTGGTCTGTTGAAGATACCGGATGTGGCAAAAACACAGACAATAAAGAAGACATGAAGAACAGGGAGACCAGGAGCAGCAGAAGTCTTCCTTGATGCAGTCTCTTTTCCAGGCGAAGGTCAGAAAAGTCCAAGTGTCCAGACGTTCGAAGAGTGACATGCTTTCAGTCTTGAGTCTTGTCCCACAATTAATCTGAGGATCCACCCACAGGTAAGTAATTAAGTACCCTAAATGAAGGGTTGGAACAACTCAAAGGTCCCTCCTAAAAAGAGGGGATGGACAGAGGCCAGCCAACTAGCCCTGGGATTCACTCTGGGTTGAAAAGATGGAGATGTAATCTTTCTCACCCAACCAAGAGAGCAGCAGGCATCATGTCAGCATGACAGCACAGCAGACCAGGAGAGTGGCAGTCCTTACAGCAGCACAGCAGTCCTTCTTTCTGGTGGAGTATTTACAGGTACAGAAATGCACTGAAGTGGTTGTGTCTTTTAAACACAGGTGTGCCTTTGAAGTGTGATGAAGCTTCTGAAGGCATGACTTTGAATTGCGCTGGTGCCCTGCCTTCCTTGCCCTGGCTCCGGATTAAATACAGCGAGTATGAAGCCCTTTGTGTGGAGACAGGAAACAGTTTATTCAGGTTTAAGTGAGGCTGAGCCCAGCTCGTCCCTATCATCCTACCAGTGATGGCCCACCAGGCACACCTAAACTCACATTGTGGATGTCTGTCTAGGATGAATACACATAGCCCGACTGCCAACTACACCCAGTCACGTGAGTAGAGACAGGTTGCAAGCATCAAATCACTAAGGCAAGAAAATGCCAACTTTCTAAATGTTACAATTTTAGAATTGAAATTTAAAATCCGACTTCACCATAAAGTAGGATTTTAAATTAGGATTACAGAGACACCAAACATGAATATGTGATCACTACCCATTTGGAAATTATACTTAAAAATGTAATAAGGCAACTCCAATGTTATCCTATGGGAAAGATAGGCCTTGCAATAGTGAAAAATGAATTTAAGAGGTTTTCACTGACAGGACGTGTAAAACTTAAAAGTACATGTCCAACTTTTTAAATGCACTGCACCCTGCCCTTGGGGCTGTCTAGGGCCTACCTTTGGGGTGACTTTTATCTATCAAAAAGGAGGTTGTGGGCCTGTCAAGAGGTTTATTTTGTCAGGTCGACATTACAGGTTAAAAATGCACACACAGGCATTGCAATGGCTGGCCGGAGATGTTTAAATTGCTACTTAAGTGGGTGGCACAATCAGTGCTACAGGTCCACCAGTAGCATTTAATTTACAAGCCCTGGTCACACGTAATGCACTATACTAGGGACTGATGATCAAATTAAGTGTGCCAATTGGGTATAAGACAATGCTACTATTTTTTTTAGTAGAGAGCACACGCTAGAGAGCACAAGCACTTTAGCACTGGTTAGCAGTGGTAAAGTGCACAGAGCCCTAAGGCCAGCAAAAATGAAGTCAGCATAAACAGGCGGTCTGTAGGCAAAAAATTAGGGGGAACCATGCCACGCATACCAGGTCTAGTGATATGCATGTTTGTACAGAGTACTGTTGTCGACAGCACATATGACACATATATATGATCATTACTTGATGGGAGGATAAATACTTTGGAAATGTGAACAGTTCTCTAGAAAGGAATCATTTTGCAGTTTTCATGTATTGCTTTTTATGTGTAGCAACATGTTGCAGAACACTTCTGACTTAACGTTGAGCAATTACAATTTCATATGTGATTTTTTAAATAAAGCAAAAAATAGAAAACATTTATTCTTATGAGCTCAAAGTTCATATGCTTAGTAACATAAAGCATGTGGGCCGTAGACACATAGGTAAATGTTATTGTGCTGCTGTAGTCTTGTATAGTTGCTGATTATTGGACTTCCTGTAGCGTGCATAATTTGTGGTTTTACTTACGGCTATACTGACAGCATAACTTTCCCAAATGTTCTCTTGTGTGAGATGTGAGATCTGGTTCAAGCAGAATGGATCATAGGAATTGTAAAACACTGGGCCGTATCATGGCAGGCTCCACTGCAGCGACAAGCGCTTTTTTTATGTGCCTGCAGCAGTGCAAAAGGTCGAAGCATTTCATCAAAGATTTCTCCGATTTAGGGCTCCATTTTGAGCTGTATAGTTTGAAAATAGTAACCAAGGTTTGCTTTTTTCTGTTTCTGATCTGTCTAAAATAATGCACTAACGTAGAAAAATATCAGGCTAGTTTAATTGACTTAAACCACTGCAGGAGCATAAAAAAAAGAGTTCTCTGTGCTGAGCCAGCAGGGACCATTCTGATACAGGGAAAGGTACACAAGATTGTTCTTACTTGCGAACAGATGGTGAAAATACCAATCTCAAAAACACACTGTGGAATTCCAGATTTTCTCACGGATGACCACCAAGGCTTAGCATACGAGTTCGCCCTCCACCAATGCGAGTGCTGTTAACAAATCAGACCCTCGAAGATGACAAAAGCATGCGAAATCAACAATGGCCATACGGCTAAATCCTTATACTGCATCTGTCTCAATTATTTCTAGTTCCATGTTTTATTAGCAAATTGATTAGCCACTGCAGTCGGAAACATTGCGTAGAATCGCCTCTCCTTCTCAGAGGCTCTGGATTAGTGGCACTTGCTGTGAATTTGCAGGTAATCACAGTTATAAGCAGGGCAATATAAATGAAGATACACCATTTCGAAACTACAATACTCTTTACATATTAGTACACAGCGTGTCCACAAATCTGCCTTCTCCTGATGACTTCGCCTGTGTTTTTCTTCTATAGCTCAGTTCCCTCTGCAAATGCGCCAGCGAGTGGTGTGCCTGTTTTGCAAGCTAGACTGCACCTGTAACGTGTAGGGCTGAGTTAAAAATGACAAGCAGACGAGCGCACGGCACATTATCTTGACAAACTCTGCCTCTGAAAATTAGCCAGTGTCTGAATTATTCAAATAACAAGGAATATTTCACTCAGCTTTGCAGAAATACTCCTAATTGTCCACTTTAGCCAGCTCCTTTCAGCACCCACTATCAGTCAAGCTATGATGGGAACTTGCATATTTGTGAGCTCCCATTAGAGGAAAGTGCAACAGAAGTCCAAGGCCCGCTCATTTATTTTAATAACCTGCCAAGCAGACATGAGCATGTTGAAGTCGGAGGGCCGCAACATGACAGGGAGCTGACATGTCAGAGCACAATAAAATGTAATGTTGCTGCCTTTTCCTGCCTTTCAAGTCTTTTTCAGGTAAACGCGGAACTAATTGTCAAATGACTAATTTGGCTGGCATTAATATCGATGCCTCAGACACAGAAGGCATGTACCGCCAACCTAACTTTCCTGTGGAAATGTTGAACTGTTCAGATATGTGATAAAATCACCAGCGAAATTAAATTGTGTGGCCGGCTGCGCCCTTACACTGACCCACTCCTTTTGTGACATTGGTGATGTGCACCGAAGGTCACCTGAAATATACATTTTGCCTCTTTTGCATATCACACTTGTCTTATTTGACCTTCTTAACTACGATTCCAGGGAATCTCCTGCAAGCTGGCACAGTTGCTGACATGTAGTGTAGTTTTGATCTTCTGCGGGATATGATGTGCCATTTCTGACTGTCTGAAAACTGGTTTGATTAATTGGGGCAATGACCCAATGTCAGAGGAGATACATTTTTAATCATTAGTAACACGAACCATACATGTGTGGTGAATAAAGGGGTGGGTAACCTCGTCCTTAATTAATTCAAAATATCAAAAAATAAGATCAAAGTGTGCAGCTCAACCTGCCAACCTAATAAAATGTAGTGTCTTGAGCGGGGATTTAAGTGCAAAATCTGATTATGCCCTTACTCCAACAGGTTCTGTCATTTAGTTCCTTTTTTGTGCAATATAAGATGTAAAAATACTGACATTAATAAATATAGCTGCGAATACATGAAATATATGGCGCTTCTAAGAAAAACATATTTGTTGGTGATTAAAACACTAGAAGGGTAACTCATATATCATTTTAAACACTAAAAACGATCCATTCGGTGTAAGGATATTCAACATTCTAAAGCATTAATAAAGGAGATCAGTGGACTCTAGATGGATCTCAACTGCTGTCGACTTCTATAGTGTTGTATAATTGCGAGCTCAATACCACGTATATCAATAAATTGATACTGCCATTCCTTCATATGGGTGGGTCTTTCTAGAGCCATGATTTAGCAATTTGTAATCTATCCAATAGTATTGCCATCAACACAATTCCCTCAAATGTACGTGGGATTGAGCTGGAACAGCCTGGTATTATATATTTAGGAGTAGGGAAAAATGTAATGTCTAATAGTCTACTCAACAGATTAAATACTTGATACCAGTACTCTTCTATCATTCATTTCATGAATAAAATCTGATTGTAGTATATCGCAATTATGCAGAAGTTACTGTATGCAAAGGTGGTCCTCCTACTTGTTTGCAAAACAACTGTCATGGCACAGCAGCAACCGTAGGGCCAATATTTATCAGCCTTTGCAGAAAGAAATGTCACGTGAAAAACAGCTACACCCAATGCACAAAGCACATTTTTCGTGTAGTGCCAAATTTACTATTTAACACTCAGTGCTGATGACATCACCCATACATCAAGCGATATATAAATTGTGCAGCATGGTAGTGCTATGCACAAAAACATTTGCAAGGATGCAGATGCAGGAACGTAGCTGGCGAACAGGGAAACAACAGGCAAGGGATGAGAACACCGCACAACAGTCAAGCCACAATCTGCAGGAGAATTTAGGGACCATATGTGCCAAATTTCAAAATTTTATTTTGCAAAATGGTGTGACATTCCTTGAAACCTATGCCAAACTATGCAAAATGTAGTGACATTGAATTCATTTTTTTCAATTAAAACAGGGCATAACTTGTATTCAAATGGCAGGCGAGATACTGACAATGTGGATGTGAGACACCTTTTGCACAAACTAGTCTCCTCGAGACATTTTCTGTACAAGGAGTAAAATATTTTGTGAAATTTTGCATCTGTAAATTCAGAGACTTGTGTAAAGTTTGCTAAAGACAAAATTCATAAATGTCATGAATTTTGCTGATGTGATTAGAAGCACCGGGACACCCCGTTGGGGTAACTGCGCGCTATACAAAATACACTAAATAAATAAATAAATAAATAAATTGTATAATGGAAGAGATGGACATTTTCAATGAGGTCAACAGACATCAAGACAAAATGTATTTTTGTTTGCTGATATTTGGAGAAATGGATCATGCCGCGTTACATTCCGGGCTCTAGTACACTAGTCGGATTGTATAGTCTCCTTCGTCATATGCTAGTCGTGATATAATCTGCACATCTAAAGATTTGTCTACGGCTATCATACCACGCACTCCTTTCAACTTTGGGCATTGGATTACTCCCTATCATCTGTACAGCTTGACTTGGAATATTAATTTACAATACGCTACAGATATCTGGCTACACCATTTGTTTGAGATAATTCTCATCACCAGGTTATAACCATTTGGAGATATTTTCATCTCATATTGATATTTGCCCTGAAGAAGTCCTATGTCTAAAATGATGGAACGCGTTGGCTGATGTTTTTTTTCTGTGAACTAAATAAAGTAGAGCATATTATATATCTTGCAGTTGCAGCCATTTTTTTACATCTAATTATGATTTTATAACATGCATGGACAATTGCTTATGGATTTTTCTGATTAGCAGTCGTGCAGTTCCAATTCAGTTTCTTTATCAAGACAAAATGTGTTATCAACCATTGCTCATTTCACAAAAGCTACCCTTTTTAGACACATCCTGAGAAAAATTCAAACACTGGCATCCATCAGAAGGACTGTGGATAAAACAAAATCTGGCATAATGAGAAGAGCTACAACAAAGAAGAGCTGACCCAAAAGAGGGAGGCAGCAAAGGATATATTTCGGGGACATGACACCCATGAACATTCACTGCAATGTGAGGAGGAGGGGCTGAACTCATAGCACCATCATTTGTTATTGGACTGCTAGACCAGGACACAGCTGGTCTTGAGGAAGAGTCAGACTTGAGGTAAGTAAATCAACATACATGAATGTGTAAACAGCAGGTTCATCTAGGTTAGAGCAGCCTAGCCTACAGCCTCGACTCCTCTAGTAGAAATGTCCCTGCCTGTTTCGAAACGCCCTCTACCTGACAGAGATTTCTGAACCTTGGGAGCAATCTCCTCTACTGCTCATCATCCAGGCTAGGTTGAATCCAGTAGCACAGCGAGCAAGAGACCCACATCTGGGCATACCCTTGGTCACTTAGGGTGACCATAGCAAACACAACAAGATGATGGATGAAGTGCTGTAATCCCAAAACCGGTCCTGGGATGCTTGTTTCCAGTCCAGGGATAACCTGACCTGGCACTTCAGGCTGGAGTGTTCCCACGAGGAGCACGGTCAAGACTGATTTGCATATGGCTGAGTTTGAACTGTGGTGGCATATTGAGCAAAAGAAGGATGGATTCAATCCAGATCTCTTGACTAGGGTGAGTGGTTGAAAAGTTTCAGCACTCCGTCTATCATCTTGTTGTGTTTGCTAAGACTCAGTTCTGTGCAGGAAAATCTGCCAAACTCTGATTGAGGACCTAAAACCCTTATACTCAAATGTGTTTGTCTGATCTCCAAGTTTATGTCCTATTGCATACCATCTCAAATGCAGGACCTATATCCATTAAATATACTATCAACTACTTAACTGAATACACATAGTGCAGAGAAATGAGACAGGGAAGGAGAGATGAAAATGCCTTTACCGTGGCAGCAATCGTCACATGATTTAAATGTATCTTGATATCAGTCCATTAATGCACAGATAAAACATGTCATAACATTGAGTACTCTCACGCATCAAAATGACTTAGCCATGTATAGCGCCACACCTTACACAAAGCAGCACCTGTGTCAAGTAATACTCTCTTGTACTGCAAACTGAAGTAATCTAACCCAAGCAATGAGCTCCATGCTACACATGGAAATTAACAGCCAACCTTGTTCAGTGTTGAATAGTCAACTGTTTCTAGCATGAGCATTACAACATACGTTCTTTACACATCAAACAAATTCAGAACACTTCTACCTCTAAATCTGTTTTCTCCAAAGACTAATGGGCATGATGTGAAGCACTTTACATTGTTTAGCTGTTCACATCTCTCTAGGAGGAACGACAACACCATATGATGCAATGCAACTCTTTGATACCACCATCACATAGGCCAGAGTTATCTGATGGGGCAAAGATAACATCATCTTGTTGTTACTTGATTACATTATTGATGCACTACCCCAGTGTTTTGTTAAGGATTATTAGGCCGGAAGAAATTGTAGTCAGGATCCCCAGTTCAAAGCAAGACTGAATGTAATGAAACAAGATTTTAAGGACCGTGGGTACAGTGATGCACTTTTGAAGAAAGCAGAAAATAAGGTGATGCACAATAGACCTAAAAATTAAAATAACAGGATGAAGTCCGATTTACTACAGAGTAGAATATGCACAGTGGACATTTATGCAATATATTCGAAAAGAATTGGCATCCTCTCAATTCATCCATTTTACCAAAGGACAATGTATCTAATAGGCCTCGAGTGGTATATCACAAACTCTACATAAAATCTCTTTGCCCTCGTTATGTTAAGAACCCGATTGCTGAAGGTGATATTAAAACTTGAATTCCCCTGAAGCCTATTTGATTATATACATGTGGAGGTTGCAATCTGTGTCATCTAGGATGCAACAAAACAGTAATTTTTAAGTACAGTACAGGGAGGAAGTAAACATGCTTTTCTAAAACTGCAATAAATAATATATTGTATACACTGTAGGCTGTTCCTGTGGTAAGATATACATAGGCAGCAGCAAAAGATCAGTGAAAATATGGACCCAAGAGCACATTAGAGCTGCAAGGCATAATGATGAGACATGTCCGGTAGCAGTCCACATACAGGAGACACACCCAATGACATCACAGATAGGGTTTCAGGCATTAAACTTCTCAAAGTCAGCGAAAGGGGAGGGAATTGGGAGGTTGCCCTATCACTTGCTGAAGCCAGATAGATACTTGACTTAGAACAATATATATGAAGCTGAATATCAATAATGAGTTCCATCACTTTTTTAAAATGTATTGGCAATTTAACAGTTACTGAAGAAATGTTTTAGTCTGCGATTGGTCTTTTGATACAATTGATTAATTGATGCGATGAGGAGTGGAGCAGTGGGATATGTCACCCTATAGCATTTGGATTGATAACAGAAAGTGTAAGTTGACTAAGGACATTATTGGCTATAATCATGGCCATTACAATGGGCACCATGGCTGATTGTGCATTTTATGGATGGTAGTCAGGTTGATCAAACTGTTGTTTATTATGTCAATGTAAATCTGTAATAGATGTGTTATAGATCATAGTTGTAAAATATTATGCCTGTGCTGTCTAAGGATGGTTATTGCCATGTTGGACTTTGGAGGTATGTCTTATTGTGGTACGCTAGATATATCATACATTTGTGATTTTGTTTTATTTTATTCACTTTACTTCGAAATATTACATTTGATGATCTTATGATAGAACTTGTGGTACGATGCGTAGGAAACAGCAGGTCTATTTCATTAAAGGATGGTGTTTTTTGTGCTTTTTCCTTGTGAGTATAACTATTGAATTTCTGCTATTCGACAGATGTTGTGATGGCGACCTATGTATGTAATATGTAGATATGGAGCACGGATGATCTTTGAATTATATTTAACTTATATGTGCTTCTTTTAGGGCATTTTGTTAGAATTTTGAAATAATCCCACACATGACGCATGCACTCTTTATATTCTAAAATGGCAACCAATTCATTTTAGCGAAGAAATATGATCTGCACAATTGCATGCAGTGGGCAATGTAGAATTATGCTCTAGGTGCGGAGCGCTGCATGATGACGTAGCGTGCCGTGGTGGCCATTTTGGGTGCGGAGAGAGTGAAAGTTATCGGAGAGCACAGGACACCCAGCGCTCTCCTGCTGTATATGAATAAAGCAGTATATTAACTCCTAGACAGCCTACCTTGAATATTTTGAACACAATAGCCTCATTACAGTGGCGACGAGGCTGGGACAGAAGAAAAAAAAAACAAGAGGAAATACACATAAGTGGGAGCCTGGGAAAAAAAAGGAAGTGGGACCCACTGAACCTAGGAAGCCACTACGAGGAGCATCAAGGAGAGGGAAGGCACGATCAGCAGGAGAGCGTGGCAGGGTGACAGAGCCACGACGTGCAAGCTACTGGGGAGCACAAAAGAGTACCAGGTACAAGGGACACTACACCGGGGGGTCATTGCATGAGCTAGCGCCCTGACACAATTGAGGCCCTGGCGGAGTCAGAGAGATGTAGAGAAGGGGATGCAGTGGGGTCCCAACCGAACCAGAGGCCAGGGAGAGTGTGAGTGCACCAGGCAGCCCGAGAGGCCAGGAGACAGAACCAGCAAGACGCACCGAAATGAGTGCGCAGGCGTCCTTGCTCACAACACCGATTCTGTTCTTGCCCAAACCAGGAGAGCCTCTAATGAAGTGGGAGGACTGGAAAGAGTACTTCATGAATTACAAAGAAGCCCTGGAAGATGAAAACGGAGAAGCCTTCCCCATTCAGAGGAAGAGGAGAATACTGCTGCACAACTTAAGCCCAGAAGGGATTAGGGTCTTCCAGAATCTTGTGCCCACCCCCAGGCAAGCCGCAGACGACGATGTATTCAGGCATGCAATAGAAGACCTGAACAACCACTATCGGCCGACAGTGTGCACGTCCATAGATAGATGCAATTTCCAGCAGAGAAAACAGGAAGTGGGCGAATCAATAGACAACTATGTAATGTAATTTTTTTTTACATTTTTTTAATTTAAAAACATTTGTTGAGCGCACTTTTACCGAGCGGTTTCTTGGCGCTTTTCAGATTACGACCGGCAGCAGCAGCATGGGGAGGCTAGGCAGCGAAAGCTCGGGAAAAAAGAAAAGTTTTGAGGTTCTTGCGGAACTCGATGTAAGAAGGTGAAGTGCGAAGTCGCACAGGGAGAGAATTCCAGAAAGCTGGGGCAAGGACCGCAAATTTTGCTCCTCCAGCTTTCTTCTTTTTGAAACGGGGAGTGATCAAGAGTGCCATGTGGGTGGAACGGAGTTTTCTTCCCGGCAGGTAGGGCTTGATGGCTGAGCATATAAACTCAGGGGCGGTGCCCATCCTGGCCTGAAAGGTGAGGCAGCCAAGTTTGAATAAGGCTCGCTCTCTCACAGGTAGCCAGTGTAATGCCTGCAGCAGAGGAGTAACACGGTGAAATTTGGGCAGGCCATGGATCAGGCGAGCTGCCTGATTCTGCACTAGTTGCAGACGGTGGATGGCGTAGGCCGGCGCGCCATTATAGATTATGTTACCATAATCAAGGCGCAAGAGCACCATTGCCATCACGATGACTTTTAATGGCGGGAGGGAGAAGAAGCGGGAGATCTTCCTGATTGTCCTAAGGGAAAAGAAACAGGAGGACACCACTGAACTAACTTGGGAATGAACCGAAAGTTGTGAGTTGAGGAAAATCCCAAGGGTTTTAACTTTGGGGACAGGGAATGGGGAGACACCAAGTGATGGGGGCCAATAAGAGGGAGACCAGGGACTGCAACCACCTCCGGTCAAGACCAGCTCTGTCTTGTCCGGGTTGAGTTTGAGGTGGTTGTAGTTCATCCAGTCCTGAATGAACAGCATAACTGTTTGAACATTCTGGGCGGATGAGGGGGAATGGGAAAGGTTGAAAATGAGCTGGAGGTCGTCGGCGTAATTAAACACCGTGACCTCGAGCTGCTGCAACATAAAAATGAGGGGGTAGATGTATAAATTAAACAGAAGAGGGGAAAGTGAAGAACCTTGGGGAACACCACACACCACCTTACGGGAGGCAGCAGTGAAGCCAGCAAGGTGGACCGCCTGAGTCCTCTCGCTCAGAAAAGACTCGAGCCATGAGAAGGCTAGGCCCTCTATGCCCGCCGCCCTGACACGGGTGAGAAGGATGGAGTGGTCCACCGTGTCAAAAGCGGTGGACAAGTCTAGGAGGATGACTATGTAGCCGCGCTGAGGAAACTGGCGATCACATGCAAATTTGGAGTCTTGCATGATGAGTTTATTAAGGACCAGATAGTCATGCATACCACTAATAAGACGGTCCAGGACAAACTATGGATGAATGGAGACGCCACTCTTAAGGAAGTGATAGCCATGGTGAATAAAGCAGAACTGTCCAAAAGGTGCGCGGATGCAGCAAAAAGAGAACCGACCCGAGGCCCATGGTTAATAGAGTCAATGACGCGGAACCAACAGAAAGGAACAAAGCCACGGCTGTAGAAGGGAAAATGCCAAACAGATGGAAAGGGAAGCCAACGCAGCAGAGAAGACAGAACAGAGAAAGTACGAACACGTGCTACCGGTGTGAAAGCCAATCCCATGCGGCCCATGACAAACGCTGTCCGGCGTTCCGAGCAAAATGCATGTTCTGCGGCATAGTACGACACTGAAAAAGTATGCCACCGCAAGATGAGAAGGCCCACGGTGAAGTATGTGGCTCAGGTTCCGGAGGAAGAAGAGGATAGAGAACTAGACGAAGAAGACAACGTACTGTGTGTGGAAGGTCAGGTTCTGGGTATTGATTGCAGACGCTCCCGGAAACCGCAATGTGACATGGTGATAGGAGGAGTACCGATTAAAATGGTAGCGGACTCAGGCTCTCCGTACACCTTCGTCCAAAGGACATTATGGAGCGAGAATTTCAGACCCAGTCTAGGACCAAGACTGGAACCTCCGGACATAAGGCCAGTCACGTATACAGGGGAACCCATTCCGATGGTTGGGTACAGAGTCTTAAACTTTGAATTCAAGGGCCGGAGCGCTGAGTGCAAGTTGTATGTGGTGGAGGAGGGCCCGTCGGTCCTTGGGTGGATGGATCAAGGTGACCTGGGTATACAGTTGAATCCAGGAGGAGACACGCAGGTGCTAATGACAAGCCCAGAGTGCCTGCCGGAATTTGAAAGGATGAAGAGCGAATTTCCCAAAGGTGTTCGGTGGGAAGGTTGGCAAATTGGAAAAATGTACGCATTGAATAGACCTCAAGGAGAACACCACTCTGGTATCCCACAAAGTAAGGAACATACCCATAGTGGTCAGGGAAGCGGTAAAACAGGATTTGCACAGACTGGAAGAAAATGGAATCATTGAACAATAAATTGTTCATAGTGGCAGGCGCCCATGGTGGTGGCCATAAAACCCAATGGCAAAGTCTGTCTCTGTGTAGACCTGCGCAAGTTGAATAAATGCATAATTGTGGAGAAATTCCCACTGCCACGAATAGAAGAGATGCTTGCAAAGACCAAGGGGGTAAAGTGGTTCTCCACTATTGATCTCATTTCAGCCTATCATCAGATAGCTCTGCACCCCGCGAGCCAAAAGCTGACATTGTTTATAACACCTTTCGGGGGCTATCAGTTCCACCGTATGCCCTTCGGTCTAGCGTCAGCGGCTGCAGTATTCCAAAAACTGATGCACAGATTGTTTAAAGACATAGAAGGAGTGCAGTACTTCCTGGACGACATATTGGTGATGGGCAAAGATCTAAAAGATCACGACAAGAAGCTGGACTCGGTGCTCCGAGTCCTGGAAAGCAATGGCCTCACAGCTGAATCGGAGAGGTGCCGGTTCGGAATGACATCGGTCACCTATTTGGGGCTTGAGATCGGAGAGCAAGGCATCACACCCAAACGGGCCAATGTGAAAGCAATTTGTGACGCCCCAACACGAAATAACAAAGAAGAGGTGAGATCCTTCTTGGGGATGGCTGAATACTACAGCAAATTTGTGCAACATTTTGTCACCAAGACGCACCACCTGAGGCAGCTCATAAGGGACAAAACAGTGTTCACATGGACAGAAGAGAAACAAAATGAATTTGATATAATAAGAAACGCCATCAGCAAGGCGGTAACCCTTCAAGGATACGACCCCCAGGGGCGGTCGGTGTTAATGACCGATGCCAGCAAAAAAGGACTGGGAGCAGTCCTAATGCAGGAAAGGAAGGATGGAAGAATGGAGACGCTCAGCTTCGCATCTAGGTCCCTATCTCCTACTGAACAGAAATTCACTGTAATAGAGAAGGAGATGCTAGCGGTAGTGTGGGCCATGGGGAAGTTCCGCCAATTCCTATGGGGCACGAAGTTCAAGCTAAAGACTGATCACAAACCCCTGGTCAGAGTACTCACGTCGAGTGGTCATGCCAGCGCTACTCCCCGTATCGCCAAGATGACGTTGAAGCTGTTAGAATGCAAGTACGATGTGGAATACATTCCAGGGGCAAGAAACAAGGTAGCCGACTACCTTAGCAGAGCCTCGGCAATGGAGGAAGCCCCCATCGGTGTGGGCGAGAGTGAAGTCCTGGTAGCTTTTACGGAAGATGCAGAGAGAGTGATACATGGCCAGGAATGGACAAAAGTGTATGGAGAAGACCCTGACATAGGAGAGGTCAAAGAATGTCTACTACAGGGATGGCCAGAAAAGAGACACCTACGGTCGACACTCAGGAAATTCTACGATGTGCGGGAAGAGCTATCCATAGGAGATAAGGGGATATTCTTGTACAGAGGAGACAAAGTAGTCCCCTCGGCAACGTTGATACCTCACCTATTTGCAGTACTACACGAGGGGCACCTAGGAATTGTGAAGACAAAGATGAGAATGAAACAAATGTACTTGTGGCCTGGAATGGACATCCATGTGGAGAGACACGTAAGGGAGTGCGACCAGTGTCAAAGAGCGGATAAGACTCTGACACCCCTAAGACCAGCTTTAGGAAAGTTTGCCAGCCCTATGAATCCCTGGGAGGAAGTGTCAATAGACATTCTGGGGCCTATATTGGACACCCAGGGCACGCCTAAATACATGTGTGTCCTCATCGATAGGTATTCGAAGTGGCCAGAAGTGCACACACAGGAAGAGATGGACACAGAAACAGTTCTTAAGTTCCTTACGGCCACATTCCTCAGGGAAGGTATTCCCAGATTCATCTTGAGCGACAATGGGCCACAATTTACTTTGGAAAAGTGGTACAAGTACATGGAGAGAAATGGTATCAAGACCAAACACACCTCCATATACCACCCGGCTGGCAATGGTCAAGTGGAGCGTTTTATAATGGGATCCATACAAGCGGCCATCACGATGGGCAAGGACTAGGAAAAGGAGGTCCAGAGTATGCTGTGGGCCTACCGCATTACACCCAAGTGCACCGGGTATAGCCCCTTCCAGATCCTGAGAGGGCGTGACCCCTTCACCAAGGATAACCTAGCGTGGAAGGAAAAGACCGTCACTAGTAAATGGTCCCCGGCGGTGGTACAGCATAACTTAGAGAAGGCCCAAAGGATATACACCGAACATTACAACCGGAGGAGGAATGTGAAGGAAGCGGCCCTTGAGAGAGGGGAATGGGTCAGAGTCAACCTGGCCATGCTAAGGAAGAAAGCGGACAGTAAATACAGCCAACCCCTGCAGGTAAAGAAAGTATATGACAGAGCAGCTTTGCTCAACGATGGAAATGTCTGGTCCCAAGATCGCATGTCCAAATGTAATAAGATTCTACAATGGACCAATAAAGAAAACGGGAGGACATCACAAGACCAAGCCCCACCGGAAGGTGAGGAGACACCCCACGAAAGAAAAGTGAATCCTGGGGCAGGAGTGAGTAGCTTGGAGTTCAAAAACTGAGAAAACTCCATGACAGGAGAACATCCAGAAGAGGAGGGTGAGACTCCGAGAAGAGAAAGTCCTTGTGCAAGTGGGGACAAGGTGGCGAACCTGGCAGAGAACAGCTCCGGGAATACATCCATCACTCCGGTAAGGCATACACGAGCAGGCAGAGCTGTGGTGAAACCTACCAGATTCCGAGACTTTGAACTTGGAGAGGGGAGATAATATCTTTAGTTAAGAGACAGTATGTTTTCCATATAAATGCAAAAGGAGGGAGATATGTAGACTTGCACTCTAGCTGCGAAGCGCTGCGTGATGACGTAGCGCTCTGCGGCAGCCATTTTGGGTGCGGAGAGAGTGAAAGTTATCGGAAAGCACCGGAAGCCCACCGCTCTCCTGCTGTACATGAATAAAGCAGTATATTAACTCCTAGACAGCCTCCCTTGAATCTTTTGAACACAATAGCCTCATTACAGGTAACAGTTGAAGTTCATAGCTATATGGTGCAGATTACCGTGCGATTTTGATTCTAAGTGCAGGAGTCTCTCGATTAGAGGAAACATAACCTGGCAAATATGTGTGCGTGTTACCCAATTTACCCACGTGGATAAATAATAATAATGTTTTATTCTTCGCTAAGTTTTACGTATGCATTTTTACTTTTTCAGTGAGTTAGGAAATATTATTTGCAGTAGTTTGGGTAAATTGATTATTTCCTCTTAATGTGAACACTTGAGATGTGTTTCACACTAAGAGATGGTGACCGTGGTACGCTGCACGACACAAACGATCATCAAAACCAGATGTGTTCAATTGAATTCCTTATTTTAGGATGTCCCAAGATGACGGGGCGTTTCATGCAGTTCGTGTACCCTGCGGGGACATCAAGTGTGAATGCATGAAATTCAAAGGTAAGGACAAGATTAATAAATGGGTAACTGTTTTGAAAATTACTTCAGATATAGCGCTGTAATCGTGGGCCTTTTATGAATCATGCATTATTATGAGCCCAGAGGGAGACTTGCCTCTGTTTTTTTTTCTTCAAAAAACTATATAAGCAAAAACTATAAATCCTTATACGCCACACATAGCGTTCTGACTGGGGGTCGTAGTAGGTTGGATACTACTAGGACTCGTTATTGAGGGCCTTGTGTAAGGTAGCACAAACATATTTTTACAATGAAAAGTCCGGTAGCTGATGTGTAGGTTATAGAGGATGATTTATTGATCTTAGTTGCAGATACGTATATTCATTTTTTTTAATTTTTTTTTTTTTAATATGTTTTATTGAAACAAGTGACATACAGTTACAATTCCTTGTGTAGAATAACAGTAGGGAAACAGAGAGCTGTTCAAATCGTACAAAGTCCGTGATGATGCTGTCAACAGCCAGTGTCCCAATGGGTACCAACATCAATGAGCCATGCATTTAACCACAATGGGGATAGTTCCGGCGTCTGCATCTAAGGCCACTCGTACATTACATTACAACGTATCGTGCGTTATCCATCCCACCAGAGTGTCCGGCCCACCCTGTCAGCTCGGGCGTGCCTCTGGCCATCTCCCCTTGTAGTGCCCACAACCCTCTGTTCGACGTTGCAGTGCATCGTTTCCCAAGGACGGGCTGTCTGTCCCGACCTGTTTAGAAACAAAGTGTATGGACGTCGTCGGTGTTAAGCACATCCTGGACATTGTCGTGATGCGGTAGAGGGCTGCCGTAAGGGTCGTCGTGCATTGTATGGTCATGCGTTTGCTTGTCAGATGTAAAAGTGCAGTGTAGTCAACCGGGGGATGACAGTCTGCTAAACAACCTCCAAACGAGGTAGGGAATAGAGGAAAAAAAAAAAAGGGGAAAAAAAAGGGGGGGTGTAGTGAACCTTAAGTCAAGGAGGGATGGGTGTGCTGCAATGTGGTCTCGGCTTTTCTTAGCCCGTGGTCAGGTGGCGTATCAATGCGGAGTGGAGATGCTATGCTTATGTGGGTCAACGGTGACGTGTGAGTTGCGAGGGCTTCTAGTGTTGGGGCGGCGTGTCCTGTGTGTATCGGCCGCGTAGTCGATCCTCCCCAACAGGGGGGGGGGGTGCATGGGAGAGGAAGAGAGGGGGGGAAGGGGGGGTCCATAAGCGGGGGGGGCTACCTGAGTGGTGGATCATTCCTGCATATGTACGGCTCCGTGTTCATGGTGTAGCTGTGGAGAACTCTCCCTCACTGTGCCTCTTCGCTCCGCTGGGAGGGGGGCGGGGGGGGGGGGGAGAATGTGTTTCCTCCCAGCCTATGTCATCCCTCGGTCAAGGCAAGCTCTGGTGAACGTCTGTAGGATGTTATCCCAGATCTGGGCTATTGGGATGGCCCTCCGTCCCGCTGTCTCCTCCCTGCGTAATACTGTACCCTCCGCTGTCGCCCAATAAATGAGGGAGGCGCACCAGTGTTTTGTCTGCGGTGGATTTGCATCTTTCCAATGTCGTGTTATAAGTCATTTGGCGGTGATCAGTCCCAGATCCCAAAATCTGACGTGGGCCTTGTTGTGTTTTGTCCTCTTGATCAGGCCCAGCACGCAGGCGTCCCAATCATGTCTCAGTACCGTGCCCACCCCTTTCGTCAAGAGTGTAGTGACATCTTGCCAGTACGTCTGTAGTCTGGGGCACGACCATAGCATGTGCAGGAGATCTGCATTCAGTAACGCACATCGTGGCCAACTGGAGGTATCCATCGCGAAGTAACGATTTATCTTGTCCGGGGACAGATATGCTCTGTGTACAATGTAGAACTGTATTATTCTAAATCTCGAGTTGCGGTTTATGTGGCACGGGCTTTCCAGGATCCTCTCCCATTCCTTGTCCGTCCAGTCCCTCTCCCTGTCAGCCGCCCACCTGTCTCGTAAGGGCTGGAGTGTGCACGTGGTGTGGGATTGTAACGCCTGTGCTAGCCAGTGTATCACGTGCGACCCGTTACCCATTATGTGTAGGTATTGTATCAACTGGTGCGTCTGAGGCTCCTCCGATATATCACCCCAGTGTTCCGTGAGCATCCGGACCATAGAGGCGTGGAGCAGGAACTGCCCTGCCGGCAGGCCAGGGTCCTCCGTGAGTCTCTCGAACGGGACTAGGGTGCCGTCGTTATATAGGTCCGCCATGGATTCCATCCCCACGTGTTCCCAGCTGACCAATTGTGCTGCGGTTACCACTCCCCCAGGCCTAGGCATGCCTTCCAAAGGGAGGGCCGGGGCGTAGGGCGGTATCCCCTTTGTCAGTGTTAATGCACGCTTGTAGCATCTAAGTGCCACCGCGAGGTGCAATTGTATGCCGCGAGCCGCGCCATTGAGGGGGTGGAATAGTGCGAGAGCCCCCGCATTCGTCAGGGCCGGGGCCATCGAGGCTGTGTCATTGAGGTTCCTTCCCGCGAGCCATGCCACCACCCATTGAAGTTGCGCCGCAAGATAATAAAGTTCCTGATTGGGGACCGCCAATCCTCCCGAGGACGTTGGGGCATATAACTTCGTTAAGGCTACTCTGGGTCTACCTGTGTTCCATAGGAGCGCACGCACCATGGTTTCCAGGTCTTTAAATATCCGGGCAGGGACGTATACCGGTATGTTCGAGTAATAATAAAGGAGCCTCGGTAAAACTATCATTTTCGCCAGGGTGATTCTGGCTGGGACATTCAGCGGGAGCGTGTTCCAGAAATGTATCTGGGCTCTCAGGGAGGATATAGCCCTGATCAAGTTGCCCTCCAGTATGTCCGCCGGGGACCGGTATATATGGATACCAAGGTATTTGAAGGTGCCCGCGTACCAGGTTAGCGTTGTGCCCCCTAATTGCACTGCACATTCCTGCATATCAGGGTGAAAGGGGTAGACCCCAGATTTTCCCCAATTGACTCGTAGTCCCGAGTGGGCTGTGAATTCTTGTAGGGTTTCCGCGAGCCCTGGTGGTATCTGAGTGAGGTCCCTGATGTAAAGGAGCAGGTCGTCCGCGTATAACGAGACCGTATGCATACCGTCTATCAAAGGGATGCCCCATTCCGCGCCTTGTCCCCTCAGTAACTCCGCTAGTGGCTCCATCGCTAAAGAGAAGAGCAAAGGCGACAATGGGCAGCCCTGACGAGTGCCCCGTCTGACTCGTATAGTGTCTGATAGGAGGCCCTCGGTCCTGACTCGAACGCTGGGGGTTTGGTATAGGAGGCCGACCATGTCCAAATAATCATCTCCCAGGTCAAATTTTTGCATCACCGCCCTTAGATATGGCCATTCCACTGAGTCAAACGCCTTTTCCAAATCTAATACAAGACAACCCCAATGCGGCCAAGCGTTCCTCGCGTATTCCTGCACCCTAAACAACCGACGGATATTGAGCGACGTGCTGCGGGTGGGTACAAAGCCGTTCTGGTCTGTGTGAACCAGGGTGGGTGTGTACCGGGCAAGTCTTCGCGCTAGTGTGGATGCTAATATTTTATAATCTGTGTTTAAGAGAGCAAGCGGTCTGTATGAGCCCAGTAGCGTCCCGGTTTTTCCCGGTTTTAAGAGGGAGACCAGTGTGGCTTCGTTTAGAGAGGGCGGCAGCGAGGAGTCGTCAAGCGCTGTTGTGTACATTTTAATCAGTTCGGGGATCAGGAGTTCCCGATATGCCCTATAGAACTCAGCTGGGAGTCCGTCAGGGCCAGGGGATTTACCATTAGACAGCGCTGCTATGACCTCCCAGAGTTCCTCGGACGTGATGGGCGCTGCTAGATCCGCGCGTTGGGCGTCGCGGAGCACCGGCAACGGTATCTGGCGGAGGTATTCCTCCGTGTCCGGGGCGGGGATGGGTAGGTAGGAGCGGTACAGCGTGTCGTAGTGAGTGACGAACGCGCCGTGAATCTCTACTTGAGTGCGTAAGAGCGACCCGTCTGCGCCCAGGAGTTTCGTGACTGGTTTTGTCTTGTCCTCCCTGGTAATGAGCCACGACAACAATTTGCCTCGTTTGTCCCCTCTATCATGAGTGCGTGCCGCGTGGGCAGCATAATTCAAACACCTAAGCCTCTCCAGCAGTTCTTCGTGCCTTGTGCGCGCAGCTTGCAACTCAGCGCCACCATCTCTGACCGAATCCTGTTCATATCGGATCAACTCGGCTTCTATCCTCTGAAGGTCTTTCTCAACACTTCGTTTAAGGTTGACCTGCGTGCCTAGACACTGTCCTCTAATGACCACTTTAAAAGCGTCCCATTCTATTTGTGGGGTGGTGGCAGAGCCCGTGTTCTCCTCGAAGTAATGCGCTATATGCGAGAATAGTGAATCTCGGAAGGGCGCATCTAACAGGAGATCCGGTTGCAGTTTCCAAGTGGGGACAGGGGGATGTGGGGTTGCCCAAGAGACAGTCAGCATGTGAGGGTTGTGGTCGGAGTGTGTCCTACCCATGTAGTATGCCTCCTTGACTAACGGGAGTAAGTCATCAGTGAGCATGTACCTGTCTAATCGGGTGTGTAGGGTGTGAGCTCCTGAGTAGAATGAATACGTCCTGGTGGTTGGATTACGGTGTCGCCACACGTCCTGTAAGTGCCATTGGTCAGCCCAAGCTACAAGTGCTTTCATGGCGGCCACTACCGGAGCGTTGGGTAACGGCGGAAAGGAACGGTCTAGTGTGACGTCCAGCACGCAGTTATAGTCCCCTCCCAATACCCAGGGGATCCCATGCCAGTGAGATAGGGCCGTAGATATTGTCGCAAGAAAACCCTGCTGGTCCGTGTTAGGGGCGTAAAGCGACGCTAGAACCAATGGGTGTCCATCTAAACGTCCCTTTATCGCCACCAGTCTTCCCTCCCTGTCTATGTGTGAGTCGTCAATTTCAAACGGGATTCCTGGTCTCACCCATATCAATACACCCCTCGCATAGGAGGAGAACCCAGTCGCGTACAGCTGGCCACGCCATCGCCTGCGTAGTGTGAGTACTTCATTCGCTGTCAGGTGTGTCTCCTGCAGGAGTGCTATTTGTACCTTATGTCTCTTCAAATAGGAGTATATCTTGTACCTGCGTGAAGGTGTGTGTATACCACGCACATTCCAAGTGCAGAGTTTAACCTCAGCCATCACAATGCATCAAGTCATTCTCAGCCGCCCTCCCGCTCGCCCCATGTACATCCCCGGGAAGCCTTCCATCTCTCAACTCCACGACATTTTCCTGCACACCTGTGGGGTACCATGAAAAGTTCAGTAATTCCGTCTTTAAACTATGATTGCAGCACGGTAAAAGAATAGGGAGAAGGGTGAACATAAACTGGGGAAAACACCATAGGGTCGGCTGCCAAACGTGCAGTCGTCCAAACAGTCTACTGGGATATCCAACGTTCCAGTCTGGGGGGTTGCTGTCCATCGCGCAAGGCGAACAGGGGGTAATGAGTTCCAGTGGAGCCTGAGTGCGTGCACCGCCCCTCATGGGGGGAAGTATATAGTTCTGGTCAGCCATCAGGTGGGCTATACCGGTGGCCGCGCAATGCAGTCTTAAAGTCTTGCGGCATCTGTGCTGCCAGTTCCCTGTGTGTAGTAGAAACTCCGCCCACCCGGAGTGACCCCTGCCGTATCATAACCCAAGGGGGAGGAGGCTCTCTAGGCCGATTGTTCAGCGGCAGATGACATTATGTATGCGTCAATGACTACTTACTGCGTCTCAGACGTGCGCCATCATGGGGAATAGTGAACTCACCGCCTCTGACTCACGCCCGCAATCGGTGTCATCTAGTCGCCTCACTAAGGTACATTGGTCCCACCGGCTGGCAGGTGTGAGGGCATGGAGCGGGTGGGAGAGTGGAGCGAAGCAGAAAGAGCGCCAGGATGGGACACTCCGTCAACCGAACAGATCCGATGTCTGTGGCGTGACTGTTGGCAGATCACCTGAGACCTGTGAGTCCGGTAGTCCATAGATCACCTCGTCATCGCTTGGTGATATCCCGGGGCTGGTGATAGGTGGGGAGCATTGAGGCGGAGAGCCGCCAAGTTCCGTGACTAGCCGCAGGGCTTCCCGTTGCTCCCGGCGTATTTCCTCTTCAGACGGGTTCGTGCCGCTGTGTGTGGTACTCGCTGCTGGTGAGGGTGTTCGGTTCCCGCGCCTCCGTTTGGATCTCCTGCGTTTCCTTGACCTAGGCGGATGCGTTTCCTTGACCTAGGCGGATCTCCTTGTCTTCTTGTGTCTTTGTCGGTCCCGTTATCCAGCCAGGCTTCCACCTCCTCCGAGGTGTTGAAGAAATGTGTCTTTTCATTAGCTATGACTCTCAGTTTTGCTGGGAAGAGGAGGGAATACGTGAGTCCTAGCTGGCGTAGCCGTCTTTTCACTATCAGGAAGGAGTGTCTCTGATGTTGGACCTGAATCGTATAGTCTGGAAAAAACATTATGTTCGCATTATCCACTTGTATGGCGCCGAGTTTGCGAGTTTCTCTCAAGACCGCATTCCGGTCTCTATAGTTCAGGATCCGAATGAGGAAGGGACGTGGGTTGGAGCCGGTAGGGAGCGGTCTAGTCGGGACCCTGTGTGCTCGTTCTACCACAAAATGGGGCGAAAGGGTACCTTCTGGCAACAGGGCGCGAAGCCAGTCCTCCACACGCGATGTCGGATCTCTCCCTTCCCATTTTTCGGGCAGACCAACTATTCGGACGTTGTTGCGTCTCACCCGTCCTTCTGCATCCTCCGCCCTGTCTTCTAGGAACTCCACCCTGTTGAGAAGATCTTTGATCTGATTGTCCGACTGTGTGACACGCGGTTCCAAGTCGGTCACGGTGGTCTCCAGGGTTGTGGTGCGTTCAGCCAGTTTTTTGTGATCCGCTTTCAAATGCGTCAGGTCAATGGCGACCCCGTCTATCATTGCCTCCAGCGACGTCCGGGTGGACTGAATGGAATTCTCCAATCGCTCCATGGCCGCCAAGACCGAGTCCAGTCTGGCCGTCACCGGGTCTACATCCGTCTGCTTCTGTGACTTGTCCATTCTGTTCTTCGGGTGCGTGCTCCCGCTTCCTGTGCGCTTCTCTGCTCCTCCAGACGTGGGCAGGGTTCTGTGCTCTGGTAGCCCGGACAGCGTAGCGCTAATCGTTTCTGCGGGCCGTCCGCACCACAGGTGCCTCCTCAAGGTGGGGGACCGTGTCTGTACACCCGTGGGGGATGCTGTCGGGAGAGGTCCTCGTGAGGTGTCCGCAGCTGAGGTGGGCCGACCAGCATACAGGCCTGTGTGTCCCGGTGGTAGGTGCGTCACTTTCAGGTTCTGCAGCTGGACACAATGCGTTGCGTGGCTCGGCCTCGAAGGCCGTATGTTGCGTGTGTAGTGCTGTCCCACCGCCACGTCGCTGAGCCGGCGGTAGTGGAACACGGGGGGGTCAGCGCCCGCAGGTCGGTATCTTTATGCCTTGTTGACCCCAGTGGTCCAGTGGTGCTCGAGTCACACAGGTGGCAACACCGCCCGCAGCCTCCGTCAGTGTACCGCGGGGGGTCGCTATTTGCCGCCGCGCATCCCTCCCGATGTGCCCCCGCAGTGGCGAAGTATGTGGTCAGGTGGTGCTTCGCCCAGCCGGGCGGTTGATGACGGTTGGCGGTAGCGTGCTTCTGTGGCGAGGTGGTATCAGGCCCAGGTAGTCACTACTTCCGCCTGGCAGTATGGGGTATCACGATGGTCCCCCTGGGGCGCCTGGTCCAGGGTTGGTTCGTCCGCTCCGCGGTGGGGCCGGTGGTCGAGGCTCACAGCAGTTGGGCTCCTGCCAGTGTCACCGCGCAGGGGGGGAGCTCCCTCTCAGAGTCATTGTGGGGGCCCTTCAGTTGTGATCTGTGTTCCTTCGCTAATCGCACTCGCTCAGTGCCGGTGGCGCCGGGGGTCCCAACCCCGGTCAGGTGCTCATGGGTTCTCGCCAGGACGGGCACCGGTGGGTCCAGGCGGGTGCCTAGGTCCTCGGGCGGTGGGGCCTCGCCTGTCGTCGCTGGGGCTCTCTCTCTTTCCCCTTGGGAGACTCTCCCCGGTAGGCGCTGTGGCTATGGGCTGCGGGGGGAGGGGTACCTGTCCGCGACCGAGGCTCCCCCATCGATCCGGCTTCCAGCAGGCATCAACCCCAGCTCGCTGTCACAGACTGTCGCTCTCGCTGTCACGGTGGTCCCAATCGGGCTACTGCCGCTCTCAGCGTCCACCAGTCGACCACGCTCAGTGTACCCCAACGCTGCCTTCACTGCACCGCCGCTGGGCGCCCTCGGCCCGCGCGGCCCGCACTTCCGGTCCCGACCCCGGGCTTGCCTGGCGGGTCTCACCGTCCTTGCGGCTTCCCTCGCGGCGTGGGTGGACTGCTAAGTGTCGGTGCGGTTCCGGAGCATGCGGAACCTGGAAACTCGGTCCGGAGCTGGGTAAGCGCTGCACAAAGCCTTGTACCAACTATTGGCTAGCCAGTCGGAGAAATGACCGGATAAATTACCCCCTGAGTGGAGGGTCGCACCGGAGCTCCGCTAAGACACAGCCAGTCTCGCTGCGCGCGTAGCCACGCCCCTGCAGATACGTATATTCATACTAAGTCCATAATAGTCCTTAGGATAGCCCCACCAGAAGCAGCCAGCCTGCTGCTCAGCCCATGCTCCAAATTACACTCTCCACCTCACAAGCACCCAAGCATTCCAAAGCATCACCATGCACTCCAACACTCCACACAGCACATTCAAACTGGCTGAGCAGCAAGGATCAGAGCACCAGGGAACATGCATAGTAAAGTAACACATATGCTTAAACTCTATGGGGGATATTCACAAGGACTTATCTCCGATTTATCCCCACCTTAACGCAATAAAAGTGGAGATAGATTTAACACCCCATTCACAAGCTGGTGCAAACAGCAGACATCACCAGTATTCCAGCGATAACTGCCCCAAAATGTATTCCCACAGTTGACACCACCAACTAACCTTAATGAGATGCAGAGTAGCCGTTCCAGTGCAAAAACACACAAAAAAAACACAACAACACTTTCACAACGAACTGCCAGATCTGCAAAGCCCAACAAAAACAAGCGATAAGGCACGATAGCACCAGGGATTTCACACCTGCCTTTTGCTGGTGCTAAGCAGGACGACTACCCGCAGCATGAAAGGGAGCCCAGCCAAGAGCCACACCTGAAGACCCACACATACCATGGAGACAATGATCATGCAGCTCTGATACCCATAAGGGCCACAACATCCCCCACCACCACCCCAGCCCCCCGACACACACATACCGTGCACGACACAAGAGCCACAAAAAAACGCAGGATGACTCACATTGCCAAAGTAAATACACATATGTGTGGCCAGAAGAACGAGAAGCAGTCACACAGCACTGAGGTAACAACCAAAAACTTTATTGAAATACAACACAAAACAAAATGCGGAAGACTCCTGTCTGGTCTGTCAGGGACAATCTATATGTCACAGCCTAGAAAATAAAGCACAAAATAAGGATGTATGTCATGCCCACATTAAAGGAGCGAGACACAGAGAAACAGAGTACGTCAGAGAGAGAAACAGAGGGAAGGAAAGGAAGGGAGAGAGAGAGAGAGAGAGGGAAGGGAGAGGGGTGAGAGAGAGAGAAGGAAAGGAAGGGAGAGAGAGAGAGACACTGCCACCCCTGTGCACACAGGCCCCACTGTTCACCTGCTGCCACCAGTGTGTCCACCAGTAGGCACACCACGAGACCGTGCCAGCTCCAGGCCCCGGTCCCGCCACAATGGCTTGGTCCACATCGTGCGGGCCCACCTCGTGGCCCAGCAGGTCCCACACATGACTCTGAGTCCTGAGTCATCAATGCCGGAGACCACATCAGTTCACACGTCATCAACGCAGGCTGCACAACGGCTCAGTTATTTTGGTGCCACTAACCCTGTGCAACCCCAGTCAGCGCCACGTGATGGTAGGCCTGTGATGGCCACAAGGCTTCCGTTGCCATTAACTCTGTGCAACACCAGTCAGCGTCTTGTGTTGGTAGGCCAGTGATGGCCGCAAGGCTTCGGGTGCCACTAACCCTGTGCAACACCAGTCAGTGCCACGTGGTGGTAGGCCGGTGACAGCCACAAGGCATTGGGTGGCACTAACCCTGTGCAATGCCAGTCAGCGCCACGTGGTGGTAGGCCCGTGTCGTTCACAAGGCTTCGGGTGCCACTAATCATGTGCAACGTCAGTCGGCGCCACATGGTGGTAGGTCTGTGATGGCTGCAAGGCTTCGGGTGCCACTAACCCTGTGCGCAACAACTCATGGGCCCTTTATGATTGAGAACCGTGGAGCGTCCATCATCCAGTCACCACTGGCAGAGGGGAATGTGACATTGTCAGCCCCTTATATTTGCGGGGTCACATGGGCTGTGATGCCTGTGTCGGATGGGTGTGGTATGTGTGAAAACCTGTTCTCAGGGAGTGGTGTGACCTGCTGACAACTAGACCAGTGACCTGCACACCACCTGCACGTACGCCTGCAACAGGTAGCTATGTGGGCCCCCACGGAGCATAAGCAGAGTGGTCTGACCTGGCGTACGCTGGCCAGCGCAGGTCTTGCAACAATGACTCGGGGGCCCTGGGCGTGGTTCAGTCCATGTCCCGAAAATTAGTGACTAATGTGTGTGTCCCTGCTGTAGTGTCCACGGCACCCGGTACACAATAGGCAATGTAGCACACTGTGACTGGCATCCCACTAGATGAGCATCATTGACGTAAGGGAAATCACTGTCCCTACATTCATCCACACATTCATACATGAATGATGTAAGACATCACACAGCAGTGGATGCTTATTGCACATCCAGTGGAGTTTTGCAGCTGGAGCGGTACAGGGCCATGCAAGCACATTACACAATATGGGCCCATGGAGAACCAGCCAGAGTCCATCCGGGGATGACAAGTGCTGCGGAAGAGGAAGGATACAGTCCGCAGTCTGGTCACCATGTCATTGGTCATCAAACAGGATATGGCAGTCCATGACGTGGTCCAAGGTGAGTGTATCGGGGGTCAGAGGAAGGTCATTGGGCCATGTGCAGCACCAAGCAGAAACAGGCCAGGTGGCGGAAATGAATGCTAGTGCCTCCTTCTGACCTAAATCCCATCACGTCCTCGGATGTGTGCTCTGCCCCATCTGTGGGTGTTGCAATATTGGCTGCGGCACTGGGTGCCACTGACACATCAGGGTCCGGAGAAGATTGTCAACCACACTGTGTGGCAGTGACACATCAGGTGCCGGAGTGGATATGCTTGCCGCACTGTGAGGCACTGACACACCAGGGGACGGAAATGTGGACGGTCTGGAGGCAGCATCATTCATCAGCACCACACCTTGTGACAGCAATGCTATGATGAGGATCTGCATGGTAGATTCCAGCTACATATCGCTGATGTGCAGCAGTGGCTGCCATCCTTTCTGCCTCCATCCGCACCTTGTCCTCCATGAGCCTCCTCATGTGTGCCAGCTCACAGCTGGGATCGCTGGAGCCAGACTGAGCGGACAGGTGTTCTTCTCTCCGAGTCATGACTTCAGCGATGTCAGTCAGGGCTCGTTGGAGACCATGGAGTGGGCCATGGGTGTCTGTTAGAGAATGGAGCTAGTCCCTGATGGGACCTGGACACCCATGGATGGCGTCGTGTTTGGTAGCCATGAGATCGAACCCCACCCGCACCTGCTCAGCCATCTCCCTCACACGGCGTTGGAAGGCCATGTGTTGTTCCTGTGGGTCTTCAGAGACTGCTGGGAATATGGGTGCCTCCTGCTGGGTGGTTTGGGTAGTGGGTGGGGTCTCCTCGATGCAGCTGGGCTGCCCTGATCCTGGAGGTGAGTTGGGGAGGAAGTCAATAGAAGTCAATGATGTCTTGGAGGCCTTGGAGGGCTTGGGTGTCGATGCTGGGGGTGTCCTTCTCGTCATCAGTGAAGAGTGGCTGGGACTGCTGTGCAGGAGGTGTTGTCGGTGCCTCTGCAATGTGAAGGGGAGATGGTGTATTACAATGTGTCCACATGTATGTAGTCACATGGTACATGTTGACATTCAGACAGCATGGCATTGTACATTGTGACAGTGTGTTGATCAGGGCCATGACCCAGAGTCATTGTGAGCGTGCACTGTGCTCTGCTTGATTGTGCATGTGTGCTACTGTGGCCATCTCCACCCGTCCCCCAAGTGCCTGGTGGTCAATCACCCTGTTGCAGTTGTGGTGTGTCCTGTCGAGCAGTGTCTGGTCCCCCAACTCCGGCCAAAGTCTTCACACTGATGACTGTCAACACCAGCTCCTCCATGTTATCAAGCACAAGATGTGGCGCTGGGCTCCCACCTCCAGTCTGCATTGCTGCCTTCTGGTTGGATGCGAGTTTCTCCTTGGTTTTGCGCTTGATGTCAATCCATTGCCTCTTGATCCAGTCCATTGACCTCTTGTGCTCTGCGATGGCATTCACGTTGTCCACGATGTCCTGCTACATCCCATTTTTGGTGCCCATTGACACGTTGGAGGTGACGAACAGTTGTTGATTGTGTTCCATCACATCCGTGGCCAGGATTCTGATTTCTTGCGGACTGAACTTTGGCTTCCTATTCTTCTTGTCCGTTCTCTTCCCTATCCCCGAGATCCCAGGCTGGTGGGGTTGCATTTGTCCTCTGCTACTACTCCGGCTGCCTCCATGGTGCTTGGGTGTTGCTCAGTTTTTGTTTGAGTGTTTTTTCTACTATTATTGTGATTTTTCCCGCCTGCCATGTGTGTATTACAGGCCTGGCACTGCTTATCGCTGATTTCCTCATCGCGATTTGGCCCATTGCATGTTTTTTCGCGTTGAGGTTTGTGTTTTTATCTCCGTCGCTGTGGTTGTATCGCAGACATTGGCCGCGTTTTCAGCTGACTATCGCATGGAACCCACGTGTTGTGAATTCCACGTTGATACAGGGTTATTTTCCCGCAATAGGCTGCGATGTGTAAAGTTGTGTTAACATTTTTAGGAGCTTTTTAGCACACGTTCTTGTGAATAAACCCCCATATCTTGCATTCTGATTGGGGGTTGCCTGATAATTGCATAACAGCACCATTCTTGATTGGGGGACATTGTGCAAGCACGTAGGGAAACTCTGAGCTCAGTGTTTCTTAAAACTATGTTGATAGTTTTACAACTGCTAACTTCATACATAGTTTCCTGACTGGGGCTCTTATGAAAAGTCCACATTAGCATTAATTGAGAGTCTTGCATTTGGGCATGGCCGAGCGCTAAAATAGCATGCGCCGCCATTATGGTGGTCGGACCTGTCCCCGGGGGGGAAAAGTGGTGGGTGCACTCCCACCTCCCCCTATGAGCGTCCAATAGGCGGCGTTCGGTGGGGCGTGAACTGGACGCACTTTAGTGCTTCTGCTTCACACGGGTGTCCAAGCGTAGGGGTGCGACTGGTTTAGACCGGCCTGGTCCGTGCCACTCCCTTAAAAGGGGGTGTGGGGAGGAGAACAGTCTCTTGTTCCTTCGCTTCCCACGGGCACCGCACCCAGGCCACCACTGGCCTGTAATTTATTTTCTTTTTGTTTCCCTGCAGGTCTGTCATTAATTTATTTTCTCGCCTCGGAAGAATGGACCAGCGGAGAAGTTATGCTTGGATCGTCTCGTCTGCGTCAGAGTTCAGCAGCGGTATCTTGATGATCGGCGACGTCGTGGTGCCTTACGTGTCCAGGGTTTGGCCGCACTGCTCAGTTGTAAGCCGTCTCCGCAAGGTCCATTCGGGTAGAGCTGGAGGGAGCCCCACGGTGAAGTCAGCAATTTTTCTGTGCATTGTTGCATTCCCCGGTTGTGTTAGCGTACACGTCTAACCTGCTCCACTTTTAGGTTTGCGCTGGCGGGGGCAGACTTTAAGTATTCCGCTTCCTCAGCATGTTGACGTGCCTGATTAACCTGTGATTGTGTTCACCGGCGGAGGGGGCTGTAAGTATTCCGCTTCTGCAGCATGTTATAGGTTTGCATCGCATGTTAACTATAATGGTGTCACTGGCAGCGGGCAGACTGTAAGATTCCATTTCCACAGCATGTTTACATGCCTGATTAACCTGTTATTGTGTTCACCGGCGGCGGGGGACTGTAAGTATTCCACTTCCGCAGCTTATTATAGGTTTGCATTGCATGTTAACTGTAATGGTGTCAATGGCGGCGGGCGGTATGTAAGTATACCCGTTCCTGCCGCAAGTCTCCATGTTCTTCAAGTACTGGCTACGTGCGCGTGTACCTTGTATTTAAATGTGGGTATAGTGATTGCGCTGGTGGCGAGTGGGAGAAAGTAGTCACGCTCTCGCCGCAAGTGTTTTTTCGTGTTCTGGCAGCATGCATGGATAGCTTGTATTCACTGTGCAGTTGTAGCTGTTATCTTTGGTTCACTGGCGGCGAGCGGATCATAAGAATCATTGCGCTCCTACTGCTGATGCTGTTTTGAGTGAGACTCAGCCAGGTTGAGAGATTCGTTTTTTTTGTGATGCTGCGTGTGGAAGGGGTGAAAATACCTTCCCCAGTCGCACAGAGTAAGTTTGCCGAAATTGTCTCCACTAATGTTGGTACAAAGGGCTCCAGATGAAGGTTATCAAGTAACGTTCGGGTGGCAAGGGCTATATTTCATTGCATGAGGTATGTGATTTTTACATGTGGAACGCTCTAATTGTATGTGTCTCGCTTTTTGAATGAAGCTCTTTGCATGGTGTTACTGCATGGGTGTGAACACGTTTTACGGCGTGTGTGTTACCATGGGGTGGTTCTACATATTATCATGTCTATCGGTGTTACTGCATGGGTTTTAACACATGTTACAACGTATGTGTTACATGGGGTGGTTACTACATATTATCATGTCTATTGGTGTTACCGCATGGGTTTTAACACGTGTTACAGAATGTGTGTTACTGTGGAGTGGTTAATACGTATTATTATGTCTATCGTAGCGCGGCTGCATTGCATGATACGCAGGAGATCACCTAATCTCCCTGTGCCTAACAAATATGAAGGTGTCCTCATATAATGTGATAGGGCTATGTTAAGTGCTCCAAACATAATGCCTTATTTCAGCTATGCTATTTTTCAAAAACGGTCCGAGTCCCTCAGCTTCGGATCAGGCAGCCCTAAAATGAGTCAACACACTCTTACACTAATCGCAAGCGCTCTCATTTGACAATACGATTTCAATGTTCCTCATGTAATGAAACTGGTACTAGGCTTAGCGCTCTCGAAGTCTCTCTAAAATCTGATGTCAAATGTCCCTTATGTAATGCAACTGATGCTATGCTAGGCACTTTTAATTGGAAGTTATATTGCAATGTTCCTCACTTATTGCAACTGGTAGGATGCTTAGCGCTCTCAAAGTCTTTCTGAAAATCTGATTTCAATGTCCTTCATGTAATGGAACTGATGCTATATTAGGCGGGGCGCTCTTAATTGGAAGTTAAATTTCAATGTTCCTCACTTAATGCAACGGGTACTATGCTTAGCGCTCTTAAAGTCTCTCTGAAATTCTGATTTCAATGTTCTTCAGGTAATGCAACTGTTGCTATGATAGGCGCTCTTAATTGGAAGTTTGTTTTCAATGTTCTTCACTTGATGCAGCTGGTGCTATACTAGGCGCTCTCATTGAAAGTCTGATTTCAATGTTCCTTATGTAAATGCAACCGGTGCTATGCTAGGCGCTCTTAATTGGAAATTCGATTTCGATGTTCCTCACTTATGCAACTGGTGCTATGCTAGGCACTATCATTGAAAGCCTGATTTCAATGCCCCTCATGAAATGCAACTGGTGCTATGCTAGGCACTCTCATCGAAATTCTGATTTCAAAGTCCCTCATGAAATGCAACTGGTGCTATGCTAGGTGCTCTTAATTGGAAATGTAATTTCAATGTTCCTCACTTAATGCAACTGGTGCATGCTAGGTGCTCTCATTAAAAAGTCTGAGTTCAATGTTCCTTATGTATTACAACTGAGGCTATGTTAAGCGGTCAGAATTGAAAGTCTGATGCCCGACGGTTGGCATCACATCATCTGTGAGGTCACTTACATACATTACCAGCACTTGTGATATCACATCATTACATCCCAGGCCTTGTTATCACACCTTCAAGAGTGCTGTATGCACGTGTGTGCTGTCACACATAGGAGTTAGGAGTCTGTGTCAAATGGCACCTATGCACCCATCACAGGTACACGTATGCATTGGAAGCTGGCTATGTCACACTCTACCTCTGTACCTGTGTGTTTGTACACGTATGCAATATATGCCTGTGGATTGTTACACAGTACCTATGCCCTTGTGTGCGTACGCTTATAATAAGTGATGTATTGTATCACACAGCATCTGCCTCTGTGTTGTCGCTTACATACATTATCAGTACTTGTGATATCACATCAACACATCCCAGGCCTCTTGGTCACACCTTCGAGAGTGCCATAGGCATGCGGGTGCTGTTACAAATATGAATTAGGAGTCTGTTGTCAAATAGCATCTATGCACCCATGTAGGTAAACTTATGCATTTGAAGCTGGTTATGTTGCACTATAGCTCTGCACCTGTGTGCTGGTACACATATGAAATATATGCCTGTAGAGAGTCACACAGTACCAATGCAACCTTGTGCTCATACACTTATGATGAGTATCACACAATATCTCGGCACTCTTGTGCCTGAACGCTCAGGCATTGGTTTGTCTGTGTTGTGTCACACAGTACCTATGCACTCTTGGATCATAGGTACACTTATTCTATTAATATATTGTGTTACACAGTCCTCAGTGCCCTGGCGCCTGAACACTTGTGCATTGGATGTCCGTGTTTATATCACGGTACCGATGCTTGGGCGCATTGCAGCATTAAATGCCTGGGTTGTGTCATACAGTACTTATGCACCCTGTGTTTTGTACACTTTTTTGCACTAGATACGGATGGGGTGGCACACAGAACCTATGCATCCACTTGCTTGCGCAGTTGAGGTCCTCATTGGGTCACACCATACCTATGCCACCTGGGCCGAGGGTGTGGGTGGTAAAGGTAGGATACAGTTTCATGAGGTAGTCAATGGGCCTTGCATGCAAAACACATCTCTTATTCAAAGGCTAAGAGCACTAATCATCTGTGTTTTATGTTCCTTTATGTATGGTGGATCCATGAATATGATACCTGTGAAGGTGATCAGAACGGCAATGACGGCGAGATGTCAGGGTGCCTTCTGCAAAGATGGCAATGGGTCACTCTTCACTTCTTTCAGTTCGTGAGTCATGGGTTTCACCATCTAAGATGCTGGGTTGGATTTCGGCTAACTTTGGGACCCACTCCTTTAGAATTGGGGCGGCCACCGGGGCAGTGGTATAGGGTCTAAGGGAGGAGCAGGTCAAGAGGATCGGTAAGTGGTCCTTTAACAGCTATGAGCGCTATGTGCGGCGGCACATGCTGTAGCCCGTCCGGTTCTATTTCATGTGAATTGCACGTTTCTTTATCCTGTTACTCAGGGAGTATTTGGCATCAGTACACTGTTACATAGTATCATTTGCAGTAGTCTAGGCTGTTAGCCTGTCAGTAGGGCAATACACTGATGGATGTTCTATTTTCACGTTTGCTTGCAGTATCACGAGGCAGAGTGAGTAAGTTAGGAACAAGAATAGAGTTGCAGGGACAGGGAAGACTGTGCGTTAGGCAATTCAGGGAGCTGATGAACCACAATTTAAAAGAAAGTAATGGACCACCAGCAAGCTGGATCCTGCCTGAGACGAAGGGTTTTAGTTGAGGAACTGCCCCCTGAGGTGGGATGGTTGACAAAGAGGTGCCCCGATGCTATGATTATGTGGTCTCACGTGATGCCCAGGTTGCAATAGAGAGGGGACGGCTTAGTCCGAGCAATGAATTACACGGCAAAGGGGATCACCATTAAGTTTGATAAACCGTTCAGGACCCCAAAACTGTTTTCAATAAGACATGACCCCGAAATAGTTTTCAATAGGACATGGGTACAGCCAGGGTGATTAGTTCTTTTTTGCAAGACGGTTTTCACATATCATTCAAAGGGAATCAGGCATTCATGGAGGACATTTTAGCATGGGTGGAGGGCGCGAGTTACAGGGCATGGCCTCCTAGTGGGCTGAGGGGGAGGACAGATAGTCGGGCAACTATGCTGTCCTGTGGCGGTAAGGTCATGATTGGTAAGCACAGTCTTCGGTCCTTAGCAGTCAGAAACATGCAACTCAAGGGGCAGTGACATCCAGTAGGTAGGCTGTCAGGGTGTGGGGGCTGGGGGAGTCATTCTTTCTGGTGGGCCTGTGGCCTCCCCCGCACGCTCATGCGCATCAGGGTGCAAGTATGCAGATCTGCAGCCCCCGTTATGGAGTTTAAGGCACAGGGCGTAGGGAGGGCCCGGAGGAAGGTATTTGTCTGATAAGGTGTACCCCTTGCAAAAGCCTACTCCGGCGGAGTAATTTCTCGTAGTTTGCTGAGATCTGGAGGCTGCCAGTCATTGACCTTGCCGTAGGCTCTAGAGGGGACACACAGAAAGTGAATATATGCATTGTTAGATTTACTGTAGGACTGTGGTGTGTATTAGAGTTAAGGTTAGCCATGTGACATCATCTGTCTAACAACGTATATGGACTTTCTGCATAATTGTACACGATTTTAATAACTAATTTTTAAAAAATGTGTAATAAATACAGCCGGGGGGTTACATCCCCTAATCCAAAAATGGTGTGGTCTTAATACTTGCCTTGAAGGAGGGAGGGAGACCCCATTCGGACAAGGGCTGTGGGTACAAAAGGTAAAAAGGGGACTTGGGGAGTATCAGGCCATATGGGCAAGGCTGAGCGCTAAAATAGCGTGGGTTGGCATTATGGCGGTCGGACTTGTCCCCGGGGGGAAAAGGAAGAGTCGGGAGCACTCCCACCTCCCCTGATGAGCATCCAATAGGCGGTGTTTGGCAAGGCGTGAACCAGAAGCATTTTAGTGCTTCCGGTCCACACGAGTGTCCAAGCGTGGGGGTCCGACCGGTTTACACGGGCCTGGCCCATGCCCCCCCTTAAAAGGGGGTGTGGGAAGCAGAACAATCACTTGTTCCTTCGCTCCCCACGGGCACAGCACCCGGGCCACCGGCGGCGCATAATTTATTTTCCCCACCCACCATCCCCTAAGACAGGCAATTGAAATGTGTTGGTCAGGAATGTATTTGCTTGTTCTTTCAAACATTTTTCATTACAGGTATCTCAGGAGATAGAAAGAATGTAAATTTCATGATTTGGTACATGTTAAACGTGTTTGTCAGTAATGTATTTGCTTTGTTCTTTTAATTTTATTGCAGGTATCTCAGGAGATAGAATTAATGTAAATATGATGTTTTGGTGAATTTGTAATAAAAGTGGCAATATTTGTAAGATTGTCAGTACAGGATTCTTTAATGCAGAGTTATCTAGTTGAAAGGTGTAACGTTTAATAAATGTCAGTACATGGTATTTGATTTCAGGTAATAATGTCGTATTTAGTTGTGTATGTCTCCGGTCAGGCAGTAAGGTCATGTTTGGTAAGCATAATCTTCGGTCCTTAGCAGTCAGAACCATGTAACTCCAGGGGCAGTGACAGCCAGTAGGTAAGCTGTCGCTTTAGGACGCAAGTATGCAGATTTTCTGCAGCCCCCGTTATGGAGTTTAAGGCACTGGGCGTAGGGGGGGGGGGGCCCGGGGGAAATTATCCGTCTGATAAGCTGTACCCCTTGCACAAGCCGACTCCGGCGGAGTAATTTCTCGTAGTTTGCAGGGATCTGGAGGCTGCCAGTCATTGACCTTGCCGTAGGCTCTAGAGGACACACGCAGAAAGATAATATATGCATTGTTAGATTTACAGTAGAAGTGTGGTGTGTATTACATTTAATGTTAGCTATGTGACATCATCTGTCTAACAACGTATCTGGACTTTCTGCGTAATTGTACATAATGTTAATAACTAATGTTTATTAATTTTGGAATAAATACGGCCATGGAGTTACACCCCCTAATCCAAAAATGGTGTGGTCTTAATGCTTGCCTTGAAGGAGGGAGGGAGACCCCTTCCGGACAAGGGATGTGGGTATAAAAGGTAAAAAGGGGACTTAGGGAGTACCAGGCCATATGTCACTTAATATTTTGAGCACGAGGGAGACTCCAAAGTTGGTGTCTTTTTAAAATTGTGAAATGCACATTTTTGAAACCGTGTACATAGCTTCCTGAATGGGGGTAGCATGAGATTTGTATGCTAGTACAAACTTAAATTGGGGGATTGGTATGAGTCACGTACTATTATGAGCTGGGAGTGTTGTATAGGTATTTTGTGCTGCTTTAAATTTGTATTTGTAATTTAGATGTGTTGTGGGGTTCATATTTTGAGGGTGCTCTTACTTAGGCTGAATGGAAGCAGCACAGGCAGGTGTTTGTGATCAGGAATGTATACGCTTGCTCACGAGCTAGCATATATATATGCTGCACTGCGGGACTGGACTCAATGCCAGAATATGGATTTGACAAATTGATATTTTGTTGCTCATATGGTAGACAAATGGAATACAAATAATGTTCATACACAAAAACTATAAATGATTTTAGTAATAAAGGAACAAAGTAAAATAGATGTACCAACTAAGTTAGATATAATTGTTTTTTCGGGACTGTAAAAGGTCTATCCCAATTAAGATCGAATTAATATATTGATGTTGAACGAGATAAAGAAGAAAAGAACCAATAACAAGGGGGATTGATGTATCTGTGCCTAAAAATTACTTTGATCAGGTATACATATGAGTAATGTAGATTTGGTGCCTATATTAAGACAAATCTCCTTGTAAATATATGCGTGAACAAAGTCAAATGATAAACATGATTATTTTTCAGAGTATAAGATATTTTTTTGAAATCACGGATACAGACAGATTGTTATTTACTTGGAAGTTAAAAGAGAATACAATGGTTTAAAATATATGTATATTATAAATGAGATATGACAAGAAGGATTGTTTGATGTTATACAAAGTGTGTCAACTAAATATGGATCATGGGCAATGGATAATGTTCTGTTGATCTATTTGAAAAAAGAAGGAAAAACAAATCACAGAAGTCCTTGCATAATTCCGAATGAATCATGGATGTGATTGCTTAAAGTATTTCAGAATTCCAAAGAAACTGTGGACATGATTGTATAATGTTACGAGCTAATTTTCTTCTAGTGTTTATTAAGGTATTTTGTAATTGTGTTTTGATGTAAGTGATTTGCTGATTTTAAAAGTATGTTATATGCATTTCCTAGCCCTGAAGAAGTCCTTTTTATGGATGAAACACGTTGGCTACAATAAAAAGAAGTTCTGCAAAGAAATCTTAATAAAGAAAGAGTTTTTATTAATGAACTTGATGAGTCCTAGAATTGTGTGACAACATATTTTTGGGATTTTTGTTGATTTGATTACAATTACAAATGTCATATGATAAAAAGATGTGTCTACACATGGTAGAAAAGGGGCTCTGAATCACATAAGCTATGGTTGTAATTGTGGACTTTGCACCTCATCGGAGTATATGGTGGCTGGTCTCCCAGATTGGTTCACCAAGTTTTGTTTCGTTCTCTGGCCATGGACCCACTAATATGATAAAGTTAAGAAAAAATGCACCTCAGACATTATCTCAGTAAATCACTGGAGGTAAAGGTAGGCAAAGAAAAGAAGAGATGTTTATAGACAGAGATGAATTAGATAACATAGTTGTTAACTTTCCCAGAGGACCCCTTGGAAGGTTGGGCCCTGGGCAATTGTTCACTTTGCCTATGCCTTAAAACATCCCACCCCAAACAGTTAACAACTAACAACATGGATTTTGGGAACATTAGACACACTACAGCTTCATCTGCAGTACCAAAAGTGAAACCTCCAAAGTCAAAGCTGTCACAACACACCCTGCAAATGAGGACCGTATTCTACAGTTTGACAACCGAATCATCCCATGTCAAACCCATACTGCAATGGTGATAGATGATGGGCTATTGGCCATTCATGGCACTCTCTAAGCCATCTGAACAAACTTGAAATCCTTTTGTGCCATGAGAGACTATGCACAGGAACAGCTACTTGACTGGAAAGGATAACACCTGGATTGAAACCAAGGTGGCCCTACTGGACAATACCTCCTTCAGTGCCACTCTGAAGGCCCTTAGAAAAATGTCTGCAAGGGTTAAACAGTCTGTCAAGTATGCAATTGAAGAACTATCCTGCAAGGTGAAAAATATCCTTGGTGGCACTATGATGGAAAATAAGCTATCTGACATGGATTTCCATATGCTTGCAAGGAACATAAAAGCTAAAATAGCAAAATCATGAGAGGACAATTCCTCTGCTCTTCATCACATTGCTGATGTACTGGAAGGTATGTGCCACCCAACAGCCACTGGTTCTGAGATCAATAAAGGTGCAACAGTGGACTTTATCTTCACCATCAACCATGGAGGGCTAGCTACTGAAGAGGGTTAAGCAGTTCCACTCCCCTGTTTTTCTCAAGAATTCGGAAAACATCCCTCCAATGGAATGTACAGTGCTCACATAAGTGACAGTCTCATATGCAACTGTCCGCAAATGAATGTTATTCAGGTTTTACATTGTGTTTTTTAAATTTGCCATCTTACAATTATGTACAACTTAATGTGTGGAAGTGTTGAAAAATGCCCAGATTTAGTAACCCCTTGTATTGTCTTTGCATCACACAAGGCAACACAAGAGCTGAAGTGAGATTTACTAAGCTCCACAAAGCCACCTTGGGTTGCTCTGCATGGCTCAGTAAATCCATAGTAACACTAGGTAGCTCAAATTACTGCCTTGCAATATATTGTGCCAGGAAGGTGTTCCATGGGTGATCCTGGGTGTTCCCATGCAATCAATCATGTATTCTTGGCTCATTCCCAGATTTACAAAGACTTGTAAACTTGGGACTGCATCAAAATGCCATATATCTAAACAGAGGCATAATAAGGAGAAATATATTTATTTATCCTCGTTATTTCTTCTTTCTATGTGTGCTGCATCCTGCAGCACACATAGAAAGAGACAAATGCCTCAAAGGATTGTTTTTGTCAGGAAAGTGTCCCTTCCTGCAGAAAACTATACTGCCTTAAGCACAGGCACCCTTGCACCATAGCTCAAGGGTGACTGTGAGGTGCTAGCATCACTTAGTGCGCCAGAGCAGGAATGGTCATATCTTAGTGGATATATCACATTCCTGCTCTCTTCCTGTCACAAAGCGCAGCACAGCAAGTTGTCTTGCAGCAATGCGTGACTATTTCATAAATCTGGCCCCAAAGTGTCCTCCATTGTTCTGTGTTGTAGGCGCCTTCGACTCTGGTATCAAGAGATAACTCATCATTTATGGTGAGGAGTTCAGCACAAATTGCCCATGATACAGTTGACCTTTCATCTACTCATGATTTTTCACAATAGTACATCATACATACATTCTTGTTTGTACACCACAAAGTGTTGAATGATGGTTCAGTACCTTAATTTGTTTAGTTGTATACTGCCTAGGTACTTGGTAACAACATTTGTGAAGCATTATTTTGCATCACAGATAATACATTTGCCGAGTGTGAATATTTAAAGTTTGTGTATATGTGGGCCATATCATCAGGAAGACCCAATACCACATGTATGCAGTGAATGGCACTCATCATGTGTGGAGAGTTGGCAGTAGCACTACAGCAAGTTTTCCGTTTTTGCTTAATGGGACCTGAGGTGTTGTGTTGGGATGGACTAGATTGCATTCAACACACATGGCAGGAATGCAGACAGTGAACTTTGTGACACGACAGGGCAGATTTACAAGAAACGAACGCACTGCGGTTCGGTAACTCATTTTGCTGCGCTGCCTTAGTTTCGAAGCACAGGGATGCAACATATTTACAACAATGTGTTGCAACTCTGTGCTTCCCCCTACACTGGCGCATACACTGCTGCCATGCGCCGGTACAGGCACCTTTGCACCATGGTCAGGGATGCCTGCATTGTGGGCAGATTGTTTTTCTGCAGGAAGGGGCACCTTCCTGCACAAAAACAATCAATTGAGATGTTTTCCTCTTCCAATGCGTGCTGTAGAATGCAGCTCGCATTGAAAGAGGAAAAACTGTGAGAAATTAAAACATTTCTCCTCGTGGCACCTTGCTAGGCCATGTGCTTGTACATATCAAACAGCATGTTTTGTTGCTGGTGCGTCACGCAATGTGATGCACCAGCAGTGCAAGCGGCTTGTAAATCTGCCCCTACAGCTCTTCACTAAATGTGCCCTGGAAGGAGCCTTATGCAAGTTGATAAAGTACCGGAAGTACTCTTTAAGATTGCATGCTACCTGCAGTTTTCTTAAGGGAAAGTGCAATTTGTACAAGTAGTCTCAATATAATATAATTTTTGAGCTTATACCTTTGTTTGATATCTTATTCAAGTTTCCTAAACAGTGTCTCACTCACTTTGTAGATTTCTTTTTTTTTAACTCTGCAGCTTTATCCTGTGATTATTCCTAGCCAAAAGTAGCAGTTGCAGTTTCCATCAGCATAGTGAAAGAGATAGGTGAAATACAAGTTCTCTACATTAGATTCTGCAAAATTGCTTCCATTCTCCAGTAGGTTGATTTTTGTATATGCTTTTAACAATTGTATATGAAAGTGTAATTCTTTTAATTATCCAAAAACAATAATTCTTTGAACTAGAACTAGAAACGAGTACTACTCACCACGTGCATGTGCAACAGGCATGTTAAGTATGTGTTTTAATGTCAAATAAATACGTTGTGAGTGCCATTCCAATAATAAATATGGACATGTCTATCCTTCACGTCTCCCAGATCAGTGTGTCCAAGCAACAGTAGAATCTATCAAAATGCTGCCAGGGCTACAAACAGAACGTACATAACACCTCATCTTTGTGACCCGGACAGGTTTAATGTCAAAGCAATTATCTGTCCCAAAATGCACACACGTGAATATTGCAACCTATGATGTACCAAAAAGAGTACAGTGAACAAATACAACAGTTGCTACATTGTTTAATAAGCATAAGTGTAAGGTGGGATTAGGATGTGAAACCCTCACCCAGCACTGGTGGCATGCTTCATCATAGGGTTCCCTCCTTCACCCTGGATTGCAAAACGCCCCTGGGTGGGCAAAACCTGCCATAGGAGATGCAATTGAGGCAGACTGTCAGTAATGTGCCATCCCCAATATGAAAAAATAATACAATCATGTAATGTTGTACCATGTCCTATTTATGATGGGTTGAAGAAAGTGGTACTCGCACAGCAGGGTATTCCTTGAAAATGAAGACTTGTAAAGAGTTTTCGTGTGCAGGAGGGTGGAAAACACTGTCTAGCCTTGCAGTGTGTCAATGGACATAGTAGAAGAAGCTCTCCCGCCTAGGGAGAGAACAACCCAACGCACTACTTTCAAAGGACCAAAGGTCTGATTCATTACTTCAACTGTGAGGATATTCGTACTCAAGATGAAAGAATGTTCAAATGTGTGATTTATTCATATCCATATCAGGATTTCAATATAGATGGTACATGTCAATAATCTGTATTCCACACGTATGTTCGGGTGTGTTATCACATCACACAACCCAATGCATTTCGGGCATGGCCCGTCGTCAGGGGAATTACTCTACAAACAAAAACATACAAGAACCAAATGTAATACGCATGTAACAATATCAGCAAAAACCAAACTAGAATCCAATCCCAGTAAACGTGTGTTTGAAAAATGAGAAGTGCTCGACTACGTGAACGTGACAGAGAAGCGAGAGTATGTGACCCTGTAAATGAAATTATAGCCTTAGAACCAAAAGTCACAACCGAACCATAAACCATAGTGAAACGCTATATATAGTGACTACTTCAATCAAACGGGTGCACAAGATAGAATATATCTTCAGTAATCCAGTAACCACCACCAATCATGCAATAAGAAAACGAGTCCCCGATCGTGGGTACTTACTCGTGTGAATGTAACAGCGGGACTCCGAAGAGTTCCACGAGGTGAACGCGCAGTGAGAAAGCAGGAAGTCAGAATATACACGACAGTGAACATAGAGATAGGACTAAACGTAATGAATAGAGTGTGGGCGCCATCTTGAAAGGTGCAAACCAGTAAGGCAAAAGTAAAGTAGACAGATCAGAGATAATTCAACAAAACGGGATGACAAAAAGAATCACAAATAACATAAAAATTCAATGCGATCATTGAGACCCAACGGGGCCATCGTGGAAAGGTACCGGATCCGAAAGTTCTCTCTCTTTAGTAGGTGGTTCTTATTGTTGCATGTGATAGGAACTTGTTCCAATATTTGGAATTTAAGCTGAGCCACTGTATGTCTGTGCTCAAGGAAGTGGGTGGCAACACTAGATTTTTGATTTTCAGTTCGAATGTTGCTCTTATGTTCCAAGATTCTCGTGCGAATCATTCTCTCAGTGTGGCCCACATAGCATTTGCCACATGGGCATTTAAGAACGTAGATCACATTCTTGCTGCTACACGTTGCGTTGACCTTCAACTTGATAGGGAAACCTTTCATCGGGTGGTTCATGGTATTGCCTTGGATGCTGTTATGACAGTTGCTGCAATTGTGGCATGGTTTAAAGCCACTGTATATCACTGCGGATTTGGGACTGCTGGTGTTGTTCAGAATCTCTTTCAGGTTTCTGCCCCTGGTGAAGGCAAAGATGGGGGGTTCTGAAAATAAACCATTAAAATCAGACTCATGTGTCAAGATAGACCAATGTTTACGAATGATCCTTTGAAATTGTGAAGAGGCTTTAGAAAACTTAGAGACTACCACCATACGTTCGGTGGGGGTCTTGCGTTTCGGTTGTAGCAAAGATGCTCTACTGAGTTTCTCACTTCGCTGGATAGCCAAATCCAAGATGGGATTAGGGTATCCCCTTGCGCGTAAACGATCAAGGACAGTTTTGATCTGAGTCTTGCTCTCATCAGGCCTGGAAACGATTCTTTTCACCCTGAGTATCTGAGCATATGGCAAGTTGTTTTTGAGTCCCATCCGGTGGAAGCTATGATAATGTAGGGTAGAGTTTCTGTCTGTGGGCTTGCGGAAGACTGTAGTGGACCAGTCTCCCACCTCTCTTAGTATTTTCACGTCCAAAAAATGGACGCAAGATGTACTATGTTCCCAAGTGAATTGAATACGCTGTGTGACTTGATTCCAAGTGTTGAGAAAAGTAATGAGGGTCTCATTAGAGCCTGCCCAAAGTAAAAAAATGTCGTCGATATACCGCAGATATAATCGACCATTTTCTTGCCAAAGGTCTTGGGAGAGAATGTGATTCTCTTCGAAGATTCGCATGAAAATATTGGCGTAGCAAGGAGCAGCCGAATTTCCCATGGCCGTACCGTTAAGCTGTAAAAACCATTTGTCAGAGACGGTGAAATAGCTATGATATAGCGTAAACAAAGTCAGTTCCATCAGAAATATTTTCAGATCTTGGTCAATGTCAGAATGGGCCAAAGTGCTCTCAATCGCATCAATACCCCCGTCATGGGGGATTGACGTATAAAGGGAACTAACGTCCACGGTGCACATGATGAGATGATCATTTTTTAGGGTATTCATGACTGGTTCTAATTTCAAGATGAAATCTGTTGTATCTTTTACAAAAGAATCCGCTGAGATGACAAATGGTTGGAGGTATTTATCCAAGAATTTTCCTACGTTTTCGTGAATGCTGTTTCTAGTAGACACAATGGGTCTACATGGCGGATTTGACGGGTGTTTGTGTAGTTTTGGTAGTAAGTACAAGACAGGAGGTCTAGGATTGGTGGGTGTGAGATATCTTTTGGTTTTGTCGTTAATAGTGCCATTGTCAAACGCCTTGTTGATGATGATCATCAAATCATTAGTATATTCCTTGGTGGGATCTCCAGGGAGAATGTCATATGTGTCGGTATCTCCGACATGAGCTGTGATTTTGTCCATGTAGAAGTTGGTATCCATGACTACCAGAGCCCCTCCTTTGTCTGCATTTTGACAGATGATGTTGGGATTGTCAGCAATTTTCTGGAGTGTGTTTCTCTCTTTACGGGTGAGGTTTCCCCGTTTCGCTGTCTGTATGAATGGAAGTTTTAAAATGTCTTGTCTGACTAAGTTCTCAAACGTGTCGATGATTTTGTGGCTTGATGGTGCCAAGAACGTGCTGTGAGGTCGTAGGCCTCTGAGCATGTCTTCCTCCTGTGTGGTGATCGGACAGATATTGCGAAAGTAGTGTTTCAAACGCATATTGCGTATCAATTTGAACGCGCTCACTTCAAGTTCCAATGTATTCGTACCAGAGGTAGGAACGAATGATTGTCCTTTCTGAAGGATGCGTGTTTCTTCGTCGGACAGGACCGTTGAGGAAATATTGATCACTAGGTTCTCTTCCATGTTCAGCGTCTTCCTTTTACTTTTTTGTTTTTCACAGGCGGTGTTTTTTCCGGTTCCTCGGCGGGTTTTTCCCCCCCGGGTTCTTTTTGTTGAGTGGTACCCGGCTCTAAAAAAGGAACCGCAGTGTTGTTAGAGGTACTGGGAGTTTGGGCATCAGTGTCTGGTCGGCTCTGTGCAGGTCTTGTTCTTTGATCATCCTCTGAGGATGAAGTTTCATTGGCGGAGAATGGATTATATGGCTTGTTAGGACGCCGGCGGGCGTATGCCTCGGCCCAGGAATAGACCTCGCCCAATTTGTAGTCTATAGTATCCCTTTTAAATTTCCTGAGTTTTCGCTCCTGTGTCTCCCGTATATGTTTATCCAATTGGATGTTGATATCCTCCAAGGATTTTTGTAATTCTTCGGCGGTCATGGTGTCGTCTAGTTCCTTTCTCACGTTTGTGATTTCTAGTGTAAGTTCCTCCAAAGTCTTAGATAGCTCCTCCACAATCAATAAAATAAGATCGAGGGAACATTTATTTAAGATCGAATACCAACGTTCCACAAACTTGGTATTATTTTTACAGAGAAGAGGTTTTAGTGGGACCCGTAGGCCACGGGGGATCCGTTGCACACGATGGTACCGGATGAGGGTACTTGCATGAAGTTTTTGATTAGAATGTTTTTTTAAAAGGTAGAGTAATTGACGAAGATTACTTTCTGCACTTCGGGTGTTGCCAGTGACGATGACATCCTCCTGTATCATCCCGTAGATTTTATCTGCATCATCTGTGGTGTATGCGAAAGTGCTTGCTTTCTGGTCGGTCATTCCAGAAACCGAATCAAAATTCATGGTGTAGGCGTGCTGAGTTCCAGTAGCAGAAAAATAGAAATGTTGAAGAAAGTGGTACTCGCACAGCAGGGTATTCCTTGAAAATGAAGACTTGTAAAGAGTTTTCGTGTGCAGGAGGGTGGAAAACACTGTCTAGCCTTGCAGTGTGTCAATGGACATAGTAGAAGAAGCTCTCCCGCCTAGGGAGAGAACAACCCAACGCACTACTTTCAAAGGACCAAAGGTCTGATTCATTACTTCAACTGTGAGGATATTCGTACTCAAGATGAAAGAATGTTCAAATGTGTGATTTATTCATATCCATATCAGGATTTCAATATAGATGGTACATGTCAATAATCTGTATTCCACACGTATGTTCGGGTGTGTTATCACATCACACAACCCAATGCATTTCGGGCATGGCCCGTCGTCAGGGGAATTACTCTACAAACAAAAACATACAAGAACCAAATGTAATACGCATGTAACAATATCAGCAAAAACCAAACTAGAATCCAATCCCAGTAAACGTGTGTTTGAAAAATGAGAAGTGCTCGACTACGTGAACGTGACAGAGAAGCGAGAGTATGTGACCCTGTAAATGAAATTATAGCCTTAGAACCAAAAGTCACAACCGAACCATAAACCATAGTGAAACGCTATATATAGTGACTACTTCAATCAAACGGGTGCACAAGATAGAATATATCTTCAGTAATCCAGTAACCACCACCAATCATGCAATAAGAAAACGAGTCCCCGATCGTGGGTACTTACTCGTGTGAATGTAACAGCGGGACTCCGAAGAGTTCCACGAGGTGAACGCGCAGTGAGAAAGCAGGAAGTCAGAATATACACGACAGTGAACATAGAGATAGGACTAAACGTAATGAATAGAGTGTGGGCGCCATCTTGAAAGGTGCAAACCAGTAAGGCAAAAGTAAAGTAGACAGATCAGAGATAATTCAACAAAACGGGATGACAAAAAGAATCACAAATAACATAAAAATTCAATGCGATCATTGAGACCCAACGGGGCCATCGTGGAAAGGTACCGGATCCAAAAGTTCTCTCTCTTTAGTAGGTGGTTCTTATTGTTGCATGTGATAGGAACTTGTTCCAATATTTGGAATTTAAGCTGAGCCACTGTATGTCTGTGCTCAAGGAAGTGGGTGGCAACACTAGATTTTTGATTTTCAGTTCGAATGTTGCTCTTATGTTCCAAGATTCTCGTGCGAATCATTCTCTCAGTGTGGCCCACATAGCATTTGCCACATGGGCATTTAAGAACGTAGATCACATTCTTGCTGCTACACGTTGCGTTGACCTTCAACTTGATAGGGAAACCTTTCATCGGGTGGTTCATGGTATTGCCTTGGATGCTGTTATGACAGTTGCTGCAATTGTGGCATGGTTTAAAGCCACTGTATATCACTGCGGATTTGGGACTGCTGGTGTTGTTCAGAATCTCTTTCAGGTTTCTGCCCCTGGTGAAGGCAAAGATGGGGGGTTCTGAAAATAAACCATTAAAATCAGACTCATGTGTCAAGATAGACCAATGTTTACGAATGATCCTTTGAAATTGTGAAGAGGCTTTAGAAAACTTAGAGACTACCACCATACGTTCGGTGGGGGTCTTGCGTTTCGGTTGTAGCAAAGATGCTCTGTTGAAGGTCAACGCAACGTGTAGCAGCAAGAATGTGATCTACGTTCTTAAATGCCCATGTGGCAAATGCTATGTGGGCCACACTGAGAGAATGATTCGCACGAGAATCTTGGAACATAAGAGCAACATTCGAACTGAAAATCAAAAATCTAGTGTTGCCACCCACTTCCTTGAGCACAGACATACAGTGGCTCAGCTTAAATTCCAAATATTGGAACAAGTTCCTATCACATGCAACAATAAGAACCACCTACTAAAGAGAGAGAACTTTTGGATCCGGTACCTTTCCACGATGGCCCCGTTGGGTCTCAATGATCGCATTGAATTTTTATGTTATTTGTGATTCTTTTTGTCATCCCGTTTTGTTGAATTATCTCTGATCTGTCTACTTTACTTTTGCCTTACTGGTTTGCACCTTTCAAGATGGCGCCCACACTCTATTCATTACGTTTAGTCCTATCTCTATGTTCACTGTCGTGTATATTCTGACTTCCTGCTTTCTCACTGCGCGTTCACCTCGTGGAACTCTTCGGAGTCCCGCTGTTACATTCACACGAGTAAGTACCCACGATCGGGGACTCGTTTTCTTATTGCATGATTGGTGGTGGTTACTGGATTACTGAAGATATATTCTATCTTGTGCACCCGTTTGATTGAAGTAGTCACTATATATAGCGTTTCACTATGGTTTATGGTTCGGTTGTGACTTTTGGTTCTAAGGCTATAATTTCATTTACAGGGTCACATACTCTCGCTTCTCTGTCACGTTCACGTAGTCGAGCACTTCTCATTTTTCAAACACACGTTTACTGGGATTGGATTCTAGTTTGGTTTTTGCTGATATTGTTACATGCGTATTACATTTGGTTCTTGTATGTTTTTGTTTGTAGAGTAATTCCCCTGACGACGGGCCATGCCCGAAATGCATTGGGTTGTGTGATGTGATAACACACCCGAACATACGTGTGGAATACAGATTATTGACATGTACCATCTATATTGAAATCCTGATATGGATATGAATAAATCACACATTTGAACATTCTTTCATCTTGAGTACGAATATCCTCACAGTTGAAGTAATGAATCAGACCTTTGGTCCTTTGAAAGTAGTGCGTTGGGTTGTTCTCTCCCTAGGCGGGAGAGCTTCTTCTACTATGTCCATTGACACACTGCAAGGCTAGACAGTGTTTTCCACCCTCCTGCACACGAAAACTCTTTACAAGTCTTCATTTTCAAGGAATACCCTGCTGTGCGAGTACCACTTTCTTCAACATTTCTATTTTTCTGCTACTGGAACTCAGCACGCCTACACCATGAATTTTGATTCGGTTTCTGGAATGACCGACCAGAAAGCAAGCACTTTCGCATACACCACAGATGATGCAGATAAAATCTACGGGATGATACAGGAGGATGTCATCGTCACTGGCAACACCCGAAGTGCAGAAAGTAATCTTCGTCAATTACTCTACCTTTTAAAAAAACATTCTAATCAAAAACTTCATGCAAGTACCCTCATCCGGTACCATCGTGTGCAACGGATCCCCCGTGGCCTACGGGTCCCACTAAAACCTCTTCTCTGTAAAAATAATACCAAGTTTGTGGAACGTTGGTATTCGATCTTAAATAAATGTTCCCTCGATCTTATTTTATTGATTGTGGAGGAGCTATCTAAGACTTTGGAGGAACTTACACTAGAAATCACAAACGTGAGAAAGGAACTAGACGACACCATGACCGCCGAAGAATTACAAAAATCCTTGGAGGATATCAACATCCAATTGGATAAACATATACGGGAGACACAGGAGCGAAAACTCAGGAAATTTAAAAGGGATACTATAGACTACAAATTGGGCGAGGTCTATTCCTGGGCCGAGGCATACGCCCGCCGGCGTCCTAACAAGCCATATAATCCATTCTCCGCCAATGAAACTTCATCCTCAGAGGATGATCAAAGAACAAGACCTGCACAGAGCCGACCAGACACTGATGCCCAAACTCCCAGTACCTCTAACAACACTGCGGTTCCTTTTTTAGAGCCGGGTACCACTCAACAAAAAGAACCCGGGGGGGAAAAACCCGCCGAGGAACCGGAAAAAACACCGCCTGTGAAAAACAAAAAAGTAAAAGGAAGACGCTGAACATGGAAGAGAACCTAGTGATCAATATTTCCTCAACGGTCCTGTCCGACGAAGAAACACGCATCCTTCAGAAAGGACAATCATTCGTTCCTACCTCTGGTACGAATACATTGGAACTTGAAGTGAGCGCGTTCAAATTGATACGCAATATGCGTTTGAAACACTACTTTCGCAATATCTGTCCGATCACCACACAGGAGGAAGACATGCTCAGAGGCCTACGACCTCACAGCACGTTCTTGGCACCATCAAGCCACAAAATCATCGACACGTTTGAGAACTTAGTCAGACAAGACATTTTAAAACTTCCATTCATACAGACAGCGAAACGGGGAAACCTCACCCGTAAAGAGAGAAACACACTCCAGAAAATTGCTGACAATCCCAACATCATCTGTCAAAATGCAGACAAAGGAGGGGCTCTGGTAGTCATGGATACCAACTTCTACATGGACAAAATCACAGCTCATGTCGGAGATACCGACACATATGACATTCTCCCTGGAGATCCCACCAAGGAATATACTAATGATTTGATGATCATCATCAACAAGGCGTTTGACAATGGCACTATTAACGACAAAACCAAAAGATATCTCACACCCACCAATCCTAGACCTCCTGTCTTGTACTTACTACCAAAACTACACAAACACCCGTCAAATCCGCCATGTAGACCCATTGTGTCTACTAGAAACAGCATTCACGAAAACGTAGGAAAATTCTTGGATAAATACCTCCAACCATTTGTCATCTCAGCGGATTCTTTTGTAAAAGATACAACAGATTTCATCTTGAAATTAGAACCAGTCATGAATACCCTAAAAAATGATCATCTCATCATGTGCACCGTGGACGTTAGTTCCCTTTATACGTCAATCCCCCATGACGGGGGTATTGATGCGATTGAGAGCACTTTGGCCCATTCTGACATTGACCAAGATCTGAAAATATTTCTGATGGAACTGACTTTGTTTACGCTATATCATAGCTATTTCACCGTCTCTGACAAATGGTTTTTACAGCTTAACGGTACGGCCATGGGAAATTCGGCTGCTCCTTGCTACGCCAATATTTTCATGCGAATCTTCGAAGAGAATCACATTCTCTCCCAAGACCTTTGGCAAGAAAATGGTCGATTATATCTGCGGTATATCGACGACATTTTTTTACTTTGGGCAGGCTCTAATGAGACCCTCATTACTTTTCTCAACACTTGGAATCAAGTCACACAGCGTATTCAATTCACTTGGGAACATAGTACATCTTGCGTCCATTTTTTGGACGTGAAAATACTAAGAGAGGTGGGAGACTGGTCCACTACAGTCTTCCGCAAGCCCACAGACAGAAACTCTACCCTACATTATCATAGCTTCCACCGGATGGGACTCAAAAACAACTTGCCATATGCTCAGATACTCAGGGTGAAAAGAATCGTTTCCAGGCCTGATGAGAGCAAGACTCAGATCAAAACTGTCCTTGATCGTTTACGCGCAAGGGGATACCCTAATCCCATCTTGGATTTGGCTATCCAGCGAAGTGAGAAACTCAGTAGAGCATCTTTGCTACAACCGAAACGCAAGACCCCCACCGAACGTATGGTGGTAGTCTCTAAGTTTTCTAAAGCCTCTTCACAATTTCAAAGGATCATTCGTAAACATTGGTCTATCTTGACACATGAGTCTGATTTTAATGGTTTATTTTCAGAACCCCCCATCTTTGCCTTCACCAGGGGCAGAAACCTGAAAGAGATTCTGAACAACACCAGCAGTCCCAAATCCGCAGTGATATACAGTGGCTTTAAACCATGCCACAATTGCAGCAACTGTCATAACAGCATCCAAGGCAATACCATGAACCACCCGATGAAAGGTTTCCCTATCAAGTTGAAGGTCAACGCAACGTGTAGCAGCAAGAATGTGATCTACGTTCTTAAATGCCCATGTGGCAAATGCTATGTGGGCCACACTGAGAGAATGATTCGCACGAGAATCTTGGAACATAAGAGCAACATTCGAACTGAAAATCAAAAATCTAGTGTTGCCACCCACTTCCTTGAGCACAGACATACAGTGGCTCAGCTTAAATTCCAAATATTGGAACAAGTTCCTATCACATGCAACAATAAGAACCACCTACTAAAGAGAGAGAACTTTTGGATCCGGTACCTTTCCACGATGGCCCCGTTGGGTCTCAATGATCGCATTGAATTTTTATGTTATTTGTGATTCTTTTTGTCATCCCGTTTTGTTGAATTATCTCTGATCTGTCTACTTTACTTTTGCCTTACTGGTTTGCACCTTTCAAGATGGCGCCCACACTCTATTCATTACGTTTAGTCCTATCTCTATGTTCACTGTCGTGTATATTCTGACTTCCTGCTTTCTCACTGCGCGTTCACCTCGTGGAACTCTTCGGAGTCCCGCTGTTACATTCACACGAGTAAGTACCCACGATCGGGGACTCGTTTTCTTATTGCATGATTGGTGGTGGTTACTGGATTACTGAAGATATATTCTATCTTGTGCACCCGTTTGATTGAAGTAGTCACTATATATAGCGTTTCACTATGGTTTATGGTTCGGTTGTGACTTTTGGTTCTAAGGCTATAATTTCATTTACAGGGTCACATACTCTCGCTTCTCTGTCACGTTCACGTAGTCGAGCACTTCTCATTTTTCAAACACACGTTTACTGGGATTGGATTCTAGTTTGGTTTTTGCTGATATTGTTACATGCGTATTACATTTGGTTCTTGTATGTTTTTGTTTGTAGAGTAATTCCCCTGACGACGGGCCATGCCCGAAATGCATTGGGTTGTGTGATGTGATAACACACCCGAACATACGTGTGGAATACAGATTATTGACATGTACCATCTATATTGAAATCCTGATATGGATATGAATAAATCACACATTTGAACATTCTTTCATCTTGAGTACGAATATCCTCACAGTTGAAGTAATGAATCAGACCTTTGGTCCTTTGAAAGTAGTGCGTTGGGTTGTTCTCTCCCTAGGCGGGAGAGCTTCTTCTACTATTTATGATGGGGCCACTGATACAGTTAAACACAAGTATGGTGTTTAGGAATCGTAATCATTCCCACATCAGGTTGTGTCAAATGTTGTGGACATAAATGAAGCACACCCTGGCTCAATGACCTTTGCCAGGACCTAGGACCCTTATCATTCTCCATAGTTAACTTAAATGTCGTTATTAAAACATATAGGGAAAGGAAAGAGTAATCAGAAGTATATTTGTGTTTTTTGTTGATGTCATTAAAGCAACCCTTATTTTCGGGTAGACAACTAGTCCTTATGCATGACAATATTTCTCATTTCAAATTGAGGATATAGTACTGCATGTCCATCAAGTACAGTACTCAGGTGGCACACTGCCCAGCACACCAGTGAACATCACGTTCGACAGTGAATATGAAAAACACTAGCTAGATATGGCACGTAGGTACAGACTGAAATACTATATTTCCCTATGCATAAGGGCAAATATCCCCATAGAGGGGGCCTGGGAAAACCTCCTGTAGCCATAAACTATTGATAAAAAGAGTCAAAAAAAAATAATGGAAACGTGTTTAAGATTGAATCTATGACAAAATATCGAATACAAAAATATCTACATACAAAAATATCGCAACAAAAATATCGATTACAACAATATCGACATCCTATCTCTAACAAGGTAAGTACAAAAATAACAGAAAAAATATATAGATGTCAAAAATATCGTTTTAAAAAAATCGTTTTTTTTAAATGAAAACATTTAATATTAATAAAATAATACTTATAAATGTAATAAACATAGTTAAAAATATATTAAAATATTTAAAATTAATACATTATGTAATAAAAACAACTAATAATAAAGATAGAATACATAGTATATTCTTCATTATTAATAACTCTAAAAAATTATTTTAATAACTTATAAATAAATTAAAATATAATAAATTACAAATACATTTATATACATAAAATAATATAAATAACAATTAATTAAAATGTAAAACAAATTTAAAAAAGTAAGTAAATGTTGGATAGCGTGGGGGTAAAAATTAGTATTCCAACTCCAGAGAGTGCAACAGTAGGGAAAGTGTTGGATAGCTCAGGGGTAAAAATTACTATTCCCACTCCAGAGAGTGCAACAGTAGGGAAAGCGTTGGTTAGCGTAGGGGTAACAATTACTATTCTAACTCCAGAGAGTGGAACAGTAGGGAAAGTGTTGGGTAGCGTAGGGGTAACAATTGCTATTCCCACTCCAGAGAGTGCAACAGTAGGGAAAGTGTTGGATAGCTTAGGGGTAACAATTAGTATTCCCACTCCAGAGAGTGCAACAGTAGGGAAAGTGTTGGATAGTGTAGGGGTGAAAATTACTATTCCCACTCCAGAGAGTGCAACAGTAGGGAAAGTGTTGGATAGCGTAGGGATAACAATTACTATTCCAACTCCAGAGAGTGCACCAGTAGGGAAAGTGTTGGATAGCGTAGGGGTAACAATTACGATTCCAACTCTAGAGAGTGCAACAATAGGGAAAGTGTTGGATAGCTCAGGGGTAAAAATTACTATTCCCACTCCAGAGAGTGCAACAGTAGGGAAAGCGTTGGATAGCGTAGGGGTAAAAATTACATACTTGTAAATAAATAAAAAATGTTTAAATAATATAAAATGTAACAATTAAATAAATATAAATCATTTACAAATACCAATACATAATTATTAAAAACATGATCAGCAATAAATAATTAACTACATTTTTTTATAAAAAATACCATTTAATAATATTTAATAACCAATTAATAATTACTTAACAATTATATAATTAACAAAATAATTAATTAAAAAACATTATTACTTAATTACATTTAAATTACTTCCCACCCTATTCTCCTATAAACCCACACCCCCTACAGAACATATTTATCAATTAATCAATTAATAAAAATTAATTACCATTTAATAAAAATTAATTACAAATTAATTACAATTAATTTATATTTCCTAATAATTAATAATTAATTTAGTATAATTAAATTACTTCCCACCCTATTCCCCTATAAACCCACAAACCGCTACAAAACATAATTATCAATTAATCAATTAATATAAATTAATTACCAATTAATTAAAATTAATTTTCAATTACTTAAAATCAATTTATCATTCCTACCAATTAATAATTAATTTAGTATAATTAAATTACTTCCCACCCTATTCCCCTATTAACTCACAACCCGCTACAGAACATAATTATCAATTAATCAATTAATTAACATTAATTACCAATTATTTAAAATTAATTTATGATCCCTAATAATTAATAATTAATATAATATAATAAAATTACTTCAAACCCTATTCCCCTATAAACCCACAACCCGCTACAGTACTAAAATACAAAAATGTATTAAATTACATAAAAATAAATTAAAAACATAATAAACACATAATAATATACAAAAAAATAATATGAAAATCGATATTAGTAACATCGAAATTATTAACATCGATATTACTAACATCGATATTTAAAACATCGATATTACTAATATCGATATTAAAATCTATCGATATTACTTACCTTCTATATTATGTACCTTCGATATTTAAACATCGATATTAGTGTATATCGATATTTAAATTTCGATATTTTGTCTGCATACCGTTTAAGATCATAGAAGAATATTATGTAAAAGAGTGAAACTTTTTTGAAAAAGGAAAGAAGAAGCCGTCAAAAAGGTACTCACGTGCTTACCTAGTATACAACTCCCCTCTGCTAGTAAGGGGAGCTAAATACTCGTTTGGGTAATATACACAAAGACCGTGGTATTGGCATCTCGAGGAGGCTGAGCGCATCTGATTCAATACAAGAGCACATATAAGTGGGGCGTGTCTGCCATCATACACAAACGGGCATCATGCGCCTATGTGTGTAGGCCAAAACGAGTTGTCTTCCCTGAAATCGTCATCTGTCGAGAGGGACATGTAGTTCTATTTTCAAATATCGTCAAAACAGACAAGGGCAACCAAAGAGGACCAATCCCACAAAGATGTGGTTGTATATAAGACATTGACATAGTCCAGTCTGTATCAAGATATTGCAAAGATTTTTATCTCTTAAATATCTCAAAATATACATAATTTGGGAACGTAATTGTCAACAAGCCAACCATTATATTGAATTAATGAACACTAGAAACTAGTTCTCCACTTTACACACACACAAAGTAATAAGGAGCTTGCAGTTTTAGACCTTTGCTTTACATTTCAGGGGGGTATCTACAGATAGAAACAAACCTCTGAGATTCAGCAGCTATCACACCTATGTCCTGAGAGGAAATCTCCCCTTGGAGCAGTTTTAGAACTGAGATGCAACTGTTCACTTAACACATATTTTGAGGCACAAGCAAACCAATTATCATTATTGTTGATGTTAGACACAGTCCTAAAGAGATAAATAAGAAGTCCCTAAAGCATGCCCCTCAACAACAATCAGGAGTCAACCATGCGTTATTAATTAGAGATTGGCCAAGTAATCACCCATCTCTAATAGAGTTAAAAAAATCGTTAACAAACATTAGCATCTGCATTACTCATGTCGGCAATTGATATCTCCTATACTGTAGACTTCACTTCACAAGTACCTTGGAGTACCTCTCTATGTCATCAGGAACATGGTGGCCAAGTGAGATTGCCACATGTGCACGAAGGTTGGCTTTGGCAAAGCCTGCTCTGTAGGAAGAGGAGTTTTTAATAGCAGGTCTCCATATAATTCTGCAGACACCATCAATACTACCCTCTTGCATGCAAAGGTGGATGTGTCACATGCACCACTGTCCACCAAATAACCTATTTGGTATACTGGTTCCTCCTGCTACAGACCAAATTTCATGATGTCACACACTGCACACCTATTACTAAAAAATGAGGCAGTTCCAAGTACGCAAAGCATATCATACCCATATTACTTCATAATGGCACGCTTAAATGTAGGCCAACTGGAAGATTCCCATCAGCAATCAGATGAATGTAGTATTCCTAACTGTATGCTTGAGATGTGACAGATTACAACCAGAGGACAAGTTCATAACATATGCGTGTTATCAGCATCATTTATTTAAATTGAGCAGTACTTAAAAGCATGCCTTTAAGCAGTGTCTCACTGTATCTTTTGAGGCATCTGTTTAATGTACATGTGGCATTTACAAAAACTATAGGCCAAAGACTAGTAATTAGTACATATCACATTGTTACAGTTACAGTTCTCTTGAACTAGTTTTCTTGGTAAGTCTAGTCTGCTGCTGGAGAATAAATATGGAGCTGTTCAAAATATAGTCTGGGTGCGATTTCTAAAATTGCGATCACATGGCATTTGTTGACTACATGGATATTCCTACCCAGTACTCTAAGGGCTAATTGCAACATGCACATGACAAAAGTGGCCGTGCAAGACATGATGGACCAATGATTGACAAATACCAGAAGTGGAGTTTAAGATGAACCAACAATACTTGCCACCTTGCTACTGCCGATGACCTTCCTGTTAGCAATGGTGGTCCTGCAAAGCATCTTATTGGGCCGTCCTATGCAGTGAGCTTATTTGAGGGTGCTTGGTGTGGGGCTGAGAGGACCTCCATGAATTTTACTAGTCCTTGATATGGATTTCTTACTGAAGGTCCTCCCAGTGTTTATGGGATTCCCTGACTTGTTGAGTGGCAACTACCACTAGAGGGTGTTTCCTGATACTGTCTTTCCATAATGCAAGGCACAAATTCTGCCAGATGGGTACCTAGGCCACATAGATGGAGATAATATTGTGGAACCTCTTTCTATTCTATACTCTCATCGATTTTCACTTGCAGAGTCTAGCCTGACCACAAAATCCAAAATCCAAAAGCCCACAATCCACAAAATTCTGTATGGTAGTGAAGCATGGGGACTTACAGCGAGAGGCATGATTACGTGGCGTCCATCCCTTGAAGAAGTGAGTACTATGTGTATCCAGTGGTGGTGATTTCTTTGATATTTTGTAGTCGGTCTAGACTCAGTGTGTGAAAACGGATGATAGTTCAGGAACAAGGGGCTTTTTTGTTGCATTTGGATTAGTACCCAGTATATTCTCTGGGCTTAGAGATTGATGTCACCAGAGAGTGCATGAATGTGTTAATGTGTGTTTTTTGTTTCGCGCTACAGATTGTGACTACAGGGAGACACTGCCACTTGCACTCCAGTTTCAGAGATATGCGTGGTGAAACTTGGTAAGCTATATATCATATGGACTTTGAGAGAGACATATATGCATTGTATGGATGCCTTCTAAGGAGATTGAGAACCCTCACGGAGGGTGATAAGTATGCAGGTATCGTTTCGTGGAAAACAATACCAATGGTTCTAATGGAAAATGCAGTTTGTTGTACTTATTTATATTGTTTGTCATTACAGGTACACTGTGTATGTGTACATAGAAAGAAGTGACAAGTAAGGTCATTTTAACTTTGATGAAAGTATCATCTTAACTTCATTTAGTTTATACGGGTAATTAAGTAAATGGTATCGATAGTCCTGAGTCAGGCGGAATGACCCAGTGAGGGTGATAGTTAAGAGCCGAAACATGTCATCAATAGGAGCAGTAAGGAGGGATGAAGAGGCACTAATTACCCTCTGGGTCACTCCTACTGGAAACCTTGGAATCCTATCTGGGGAGTCTATGAATAAAGATAGCTTAGGGCATCCCAGAGATAGTTGTATTCTCTGCCTTCACTGCCTTTTTGTTTCTGCTGCGTGGATCCCAAGATATTTTTGGGTACTTTCCCAGATAAGGTCTGCGCAGTGATATTGTAGCAGCCCTATGATGGTGAGGGCATTTTAAAGAAACTATGTGTTTTTCCTATGTGATGTCTCTGTCCTTACTGTACACTCACATTTCCTCCTTATTCCTCCTTTTGTTGGTAAAAGTCACCACAATGCCAGTAAAAATCCATTAGCGTAGAGGTGCCCCATTGCAGGTCCGGTATGTGCAACACTGCTTCATAGCTGACATTAGTCCAGAGCGGTATTGTCCCTTTGCCTCTGAAACACAAAGAATAGTGTGTAAGTTTCCATACAATTAGTGGTTGCCCTTTCTCTTCCAACCATGTGTACCCATTTATCTCAGTATCCCTAATTTCCTGGCATTGGGTGCCTATACTGGAGCTCAAACCCCTCCCACAGGATTCATATCCCCTTGCGTTATCGAGGTGGATTGCCCTACAATGGCATTTCATTCTGGGGATCCATTTTTCAGTAAAAAAAGGCGGCCCTATATACGTAAAGGGCCATCCGAAGACCACAGTCAGAAGCGGGGGCGGACTCATTTGCATACTGGAGCAGTGGTTTTGCTACCACTAAGAGCCTCTTTTCTACAAAGTCTAGGGGCCAAACAGGGTCCTCTCCTACAGTGCCCCTTCTCGACATACTACCTAACTCTGTTTGAATGACACTAGGTTCAGTTAAAAGGTACCGTAGTGTTGGATTGGCCTCGTATCGGGAGATGTTTACTACTGCTTTATGTGGTACTACTCTACTGCGTTGTATCTTTGCCCTAATCCTACAGCACAGGTAGATGAGACATTTAGCTTTCCCGGGGCTTATCTCTTGGGGTTCTCTACCTAGGGTGTGGGGTATCAGTGAGCATATGTACCTTGGCCTGTTCATGGCTTGATTGCCCACAGTGGTCATGTGTTGTGTAGGAGCACATGTGCAGTGCATGTGGGATGCTAGCGTTGATTTTAGTGTATGTGTACATGAGGTGCGAGAGGTCTCTGCACATGCGTTGCAAGAATGTTGAAGCAGGTATCATGGGACTAGGCATATTTTGGGAATTGACTAGGACAAGCAAGCACCCCAGCTAAGTAGAGTGTGTACAAAAATGCAGGGGTACATAACATAAAAAGCATTCTTATGCTGTAGCATAGTCTTTGGGGTAGATGTCTGGGCACCCAGAGGTGTCTTGTCTTGGTGAAGAGCAAAGACGAGAGCTTGGTATATATAAAAGTCAATATTTAGTCTGTGCTCTTGAGCAATTAGCTTGAGGAGGCCCTTTTGGAGGCTGTGGTCGGAATGTCTTTTGGAAGCTTGGTGCACATGTGGTTAGAGTGCTGACCTGTAGGATAAGAGCTGTGGGTTGTTTGTTAGCTTGGGAAAAACACATTTTTGACAGTTTGTTAGAACAATTCCTGGTTTTCTTTATACAGGTACATTCTATGGCTTTACTGGAGAGTGAAGCTACCTAGCAGGATGCTGAAGAAATATGGTAGCACTTTTAGCGAAGGGTGAGTTTTATGTTTGTTTTTGTTTTACTTTCCTCCCCGTCTGCTTGCTACAGTGGAGACAGGATTTTTCTCCGTGGGCTGCTCAGTATAAAGGATATGTTATTTTACTCGATGTATTGGGCATCCTTTTGACCTGCATGGGCTGCGTACAATTTTGAGAAGTAGAGGAATCTTCACTGTTTGGTGGTCTGTCTGTTGACAATGAGTCTTTCTCCGGTCTCTGCACATGCCTCATAACGGTGTTGGATTATTATGTTATGCCTTCTTTCTGGAGGGTTTGAGAATTGTGGACTGTTTTGAGGCTGTCTCGAGCAGGTTGCGGTGAGCATTTACCTGTGGTCTGGGTTGAAAGATCATTTGTGGAAACCTGCAGGGCCCTGCAGGGAAATCACTGGGATTGTGTTTTCCATCAAGGATTGGGTGTGCAACTGAGACTCGTTGTGGTCGGCCCCAAGTAGGTGGTGTTAATGGAGTCAATTGACTTTCTGCTACAAATTGGGGTCTTGTGAATGTGTTTTTTTGGAGTTTTGAGGACAGTTTTGCCCTACGCATGTGAGAACTTGGCTCCTAACACCGGAGCATCTGCCTAATTTTGGAAGTAAAGGATGGTCTCCATTTGGTGGTAAACCCTGAAGTTGATGAGACATACATAGCCCGCCCAAAGGTGGACTTGAAAGAGTGGTCCTAGGAGCCCACTTTTATGCACCAGCTGGGGGGGCTGCCCTGCTTCTTCACCAGATGTCCTCTCCTGGGGTGTGCAGATAGCCCCACCCTGGGGACCAACAGTGGAGGGAGGCCTAGACTCCTATGGGCACCTGGATGGCGAATTCTGGCATGGCTTCCCGATCGACCTAGCATTTGCTGGCCTACACAACTGTTGCGGATGTGGGTAAGGACATGTAACCACACAATTGTGTGAGGGGGATAAATCCTGTTGGGGGTGATCATGTGCCATTGTGTGTTTGTATTTTGTGATTGTGTGAAGGCGTTGCCTCCCCAAACATTTACCCCCCCCCTACCACAGCTGTGGCCCCGGCCCTTGCTGGACTGGGCTTCCTGACTGCAGTGACTGTTGCCATGTACTCGACCAACCATCTGGTCCCTGCTGTGGCAGGCTACCAGTTGCCTGATTTCCCTGGGGCTGATTGGAAGCTGCAATAGCATTGCTCTGGGCTTGATTTTGTGGATGGGTATTCTGTGTGGGCTGTCCTGGGATTATGCCTTTATGTTAATGGTATGCTTTCAGGTGACTTCAATTGACCATGTGACCTGGCCTGTGACAATAGAGGCATTTCACAAGGCTTGGTTGTGACCAGCCTCCCTGGTGTCCGCCACTAGGATTGGGCAGATATCCCCTAGGATCCAGGGGTAGAGCTCCCTTCAAGACTGGTGCCATCTGTACGCTATAGCATTATGCAGCCCCCTCTGGAGCGGTCTTCCAAAATTTGATTGGACCAATTTGATGGTGTCTTTTTGGGCCTGTTCCTGTGTTTCCCTGACCTTCTTGTATTTCTTCAGGTAATAATGCAATATGTGGGCCTGTATCTCCCACCAGGGTTTGGTGTCTAACCCCACTATGCCATCTAATCCAATTTGAATCTCAGTGGGTAGTCCCTTATGTGAGGATGTTGTAAAAGAAGGCAACCAGGGGACTTGTGTTCATCCAGAGCTGTCATGACTCTTGTCCCCATTGATCTCTCACACTATTTAGGAAATTGGTTACACCTTCCCAGGCTGCATGCTTTCTGCCATCAATCCTCCTACGCCTGGGTAGTCAGGGAATATCTCCCTCAGGGAAGTTCATATCTGGTATCTAATTTAGTTAAATGCGGCCCGTCATGCTCGATGTTGATCAGCTTGACTGTGGGCATATGAACTCAATGAAATACTGTGTCTGTCCACTCTCCGATGGGACTGCTGAGCAGACTTTTGAAGTCACATAGCGCTAAGTTTCTTCCTGGGGTGTTTTTCATCAATGGGGGCAGTTTGTTTCTGACCCTTCTTTGGCTATCTGTATCCAAAGCACATAGATGGTCCCTCATACACCTTTCTGCAGTAGCAGACAAATTCTGACACATGGTGGTTCTGTCGGTTTCTCCCCGACGTAGCACTCCCATCATCTTAGGCATTCCTGCATGTACAGGTAATTCCATCTGCATACATTGGGATTATTTTCACATAGCAATTTGGCCCTGACATTTGCACATGCAACTTTGTCCTACTTCTGTTGTGAATCTACATGTAAGGTAAGCCTTATTTCCACTGACTGATCATACCCCTTACACATCTCACTGCAGCCAATTTATGGAAACACATACAATCCTTAGAGAGCAAAGAAACACTCACTGGTAGCATTGGGATCTCTGGAGGTCACCACCTTGCCACAGGTGTATAGGTTTGGTCCAGCAACAAGACAAAAAAGATGGTACATTGCTCTGTGAATGCTGAACATGTACACTGTGTACATATGAAGCACAGTCCATGGACTTCACAAATGCCTGGTATTGTCGTTACGTTGGGCTTGAAGCATTAGACAACATTGGATTGCCCTAATGCTGAACCTAAGTAAGCCATGTTGCAGTGTATTCAGATAATACCAGTTACATCACATATATAGGGTGCACAGAGTGCAAACAAGGTACAAGACCAGCATAGCTTGCTACATGGTGCAAGTGTGCCTGGCTTTGTGGCTATGTGAACAGCCCAATTTGACTGACCACACTCTGCATCTTATGATAGTGCTGGGACATTCTCAGGTCAATACATGTTCTTTACAATGCTGCACACATAGTTTGCATGCTTGTTTGTCTCCAGCACCATGCTTCTTACATCTGACCAGTGCACTGTGAATAAACAATGATAATTCAAGGCCTGGTTAGGCTCATACAGGATTTACTAACATTTTCCATAATATACACGCATGTATATCCATTATGAGGGTAAACCTAACTCCCTGTGCAAACTGTGGATTAATGACATGTGAGTGTGCTCTACTGCAACATACATGACGGTAGGCCACCCACAGTTGCAGGAAGGTCCCACTGTACCTATGGGCCTCCCCTGCACTACCCCTGTGACACACCCATGTGGAATATTGTGTTCATTAAACTGAGTTAGCCAGTATAGTGCTACACTGACCCATATAAATATTTGGGCCTTCCTGAAGAACTTTTTTTACAGATTTGTGCAAAAGCCTCAAAAGACATCAACCTTCTACAAGCTCCTGGCATATAGGGACACACCGGTAAGCCCATCAACTTCAATTCCCAGGTGATCAAGGAGATCTGCCTTTCAGCTGACAACATCAACCTGTCCGTGCTTCAGCTGGTGAACACTGAAGATCCGACTCATTTGTATAGCATCTGCTCCACAGCTCATGTCTCTCACTAATATGGTAGCCTTTGCTCACCCTACCTCCACAGCCAATCATGTCTGGCAGGTACTGCACCAGCAACCAAAGCAGCCCTCCAAACTCCTCCTCTGACTGGTTCTTCGAACTAGCAATTCCCGACACCCCCTACCCACACCCCCAACCCTACAATCAACCAATACAAATACTATCCCTTTCCTTAACACTATTAACCACTAAATGAAGAAACACTCAACAATATGATGGACAAAACTTTACAAAGTACAATAACAATACACAAATGACAATAAACTTACAGAACACCAGAGACACCAACAAGACCAAATCACACAACAAATCACAGGAGGTCAAACCAAACACAACCACCACCAGCCAAAACAGAAAAAAGGCAGCAAGTAAAAGTGAAAGGTACTTCACACTTCCTGTTTTGCAGCATGGCTAAGCCATTGCATAATTTTTCTGCTTGGGTGCATCACGTTTTCCTACTAGAGCACTACTTTTCCAATAGAGCGTCACTTTTCCCACTAGAGCGCCATGTTTACTACTATAGGGTCACATTTAATACTATAGGGTCACTTTTCCTACTGAAGGGGCACGTTTACTACTAAAGCGTCACTTTTCCTACTAGAGGGTCATGTTTCCTACTCGAACGTGACTTTTCCTACTAAAGCTGCACGTTTACTACTAAAGCAGCTGTTTCCTACTAAAGCATCACCTTTCTGACTTAAGCACCACTTTTCCGACTAAAGCGTCACCTATACTACTCATGTGTCTCATTTCCGAAAGGGTCTACTTTCCCACCTGAGTGTCAGATTTCAGAATAAATCGTCACTGTTCTGACTAAAGCTCCATTTTTGGCTGACACATCGCTATCTAAATGTGCAATGTTTGTTTTTTTAAATGGCACAACGAGTCGCTTGTGTGTTGTACAGAGTATAGTTTGTTGTAATGCAGGTAAACACTCCAAGGGTTCACTTCTCCTGCTCAAAATGTTTTTGCTGACATGCTTGAGGACTTGGATGTGTCACATGTGTATTTTAACAGTGCGCATATGTGTGACTCCTTGCGTTCATAGTGCAGTAAATAGTTTCACATAGCATTTCACTATATGTGCAATTGATAGATGTGCAGCATGGACCCTTGTGTGTCAACACGTCTGATGACATGATTATAAACGTTTGTGGCCTAGAGGACAAGATGTGGATGTGTAGCTGTCTACTGGGACTGTGACATGAATAGAAAGACCATGATAAGATTCATGCATGTATTTGTCAGTTTAACATTCAAGATACAGTAGTTATAGCTCCATCACTGTACATGTGATTCAGCTGAAAAACTTTTGCATGTGTGTGCCTCGCCTATTGCCAGCCACTGAGTTTTGGATGTTTCCACCACCCTCCCCCTTCTTCTCCTCCTCCTCCTCCTTCCCTTCCTCCTATTCCTTCTCCATTAGGTCCTGCTGTTGCTGGTCCCATTCCACAGGACATTTGTCAGCACACATATTTTGTTCAGGATGACACAGACAAGTATGCTCTAGCACACCATTGGGGGTGAGTACAGCAATCTCTCTCCTGAAATGGCGAGACATAGGAACCTCGCCTCGAGCAGACTAAAGGTTTGCTCGTCAGTATTTCGGGTCTTGCAGAAGGCCTGGTTGTAGTTCTTCTAAGGCTTGGTCTGGGGGGTGTACATATAGGGGTCGATTCCGATCCGGTAAAAAGCACTCCGAATCGTCATACGGAGCGTTTTTTTCCCGTACGAATCGTACCTGTAAATATCCCGTACGTAGGACGAAGTACGATTCGTACCATGAGCCGTACTCCGTACGAATCGTACAGAGACCGTACGAATCGTGTCCCCATACGATTCGACCTTGGAACCCGATTTACGCGACGTCTGTACGGTTCGCGTCTGCTTTTTCCTATCCGGCAAGTCCGATTCGTGTTGGGTATGCTCCGTACGACCCTTTTTCTACGGGAGCTGAAAACTCCCGTAGAAGCAGAGTTCGCCCCAAAACAGGTACGGAACAGCCCCCCCCCGGGTACGGTGCGTACCCCCCATGAGCATAGGGGTATGGCTCGTACACCCCATGATCGTCGGGGTACGGATCGAACCCCTACGATTATGGGGTACGGCTTGTACACCCCATGATCGTAGGTGTATGAGCCCTACGATCATGGGGTGTACGAGCCGTACGGTGTGTATGTGAATGTGCGCTTTTCCGTACAAATCGCCCTTACCTGATGTGGCCCGTACGAATCGCGTCCTGATCACCAGGTCTGGATCGTACTTGCCGAGTCGTATGGTGTGTGTACGAGTCGTACGGAAACGGCTCCGGATACGAATCGTACGGACGGTCATTTTACCGGATCGGAATCGACGCATTAGTATCATGGCTGGAGACCATATCCTTGGTCACCTACAATAGGAAAAGACATGACAACTGTTAATTCTATGGGTCACTGTTAAAGATACATTTTAGCCCATGTGTGTAATGTGCAGTTGAATGGTCATTCATATTTCTAAAGATTTTTCATAATATATGTTACTCATAGAATTGGTCAAAGGTTTATACGTCTCCTCTATTACTCCGTAATGGCAAATGTTGGCCATGGGTTGAGAAATAGTACAAGTGGCGGCAGGAATGACTTGTGGGTGTCATGGGTGGTGTCACGCAGGGGGGCGAAATGAAAAAAAACAAGAGGTAAAATAAAAACTTACCTTGAAGCTGGGTCCTGCGTCTTCTCTGCTCCTGCTCTCCTGCCTCTGATTCGGATAGGAACAGGAAGCAGGCAGCCAGGCTCCTTCCCCTAAGCCAATCACAGCTCTGCAATGCAGAGTTGTGATTGGTCTGAGCGCTGTGACACGGCACTCAGTCAGGGGCTGGTGGAGTGGGTATGTCCTCCATGCAGGCTGCAATGCAGCCTGCATGGAGAAGGGGAAAGTGTGCATGACTGATTTTGGTGGCCCAAGAGGGCCGACCAAACAGTCTTTGCGCACTCAGGAGTAGGCAAGCCATTTCTCCCCTGCTCTGTTCCCTAACCAGAGCAGCCTCACCCACCCACCTGCCCGCAAAGCAAACATAAAAAGGTAATATTTAAAAGGTATTACCTTTTTATGTTTTTTCTTCTCGCAGTGCGAGAAATCAGTGAGGCGACACTCCTCCGCCATAGAGGAGGAACCACCACTGCACAGTACACTTCTACCTCCTGACTTACATGTTGATCCTGTAACTTTCTGTGATGGCTATTTGGAGATGGTCCTAGCCCCTCTATGTTTTGTACTCCTACTGCATGTGTGAAGTGACATATTGTAGATCTGATAATTTGCTAGTTGATCCTCCCTAGGTATGTGTTGACATGACTATCATAGTTTAAATTGACACAGGCATGCATCCATGGTAATCCACAGATCCAGGCCTGTGCCTACTTAACCTTGACACAGGCCTTTCATGGTACACTTACTTGTTCATGTGAAATTGGGTCAGACATGTGGTGCAGTTCACACATGTTACATGGATTGTTTTGCTATTAATTGTCTGGCTTCCTTTCTATTTTTGAGCATAATAGTGATCACTGTGCACTCTGCTTCACACATATGTATTACAATGTGGGCGTAACTCATATAGGACAGTCGGATGTCACGAGGAGCTGTATACTACATGAGTAGCCATAATATATTTTTCATTCACATGTATGTGTAGGATTGGAAGGTATGTAAGAGTATGCCTTACATCAGGGATATTCAAAGTACGGCCCAGGGGGCCACATGCAGCCCTCCTGACCTTTAATTGCGGACCCCTGGTGTACAAAAGCACCGAGCTGCTGTTCTCTTAACAGAGAAGGAAAATTCAGAAAGCTGCAAAACTAATGGGCATATTTTATTTACACATTTTACACATTAGCTAAAATACCCATAAGGAAGAAAAGAAAGTTCCCTAGACAACTTATCTTTAGGAACACCATTAGTTTTACAGACACCTTTAGTTGTAAGCTCTCTGCAAACAAGTGTATTTTATTAACATGCATGAGAGTTTTAGCTTAGTAGATCAGATTGTCACTGCACTGAGAGGCATTTGTAAGTAGTGATAGTTTTCAAACAGGATCTTGGAAACTTTCATGCTGCCCCCATTCAGAAAACAATTCTATTAGTGAACCAAGAGGAAAGTAATTTGTCCGGCAAACCTTGTGTGTAGCATTGGCTGTTATATAATTGGAAAACCATTATAGTTTATTAAATGAAACTCTATTAGGTTTTGTTCTGTGCATATCCTATTACTAAACTCATGTATTTTAAGGGGCTACCATGTGTTAATGAAGAAATAGGAGGCAACGTGAAATTAACAAATTGCCTAGGATCACACAATTTCAACAAGTGGGGAAGCCAGGACTGATACCAGGTTTTCTGGTTTTTCATTTTTCAATTCAGCCACCAGATGAGTATCTTTGCCTCTTATGTTTTACATTATAATTTAATGCGTTGACTTTAATTCTTGATGCATGAGACTAGAGCATAGGTAGCGGACAGAGCTCACGTGAAGGCTCGGTTTCTTATCTACACCATGTGTCTGCCTACACTCAGCTTTCATCACCTGACATTGTAGGCATGGGTGCACCCTCGGGCACGCCACAGGTAACACTTTGTGTCCCCAGGGGAAATTTTTGTGAGTACCCATGCCATATATTTATTCTCATAGCTGTGGGAGATTCATGTTGACATTGGTGTTCTGAATGCACTGTGGTGCCTTGTCCAGTTTGGAGATTATTCTATGTAGATGACTTTAGGTGTGTTGACATGTGTGAGTTGTGGGTTTGCTTGACACAAGTGGCATGATGAATAGTGCATGTATGTGGCACACCTCTCATACTTACGGACTGATCTGCTCTGACAGATACAGATATGGGTATTATGTAATCCAATTCTGACTATTAGTGGGTCTGTAAGGTACTTGGGTTTTGCTTACCTACAAATAGGCCATTCCCATTTTGGCCATTCTGGAAGCATTCATTTATGATGGAGCATCTGAAGATGAATGCATCATGAACACTCCCTGGGTATTTGGCCAGCAAGTTGGTGAACATCCCCTGATGGTAAACGATGGCCTGGACACTGATGGGGTAGGTGTGCTTCTGGTTCCTGTAGAAATGGTCTGTTGCTGTAGGGTGAACCATTTGAACATGTGTGCAATCGATTAAACCCAGCACATGTGGGAAACCGTTGATGGCATAGAAGCCTTGCTTGATCTCCAGCTACAGTTGTTGTGTGTTGTGGAAGAGGAGGTACTGTGGCGTTAGATGGATGGTGGCATCCAGGAAGGAGGGTAGAAATATGAAAAAAGATGGCTGGGAGATTCCTGCCACTCTGGTGTTGTGATTTGGAATGAGCCTGATGCTAGCATGTGCAGGACAGCCATGAGCTTCACCTAGAGAGGGATGATGGTTGGCCTGCTAGTGCGTGTCTGGAGACCTGATGCTGTCTGGTGTAGCAGTTGATGATGGACTCTCTCTTGAGCTGGTAATATGAGATGACCTTATCCTCCCAGAGATCAATTATGGTAGTCCGCTGGCAAGAAATGTGCTCCCTTCTCCTGTCCTGCCTTTGTGGTGGTGAGCGGTGGTGTTTGTTATGGTGGTGGTTGTCTCCTTGCGACTCCCAGCTGCAAAATGAGCAGCTCCATAGTGTCATTGTGCTTGCCACACTACTCTCGCTGGCTTCTCTTTCTATATCAAAATTAATGTGTCATTTCCTTTGCTTGGGTTTCACAGGTGCAGGAATGTTAATGCTGTTAAGCCTCTGCGCGACGCAAGCCAGCGATGTGTCACTTTTTAAAAAAATATGTAAATGTCCATTTGTCCGTTTTACTGTTGAAATTAAAATGTAACACCTTCCTTGCATACATTAATACTTAAGTGATGCAGGAGGTTCAGACGCAGGTTCCTTTTGACACAGGACTCCAAAAAGTGACATATGCTCTGAGATACATCGCCATGTTACTATGGAGTACTGACTGTGCATCCAATGCTTCAAACGTTTTGACTATTAAGGCAGTAGATGGTTCTACGTTGTCTTCAGGGCCTGTACATGTTCAGAGGTATATTCATTCTTTGATATGTTTTGAAAGTTGTCATGAAAAGATTATTTTTGAATTAATTGATTCAACTCAGTTTAAAATGCATGCCATTGTTGAAGATGCATAATCACAGTATTGTTTGAGCAGTGGGAGCATTACAATTGGTTTCTGATTAATGTATGAACACTAGTTTTATACCTAGTGAACCATCTCATAGCCACAATTCACTCATCATTAACAGGAATATTTACATGTTGTGTTATTGGTTGTGTGATTATTATTATTTTTTTTTATAGAATCTTTATTATATGTTTGATAAGAAAAAAAGCCTGAATTGATCCTCTATGGAAACTAGGATTTTAATATTGAATATTGATTTGGCACTTGGAGAAATCATATCACATTAGACAGAGCATTTTAGACAGTAATTAAATTTCAATTTTGCCAATAAATTGATCAGAACAACACAGTTTCCTGTTTCTTCTCCATTTTTGTGTCAAAAACAGGAAGTGAGCTAAGAACATGTATATATTATAGAGCACTAAAGATGATTATATTAATATCATACATCCATTGCTCATAATATCTGTTTTTCAAGATCAGCATGAACACACACAAAGTTTTATCAAACAAGCTCTCTGTGCAGTGTATCATTTAGTCAGAGTCTGTGAACACAATAAAGGGAAAACTGCATTTCACCCAAAATTTGGATTATTTGAATATCAGGTCATTTGGACTCTGTAACTCTCTAGCTGCCTTTCAATATTCTCTTGATGAAGCCCCAATAGGTTTTTTGGATGTGTTCAGAATAGATTATTTAGATGACATCTTGATTTACTAAAGTCCCCTGCCGACAGAAGCATGGCATTTTAAGACAGTGATGCAAAGATATAAGACCACCGACTGTTTGCCAAATAGGTATACCGTGTTTGTCATATGGAATCAATCCTCAGTCTATTCAGCTAGAAATGAAGAAGGATTCAGCACTAATGGAATGACTAATACCACCCCCTGTAAAAGCTGTGTCTTTTAATAGAAGACGTGTTCATTATTCTCTGAAATTGTCAGGTCTATTACTATACTTCTATGTAAAGGAGCTACCTTTGTATTACGTCCCAAAGGAGGTCAGTGACTGAACAGGTGCATCTAGTGACCTATTTTTCCCAAATCTTTTCCCCAGGAAAATCAAATTTTACTATCACAGACAAAGAACCTTTGTCTTTTGTAGAATCAAGATAATCTTTATTATGAGCCAAACACACAGTAAAAATGTGCACATATCTCAAAAGTCTACAGTTTTTAATATCAACTAGAGCTCTGATTTCTGGACAGCTTAGATAGACCCTGTTCTTTTCTGATTATAATTTGGGATAATCCATACATTTTATTCAAACAGTGATACGGTGGATGGTTAATTCTGGAACATTGAACCTGAAAACAAAAAAAAGGTAGTTATTGAGGCGTTATAACAAAAGTATTACCAAGTTAAAATCTATTGATAGAGAAACATTAGATAAAAGATGGAAATGAGAAAACTGAAGAATTGTGTCAAGGAGAGGCTTTTTATTTACCTTCAGATGACTTAAGACAACTGTCTATGAGTTGGCTTCATAATTCGAAAACCACTGTATAGCCGGTAATAGCTAAAACATTAGCACTGGTTAAAAGATGTTGTTGGTGGCCATGTCTCTTTGTAAATGTAAACAGTATATTAAGATATATTTTATGTGTTCTCAAATTAAGAGTTTACAAACTAAACCTAGGAGTCATAAGAGAGCATTGCATGTTCGACTTTCGGTTTGGCATACATATTCGTTGACTTTCTTAAAAAAAAATCCCAAAAATCAAAATTGCACTGTAATTTTTCTGTATTTGTTAACCATTTCACAAAGATGGGGAAATTCATTGCATTACATAGAAGAATAACCTCCTCTAAAGAGTTAGCGCAGCATTTTGCACAACATAATATTTGTTCAAATGGAATACCATATGTTTGATAATTGGTAGGAGTTCTCAATTTACCTCTAAATCCTGGTCTTCATTTATGTAAACAACTAAATATTGAAGTCAGATTAATACTAGTAACCATCCTCTGATAGATGGGTAGAGAGAACCTTTGTATCAATTTGTTGAACAGTACTTGAGATATCAAGCCTTATTGGAAGACTAGAGTACGTTGTGGTTGTTAGCAAAATTCCTCTTTAGCAATACTTAACATTATTCCACAGGGAAATCACTCTTCCTTTATTTGTATTGATGCAAACTTGGAATGTTGCTATTAGACGTAACCTTGTCTCATTCAATGACTTCAGTATAAGAACATTTAGTGTAATTCAGGAAATCCAAAAGTGAACACAAGAGGCATTAGAAAAAGGCAAGGTTATCTGCAAGCTATTTCCTGATAGAAAATACATTCAGGCACTCAAATATACAGTGGGTGGGAAAAATGTTATTACTTGCAAAGAATTTATATTTGAACAAAGTTTCTTATTTGCATCCAAGTTTATTGGTCCATTTAGCATTGAACGTGTTGTAAATCCTGTTACTATGCAAAACATTGCCCTGGTACAGGAAAATCCATCCTGTGTATGTATCTTTGTTGAGCGACTCAGATGCCAGCCATTAACTGAAACAAATATTTTAGTATCCATGCAGAGCAAAAACATTTTGAAACGTGGAGCCATGAGCTCATATGACCTCTAATTCTATTTCAAATCTTATTCCTTCCAATTTCCCTGTAGACACAGTTTATCCTGTGTGTCTGAGTGCTGCTGTGGCTGTGTCAACACAGGGGGCATATTCTTCTTTATTACATAATGAGCTCATTGATCTTGAGGATCTGACATTGTAGGATGGATACCTACAGGACTAAGAATTGGAAGTGGCTTTTTAAATGAAATCCAACCTATTGGTTACACATGGAAAAGCTATATCATGCTACCTAAATACGCAGCATCTATTGTTGAATATATCAATGCTATTGATATTGAAGAAATCCATCTCTAGTACTATACTGTTAGGTATCATAAGATGCAAATGAGGTTGTGTAGTTCCATATGATGATATGAAGATATGAATGAAAAAATGCATGATGTGAATGTTGTTTGCTAAACATTCATTTCAATTTTTATAGTGACATGTAATATTCGTAAGATATCATGCTATCCCACATGAGGATATTTTGATACATTATTTTAATGTTGCTTATTAATAAATATTTTGATATAAAGTATACCCACTTTCTCTGAGCCTTGAAATTGGTTAATAAACTATTAATTATGTTGTAAGGTTTTGAGGGATTTGTATCTTTGTTAAAGGAATTTTCTGCAAATGGAGGGCCTGTGCCAGTTCACGAGAATTCTGAAAATACCTAGTTGTGCATAGGATTCTAAATGCATGATTTGATAAAAACTATTGCAATATTTAGTGGACTGGAAAGGTTTTGTTCTTAAGGAGTGCCAGTGGGTGCTGGCCTCCAATATTCATGCCACTCGCCTGCTGTGTGAGTTGTAGCCCAGACAAACCAGGAGCACCACCACAGAGATGGTGGCCTTTTAGGGGTGAAAGTATCATGATCTCTGAAATACACATACCTTCTAATGCTGGCCTTGTGTAGAGGCATGATACAGCATACTTCCTCAATGCACATGCCTTAAGAAGCAGGAGAAGCTGATGGAGTATACGGTGTGCGGATGCCACCAGTTAATAATCCGACATCCCATAATTTTGTGTAAAGATTGACATTTTTCCATCTTATTGCCAAATGGAAAACACATTTAATTTGTATGAAAGCACTAACATGAAAATAATACTTAAAAACAAATACATCTTTAACCAAATAACACATAATGTAGAATTTTCTTTAATTTTTGCGTTGTAAAACGTCAATAAACATATCAAAGCAGACTCACTGGTATTCACAAAACGCAGTGCTGCATCGGAATTTGCTTCACTGCATTTTGCAAGAGTGAAAATATATCAGAGGGACGTACTTAATAAGATTACCTGCTTCTGTTCACATCCCCTGTCCTGGTGTTCAAAGAATCTTGACTTCCCAACTCACAATCTCTTACCATGGTGCAAAGTCAAGTGTGCGTTGTGTAGGCTATGATTTCTAATGGAAGAGTATCCTTGGAGTGCAAATGCCTAAGCATAGGACAAATAACAAGGATCACACATACTGGATGGGTGCTGTGAAGTGCATAATTGTTTGAGAAGTGAGTACATTTGTCATTGTTTGCCTCTGGCTAAAGTAGGCAATAGTTATTGACTCAAAATCATCATAGTAAATCAAGTTTTGCCTTGAAACCTTTCGGTCCCAGTATTAATCTCTTAAACCTATGTGATGCACAGTGGATTTTGCATTGCATAAATGGCACCTTTTCAGTGCAAAGAACCTTTGAACTGGTTAGTAAATAGCATGCCTCACGTTGTGCTGATTTGTTCCAAAGCACAGCTTTACTAAATCAAGGCCTTAATTTTTTGGAAAGTAGTGTTATAAAAACATGCAACTATTTAGCTAGTTTTCTGTGTGTCAGCTGGGCACCATATTATTCATCCTGGTCTTTCTTTTAACAACTCAGTGCCTTCTGTGTATTGTTTTCTTTATTTGCAACAAATAAGCAGTTGCATTTCATGACAATTAGTTTGGATTCGATGCTATGGTCCTCAACTAGAGGGGCAGACTAAATCTGTACTTTATAATGGTTTACACATCTGAGACATGTTATTCCACATTCTGAGGTTAGATGTGTGCTATTTCTCCACACAATATATCATAAGTGCAAATCATGGGGGCATTGTTGCCAAGATAGTGCTCTGAATGGACGCCTTGCACTGAGGATCCGAGTTCACCTTGGCTTAGCCGAAGACATCCCGAGTGCAACACCGTACTAGCTAGCCCAAAAGACACTCCAACTCCCCAGCTACATTGGAGGGTTCCCTGGGAGGTTGGTTGGTGTGTTCAGGAAGGTACCAAGGAGCTGAGAGTGGGCACAACTGCTGCAGCCTGCCTGGCTTTAGTGGCACCCGCTGTGGTCCCAGACTCTTCTAAGCGGTGAAACTGAGAGAGGCAATCTCCTCGGGTGCACAAGTCTGTGCAACAGGGGAGGCAGCCACGAAAGCAGGGAGTGACGTGATGCCTTGAAACTTGTCTGTAAAGTCACCCAAACTACAGCTCCCAATGAACACTGACCCTTTCCCAGTGAGGAGCGCTCTGACGCCAGCTATGCGGTCGGAGAGAGAAAGAGCCTGGGGACGCCACCTGAGCCACCCGATACACTGCAATTTTCTGGGGAACAGAACACACTCGCAAAAGCAAGTGCCACTCACACACACCCTTATGTGGCCATGGGGTGAAATCTGGAGCACCCAGGGGCTAATTCAAGCATTAGAGGAGAACCATACTGCACCAGCTATATTAAGAACCTGACCCTAGCTCCTGATAGAGATATAAACCCGAAGAATAGGTAGTTCTGTACCCCAGAAGTTATTTGTGATCCATGGGTACAAAGGAAAATACAGTGTGCTCCATATACTCATCAAGGGACATTGTGTAGGACACCCACCCTGTATATTATAACCCTCAACTGAGTGACTGTATCCTGTGTGGTTGTCTGCCACGCCTACCCTAAAAACCCAGGAACAAAGGGCAACTCACTTTACTCTCCAGCCCAGACCACAACACTTTACTCTCCAGCCTGGCCAAGGGGCTGTGATTTCTGACCACCTACTCCTAGCATGGTGAGAGGAGTTCAGCGGGACATCTGGCAACCTTTTAGCCGTAGACTTGCCAATCACCATCAGGAGAATGAATGTCCCGGCGTGCTCTATCCTGCTTTCTCCTTCTGCCTCCCTAGGCCAAGGCTGTAGTGTATCACATACATGATGAACATGTTATTGCTAAGGGGGATGAGGTGACCCCTGAAGCGCATGCACCTAGCAACATCTGCCCTGCCTAGGAGATAGACGAGCCTGTGGAGTGAGCCTGTAGAGTTTGAAACCTTTGACCTTTGCTGGATACTCCGGGTGTATTAATGTGCATTCCATTGGGTGAAGAGGACAGTGATTGAAGGGGTATGGTGCACCCAAAGCCTTCCAAAGTCCTGTCCCAGAAGTCGATTATAGCCATGATTTTGGCCACCCCATCACCAGTGGACACGATCCGAAAAATGGAAAGCACATTAGAGAAGCACACAGGCATGTTTTACAAAAGTTTATAGACTATGCAAGACTCACAAACTGCTATGGAGGCCCAATTTGGGGTAATAGAAATCGAAATTGGACTCCTGTGAGCGGACCACACCAAATTGACAAATCAAGTAGATGAAAAGGAATTTACCTTAACCACTCTCCGGCCCTCCTTGGTGACTATCGAAGATCAATTGAAGGTGTCACTATCAGAGGTGTGAGATCTTAAGGTGAGGGCTGAAGATGCAGAAGGACACTCCAGATGTAAAAATATATGTTTTCTGGGCTCTCCTGAGATTTCTGAGGGCCCAAAGATTGAACTGTTCATGAAGGGGTGGCTAATGGCGGTGGTCCTGACTACCAGGATCCCAATATTCTTCTCTATCGAGAGAACATATAGCTCTATGGCTGGCCCCCTCTCCGGGGGCACTGCCACGTCCCATTAAAGTGTGCTTGTTCAACTTCAGGAACAGAGACCTACTGCTGCAGATGTTCACGGCGAAGGGTCCCTGGACCTACAATGGTAAAATGATAACAGTGTATCCTGATTATACAGCAGAGAGCCATAGACGATGTAACACCTTTGGAGTGGTCATGGTGCCACTTCGTACATTGGGGCTGACTTACGCACTGTTGTTCCCCCCCCATGTATGTGTTGTGGACTCTGACTCAACTCCTTTATTCCCAACCTCGGAGGAGGCTTGGGTGTGTTTGTGATCCAAGGGACTACATGACCTGCATGAGGCATAAGGAGAAGGCTTGCAGGGCTGGTCAGAAGGGAGACCCAAGTGCCTCCACAGCAAGACTCAACCCGACCAGACTGAGGAGCAGGCTGCTCAAGAAAGACCATGGGTGGTCACTAAGGTCTCTACACATTGAGTCAATAGACTCTAGGCATTTGCTTCTGACACAGATTTGGACTTGGAGCTGGAGGCTCCCTTGTTACACCACTGGGCTGGCCCTGTAGAGAGATGCTAGATCTGTATCATTCTCCAGGTGCTGTGTGCCTAAGGACATTGAAAAGTGTGTTAAAACTGGCTACACTGTGGGTGGAAGGCATATGAACTCTCCCCGTGAACATTAAGGGGCTACCTGCTAAAATGCTCACTAGCCAGGCACAGGTGCGGTTGTTTGGGGTGAAATAGTTTTGCTACTCACTAGGCCTGACCTGCCTCACCAGAGACTTCCACATGGAATTATCGTTGTTCCAGACACACCTTGCATATAGCTTTTATTGTTTGGGACGTTGTGGCAGGATGCCTGTTGGTATCCAAGCCTGGAATAGAGAAGTTCTTCTTAAGTTTTGGTTTTACATTTTTGGTCTGGCTAGAGGGAAGGGAGGAGGGAGGGGGAACAATTCAATTCAGTAAGATGGGGTACAACCTAGGAAACTTGAGCTCCTGGTCACTTTTTCGTGAATATGACCACCTCCTTTATTGTATTAAACTGGAACATCGGGGGCATAGCAACGCTTGTGTAGAGACACAGAATTTATGCATATCTTAGTCACAGTCACATTCACATTGTGTGTTTCTAGGAGATGCACATCACTAAGGGAGAACTCGAGAAGGTCTGCAGATATTAGAATCACAGGTTACTGGAACAGGATGCTCTGCTTATGCACAAGGCATATTAACTTGGGTGGCTCCCATAGGGCCCCTTGAGAAACACAGAGATGTGATTGAGACAGAAGGCTGATATGTGACACTGGAGTGATTATTTGATGGGGGACCCATTTCATTGTTATGATTGTATGCACTTAACACACATTAAGGCTAGTTTTTTCACACACTGTCACCAACATTATTGCTGAATCCCCAGGCCCCAGGGTTGTTAGGAGATTTTAACTGCGTACACAATACAGGCTTTGATTGTTCCATTCCTCTGCTGCGAGGTACCCAGTGCATGCAGACAAGAAAACACTTTCAATACTGGACTCAGGGGAGACACCTCTACAATATCTAGGGCATGGGCAACCTCGGTGACGCTGAATACTCCTACTATATATCGGACCATCAAGTACACATCAGACTCAGCTACATCTTTTGCAGTCTCAGTGTTTGGCCTCTCATACATACCTCCGAATACTTGGGCAGGACCGTATCAGACCAAAGCCCCCATAGGGTCACTCTTAAACGACGTAGAACTCAAGCTCACATACCGACTTGGTGGTTGCAGACAGAGGCTCTGGGTGCTCACACAAAACTATAATGAAAATGTTGAACAGTAGGCTCCCGTGGACTGACTGGGACGTCAATAAGTTGGTCATAAGGGGGCATTGTATACACACATCATGGGGGGGGCGAGGTATTCATTTGCTCCACTCTGTGGCAGATCTGGAGTAACGCATATGGAGTTAGGTAATCAAAGCCGCACTTGGTGGAGCTCCGCTGTCTCTACCGCATGTAGGCAATACAGTTGAGTGACTTTGATTATATGATCTGCCTGGCCCGCCAGCACACAGATTTAATAAACCAGGATGCACGCTGGCTTGGTTGCTGTAAACGAATGTTCCCCAGAACATTGATTGACATGATATGCAAAATGGCGGGGCACATAGTCAACACCCAAGCAGACATTAACAAAGGGTTTGTTCACTTATATGAAGAACTATTCTCTCCTCCCCAGGTGCCCCTGCCAAATATATCAGGGTTTCCTTACAAGGGGCAATGTTCTCTCACCTTTCCCCAATGCAAGTGTTAGAATTGGAAAATCCCTTGCAATTAGAGAAGATTCAACTGGCAATTTGCCAAATGGCACGGGGTAAGACCCATGTTATGTTATCTTATGTTATGAGGATTTGTATAGTGTATGGCTACCCAAAGGCCTTCCAGCACTAGGCATTTATTATGTGGTGTTTAGGGCAACCCTTCCCCCTAAGCCACTGGCCCACCAGAGAGGCATTCTTCCTGAATCTCTTTGTGAGGCCCTCAAAGTGGTGCTACTGAATCCTGAAAGACCCACTGATGATGGGCTCTTATTGGCTGGTATCAATGCTCAATATTCATTACTGGATATTAAGCAAAGTGCTGGTCAATCAACTTTTCCCGATGCTTAATTCCTTGGTCCACCCAATCAGTACGGGTTTATTCCCCAACAGAAAACTTACTATAACACAAAACACCTGTGTCACATCATAGGTAGAGTGGAGGAGATGGCCAACCTCTCAGTGGCGGTCTCTTTAGAGTTTGAAAAGGCCTTCGACACTCTTGGTTGGTCATACTTGCTCCAGGTGTTGGACACCATGGAGATGGGCCCAGTATTCTTCAAATGAATCAAATTGCTATACATGAAACCGTGAGCCGGGATATACACAGGGGCATCATATGTCACATCAGTTCACCATAGGAAGAGGGACCCAACAGGGCTGCTCGCTTTCACCCATAACCTTTGCACTGGCCATGGAGCCCCTGGCTGCATTGTTGTGTGTCAGGGGCCCTGCTTGGGGTGTGCACGTCAGTACAGACAGGAACACTGTCTCTGTGTACACAGATGATGTACTGGTATATCTAGAAAATAGGGAGTGCCCACTCCCTGCCCTCAGCAGCCTGCTGGATCAATTTGGTGACCTGGCCGGTCTTAGGGTGAACTGGGGCAAATCTTGGATATTCCCTCTACGCTGGATGGATCAAGAAGATTGCAATGCCCTGGAGCCCACACGACTCATTTGGAGCTTTGAGCTCTTACACTATTTGGGAGTGAACATATACCACAAGGACAAAGACCTCCTGGATGGGAATCATGGACAGGCCCTGACCTCCATAAAACAGTATCTGGACGTGCCTGTCCTTATTTCACATGGGATGCACTGTGATTGTCAAAATGCTAGTTCTTCCTCAAAAATTACACTTTTTCGCAGTACTACCAGCAATGCCTATTACATTTTTTTGCAAAACGTACGAGGGCTGATGTCTGATCTGGTGTTGGAACACGCCCAGAAATTGATCTCGGTTCACGTGCTCCAATGTCTGATGATAGAGGATGGCCTGGAAGAACCGGACCTTGAGTATATTTTGCAGCGGTGCAACTACAGTGGTCCATGAGATGGCTGTATGGAGACAAAATGAAAGAAGGTAGATCAGTGCTAGCAAAATTGGGTGACACAGGCCTGCTAAAGTGGCTGCTTACACCCAGGAGTCCAACAAGGGGCCTGGGTAGACTAGCATGTGTATCCAAACTGCTTTGGAATAGATACATTCAACCGTGGCGGAATCAAATCCCCTATGCACCACAACTCCCAATATGGGATGTGCCTGCCAAAAGAGTACTATTGGAGACCCATGATCCGGCACCATGGCAGGAGGCAGGGATAGCCCATATGAATAACTTATACAGTGATGGTGTCCTGCACTCATTTCATGACCTTCAGAACTTTTACGGGCTGGGGGCATGAATTTCCTTACTTACCATGCTCTCACGTTGGCCCTTCCGGACACATGGGTGATAGGTGGAGCCGAGCCAAGGCTACCTCAAGAATTGCAGTGTTTCTTAATGTGTGGAGTTGAGCCCAGGGTGATATTGATAATTTACTCTTCAATGCTAGTGGGAGATGCAGAATGTACACTTCATAGTAAACCATGCTGGGACAATTGATTGGGTACTGGGCTAACTACCAAACAATGGGGTATGGCAAAGGATCACGTGAAGTGCGTATCATGAAACGCTAACTTGAAGTTCACACAGTTTTATTATCTCCTCCAAATATACCTCACCCCACACAGGCTCCAGGTGATGTTCTCGAGGGTCTCACCTGCTTACCCTTGGTGCGGACATCGGGATGCCGCGTTCCTGCACATGGTCTGGGAATATCCACCATTGGTACGCATGTCGAGCAAGGTAATGACCCATAAATCTGCAGGGGTCGACATCCGGCTACCCTCCAGATCCACCTTTGTGTCTTCTGGGGATAACAAAACATGCCAAATGCTCCAAATAATACTTGAACTGTAGATTTCACGAAGACCTTATTTAACAGCTTGAATGCTATGGCCTGTAAAACCACGCATCCACCCACTACTGATAGTTGGCTTCATGCATTGCATTAATGGACACTCGCTGAGGTGGACGATATGGCATTGAACCAGCTGTAGCGAGGTGGTGAGGAAGCTGCCACACTCTGGCATGCTTATGTACCTAAATTATTTGACAAATATGAATCCACACCCTCCCCAGACATCTCCATTAGGTGAGGAGACATTGCTGTGAGCCGCAAAGCTGATGCAAAAGGTTCCAGGTATGACTACACAGAGTTGCCAATGCCCTTACTTGCCACTAAATGGCCCACAAACCATTTTCCTCTCTTCCCTGCACACCCTGATGATCATGTGACACTGATACAAGTTACAGTTCTCCTACACCTGCCCACCCCAGGACATGCTACCCTATGGTTCCTCCAAACAACAGTTTCTACAGGTTTAGTAATGGCTCTGTTGACGTACATTGATAGCAACTCTTCTAATGGGAGGGATGCAACATTTCAAACTGGATTGTTATTTGATTTGGATTGTTATAGGGTTCTAGCTTGTGTGGTTTTAATTTGTACTCCATTGCCCACAACATTATAATTCTTGAGTATACCTGGCTGCTAAAATTGTCTGGAATGCAATTAGGCTTAATCTTGCCCAATGTACACCATTTGGATGTGATGTTTAAAAACCAATAAAAGAAGAAAAAAATAGGGAAAATCATGACTGAAAATCCTTGGTGGCACTCTGCACCAAAGCTATAACCCTGAAATGGACACAAGCAGGTCTGAATCAGTATCAGCATCCATCTAGGAATGAGGGCCTGTGTCTCTGGTGTAGGTGGAGCAATATCACAAATTTTAATGTGTAGTATATTAATATTAAATACATTAACACACTGAATTGCAGTACTTCATATGAAGAATATTGCAAAAAGACTAGAGAGAAGGAACAGAGCAAAATCAGTGCATTGTCAAAGGGAGGTTATTATTTTAAATAATAATTTATGGAATGATCATGCAGACTGGTGTATCTCATCTCCCTTTAAACTGATTTTATCAAGTTGTAACATTGATTGCTTAGGAACTGACATTAATGCTTCTTCTACCACCACTCAGATTTGATTTTGTCAGCAAAGTGATAATAGATTAAGGACATGATTATGACTTTGGCGGTCCTACAACAGGGGCGGTAATGTGCCATCTGCTGTAGAACCGCCAAAGCTGTGGTGAGACCACCTGCCAATTTAGGTGTTAAATCCTGGTCAGGAAGGCGGGTCTGTAGTGGTCTGACGGTGGCTGCTGTTAAGCTCATAGAAGAGCCTAACATGCAGACTGCCACTATGACAGTGCCGACTGCACCTTCCTGCACTGTACCCTGTGCAACATGTAGGCACTAATGCTGATGACACCAGTGATGTTTGCACACCCATGTCACTGTTGAATCAGAAATTACAAATGGGAAGTGCTGTATAGTCAATGCAAAAAGAGTGCTCAGTATACCCATGTCACATGTAAATAGGCCACCGTCACATGAGTGACAGTAGTGAGGGAATATCACTCCTTGCACAAGCAAGACAAGTGGTTAGTTAGGTACAATTGTCACCCAGAACATCGAAGAACATGAGATAAATTATCAGTTCACTCAGCCAGGTGTCTGCTTAAGACAGCAAATTGGTAGCTCACTGGACTCTGCTCTGATCCAGGTCATAAAAACAATAGGCACAGCACATCAGCATGCACCTACTATCAGACCTACACAAACAATAACTCTTCTTCTGCGTCACACATGGGTCAACCCCAGTATTGATGGGGAAATGCCTGCCTGTTATACACAAAGTTATCAATGTAACGTGTATGACTCCGGCCAAGACTCACCCCTAGTAGCTGCTGTCGGGCCCTCAACTGCCCATAAAGCGCTGGGTGAGCTACCACCATTATGTGGGCTAATAGGGAAGTCAGGGTCCGGTGCGTGGCCCGACCACAATGTGAGCACTCCCCCAGATGGACCTCCACTATCTTCCTGGTCCAGTGACTCAGGTCCTCCTACCTCTTTCTGCAATGGAGGCTTCACAAGTTAAAGACCTCCAGGGTCCCCACCATCTGGCTAATGGCTCTTCAAATGGCTTTCTTCTGATGGGCGTTGACCTCTATGGATGCAATAGATGAAGAAACAGATTTTAACTGCAAGTTTTTGGATATCTGTTTGGTTGATACATATTTTGTATACACCTAGCGGAAGCATTAATCAATAGTCAACACAATACATGTGTAAATATCACATGCCAAGCACTACAAAAACATAAGTACCCACTTTTGTAGTCTTCTGCTGACAATCCTCAACCCTGGTCATAGCCTACACTGACTAAGCCAGCCCACTAGCATCATGTAGCCTGGGGCCATCCTAAATGTGCTGTGATGTGAGATCCTATGACACGCAACACACCATTGTAACCGTTTGAAAGGAAAACTACTTGTACATGACTTTCCATCCAGAAAAGATCCAGCCGTTGCAAATTAACAAGTAGTATGTACAAGAATTCAAAGTATATTGTAACACCTCCCCGGAAGCAACACCGCGAGTGATAGTTCTAAAAATCGTCCCTCCTTCCCCCTACCCAAAGAGCAGTGCCAATTAAAAAATATGGTCGTCCACTGGCTGCAAAAATCTACAGACTGTTTTGGCTGCGAGGAGCTCTATGGGAGTGTAAATAATGTTCAACGCGTGTCCTGGGTAGGCCATCATCCAAAAGTGACTCCTGGTGATTGTACTGTGGTCAACTTTAGAAACAAGTGCCTGGTAGGCTGCCTTCTGGATAGAGCATCCCAACTGCGCCCGACGCGAGAAAGGATTGAGGAAGTATCCTTGGGATACTTCTATAGGCGCATTAAGCAAATCCTCCTGCAGTTGCCTTCTGTTAATTGGGTTGTCCCAGAGCTACCTGCCATTCCAACTTACAAACGCTTTTCAACCCTTGAGAAAATTGTTGACTACATATACAGGGAACTGCTCAGGTTGAAGATTGTGCTAACAAGGCTGGGAGGGCAACAACACAGGCACATATGGCCACTCCATTGCCTCTGGCGCCCCCCTGAATGATCACAAAAGTATGAATACATCAAGAAAAGAGAAGGTAACACAGGCATCACCCAGTTGTGCCAACAGTCCAGTGGTCATAGGGACTGGTCTCATTATGCAGGAGAGCAAAAAGTTCAGTTGCCTGTTTTGGAATGTTGCTGGGCTTGCGTCCGAGGTGAAAAATGTTGACTGGTTAGAGCTTATAAAAGGTTACAACATTATCTATCTCCAAAAGACATGGGCCAGCGAGAAGATATATATACATGGCTTTATATCTATTGACACACCAGCTGTCCGCTGGCATGGAAGACATGACCGGGGTGGCTTGCTCACTCTAATAACAACTGGCAACAAAATATGCTTCTCTAACTTGGACTCTCTGCACTTTCAATTCATTAATGTCACATATGAACTAAATGTCACACTCATAATTGTAAATTTCTATCATAACAATTTTATTATTTTTAATACAGAAATAGCAGCTAGCCTTGAAACATTATTAAGTAAACACATTATGAAGCTGAACACCGATTAAATAATATCATGGGGCAGGGATTTTAATTGCAGACTTTGCACATCGTAACAGGTTTCTGTATGTACCCACATGAAAGACTCTTCTGAGGGCCAAAGCCATTTTGAACACACTTCCTATGGTAATGTTTTTAACTCTAATTTATCTAAACTTTCTCTTTTTTTAATTATAGGCTTGACTTCGGGGGCTGGTCCGGAGGAGATTAGGTGTACTAGTTGCGGTTGGGGCAGCCTCATTGTTTTTATTGCTCTTTCTGACTAAGTCCAAGTTGGTAAATGTTTCACTTTTAAAAACACTTTTAGCTACCACTTTCCTCTAGCGATTCACTTTGAAACGCAAACTAAGAATCTGCCCCTAGTAGCGTCTCCCTTAATCCATCATAGAACTAAGGGTCTCATGTGCAAATGGGCATCTAGCAACACAGAGGTAGTCTTGGGAAAACTTTTTGAAAATAATAGGTGGTAATTCTTGACTTGTCTCGAAAATGAACTAAACTCAAAAACCATGCTAGAAGTGTTCACAGACATCTCTATCACTTTAAATGAAATTTTAAAATGTGACAGAAGGCTTATGGCCCGCCAACAGTTTAAATGGTTCAATAATGGTTTTACAAGGAGCCATAACTAGCTTGGCGAAACTTTAAAACAAAAGCCCAGATATTTAGTACGGGTGAGAGCTTGTAGACACCAGTATTAAAAGACTCTAGTAGATCGCAGGGAGACAGTCAGGAAAAAAGCATGGGAAAGGCTGCATTAAGCCAGTGCCACCAAGAATAGTAGTCTATTTTGGAAGACCATCAATGCCCCCTTCTTTGGAAGACAACCATAATAGCACCACCAATGTCACACTCCCTCCAAACAAGTGGGTTGATTATTTTCATGCAATTTATAACAATGGAGGGGGACCCAACTGGTACTATAGAATGTGGCAACTACATAAAAGGGGCTGTGAGAAAATTAGACCCACCGACAATCCAGAAAGTTTCATAGGCTTTAGGCTTGCCAAAGAAAAACAAGGCTGCCGGTCACCATGGTATACCAGCTGATCTCTTCCTGACAGAGCCTGACCTTTGGTTCCCAATTATAACCAACATTTTATGCTGCGTTACAGTTACGGGTCCAGCAGAATAATGGTCAACAGCAATAATTGTCCCCATTTTTAAAAAGGGAAATAGGTCAAACCCCAAATGTTACCGCCCAATATCACTGTTTGACACCACATGCAAGTTGATGGGCAGGGTTTTACTTGACCACATCGAAAACTGGATAGACGAAGACGGGAAATTCTTGCACATCCAACATGTATTTAGAAGAGGCCTGGGCACGGTGGAGCAATGCCTTAACTTTTATTTGGTAATCAGCAAATATACTTTGGCAAAAAACACCAATCTTTATCTGGGCTTCATGGATTTGACATTTGTGAGAAGTTGGCCTGGCATATGCTGTTCACTATTCTAGTGGGCACCTTGCACCAGTCCAAACGACCCTTATTGATGGCATAGAAAGCTATCCTAGTGGTAGCTGTGGAGAGCAGCTTTCAGGCTAAGTCTTGAAGGAATGTAAAGCAGCTTGTTTTACCAGTCTATAATCTTGTGAATGACCAAATGAATGGAGAACCACACCAGGTATATATATAAAATATATGTATTGATTCTAAACACATCCCTCTAGTCTCTTTATGAGGCTAGAAGCAAAAGTACATACAGTAAACTTATTTAGCACACAGTAAATAAGCACAATATATGGTTAGCTCTAGGAGCGTACCAAACCATATACTAAGAAACTGGTATAAGAACCATGAATGACATAGAGATAAGGCCTAGGACCTGTAGAACCTGTGGGGCCACCAGGAACCACCCAAAGTAGTGACACATGGGACCCACGGGGGACGCGTGCAGTGTCTAAACACAGCCGCGAATCACCATTTACTTTTAGTGAGAAAGTTGCGATTAGATTTTTAAAGATTAAGGACACTTAGAAGTGGACTTGGGGCAAACCCCTTTAGAACTAGGCAGTTCTAGAGTCAATACCCATGGGAGCACCGGAGTACTCGAGTTACCTCACCCAGGGAAGCCGTGTGCATAGGTGCTTTTCGTGTCGGGCTTCGTCGTCCTTTTCTATGGCAAGCTGCTGAAAAGTGCTGCAGGTGTCCAAGTGGAAAGTGTCCGGATGGATCCAAAGGTGGATCGGAGATCTGAAGAACCTGAAAGCAGAGGGGACAGAGTCTGGGTCACTAGCCAGTAACCAGGAAGGCGATGAGCAGAGGCCCACCGATGTCTGGTGATTTCAGGTGCAGAAGGTGAAGCTTGACTCTTCAGCCATGAGGACCAGGAGGTGTCGATGACAACCAGGAGCTGGATTCGAGCTGTCCCACAAAGGATGGTGAGTGCTGCGGCGTTGGTATCCGATTGGACCTAACAAGCCTTGGTAACATCAACCCATGCAGAAAGCAAAGATTGGCTTTGGTGCTGACCAGCAAGGTCCCTTACTTCCCTTTGGAGGGAAGTCAGAGCACATCTGCAGCAACCAGGAAAGCCCAAGAAACAAAAGTGTTACCTTCATGGGGACCCACCAGTTGATGGACCAGGGATCATGAAGGAGCCTCAAGCAGAAATGCTAGAAGCAGGCCCACGGAACACTCGTGGAGTGTAGGCCCACAATCTTCAGTGCAAATGGTGCTCGGGGCTTGGACTACAAGTAGTCCAAAGCACAACTTCAGGAAAGCTCAGGAAGTTGTTGCACTTGCAAATGTGCACGATGTCCAGAAGTTCTGGTCCCACGTCTCTCGTGGGGGCTGCAGGTCTCAGCTTTGCTGTGATCTTGTGTCGGCCTCTGAAAAGTCAGGAAGTCTGTCTTTTGAGTTGCAAATCCATCGGGATTCAGCGGGAGCCTTGGAAATGCAGACCAGCAAGATGCTTCTTTGGTGCCTGTTTGAACAGGGGAGTCACTCCTTGATCCCAAGGGAGATTCTTCTGACTTCTAGTCGAAATAGAATGTTGAAGTTCCAGGATATATGTTGCAGAGTTTCATCCAGGGTAATCTAAAGTCCTAAGGACTGGGTTCCTATACTTATATTAAGTTTAGGGGTTGGACTTGCTCTAGGGTCCCACCTATGTGTGGGCTCAGGGAGGGGGTAGTTACACCCCATTACCATTATCTAGTTTCGCGCCAGAGCAGGAGCTGAGTGCCCCTGCAACCGGTTTGAACTGGGGTATGCACAGGGACACCAAGTGTGCCCCCAGCACTGTCTGAAAAGCATTCTATGAATGCACCCACCCAGCCCCAATACACGAAAGCCTGTCTGGGAGGTGGTTACACCTCCCTGTGACAGGAAACCTATTGTCCAGGCCTCCCCTGCCGGAGTTTCATCCAGCTGCAGGAGGTCAGACTCGTGTCTGTGGCTGCAGCATCCGTTTTGTGATGCCACGGCTCTTTTAAACTATTACTGGTTAAGTAAGTTTGTACATGTCTTCTGCCTCCAGAAGGGTGGAATTCTACACCCGCTGCCAGGATTGGCGGGGGGGAGGGTAGGATTCCAAAGTGTTTGACACCAAAGACGACATGTTTCCATGCAGCCATTCCAAAGTTAGCATTTACCGCGAGGTTATAATGCACTTAAGAGTATATGGTCTGGCTGCATCACAGAACAGCCTCAGAGAATAGATTCTGAAAGCTGCAGAGGGGTCCTGCTCATGCATGGGCACCCTCTCACACAAAAACAAGCACTCTGCCTTCAGGATTGATAAGGCCTGCCATAGGAGTGTCTTATAGGTTTATATGTGTCAGTGATTATAGGTAGATATAGTTAACCTATATCTTAGTAAGGGGTGCATGCACCACCTTACGCAGGCTGCAGTAGCAGACCTGTGGTGCCATTTTGGAAGGCTTCCCAGGGGTGGCATAATACATGCTTCAGCCCCTGGTAGGCCTCTGGGGTACCTATGCCCTTAGTACCTAAGGTACCATATACTAGGGACTCCCAAGGGGGTAAACATCCATCACAATGCTATTACGATGCATCTTTTACAATGCAAGTCGTTACCACGACTTGCGCTGGAGGGCACTCTAGACAAAGGAATAGTAGATTTACTATTCCAACACCTTCCCTACTGTACGTAGGCTGGAGTTGGAATAGTAAATCTTACTATTCCTAAGGCCAGCACCCTACAGCGCAAGTCGTGGTAACGACTTGCGTTGTAAAAGATGCGTTGCGGTGTACCGCGATCATTTTGCTCGCGTTGTAACATCATACAACCTCACAAGGGTAATCCAGTAACCAATCTGGAGTGTACCTAAAGTACATGCAATCAATTTTGAGAGGAAGCAACTAGGCTGGGGTCCTGGTTAGCAGGGCCCCAGCCAGACTAAATTCGAAGAACAGTGAAACAGCAGCAAAAAGTGGGGGTAACCATAGTAAGCAGATCCTACTCTCCTACAACATTGGCCTCTGATTTTGTGATGAGAGGGAAATTATGGCAAAAGATGTTAGGTATGGGCCTAGATGTTCCCCTAGTCCACTTTTTAGCACAAATGCATCAGGATGTTATGGGCAGAGTAAGATATGGGGCGGATAGAAAATTATCAGCCCCGATTAAAATGAACAGTGGTGCCCGGCAGGCGTGTGTGTTAGCCCCTTTCCAGTTTTGTTTATATGTAAATAATTTGGAGAGTTTCTAGAATGAAGGGGCGATTGATGTGCCACGGGTGCAGCGGAGAAACCTCCCTGCATTATTATATGCTGATAACTGTGTACTGATCTCAAGAACAGGTGTGGGCCTGCAGACCCTTCTTAACCAAATCAATGATTTTATGTTCGAGTTGGGTCTGCAGACTAACACGGCTAAGTCACAGGTTATGATGGTGAGGAAAGTCAATCCCAAAATTAGACCCTGTTTTAATAATAATGAAAAATTATCCCAGGTGTCAACTTTCTGCTATCTAGGTATCCCATTTGATCATGAAGGTTCAAGGGCCCACCTCATAGAGATTAAGAAGAGGAGCTTCAATAGAACGCTCGTGGCCCTATTAAGGTTCTCTAGGAATCTTGGCTGTAGACCGACCGAGCCCCTCATTCACATCTACTCCACCCGATGCTCTGCCGTGATTCTGCATGGAGCTGGTGAGTAGGGATTCTGTCAGTCGTCCATCCTACATAGATCAGAAAATATATTCCTTAGAAGATTACTGTTTGACCCCCTCTCCCCCAGCCTGCATTTCTATTATTTGTCATTCGAAATTGGGGCTAACCCTCCTGGTGGATCGCATACAAAGTGCCCAAATCATGTCATGGCGCTCGATCTGGGTAAGCGAAAAACCGTCCCTCAACCGGGAAATAATTGAAGATTGTCTGAACTGTGACCAGGCACACAAATTATCGTGGCTACGTGAAGACCCAGCTGACTCGTATCTCTGTATAAACCCTCACCTTATTACCTCTGTCACAAAATCATAATTAAGAAAAGTTCCTAAGGGGTATATTATCAAGGGGTTTTATCTCCGCTTTTTTGGCTTTAAAAGCCAAGAAAGCGGAGATAAAATTATCTCCCTATTACCAAGCTGTCGCTAACACCAGTTAGCGACAGCTAATAGGAGATAGCGACCATCATGGGCCCCACTTTGCATGTCAGTGATATTTATCACTAATGATATGCAAAGTGGGCGTGCCAAGATGTTAGCGACTGGAAACAGTCGCTAACATCGCTATCTGCTATTACCAACTTTTGGAGATATTTGCGCTAAGGGCGAATATCTCCAAAAGCTAACACCTGCCCTGAGCAGTTCTTAGCCATGTTATCCAATGGGAGGTGGATAACATGGCTAAGAGCATTTGCTCGATAATGCATGAATATCGCTGACTTTTCAGCGATATTCATGCATTGCGGGCGTTTTTTATCGCATTTGCGATAAACCTTGCTAATAGCAAGGTTTATCTGCGATAAAAATCGCCAATGTGCGGCGATAATTTTTGTCTCTAAACAAGTTAGAGACAAAAATTATCGCTAGTTGTTGATAATATACCCCTAAATATTTTAAGGGAAGGCAGAGAATATATGGAGCGCAGTAAAAAGAAGGTAGTTGACTATTTACCTCTGATTACTACTAAAGGAATTGAGCCATGTCTTTTGTACCCTTTAATCATTTTGAAAACTTTTACCTTACTAGATTCAGATTTGGCATTGTCCACTTTTTGGTCTCATATCCCAGCCACACATATCATAAAGCCCATCTGGATCCATGCCCCTGTGACTGTAATTCAAGCCTGAATATGTTGCACGTTCTTTTTTTCTGCAAGTTATATAATAAACCACGCAGGGGATTCATTTTACCACTATTGAGGGTTCTGAACATTAGAAAACTACTCCAATCAGAATATACTTGCGAGATGACATATATATGTATTTCTGCTGCAAGGGTAGTCGGAAAATAATGGGTCTCTTCTCCCCAAAATGTTGTTTTGTCTTTTACCCTCTTTTACCCTCTGAGACTGTTAAAAAAACACTATTGCACTTTTAGAATGACAGTTTTTAGGGTAGTATGTAAATGGCTGAACCCCAAATTTCATCTGAAAGTCATCTAACCATAGGAAAATGAACTACTTTCGATTGATACCTCCCTGTTACTGTGAAAGGGTATTACGCGCTTTACTAAATGTATACATGCCCTGTTTACACGTTGCTGCTAACCAGGAAAGTTTTGCACTAACATATGGCCCTATGCACTTTTTAAAAATGATTGTCCTACAGCTGGGGTTTGGTGCTGTATCCTAAATAGGAAACTTTCCCTGTTGCAGGTAAAAAATTGATAATGTTTGTTTTATGAATGGTATGTGGGCCAGCTGCTTTCGGTTTTATGTATTTTAAAAATCTTGTACTTTTTTGTGGGTGTGACTTTTATGGTTTACCTACAAAAACAAATAAAGGTTATGAACTGAAATTATACATGACTGTACAGCCACCTTTACAGCCAAGTCCATTGGCTTGATGCTTTAGGTCCATTGAGTCTGGTACCATAGTATAGACTACATCCTAAGACTAAGGTCACAATGAAAGGGCTGGCACATGTGTCACTGAGAGCATCCTCTCTGGGAATGTGTGGATATGTAAACTACTTATATGGATATCATACTGCATCTGATTGAGTTTGTGTGGTATGTACTGCCATCACAGGACACACCTCTTGCCCCATATGTGGCACTGTTACGGGATGACAATCAACATACCATTCTATGTCTTGTATGATTGGATTGAATGTAACAAAGCTGTTGATTCACATATAAACAAATCTTCAAAAGTAACCATCTATCTACACTGTTAATATATCACATGTCAATAGTCCTCTACAGTGCAAGCTTGACTTATGGAAAAGTGGCAACATACCTGTGGGAGTAAGAAGCCTATCATAAGTAAATGACACACATTGACAATGTTGGTAAATGGAAAGAAGTATGAGGCTGGGGTTTTCCCGGTCCACCGCAGCAAGTCCTATGCTGTTTGAGTAGAGGGAGGACACCGAGCTCGAGGAAACATACTCACCCTCAGCACTTCCTGATAGGGACATTCTCAGGTGGCCATCTTGGCAGGGTGATGCTCTAGCTTCCCTCCTGGTCCTGACTACTTCAGGGTGGTATGGTGCCAACGCACAGCTGACAGAAAGGCAGAGGTTAGCTCGCCTGCGATGCTTTGCTAACGCTTTGTTGTTTGTTTTAAATTTGCACAGAACTGCTTTTAAAAAAACTCACATAGTTCACCTGTACTTGCCACTACTTTGCTTGCCGACTCCCCGGTCCACCGCAGCGAGTCCTATGCTGTTTGAGTGGAGGGAGGACACCGAGCTCGAGGGAACATACTCATCCTCAGCACTTCCTGATAGGGACATTCTTGGGCGGCCATCTTGGCAGGGTGATGCTCTAGCTTCCCTCCTGGTCCAATGTACTTCAGCACAGAGTGACGCTAAAGCACAGCGGGCGCATGCAGAGTGCACGCTGATGCACTCCAAATATTAACAAAAGGAGGGGGTGGCTCTAATCAGCAAGGCTGAGCACAATATAACCTCTTAACAAAAACTATTGCCAATGCTGATAATTATTACAAACCATCGGTTTTATTTCAGAATGTCCAATTTATTAACACTCCAAAGCTACTGAATTGCTTTTTATTTACTTTTTTGCAATTTTTCATATCACAAACAACATGATTAGCACATAATTTTAGCAACAAGGGGTACCATTCCTGGTAATTGAAAGGACAAAAAATATAATAAATATTCATGCAATCAACCATTCATACTATCAACAATCCACATTTATTCCCATCCATCCACCATACTATACAACAATATATACACACACTCCGGAAATGTAACTAAACCTGTGGAGTGAGATAGGTCTGCCAAACAGACTTATCTAAATATTGGGTTACCAAAAATATATTTTATCAGTACCTACAAATTAAACATTTCATATGTTTTTGCAATTTATCCCTAAACCAATTATTAATCCAGGGGTTCTTTTTATAGATCTTTTATGGCAGCACCAGAAGTCTACGCGTTTCGAGTCCCAAGGTTTGTAGGGACTCTCGTCAGGACCATAGGTTTCACTTAGATTGGACACCACAAGGTGTAAACGTGTGTTTATCTGTCCCCACAGAAGAACTATGTGGCCTCTTAATCAATATCATCCACGCGATGAATTATCTTTGCCTGGTGACCGTCTCCTACCGCCCGTTGGCGTGGAGCACTGGTCATGTATACATCTTATTTTCACAATGGTTGACTATGCCGTGTGCTCGATCGGTTGTATATGATTTTTTGTGATCCGAAGAATCTTCCGGTTCTCTCAGTTGCCGAAAGACCCAGCGCGCCTTCCAATGACGTAATCAGTTTACATGACCAGTGTAAACTGAGATTATGTCTCTGGGTAACCCTTCTACTTCCATCTCTTCTCTCCTGTGGCCGGTATATCTTGGCCCTGCCCCCCTCCAAAGGCACAGATCAAGAGCCTTGGCATGTTTTTTGATAGCTTCCTTCATTTTGTCCACCAGGCCACTGAGCTTTCAGCCACCTGTTACAGCATGATGAGAATGCTGCGGAAAATTATTCCCCTCCTTCCCTTACAGGCAAGAAGGATTTTGGTACAGGACCTAATACTCTCCCACCTTTATTATAGGAATGCCCTATACCTGGGAGCTCCCCAATTTACCATCCATAAACTGCAAATGATTAAAAATTGTGCAGCTCTCCAACTTCTCCAGATTCCCCGGTGGCAATCTGCAAAACCAGCAATTTCAGCCAGGACCCAGTTTAAAACCATGGGACTGGTCCGGTCATCACCCACTCCCTTGTCCCTACCTATTTCCCTTCCAGAATTCCGCGCTCCAGCTCTTCATTTCTGGCCATTCCAAAGAAAATACAAAAAGCTAGATTGTGGCGGACGCTCCTTTTCGTTTAACGCTTCAAAACTCTGGAATACTCTCCCCCTTACTTTACGGAAGAAAGAAAACCTGCTTGCCTTCCGTAAACTCTTAAAAACCCGCCTCTTCAAGACATCGATTTAACGTCACGGCTCTTCTGCTTGTTCTGTCTACAGCGCTGGGAGTCCTCAGGTAGCCATGCCCTATACCAGTATAATTTCATTCATTCATTCGTCAGTCACCATTCCAAATGTAATTCATGTAAAAGCAATCAGGTCTACTACTGGTTCAGAAAACTCATTTTGGGAACATCCAAGGATCTGCAAGTCTACAGGGAGATTACTCTGCGCGTTATTTGTATTGTCAGTGTAACTCTGCCTCATCCTGAGCCATGGCCCATAACGGGCAACACTCATTACCGGTCCTTGACCTCTGCAGGCCGAGCATACTAATCCCACGTGAACATCACATTTCCACCACTTCAATACATAAAAGTAGATTTTTTTGACCATCACTTATGTGACCTCAAAGTTGTGTGGCACTATGAAGGGGTCTGTGAGCTAGCTCCCAGCCAGCAGTTTTGCAAAGCCTGATGTGGGCTGAGTAATATGTGGGACTGCATACATAGCTAACATCATCCTCAACTGCTCCTTACAGTATACAGACAAAGCTCATGCTGTAAAGCCTATACATTTCTTTGCACATTAACCTTGATCTGAATAGCAAATATATCCCAGGTACCGTTAAATGTTTACATGCATAGACATGTGCATGCAACACAAGTAGGATACGGCGCTTATCACACATCACAAGGGTGATGTTAAACCCACAAAGTACAGTGCCCCATAATCCAGTACATGATTGTCCTATGTGGGGGCCACAAAATTCAACACAAAATAATCTGATTTCACTCTGGGACTCAGAGGCACATAGTAACCTATGGGAATGGAAAGGATGAAGTTTAACAGAGTAAATAAAGCATTAGAGATAGTTACCTGCCCCTCTGGTGAGACATAGAGCTGACCATCCAGGGAAAGGACCTCTTCAACCAGGGTCTCAATATCCTCTGGAGAGAAGGAATGGGCCCTTTCACCTGCTTGGCCTAACATGATTGCTTATATTATCTCACAACAAGGTCTCTATTGGAGGAATTATAACCATCCATGGTACCACTCCACTATATAATACTCACAAAGGGTAACCTAATGGTTTGATAACTAGAATGTGATTAGGAGTATGCACAAAACAAACTAGTAAAAAATAGGGAAATGAGAATGTGCTTTTTAAAGACGAGAACCCTCACTCACCACTTGCGTGACATGCTTAATCATTGGGTTCTCTCTTACACGCAGTGCCCGCAAGGTGCACTGGGTGGGCTACAACTCTCCCTCGGGAGAGGAGTGTGAGGTGTTCTTCACTTCAATGTTATATATAAGTGAGGGGCAGAGTGCAAAAATAATATCAAAAGTGTATTAAAACCATCTCATATGGGGAAAATTGCTTTAATAGGTATCCCCAATGGGTGGAGGTTCAAACAATGTAATGATAGGGGTAAAAATGTTCGCTATCTGACTAGGTCAACATGTTTCTGCCAGGTGACTAAATGTGCGTGGCATTCTTCAGGACCATTATCTTGTCACTCTGCTAAATTTAGTGATAAACAAAAAAACATATTTATATTAGTGTTGTCAGGACCAAATTCAGTCTGGTCTGCCTGCTGTCACACATAAAATCATTCCTTTGTTATTAACATATTCACACTTGTGCCCGAATGGCTAATACCCAGGTGTAAGTGAAAGTTGTACCAAAACAGCACCATTGTGAAGGAACACACAGGGGTAAATCAATATTCCCACCAGTAGCAGATGAATAATCTGCCTCTACCTTTCACAGGTCCTCTATCTATATGCAGGTACCTAAAGGCAAAATCAATAATACATCAATGGTCATTTAGAGCTACTCTAAAAAAAAAGAAGAAAATGACAAAGGAAAATCAATACTGGTATTGTGTATTAGGTCCACATTATATGTTGTATGTTGGATTATTCTGGTGACGTTATCACAATCGCTGTAACAGAATGGTATCTCAAAAAGAGGGGGTGATTTTCTCTCAACCACACTTCCCAAACTCAAACTCAAACTTGTTTAAATGCTATTAACAAAAGCAGCCTAGTGATGCCCACGTAAGCATAAACTCTTGGGGAGAAACACCCTGAGTCACCTCCTATATGTGACTTTCATACCCATCCTAATTAAAATGGTCTTGACCAATCTCTGGCAATGCAAAAATGATGTATTACAACAACACTATTCCTTGCCCCTCAATGACGCGAGATTGCAATAATGTCACCTGATCAATAAATGAGAAATAATAATAACCGGGTGCTCGTATAGCCAACTAAATGCCAGACTCACTGAATATCCTGGCATATCTCATCCGTCGATAAAGACCATAGGGAGAGTGTGAATCCACTGACTCTGCTTAAAGAACTGTCTCCGCGTTTCCCGAACCAGAAGTACAACATACCACTTCCGGTTCGTGGAGCGCGTCAATGTCCATACTGTCACCACCCAACCGACCGTCGTTTGTCACAAAGCGGTCAACTTATAAATGGATGCGCTGTATCAGAATTCATGTACAAATCAATAATGGTTCTGTTGGGGACACAACTGATTTGTACAATGTATTGAATACATATAAGGACAATTATTGCCAATGAACAATTTTTAAAGAAAACAAACACAAGCTGACCACAGTGGAAAAAGGTAAATCTTTAGTATTTATCCCTTTGGCGGATTAATTCAAATTGTATTAAGCAAGCTGTCCAAAACAAGACAATACATGGATCAAAGTACATGGAGTGAGTAAGTTGTGAGGAAAACGGTTTAGACAGTAACAAGCCTAATCATACAGTTAGACAAAAATAATAAGAACAAACAATCCACTGTTAAACGCAGCAATCCTAGGAAAATAAATTATTTCTTTGGTTCATTAGGAGTTTGTGCAAGTGGATAAACACAGAACGTCGAAGTTTCGACCCTAGATGGAAGCGCTGGCTTGTAGGCATCTATAGCGGGTCTTCATCAGGACTGGAAAGTGATGGGACTGTCTCAATTGTAGTAGGTGTGTCATTCCATAGTTCAATAGTTCCTAGACTTTGGGGGTGGAGATTGTCATCTGACTAACTCCAAAAGCGATAAATTGCGCAGATCTCTTTAGTCGTTATTTTAATCTTCTACACCAGCCGGTGGGAAGGTCATGTAGTCGATGTTCTGTGTTTATCCACTTGCACAAAGTCCTAACGAACCAAAGAAATAATTTATTTTCCAAGGATTGCTGCATTTCACAGTGGATTGTTTGATTGTATTATTTTTGTCTAACTGTATGATTTGGCTTGTTATTGGCTTGTTATTGTCTAAACCGTTCTCCTCACTCTGTCACCAGTCACGACTTACTCACTCCATGTACTTTGATCCATGTATTGTCTTGTTTTGGAAAGCTCGCTTAATACAATTTGAATTAATCCGCCAAAGGGTTAAATACTAAAGATTTATCTTTTTCCACTGTGGTCAGCTTTTGTTTGTTTTCTTTAAAAATTGTTCATTGGCAATAATTGTCCTTATATGTATTCAATGCATTGTACAAATCAATTGTGTCCCCAACAGAACCATTCTTGCTTTGTACATCCCTTACCCAGGTTCTGAGGGTTACTGGGTCACCCCAATATTTTCAATGGTATCAGAATTCATGCCAAGTTTTTTATCTGCCTCTGAAGTGAAACAAATGTGCCTAACAATAAGGAGTAAAACGCCCGATCCAACTTAATGCACTGTGAGATATGTAGTTATCCTATATTCTACATGCATATGATGGTGGAAAAAGGGGGTTGAGGAAAAAGGAAAAGCAACACCTTTTTATCTCAATATTTGTGTACCATAATCAGAACTAGATTGCACATCACACCAACATACACTCTAAATCACATATAATTGTGAACAAGAATATAACTAAAAAGAGTATAACTAAAAAGCAGTCTGGGGAAAAACCTATTCAATAGTGTATATATCTATAGTACATTCCATGGTATATCTTCATTTAATCCGAGAATATGACTCCTCATGCGGAACACCCATCTCTGTTCCCTGCGCAGGAGTAACTCATCTAAGGTGCCCAATGTTAATGTCATATTTTCGGTTTATCAATGATAACCCATGCAAAATCATCCTCAGTGTGTGTCTTTTCAACAAAATATCATGCGAGTATTTGTTTTTTTACATCGAAAAGCACTTCGGTGCTCCACCATCCTGTATTTCACCTTTCTGGTAGTCATACCAATATATACCAGTAAACACGGACACATGATCATATACATGACCCCACTTGTGTTACAATTAGTATGTAAATTTAGCACCCAAGGAGTTTTTAGGCCCAAATCCAATTGTGTAACATGTTTAGTAAAAGTTGTTAGTGAATCGTCTCCCGCCAGTGATGCTTGAGGTGATCCACCCAGATCAGTTTGAATTCACATTGGGCAGAAACAGCAACTAATTTCAGGTGTCTGTTTTGAATATTAGAGGAAACTCCTATGGAGAACAGGTATGCTGCAACGGTCCTGTTGAATGACCTTGAGAAGGCTTTAGATATGCTCAGCTGACAGTTCCTACAAATGGTCCTCAGGAAAATAAATATGGGGGGAGCTTATCTGTTAGACCTGGCATCTTTGGCGTATATTTCCCCTGTCCTTTATGCTTCTGACCTCCTGATTTTGACTGAGTTGCATTAGATTTTTGCTGGTTCTAGAACTGGGGGCACTTTATCACTGTTAATCAGCACTGAACAAGAATAAAGTGCAAGTGTTTGCTGTGTAAATTGTGATTAACATTGGTTATCCATGATTGGCATATTTGATTTACTGGTAAGTCCCCAGTAAAGTGCACTGTGCAAGCCCAGGGCCTGTAAATCAAATGCTATTGGGACTGCAGCACAAGTTGTGCCACCCACATATGTAACCCTGCAACCATATCTCAGAACATGACACTGCAGTGTCTGTGTGTGCAGTTTAAAACTGTCATATTTACTTGGTAAGTGCACCCACATTCCAGACCCAAACCTTCCCTTTTTTACATATATGGCACTTCTAAGGTAGGCCCAAGGTAGCCCGATGGTCAGGGTGCAGTGTTGGTGAAAGATAGAACATGTACTGGCGAGTTTACATGTCCTGATAATGAAATACTTCTAATTTCTATTTTCACTATTGCAAGGACTATCTCTCCCATAGGTTATCATTGGAGCTGCCTAGTTACCTTTTACAAATGTAATTGCCAATTGGGAAGAGAAAGAGATTTGGAGTTAGGGGTCCCTAAACTCACATTTATAAAAATACATCTTTTAATGAGGATGGTGTTTGAAAATGCCACTTTTAGGAGGTGGGCATTTTTTTGATTTACCATTTTGTGCCTCTGCCTGCCTGTGGAATCCATGTCTGGTTTTGATTGGCAGTTGGGCTGTTTTTGCATTTACTCTAGACAGTTACACAATGGGAACTGAAGTGTGCCCTGCATATCCTGATGGCTTATCACCAGGCTGATGGGTCTTCCTGAGCTAGAGTGGTGGGAGGAGTTGTCATTAACACCTGAATAGGGCTGTGCCTGTCCTAACACAAAGCTATTCCCCCCCTCTGCAGTGTGTCCATAGCCAGGTCAGGGAAAGACACAGTCTTGTACACTACAAAGACTTTCCTTTGAGGTTTGCCTACTTCAAAGGCAGAAACTGATAGAAGTATGGAGCTGTAACACCATAGCTCCAGAACACTTCTGGTCAAAGAGGAGATTCTGCCAAGAAGCTGGAGAAGCTGTAGGAGGAGACCTACCTCTCTGCTAGTTGATATTGTGTGCTGGCCTGCTGCTTGCTGCTTCTGTCTTGAACAGTGAAAGGCCTGGACTTTGCTCTCTTCCTCCTGCTTGCCAAGGTCCTCCAAGGGCTTGTGTGTGCTTGCCTCCTGTTGGAAGTTTCAGTGAGATCAAAGACTTCATCCACATTTTGTTGCTGGCACTGTGACTCTTCTGCTGTGAGTTCTGCATTGCCCAAGTGGTAGGAAACCAGTCCTGGGCCCTTGGAACTGAGTGGTTATGGTGTCACTCCAGCAAAATAACCCCGACGACATCATTAACGCCACTGCCTACACCAAAGCCATGGTCACTGCTTGTGACAAGCACAACGCATCAACCGTGATGAAATCGCAGCCCGACCTCACCGAAGACGACGCTTCACATCATCATTGACTCCGCTGTCTGCACCGTGGCTCTGGGCACCACTCTTGAAGAGCACAACGCATCACCCGTCTCACACCACAGCCCCGGGTCTACTGACGACAGTGCTTTTGCAGGGATGCCACACCAAAGCCTGCACGGAAGCTGTGGTCACCGCTCATGAGGAGCACACAAATTGACTGCGACGACATTGCAACTCTGACGCCTGCCGATTCCAGCTCTCCTGACTTCGACATCACGGAGAGTGAGCAATAATGTATGTGACTTTAATGTCTCACCGACTTCCAGAAGCGACACCCACCGACACCATCAACGCCTCATCGTCAGATTTTATCGCAAGGTCTCGAGGCCTCTTCATTTCTAAAGGTACTGTTTTGCGGGTCTTTCTGATGCTGCACCTTGGAACTGTTAGGTTTGTGTTGCTTACAATGCCATAATAGCCCAGTTGGTGCTATCAAGTTCAAGGAACTGTATTTTCGGTTATTCTTGAAAAAATTATTCAGTTGTGTATGTTTTGTTTTTGTAGTTTTGGTCTTGTTTAATTCAGAGAAAGATTAGTCATGTTTCTAAACTGGTGTAGTTTCCATTTGTAGTGTTTTCACTATGTTAGAATTGTCAATGACAAACTCGATCACTATATTATTGATAAATTTTTATAATTCCCCTGAATTTGTCAGCACTAATCAACTTTTAGTATTACTTGAGGAATTTCTGGAAAGCTATAAATTACTTAAAGGTAGTTTTGAGATTATCCTAATGGGTGACTTCAATACTCATCCTTGTCATATGAACTGCACTATAGAAGATAAAGGTGGCCCATCTCTCTCGCTCCTCACACATTTTGAACACACAAAACATGGGGAGGCCCTGGAGAACTTTCTGGCCACTTTTAATCTTTACGAATCAAGTTGCTGTCCAACAGGTCCAAGACCAATAACGTATAAAGAGAAAGATACAGGCTCAGTTATAGATTATATTTTCATTTCATCTTTTATTTTGACTTTTATCCAGACCTATAGAGTAGTAGACTCTATTTTTAGTGACCATAATCCTGTGGTGCTAGAGGTCACACAGGATGGACTATTAGATTTTAAAGATTGTAAAGAATCTGGCACGTACTCTGTGACAGATCTGATAATTAAAGACCAGGGCAGAAGGTTAAAATGGTCCAACGTGACCCCGATTACCTTCCTAAAAGAGGTTCTAGCAAAGGTTGAAGAGGAGGTAGGCATTTGTTTAGACCCCCTTTCCCCTAATGATACTATTGTACAGGCTTTTAATCGTGTATGCCAGCAAGTAAATAATGACCTAACTTTGAAAACTAAAACCGGGGGGCAGAGAGGCAAACGGTGGTTTGATACCAATTGCTCTAGGGCCCATTCTGCCCTCTTAAAGGGTCTAAAAGAGTCACCAAGAAATAAAACAAAAATAATACAACTCAGAAAGGCGTACAAACAGGCGGTTTATACTAGGAAGAAGAACATTAAAGAACAGGCAAGGAATCACCTCCAATCACCAGAGGTCCTTCGGGATAGTTCCAAATTTTGGGAAGTGATTAATCACCCCTATTTTTCAGGGGCGGAGAATCATGCCGTGGAGTGCGTTATACCTGATGATCAATGGTTATCCCATTTTGGTAACATTTATAGACAGTCTATATCTGACCAAACACAGGATTGTCCTATTCAGCCCAATACTGAGTTAATTGAAGCGTTTGACCCTGAGGACGTTGAAAAAGCCATAAACGATACATCTAAGAATAAAGCGCCGGGCCCTGATGGGGTCCCATCGGATTTATATAAGGCAGCACCCAAATTCTGGGCCAAGATTCTGACAAACGTGTTTAACTGTGCAAGGGATGGCATGCTCCCACAATCTTGGGCAAGATCTATTATTATACCGATCTTTAAAAAAGGCCTAAAGAGTGACCCTGCCTGCTATAGACCTATTTCCCTCATTGACTCTGCCGTTAAGATCCTGGGCAGAGTCATTCTGGGGAGGATAACATCTTTATTAGTAGGCAGGGGAATCTTATCAAATGCCCAATACGGATTTAGGCCCAAAAGAAGCACACTGGATCAGTGCCTTAATTTGCATCTGATCATCAGTAAATATACTATAGTGAAAAAAGGGGCCCTGTATATGGCATTCATGGATCTCTCCTCAGCCTTTGACCTGGTAAATAGGTCAAGGCTCTGGGGAGTCCTTCTGGGAATGGGCATGGAAAGATCACTAGTGGGCTTTTTAGCCGATCTCCATCAAGGACTGGAGGCTACGGTTAGAGTAACTCAAGATGGCAGATGCACTGAACCCTTTAATTCACAGAGAGGAGTGAGGCAAGGTTGTATCCTTGCCCCTCTCCTCTTTACCCTGTATATAAACGCATTAGAGCTGGCGCTTTCTTCCTTGGGGGCTGACGTTCCGCGTGCAGGAGAGATTAACATCCCGGTCCTCCTGTACGCGGACGATGCAGTCCTCTTGGCACGAACAGGTGTGGCCCTCAATAAATTATTGGCCTCTTTTGGGGACTTTATGACCTCGTTAGATTTAAAAATAAATACACAAAAATCGCATGTTATGATTATGGGACTCAAGGGCAGGAAAAAGAAACCCATAACTTTCATCTGCACAGGAAAGGATGTACAACGGGTTCCTTCCTTTACTTATTTGGGCGTGTTATTCGATGATAAAGGTAATTGGGGTGCCCAACATAAGTCCAAATCAAACGCAGTTACAAGATCTGCTGGAGCCCTTTTAAATTTTGCTAAAAAAATGGGGTCACGTCCAATTAATGCTATTCTTAAGGTCTATAATGCTAAATGTATGGCAATTGCCATTTATGGAGCCTCAATATGGGGATATACAAACCCAGTCTTCATCCAGAGGGCGGAAAATAGGTTTTTTAGATCATTACTCTCCGTCCCCCAGTCTACTCCTACTTTTACCATCCATTCAGAGTTGGGTACTGGGTATGTTTCAGATGTTATAAAATCTGCCCCTGTCATTTCTTGGCTAAAAACTTGGTTAAATGAGGAAATTTCATTAAATCACAAAATCCTCATAGATTGCCTGAGTTTGGATGGAGCCTTAAAGATCCCATGGTTGATGTACGTAAAAACAATGTTAACTCAGGTGGGACGTATCGATCTCTTTAACTCCCCTGATGGAATTCAAAAGGAGGATGTCAAAATGATAAAGATATCACTGATAAACTTCTTTACAGCAGAGCGGGAGGAAATAGAGCTAAAAAAAACAACGGTTAGAAGAAATTTTGCCCTTAAGACTGCCCAAGGCCCAGAACCCTACCTGGTATTTGTTAATAAACCATTTCATCGTTTTCTTTTAATCAGATTTCGTTTAAACCTGATACACTTTTTGTTGGGGACCTACTATAGATGGGATACACCTGATAATACTAAGCCATGTGATTGTGATCAGTTTTCATCTCAGGACACTTTACATTTTATTATGTTCTGTGACCACTACGCTCAAATCAGGAGGAAATATCTTGTCCCAATCCTTCGAGAGGCTGGCTTTTTACAGGTTAGGCCAGCACTCTTATTTTTGCAACTTTTGCACAATGCACGAATCACTTTTCATGTTGCAAATTTTCTAATAGCAGGAGTCCGTATTAACAAAATGCGTAGTAAAGGAACTAAAGGATTAATCATAAACGAAATATCTTAATGTATTTTTAATAGATATTCTGATGTTTTAAATTTTTTTATATGAAATGTTTTTTTCAATGTACTGTGATATATAACTTGTGTATATATTATTTTAAAAATTCAATGTAATCTGATGAGTTGATGTATGATACATCATGTAGATATATCATGTAGATATTTTTATTTCTCTCCTTGTTGTGTATTTCTTGATCTGTATCCTGTGTCTTTTTATGATTGTCAAAAATCGAATAAAAGTGACTGACTGACTGACTGACACTATGTTACTGTGTGTATTTTGAACAAATGCTTTGCACATTGCCTTTGAGATAAGCCTAACTGCTCGTGCCAAGCTACCACGGGGGTGAGCAGGGGTTATCTTGGGCATGTAGTCCTTTTACCCTTAATAGAATAAGGGTGCGAATCACTCCCAACTAGAGACCTCCGCTCATAAAAAAAATAGGTCTTATGTGCAGTGATTCTGCATTTGTACATACACTACTCGTAAACCCCTTTGTGAATCACAAACAATCGTAAACTTACACAAAAGTACATGTTTATCTTTGTGAATCAGGACCAAACATCTGAAGGACTGCTTTAGGGATGGCTAGTGCCTCCCCTTTGAGGAGATGACAGAAGAGTTAGGTCTTCCCACACACAGTTCCTCATTTGTGGTACGCTAAAGGGAATTGTGAAGGAAGCCTGGGGCAATGGAGTTGATGAGCCCCAAATGCATGAAGCCATACAGCTTATTTTCACTATGGGAGGTGGCAGGAGACTAGTCTCTTGGTTTTATAGATCACTGATGTATATGCTTGGAGTGGACATGCAGCCCCTTGGGGCCAAATGGCAAGCCCTTATAAATAGGCATTACAGATAGAGTGGTCCTAGACGTTAACTCCAAATACGATTATTGATACTTTGTAGTACTGCTTAGTTTAAATTTCATTCAGCATGCGATTCAATCCTGCAATGAAGAAGTTTTCGAGAACAACAAGAGAAAACAATAGCCCAACAGAAAATTCAAGTGTCCAATACAACACACAGTACGTTTTGAGTGTCTTAAAAGTAGAGGAAATATGACTCCACTGTTTATTTTTCTAAAAAATTCACATCATTATTCTATATATAAATATAAAAATTTTGAAAAAGCAAAGAGGGTTTACCAGTCAAATAGCATGCATAGAGTAGAGTGAAAGTTTTTTGGTGCTCGTGTAAGACAGAGAAAGACCGAGAGGGTCTAGAAAAGATGAGTGCAGATTATTTTCGCAAATCTAAGGTTAAACAATCCTTAGGGGGGTTGTAGAGGAGCCTGCCCTCAACGTTTTATCAGCAAAAATGTCGTTCTTTCTTGCCATGTTACGGTACATAGTTCATCCGTATTTTTATAGGAGGGAGAAGGGGCCGGGACAGACAAAGATGCAGGCTCCAAATGGGGGAAGGTTTGTCGACGTTTCGACCCAAGGATAAGAAGGGCAGTTTATATCTGTCTGCAGAGCCCCAATGACAGCCAGTGCAGTCCGACAGATGAGACACAGCACGCACAACTGTTTGAAAACTATCATTCGGATTCCACCCGCCGCCATTGACAGCGTGGTACTCTAGGGCACGTTTGGATGGCTTTCCTACCTAAGTGATTTTTTCGCATATGGCACACCATTAAAGGGTGTCCACCCTCACTACTGGGGTTACATGAATCCAATGTAACTTAGCCCCGTCCCTTCGCCACCTTCCCCGTCCTGATGACGACCCGTTTATGAGGATATAAACTGCCCTTCTTATCCTTGGGTCGAAACGTCGACAAACCTTCCCCCATTTGGAGCCTGCATCTTTGTCTGTCCCGGCCCCTTCTCCCTCCTATAAAAATACGGATGAACTATGTACCGTAACATGGCAAGAAAGAACAACATTTTTTGCTGATAAAACGTTGAGGGCAGGCTCCTCTACAACCCCCCTAAGGATTGTTTAACCTTAGATTTGCGAAAATAATCTGCACTCATCTTTTCTAGACCCTCTCGGTCTTTCTCTGTCTTACACGAGCACCAAAAAACTTTCACTCTACTCTATGCACGCTATTTGACTGGTAACCCCTCTTTGCTTTTTCAAAATTTGTATATTTGTACATTGAATAATGATGTGAATTTTTTAGAAAAATAAACAGTGGAGTCATTTTTCCTCTACTTTTAAGACACTCAAAACGTACTGTGTGTTGTGTTGTGTTGGACACTTGAATTTTCTGTTGGGCTATTGTTTTCTCTTGTTGTTCTCGAAAACTTCTTCATTGCAGGATTGAATCGCATGTTGAATGAAATTTAAACTAAGCAGTACTACAAAGTATCAATAATCGTATTTGGAGTTAACGTTTAGGACCACTCTATCTGTAATACTCGATACCCAGGTCCTAGGACTTCGATTGGGTCACCCCATTTATGATAACGACTTATAAATAGGCATTCACATAAAAAGAATAGGAGAGAGACATGGAAAGCATTCAGTAGGCCTCCCGGAATGCTAGGCTTAAATATATACAGTTTGATTATCTCCATGTGATGTACCTAACATTCAAACAACTGAAACTGGTTAGAGATACCGCTCAAAAATGCCCAATTTGCAAGCAAGTTGATGCTGATTTCATGCACATGCAATCAAATCAAAGAGACATTGAAAATCATTAACCTTGCTGCCTTTTACCCAACCATCCAATACTCTTCAAAAGAAAGTGACATATTCAACCCAGGTACTGTTTTCTAACTTTGTGCACTTCCTGAACCTCTGTCTATAGGGTTCAGGACTCAAACCATACTTAGACATTAATGCATACTTCATGTGGCTGTATGAATTGCGGCCTTCAGAAGGCAAGTCTAACAGTGTGTCCCGCCCCTCACTAAGGAAACTTCCCCACAACCCGCTCCCCAATCTCTCTCAGGGACCCGGTGGGAAGACATGGCTACCTCATAGGCTCTGAACCACTGACCAATATCATCATTTTTATAAAACTCTTTCACCACATATTTGGGAATATACACTCTAGCTTCCACAGGCACTGGCAGTATGCTACCTCCAGAGGAAGTAACCTTTAAACTCTTGGTTTTAAACTCCAACTCCCTCAAAACCTTTTCATGCTCAAACTGTATTTTCTTTTCCTCTATATCTAATCTCCTATTTTCTATTATCTCCAGTTGCCTATTCACCTTGAACTTGGTAATCTCCATTTCATGCTTCCTGGACCGTCCTCCTCCAACTCCTCTGGAGACAGACTCCTGCCAGAAGCACTGCTACTTATGGGGTAAGGTACCTTCCTTCCTCCTGAGCTCAATGGCTCTTCCTGTTGTACATCTGCATGGTCATCCCCCTCCTCAATATCAGCGGTTTTCCGTACTTCTAACCAGGCCCTCAGCGCCTTTTAGAACTCTTCCTTCTTGGTGCACCCAACAGTGGAAACCATGAATTTTTTGCAGAAGTACTTCAGGTAGCTTGCTTTGTAGCGTTCCAGCCTCTCTTCGTCCCATTCACTATCAATAGAGGCTACGGATTCTGCTCTCTCCACTACAACTGAATCAGGAATCTTTCAAAAATAGAAAATCCAAAAAGGAATCTTCCAAAAAGTACGTGGTTGCATTATGATCTGCACTCACTAAGTAGTGTTCACCAATCACTGTACATGAGTAAAATGCACGTCCAGAATCCTCACTGCTGACCACCAATGTTAGAAATGGGATCTCTGGTTAATACATCAATTTACAATAGGGAGCACTTGCACTGTGGCACTGGACAGAAGTGGCACAGTGCCCAAAGCATCTAACACCAGCAAAGATACATGATGCAACAGCAAAAATGGAAGTGAGACCCACGCCAATGGTGCCAGGTCTAACGAGTACCAAGCAAATACAACAGTTGATGGACAGAATGCAAAACAATGTCATACAAAATGATGGATTTAAGCCCAAATCACTGTACTGGGGTGAATGTATGATATTGTTCTGCATTCTGTCCATCAACTGTTGTATTTGCTTTTTTGCATTTGTCACCCCGAGTGGGACGGGTATGCTCAGACGTGAGTCCCGTGCTCTCGAGGTCACTGAAATCAAGCTATCCTGGCTGATGAGGGCTGAAAGCCTGAAACCGGTCCTAGGATGCTTAATTCCGGTCCAGGAAAGACATGGCTTGGCAGTTCGGGCTGGACTGTTCCCATGAGGCACGGGGTCAAGGCTGATTTGCATATGGCCATGTCTGAACTGGGGTGGTGTGGAGTGCAAAAAAATGATAGATTTATGCCCAGATCTCTGTACTGGGGTGAATGTATGCCATTGTTCTGCAAACTGTCCATCAACTGTTGCTTTTGCATTTGTCACCCAGAGTGGGACGGGTATGCTCAGACGTGAGTCCCGTGCCCTCCATGCCACTGGAATCAAGCTATCCTGGGTGCTGAGGGCTGAAAGCCCGAAACCGGTCCTAGGATGCTTGTTTCCAGTCCAGGGAGAACCTGGCTTGGTAGTTCGGGCTGGACTGTTCCCATAGGGGCACAGGGTCAAGACTGATTTGCATATGGCTAGTTTCAAACTGGAGTAGCATGGTGAGCAAAAAAACTATGGATTTAGGCCCAGATTCCTAAACTAGGGTGAATGTATGACATTGTTCTGCATTCTGTCCATTTCCATTTGTTACCCTGAGTGAGACGGGTATGCTCAGACTTGAGCCCCGTGCTCTCCATGCCACTGGAATCAAGCTATCCTGGCTGATTAGGGCTGAAAGCCCGAAACCGGCTTAGGATGCTTGTTTCCAGTCCACGGAGGACCTGGTTTGGCAGTTCGGGCTGGACTGTTCCCATGGGGGCGCAGGGTCAAGACTGATTTGCATATAGCTGGGTTTAAACTGGAATGGCATGGTGAGCAAAAAAACAATGGATTTAGGCCCAGATCTCTGTACTGGGGTCAATGTATGACATTATTCTGCATTCTGCCCATCAACTGTCGTTTTTTGCATTTGTCATCCCTAGTGGGACGGGTATGCTCAGACGTGAGTCCCGTGCTCTCCAGGCCACTAGAATCAAGCTATCCTGGCTGATGAGGGCTGAAAGCCCGAAACCGGTCTTAGGATGCTTGTTTCCAGTCCAGGGAGGACCTGGCTTGGTAGTTTGGGCTGTACTGTTCCTATGGGGCACAGGGTCAAGACTGATTTGCATATGGCTGGGTTCAAACTGGAATGGCATGGTGAGCAAAAACACGATCGATTTAGGCCCAGATCTCTGTACTGGGGTGAATGTATGGCATTCTTCTGCATTCTGTCCATCAACTGTTGTTTTCGCAATGATCATTATGCAGACACAAGTACTGGGTGCTTGGCATACCATAGGCATGGATACTGGCCAGAGAGCCTAACTAAAGGTAACTCCTTAACTCCAGGTAGGTCCTGACCTGTGGGAAGGCCTTTTCACTACTGGGCATAAGACATGACCTTCATGCACACCCTGTATTCACTATTATATGCCCAAAACCTGCAGGTCTATACTGCATGCCTAAGGTACAGGCCACCTCACGCAAGCACTAACGATGCAGTACTGCGCAGAAAATGTGGCCTATTTCCAGACACTGTTTATAGTTTCTGAAGGCAATTGCCTGCATCTACGTTTAAAGGTACCATAAAGCAATGGGTCAAATTAAAAAAATAACAAAGTGTGGCTGTCAATGCACCTCAGCTGTTGATCTTTTGTGAGTTTTTTGCGAAGGAAAGGTATTTCCCAGATTTGAGTCATTTATTTGCAAAACCTTATTTGAAAGCAATGGAATACCCGCCTTATCTATACCATTAGAAAACGTAGATATTAAAGACACATTAATAGCACTTGCAACTGCACACATAACTGCTTTGCATGTGCACTAAATCCAATCTAGAAAGCTTAAATGTTTTATTCAAACCAACGTAAAATGGAATTTCATAGATATAGTCATTGCCTAGTTTGATAGACAGCTCAGAGGGATTATTACATCTTTAAATACACTGAGAAATATAAACCCATTTTCCAATCCATTTGACCCGGTAGACTAAATTGACTTTCAGACCCTCAGATTGCTGCATTTCTGACTCTTTCTTGATGTCTCAGAGTATTACAAATTGATACCGTTTTTATTTTCATAACACTACATTGATATTATGATTGTATGAGACAATCCCCAAGAAAACAAAAACATAAAAGCAGCAGGTTAAGGCATTAGAATGAAAGGGGAGAAATTATTCGTAAACCACTTAAACACACTCATTATTATGGCCCTTGCTACTCTGGGCCACTGGAGAATTTATAATTTAGTCCGCATTATGCAGTTTGAACTGTTTCATGTTCTGCATGGGAGCCGGTTCCAATTCAAATACCAGTGGCCATGAAAAATATGCACATACGTTTAGCATTAAAATCTCCAAGGGCAGGAGAGAGGAGATGGGCGCATGTCCACTGTGCGTGATGGAGAGTTTCTGTGAATTAATCATGTGGACATAATTTATCGCCATTTTATATTTTGCCGGAGACATTTCCTTTCCATTTGTTGGAGTGCCTTATTATACATGCACATTCTAGAAGGATAATGAGGCCAATGCTTTCAGTGGTTAAAGGCAACAGGCCTTTGTTCGATTCATAGCACGTTTCCAATGACGCAGCAGTGCCGATAACGAGCAATTGCCTACTTTATTGAGCTCATGGCATTTTGAAAAAAAAAGTGTTTTCCTTGCTATTACACCACTTACTGCAGATGCATGTTTTCATGGGCCTTCTTTCTTAATGCCGCCCCCAACATCAGTTCTGGTGGTTTTATATATATGAGACAGAAAGAATGTACATTCAAATAAGGGCTGCACACTTTGGGAGTTGCATTGTAAGCATGATTGCAATTATCTTAATCTTAAGCGTTTGCTCTTTTCTCCATGGATAGAAAAGGTGAGGTATGTCTGCATGTGGTAACATTGGGGTATTTGGGTTTTCTTTGGATCAAGATGACTTAGTTCACCTGAATATGACCTGACAGCAGGGAGTTTTATTAGAAAGAGCTGCTGCGACAGAGAGGAAATAGAGCTGTGTCAGTCCAGCGTGCGTAGCTACATTGTCTTAAACACTGTACCAACCACCGAACCATGGGGCATATTAGCAACAGACGGCGATAAAAATCACAAAGTGTGCTTAGAGCTTTTTTATTTATCGCCGTCTATCGCTGGATTTTTTCACCCGGTTAGCACGTTATTAACAACGCGTATCACGGAGGCGATAAAAACCCCAGCGATAGAGGGGATATCGCCGTTTTCCATGGAACAACGCTGAATTTCCACCGATGTTCCAAGGAAAATGGCGATATCCTCGATGATAGGGCCTGTGGTCTTAGCCACACAATCCACCCCCCTATGGAAGGTGTGCCTTAGTCTGGATTTTAACAGACATTAAATTCCAGCGATAAGGCCCAGTTAGTGTGAAAAAAATCAGCGCTAAACTGGATGGGGCTTCGTTGTAAATACAGCGAAGCACCGTTACTGATATTTTATGATGAAGTTGTGAGGGGCACGCCTACCTTGCATCTCATTAGCGATGCGTGGTGAAGCGATAGGGAACCGGGCGTTAAAGCAAGGAATGACACGCTAGCGTGTCCTTTCTAATAGTGGGATGCCATTATCGCCGCTTTTTGGCCGAAAACGGCCGCTAATGCGGCTATAACGGGCTTGATAATATGCCCCCATATCTTTTAGGACTTTAAAGGATTCATGATCGCTTTTTATTGACTAAATTTTGGCTTGATCTTTTTCATTATCTCCTGACAGAACCACATTGTGCACGTAGAGGGCAGTGCCTCATGCCCTGTGGCTGCGCTGATCGGTCTTTACAGGACATGATGCAATTGTTAATGTTTTGTAGATTTTATGCTGCTCCTAGAAAGTTATTTATTATCCCCATTCTTAAAAAGGCTTGTTTTAGGAGGGTCAGACCAACTCTTATCTTTTTACAACTCCTCTTCAATGACACCGTTTTGTACATGCTTAGTTTTTTACAGGTTGCTGTTAGGCTTAGGTCAAGCTGTGACTACTCTTGGCATCGGGTCACACAAATTTTTACCATGTAAATTATATTACCCTGGCTGTACTGTATTGTGAACCTGTATTTTTGTGAAGTTTTTATTGATGTTTTTATGACTTTTATCTGATGATGATGATGACCTGACAGCAGTTGATTTGGCAATAATGTGGATTTAAACTGGATTTAAATCTGATTATCTGAATGCCAAAAAACAAAAATCGCACTGTTCCATTAAATTCATTAAATACTTTATTTCGGTCAGAAACCTTGAAAGCAGCAAGCGTATAACAACATTATAATACTAATTTAACAATTCACAACAACAGTCTCTAATATCGTAGTTATTTTAAAAAAAATGTTCTGGTTGCCAACCATATTCAAAATGTAAGACTACTTAACAAATTGTAAAAGGAATTAAAATAAGGTGCAATCATATATCAAAATATTGGTTACATAAAAATAAAAAATGAAAACAAGGTGTCCAAAAACCATGACAAGAGTAATTCCACCTTAAGGATGAATCAGTAAAAAGCTACAAAAGTGCATTACTAAATAATACTGTTATGCAAACAACCCAACTTAACAGAGATTTGGCTTGCTATTCACCCAAGTATTAGATAAATACTTGTGCGCATCAATATCAACTACTACTTACTTGAAAAAATCAATTCAAGAAATTTGGCAACAGAAATAAAAATACATTGCCCAGTATCTGACCTACAGACAAACTTTGGTAAAGGAAGATGCACAGTCCAACTGTGTAAGTTAGATAATCCTTTATTGTAGATTCCTTCTAGGACAGGTAAGTAGGAGAAGATAGGAAGTATAGGTTAAAACCCCACCAGGAGCAAGCTCCAAGCAGCTCAGCCTGAGTTGACCAACTGACACTGTGAGCCAGAGGCACCCAGGCATTCTATGATTTGATGGACATTCTATTGAGTGGAGAACAGTAGAGAAGTAATTTACTACACATCTTCCTTCCTTAGGGAATGACAGCAGAAATAGATCCTTAGGGAATGACAGCAGAAATAGAAAGAAAGATAAGTGAGATACCTCAATACAAAATTTACATGGAAGTACCATAAAGAGATACACAAATCTAATTATGTACTACACAAGATATCGGGAAAACCAATGCAACAAAGAAGGGTGGTCACGCCCACAACCTCCCCATACGTGGGTACACCACAGGGTAGGCACCCTGGTAAACAAAGGGGAGAGTAGACACAGACCCTTGGGAGAAAAACAACATACTCAATAAAGAAGTACAAAAGGGGTAAAATTCACTCTAGATAGCCGGAAGAGTGTCAGCCCCATAACAGAAATTCAACGCTCTGGAAAGAAACCAAATGTTCCCATAATCAAGGCATGCTGACACTGAAAATATGATAAAGCTCCTAACTCAAAGTCCTCCCAACATGAAACCCTTGGCCACGAGTTGCAAGCAAGTAGACTTCGACCGGAGCATAGTGTCAAAATGAAAAGGTGCCCAAACAATCACCACCAAAAATAGGGAATAACGCAGGGTACTAACCCTGTAAAATAACACACCCTCCCCAAAATAGGTTACACCACAGGATAGTCAACCTCCCATAAGTAGGGTACACCGCAGGATAGTCAACCTGGGAACTGATATGGGCATTGACTACCCACAAACACCATAAAATAACACAACCACCCCAAAATAGGGTACACCGCAGGATAGTCAACCTGGGAACTGATATGGGCATTGACTACCCACAAACACCATAAAATAACACAACCACCCCAAAATAGGATACACAGCAGGATAGTCAACCTGGGAACTGATATGGGCATTGACTACCCACAAACACCATAAAATAACACAACCTCCCTTAAATAGGGTACACCACAGGATAGTCATCCTGGGATCTAATATGGGCATTGGCTACCCAAAAACACCACTACCTCCCCAAAGTAGGGTACACCACAAGATATTCACCCTGGGACTAAGACTAGAACATTCCCTACATAGGGCATACCATAGGTACAACATCACCATAGAAAACAAAATTGGGCCAACCTCCCCAAAGAAGGGTACACCATAGGGTTAAAAAATGTCGCTCTAGGAAACCAAACTCCCCATGATAGGGTACAACACAAAATACTAGTCACCCTAGAGAGAATTCCATGTAACTCTAGCTGCAGATTGATGCAGCCACCACAGCTCCCAGACACTTTCCATAAGGACACCACCCATTTGCCAAATGAAGAACACACAGTTTCTTCAAAACTAAATTGAAACGCAACCTCTCTGCAAAACACACCATAGGGCGAACACTCCAAAAACCTCCCCAAAGATAGAGCAACCAGAACTAGAGACTATGCCAAAACATGCGCTTACCCAAAATATACACTGAGATGCTAGGCACTTCAAAGGTAAATGAATAAATAAACACAAGACTTGAGCTCCGGTGAGCGGTCTCTCACCCGGGTTCTCCATGCACAGCTCTCCACTGTCACCGCTGAATTTAGCCATAAAAACGAAATCTCAGACGGTCTAATATGAGAGTCAAGAATGAAAACGAAATCTCAGACAGTCTAATAGGAGAGTCAAGAGTTCAGTTGTTCTGCTCTCTCTCCTACCGATATATGTCGTGTTTAACCTGTCGCCCAGACTGTCCAAAACATGAAGAAAATGTGGCACCAACCATGCTTTCCAAACTTGTGCGGGCAGGGAGGCAGACAGCTCCACGTTTGCCATGACTTCTTTGCTGTGATTGCAAGGCTGAAGAAAGCACAACGAACATGTCCGGCATTCTGAGGAAATAGCGTGAACCGGAGCAAAAAACAAAATGTCGGCACGCCTCCAGACACTGCGCTGGGTGGCTCATGGCGCTGTTGCATGCAGGCGTCACTGGACAGCTGAGAGACTTCAAATTGAAAACGTCATCCAGAAACAAAGAAACGTCACCAAGGATTCACCCTGCCTTCGTGCTGAAGAACAGTGAGATGCGCGTGAATGGGCTTTGAACTCAAACACAGCGCTGCTGTGTGCCAAGGTGAAATATCCACTTTAAATGATAAATCCCCAATTATAAAAATAAAGCGCACCCACTCACTCAAAAAGGTGCTCCTCATGCAGTATGGGAATGTCCCTCAAGTCCGTTTAATGCTGTCACTGACACTGCACCACACCAAATAGCCATATAATAGGTGTTCGTTGTGAGGGAAAGTAACATTAAGCCCTTCTTTTCCCTAAAATACTCCACCGCTGTTGAAGTGGACAATCAGACCTTAATAAAGACGCTGTTGAAATCCACTGCCATATACTGCCAGAAACATATTCCAACACCAAGCAGATCGGCAAATTATAGTGGATGGAGGCAAAGCTTGCAGTATGGTCACGACACTACCAAGCAGATAGGGGCCTAAAAGAAGCAGGAGAACACCACAAAGTTTACACACCTGTTGCGCCTATGAGAGGCTTGTTGCTGGAGGGAAAGTTCACTTCTTCCAGGTGATTACAGACTCCTCAGTAATGGATGACAAACGCCCAGGGTGCAGGCTGTCCTGGTGGTATAGGACACTGGTGGAGCTAGCCAGGGCATTACCTTAGGGTTTCAATTGACGTTTTGAAAGTCCCTATTTAGTTCCTTGTCTTTTGGTTCCTTGGCCCCTTAGTTGTCATTACTCCTTACTCTACGCGTAAGTTCAAAATTGTCTCCAAGTTGTGGTAAAGGAAGATGCACAGTCCAACTGTGTAATTTAGATAATCCTTTATTGTAGATTCCTTCTAGGATAGGTAAGTAGGAGAAGATAGGAAGTATAGGTAAAAACCCCACCAGGAGCAAGCTCCAAGCAGCTCAGCTTGAGTTGCCCAACTGACACTGTGAGCCAGAGAGTCACCCAGGCATTCTATGATGTGGTGGACATTCTATTGAGTGGAGATCAGTAGAGAAGTAATTTACTACACAAACCCTCAAGGCTAGCTAATAGTGGCGTATTCCTAGGTATCTACATCACGCCACAATCCAGTGCCTGTGTTGCCTCTTGTATGTAGGACAAAAAAAGAAGATGATTGCCTGTTTAAGCAGTTTCGCTGAAGGTTGGACAAAGTGCACTACTCCCTGAGCAGCCTCTCATTTTACTAGTAAAAGATGCTGGCATTGGAGATCCAAACCTTAATCTTGGTCTAAAGACTGTTTTAGCTGTCCTGCCAGCCTCATATTTTCCAAACAATGTCATACAAACAAGCACTTGCAAATCCAATAGGTCTCAGCAATGCCCGATCTATTGGGCTTGTCATTGTGAATGTCTTTAGCCATGGGTGTCCCATAAGGCGATGGACTGTCTGCATGTCCCCTTGAAAAGGTGATATTTATTTAATATGATTATGGTATTTCAATAAGTGTTTTCTGTTTTCATGAGTCTATGATTTTCCACTGTATTTAGAGTCAAGGTACTCAGTATGAGAAATTATGTGGTTATGGAGTGGTGTAGTTTCCATGGTAAACCAAAATTATTTGAAAGCTCTAGGGTGATGCAAGTTTGGATGCTGGGAGGCATGGGAAAAGGCCTGTGGAGCATAAAATAAATATTCAGCTCACAATTTGTATTCATTTTTCAAACACAGTGAAGCCCAGTGAAAAGCAATGTCACTCAGCACTACAAGTAATAGGATATCGTTTTCTTTTGAATTAAATTAAGAACTCTTCCTGATAACCTGGACTTAAATTAGAAACAAATTACATGTGATGCACCAAATTTCTTCATTATGTTATTGAGCTTGGGATCCCTTACTCCTTTTTATCAGTAACAGATTACAGAGACTTATGTGAAGAGATAACTGAGACAAAATTTTGTCGCAACCGATCTACTTATATAGCAACGTATTTGAGCCATTACATACCCTTTTGTGAGAAATGTTTACTAAAGTTGCTCCAAGTGTTCACGCAGTTTTAAATCAGGTCAGTATGTGTTGACAGAGATATTCTGGCTATATTCTTAAAGAAAATCACTATGTCACATTGCTCCTTGGGGCAACTATATGATTGAGGATTGTGAATAACAGGTTCAGATGCATATTTTTATTCTTGTCCAATGAACCTGAAGATATCTGCCAGACCTCTGCGGAGCAACTGGTGTAGTGCGAACTCAGCTTCTTATTCGGACATGCAGGATATATATGTTCTGCTTTTTAAGGAAGCGCACTGCAAACCAGTTCAAATTAAAATGTTCAGATATGCTCAATGGCATTTCTGCTTTTCAGGAACGTTAGGTCAGATGTATGGGCCACCAATTTGCGACTCGCAAATTGCATCGCATTTGCGAATCGCAAATTGGGATGTATAACAGTGTCTCAGACATTTTTTACAATTCCTAATGGGGTTGCAAATTGCATGCCTCATAAATATTAATGAGGCAGGCGCAATTTGAGACCCCATTAGGAATGCCTAGCACTTCCAGGGATGGTGGCCTGCTGTTGTCTGCAGACCACCATGTCTGGGATTGCTTTTAAATAAAGTAGTCTTATTTTTAAAATCTAATGCAGCCCGTTTAGCTTATAGGAAAATGGGATGCATTTAAAAAAGAAAAATTACAATTTTCAGTTTCATTTTTTTAAGAACCGGCAGTGGTCCCTGGGACCACTGCCGGCTCCTAAAAATATTTTTTCACATACTCAGCAAAGGGATGGGTTCCCCTGGGGACCCCTTCCCCTCTGCTAGACTTTATTACTGTAATACCTGCTGCTCAGCCAGTGTGACTGTGTGTGAGGTGGATGTGGAATGTTGGTGAGTGAGAGAGTCAGTTGGTGGATGGGCTGAGCAGCAGGAAGGCTGCTCCTGGTGGGGTTTACATTATAACATCTATCTTGAATAAACCAACTTATAACCCACATGGACTATGAGGCGTCCTTCTTCTACAACAATTACCTACTGGAAGTAGGTGGTAAACTGCCAGTGTTTTGCAGCCGCAAAACAATTGTACAGGGCATGGTGACTCGCTATTAGGAAGGGACGCCCCTTCCTAATAGTGGGAGTCGCAAATGTCAATGATTTGCAAAATAGCATTTGTACATTCCATTACTAATTGTTTTGGTCACAAACGGGTGAATCTCCCGTTTGCGGCCGCAAAAAAGGGTCGTACATCTGGCCCAGAGTGTTTTACATAGCAATCGCAGGCTTGGGAGACAGGTACTTCACAAGCTCCCTTTTTTCTTAATAAGTAAGCTTGAAAACTGAAGTGAAATGCCATGATCCAAAAAAGTTGTGGTGTAACGTGACCTTAACTTGTGGCCCTGGCCTCATCACAAGTAGAAGGTGGGGTGCAAAGGGGCAAACTGTGGGGCAGATTTAATAGATTCTCATGGAGCACAGTGCAGCAGCCACAAATGCTGCACTGAGTGAGAAGGAGAGAGCAGGAGAGCGCCATATTTACATAGATATGGCACTCTCCTCCCCTTTTAATAGCGCCGGCACAGAAGTATGCTGCCGTGCGCCTCGGACACACCTCTGCACCATAGTGCAAGAGTGTCTCTGTGAGTCTAGCATAGGTTTTGTACTAGAAGGAGATCCACAAAATATCAAGCCTAGACTAACTTTAAACCTGTTCCCACTCTGCATGTGTGCTGTACAGTGCAGCACACTTACAAAGTTGGAAAAGAAAGGAGAAATTAATGCATTTTTCCTTCATAGTTCTTATTTGAAATGGGCGCGATTTTCTCACGCTCAACCCTGTCTACTTTTTTATGTAAATAGGGCATAGCATCAGAAACCTTGGGTGGTTGCCTGGGCACACCCTTGCACCACCCACGGTACGCACTCTTGGCACTAAGTAATGCAAAGCAGCGCTAAGTGAGGCTTTGCAATACTTTTGAGTGGTTTTCCAGTACTCGCTGGAAAGTAAATTAGTAAAATAAGATTTAGCTTGTATTTGCTTCACTTTTATGATGCAAACACAGAGCTAAAACCTCGTAAACATACCTCTTTGAATGCTAACAACACACGCACAAGTTTATGACCACTGGATTAAAAAAACAGAAAAGAAATAAGAATCATTGCACAACTTCAGACGAGAGAAGACTCAGTAATGGTAAATAAACTGTTACTGTTATGTTGCTCCTTAACAATAACATTCTTACGTTGTTATCATTGGTGAAAACAGTGCTGTGTGCCCAAAACGACAGCATCAAAGGGCCTCCATATATACATTTGCAATATGGTTAGTGCCAATCGCACCACTTGGATCCTTTGCTCCGAATGTATTCACCAGTGCATTTGTAACCCCCACCTCCCATTCCACTAACAGAAAGAGTTTGCAAAAATGTATGGATACAATATTCCTGCTAATTAGCAGATTTGTGCATGTATTGCATACTTCAGCCTGCATACAACATTGTAACTTTTGGGTAACTAAAGTAAACAAGCATTGGAAAAGCAATAGATCTTGCAATTGTTTGAGTTAGAGCAACTGGCGTTGTACATATTAATATATTTGGAGTAAAATTATTAAAGAATAAATGTATGTCTATTCACCATTTAAAAGATTTCCAAAACCAAATGAATATCAAATCTAAAACAGCAAATGACAGTAGACAACTTACTTTGTAACTTATAGTTGATTTTATTGATATGTTTTGTAGTTCCCTAGTTATTTGTGATAGAAATAAATCCTCCTAGACGGAAATATATAGATAACACTAGCAAGGCCTTTGTTTTTGTTATCAAAATGCATTAACAAGAGGCAACCTCAAATAATAGCAGATACATATTTTTGCGCATTAGAAAAAACAGGTAAATAGATTTGCACAGAAGGTGTTTTTGCAAATAAAAATAAATCTTTTGAGATCAAAATAGGTATTTGAATTAGAAAATACACTGCATTTTAGAATTAAAATGTATTTTAATTGCTTCAGACATATATAGAAAATGAAAAGAAAGGAACGCCATTTATTATGTGGCAGTAAAACACTGTGTCATAGTAGAAGGAGGGATAACTAGCAGATTTAATTAAATACACACTTCATTATTTATAAAAAACAAGAAAATTGTGTGCCACAAAGTCTGGAGGGGCCTAACAGTTTTCAATGTTTCACAATGTGCGATGAAAGGAAGCAACAATCCTATAATAAACTGAACCTCAGCTTTGTAGTTAAGATCGTTGTCAGTGTTGCTTTGGCATATGGAACCTTTACACCTCAATCTGTTTGAAAAGCGTTCGCACCTTGTTCTTGAAGCAAGAAGGAATGGTGCGCCATGACGCTTGCAGTGCTGTGAATTCTTTTAACAGTTTCTAGAGTTGTTTAATTTGGAGACTACAGTGGTAAAATAATGAGAAATGTAGTCTATTGCTTAAGTTCGTTATCATTGTTGCGAGCTGTATAAGTGTCTTTTGCCGCCATGTAGACACTGATGGATGCTCTATAAACAACAGGATGGGAACATTTCTAATGAGACTGCAATGTTGTTTTGATGGGGTGGTGATTGCGATGTTAGAAATAACGTTTTAAAGCAAGGTGCTTTCGCATTTGTATGCATGTTGTAGTGGTCAGTGTTCCCGTGTTTCTGGCAGAAAGCGGAGTCAATAAATGGGAAGCGCCCGCTGTGGGGCGGCCCTTCCAACACAGATAGCATGTGTGCGGCCTGAGTTAATTCACCCCCGTCTGTGTCCCTGCCACGCAACAGGCCTTATCCACCAGGGCCCCACTCCCCATCACACGTGTACTGGGGTAGTGTGGCATGCTCTATAAACGTACACATGTGCACTACTTTATGAATGTGTGTGCTTGTGAATATGTCGCTGTGCCTGCGATCATGAGTGTGTGCTCCTGGACATCTCCTATACATGACTTGGTTTAAATAAATTGTAAAAATGTATTCAAACAGAACTGCAAAACAAACGGAAACAAAACAAAACTGAAAAACAAATGGCAAGCAGCATATGAAGGGGTTTGAAGGAGGAAATATATAAAAGGTGCCCTAAAAAGAAACACAGAATGCTTTTTATAAGCATTTTTCAAGCCCGGGTGTGGGGGGGGAGAACGCGACCGGGATGGAAGGTTTCAACGTCTTTTGCAGGTTATAAAGGTCACGTTCTGCTGATGTGATTGGTACACTGGCATCTTCCCAGCCTGGCTCTGTGAAAGGTGGGGCTGGTCTGTGTGCACCACGATGCACAGCGTGTGGCTCTGTGTGCAGGGGTATTGGACGCACGTACTGCAAACATGCCCTTATCTGTAGCTTCCGGTGCCCCTGGTGTTTGTGTGGTGGGGAGGAAGATGGGGGTGAATTTGAGGGGTTACATAGGTGAACAAAACATTTACCATGTAAAAAAGCCAGCGCAGCCTCAATAATTTTGTAAATGGTGAAAAATATAAAGCATGCCTTTAAGTAAACACGGCAGCTAGTATTAGCAGGCATTATAGAAGCAGCAGTCATATTACAGAAGGATTTTTTTTTTACTGTAAGGCAAGGGAAAATTAACTGAATTGAATAAATTATACTTTTTTTTTTGGTACAGATAGGGAGATTTAGGGCCAGATGTAGGTGGCCAATTACCGGTCGGTAACGGCCGAATTCGGCCGTTACCGACCGGTAATTGGATTTTGAGATGTAGGGCATGCATTTACAGAATCGGTATTTTACCGATTCTGTATTTACCGATTCGGTAAAATTACCGAATCGGTAAATACAGACTCGGTAAAATACCGATTCTGTAAATGCAGATGTAGCTGGCACATGTCAGAGTGCCACAGGGCTTTAAGAATCGGTATTTTACCACCCAATCCAATTAGGTGGTAAAATACCGAATCCAGGTGTGCATGCACACCTGTGCCATGTGACACACAGACATGCCCTTAGGGCATGTCTGTGTGCCACATGGCGTACATGCCTATTTTTGGGGTGCCAGAGGGTGTCAAAGTGACACCCCCTGCACCCTTGCTAAAATCGGTATTTACCGATTCTGTAATTACAGAATTGGTATTGCCCATTGATTCCCATGGGCTGCAAGGCCCATTGGAATCAATGGGCAATACCGAATCGGTATTTACAGAATCGGTAAATACCGAATCTTAACGATTCGGTATTTACCGAACCTGAAATACCTACATCTCCCCCCCTCTATTTTACCACCTTTTAAATACCGATTCGGTATGAATCGGTATTTAAGAGGTGGTAAATTAAAATTACCTACATTTGGCCCTTAGTGATTTACTGTGTGGTGTGAGTGTGCAATGCAAAACAACCGGAAACAAAACATAACCACAAAACAAACGAAAGTTTAAATGCCTTTCCAAAGTTATTTATTTTATGTGCTGTACAAATAAACACACACTTTAAAGGCTACAAAATAAACCAAATGCAAAACTATTTAAAACATAAATAAAAAGAAGGTGCAACCACAAACACAACGGAGTGGAAAACAGAAGTATCGGTTGATGGGACAATTTAGTAAGCATTGAGCAGGTATTCAAGTGTACCTAATAAGAAGTTTCACGGGCCGCCATGGCAATAACAAGCATTTACAATGCAACGGTCTCGCCTTTGCAAAAGTTAGAGCTATTGGCATTGTAAATGACAATATTTTGGTTTTTGAAAACAGATAAATAAATGGCATTGGCATTTACAATGCCAATAGCTTAATCTCTCACAAATGCGAGACCTATTGCATTTGCACCCACACATACACACAGAGCCACACACACACAGAGACACACACACACACACACAGAGCCAGCCGCACACACAGAGCCAGCCTCACACACACACACACAAAGCCAGCCACACACACACAGAGCCAGCCACACACACACAGAGCCAGCCACGCACACACACAGCCAGCCGCGCACACAAACACAGCCAGCCGCACACACACACACAGCCATCCGCACACACACACAGCCAGACGCACACACACACACGCAGCCAGCCACACACACACACAGCCAGCCAGCCGCACACACACACACAGCCAGCCAGCCGCACACACACACACAGCCAGCCAGCCGCACACACACACAGCCAGCCGCACACACACACACAGCCAGCCACACACACACACACACACACAGAGCCAGCCGCACACACACACACAGAGCCAGCTGCACACACACACACACACAGAGCCAGCCGCACACACACACACAGAGCCAGCCGCACACACACACACAGAGCCAGCCGCACACACACACACAGCCAGCCGCACACACACACACACAGAGCCAGCCGCACACACACAGAGCCGCACACACACAGAGCCGCACACACACACAGAGCCGCACGCACACACAGAGCCACACACACACACAGAGCCACACACACAGAGAGCCACACACACAGAGAGCCACACACACAGAGAGCCATACAAACACACAGCCACCACACACATTGAGCCACCACACACACAGAGCCACACACACACACACAGAGCCACACACACACACAGAGCCACACACACACACAGAGCCACACACGCACAGAGCCACACACACACACAGAGCCACACACACACACACAGAGACACACACACACACACACAGAGCCACACACAGAGCCACACACAGAGAGCCACACACAGAGAGCCACATACAGAGAGCCACACACACACACACAAGCCACACACACACACACAGAGCGCCACACACACACACAGAGAGCCACACACACACACAGAGCCACACACACACAGAGAGCCACTCACACACACAGAGAGCCACACACACACACACACACAGAGCCACACACACACACAGAGCCACACACATACACAGAGCAGGCGCTAGTTCCCTCGTGGCCTTCTCCGCCCTTGGGCCTCGTCCCACAGCCACCATCTAACCTCACCACTTGCAGATCGACAAACTCGACCCTGTGTAAACGTAACAGACGCAGCAGCAACGGTCGACTGCCTACCATGTTCCTCGGCCCTTTAGTCTAGGACCCGCCTAGCTTTGCGCTAATTGGCTGCAGAAGAAAATATTGAGCTTCAATTGGTGAGTTGGTATTTGGTGGTAGCTGTCGGTCACTCTCTCTTGATTTTAATTTGCTTCAAGACTAAAAGAAATGCATTAGAGGCATAACAAAAATAACAACTATGGAAACAAGCGCTGAAATCAATCCAGGCAACTAAAAAAAAAAACCCACAGAATGCCATGACGAAAAAAGGGGCGGGACTTAAAAAAAGACTGAGAGACGCCTACGAATCGCGTCGTGACAGGGAAAGAGTGATTGACAACCATCTTTTCCAATGGCTAGCCTTCATTTATGGAGCTAGCCAATGGAAGAGAGAGGCGGGACAAAGCCCCATACTGTAGATCAAAAGATTTCGCCTGCGCAAGCACTGCTGCGCAGTGCTACGGCCAGGCGAAACCTAAAAATGTACTCATGTGTATCATTAAATATAATTGAGTAAAGTTGAAATGCTCCTCCTTTCTGTGTATATTTCAGTTTTTAAGCGGCCATTAGCGATTCCTCAAAATGTAGCTCCTTTGGCTACAGCAGACCCATTAAACCATTCATTCTTCACGTCTCTTTTATCAGAAATGCAGGTGGAGGTCCTTGGAGGAAGATTAATGGGCAAATCCAAACTCTTGGAACTGGGGGTTTTGGGTTTTGAAAACAGATAAATAAATGCCATTGTCATTTACAATGCCAATAGCTTAATCTCTCGCAAATGCGAGACCTATTGCATTTGCACCCACACATACACACAGAGCCACACACACACACAGAGGCACACACACACACACAGAGCCAGCCGCACACACAGAGCCAGCCGCACACACACACACACACACACAGAGCCAGCCACACACACATAGAGCCAGCTACACACACACAGAGCCAGCCACGCACACACACAGCCAGCCGCGCACACACACACACAGCCAGCCGCACACACACACACATCCAGCCGCACACACACACACAGCCAGCAGCACACACACACACACAGCCAGCTGCACACACACACACACACAGCCAGCCGCACACACGCACAGCCAGCCGCACACACACACACACAGCCAGCCAGCCGCACACACACACACAGCCAGCCAGCTGCACACACACACACACAAAGCCAGCCGCACACACACACACACACACAGAGCCAGCCGCACACACACACACAGAGACAGCGGCACACACACACAGAGCCAGTCGCACATACACACACACAGAGTCAGCCACACACACACACACAGAGCCAGCCGCACACACACACACAGAGCCAGCCGCACACACACAGAGCCAGCCGCACACACACACACACAGAGTCAGCCGCACACACACACACAGAGCCAGCCGCACACACACACACAGAGAGCCAGCCGCACACACACACAGAGCCATCCGCACACACACACACAGAGCCGCACACACACACAGAGCCGCACACACACACACAGAGCCGCACACACACACAGAGCCACACACACACAGAGAGCCACACACACGCAGAGCCACACACACAGAGGCACCACACACACAGAGCCACCACACACACAGAGCCACACACACACACAGAGCTACACACACACACACACAGAGCCACACACACACACACAGAGCCACACACACACAGAGCCACACACACACACACAGAGGCACACACACACACACACAGAGCCAGCTGCACACACAGAGCCAGCTGCACACACACACACACACAGAGCCAGCCACACACACACAGAGCCAGCCACACACACACAGAGCCAGCCACGCACACACACAGCCAGCCGCGCACACACACACAGCCAGCCGCACACACACACACATCCAGCCGCACACACACACACACACAGCCAGTACACGCACACAGCCAGCTGCACACACACACAGCCAGTCGCACACACACACACAGCCAGCTGCACACACACACAGCCAGCCGCACACACACACACACAGCCAGCCAGCCGCACATACACACACAGCCAGCCAGCTGCACACACACACACAAAGCCAGCCGCACACACACACACACACAGAACTAGCCGCAAACACACACACAGAGCCAGCCGCACACACACACAGAGCCAGTCGCACATACACACACACAGAGCCAGCCGCACACACACACACACAGAGCCAGCCACACACACACACACAGAGCCAGCCGCACACACACACACACACAGCCAGCCGCACACACACACACACAGCCAGCTGCACACACACACACAGAGCCAGCCGCACACACACACAGAGCCAGCCGCACACACACACAGAGCCGCACACACACACAGAGCCGCACACACACACAGAGCTGCACACACACACAGAGCCACACACACAGAGAGCCACACACACAGAGAGCCACACACACACAGAGCCACACACACAGAGCCACCACACACACAGAGCTACCACACACACAGAGCCACACACACACAGAGGCACACACACACACACACAGAGCCAGCTGCACACACAGAGCCAGCCGCACACACACACACACACAGAGCCAGCCACACACACACAGAGCCAGCCACACACACACAGAGCCAGCCACTCACACACACAGCCAGCTGCACACACACACACAGCCAGCTGCACACACACACACATCCAGCCGCACACACACACACACACAGCCAGCACACGCACACAGCCAGCTGCACACACACACACACACAGCCAGTCGCACACACACACACAGCCAGCCGCACACACACACAGCCAGTCGCACACACACACACAGCCAGCCGCACACACACACACAGCTAGCCAGCCGTACATACACACACAGCCAGCCAGCTGCACACACACACACAAAGCCAGCCGCACACACACACACACACACACAGAGCCAGCCACACACACACACACAGAGCCAGCTGCACACACACACACACACAGAGCCAGCCGCACACACACACACAGAGCCAGCCGCACACACACACACAGAGCCAGCCGCACACACACACACAGCCAGCCGCACACACACACACACAGAGCCATCCGCACACACACAGAGCCGCACACACACACAGAGCCGCACGCACACACAGAGCCACACACACAGAGAGCCACACACACAGAGAGCCACACACACAGAGAGCCATACAAACACACAGCCACCACACACATTGAGCCACCACACACACAGAGCCACACACATACACAGAGCCACACACACACACACAGAGCCACACACACGCACAGAGCCACACACACACACAGAGCCACACACACACACAGAGCCACACACACACAGAGCCACACACACACACACACACAGAGCCACACACAGAGCCACACACAGAGCCACACACAGAGAGCCACACACAGAGAGCCACATACAGAGAGCCACACACACACACACAAGCCACACACACACACACAGAGCGCCACACACACACACAGAGAGCCACACACACACACAGAGCCACACACACACAGAGAGCCACTCACACACACAGAGAGCCACACACACACACACACAGAGCCACACACACACAGAGAGCCACACACATACACAGAGCAGGTGCTAGTTCCCTCGTGGCCTTCTCCGCCCTTGGGCCTCGTCCCACAGCCACCATCTAACCTCGCCACTTGCAGATCGACAGACTCGACCCTGTGTAAATGTAACAGACGCAGCAGCAACGGTCGACTGCCTACCATGTTCCTCGGCCCTTTAGTCTAGGACCCGCCTAGCTTTGCGCTAATTGGCTGCAGAAGAAAATATTGAGCTTCAATTGGTGAGTTGGTATTTGGTGGTAGCTGTCGGTCACTCTCTCTTGATTTTAATTTGCTTCAAGACTAAAAGAAATGCATTAGAGGCATAACAAAAATAACAACTATGGAACCAAGCGCTGAAATCAATCCAGGCAACTAAAAAAAAAACGCCCACAGAATGCCATGACGAAAAAAGGGGCGGGACTTTAAAAAAGACTGAGAGACGCCCACGAATCGCGTTGTGACAGGGAAAGAGTGATTGACAACCATCTTTTCCAATGGCTAGCCTCCATTAATGGAGCTAGCCAATGGAAGAGAGAGGCGGGACAAAGCCCCATACTGTAGATCAAAAGATTTCGCCTGCGCAAGCACTGCTGCGCAGTGCTACGGCCAGGCGAAACCTAAAAATTTACTCATGTGTATCATTAAATGTAATTGAGTAAAGTTGAAATGCTCCTCCTTTCTGTGTATATTTCAGTTTTTAAGCGGCCATTAGCGATTCCTCAAAATGTAGCTCCTTTGGCTACAGCAGACCCATTAAACCATTCATTCTTCACGTCTCTTTTATCAGAAATGCAGGTGGAGGTCACACACACACACACAGAGCCAGCCACACACACACAGAGCCAGCCACACACACACAGAGCCAGCCACGCACACACACAGCCAGCCGCGCACACACACACAGCCAGCCGCACACACACACACATCCAGCCGCACACACACACACAGCCAGTACACGCACACAGCCAGCTGCACACACACACAGCCAGTCGCACACACACACACAGCCAGCCGCACACACACACACAGCCAGCCGCACACACACACACACAGCCAGCCAGCCGCACATACACACACAGCCAGCCAGCTGCACACACACACACAAAGCCAGCCGCACACACACACACACACAGAACTAGCCGCACACACACACACAGAGCCAGCCGCACACACACACAGAGCCAGTCGCACATACACACACACAGAGCCAGCCGCACACACACACACACAGAGCCAGCCACACACACACACACAGAGCCAGCCGCACACACACACACAGAGCCAGCCGCACACACACACACACAGAGCCAGCCGCACACACACACACACAGCCAGCCGCACACACACACACAGAGCCAGCCGCACACACACACAGAGCCAGCCGCACACACACACAGAGCCGCACACACACATAGAGCCGCACACACACACAGAGCCGCACACACACACAGAGCCACACACACACAGAGCCACACACACACAGAGAGCCACACACACACAGAGCCACACACACAGAGCCACCACACACACAGAGCCACCACACACACAGAGCCACACACACACAGAGGCACACACACACAAACACACACACAGAGCCAGCTGCACACACAGAGCCAGCCGCACACACACACACACACAGAGCCAGCCACACACACACAGAGCCAGCCACACACACACAGAGCCAGCCACTCACACACACAGCCAGTTGCGCACACACACACAGCCAGCTGCACACACACACACATCCAGCCGCACACACACACACACAGCCAGCACATGCACACAGCCAGCTGCACACACACACACACACACACAGCCAGTCGCACACACACACACAGCCAGCCGCACACACACACAGCCAGCCGCACACACACACACAGCCAGCCGCACACACACACACAGCTAGCCAGCCGTACATACACACACAGCCAGCCAGCTGCACACACACACACAAAGCCAGCCGCACACACACACACACACAGAGCCAGCCACACACACACACAGAGCCAGCCGCACACACACACAGAGCCAGTCGCACATACACACACACAGAGCCAGCCGCACACACACACAGAGCCAGCCACACACACACACACACAGAGCCAGCCGCACACACACACACACAGAGCCAGCGGCACACACACACACACACAGCCAGCCGCACACACACACACAGAGCCAGCCGCACACACACACAGAGCCAGCCGCACACACACACAGAGCCGCACACACACACAGAGCCGCACACATACACAGAGCCGCACACACACACAGAGCCACACACACAGAGAGCCACACACACACAGAGAGCCACACACACACAGAGCCACACACACAGAGCCACCACACACACAGAGCCACCACACACACAGAGCCACACACACACACACACAGCCACACACACACACACACAGAGCCACACACAGAGCCACACACAGAGAGCCACACACAGAGAGCCACACACACAGAGCCACACACACACACAGAGCCACACACACACACAGAGAGCCACACACACACAGAGCCACACACACACCGAGACACACACACACAGAGAGCCACACACACACACACACAGAGCCACACACACACACACAGAGCCACACACACACACAGAGCGGGCGCTAGTTCCCTCGTGGCCTTCTCCGCCCTTGGGCCTCGTCCCACAGCCGCCATCTAACCTCGCCACTTGCAGATCGACAGACTCGACACTGTGTTCACCTGACAGACGCAGCAGCAACAGTCGACTGCCTACCATGTTCCTCGGCCCTTTAGTCTAGGACCCGCCCAGCTTTGCGCTAATTGGCTGCAGAAGAAAATATTGAGCTTCAGTTGGTGAGTTGGTATTTGGTTGTAGCTGTCGATCACTCTCTCTCGATTTTAATTCGCTTCAAGACTAAAAGAAACACATTAGAGGCATAACAAAAATAACAACTATGGAAACAAGCGCTGAAATCAATCCCGGCAACTAAAAAAAAAACGCCCACAGAATGTCATGACGATTAAAGGGGCGGGACTTACAAAAAAAGACAGAGAAACGCCCACGAATCGCGCCGTGACGGGGAAAGAGTGATTGACAACCATCTCTTCCAATGGCTAGCCTCCATTTATGGAGCTAGCCAATGGAAGAGAGAGGCGGGACAAAGCCCCATACTGTAGATCAAAAAATTTCGCCTGCACGAGCACTGCTGTGCAGTGCTACGGCCAGGCGAAACCTAAAAATGTACTCATGTGTATCATTAAATGTAATTGAGTAAAGTTGAAATGCTCCTCCGTTCTGTGTATATTTCAGTTTTTAAGCGGCCATTAGCGATTCCTCAAAATGTAGCTCCTTTGGCTGCAGCAGACCCATTAAACAATTCATTCTTCACGGCTCTTTTATCAGAAATGCAGGTGGAGGTCCTTGGAGGAAGATTAATGGGCAAATCCAAACTCTTGGGACTGGGGGTTTCCAAAGGGGGGGAAGTGCTGTGTTTGGAGGCCTTCGGTAAAGTCTTGTCTTACATTGTAATCAAGGCTCCCTGTTTTCCATTTTTACGGATTTTACCGATAAATACAGACATAAAACAATGTGTTTCTGTTTCTACTTTTTTTAAAGAGGATAAATACAGAAAATTGTGCTTCTTTTAAGTGATTCTCTGTGCTGTCTTTCATGAATTGTCGCCCAACAGCAGAGCAGATGGACAGTATTTGAAATTCAAAATCAGGATGAAATTTCTTTAAATAATGGCATGTGTCAATATACATTTATGGTACGATGCTATTATTTACCAGTGGATATATTGTTATGTAATATTTGGCAGCTTAAATAGCTAAAAATGACAGACATCAAAGTATAAGTGTGTGTCTATCAGTTAAATAAATATGGAAATGTACAGTTTTACAACTTCATTTATACTAAAAACACAAAATAAATATGGAAAAAATACAGATAAAATGGCCAAAAAAATAAATATGAATAAATACAGACAGAAATGTTTTAAAAAAATACCATAAAATACCATAAAAACGGGATCCCTAATTGTAATTGTATTTCTGTAATAGTTGCTAAATCAAACATTTCAGAGCAATTTACCCAATATATATCAAATGAAAACTGTAAATGTCACTTTATATTCCAGTCTGCTACATAACATGGCTAGAAGCCATTGACAAAGTCAATAGCTCTCGCATTACCGAGACCGATTGTCTTTTGCCATTGCTTGTTTAGTAATGTAGTAACCTCTTTTGATATTGCTTCACTCGATCCTCCTTCTGGAGACCCTGTTACTTCATTTGAATCTTTTATTCCAGCCCTGGTGCAACAAATGAAAGACGTAGGAAAGGAAAGGAAAATGCCCATTTTAACAAGCCACTGAAGAGCCCTGAACCAATTCTCAAAAGAGATAAATAAATTGACATGAAAACAGCTTCTTTTGTTTTTCATGGAGCCCAGCAAATAATGAGATCTTTAAGGGAGAAATTAGGAAGAATTTGTGCAGCCCAATGGACCCGACTGTGGGATCTGGATTGGTGCCGTCTGCAGCGAAACGCGCTAGGTAGGTTCAATTCTAGAACCTTCTGGCGCACTGGAGCCTTGAATTGCGTCATAAGAATAGGGAGTCAGTAAATCCTATAGGTGTGCATGACCTGGAAGTCTGTATTGCAAATGTACCTGTGAGGATTGTGGGTATTCAGCCCCCAGTGCTCAGCCCAGGCAGGCTCCGCTGTCACTTCCATCTCATGATCCATCAGGGAGCCATGTCAACCGAGCGAGGTCTCCTGCTGCCGTGGGTCCCGACAGCTGTGGACTGAGGACTGCATTTGTGTATTGTTAGGACACCAGTCTTATCCCAAAATCCTGGAAGGGGAGCATCATTGTCCGGCTCCATACAAAGGGATGCAAGCTAAACCCAGAAAACTATTGGCAAATAGTCCTCTATCCAGGAAGAACAATGTGTGCCTGTGGAACCTTGGAACACCTGGAAATATGGGCTCAAAAGTGAATATAATGCCCTGGAACAGTTAAGTTTGAGAGCCAATCGCTCTGTGACTGATACCATGGTGGTGCTTCCGTCCAGTCTGGATAAATCAATCAGTCAATCCTTAGATTTGTAGAGCGCTTCTTGTCACCCATGAGAGTATCCAGGCACTTGGCCTGAATATGCACTGAGAATCATCAGGGCGTATACACCGCATCAATAGACTTTTCAACAGAGTTCGATCTAGTGGGCAGACCCACTCCATGGTTCAAATGATCACCTCCCGGGATACCTTGTAATTTTCTTAGATTCATTGTCTCACTGCAGTTTTTCAACAGGCACCAAAGTTTTATTGAGGGGAACAAAAGGCCTTTCGCCAACTGTTCCAACGCAAAATGGGTTGAAACACGTTTGTCGATTTGCAACTTTACTGTTTTCGCCTTATATGTCTGATTTCTCACAACAATTTCTGCAGTTGAATAACTTTCCTCACAAATCGGAGTATTATTCGAGCAGCACACTTGTGTATGCTGAAAATATAATTCTGTTTTAATTGACCCCCTTATGTGTGAAAATACATTTGCTGGAATTAAGAGGTTTATTTATGAGAGACTTGTGTCACGTTTGCACCACACAAAGTGGCACATGTGTGATACAAGCCTCTAAGTCATATTTGTGAAGTCATGCTAAACCACCCTGCATGGCTTCGAATGGCTTAAAAAATCTGGAATAAGGCAACGCAGCACAAACCGCTGCGTTGCCTTACAGTGCTCAAGGGAGGCGATCCATGGGCGTTGCGGTGGGTGTCCCCATGCATCCCCCACGGTTTCTGACATATTCCCAAATTTACAAGGACTTGTAACCCTGGGATTGTGCCAAAATTGTACGCCTCCCGAGGTGAGGCGTAACAAGGAGAAACTTTGTATTTCCCTCTTTCTACGTGTGTTGCATTCTGCGGTCCACACAGAAAGAAGACACAGCCTGTCAGGATTGTTTTTTGTGTAGCAAGGTGCCCCTTCCTGCATAAAAACAATGCTGACTACAGCAGAAGCACCCTTGTGCAAGGGTGCCTGCGTTGGCGCTGGGCTGCCAAAACTGCGCCAGCGCAGGGGGGAAAGGACAGGAGGGCGCGGTATTGGATAAAAACAGCGCATTCCTGCCCTTTCCTAGGGACGCAGGGCAGCACAGCAGGGAGCCTCGAGCGCTGCTCTGTGCCTATATTTTCATAAATATTCCCCTAAATTCCTATGCAGAAAGGCATCTTTTGAAAATAAACATGGAAAAACAAAGGTGTTAGTTTTCAGGGGGAAAAAGAACGCTGACATGCGATTGGCATTTGGCTCATGTCGGCAGACATGTTTATTCAGGCCGATTCATTTCTAGTACCCGCTCACATAACCTGCAGTTTGCTAATCTTGGGCGTAAAAACTGTGGTCCACATAGGGAGCCTGCAAAACCTTAATAACGGCATAGGGGGGAAGCAGTTTACTCGTGTATTACATATTTAATAACAAAGACACCACCAACTCTTGTTTATGCCTTGGAATATTCTCCTTTTCTGAGCTGGTCCTTTTCAGATCTATATGAAGGGAAGATCTTACGAAAACATTGGGGTCTGAGCTCGGCTATCCCACTGCAAATGCTTGGATTCAAATTCGGATTATCTCGTATCTATGTGCAAACTATCGCTGGAGCTGTGGGCCAGCAGGCAGTTGGACCATTTTCATAAATTTACAAATGTTAGTTTAAGTTCTTTCCGCAATATAGAATACTGCAGGAACTTGAAAATGTATAGAAGTTTTATTATTAATAATAGTCTTGGTCAAGCTCGACCATATCTCTCTTATCAAATTTCCCATAAGGCAACACTCTTGCCCCGGGTGCTGCGAATAGATAACCTTCCCTTTAATTCAATCCAATTTATTCCATGCACATTAACCCTCACCCGCTCTAAAATACCCCAGAAAATTGTTCTTATGTCCTTTAATTCTGATAATTAAAATGTCAACACATGGTGAAGTATTGCAAATTATTACACAAGTGGGGATGTTATCCCAAGATCATCCTGATGGGTTGCATGTGCTACACAGCAGAGAAAGGAAGAGTGTAAGCAGACCCCAACGATACATCACCTAAAGACGTCTGGAACTCCGAATGCCCCAACGCCTCCATCTGCAAGTTGTAACGAGATATCTTTCCCTTCTTCATCACCCTACTTTTTTCATATTTGAAAGTGCCTAAGTAATAGAAGTGCTTGCAAACATCTCATATTACCTGAAGACAGGCACCAACGGTTACTTTTTCTGTTTACAGAAATGATCACTGAAGATCTGTTTAATTTTTCAGCTTAGTTTTGAAAAAGACTTAAAGTACAGCAGAAAATAAGACATTCGTCCAACCAGTCACACCAACGATTGGAACAATGCCTCAAGACTTCCAGAACAATTAATAAAAATGACAATGAGTGCTACTGGCAGTATTGAACACTATTTACTGCCATTATAATGACCATGTATGAAGGACGTTGGGCGCCAGCTGATGAAGGGTGAATTGAAGCCCTTCAGGGTGTGGTCACGGCTCAAAACCACAGGGCAGGGTGGTTTGTGGTTTGTGACTCGTGACCACACCCTGAAGGGCTTCAATTCGATTTTGAGCCGTGGGCACATGTCACCGACGCAATACTTCACTGAGGAATAAGGAACAAGCAACAAATATTACAGTTGGGTGACATTTTATTGCACAAAACACATGTATCTCAATAAAACGCATTTCTAGTGAATATTCTTTAAGACAATCTGGCTTCACTCTGCCAGGAGTATATGCTAAATAGAACTTGCTTCTGAAGTGCTGCGAGGCAAGCTGGAATGATCCATTGAAATCACATTTAAATCAGTTAGAGCTAGAATTTAAGAAGGACACAGAATACATTCTATGAACATATAGAGAACTTGAAACCAGCCTTCATGAAGAGAATAATTCCTGCAAATTGAATAGTTTAATGTGAGGGGCCAGCATTATTAAAAAGGCACAGGATACATTCTATGATACATTCTATGAAAACATAGCGCCTAGAAATGTGCCTTTCTGAAGAGAATTACCCATGCATGTTTGACATTCCAAAGAGATCCAAGGTGCAAAAGGACTGGAATCTTTCAAAAAGGGCACAATTGAAATTAGTTGGTGTAAGCAGGATACTCTATAAAGTCTAGTGCCTAGAAGCACCCCAGTCATGGAGACTATCTCAGCAGGCCCTAATAGTTTAAGGGAACCTAAGAATTCAAGGATTTGGGTGTGAATGGAAAGTACAGAGCAAGGACAGACATTTAAAAGACAAAAGTATTATCTGGCTTAGGGTGCCCACCACCTGAGAGAGAGAGGAATTGACACCCCAAGTCAGACAATCGGCTAGCCGGAGAGCCTGCATGCAAGAAGTTGCATTAGCAGAACCCCGCCTTCACATTTGACGGGCTGAATCTCATATACCTGAAAAATGCAGAACTAACACTGTGCTGACGCCTTTTCTGACGCACTTTCTGATGCAGGTCATTTGGCCACATGTGTTCTAGGACACCGGAAGCTCACCCCCAAAGAACACCCCGTTCTCTAAAAGAGGACACAGTGTTCTCAAAAAGCGAACATCTTGTACATTTCTAAAAATATATGTGTTAGAGCGGAACTTACAACAGGTGCTGAGGTGCTGTGACATTCATTTCATGCAAGCCATCTTTCAGAACAGCATTTCTGCAACATTCCAAGATGTGCCAACTTGTAATGGCTGAGTCTGTGTACGTGTGTCGTGTCTTGCAATGGGGCTTGTGAAAGGCTACTGTAACTTTCAGGTTTGCTCAATTGCCTCGCTGTGTTCAGCACATCAGAAATGCACGTTTAAAACTATTTTGGCTCAGTGTATTCTGTTAACATAAGCCGGTGGCTTTGGGCCTTTGGCTTGGGCCTACAACCGCGGGATTCAGGGGATCCATGGGATTTCATTTGCTGATTTTATATGGTGAAAATTGGTCATTTTAGCATATTTTCAGATTTTGTCAAGTAGGGCTCACATCGGACCTTCATCCTACCAAGGTCAATAAAAAGGCCCCTCTATCATCTCCCTCCTCTTGATCATTCAATCATTCATTCAATGATCATTTATTTTCAACTGAGTATCTCTGTGACCCTTCAGCCAGTGGCCGCATCCTGGGCATGTCACTAACATAACACTTATAGTGGTATTTTTGCATACTCTGCATCGTGTTCATTTAAGCAGGCGTTCACAAGGCATAATGCTCATTAGGACACAGCTCACATGTTTAGAGACCAGTATGACACATGCTCTTGTCTGTGACGGTAGGCCAGTGTGTGCAAACATAACATCCTGTCCTGTCAGCTGTCCCCTTGTCCCATCTTTATCAATGGCTATCTATTCAATTTAAGTACAATATCTGTCTCATTTAATCAGTATCTTCGGTATAGCACTGTCATCATAATACATTTATAGTCATTATAATGGCAGTAAATAGTGTTCAATACTGCCAGTAGCACTCATTGTCATTTTTATTCATTGTTCTGGAAGTCTTGAGGCATTGTTCCAATCGTTGGTGTGACTAGTTGGACGAATGTCTTATTTTCTGCTGTACTTTAAGTCTTTTTCAAAACTAAGCTGAAAAATTAAACAGATCTTCAGTGATCATTTCTGTAAACAGAAAAAGTAACCGTTGGTGCCTGTCTTCAGGTAATTTGAGAGGTTTGCAAGCACTTCTATTACCTAGGCACTTTCAAATATGAAAAAAGTAGGGTGATGAAGAAGGGAAAGATATCTCGTTACAACTTGCAGATGGAGGCGTTGGGGCATTCGGAGTTCCAGACGTCTTTAGGTGATGTATCGTTGGGGTCTGCTTACACTCTTCCTTTCTCTGCTGTGTAGCACATGCAACCCATCAGGATGATCTTGGGATAACATCCCCACTTTGTACTTCTCATGGAGCGGAGTCGCTGCTTTCTTTGTAGGAGAACCAAGGATCAAGAAAGTCAGTCACTAGCACTGGAAAAGAACGTAGGAGTCCTTGGATGATAGTATCAAGAGGCCTGGCCTGCTCTGGTTTAGCAGGGAGCTGCCTCCCCTCTAATCCATCTTGTCGTTGCTGGTCTGCTGGAGTGCATATTGTACCTGTGGCGTACCTTAGATGACACTCTTGATGCATGTTGAGCTTGCCCTCCTTTGTCTAGCCAGACTTCTGGTGTCCCTTCTTCAGGAAGGCCTTTCAGAACTTAACAATGTTAGTCGTTGTAGTGCCACTCATGGACAACAGAGCAAGTGGAAGTGCATGAATCCAGTCTGTGTAGCTCCTTGCCCCTTGCACACCCCTTCAATCACGTGTGAGATGAACGGTGGTCAATTGTCAGAACACAAAAGCATAGACACTTAAAGGTGTGGAATGAACTCCTTCAGGAGGCATTTTGGCAAGAATTTATACATTGCAGTGCTTGGATTGGTGTACCAACACGTACTTGCAGTCTCAAATAGGGGGCTATGATGAGTCCCGGCACCAAGGTGAGATGAAGCAGTCCATTTAATGTGCATTTAACCTTAGTACCAGCATTTTAGAAAAATACAGTAACAATCTGATCACATCCTATAAGTCATAGACAATGAAAAAGACTTTAGGGAAATAGTACATCTCATTATCTTCTATCTTCATATCGTGATATCATGTGGAGAAGAAGCAATTTGAACCATTGTGTACATACAACCAGTTACCTCGTGATATACAGTCCTTGGAGGAGGTGTGTGCAGCACATTCTACAATTGAAACTCCTTTTAATAGCAACAGACCTTTCAATAAATGTGCTATTACTGGTGCATGCTGTATGTTTGCCAGCTGACGTAAGAAGGGTGCTCCAAATGAAGAAAACAGCCTAAAAATTATATTGGCATCCCTGTGTTACATTGTATTCTTTTTGCTCACTAATGCAAAGGCTTTATTATTAGGGTGAGCGCTCTAGGTAAATCTTTGAAGCCCAGACTGCAATTTTGATACTTGTTAGGGTATAAATAATGTGTACACTTATTTTCAATACTTAGCAATGTGACGCCATGCATACTGCTCACAGGATGTTCCCCAATTAGATGCAAATATTTGCAGAAGCTTCAACGCAAGACCGATAATTCTTTGCTTTCAAAATAAAATGTTCCCAAAACAGAATCCAAAAATATTTCACCCAACTACTGGAATAAGGTAGGTACCATTCTTTGCAACATAAAAATAAACAAGCATTGGTAAATTCAGTAGGTCTCAAAATTATTTGTTACCCTCTTGGCTTTGTCAATGCACACCCATTATTGTAGTCCCTGGCTTATGTACTGCTTGAAAGCATTTTAGTACACTCACCTTCCATTATAGGTACACAATATTTCCTGCAACTTTGAAGAACCTAGACTATACTAGTAAGTACTATTAGGGTGTAATAGGGTGTAATAGCAACCAGAAAACGTAAAAAGGTTGCTGTGTGATGTGGTCAATTAATGCCTGCAAAATACTTCCTCCCCCTACAGCCAGTGGGGGTCTCCAGGGCATGTCATTAACATAACATTTAAATGTACCCTGGGCCTGCTTTTTTTTTTTCTTCGCTGTTTCCTCGTCTGACCTAAGGAGTATTTTGACATATTCAGCATCTCTGTTGTTAAGTAGACGCTCATACTGGGCCGCTGTACCAATACATTGGTAGCGGTATTGTGAATTAATTCAGGTCTGCCGTGAGAGAACTGAATAGTGCAATGAAGGATATGTGGGGGGGTGCTGGACATTACGGAAATAAGGAGAGGTGGAGCATGACCGGTGTGGGGCGTAGCAAAAGGGAGTCAAGTGCCAGGATGGAATACAGTTCTCACCCCTCCTCTTTTGGCAATCAGTTTGCAGGCGCATAATGAGAGGCAAAAGAATTTACTGAAAGTGGGCGAAGGGCAAGGCACGTGTAGTCAGTTTGTAGATAAGAGGGCGACACTACCTAGCAAGAGTGTACTACGGGGAGTGTCAGTGAGGAAGCACCCCAGGCCTCGAGAGGGCTTGGTGAGAAGGGCGGGGCAAGGAGGGCACTGGGGCCGATATCACGGGCACAGCTGCAGAGCCTATTGACAAAAGCAGTGCACAAAAGCAGCAACTGTTTCGTGAGCACACGCAGTGTTATTGATGACCTGGAAGCATCAGACATAACCATGAAGCACACACATAAACAGACAGAAAGCAAAAACAATGGAAAACGTATTTTTAGATGGAGGCAAAAAAGGTACTTCCCTTCCCCGGGTGAGAAAGGGAAGTATGACGTGTGCTGCTGCACAGCACAGAGGAGAGGGGGCATCTGGGGGACGAGCTGGAGAGAGAGAGAACTGTTAGTAGTGAAGGAGAGAGAAAGAGGGGTGTGTTGTTCAGCAGATGTGAAGGAGAGAGAGAGAGACTGTGGAAGACCGGTCTTTAATATCGTGTTGGGTGAAGTGCCATGCGGCGAAGTGAACCACTGTGGCAGGAAATTGTTGACACAGAGCACAGAGCACTTCCTCTTTTTGTGCGCGCAAATTGCAAGCTGACAAAGGCAGTAAGTCTTGCCTTGCCGTCCTTCCGACAATGCATTAGATACAATCATGCCTAGTCCGTGAACCAGAAGACCCAATCCTTTCAGAAACAAATCAGGAGAAGAAGGAGGAGGAGAAATGAATTTGGGAGAGGCCAGGTGCCTAAAGGACATCGTTTAATTTTGAAAGCATGAGGAATAAAAAACCCTTAAATGATGCCCATCCTACATACTTTAATTTTGAAAGTATGAGAAATAAAAAAACCCTAAATGATGTCTATATATAGGACAGCACAATGAAGATGAAATGACATTGTTATGAAATGAAAAAACGGAAACGAAACCGGAGTGTAAGGCAGTTATTATACAAGGAAATTACACTAAGGAAATCACACTGAGTATAGGCACATCAAATCATTTGTCCAGGTATTAAAACCCTGGACCCCATACAATCCTTGAGCTGCTGAGGGAGTCTAAATATACAGGAGTACACCACAGAAGTGTAACGCCACAAAGTAACGGAGTTGAAAGGCAAATTTTTGAAACCACAGGAACCACTGAAACGGGTACTGTAAATTATAACTGGTATTTGCGGGAAAAAACTACAAAGTGTGACCACACAAAGATAGAGATAGGGGGGGGTCGAGGGTATTAATCCTTTTAAATGCTCATTTCGGGAGTGCAAATCAACCTCATTCAAGTGCAAAGAATAATATTTTAAATCTATGGAAATACTTCAAAATGTGACCCATAATGAAAAACACACTACATGCTCATGTCAACCACCACTGCTTAGCAATTGCAACAAACTTCTCCAACCAGTAGCTCTTGAGCCACTGGTAGCTCTCCAGTATGTAGCTCAATTTACGAAATGAAAACCTCTTTTGTCCTTTGTTGAATTAATGTATGTATATCAATTGAAAAGCATATATTTGATAGAAAATATAGATATTCTCTGAACACGTAATGTTATTTTTGAAGAAACAATTTTCGATTTGCCAATATATGTAAAGCTTATTTTTGAGTAAATAAATCATGCAGCATTGGTAAGCTTATTCCTCATATTATTTCTTTGGTGTTAGAGTCATTGAATCTTCAGCCACTATTCATTGCCCATCTTGAAGCATTCCATGTTAAACCCCCCTTTAAATGTACAAATGCAAGATCAATGGTGTGTTTCTGGTGTGAACCATATTCTGCCTGGGCCACTCTTTCTTAGCTGCTATAATTGAGATCTGGTATAGGTCCCTCTACTATACCCTTAAGGACACAGGGATATATACTGTCTTGTAATTCTTCATTCTGTGCAGCAACCAGGGTGGTACTGGCCGATACAACTGGCATAGGAAATTTTAGACCGAAGTGAGTATTATGTTCAACAGCTTGACAGAATTAGCAGTCTTTCCCAACTTTCAATTTTTAAGATAAAGTATATGTGAAAGGCAGTATGTATTCTTATATATAGTAGAACTCAGTATCATATTCATAGGGACACTAGTATCTATGTTGATCACTGTGAGCCTGGGAGGAGAGATGCTATTTTATTGCTTGGGTGTGCCCTGCTTGTGTATCTTTACCCTAGATGTTGGGAAAGTTGGGGAATCGATCTAGTGTTCCTTTCTGAAACACTGCCTGAATATTCTGCATAGGGCTTTTTGTTTTGGTAGTGCCGAATGAGTGGACTTACAACAGACTGCGTAGAATCCGATTATTCTGCGTCTTCTTCATCAGAGATGACAATGGAATTTGAGCCGTGTGATGGACCCTGATAATTTGAATGAGTTATAGAATGAGTGGACTGAGATGGGCTAGGCCCGTTGCAGAAAAATGCATGTGTGCAGGCAAATACGTCAGTCATGGAAATAGTAGAGACGGTCACCTGGGTATTAGGAGTGAACAGGAACCCTAGAATGTTCCAAGCCTTAGCTAGGCGCTTTCGGCTCTTGCTATCAAGCGTTTTTATTGTGTTAAAAGTGGTATTATGTATTGCCATAGGAACGTCATGCACCAGATGCATAGAGAAATTTATAGTATGTGTGGTGGTGTTGGCCATCACGAATATAGAGGATGTGACGAGGATGTCAAGGGGTTCGGTGGAATAATTGAATACCTGTCCCCCCCTGTTTGGCTATCAGTCGCTCGGCGAATGACAGACAAACGACACTGGGGAGATGGTGCAAACAGTGAGAGAGAATGAGCAGTCTAACAAAAGCTAAAATAATGACACCCAATCCTCGCAGAGAGGAAATAAAGACAAGAAGACTGCCCGTGAAAGAAAACACAGGCCAGAGATGGAGACCACAAGGTGAAAACCTTAATGGGAACAAAAAATAATAATAATAAATAACGCACAGAGCTCATTAAGCGAGTGGGAAACCAGTGTAGCAAGAGCAAAATACAATACTAATACAAATATTTGGTACAGATGAATAAATATATACTTCCCAAGACTCGAACTTGGGGCTAAAAAGTACCTCTCAGGACCCACCTCACTAGGAACAGTACAGTGGAGAGCCAGCACTTAGGAGCAATAATGTGCTTAAGCAGATGTAGAGCAGGGGCATAGACGAAGTGAGGGCACTAGCAGTATGTGGTGGCAAGCAGCATCAAAGGAAAAGCATGTGTCCAAGACAACACAATCACGTGTCAACCATACCCCAAAGCCGAAAACCTGGACACACCCAGGGAACACCCAGCACCCCCAGACTCGAACTGGGGTAGGGATCGCGAACCTCCCCACAAAAGAGGAGGCTGGGACTCGAACCCGATTCCGGACCTGCCGGAATACACCCAAACTCACAGACTTGAACTGTCGAGATGGATCATGAAGCTGGCGTTAGTTGATACCACAGGAAATTACACCGCAACTCGCTCCCTCCGTGCTCGAACCAGCAGGGAGGCGACAAGCCACAAGCCACACACGTTGAGCTTTAAATAGCACTCGAGCAGGGCATCTGACAAGGAAGCGTTCAAAACGGGACCAATGAGATACATAAAGGGTTCGTGAATCGTGACCATAGGCAATGCCGCGGGGGGGGGGAGAGTTCTGAGTCCTACCCAGAGCTAGCCACAAGGGGACCGCACACAGCCGCTGTATCTGACAGGAAGGCAAAAAACGGTGACCACACAAGAAAATAGAAAGATACAATACAATACAATGTGCAAAGTAGCAATGTGTGTAAGGCAAAATACTGTGACCACACAAGAAAATAGAAAGATACAATACAATACAATGTGCAAAGTAGTAATGTGTTACCAACCTAGAATATGGCAAAGAACAAAATGCAATCGTACGTCAAACCATAATGCGAAAATGGAGAACTAGGGGAGACTCTAACTCCGACCCCGAACACAGAGGCTCCGGGGGACACCCTGCGCACAGACTTTAACTGTCGAAGGATCAAAAACCTAGAACCATTGACGCTATAACCATCCCCTCCGGACCGGAACCGGCAGGGCAAACAAGAGTGCAAAACAGGAAAACCCCCAACCTCGAAGGCACAACTGTTATGAACCAATAAGCAGCAGAAAAGCCGATACTGGCCTCTGACAAGAAAGTGACAAATCGTGACCACACAAAGGGACAGACATTTTGGGTTCAAATCATGACCAGAGATAGCGCCGCAGGGACAGGTGACAGCCAGAGACAGTCCACAAAAGAGTCAGTCGCACCCCCAGGCAGCAGAGACCCAGGAAATCCAAGGAAGTACAAAACCCCTGGTCTTACCCGTGGTCTCCGCCCCAAAGGAGCGGCGGCTGTGCTCTCAGGAACCTGTCAGTTGTGTGCGCCAAACCCACTGCAGACGTATGTTGTATGAAGGACTCAAATTAGTTTTATGGTGTTTACATTTTTTAGGTGGTTTTAACATTTCAGATGCATTTTAAATGTATGAATTGCCATTTATTAACTATTAGAATGTAGTTGGTTTTCATATTTAATTTGTAATGAGTCTGATCGTATTTACATTGTTTATCTCCGCTGACGCCTAACTCAATTTTTAATAAAATGAATTTGAGGCGTGGTGGCCTGTGAAAAGTCAAAGGTATTAATACATTTTATATAGTATTTGTCTTTGGACGTTGTAAAGAGAGGATGCGGCGAAGTGAAAGTAAACGCCAGTGCACGAGTTGGGGAGGTTGAGTCACAAAAAGCCCCTCTCGATAGGAGGTTTTGCAGGCTCTGATACTGGAGGAATGCCCCCTCCCCTCCCCCCTCACACACAGACACTCACAGACACACACACACACACACACACACACTCTGACACACACACTCACACTCACATGCACACACACATACACGCACACACTCTATCTCTCTCACACACACACACACACCTGGAACGTCCTCCGTGTATCCACCGGTCCCGGGTCCGAGGCTGGTGTTTCCCACTGGTCACTGATCTTAGGGCCGGGGGGTCCCCGGCATGACTTGGACCCGTGCCCGGTGCGCGCCCTTAGAGGCCAGAGCATCCCTGAGGCCACGTGTTGCATCCTGTCGCCCCCTGTGGCCTCTTGTGGCACTGCAAGGGTTACAGACGGGTGACACAGGGGTCTTAGGAGCGCCCCGAGGTCAGCACTCTGTCCCATATCCGAGGACAGACACAGGGGTCTTAGGACAGTTGGTGTCCCATATCTTAGGCCTGAGGACAAACACAGGGGTCTTAGGACAGTTGGGGTCCCATATATCAGGCCCGAGGACAGAGCAGGGGTCCTGGAGTGTGCCCCGGGGACAGTGTTCTGATATGGGGCAGTGCGTGTCCTGTATCTAAGGCCCGAGGACAGACGCAGGGGTTTTAATGGCGCCCCAGGGACAGTGCTCTGACATGAGAGAGTACATGCCCTATATTCGAGGACCGGGGTCTTAATGTTCGCCAGGGGGGGAAAATGCTCTGATGTGGGGCAGTGCGTGTCCTGTGTCTAAGGCCCGAGGACAGAGGCAGGGGTCTTGATGGCGCCCCGGGGAGAGTGCTCTGATATGGGACAGGACACATTCCATATCTAAGGCCTGAGGGTAGACACAAAACCTTAAGGTGCGCCCCGAGGGCAGTGCTCTGATACGGGACAGTGCAGCGTCCGGGAGGGGGGGTCGGGGGGATGCGCCGTGGATCTTCTTCAATCCGTTTTGCTGCTAACAAGTAGCAGATGGTGTGAGGGCGGCACCTGCGGGGGCTGAGCAACAGGAGAATAACAAGCTGGGAGGGGGGAGGTCTCCAGAGGAGGAGGGGGCCCTGGGCAGAGAGAGCCGCTGTCACCCGGTGTGAGGGCACAGAATGCCATGACGCTAAAAGGGGCGGGACTTAAAAAAAGACCGAGAAACGCCCCCGAATCGCGTCGTGACAGGGAAAGAGTGATTGACAACCAATCTCTTCTAATGGCTAGCCTCCATTTATGGAGCTAGCCAATGGAAGAGAGAGACGGGACAAAGCCCCACACTGTACATCAAAAGATTTCGCCTGCGCGAGCACTGCTGCGCAGTGCTACGGCCAAGCGAAACCTAAAAACAAGAGCCGCAGCGAAGCTGTAAAAGTGAAAGCTTTTGTAACCCCTCCAAACAGATGGCAGGCTGCGCGCGCTGCTGAAGCTGCTGACTTTGGAGCTGGAGAACAGGGTTCGAGCCTCGGCGTAGGCTGTATTATTTAATTATTAAAAATAAACAGCAATCTCGGAGGGGGTGGGGAGAAACAAATTAAAAAAATAATACAGATGGAGGGGGAGACAGATACAATAAAAAAACATGGTTGAGATGTACAAATGTCGCTTCTGAAACTAAGTACAACAAATGGTGCGAGGAGGTGGCTCAACAAATAACGCTGCTAACTTTGGATCAGGAAAACAGGGTTCGAGCCTCGGTGTGGGCTGCATCATTTAAGTGTGATTTAATCATGAATAAATTAAACGTACATAAATAAACAGCGTTGGGTAAGTGCAGGAAGCTGTCAGGTGTGGAAATGCCAGAACTAAGAAAAAAGTAGTCCCTAAATAAAAAAGATAACAGCCAGCAGCGTAAATTAACTGTAGTTGGTCGATGCTGCTTCCTCCAGAAACAGAAGAAAAAGGAAGTGATGTATCGGACCACAGGCCAACAATGAGCAAGATAAGAACAGCAATGCCAGATTCCACCAATGGCAAGCGACAAAACAAAGACAAGTGCAATGGGTGGAGTTTCAGTAGTAATACTGATTACTTGATTCCTTGTCCTATGTGAGACCTAAAAATCTCCTAGTGCACAAAAGGGGACACGTGCAACAACACTTCCATCGTTAAGCTTGTTACTGATGCTGTTGTATATGGAGGCTGCAACACTTAACCGAGCATCCACAAAAATGGATGCCCTAAAAAGGTTTGATAGCTAGGAGGCGACGTTATGCATACATTGGACACAGGTTCGGTGCTCATGCAAGATTGCAGCATGATAAAGGCCAGCATGATTATTAATGTACAGCTTTTTAGAGAGAGTATTTACAAACATCCAATATGTTTTTGTCACATGAGAGTGATGTGCGTGCACTAGGTGCACACCAGGGTACATATCAAATGCAAAATTGCAAGTAAAAACACCATTCGACTAGTCAATCCTACCTGGGAATTTGCACACATAAATTATAAAATTACTGTGAACCAGGGATGTTAATTCACTGGCCAGAACATCAGAGAAGGTAGGTATATAAACAATAGGTCTCGACTTTACATGAGCTATTGGTTTTGGCAATGTGTTTTTGTCATGTTGTGCCCCAGTGTGAGCTATGCAGCATGGCAAAAAGTTAGTGGCGTGGAGTGTTCTAGCGTGGAGTGAGGGGAGTAGAATGTCATGGACTGTATTTGTTGGAGTACACTTATTGATGCAATTTTACTCTGTAGTAAACCTTCATCGTGTCTTTTCCTTTGTTTACTAGGGGCATGCATGAGTGAAAGATGAAAGGTTATGATCGTATTTCGAGCCAACCACAGCACCGAGACCGCCCTCATCGCAGACACCGACGACATCAGGACGCTGATGGACAACGGGGAAACAACCACCCTCATCCTCCTAGACCTCTCAGCCGCCTTTGATACCGTCTGCCACCGCACCCTAATAACTCGCCTCTACAACACCGAGATCCAAGGAAAAGCCCTGGACTGGATCACCTCGTTCCTCTCCAACAGAACCCAGAGAGTCGCCCTCCCTCCGTTCCGCTCCGCGGCCACCGAGATCATCAGCGGCATACCCCAAGGCTCCTCGCTAAGCCCAAACCTCTTCAATATCTACATGAGCCTCCTCGCCGCCATCGCACGCAAACACAACCTCAACATCATCTCCTACGCCGACGACACCCAGCTGATACTCTCCCTCACCAAAGACCCAGCCACCGCCAAAACCAACCTCCAGGAAGGAATGAAAGATGTCGCGGAATGAATGAAGCTCAGTCGGCTGAAACTGAACTCAGACACGACGGAGGTCCTCATCCTGGGACAATCCCCATCCGCCTGGGATGACTCCTGGCAACCCACAGCGCTGGGCGCCGCACGACGCCCACAGACCACGCACGCAACCTGAGATTCATCCTGGACTCCTCCCTCACGATGACCAAACAAGTCAACACCATTTCATCCTCATGCTTCAACACCCTGCGCATGCTCCGAAAGATCTTCCGGTGGATCCCCACCGCAACCAGAAAGACGGTCACCCAGGCCCTCATCACCAGCCGACTGGACTACGGGAACGCCCTTTACACAGGAACCACAGCCAAACTTCAGAAACGACTTCAGCGCATACAGAACGCCTCCGCACGACTCATCCTCGACATCCCTCACCACAGCCACATATCTGCCTACCTGAGAAAACTGCACTTGCTCCCCGTCAGCAAGAGGATCACGTTCAGGCTCCTCACCCACGCACACAAAGCACTCTACGACATGGGCCCCGAATACCTCAACAACCGCCTCTCATTCTACACTCCCACCCGCCAGCTCCGCTCCGCCAGCCTCGCCTTCGCCACCGTCCCATGGATTCACAGAACCACCACCGGAGGAAGATCTTTCTCCTACCTGGCCGCCAAGTCATGCAACTCCCTCCCCGCACACCTACGATGGACCCAGGACCATCTCACCTTCAGGAATCAACTCAAGACCTGGCTATTCGAGCAGTAGCAGCTGTCCCCCCCACCCCCCACCCCCTCAGCGCCTTGAGACCCTCGTGGGTGAGTAGCGTGCTCTACAAATGTATTGATTGATTGAAGGTTATGATCTGTTTCCACAGTTCCCTTGGAGTCTAGAGGGTCATGTTCTAGGTTGCCAAGATCACCTGCTACTCTGGGAAGGTTAGGAGTTCAGATGAGGCACTGTAAGCTAGCCAGCATTTAGGCTGACAGATACTGATGTTGTAGAGAGACCCAGTCCCTACTCTCTGATGTCATACCATCCCTAGACACAGTTCTACTTATCATCAAAATCCCTGCGACAGTACTACTATATGATTGTAGTTCTCTGCTCTAGATTACATTTGTGAATCAAGACCAAGTGAGCTTTGGTCAAAAATCATCCACCTCTTTAACACACATTTTTAAACACATGCATACAGAAAGAGATACACAGACTCCATTCTGAAAGAAAATATACATGCAACAGACACCTTCTGCCTGTTTTGGAAGCCTAGTTTGTGACTGGTATATATAATTTAGGACACAGAGAGAAATAATATTTTTAGGGTTGTCGTAATCTGTATTTGCATTGTTTTGGTGTGGCTTTTTTTTAGTTTTGTGGGTAGTATCTGTGCCCAACCCAATGGCTTTCTCAAATTAATTCCATTTATAGGTTGACTCCTTTTGCGAAGCCAAATATATTGCTGGCTGTCAGGTTGACCCTAGAAGATTATTGAGCATACCGTTCAACTGAGCTTTAATCACTTCATATTAAGTCATGTTTAAGGTAAAATGACATATAAAGCACCACTTGGTCTCCAGCAACCATTTACTAAAATGTGTAAAAAATATTTATTACGGATTGCAGCAGTCATGTAATTGATAGAGGCAGCCACTCATTTTAAAATGTTCACACGGCTTCAAAGATTACCCTATCATTTAAAAACTGTCAATTTGCCCCGCTTTGTGAGACCTTTGCTTCAACAGCTGTGCATTTATATTATACTAATGAGGTCGAAAGCTAGTGAAAAACAGCTCAAGTGTAATTTGCATTTGTTTTCGCACCCATTATAAGCAAATCTCCCTATAACTCCCTATGACTGGTGCAAATGTTATTTGCACCAGGAGCCATATTACACTAAGTGCCGGAGGGGACACAGTAGTTGTGTGCACCTGCTTTCTGCACTTTGGTATTACAGAAGGTGCAGCAGATGCTTAAGAGTGTTCTTCGGTATTACACGTTGCACCAGTGCTACATATGCCCTGGTGTCATCTAATAGGGCTTTTCCTCATTTATACTGGTGCATGGACCCATGAAAATGAGGAAATACTTAGCGACATATTACAAATGCAGATGCAAAAGATCTGTTAGTGGGACATTGACTGTGCGCCACATTGAGGTCAAGAGGGGCTCAATGGCACCCCTTGATAGGGAAGAAAGAAGGTCCCATGGGTCCCCCAAACTTAGACCCCCAGGTCTAAATAGTAAAGTAGCTGTATTTGCCTGCAGAAGATCTCTGTCTCTCTTCCAAATGAAAGCCATGTTTTTGTCTGCAGGGTGAAAGATGAACCGGTGACTTCAAACATCCGACCTATCTTTCACTAATGCATTGTTATGAATGAAGGCACAGGTTTGCATCTGTACTGGGGACCTCGCACTTGTGATATGGAATACTTCCCCACTCTGCACTGTGGGTCAGCTTGTTCAATCCAGAAAACTGCCCCAATAAATTTTACATCTATTGTTTACACAAAAGTGTAAATGAAGGGCTAAATATATATGTGAACGACGGCCTTTATTAGAATACCCAAAGAAGCATAATAAAAGTAAGGAACAGAAAAACATATAAACGCAATTTAGTATTTAATCATAGTACTGTAATTGATTAGTTATGCTGCACACCTCACATATACCACAGCCTGAAAATAAACCCTAAAACATCATCACACACACACACACACACACTTTACCTGTGCACATAGTTACTGTGCAGTAGATTAATAGGGCTCTTCTGTGTAGACAGGTGTTATTCTGTCCGTCCGTCGTATAGCTGTGGGTCCATGTATGAAACACAAACCAATTCATAGATTAGGTGTTTGTCAGATCACTTTCTAACCTATTTTTCTGGAGGGAGATAGATTTTTCTTGTATGTTTTTTCTTTTTTTCTTTTTGCGAATCTGTTTTACTGAATTTTGAGATTACTACAACTTAGGTCATATGAAATAGCGAGCCGTGTGGGGTGCCACAGCCAACATACAAGGTACAGTAATATCATATATCATTGTTACAGCTCACATTTGGAGTGATGCACAAAGTGGTCAAGCATGTGATTGACAGATATATTTGCGGCCCGTACTACAGGGCAGGTGAGGAGTGAGAGCCAGGAGAATAAGAAGGCAGAATGATCACATCATTGTCCACTGAATTCAAACGGCTAGCGAAAATAAGCACAAAAAACCTGTCTTCAGTGGAAGACAAGGCTCGCCTTGCAAAAAGAAGTCACGGCTGGTTGACCCTGCAATTTATGCCCAGTTGATTCCACATCAGTGTTTAACCTTACCATTCACAGCACTAACTAAACTAAGTTTTTTAAAATTGAGACTGGGAGTTATCAACTTGTTGGTTCACTTGCCAAAATGGAAAAGAGATCACGGACATGAACACTGTCGACTTTGTGGGACCTACAAAGAAGACATAATACACATTCTATGCCTTTGTCCAAATCTGCTGGACGAAAGACGGTCCCTTCTTAGGAAACTCTGGAATATAAACACGATTAGATCGTGCAGAGCAGCAGTTCTGGCCTGCTTTGACCCTTGGAACACCAAACTAAACTGTGCCTTAGTAAGGTTTTTGGACCGAGCAGCAAATAAAATCTGTGAGGGGCCCAAAGTCTGTGAACCGCCATCAGCATAACATCTTGGCAAGTTCCATTTGCCATTTTCTTCTATAATTGACTTGATCTATACTCCTTTTTATATGTACTCTTGATATATTTTAAAATGTTGTACTTGCAAAGGTTTTTTTAATCATGCAATAAAGCTGTTTACAAGACATATAGGGTGCCTTCCAGGTCACAAATGCTGGCGAACGTCTGTTGCCGCACATACATGTAGGTACTGTAACATGAAACCAGTAGGGGCACTGGTGCTCAGCTGTGAATGAGTACCAATAACAGATTCATTGTTAATGATAGAAACTAGGAACTGTGCATGCGAAAAAGAAAAGGGGTAAAAGAAATAAAAAGGGAGGAGTGCACAGTGTAAACAGCAAACATTTAACATTTAGCCCGTACCCCCCCTCTTTGTGTATCCGTACACTACATGGTTTGTAGCTCACATGCTCAACAGCGATTGATTTTTATCCCAAGCCTAGAGTGTGTGTCGACTAAGTTACAAAAGGTAGTGTGAGCCCACCTTTAGGAGGTCGCTCACGAGGCTAAGCACTGCCAGAGGCTGGCATGTCAGAGAGGTCCGCGGTCAACGTGCCTAGGCTGTGTTGTAGTGCGAGGTAGATTGCATCCCAGTATATGGCAATAGGGACCTCACGTAGGCCCAGCTTCTCCTCACGCTTAATAGCGAGGCTCTCCGCTTATGCCCACGCAAGTATAGAATAGCGCCAAGCTTGTATGTGCCGGGGGGGGTCTGGCGCTTTCCATCTTTTACTAATCAGTCGCCTGGCCACTATCAACCCCAGATCTATAAATCTAGATGTGATCTTCCTACTAGGGGTTCTGCAGAATTTGTGTAGTAAATAAGTGGGCCAAGAGAAGAGCAACTCCCTGTCAGTACTCTTGTGTACCAGACTGGCTACCTCCCTCCAGTATTCCCCCAACTTGGGGCAGGCCCAAAACATGTGTAATAGATCGGCCCCTACCACTCCCCACCGTGGGCACCCTGCATCTTCGCGGTGAAAGTATTGATTGATTTTCATAGGAGTGAGATATGCTCTGTGGATAATGTAAAGCTGTATTTGAGGGAAGTGCATGTTCCTAGGGATGCGTGTGGGGCTCTCAAGCACTCCAGTCCATTCCTTATCTGTGAGTTGGCTACTCAGGTCCTCCTCCCACTTGTGGTGGAGTGTGGCGAGGCTGAGTGCTTTTCATAGGCTGAGTGATTTTCATAGGAGTGAGGTATGCTCTGTGGATAATCTAAAGCTGTATTTGACGGAAGCGCATGTTCCTAGGGATGCGTGTGGGGCTCTCAAGCACTCCAGTCCATTCTTTATCTATGAGTTGGCTACTCAGGTCCTCCTCCCACTTGTGGTGGAGTGTGGCGAGGCTGAGTGCTGCGTGAGTTGGGAATGAGGCCACAACCTGCGCGTCAAATGCCTGACACGACCTATAACGTGGAGATATTGTATGGTGAGGTGCGTTCGTAATTCTGCTGTGATATTTCCCCATTTTGCTGTTTGTGAGGCCACCGGGGCATGGTGAGTAAGGAACTGCCCGGGCAGTAGCCCTTCCTCTTCCACCAGAGTGCATAGGGTGTGAGTGACTCATCGTGGTATAGACCCTCCAGTGTATGGATGCCATTGTCATGCCATTCAATAAGTATGGGTGCCGTCAGTATCGAGTGTCCGCTGGGGGCGCCCAGTAGGGGTAGCCCCGGTGTGTAGGGGGTAATGCTGCGTGTCAGAAACAAGCTTCTGCAGAAATACCTGTAGGCTACCACAAGTAGTACGGGCTCTGGCAGTCGTGGGCATGCCCCAGGGTGAAACAACCAAACTATGCGTTCCAGGGGGTAAGGCGGCTGTGTAGTTGCTGAATCTGCGTAGTTGCGATTGGAGAGCCACACGCTATCAGCTGCAACTGAGAGGCTAGGTAGTAATATTCCAGACAGGGGGCTAGCAGTCCGCCCTGGTCTGTGGGTAGATAAAATCTCTGAGGTGTCTCTCAAAGGCAGTGCAGAAGGAGGCAGGGACATACTTGGGTAAGTTCGTAAAATAGTATAAGAGCCGCGGGAGGACCACCATCAACCGTCACGGCTAATGGCAAAGTGCTCCAAAAGCACATCTGTGATTAAATGGATGTCACCGCTTTACCAAAGTTCCCATCATATAAATGGCAGATAGATTATGTTTTTATAGAATATATTGTAAGGAGTCTCAAATCATGCCTATAACATCACACAGAATTCTTTTTAGGTCTGGCCACTGCAAGCTTTAGATGCACCAAAAAACTTGTGCAAATAGTACCAAAAATAATCCTAAATGTGGCCCTTAGAACAGTCCTTTTCAGACATGGGTTCATTTGGGTGAGACTTCTACTATCATTGCTTGAAGGAAATGTTACTCACAAGTAGGATAAGGCCAGAGAATATTCCATTCTTACTATTGCCTCTTGACTATTAACTATTAGTCCACCTACGTAAAGAGTGTCTCCAATTGCAGTGAAGTGATGTGTCCATACATTTGTTTTCCCAAATGTGTTATCACTCTCCTTTTAATGCTGTGCCAAAGGTGATTGAGCACTTACATCTGTTTTTGCCTCTAAATGTGATTTCTGCTCTTAAAACTGCTTCAATACCCTTGCCGATGTCTTACCAAGATTTATTTTGCACCTTAAAATGATATTAGACCATATGCATTGAACTGTACTGCACTGAGAAGATTGACACTGTCTTATCTTTTTTTATATGTATACTTTGATGGTCTATGTTTTCAAATTAGATTGAATAAATTATGGAAACGAAATGAAACGATTTTAGACCAACACATATTTTGAACTTATTACCATTCTCCATACTCCTGCTGATGTTACCCCAAGAGTGATTTTCACCACAATGTTCTTACAACCAACCCCAATGTAACACTGATGCAAACCTTGTACACCTAATATGGCATCTTAATACCCAATTGATTCTCTCTGTCCTACAGGATGTGCACATGAATGTGATACAACAATCCTGCTGACTTTGCGCCAGGAGTTTGTTTGAAAACAAATATGATTGTGCATGTGAGAAATTGTTTTTTTGGTTGGACCGGGATGTAAATGCTTCTGAATCAACAACCACAAACCTTGGTAGGGGAACCACAAAAGTCACTAAATTGTCATGTGCTTAACCCTCTGGTAGCTTGGTGCAAAACAATCAGTTTTAACTTAGAGTGCAAAGTATTCATGCATCACAAAAACAGTAACACATTTAAATCACAACACCGGAAAAATGTCAAACTACTTTAGAAAATTAGATTATGTTTTAATAAATAATTTGACATCTAAATGACAAGACGTCTGATTAGTAAAACTAGAGATATTGAATTTTAAACGTTTAGCTACAAGCAGTGCCAAAAGGTGCGGGTATCTGGTCATAATTGGACTGAAATGTAGTCACAAGTTCAGGTTGAAGAGTGAAGGAGTGCAGGCTGGGCACAGGCCCAACTTTGGCCTGCTGAGACTTGTACTTTAGGTCCTTAGTACAAAGTCTCTGCTGCATTGTTCTACAAAGCTGTGTGACATTCTGCGTCTGTTCTAATGAACCTGTGTGGCGAGGCTTTGCATCATCCCATATCCGTTCAAATGTGGCTGTGCAGCAATGCAGCAAGGCTTTAAAGGTCACTGCGTCGCATGGTATTGTTTCCAATTAAGCTTTCAGCTGTGTGGCAAGGCTTTTCAGGGCTTAGGGTATCTCAGTGTTGGTTCTGATGAAGCTTTCAGATTAAGCATGGGCGGAAAATCCGTTCCGCTCGCGGATTTTGTGGATTTTCGGTAAGTTCGCAATCCGCGAGATTCGCAAATTTCCCGCAAAATCCACGAGCGGAACGGATTGGGTCAAAAGTTCAAGCTGACTTTTTGTAACTATTTTAGAATGGCGCCGGCAAGCTGCCAGAGCCTCTAAAATAGTTACAAAAGTCAGCTTCAACAGGAAGCAGTAATAGATAAAGTAAAGCAGGTGCTAGAGTTGAAGCTCAAATTCAGTTACACAATCATTAATCACCCCAAACTTGGGGTGATTAATGACTGTGTAACTTAATTTGACCTTCAACTCGAGCCCCTGCTTTACTTTATCTATTAGTGCTTCCTGTTGAAGCTGACTTATGGCTGAGGGCAGAAGGGCACAAAGTGGGACAGAGGGCATGAGTTAGGCAGAGGGCAGAAGGGCACAGAAACCAGTGGGGCAGAGGGCAAAAGGGCACAAACAAGAGTGGGGCAGAGGGCAGGAAAGCACAAAACAAGTGGTACAGAGGGCAGAAGGGCATAAAAAAAGAGAGGGTGGCAGTGATGAACCAGGCAAAAAAAAAACGCGAACACGCAAAGCGCCCGCAAACACGCAAAAATAAAAAATCCGCAAAATTCGCGAGAGTTCACGAATTTTGCAGATTGCGAATCCGTAAATACGCAATTTCACCGATTGCGAATTCGCAAAATTCGCCTATACTTATTTTAGATGTGTGATGAGGATTTGTGAGGCTTGGTGCTGCTTTGTGATGGTTCTGATTATGCTTGCAGCTGTGTTACAATGCTTTATGGGTCTTTGTGTCTCTTCGCTCTGGATTTGATGGATCCTTCAGTTAGGTCAGGAGGAGTTCTCTCTGATGTCAGCTAAGGGTCTTGGACCATGGGAGGCACCTCTTTCAGATCAGGAACTCACTCCAGCAGAGACCAGAAGCATGGCTAGGCATGTACAAATGCAGGTACAGGCAGGTCCATTGCAGCAGGTCAGCGAGGCAGCTGCAAGGAGGCCTCTGGGGGTTGTCATAGTCCTGTAGCTCAGAACAGAAGGTCAATCAACTGACACTTGGGTTCACTGCAATAGTCCTGGATTCCAGGAAATGATCCTCTCTCCTTCAAGCAGCAAGTAAAGCCTTGAGCAGCAAGGCAGGCCTGTGAAGAACAAGCCAGGTTAAAAGCAGCAGGGCACCCCTCCAGTAGCACCAGGGCAGTCCTCTGAAAAACAAGGCAGGTCTCAAGCAGCAAGCACTGCTCTGAAGAACACAGCCTCCATGGGTCCAAAAGTGCACTGAAGAGTACATCTGAGGTTCCAGTATTCATAAGGGGTGCCAGTTTTCGAAGTGGGAGAAAGGTTTAGACTTCCTCCAACATCTGGTTATGGACATTTCCTTCCTTCCACTGCCAAGCCTCCAAGGGATCTTGGGTGACAATAGGATAGTGTAATGTTGTTTGTGAGTGTGTTGAGGGAGCCCCTTTGAAATGTAGGTGGGGCAGGAAACAACTTCACCATCCCATCCTGGCAGAATAGTCTATCCTGCCAACACCTAGCCCCCCTTTGTCTCACTGTCTGGGAGAAATACACAAAGGCCAACTGCCAACTACACTCAGTCATACCAGAACACAGGTTGCAGGCACCAAATTGTTTGGAAAAGAAAATGCCAACCTTCCAAAAGTCCATTACAAGCTAATGGGGTAACCCAGAATGCATCAAAGGATATGCATCAAAGGACCTGGGTGCAGTATGGTAAGAACAACAATTGGTCCTGACCTGCCTCTTTAGGAAACCAAAGAGGTGAATGACTCATGAAAATAATTCACTAAGTCACCGAAAAGGTTTTCTCATAATCACTGAACAAGAGAGTAAAATACTCTTCAGAAAATACACCAGAGAGAAAGACAGAAGAGCTGAAGTCTGGAGACCAAATCATCTTTATATATTAATTATAGAAATGGCATAGTAAATATAACATATGACAATAGACATTGGTCCAAATATGAAGTGCAAGATAAGCGTTCATGTGCGAGGTGCGTGGAGAAAGGGAAAGTAATATAGGAAATAATTCAAGATCATAGTATCATGAGTTTAGACATGCAGCATTTGTTGCAATGATACCAATATTAGTAAACCAGTGTTCTTGGGCCTGTTTACAACACAATGGTAATATAGTGTTCAATGTCCATTTTACAGAATGATGCTACTGTATTTGAAATGCATCACCCAATTTGGGTATCAATTGATGTTCTTACTAACTTTCCAAAAGTGGCATTTTTAGAATTGTGACTTAGGATTCAACTTTACCAATAAAGAGGGGTTTAAATTACAATTATTTTGAGTGTAAACATGAGATTCCTACTTGGTCCCAAACAAAAGTTATCACTGATTAAATGTAATAAGGTAAGCCAATGTTATTGTATGGGAGAGCTGAGCTTGCAATAGTGAACAATGAATTTAGGATGTTTTCACTATGAGGACATATAAACCTAATAAGTTTACGTCCAACTTTTAAATACACTGCATCCTGACCTCTCGGCTGTTTAGGGCATACCCTAGGGGTGACTTATATGTATTAAAAAGTATGGTTTAAGCCTGGCAAAAGGTGTACTTTTGCTGGCTTTAGAAGTTTGTGCAGTTAATCTCTCCTATCCAGTACTAAAATCCCTATTAATATGGTTGAAATGGCATACCACTAACTGGCATATTTAACCTACCTATACATTCCTGGTATATATATCCACGCTTGGAAGTTAATTGCCACTAGAGGACTGCAGAACCTATTGTTCCAATCACTTCAGGCCTACCATTGGAGCCTGACTGTATCATTATGAAAACTGCAAGTCGACCTATCTAAACAAACCCTTTTGACGGATAAAACCTCCCTTTTAAATATTAAGTAACCCCAAGGTGGGTTTTGTAGCTCTGAGGTCAATGTACATGATATTGAAAAGTAGTACATATAGAACTTTTATGCTAACATGTTATTACAGTGACTAGCATCCAACATCTATTTTTACTGTGCCAGGTCTAGCTGTCCTACGTAGAACACAAGAGTACAGATTAAAATACTAATACTTTATCTCAAGGATGGGACCATGTAGAAAAATAATTAAATAATTATTTTTTTAGTTTTATTAAAAAGCATTTAAATGGCGAAGCTAGAGTTTTAATAAATATTAGGGAAACATACATTTTAGAGCTTTACCTTTTCCCTGCTTTAATTCCTGGAGGCTACTTTTCTTTGAATCTCCAGGTTGCCCCAGCTAATAATTAACTTTGAATACGTGTGAATAAAGTATGAAATATGTCCAAGGAGGAAGCAATATGTGGACCTGAATGGGTTGAGAGGACTCCTCCGAACTCCACTGAATATGCTGGGTAGGGGCTGTGGATATCCTATTTAATAATACACTATCACATTCTGACAGGTATGCTGGGCACACATATAACACTTGTGGCATGTTGAAAAGGGAGGGAACAGAAAGCTAAGAACATTTTGTGGACCCACTGTATGGTTTTTCATCCTACCAGCCTTCTGTCTCTTGTTCTGTTGTGGATACAGTGGCTGCCTCAAACTGTATTTTAGTGCTGGATGTGGGAGAATGCTGGAATTGCCATAGTACACTCCCCAAACACATCCCTAGGCCTCAGAGCTCAAGTTTGAAAACTACACAAAGTGGGTAGGGTTTGCCCTGGGAACTTCTACCCCAGTGGGTAAAATGTGCCCAGAAGTCACCCACACCCATTATGTCACGCATAAATGTGCCACCTCCAGGGATCCAATTCAGAACCTTTCTTGGACCTGTAGAAGATCAGAGGAGTTCTAGACCTGCTATTATAACCTGCTCCCTCATGTAGCCACGACAAAGAAGAATACTCCAAAGACTGTAAGGCTTACCTCCGGTTCAAGATACTGAGATACAACAAGCTATAAGATTCCTTTTATATGAAGTACCCAGCTGACCAGTGACACCTGGACCGACACTGCTGTTAGCCTTTGCCAGACACATTTGAGTCTCTAAGTGCCTCATGTGAGGTCCTGAGGAGTTTAAAAGTGCATTGCTGTGATGGACTGGGACTTAAGGGCCCGACTTATATGTTGGGGGAAGGGAACGTGTGCGATGTGCGACTGAGTTATCTCCTTGCCAAAATAGTGGTCCGCCAGGCCAATTTAATTTTGGGCACACCATTGGTTTGGCCACAGCAGAGACTACTCTGTCTCTACTGCAGCCAAACTTCTCTGACGGCCCTTGAAAGTAAGAAAAAGAAATGGCTACATATCCACCCACCCATTATTTACTGTTTTTCACCGAGAGGCAAAACCTGTTTCGGGATTTTCTTTTTTGTAAAGATTGCTACAGGACTGTGCCTTCTGCTGATGTAGCCCCAAAGCACAAAATAAAATGCATTGACAGGGACCGTTGGGACCGTGGTTTCTGGGAAACCCTTTATAAATGACTGCCTGCTTGGTGGCCATTTATGTTATGTTATCTTAGCTTGTAAATCGTGGCAGCTGCCCCAGCAAGGGGGCGTCCCGGCGCTAATGCAGGAAAGACAGACACAACAGAGAGCCCGCCAGAAAACTAAGGGGCAGCCTGCCTAATTTATAAATTAGGCAGGCGGCACCTCCATCTTGGGGACAGAGTAATTTACTCTGTCCCCATGGCGGAAGGGTGAGCTGTCCACCTGATATAGTTCAGGACATAGGTCAGAAGGTAAAATCTTTGAGCAGTATGAACCTGATTGGTATATACGACCCACGTTGCATCGCAAATTGCACTGAGGTCCGGGTCAACTGCAACCACTAACTATCATTGGTGCTTTCTGTCTTTCAGAGCTTTTTCTACATAAAACTTTTAAAACTCATATCTCCCACTCCCCTGATTGGATCTTTGTCATTTTGGTGTCATTGTTTATTAATATTTTCTCTATTTTCTTATTTGGTTTGGGATTTTCATTGCTTTGTACTTTGACTTTAATACTGTTTTGGGACCTCATTAATACTTTACATGATGTCTGTCTGCTCTGTGCCATAGCTACCAGGGGGATGTATTCTGGTTAATTCAGTGATTTGGACGATTCACCCTGCCAAGGGTTGTGATTAGTCCTTTAAGTGGCAGTCACCCACCCCAAATAATAATCACATTTCGTATATTGGTGTTCAGTGGAGGGATCCAGGACTTGTGTTTTCCAGTACTACCCAGTAATTTAGAATGAAATTGAAAATATCTCTTTAATTTGTAGGGGTGGTGAAACTCGTGGAGTTTTCCCCCGCGGAATTCCTCATGTGAAATCAAATTCCACAAGTTTCTGCAAAGTTCCACAAATGGGCAGAATTAGGCACGTCACACTGCTCGTACTGGATTTTAGCACCAGGAGCTCATTCCAAACAGAAATATCAGTACATATTGCACCAGGTGGCCTGCCAGGGGGCACTGCTGCTTTAATTGATTTTGCTGCCACTCAAGTCGAGTTTTTTACTCTAATGGCAGTGACCATGAACGTTCGTGAATTACAATGACCATCTGCATTGGGAACTTCTTGCCAGATGCCCTCCTAGCAACTGAAAATCACACTAGGGGACGTCAAATCTCACTCGTGCTTGCCAACTTACTGTTGGTGATCTGCCTGTGAGGCAAAATTCTGCAACAAGGCAGTTAGTGGAAGTGGTCCAAAACTCCATCTACTTTACCGGCATAGCAGAATTAATCACCCACCCCTACTAAATTGACGATAAAAAGTGACTTTCTGGGTTTTTAATTAACCCTTATTTTTAATTGGGTTATTGTTCATATGTTCTTAATTCCAATCTTGCACTCAATGTTTGTACATTATGCTTTTGGGAACATGGAGGTGATCTAGCTAATGTGGAAACGTAGCATGGTAGAGCTGATGAGCCTGCAAAAGCAAACAAGGCAGAAACTGAGCTAACAGTCCCTGAAGGATAATTATTACATTACCCTTAGAGCCTGGGAGGAAGCCCGTCAGCAACACAGCACCTCAGAGGAGAATGAGGATGAGGACAAGAGCGAAATGAGTAGGACTTTGAAGATGCCTCAGTGCCAGCTTAGTGCTGCTCTAAGGATCAGCATCACCTTCATTGTCCAGGGCAGGGGGCACTGTGTGATCCTATGGTTTGCTTTCTCCGAGCTAGAGAACAGGCATGCAATAGAGGCCCTTGAACGTTCAACTGGCTACCTTAGCATTAGATGGAAAAAAGTTTGTTTTGGCTGCTGAGGTAAAAAAAGCAGCAGCAACCTTAGAAATAGAAGAAAATACTTTAACTGGCCTCTGAGGAGAAGAACGCCTTGCTGACTCATAGGAATAGCCAGTGCAAGATAGACATGTGGTCCTGAGGTTCTGAGAGTCCAGTGAGGATGATGGCAGTGATAATGTCTAAGAGGGGTTGAAGTGTGCACATTATAAAGATCTGATTCTTAGTTATGTGGTGAGGGATGACATAGATAAGTAGTTTGCAGCATATGAGGTGGCCCTATGTATGCATAGAGTCCCATGGGAGGACTGGAGGACCAGTCTTTGGTAGCACATGCCTACGTGGTGCAAACCCTATTGCCCCTAGAAATAGCTGACCAGATGAAGTATGCTCACATGGAGGAGGCCTTTATCGGTAAGTTTGATATGACCTCTGAAAGGTATCACCTGAAGTTCACAGCCAACTCAACAGTCACAGCGGATTGTGTGAATTTTTCTTGCTAGATAATAAGTGGTGGAGTGAAGGGCAGCAGAGTAAAAGATTGTGATGTGTTGTACAATTTTGCTATGGAGGAGCACATTTTAAGTAATTGTTTAACAGAGTTGCACCAGCACCTATTAGACACAAGCTCACAGTGCTCAGAGAGCGTAGGAAGGAAGTTGCTGAATCAGCACCACAGTGTCAAAGAAGATACCCGGGAATAACTACAGGAAGGGTTGGTCAGGCTTCTTCTCCACCAAGGGAATGGGAATTCCAGGATAACACAGAGAAGTTTCAAAAAGGGCTGAAAAATAGTTTTGCAATGAAAGATTTCCAGACCTCTTCAGAGCACAGGAGGGGCGAAAACCTAGGGGCCCATTTTATCCGCTCTGGTGTTATGACTGTGTCCTGTCAGGACACAAGAAGGAGGATCTATTTTACCTTAGTTGGGAAATGGACCCAGACAGTAATCTGGTGTTACCTGAGGAGGGTCAATCAATTCAATCAGGGTTCGTAAAGTGCAGCTACTGACCCGTGAGGGTCTCATGGTGCTAGGCGTGGGGGGGGGCAGCTCCTTTGTGTGTTGTGGTCATCCATTGAGCGTTTTTCCTGACTTGGAGGAGTGTAGGGACATGCCTGAGGTGGAGGGTGAGGTCGTTCCAGCCCTTGCCTGCAAGGTAGGAGGACTTATCTTCTGTTCTGGTCTTGTAGATACGTGGCATGGTGGCCAGAGAGAGGTCAACTGATCAGAGGTGTCTCTTGGGTGCATGGAAGGAAAGTGGGTAGTTCAGGTATGCATTGTCCGATGTTGTGGAAGGCCTTGTATGAATGAGTGAGGAGGAGTGAAGAGCTTGAAGGTTATTCTTCTTTTGATGGGGAGCCAGTAGAGATCGCAAAGGTGTTGGGTGATCTGGTTGTGACAGGGGATGTCTAGGATCAGTCTGGCTGCTGTGTTCTGGAGTTTGCAAAGTAGTTTTTTGTAATTGCAGCATAGAGAGCATTGCCATAGTCCAGTTTGCTACTGATGAGGGCGTGCATGACCGTTTTTCTGGACTCTGTTGGGATCCATTTGAAAAAGTTTCAGAGTATGTGGATGGTGTTGAAACAGGCCGAGAATACTGCGTTGATCTGGTGGTTCATCATGAGCGATGAGTCTAGTATGATGCTGAGGTTTCGTGCAAGGCCTGTTAGGCTGTGGGGGGTACCGAGGGCATGGGGCCACAAGGTATCATTCCATGTGGAGGGGGTGGAGCCAAGAATGAGGACTTTTGTTTTCTCTGAGTTGAGTTTCAGTCAGCTCTCCTTTATCCAGGTGGCAATGGCTTTCATCCCTTCTTGGAAGTTGTGTCTGGAGATGTTGAGTTCTTTGGTGAGGCAGAGGATAAGCTGGGTGTCATCAGAATAGAAGACATAATTGAGCCTGTGGTTTCTGACGATGGTTGCGAGGGGGCCATGTATATGTTGAAGAGGGTGGGGCTGAGGTAGGATCCCTGGGACGTGCCACATCTGGTCTCCAGTGGTTTCAAGAGGTAGGGCGGAAGTCTGACTCGCGTTCTACCTGTGAGAAATGAGCATATGTTATGTTAAACTTTATTTGTAGAGCGCACGAATACCAGGTTGGTTTCTTGGCGCTGCTCTGAAGGTGTTAGACTAAGGTGTTACCAGTATGCCTGTTTAAATAGTCATGTTGTTAGGAGTTTGCGGAAGCTTATTAGGTCTGTGCAGGATCTCAGGGATTTAAGGATGATGCATCCCACCTTGAAGGCGCATCTCTGGGTTATTGGAAGCCAGTGTAACTTCTTCAGAAGAGGGGTAATATGTTGACCCCTGTTTCCTTGAAAGATCAGCCTGGCCGCCTGGTTTTGAACCATTTGAAGGCAATGGGTAAGATAGGCCGGGATGCCAAAATATAGGGAGGTGACATAATCGATGTGGGATATAACATATAATGAGAACTTCCTGTAATTTTGCTTCCTGAGAAAGGAACCTGCTGATTTTCCTTATTTTCCTTAGTTGAAAGCAGCATGTTGAGATCACAGATCCAATTAGATTTTTCATGGTAAGGTCATTGTTGATTATGACTCCCAAGGTTTTGCAGATGTAGAGGGGACGGGGGCTGTCCCAGTTCTTTAGGCCAGAAGTGGGATCTCCAGGGGTTCAATGAGCCCCCCGTGAGGATCACTTCCATTTTGTTCGTATTTAACTTGAGGTAGTTGCTGTTCATCCAGTCAAGGATAAACAGCATTGTCATTTGGAATTAGTTGACAGTGGTAGGGGAGTCATTGATCGAAAATATTAGTTGAAAATCAACTGCATAGTTGAAGGTTTGTACATTCCTTTCTTTTAGTGCGTGGATCAGGGGGAGAAGGTATAAATTAAATAGGTGAGGGGAGAGAGAGGAGCCCTGGGGAACACCACAAGTATTTTTAATCTTGGGGGTTGTGAAGTTTCCCAGGCGAACCACTTGATAACGGTTTGTTAAGAAGGGGCTTATCCATTCGAGGGCCAATCCTTGGATTCCTGCATCCATGACGCGGTCGACCAGGATGTTGTGGTCGACCGTGTCAAAAGCGGCAGAGATATCCAGCATCACCAGGGCCTGGGGGGATCCTCCGTCCGCTTTCTCTCGCAGGGAATCCAGGACTGACAGTATCACTGATTCTGTGGAGTGAGCTGGGCGGAACCCTGCTTGATGAGGGTCCAGGTAATCTGACTGCTCCAGAAAGGCAGATAGGCTTTTGGCTGTGTGGGCTTCGAGTAGTTTGGCCAGGTAAAGGAAGCAGTGAGATAGATCAGTAATTGGTGAGAGTTCCGGGATCAGTTCCTGGCTTTTTCAGGAGTGGGATGACAAATGCCTCTTTGAAGGCATCAGGTACATAGCCCTGGGATAGCGATTTGTTTAAGAGGGCCATGGCTGGGTCTGGGCAGGCCGTGAAGGCTTCCTTTAGGATCCAAGGGGGGCAAGAGTCCCTAGGAGAGCCAGATTTTACTTTGTTCAGTAGGTCTGTAAAAACTTCTTGGCTTATCATTGGGATCTGTTCTAGCCTTTGTGTGTGTTTTTGGTTTAATTTGACAAGTGGGCCTTGAGCATATGGGAATGCTTGCTTTGATACTTTTAATTTTGTCAATGAAGAAGTTATTCAGGGACTCGCATAGGGATTGCGAAGGTGTGGTTTTTAAAGCCACTCTGTCAGGGTTTGATAGATCATAAATTATTGAGAAAATGTCTTTTGATCATCGGTTTTTGGAGGTGATGATTTTAAGTGAGAAGTATTTGGCTTTTGAGGTCAGAATCATTTTTTTGTAAGTTCTAAGGGTTGTTAGATAGGTGCTTTTGTCATCAGGTGTGTATTTGCTTCTCCATTTCCTTTCCGCTTAGCGCAGAGCAAGGTTTAATTATTTTAAGTCAGCGGAAAAACATTTCTGGGCTTTGTGGCGACGTGCTCGTTGTATTTTTCTAAGTGGTGTATGTTTATTGCTGACTGTCAAGAGCCTGTCCGACAGGCTTTTCTCACTCTCATCTATAGAGGAATGGCTGATGGGGTTTGTATTGGCCAGGGTTTCGAGGAATTGACATTTGTGATGGTGTTCCAGCTCCTAAAGTATCCAGTAGGGGTACTTTAAGTTTGGTAAGGTTATTTATGGAAAATTTGATGAGATGGTGATCTGACCAGATACAGGGAGTTACATCTGGATTTGTCATATTCAGGTTTGTGGACCATACCTGGTCTAATGTATGCCCTTTAATGTGCGTAGCGGAGGTGATGTGCTGGCTGAGGTTTAGCCCCATAACTAAGTCAGTTTATTCAGCTGAGTGAGGTCCACCTGCTGGGTCATTAGCCCAGTAATTGAGATAGCAAATCAGTAGTATTTTCGCTTGATTTATTATGAGATGTGTCATCTGTTCACTCAGAGACTGTGGGAACTGTGGCATGCTCTGTAGTCGTCTATAGAGTATAACACAGACTAGAGGAGCAGAATGGGACTCTAGTTTAATCGCAAGGGGGCAGATGTAGGTAATCCTGAAATACTGAGTCCTTAATAGCGATTTTTACCGAATCGCTATTAATAACTCAGTATTTCAGATGTAGGTAAAAAATCGGTAAAAATTACCGATTCGGTAATAATCGCTAAAAACTAGCGAATCAAAAAGAATCGGTAAAAATAACTACCGAATTCCCAATACCGAATCGTTATCCCCGAATCCTTAATACCGATTCAGTAAATAGCGATTTGGTAATTTAAAAAATAGGTAATTGTGGAATCAGCCAATCCTGTGCATCCTCATTACCTCTCAACCAGGAAGTGGCCACACCCATGCAGCTGCACTGATCCTAGAGCTGTTTGTGAGGCAGGGAGCAGAGTAAGCCAGCCAGGAGCAACTCTACTTACAAATTGCAGCCAAAAATGAGCTAAATGGAAAACCAGGAGAGGGAGAATGAGGCAGCTGCAAGAAAAATTAAGCACAAATTCAGCGAGAGGGAGCTGGAGGTCCTTATTGAGGAAGTCATAAAGGACCACGAAAAACTTCTTGGAAAGCAGTCTCTGCATGTGCCAGAATCACAAAAGACAGTGTAGAAACAACAAGGGAACCCTTAAGGTAATCAGGGACCTGGGGTGATACTATATATAAGCAACAATGGTCCTTAATTCATAAAGATATAGGAGAAAAATGCAAATTATAGACAACAATCTGTACTATAAGCAAGGTGTCCAGCTGGACACTAGTTTAATCAATGTAGACATATAAAAAATGATGAGGAGGACATTAATACAGTGGGATACAATCCTGTATCCGATACATATAACATAAACAAAGAAACAAAGGTACATAAATACAGGCAATTTTGGCAAGGGGAGGCACTAGTAAAGTTTGGTGGTCATCTAGCTGACCTCATGTATTATGCACAGTGGTTCATTCCAATAATAATTACAGTGTGACTACACAAGTGTCGATGGTGTTTCGATCCTACATATAATAGGGGATCATCATCAGGACTAAAGTTAATTGCTAGAACAACCAAAGCCTGTAGAGAGGGGAGGCAAGGGAACAGGGGACAGGTTAAGTCCTCAGGTCTGCAAGGTATCACATTTCAGTTAACCCATGCCGTACTTAAACGTGAAAATCTTTCACTCGTGAGTGAAGTGCTCGGGTGTCATTCAGTCTTGTAGTGACATATAGTTTGTGACAATACTATGGTCATGCAGTGATGGATGGGGAGGGGATGTGAACCATGGGAGGGGGCAACGGGCTTACCTAGGGTGGGCTAAGGATGGATTTCAAGGGAAGTTGCAACCATCAGTATGGTGCATGAAGGCTTCTAAGCGACAGGCGTCCTGAAGCAGGAGCTTTTGGGGAGTAAGGTTGCTAGGATTAGGGAGACCAACCTTGGGGTAAGGTCAGAGCAAGGTTAGCAGCATCGAGTATAAGTTACCTGAGTAAACTGTGGGTGTAATCCTATAACGGCGCCAGTCAGGGTTGATGATATTAAAAACGATGCTTCACACCGGTATTGCAGGAAACTGTAGGATTAGATTGGATTAGGATCGAGTTGGCCGTGGGCGGAGGGGTGAGGTCATAGGGAAGGGGGTAAGGATTACCTTGATGATGGTGGTGGGCTGCGCGCCGTGGGTAATGGTCCTTGATGGGGGAGAGCTCAATGGAGGATTTCCGGAGTATGATCTGCGGGGAATTGGATTTGGTTAGCAGCGTATATTGAACGGAGTGCTAACGAGGAATAATGAGCACAGTAAGCGACATACCAATTTGTTAAGGATAGGTGGGGCCGGAGGCCAGTAATTATATAGTTGATGCGCTGAGGGTCGGTGGGCAAGCAGGACCTCGAATGCGAGACCTAGGGATATTAAGGTGGTTAGTTTGCGAACCCTGGAATAAGGATAGGATAATTAACCTCGGCGTATATTGAACTTATCTTAATGTCCAGAATCGGACATCCTCAGTGTCCTCCTGGGCTCGGTGGCTCGATGAATGACGTCCGCCGCCATCTTGAATGTGACGGTGTTAGCAGGACGGCGTGCCTGACCGACTTGGCGGCCATATTGGGTGGGGAAGTAACGCTGTCAGGGCTAAGGCATGGGAGCACAGTGGGTTATAGAATTGATGAATTACCTGGCATAGTGGTTGGAGAATTTATGAGACCTAAGGTGTAGGTCGGCAGGAGTTGTGGTGTGGATTTATAACGATTGCAGTCAGTGGACCTTGGCGGCCATGATGGGTCAGGATCAAGGGCATGATGAACTATGGAGGGGAAGGATTCTAAGTAGATCGACCGATGCCACAGTGAGCAAGGGGGGCAGGGGAGGGGGGTAGTTTTTAAAAAAGTGCTGAGAATTTTAAGTCTTGGTGTATTATAGCTGCCACCCCCTCCTGTTTTTCACTGGTAGCGGTTAGCTTTGAGGATGTAATAGTAGCTAGGCAGTGCTGCTAGGATATCAGGGAAGGAGTCCTGTGTTAGCCAGACGAATCTGTGAGTCAAGGGCCTTTCAGAAGATGCCGGCATCCAGGAGTCTGGTGGCTAGTGTGCGGTGGGAGACAGTGACAGCTGAGAGGTCCTGGAGGATGAGGGCTGCCATTTGGCCCAGGTCGAGGAGGGAGTGGATGTAGCCAGTGGCGGCAAGTAGGGCGTCTCGGTTCTGTGTTAAGATGTAAAATACTCTGCAATTTCTCGCGGACTTAGAATGACGTACATGAGGAATTTCTGTTCGATTAGAAGGGAATATTGGTGGTTTTGAAGCTGAGTGGCCATCGCCCGCCTGCTCTTTGGGAGTATGCTAATAAAGAAGATTTAATCCTACCTGGCGTGTGCTTCTTGGTACCTAGGATTACAACAGTATTTGTGCGGACGAGTTGGCAACTCCCCGGTGAACCCACAATGAAGCATTTCTTGCTAGGAGCGTGGTTCCGGTCTACCTTCGGAGTCCTTCATCTCCAGTATTGTTTGAACTGAAACAAGACACCTTTGACTCTGTTGATTACTGGAGTGCCACGGCTGCAATTCTGTGCCTGGATTTTGGATTTATTTTAAGGAATATCCTGGTTATGAGGATCTGCTTGAGCTTCTGTGCGAGAGGGCAGATGTCTACATGACTTCTCACGTGCATCTCGAACAACCAAGATGGCTGAGGCGGCGTTAGGAGCAGTGACGCAGCCTGTCTCCAGAGCAACGAAGAACGCGTCTGACGTATGCACAGTGATGCAGCATATCTCCATAGCAAGGAAGGATGCATCTGTCAGTGAACAGCTTGTCCTTTGATTTACAGCCCCCTTTATTTCTTTGCACATTCTGAAGTCAGAGTCCCCACGTATTCTACAGATTAAACAGATAAACTTCAGAGGCGCTGTATTTCAGTCTGCAAGAGTTCACCGTGCATACTTTTTCAGTGATGCACTCACCTGTAAGTGGTTCCTCCTGTCTTGAATGTCCTTTATGGAAATGTTTCTAATGGGTGTCTCAAGGATCTAGTTACCTCATTTTACGGTGATACACACACCTGGAAGTTACTGTTCTTTCTAGCATCTCAACACACCTACTGTAAGAAGTATGTAGACTGCTCTACTGTGATACACAAACCTAATTTTTGTAATAATTACTACATTTATAGCATTTATTTATCAACATAAATATGCCACACAACTTAGTTGTTCCTCCAGCATTTCTACCTAATTCTGGTGATCCCGCTGTCCCGTGGGAAGTATGGATTGATGGGTTCAAAATGTACATGTTGGCGGCAGGTAATGAAAGAATGGCTGATGAGAGGACACACGCCATTTTGTTACCTTCATTAGGCAAGGAAGGTTTATGAATTTATTGTACTGTACCTGATACTCCATCGCAGGAAGGTGATATTGTATCATTATATGCAAAGACTACGAAGCAGCTGGAGTTATAATATGGAAACAAGACAAATGTTATTTTAGAACATTACAAGTTCTTTTCACATAGGCAGAGAAGTAATTAATCTATTGACTTGTTTGTGACTGGGTTGAGAGCATTAATGGTAAATTGTATGAATATATTCATGACCAATTGATGATCATCCAACGTTGCAATACAAAAAAACTGTGGAGTGTTCGCAACCCTACATTATTAGTAGTGTTAGATATAGCTAGGGCGGAAGAGTTAACTAACAAATGTGTTAAAGTGGTTAGCCAAGAGAAAGGTTGTGATAATTGTATGCTTGATGAATCCAAAATGAATGTAGTTGGAACCAAGTCTATAGGTGAGAAACAGCTTAGTGAACCATTGGGCCAATGATAGATCCCGTCCTACTAGAAATGTAACCTGCCTGCATTGTACGAAAGTGGGTCATTATGCATGTGTATGTGAAGGATCAGGATCTAGGATAGTAGGGGCAATTAACGAGGGTGATGGAGATGATTACGCTTAAGAAGGTTACATTGATCAGATTCTGTGCCTGTTGGATGAGAATGCTGGTGAAGGCTCTAGTGCATTGGTCTGATCTATCATTGGTATCCTCTTTGTGGATCCTGACAAGGATAGAGTGTTGTGTCTGAAAGATCCCAAATGTATATTTGAAATAGATGGGCAATCAAGAAAGGTGATAGGGATAGCCCACACTGCTACCGACCCATTTTCTTGATAGATGTCTCAGCGAAGGTCTTGGGTTGGGTGATCCTAAACAGGCTGATGGAATCGTCAGAGGTGCAGAAATTATCACGGATGTTTAATATGGGTTTTGACTGGAGAAATCCACTGTAGATCAATGCCTCAACCTGTATCTCATCACAGCAAAATACACAGTAGCGAAGTCTGTGGCATTATATTTAGCCTTCATGGATCTCACTGCGGCCTTTGACCGCATGAATCACAGTAAATTGTGGGCAATAATGGGTGAACTTAGGGTGGCTCCGGCACTAATAAATATTCTACAAGTGCTTCATCACAATACTACAGCAGCTGTAAGATATACGCAGGAGGGGAAAGTAACAGATCATTTCAAGTGCTCAAGTGGGGTCAGACAAGGATGCATACTAGCGCCATTTTTATTCACTTCATATATTAACGGTTTAGACGCCACACTCCGTGACATCAAGGCAGATTTCCTGAGAATAGGGGCAAGAGCAGTCCCAGTTCTGCTTTACGCAGATGACGCAGTGCACCTTGCCCACACCCCTTATGATCTGCAGCTTTTAATCAATGGTTTTGTAAAGTTTATGGAAAACCTGGGTATGTCCCCTAATCTTACAAAATCATATGTCATGGAGATGGGGAAGAAGACAAGAAACTCCTACAATTACAATATAGGCTCATACACCCTAGGCAAAGTCCCAGCCTTTGCATAACTGGGCATGTTCTTTGATGGCCACCTGAACTTTAAACATTCATTAGAGGAAAAGTGCCTGGCCCTTTAAAGGTCTACAGGTTCTATTACAAATTTTGCACACCGGCTAGGGTGCTGGACCCCAGATATGATTTTAAAGATTTATAACGCAGCCTGTTGTGCCAAGGTGTTATATGAAAGCGAGGTGTGGGGTTTTGTCACGACTAACAATTTGCAAAGAGAAGAGAATAAATACTTGAAGTGTTTACTGAAGGTACCCCATAGTGCCCCAGGATTTCCTGTCCACGAAGAACTGGGGGTCAAACATATCTCTGATCTGGTGGCAGTTAAGCCCCTCTTATGTTGGCTTAAGATCTGGACAAATGTAGAGGCGGGACTGACAAGGCTGGTAATCCAGGATAGTTTATCCCTAGATCATGCGGTGAAAATCCCCTGGATAAAATATGTTAAGGATTCATTTACCAAACTAGGGCGCGCAGACTTGTTTGCCATCCCAGAATAAATAAGATTTAAGGACAAGGGTGAGATCAAAGATTTGCACTTAAACGTTGCCTTGGCGCAAAGTAAGGCCTATGAACTTGTTAAACATACAGTGAGAGATCATATTCTATTGAAAACAACTCAGGGCATTGAGCCATATCTAACGTTATTGATGAGTGCACATGATACATTTTTGATTACACATTTTAGATTAAATTGTATTCATCACTTATTGGCGGTATAGGCAGGTTTCATAATAAATGCAGAAGAGAGAGGGCCCTGTGGCTGCGACAATATGTCTCCACAGGATACCCTAAACTTAATCCTTCTCTGCCCGTATTACGCCTACCCTAGAAAAAAGGTTTTTAAAGGGTCTACTAAGGAGAGATAGATTTAGACAGGCTTGAGTAGCCTTGTTGTTTTTGAAATTAGCAACTGACTTTTTTTACTCCTTTCTGTGTTGCTACTTAATTAAGAGCTACTTTAAAGCTAAGAATAACAAGGGGGGATTAAATGTTTAGGTCTCCTTCTTATTCCCATGCAATGTCTTGTCTATGTGATTGATTTATGTTTTGTCACTACAAAGGAATGATTGGATGCTGCAAAATGACGATGAAGAATTGACAAAGTTGTGTAAATATGTAAGGGAGGCCTTCTAATGTATCAGACATTAGCAAATATGTGAAACACAAATTCTGTACAGATTAATGAGGCATGAGAAGAGGTGGTAAGCTGATTCCTCCTGTTAGTTTAAAGATTACGGTAGTAGTATGTTGTCACCAATGGCACCAGGGCAGGAGTAAGACCAAAAGCAGATTAAGCAAATTGTTTTGGTGGCCAGGCATGGATAAAGATGTTGAATGTGTGGTCAAGGATTGTGAATTGTGCGCCAGTAGTGATAGAATTTTGAAAACCTGTACCCAACCCCTTCAACCAGTACGATATCCTAATAGGGCTTGGTCCAAAGTGGCTATGGATGCTATGGGTCCCATTGACATATTGGGTAATCGTAATAGATTTGTTATTGTCATGGTAGAATATTACTCAAAATGGTTTGAGGTAGAGTTTGTGGGAGATGTTACGAGTAAATCAATTGTTCAATTTTAGGAGAAGACATTTATTAGTGAATGGTACCCTGATGAAATTGTTTCAGACAATGGTCCACAATTTTGTTCCAAGGATGTGGAAGCATATTTTAGCCAGATAAATATTTGTCATTGCAAGACTGCGGTGTACAACCTAGAAGCAAATGGTCTTGTGGAAAGAATCAACAGGATTATAAAGGAGAGTATACAAATGGCTGTAGCTAAGGGTAAAGGTGTGGTCAATCATGTTAAGCAGATGATGTGGGCTTATAGAACAAGTGTATATTGTACCATGGCTATGTCACCGTTTGAAATATTGAGGAATAGGAAGCCAAAGTTTGTGCTTTCGATGAGACCATATCATGGTAGTGTGAATGTTGACGTTGAAGCTCTGCGGAAAAAAGTGGATGAAAAACAATTGAAGTATAGCAATTCTTTTGATGGAAGGTGTAGGGCCAAAGATTTGGATGTGGCATGTGGTCAAAAGGTGAAGGTTAAATTGCCATGGTGTGTGAGGCAACGAAAACCTGGGTTCTCTGATACCAAGGTAATAAAAAGATTTGGAAGGAATTATGTTGAAGTAAGTAATGGGTCTAGATGGAATAAAAGCAGGGTAGTCAAAGTGGTTGATGTGCATGTCAAAGAGTTGATGGTGGTGTGAGAAAGGATCCGCAGTTTATGGGTGGTGAAAGTTGCATGGATGCAAGACAGGGAATGAATATCACTAAGGTAAAGAGGCATATCAGATTCCCCAAAAAATACAAAGATTTAGTGTGCAGTTAATTATTTGTTTAATGTTTTTCTCACCCAATAAATGTTATCATGCAAACTGTACATAGTTATGGTGCCAGTTAGTGCTTTGTATTGTTGGACACTCATATGATGTTGTATTTTATTATAGTTCATTTATTTATTTTCTTGTATGTAAAGGAGATGGACAATTGTGGTGAATAGCGCACACTGTTTATCAAAGCTAAACTGCAAGTGAATCGGTATGTATGCTATGCTAGAAGCTATGCCTGCTGAGCATGTGTATGAAACCTAGAAAGGGGCCTAGTCCCTGAGTGGCGACTAGGACTCTAACATGCACTACAAAAGGTATATATTATTTAGTTTGAAAACAAATTTTTAATGAAACTGTATACTATTGAACTTGTACACATCAAAACATCATGTGTTTACATATAAATGTTTACATAAATGCTGTCAACATTTGAAAAAGATTCAAATGAACCAAACTTTGTTTAAACAAAACAAAATAGCAAAACCCAATGCATTTCGGGACACAGGGTCCCTTCTGCTCTATAAGTGAGAAGGCAACAGAAGATTGGATACTCTGTACCATTGACGTGGTTGCGCTATATACCTCCATACTCCACTCATGTGGCTTGGAAGCCGTAGAATGGGCACTTCTCAGACAAGAAAACCTTGAAGCACCCAAAAGTTTCATATTGCAAGTGCTCAAATTCTGTTTACAAAACAGTTATTTTACAATGGAATGAGAAGTTTTACATTCAGTTAAACGGAACTTCCATGGGATTCCCAGGAGCGCCCGCCTATGCGAATACGTACATGGCGAAATTTGAATATGACTACATCTTGACTGACACAACTTGGCAGGAGGGTTTAGTGTTCTTCCGCAGATATATAGATGATATTTCCCTCATTTGGAACAAAACAGAGTCCGCATTGATAAATAACATATGCACACTAAATCTTGTGGACCCCAGGATTCAATTCACGCACACCATTCATAGAGAAGCACTATCCTTCTTGGACGTATGGATCGAATTAGAATCAGGACATGTCAACATGCGTGTATTCAATAAACCAACAGAAAAAACAACGCTTTACTCTTCAGCAGTTTTCATCCCCCATTTCTCATCAAGAATCTACCTATTTCTCAGTTTCTAAGTACCCGACGTATATCGTTTGATGACAAGGCATGTGAAGAAACATTGATTCAACAGAAAACTAACTACATACACAGTGGATATCCGGAAGAACTTCTTAACTAACAACTTAGGGCAGCTTTGTCTACACCTAGAGAACAATTGTTAAGAAAAGCTAAAAAAAAAAGTACCAACAAAGTAATGTTTGTGTCCAAGTACTCTACTGTTTCTGCAGAGGTCACAACCATAATCAACAAACGTTGGGAACTACTAGAATCAGAAACAGACTTCAACAATTTGTTCTGTGACAAACCATTATTTGCTTTCACAAGAGCCCGGAATTAAAAAAAATTCTATCTAGAAAGAAGACACACAAACTCACAACAAAATCAATAAATGTCAAAAGCGGAACAAATAAATGCAGGAATTGCATTCATTGCAACAATGTCATTGTTGGGGAAATTCTATTACATTCTAGAACCGGCATGAAAATCCAACTAAAAAGCATTACAGACTGCAATTCCGAAAATGTTGTTTATGCCATTAAATGTCCCTGCGACTATTATACATCGTAAAAACAGAGAGGAAGATGAAAACACAGCTCACCGAGCACAAAAGCAAAATCAAAACAAAAAGCACCACTTCTAGCCTGGCAGTGTTCTGGGAAGAACATCACCATAACATCGCACAACTCAAATTCCAAATCATTGAACAAGTTCCAAAGATCCCAGGCATGGACAACTCTAAAATACTCTTACAGAGAGAAGCCTTCTGGATTAAGAGGTTGCAGACAATGATGCTGCATGGACTCAATGACAAATTCGAAATGGCATGTTTCCTTTAGAAACATTCACATGTAATCATTTGGATCATTTCTGATACTCTTTCAGATACTTATAGGGAGAGACACCTATGTGACGCATTTACTCTCACATCACTGGGGCATATTCACACACACATTTAACAAATGCACATCAACGTACCACAACATTGATACCACCAACCATGATTTAGATGTTTTATCCGTTCTTGTTTAGGCTTGTCTACATATATATGTGTGATAGTACTTTATGTATGTACACAGTATTTATATTGTTAATTTCTGTATCTCATTTAATGCCATATAATTTCACGTTTTGACATTCGTATGTGGGCGGTAACGCTTATCCGGTCTTGTTTAGGCTTGTCTAATTATGTATGTGTTATTGTACTTGATGTATGTACAGAGTATGTACATTGTTAATTTTTGTTTTTCATTTAATGTTTCGTATTTATATGTCCTGACATTTGTATGTTGGTTTGTAACTCCAATTACCCATACCCATTACGTACACACGCACAGCCGACTGAAGCTGAACTCGGACAAGACAGAGGTCCTCATCCTCGGATCCACCCCCTCGGCCTGGGATGACTCCTGGTGGCCGATCACACTGGGAACAGCCCCAACAACCACCGACCATGCATGCAACCTAGGGATCCTTGATTCCTCCCTCTCCATGACTAAACAGGTCAATGTAGTCTCTTCCTTATGCTTCAACACCCTCCGCATGCTTCGCAGAATCTACAAGTGGATCCCCACTGAAACGAGAAGAACGGTCACCCAGGCCCTCATCAGCTGCAGGCTGGACTACGGAAACGCCCTCTACGCAGGAGCCTCGGCCAAACTCCTGAGACGGCTACAACGCATCCAGAACGCCTCTGCACACCTGATCCTCAACATCCCTCGCCGCAGCCACATCACACCCCACCTGAGAGACCTGCACTGGCTCTTCGCCAACAAAAGGATAACCTTCAAGCTCCTCACCCACGCACACAAAGCACTCCACAACACTGGACCAGCGTACCTCAACACACGACGCTTCTACACCCCCACCTGCCAGCTCCACTCCGCCAACCTCGCCCTTGCCACAGTCCTCCGCATCCAAAGAGTAACCTCCGGTGGCAGATCGTTCTCCCACTTCGTCGCCAAGATCTGGAACTCCCTCCCCGCCCACCTATGGCAGACCCAAGACCTGCTGACCTTCAGAAGACTCCTCAAGACCTGGCTCTTCGAGTAGATCGGCATCTCCCTACCCCCAGCGCCTTGAGACCCTCACAGGTGTGTAGTGCACTTTACAAATGTCATGATCAATTGATTGATTGATTGATTGATTGGAAAGAATACCTTAAATATTAAAGGTCTCACAAAAAATCCAGAAATTTGAAGAAAAAAAACTATTTTTGAAAAGTGCATGAAAAAAATATTGCAAAACAATCATCACACAATATTAATAAATATTATGGATTTCAAAGACTACTTTAATGAATGTTCAGTGCTGTAACAAGTTTTAAATATAACATAAATATTTTTACATTCCATATACTAATTAAGAAATAATAAAAACATTTATTAATGTGAAAATATAAACAAATATTTTCCATGTTATGAATATAATACATTTTAAAATGAATGCTTATTTTTAAATTATAAATAACACATAAATGTTTTTTAACTTAAAAATTAAAATTGAAATATGTAAAAATTTGTCGAGCAACTAAAAAAATGTAATCTGTAAAATAAAACAATAAAATAAAAAAATAGCACCTATAAAATGTAAAACTACATTTTCAGAATGTAATTTTAAATGTAAATATATACATTAAATGAATATTACCCCGGGCGGAGTTTGTGGAGTTGCACTGCGCGGAGATACGTGAAGTCCAAAAGAACTCTGTTGCACTACGCAGGGCTTCGCAAGCGACAGAGTATGGTAGAAAAATGCCGTTCGCTGTGATTGCACAGTGCCGGATGCTTGGTCGCACTGTGCAATCATTGCGAACAGCACCATGCACAGCACAAGCTTACCTCGAGTAGATTCTGCTTGTGCAGCAGCTTTTTCAATGCGAACAGGCAGTTTCTCAACGTGAGCAAGCGCAAGCATACGAGACTACTCGCAATGAGAAAACTGACCACCGCATTGAGAAATCTCGCTGGGAGGTTTATTTTCCACGCTTGCGCTCGCCAACTTAATGTGGACAAATCTCGCCGAGAGGTGGATTTTCTTCGCTCTCGCTGAGTTTTTCCGAACTCCGCAAGCTCCACGTAACGCAAAGTGTGGGAAACTTTGCAAACTCCGCGAGTGGAATGGAGTTCACTGCCCAGGGTTAATTTGAAAAATCACCTTTTACCTTTCCCCTATAAACCAAACAACTGACTGCTAAAATAATACATTACCTTGTTTTTTCATTTTTTTTTAAAAGGTTGGCATTATTATTGAAAATACAAAATACAGAATATAAAATAATACATTGGAAACAGTTAGGGGTCTATTAGGATGGCGGACGGATGGCCGTCGCCGGGTCAGCGGTAGCAACCGCCAGACCGGCGGCGAACATCTGCAACCCAGAAAACCGCTGATCCCATTAGCATAGCGGTAATATCAACCGCCTGCCACTTTTCCGCCTGTAGCAGCCGGCACGCCTGCCTAGCGGGCTGAACTGGACTGCCACAATGTTGCCGGTGCAGGGCCAGGCTCCGCCGGCATAATCATGCCAGGGGGAGCCAGCATTTCCGCGGCGGTGGGACCACCATGGAAAGGCTTGCAGAGAATGTCTCCGGGGGCCCCTTGCGATCCCCCAATGTGTTACGGGGTGTGTGGGTGCACTGTTCCTGTACCAGGTGGCAGGCACTGTGCAGTGCCTGCCATGATGTGCAGGGACATGCATGACATGCTTATTTGGACATCGCGGTAGTGCTGCTGGCTGCAATGTTAATTGCCGTGATCTGACCACCGCAGTTGGATCTCGACTGGGGAGCATACTAATTGGACCAGCGCTTTACCTGCGGTCCTAGCAGGTGGTATCTTCCTGCTACCATGGCGGTTGGAGCAATTTTCCGACCCCCATCCAAACATATGAAACAAAAAAAAACTACACTCAAAAAATATTGATAAAAAAGAAATTGCTAATAATGATATTTTATACAACAATATATTTAACAATTGTTGGGCTTGGCCCTTTTTACAGGGTCATTCCTAAACTTTTGCCTTTCTCCTAGCCTTTTGTCTGACATTGTGTTGGTGGTTTTAGGACGCTGGGTACTTTAGCACTGCTGTCCAGTGTAAAGTGCGTGTGCTCTCTGTGTTAAATATGGTGAGATTGGTCTACACCTGTGTCACAAGGCAAGTGGTGAAGCAACAGGACTGATGGGTGACTGGGGGGAAGCCCATGATGCCATGTCGCCTATGCTTTTCCTCAACAAGATGAGTGGCTGCAGGCGTCTGAAACAAACTTTTCAGAAACCGGCACCGGCCCCTTTATTTGGAACCCACTAGCGGGAGGCCCCGCCTCCAGTGATGACATCGTCAACATGGACCCAATAAAAAATTACGCAAACTGGACGTGGGTGTGTGCGGACACCGGAGATCAGACAGAGCGGAAGGACACCGGAGAATAGAGGAGAGAGGACCGCGAGGGAGAATCAAGACACCTGTAGAGAACATCCAGCCCAGGAGGAGATATGAGAGTGGACGGAGAAGCCAGGAGGCCACCGGGAACACGCTTCACCGAGCCACGCTCCAGGAGGAGTGTGGCCTACTCAGGTACGGGATCGGTTCACTGGCTGGGTCAGGAGACTGGAGAAGCCAGAGGGTTAATAACATCACCGCTTACCACCCTCGTGTACATAGTATAAATATCCCCTCCCACCATCATCACTCCTCACCGTCTCCCGTTTGCTTGCATCACTCAGTGTACCAAAGTGCTACCTCATTCCCTTTCCCTCGCTACTCAGTGAGATAACTATACTGGACCCTACCTCTTTTCTGATATCTTTTATTTTGGGGACGCTGGAGTACACTCTTCGTCGCCTTACCTGAAGGATAAGGGAGGACGACCAGTCCATACGGGAGGAGGACGACTTCAGAAGTTGAAGACCCGGGAGGAAGATCCCCTGATTCCCCATTATTTCTTTTTGTTCAAGCTGGCGGAACGCAAGAAGCGTGACTACTTAAAAATAAAACCCTTTTTATCCCGAGGAAGTCTATTGCGCATTCCTTCTGACCACCTCACAACCTGTGTTTGGCCTATTTAATTTACCTGTAAGTCCCTTGTATAGTGCTATCTCATATAACCAGGGCTGGTAAATTAAATGCTACTGGTGGGCTTGCTGCGCTGATTGCGCCACCCACCAGAGTAGCCTTTCAAACCTATCCCAGGCCTCTGCCATTGCAGGGCCTATGCCTGCAGTGTTACTGCTGCTGTGACGTGGCACCTAAAGTGTGTGCCATATCCGTGACCCCCCCTTTACTACATATCAGTCACCCCTAAGGTAGGCCCTATCTAGCCCCTTGGGCAGGGTGCCTTGTAGGGAAAAGATAGGACATGTACCTTAAGTGTGTGACATGTCCTGGTAGTGACAAACAGCCATTTTGGTTTCTCACTACTGTTGTGCGGCCCTCCCATAGGAATGCATTGGGGATTCCCTGATAAGTATTTCAGTGGTAATTCCTGATATGAGAGGAGCAGCATGGTCAAGTTTGGTATGTTTAAATTAGTAATAATAAATGCTATGCAATTGGGTGCACAGATTTATTATAACTATTTTAGAAATGCCACTTTTAGAAGTTGTCATTTCTGTGTGCTATGTGTCTGCCTGCCTGATGTGAATTGCACGTCTGGCTTTTGAGTGACAGGGGCTGGTGAGGTGTGTGTGGCTCCAGGAGGGTCAGGGTGAGTCGGCACTAGGCTGAATGGGACATCTTCATTTGGAGCAGTGGGAGGAGAAGTCCCTGGTCCCTGAATAGGATTGTGCCTGCCTAGTGAATGCTGGCTCCACCCCCTGTGGTGTGTCTGATCACCGAGCCCCTACCTGACAAAGGGGAAAAGTGCTCCAATTCCCCCCTGAACCAGTTAGGGCTGGTTCCCCCAAGCCCTGAGCCAGGGCAGACAAAGGAATGCTTAATATAAATAAAGGAGCTGTGACCCCATGAAAGTGTGTTTGGGTGCTGTTCCTGACTTGCTGGGGCTTGCTGCTACTGGGTCCCAGGGGGAACCGCTATGGGGGCTTGCCTTCCTGCTGGAGGGCCCTGTGTGCTGGCCTCCCTGGGCCCAGCTATGCCCCATGGACCCAGAGGGACCCTTGTGCCCTGTGCGCACTATATTTTAATTTTCCCAAGAGAAAGGAGCCTTGGAGCTTCGCAGCGCCGAGCTGCACACTGCTTCTGATGGAATCCCCAGCGTAGGGATTCCCCCAAAATGCTGGGAGCAAGAGGGAGCCTACCCCGCTTTATGCTGGTATTTTAGGACTGGTGCCCACCCCACATTTTATACCAGCGAGCAGGAGCGTACCCCGTATGCATATTGAAACAGCGGGTGCCCACCCCACATTTCTTCCGCTTATGGTCTCGACTGGTGGTTGCCCACACCGCAATTACTTGTATCTGGCAGGTGCCCACCCCGCATTGCGGCCAAAGATGAGAGCCACCGCGCCCGGAGAAACAGGAAGTCAGGCAAGAGCCACCTGACTGTGGGTGGAGCCTGAGGGAAGAAGAAGTCCGGCCAAGCGGTGGGTATAGTGAAGCAGGGCTCCCGTGATCGAGAGGGAGAGAGCCCCATGTATGCAGCGAGAAGCGGTCGGTTAGTGTGCGGGGCTGCCGTGTGCAAGGTGTCAGCAGAAATGAAAAGAGAGGCTCCAAGGAAGGCGGGACCCACCAGGGCACATTGTTGGTGCCTGGGGACAGCCGAGTGACCAGCAAAGCGGCAGAATCATCCACAGAACCCCGGTAAGTGGGGGCTCAGTTGTAAACCTGTTGTGGGGGCATGTCAGGGCACATAGTCGGTGCCCACCCTCTGTGGCCACTCTGCAGTCCCCGTGAGTGCCTGTGTGGCTTTCACAGATGCCCCGCCTGACAGTGGGCAGCTGCAACATTTGGGGGCACTTTGGGTTGTATAGAGTCCCAGAGTGGGAGCTCACAGGCTGAGTTGGTGCCAGGCCCCATAATAATTACAGCTGCACCGCACCAGTGCGGGCAGCTGCTACGTTGGGCTCATTTGTTTTGAAGAGTCCCAGTGGGGGACCCAGGAGGTACAGTAGTGCCAGCACCATTCTTTTCCATTGGGGACATTTTTGAGATGAAGGAGTAAGATATAATCCTGCCCTGCCCCAGCGCTTTGCGCACTTTGGAGCTGCATTGGCAGCCAAGCCCTGGCATTCTAGACAAAGGGCGTTCAGGGCACAGGTGAAAGGCCAGATGGCATGGGGTCATTGGGGGTGGGAATGGTAGAGTGCCAGGCTCTACAAAGCTACATAATGTGTTTTATGCCTAATGTTATGTTTATGAGGTTTATGCATAATGTGTTCTATGCCTAATGCGTAGTGTGGTTTAGGCCTAATGTGAGTCATGCGTAATGTGACTAGGCCTAACGTGATGCAGACATAATGTGTTTATGTTGCAGGTGATGATGCTAAGTACCTTATTGTACCAGTAGTTACTGGTTGTTTCATTACTTGTATTTCCTAATGGTTCTGGCAGTGGCCCAATTGGCCATGTCCTGTATATAATCCCCTGTGAATATTGCCTAGTGCCAGTTGGCACAGTGTAAATGTGTGATTATGTTTCTAATGTGTTTATGGTAATACAAAGGCTATTTTTTACATAACCTTGTCTAGAGTTACTTTTTGTGGTGTACCTAGTGTATTGCTGCTGTGTGTGTGTTGCGCATACGCTTTACACATTGCCTCTGAGATAAGCCTGACTGCTCGTGCCAATCTACCAAGGGGGTGAGCAGGGGTTATCTTCAGCGTATAACTCACTTGCCCTGACTAGAGTGGTAGTTTCTGCCTGGTTTTGGCACTAGCCTTAGCCAACCAGGAATCCCATTTCTAACAACAATGAATACTTAAAACACAATGGGGCCTATTTACAAACCCCTATTGCCACAGAAATGTCACTTTTAGTGATGTTCCTGTGGCAAAATGGACTTAGCCTTATTTACGAGGCAGTGTTAAGCCACTTAACGTGGTTTAACGCTGCCTTGGAAATAAGGCCCCCTTTCACGCTATAGTTAACATGAAAGGGGCGGACAATGGGTGTTGTGGTGGCGTTCCAAAGCAACACCCATTGATTTTGAAGCTGCCCCATATTCACAAGGGTGGCATAAATATGGGGCAGCGCCAAAATTAAGACCAGGTAAAGCCTGGTCTTACCCGGCGAAACAATGAGAAATGCTTTATTGCTCCTTGTTTTTGCTGTTTCCATGTGTGCTGCGTTGTGCAGCACATATGGAAACAGCAAAATGCCATTGATTGATTATGTGCCGGAAGGTGCCCCTTCCGGCACATCAACATTCACTAAAAATGATGAGTTGCATTCTGCAGCACACATAGAAGTTACAAAACGCCATTACTGGTTGCTTATGTGCAGGAAGGGACACCTTCCTACACATAAAAAATCCTTCTCCTCATTGCAGACACCCTTGCACTGTGGTGAAAGGGTGCCTGCATTGGTGCTAGGCTGCTAAATTTAGCACCAGTGCAAAGATAAATGCAGGGCTGCACTGTATTCGTTTCAGAAGTGGCAGAGCGTAGCTTTAAGCCAACAAGGCTTACACTGCACTCCATCACTTCTTTTATAAATATGCCCCAATATTCTTCCCTGTGATATACCTTTCGATGATATTTTAAGCATCACAATATTCTTGTGATGATATTCTGGTAACACAATAGCAAAAACTCAATATTTTGTGTAAAAAAATGATCAATGTTATTTTTTAAGTCATATCATGTGGCAATGCTGTGCAAAATACAACAGACTACAACACTTCTGCACCTCCTGGGAAAAAGAAATGTGATGTTTTAACAAATGGGCATATTTGGAAATTGTACAACATTATGCTTCCCTATACACAGTGTGTGCCATGGTAATGTGTGGTGTGAGAAGTTGGCCTGATGTATGATGTCTCCAATTCTGGGGGCACCTTATATCAGTCCAAACGATCCCTTATGGTGGTGGTTGTAAGTCAACCTTATAGACAAGCTATTCTAGAGGTAGCATGGACTAAGCAGCCTAAAGGCTTAACTCAAGAGGACATGTGAAGCCAGCTGTTTTACCATATGCAATCCTGTAATATCAAATGAAAGGACACCACACAAGTTATATATTATAAAAATATATGTATTTATTCTCAGAATAATCCCCACTACTCTTTATGAGCAATGAAGCACAAGCGTTTAAACAAAAGCACAGTATAACATATACACGTTGCACAGTTATGAATGAGGCCGGTGGCCACTCAAACCATATATCAAAAAAGTGGTATAACAATCACTAATCGATCAGGGGTAAGGCCTATGGCCTTGGGAATCGCTGGGACTACACTGGACTAACAGCAGTTAGGATGGGAGTAGCCTGCGGGATTCGGGTGCAGTGCCTAAAGCACACGCATGCACCAATGTAAAGTCAATGGTGCGTAAAAGTTATCGAGTTACAGTTTTAAGAGTCTTCCCACTGGACTAGAATGACAAAACTTTAGACTTAGACACTAGAGGTGTAAACCACTACAGGAGCACCGGCGTTAAAGAGTTACCTCACCCACAGGAAGCGGGAGAACATGTGCAAAGATGTGTCGGGTTTCATCACGAAGATCTAGGGTGCCTGGAGATGAAGATGCTGCAGGCGTCCAGAGGAGAAGTGTCCAGTGTGATCCAAGGGTGGATCGAAGATGTAGAGTACCTGAAAGCAGAGGGGACAGAGTCTGGGTCACTAGCCAGTGACCAGGAAGGAACCCCAGGAAGGAACCAGGCAATGTCGGGCGCAATCAGGTGCTTGTGGTGAAGCTTGTCTCCGCTGCCACGTGGTCTCTGGGGCACCGATGATCTCCTGGAGTAAATCACGAGCTGTCCCACAAAGGCTCTCGCTGTCGGCGGTGTCGGCTTTAAGATCGGAGTCAACAGGCCTTGGCAAATGCAACCCACGCAGGATTCAAAGATTGCTTTTTACTCGGACCAGCATGGTCTGAACGGGTGCTCCTTTTCAGGGGAGCGAGGGCCAGTCTGGAGCAACCAGACTAGCAGACCAAATTTAAAGGTTAGTCGGTACTGGGGCCACTAGCCAACGGGCAAGCAACCGGACCAATGCGTCAAGCAGGATAATGCAAAAGGGCCCCACGCAGCACTCGAGGAGTGTGGAGGGATGATCTTCGGTGCAAAAGCTACTCGGGGCTGGAGCTTCTCAAACTCCAAGGCACAGCTTCAAGGGAGCTTCAGGTGCGGCACGGTCAGCGCTTCTTAGTTTTTCCAAGATGGCCGGCCCCACGCTTCAGGTCGCCTCCACGGGTCTCAGCTCTGCAGGGACTGTGGATCAGGCTGTTAGAAGGCAGGCACGCTGGGTCTTGTTGATCTCTGTCGCTCGAGTTCCGGCGGGAACTGCAACAAAGCAAATGTCGAGGTGCTGGATGGTGCCTGTTTGCACAGGATGGTCACTCCTTGATCACAAGGGAGATTCTTCAGTCTTCCACGTCGAGTAGGATGTCGAAGGGTCCAGAGTTTAATTTCATAAGTTTCAGTCAGGATAATCTGATGTGCATCTGCACAGCTCCTACTTTTAAGTCAAATCAAGGGGCTGGATTACCTGCTAGGTCCCTCCTATGGGTGGGACCCAGGAAGGGGGTGGTTACACCCCTTTCCCTTTGTCCAGTTTCACGCCAGGACTGGGGCTGGAGTGCCCCAGAACCGGTTTGACTGGATTCTGCCCTGGGACACCTTGTGCGCCCCAGGCAGTGTCTAGTTTCTTTCAACCCTCCCTGCTACAATCCACTATCTCCTGTCTGGGGTGGTGTGACACTTCCCTCTGACAGGAAACCCTTTGTCCAGGCGTCCTCTGCCAAGTTTCGGTCAGCAGCAGGAGGCCATACATGTGTCTGTGGCAGCATCGTTCATTTTGTGATGCTGGGGCTCTGGTTAGGATTAACCGCGTTTTGGGTAAAGTAACATGCCTTCTCCCTCTAGAAGGGTGGGATGCTATCCCCATCACCAGGACTGGCGAGGGGATAGTATTCCAAAGTGTATGACACCAAACAGGACATGTTTTGATAAAGCCAAACCAAAGTTAGCATTAACCACAAGGATTATAATGCACTTAAGAGTATATGGTATGGCAGTATCACTGGAACAGCATTAAGGAATTGGTCCCAACACTGCAGACAGGCTCAGCTCATGCTTGAGCACCATCTCACCTAAAACCAAGCACTCTGCCATCAGGATTGTAAAGGCCTGCCATAGGAGTGACTTATAGGTGTCTATGTGTCCAGATATAGGTTTAGACATAGGTATACTATATCTAAGCAAGGGGTGAGTATACCACCTTGCCCCAGCTGTGTGAACAGCCAGTTGTGTCGATTTAAGTACCAGCCAGGGGTGGAAAAAGATATGCTGCAGCCCCTGGTAGGCCTTGTATGCACCTATGCCCTGGGCACCTATAGTGCACTGTACAGGGGCTGATAAGGTATCCAGAACAAAATTTGTGATGTACCTATATTACATGGAGTCCATTTAAAGAGAGAGCAGATAGCCTAGGGCCCTGAATAGCATGGTCCCAGGCCAACTAAGTAAAAAACCAGCTAAACACAAGGCAAAAAAAATCTGGGGTAACCATAGTCAGGTATCCACCTTCCTACATGTGGGAATTGTGTTTTAGTGCTGAATGCTCATGTTTGAGATGTCACACCCAGGTACAAATGTAGGCTCAGTGTGAGATGTTGTTATTTACCAATTAGCCACATCACCAAAATTCCCTAGCACCCAAAAAACCTGCAAGTGGTGACTGTTGGGAAATAAAACTGTTGTGTGTGTTTCCAGAACAAGTAGCGTAGACATCACTGAAGCAGCCCCTGGCATCGTAGACAGCCTGTACCTTGATGAAGTTCTAGCGTTGTGTGGTGCGGAAAAGGTCTGCTGTTTGGCGAGGTGGATGCAGTCAATAGCACCTAACACATGAGAGAAGTGGGCAAAGAATGGAATTAACTTGTCATCCTTTGCCTTCCCAACAGTGAGTGTAGCATGGAAATAAACAGGTGCACTGTTCTATAATGATGCAGCTCAGTGCCTGATACAAGCACCGGGACTGTCCTGTCTGGGGGAAGCCAACATTGCCAGAGAAGACCCTCTGGGAAGATCCAATGGCCATGGAATAAAGTGCAGTCATCATTTTGACATAGGCTGGGATACCCTGAGAACGAGCTGATGGTGAATACAGTTCCTGCTCCCATGTCAGAAACCACGCCCAAGGTCACATCAGGTGAGAAGAGCTATCTTGCAAAGACAGTTTCTCTGGTCATACCAAATATTTTGATCATTTGCCTGTAAACCCTCTTTCGTCGCCTTCTCAAATAATTCCTTCTCAAAAGAAGGGACAAACCGACAAAAATGTTCACTGACACAGTGAAGGCAGGAAAAGAGTTTTGGGGTGTATGTTCCTTCTTATGTGATCAGCCTTGCTGACATTGTTGTACTTCAAATGAGTTTTATCTGGCAATGGGTGGTGAAGTTCAGAACAATCAGTCATTTCATTACCAGAAGTGTTGCAAATGTTGTGAAGTTTGTAGTATTCTTGTCACTTTTGTGATTGTAAGGAACATTAGAACATTGGAATGTTGAGCGCTCCATTGTAGACAATGGAGTGCTCCTGACTTCTACTGGCTGGTAGAAGCCCAGAGAGTAACATTCCAATGATATTTTCCTTTCACATCTGTTGCTGTGAACAAAGGCATCTCAGGATTTAAATCCCCTCGGGCTCCGAGAGGCTTTTAATATTTCAAATGAGAACATTCTGCCCTCTGGGGGCGGAATGTTCCAAAATCCTTTGTGCCATCCGTAATGTGCTCTACTGGCCATTAAATGTCAGCTCCCTTGTTAAAAGCCCCCTCCTTCCGCTCAGGCCTTTTATGCTCCAGCGGGCCTTTAATGACCAGTAGAGCCCGCTATGCTGGGCTCTAAGGTTTCAAAAGCTAAGCTGTTGAAATACACATTTCCCCATGGTCTAGCTTAAAACAGCCTTCTACCTCCAGAGCCTCCCTATTTTAATTTTAATTTTTTAAATATATATATCAACATACTTTACAATTCTATTTAACATAAAATTATTTGAAAAAGTGGTTTTACAAGTGTCATAAACTTAGTTACTTTTCAATTCACGTTACCATATGGAGATGACCGCCCAACTGCAGAGCCATGTGGTAAGATATAGAGAAAAGTAAATATTTGTATTAACATTTTTACAAGTTTATATAGATATATTTTTGTATAAATATAAATACAAATACAAATATTTGTATTTAATTATTTTAAATCTATAACAACAGTACAAAATACAGCTATACTGAATAATTTTATTAAAAAAAATATTTTTTTAATATATTAAATCAAAGAAAATCTTACTTTTTCATAAAAAAATCAAACCTAAAGAAAAAGTAAAGGTATTTTTTTATGTATTAATGATTATCAAATGTGATGTACACAATTATTGATACTTAATTAAGTAGACGTGATACAATTATGTATTATAATAATTCTAAAATAAGGATATTAGAATATTTATAATTAATTTAAAAATATGTACAATTTTAACAGTAAATTATATTTATTTATATTTTAATTTTTTTAATAAATTTCATGTATTCTAACAATATTTCCTATGGAGTTTCATTTTAAGTCTCTAATACCATTATTTTTTATTGGAGAGGGTTGCAACACTAGTGTAGGCCTTGTGTGTTGCCAGACTACTCCAGCACTTAGCCAGAGTACTTTTTTTTTTAACCTTTATTTTAATTTTATTGTATAACATAGCAGTGTATTATCATGAACATACAGCAGGTCTCACAATTCGAATATGCGGCAGTCTCCGGCATCACTACTTTCAGGCTGCAACAACCAGGAAACATTCAAGGGAACAGTTGCTGATAAGAGATCACATTCGCAGGTGGGACATTCATGTGCAGATACAAAGCATAATCAAACAGTACCCACCCAATCCCCCCAGAATAATCTAGCAAGCTATAGGTCCTGCACCCCCCATCTCCCAACAGTAGCAACATCCATCATGTCCTCTTGTCCTCTTTCCAATTGAGACAGACGGCCAGAGGCATCCCTGTCCTCTCATGCATTAGCTGTGGGAGTTGCCTCCACCTCTGCCGACCCATTCTGAAGTAAATAGCCTCGGAGAGGTCCCCATATGTCCTTCGGTCTAGACGCTCCAGGAAGAGTTTCCACATATGAATTGGTTTGTTCCTGACAATACATTATGTCTCATAACCAATCTTTGAACTTAGGGGCACGCCCTCGACCCCACCTACAAGCTACTTTGCGTTTGGTAAGTAACAGCGAGAGAGCTATGAACTTCCTGCCGTGTTTGCGAACCTGCTCTATGTAGCTGAGGAGAGCCAACATGGGATCTTTTTCAAGTGTAATATTCGTCATTGTCCTAAGCACTGCGTAAACTTGGTCCCAGAACTCCTGCACTACTGAACATTCCCATGCAAGGTGTAGGAAACCCTCCCCTTTTCTGCCACACCTATCACATCTAATATGATCTTGTAGGCGGAAGCAAAGTTTTTTGGCAGGCGTGTAGTATAAGTGTTGTAAGAATTTGAAATGTATGACCCGTAATCGGCAACTGGCAGATATTTGTGCAGTTTGCATACAACAGTACTGCCATTGTTCATCTGTGATGTCAAAACCTAATTCCTCTGTCCAATGTATACGAGCGGGGCTTGGGGCGTGTTTTTGTTGGGCGCGAATGCAGGTGTACAGGTGCGACACTAAATGCCTCCTGTCTGTGGAACCCAGCATGTTATGTAATGGGATAAGATTTTCTCATTCCCTGGGGAAATCCGAGAGAATTGCCTTCATCCCCTGTCGAAGACGCACATAAAAAAAGACCTCCATCGGGGTGGGCTGCATTCCCTGAAAGAGATGATCTGAGGAGTGAAAACATCCCTCGTGAAACAAGTCTCCCCATTTAGTGATATGAAGACGTGTGCATACGTTTTTAAACCCAATTTCTTGAAATAAGGAGATTGCGGGGTGATATGTCAGGGGCAACCGCGATGAATAGAGAAGGGGCTGTGAGAGAATCTCCGTTATCCGATGCCATGCATCCACTGTGCTGGTTACCACTGTGGGAGGTGTCGCAGGTGTGCGTCTGGGACCATGAATTATGCCATTTAGTGGTACAGGGGCAGCTAGACAATCTTCTGTGGCCACCTGCGGCATGTACCTACGGGGTATATCCAGTAATAAGCATACTGCACCTGAGCGCTCAGATAATAAATTTCAAAATCCGGTATGTCGAACCCACCCTGATGATATGGCCTAGTCAAGGTCTTCCAATTGAGTCGAGGTTGTTTCCCCCCCCCATAGCAAGCTTGTCAATTCAGCACGTAGGGTTTTAAAAGAGTAGGAGCCAGGATAGTATGGAATTTTAGAGAAAAGATATAGAAATTGCGGTAGCACAACCATTTTAATAAGGAAAGCACGACCCGCCAGTGACAGAGGAAGTGAAATCCAGCGCGTGACATTACCTTTTAATTTCGTAATAGCCGTGCCATAGTTGAGTCTTACTGTCTCCTTTCTATCTCTTGTTATCTGTATTCCTAAATATCGAAGGTCTGAATCACACCATTCTAAAGGGAAATCTAGTTGGAATTTAAGAACTGCTGGCGTGAGCGGAAAGAGTTGCGATTTCCCCCAGTTGATGGCAACACCAGACAATCTACCAAACAGTATGAATTCCTGTAGGAGAGGGTTAATATTCTGTTGGGGATCCCTGACATATAGTGTCATGTCATCCGCGTAAAGCAAAATCAAAAGTTGTCGAAGACAACAAAGGAATGCCTTTTTCTGATGACATTGACAAAGTCTGCAGGCCAACGGCTCAACCGCCAGAGCGAATAAAAGAGGGGATAAGGGGCACCCCTGTCGAGTGCCCCTTGAGAAAGGAATCGCAGAAGACACATGACCATTAATTAAGATTTTAGCCGTGGGATGATTGTACAGTAATTTAATCCACGATATGAATATCCGTGGGAACCCCATGCGTTGTAATATTTCAAATAGATAATCTCATTCTACGGAATCAAATGCCTTAGTGGGGTCTAAAAAAACTGCTGCCAGGGGGAGCGCAGGCGCCACTGTCTGAACTAATGAGAACAAAGTACGGAGATTATGGGAGGTCGCCCTCCCAGGAATGAAACCCGATTGATTGGGCAATACAAGCTTGTCTAGCAGTAAAGTCAGGCGGTTAGCTAATACTTTAGCCAATATTTTTGTATCACAGTTAATCAAGGGCCAAGGCCTGTATGCATCGCAATCTCTGGGGGATTTTCCAGGCTTCACCAGAGATGTAACCAACGCTTCCCTCATGGACGGGGGGAGTGTTCCGACCTCCAAGGATTCCTCAAAGACCTCCTTAAGGACCGGTGCCATTATATCTATATAACTCTTATAGAATTCGGCTGAGAGACCATCTAACCCTGGTGCCTTCCCATTACCCAACTGCATGATGGCCTCCCGAATTTCATCTATCTCAAAAGGTAGGCCAAGAAATTCTAGCTGTGTGTCCCCTAGCCATCCCAGTGCCACGTCCCCCAGGAAGCTATCTACCTCCAATGGTCCAGACCGTTGAGTCGTGTAAAGCGTTTTATAAAGAGTAGTGAAAGTTTCTAGGATTTCTTGCGTGTCACGGTGAATGACCTCCCCAGGCCCTTCTATCTCCAATATATGTGTGGCGAATCTCGGGCATCGTATCCCCTCTGCCAGAGCCCTAGTGGAGAAGCGTGGCTCAGTGGTTAGAGGCGGCAGACCCGGAAGCTGAGATGGGCTGTGGACTAGGGTTCGATTCCCCGCCTCGGCGGGTCTCGGGCTCAAAAATTCCACGGACTTGACAATTCTCGCTCTGGTGCCTACGCGACTCACGGGGTCACACTCTGCGACTCTGGGCAATAGCTTGCTTAATCTCCACTACGGCCCCTCGCTGCGGGATGCCTGGCTTTCACCTTGTGGATACCCTGCCGGGGTATCTCACAGGGGAATACCAGGACGGGTTCCCTAAGCAAGCGCCTTGATACCTTCGGGTGATACGTGCGCTATATAAGTCGCAATACATACATACCTGGTCTCTCCCCTTCACTATATCTACAGGCAACCCTGTGCTTTCCTTTGAATTTTGTCTCTCTTTCTGCCGTCTCTTCGTATTCAGAGAGCTTCTCCCTAAATTCTTGTTGCGCCCTACTCGCCGCCCCCCCTCCATTTTCCTTTCCAGTGCTTTCAGCTCCTTCTCTAATTTTGAAGCGTCCTTTAGATATCTATCAGCACCCCGAAGCTTTCAGAAAAGTAGAACCCCCTGATCGTAAGTTTAAACGCCTCCCAGATCGACTCCACACTATCCACTGATCACTTATTTCTAGCAAAAAAAATCTGTTTTTTCCTCCCCTAGCTCAGTGTTAAAGACTGTGTCTGTCAAAGCACCCGGCTGCAACCTCCAGCAAGGCCTCGGTGTGTCATATCCAGGCATCCCCAGTGCTTGTTTCACAGGACAGTGATCTGAAAAGGTTTGTACCGGATGTGTGACAGCTCAGATTCCAGTACCCAACCCTCTGGAGACAAAGCAATAATCTATACGTGCCCATGTGCCCGTATGTGACGTGAAATGGATGACCTCTTTCTATTGGGGATGAGTGTGTCGCCAACTGTCTATAAGACCTCCTTCCTCAATAATTCCATGCAAGGCTTCTTGGGATCGATTATAGTGATGCATCTGTGGATTAGACCTATCCCACGTCAGATTCAGGGCTACATTAATCTCCCCCCCATATTTAGGGGTCGATTAGGATGGCGGACGGAAACGTGTACCGTCCGCCGCGGAAGGTGGCAAGATACTCCGGACCTGTCCGCGGAAAATCCGCAACAGCAATTAGGATAAAACATGCAAAAAACGCCGACCGCGGCGTACGGAGCACACCAATCCCCGTCCGCGGCGGTCGGAGTACACCTGAGTCCGCGGCAGGCGGACGGAACAGTAAAAACACCGACCGCCGCGTACGCACATGACCGCGAATACATCCACCACCCCCGCGATACCTGCGCAATGTCCGTGTCCGCTATTAGGATAACTCCGCAAGTACCCCGGTAGTCACCGCCATCCACGTCCGCAGCGGTACAAATGCACCGAGAATCCGTGCACCACAGCGGAACGACAACACAAACAACATCCCTACTGTCAAACCAATGCCATACATTGGCACGGAAGTTAATCACCAAACACACGAAAAAAAACGCCCACCCACCGAAAACATCCAAACCAATCACAACACACAATGATCCACCGCCAAGCACCACACAATCCACACCTGGCAACACTCCCACCTAGCACCTGACTGCCAATAACCATTCAGACACGGTCTAGACACACACCATAAAAGAACTCCCACCCACTCCACAACTCCTCTGCATCACAGCATAGCTGCTAGCAGGACACACCACTGAACTGAGACCAAAGAGAAATAGCATTCACACAACCCACACCCAAACACACCCACCACACAAACACCCACCACACCATTCTTACACACCACACACCTGCACCTCCCCATCCACGCAAACCCACACCCCGAGCACCACACACCATGGCACCAAAAAAAAACCCAAAATTCACTGACACCGAGTTGAAGGTTATGGTAGATGAGATTATCCGTGTGGAACCCCACTTATTCGGGGCCCTAGTGCAGCAGACCAGCATAGCCAGGAGAAACAGCATGTGGGACCGGATAGTCACCAGGGTGAATGCCTCCGGGAGCGTCCCGAGGACGAAGCAGGACATCCAGAGGCGGTGGCACGATCTAAAGACCCGAGTCAAAGCCATACGAGCCAAGAACTATCTCCGGGCTAATCACACCGGCGGTGGAACCCCTCCGGAGCCCTTACCCTACACCGAGTGGGAGGACAAGGTGATGACCATCATCCACCCTGAGAGCCTTGATGGACTTCCTGAGGGAGAAGAGGCTGGTAAGTACAAACCAAGCACCACGAGCACTACTACATGGTGTGCCTCACACAACTGTGAAGACACATCTCCCAGACCCCAACCCATGCATGCAGTCCACATACTCACCAACGTCGAAATCACTCCAACAGGCCCCCATGTCCATAGGGATGGCGGTGGTGGTGGGTGTGAGGGGATGTAACTACAACTCCCAACAGGCCCCCATGTCCATAGGGATGGCGGTGGTGGTGGTGGTGGTGGGTGGTGGTGGGTGTGAGGGGATGGAACTACAACTCCCAACAGGCCCCCATGTCCATAGGGATGGCGGTGGTGGTGGTGGGTGGTGGTGGGTGTGAGGGGATGGAACAACAACTCCCAACAGGCCCCCATGTCCATAGGGATGGCGGTGGTGGTGGGTGTGAGGGGATGGAACTACAACTCCCAACAGGCCCCCATGTCCATAGGGATGGCGGTGGTGGTGGGTGTGAGGGGATGGAACTACAACTCCCAACAGGCCCCCATGTCCATAGGGATGGCGGTGGTGGTGGTGGTGGTGGGTGGTGGTGGGTGTGAGGGGATGGAACTACAACACCCAACAGGCCCCCATGTCCATAGGGATGGCGGTGGTGGTGGTGGTGGTGGGTGGTGGTGGGTGTGAGGGGATGGAACTACAACTCCCAACAGGCCCCCATGTCCATAGGGATGGCGGTGGTGGTGGTGGTGGTGGGTGGTGGTGGGTGTGAGGGGATGGAACTACAACTCCCAACAGGCCCCCATGTCCATAGGGATGGCGGTGGTGGTGGTGGTGGTGGGTGGTGGTGGGTGTGAGGGGATGGAACTACAACTCCCAACAGGCCCCCATGTCCATAGGGATGGCGGTGGTGGTGGGTGTGAGGGGATGGAACTACAACTCCCAACAGGCCCCCATGTCCATAGGGATGGCGGTGGTGGTGGGTGTGAGGGGATGGAACTACAACTCCCAACAGGCCCCCATGTCCATAGGGATGGCGGTGGTGGTGGGTGTGAGGGGATGGAACTACAACTCCCAACAGGCCCCCATGTCCATAGGGATGGCGGTGGTGGTGGTGGTGGTGGGTGGTGGTGGGTGTGAGGGGATGGAACTACAACACCCAACAGGCCCCCATGTCCATAGGGATGGCGGTGGTGGTGGTGGTGGTGGGTGGTGGTGGGTGTGAGGGGATGGAACTACAACTCCCAACAGGCCCCCATGTCCATAGGGATGGCGGTGGTGGTGGGTGTGAGGGGATGGAACTACAACTCCCAACAGGCCCCCATGTCCATAGGGATGGCGGTGGTGGTGGGTGTGAGGGGATGGAACTACAACTCCCAACAGGCCCCCATGTCCATAGGGATGGCGGTGGTGGTGGTGGTGGTGGGTGGTGGTGGGTGTGAGGGGATGGAACTACAACACCCAACAGGCCCCCATGTCCATAGGGATGGCGGTGGTGGTGGTGGTGGTGGGTGGTGGTGGGTGTGAGGGGATGGAACTACAACTCCCAACAGGCCCCCATGTCCATAGGGATGGCGGTGGTGGTGGGTGTGAGGGGATGGAACTACAACACCCAACAGGCCCCCATGTCCATAGGGATGGCGGTGGTGGTGGTGGGTGGGGTGAGTACCAGTGCAGACAGAATCGGCATAAAAAGTGAAAACAACCTGTCAAGTCCACATTACTCATCCTCACATTTTTGTTTTGCAGGTCATCCTAATCTGACAGCTGGAAGCAACACCCGCCCTCCAGACTCACCAATCACAGACGTCTCAGGGGACGATTGGCCAGCCACCTCCGGGGCAGAGGATGATCCCGGCACAAGCAGCCAGCCAGGGCCATCTGGCTCCCAGGTCACCCCTGCACCAACAACTACGGCCTCTGCCATTGTGACAACACCGGCCACTGTGACCTGCACAGCCACCACCAGCACCACCTCCACCACCACCACTACTACCACCACTCCTGCCCCTGCCACCCTGCCCAACCCAACGGCCAACGCCGTGCCAGCGCCATGCCAGCCACGCAGGGAGAGTGTGAGGCAAGGCAGAGATGCAAGGCCAGATCCGGCAGGCAGGAGCATACGCCAAAGAAGACGGGAGGATACCAACACACCCAATCCAGTGCAACAGTCATTGGAGGCACTGGGCAGGGTGGAGGTGAGCTACCAACGTGGTCAGGCACAGGCAGACCGGGCCCACCAGGACTTTGTAGATAACACTGCAATGTTGGGGGCCATTGAGAGGCGGCTTGGCCAACTAGTGGACATCTTCACCAGGACAATCAGGCCACAAACAACGCCACCGCCACCGCCACCGCCAACGCCACCGCCACCGCCACCTGCGGCGGATGTGGTACCCGATGCCCCAGCGCAACCAGCTGACTCCGTACCGGCACAAAGACGGAGGGGCCGTCCGAGGCTGGAAGTGGGCGACAGCAGTGTGGAAGCAGCTGCCACACGCTCCAAGAGGAACAGAAAATGACTGTACCAGTACCTGCGCATGCCATTCACCCTGCCAACTATCCGGTCCCACCTGCCACAGGCCTGCTGTACTAGGCAGACACCACCCTATGTGGTGTCCGCACGGACATTTCATCTGCCATAACCTTCTACTCTCACTCCCCCACCCCTTCACTCATTTGTAAATATGCACCTACACCCATGCACAATTTGTAAATAAAAGCCACTTACTCACTCAATCATGTGTTGCCTCCATGTTTATTCACATGAATGCATCAGAAACAGATGTTACTAGGTACAGGTATCCAACTGGTACAGAATCATGGCGCTGCGGGAGTGACCTAGGGAAAATAGAAACCGCAAAGACACGTCAGGAAACATGATCACACTCATCAGAACACACTGCAGTGCAACATTTAACAACCCACACGCATCACAACAGTAATGGATGAGACGACACACATCATGGAGACGTGCATTGGCCACAATTTAGCACACACACACACATGCATGCATCACATAGCAGAACACAGAGATGAAGCACACCACTATGCCACAACACCAGCACACATTCACAGGGCATACCCAAGCAGCACAAGAGGAGCACACTCACAATCAAGGGAAGTAGCGATCAATGATCTGGCGCCTCTGGTCCACACCTTCCTCCTCACCACTATCCTCATCAGTTGACATGGCTGGGTCGGGAGGGCGAGGAACTTGCAGATCATCAGGGTCCAAGAGCAGTTCAATGTTATAGCGCACAGCCAGGTTGTGAAGCATGCAGCACGCTATCACGATCTTGCATACTTTGCCTGGTGAGTAAGGCAGGGCCCCTCCAGTCTTATCCAGGCACCGAAACCTAGACTTGAGCAGGCCAAATGTCCGTTCTACCACTCGACGTGTCCTACCATTGGCATCATTGTATCTCATTTCTCCAGCTGTAGTGGGATTGCGTAAGGGACTGAGCAGCCAAGGCCTGTTTGGGTACGCCGAGTCGCCTGTGTTGGTGGAAGAGAGAGAGAGAGAAACATCACAACCTGCATTGTGGGGCACACCATGCCACACAGATATCACTCCTGTCACCACAGCATACTCACCAACAAGCCACGCTTGTGCCGGACGCAGATTAGCCATCAGTTGGGGGACCATGCTGCTCCGCATGATGTGGGCGTCATGTGCAGAGCCAGGGAATCTTGCACACACATGTGAGATGATGTTGTCGGCCTGGCACACCACCTGCACGTTCAGGGAATGGAAGTGTTTCCGATTCCTATACACCTGCTCACGTGCCCGTGGTGCAATGAGAGCGATATGCGTGCCATCAATGGAACCCACAACGTGTGGTATACGACCCAGGGCATAGAAGTCAGCTTTGACCGCTGCCAAGTCCGCCGCCTGAGGGAAATGTATATAGTCATGCTTGTACAGCATCATGGCTGTCAGTACATCCCGGAGTACCGTGCTGAACATGGCCTGTGACATTCCCCCGGCATCTCCAACTGTGTACTGGAATGTGCCTGTTGCAAAGAAATGGAGTGCCGCCATCACCTTTTGCGTGGGTGTCATGGAACCTGGATAGGTTCTTCGCGGCTGCAGGTGAGGAGACAATAGGGTCACAAGTTCCAACAATCGACGGCGATCCAGCCTGAATTTCCGGATCACCTCCTCGTCCACCATATCCTCCAGCACAGTGTATGGGCGATGGACATTTGGAGCCCTCCTGTGTGGGAGTAGATGGAATGGAAGTCAAATCACATACAACACATGTGTGTGCACCTCAATCACATGTCAACGCCCTCTACCAACATGTAGTATCCAGTGTATGCTTGTCATATGTGTGACTCCTCTGATTGTCAGGACAACATGGATCGACGTAGCAACAATGTGCATCCACTAGCAACATGATGTTTAGCAACATGTGCAATGCACACTGTCTCACCTCAACATCACTGCCAACCAGACATGTGACATGACCCACATGTGTAGGCCCAACATCACATGCACACATGCAAGTACATGCACACATACTAAATTAAACACCCCCCCACCCCCCCATATCATGATGCACCAATGGCAACACCAGGAATGGTGGGCATACGGACATCACATGCATGGGGACACAATAGGCAACACACATGTACAGTACACAACAGAACCCCCACCATAGTCATCATCTGACACATACCACTCACTGACAACTGATTCACAGGTGCCCATACATACGGGATCTACTGTGTACATGTGAGGTACGACAAAATTGTGTAGGGTACTACCCGATGTGGACATGCACACGTGATGGACACTTGTGGCTCACCGATGCCCATGGTATGGACACACATGGGATGGAGCATGACATGTGTAGCCACGCAATCACGCACACAACCGTGAGCAGGCAGCTGCAGACAATGGTACAAGGTGCATCATCGGCTAAGATGCAAACATTGACCACGCCATGGCGGTGCACTGCATCCGCTGTTTACGTCTGGGCATACGCGGGCCGCCTTCGACATTCACATTTTCTGCACGTGCACAGACCGTCACGCCCACACACCGGCAAGTGCATGTGCAAGGATCCGGGACGGATGGTCGATTTGCAACAATGTTGTATCACTGGCGCCTCCATGGCGGTGCACGTACACAGCGGGGGAGGTGCAGGCCTATACACCCTGTAGATGTACTCAATGGACATGCCAGTTCATGACCCCCCTTACAGTCACCTTGCATCATCCACCGTACACCGGCCGGAGCGGCCGGCCCATGAACAACCGCCGTGCCAGGCCCTGCCCAGGACCGCCGTGCCGGCCATGGCAACAACCGCCATTGCACGGACCGCCAGGGAACGCCGGTAGTGGAAGGGCCGTGCAATGGCGGTTGTTGCCATGGCCGGCACGGCGGTCCTGGGCAGGGCCTGGCACGGCGGTAGTGGAAGGGCCGTGCAATGGCGGTGGTTGCCATGGCCGGCACGGCGGTCCTGGGCAGGGCCTGGCACGGCGGTAGTGGAAGGGCCGTGCAATGGCGGTTGTTGCCATGGCCGGCACGGCGGTCCTGGGCAGGGCCTGGCACGGCGGTTGTTCATGGGCCGGCCGCTCCGGCCGGTGTACGGTGGATGATGCAAGGTGACTGTAAGGGGGGTCATGAACTGGCATGTCCATTGAGTACATCTACAGGGTGTATAGGCCTGCACCTCCCCCGCTGTGTACGTGCACCGCCATGGAGGCGCCAGTGATAGTACATTGTTGCAACTGAAGCATCCGTGCCTGAGGCTTGCACGTGCGGTTGCCGATGTGTGCCCGTGACGGTCCCTGCACATGCAGCCAATGGGAAGAGGGACGCTGGCCGCATACGGCCAATCGCAAGTAGCGGAAGCTGTGCACCGCAACAACAGGGCCAGTCATTGGCCCATTTCACGATCACGCTTCCAGGGCTGACCAATTGCTGGCGACGTATGCCACTGACACGTGCTGAGGGCCCTATATATGTGTGTTGGCCAAAATGAAAGTTCCTACCCTGGGGACCATTGCTGCCTGTGACCATCACCTCGACCTGCTGCTGCTGCTGAGCTGACCACCGACTGCTGCCTGTGACCATCACCTCGACCTGCTGCTGCTGCTGAGCTGACCACCGACTGCTGCCTGTGACCATCACCTCGACCTGCTGCTGCTGCTGAGCTGACCACCGACTGCTGCTCTAGTGCCATCACCTCGACCTGCTGCTGCTGCTGAGCTGACCACCGACTGCTACTCTAGTGCCATACTCCGTGATCTTGCCATGTCGAGAGGCAAAGAGATCCGGTCTCGACCCTTCACCGCCGCGGAGCTTGATGTCCTCGTGGACGGTGTACTCCGCAACTATGGACGCCTCTACAGCGCACCGGGACGGGTGGTAAGTGCAGTGTGGGACATGTTGGTGTGCATGAGGGGGCCAAATGATCAGGCCTATTTCTATCTTAGCTGTGTAGTGTGGGCTAGACATATGTTCCTGATTGTGCATGGCTGCTGACAGTAACGTCTTGCCCCTATGTGTGTGACAGGCCACCTGTCCACTGACTTACACCCTTTTGTCTCCCATCATGGTAGGTCAAGCTGCACCTTCGCAAGGACCTGTGGAGGAGCATAGCACGGGAAGTACGGGCATTGGGGGTGTGCAACAGACGACATACACACTGCCACAAACGCTGGGACGACATTTCCAGGCTGAGCAAGAATGTAGCGGAAGTAACACTGGGCCTGATTCCAAGGACGCCCCGTCTGTCCCGACGCTCCATGACCCCTCTCATGCACCGTATCATTGCAGTGACGCATCCTGAACTGGCCGAACGTCTGAGTGCCGATCAACAGCAAACTAGCGGTGAGCATACTGTCTGTGTAGGAAACTTGTGAGTGCTATGCATGTATTGGTGCACAGACACACTATTGAGTTCCGTGTTGCGTATGTATGCCTGTGAAGCCATTTTGGTCCCATTGGGTGGTACTCATTTGACATCCAGGTCCGCCATGTTGACACGCCACTTGCTTAGTAGTTGAGTGTAAAAGCACATCCCCTAGTGGTCCATGGCCCCATGGCAGAAAATGTGAGGATGACTGGTAGGGGTGGGCCATGTGCAGGATGAGGGCTCCTAAACCTTTGTCTGCTATGTGATTTGGCTATCCTGTTCCTTCTGTACGTGAGTGTGCCCATGACTCACACATCTTTTCTGTGCATTTCAGCTTTGACAGAGGACACTCAGCCACAGACGGTGGAGAGTAGCCGAGGAAATGAGTCCGGCTCAGACTTCGCACACACGCAGACTGACACGGAGGAGGCCAGCGCCGGAGAGGGGGACAGGACCGTCCCTGAGGACTCGCATGTGGAGACACCATCGTCCTCCTCGTCGGACACTCGTGGTGAGCCTGCACTGTTGTCACAGACTGGGAGTGGGCACTCATCACCTTCTGTCGTAAGACAGCACACAGGGCCCACACTTCCGCCAACTGCACCATGTACTGTTCGTGGCCGGAGGAGTAGGGGGAGCAGAGTGGCGTTCGGTGCAGGCACCGCTGCCCCTGCCACGGTGAGCCAAAATGCACTGTGTGCTGAGGCCGTTGATCTGCTGCGACAGCTGTGTGTGGGGCAGACCAATATGACAAATGCTTTCCAGGACCATGATAGGAAGTTGGGGCAGGTGGTGGCATTCATGGAAGGGATGCATGGCGATCTTGCAGGTCTACACAGGACAGTGCAGTCATTGGCAAGCAGTGTGTCGTCTGCAATAGTACAGTCGAACGAACAGGGTGCTACTTCTGTTTCACCATCTACACCGCTGGATGTCTCAGGGGGTAGTGATTATTCTGAGCAGGACTCAAATACAGGTTATTGCACTAGAAGCAGCGTCAGACAGCACGTCAGGGCACGCAGGGCACAGACCCCATCCCCTAGATCAGCTAAATCTGTTCACGTAGACGACGTCAGATGCACTGGAGTACACACACAGGATCCACAAGTGTTGTTGGGGGACATGCCTTCCGGAGCTACACAGGCATTCAACACGAAAGGTACTCCCAAGGCAAGGGATACTCACATGTCCATGGACTGTTCCTTGGACAAGGCCAGTCAGAAGACAAAGGCACCTACTAGGAGCAGGGAGACTCCCAAGGGCAGGCCCACAGCAGAGGTAAGGGACACTCTCAAGGACAGTGAGAAGACTAAGGCACCTACTGAGAGCAGGGAGACTCCCAAGAGCAGGCCCACAGCAGAGGTAAGGGACACTCCCAAGGACAGTGAGAAGACTAAGGCACCTACTAAGAGCAGGGAGACTCCCAAGAGCAGGCCCACAGCAGAGGTAAGGGACACTCCCAAGGACAGTGAGAAGACTAAGGCACCTACTAAGAGCAGGGAGACTCCCAAGAGCAGGCCCACAGCAGAGGTAAGGGACACTCCCAAGGACAGTGAGAAGACTAAGGCACCTACTAAGAGCAGGGAGACTCCCAAGAGCAGGCCCACAGCAGAGGTAAGGGACACTCCCAAGGACAGTGAGAAGACTAAGGCACCTACTAAGAGCAGGGAGACTCCCAAGAGCAGGCCCACAGCAGTGGATAGGACCACTCCCAAGGGCAGGGACACACACAGAGAGCAGGTGTCTGCTGGAGACAGGTGCACCACAGACGACAAGTCTGCTGGCAGGAACAGGGCGGCGAGCAGGGCACAGGCTACATCCAGAGACAACACTCCACCTAAGGATAAGGCACATCCTACGGACAAGGCATCTAGCATGGACAATGGCGCTATCAAGGACAGGCATACTTCACCCCTGGCTGCACTGAGGCTGATGTTTTCTACTAAACGCCAAACTGATGTCTCCGCGGCGGAGTCCCCCCATACCTCCACTCCCATCCAGGCCAGTCAGAAGCAGAGGAGGGTGTCCCCTGTTGTTGCATCCCCCATTACACATCATTCCGAGTCCAGGCGGCAGGCACAGAGCAAACGACAAGCAGGCTCCAGCACGTCCCCCGAAACCAGATCCCCGGCAGCAGTTGCTCCACCTATGCTGGGTGGTGATTCTTTGGAGTCCCCACCACTTGGCAGTCCTGTCCTGTCCAGGGTGCACTCACACCTCCCTAAGAAACGCAGACACACACCATTGACACCTGCCAACCCCGATTTGGCTCTAGGTGAGCTATCCCCAGCTCCCAGGCCCACCCTGCCTCCTGGCCCATACAGCCCTGTGGCTCATCATTTCAGTTGTCCCAGTGGCGCTGGTGCAGTTGACTCTCATGTATCAGATGGTGGCACAGTGTCAGTTGTGCCCTCTCCTGTTGCAGATCCTGGCAGGGTATGTGGGTCTATGGCTCACGTGTCAGTTAGGAGATCTGTGGCTGTGTTGCACACTCCTGTTTCTGGTGCTGGCAGTCTGTCTGGGTCAGTGGCTCACGTGTCAGTGACTACATCTGTGGCTGTGTCTCACACTCCTGTTGCTGGTGCTGCCAGTGTGTCTGGGTCCGTGGCCCATGTGTGTGTCACTCGGGCTGTGGCTGTGTCTCACACTCCTGTTGCTGGTGCTGCCAGTGTGTCTGGGTCCGTGGCCCATGTGTGTGTCACTCGGGCTGTGGCTGTGTCTCACACTCCTGTTGCTGGTGCTGCCAGTGTGTCTGGGTCCGTGGCCCATGTGTGTGTCACTCGGGCTGTGGCTGTGTCTCACACTCCTGTTGCTGGTGCTGCCAGTGTGTCCGAGGCAGGTAGTTCACGCAGTCCCCCTGATTCTGTGATGTGAGGTGCTGTACACTTCACTCAAATGTTAGTTCACATGGTGTGTCCATTGAGAACTGCGTGGCACTCTTGTGGTCCCTGTGACGGTTTGGTAGGGACACGTAGTTGTGCTGCCTCTGATGTACCTGCTCTGTACTGCACAATGCCCTGTTGATGCTCTGATACTGCATTCTGCCCTCTCGTTTACTGCCTATGATGTACCTGCTCTGTACTGCACAATGCCCTGTTGATGCTCTGATACTGCATTCTGCCCTCTCGTTTACTGCCAATGATGTACCTGCTCTGTACTGCACAATGCCCTGTTGATGCTCTGATACTGCATTCTGCCCTCTCGTTTACTGCCTATGATGTACCTGCTCTGTACTGCACAATGCCCTGTTGATGGTCTGATACTGCATACTGCCCCTCTCACGTGCTGCCTCTGATGGGCCTGTTCTGTGCAATGGACTGTTGATGCACTTTGCCCCTCTCACGTGCTGCCTCTGATGGGCCTGTTCTGTGCAATGGACTGTTGATGCACTTTGCCCCTCTCACGTGCTGCCTCTGATGGACCTGCTCTGTGCAATGGACTGTTGATGCACTTAGCCCCTCTCACGTGCTGCCTCTGATGGGCCTGTTCTGTGCAATGGACTGTTGATGCACTTAGCCCCTCTCACGTGCTGCCTCTGATGGGCCTGTTCTGTGCAATGGACTGTTGATGCACTTAGCCCCTCTCACGTGCTGCCTCTGATGGGCCTGTTCTGTGCAATGGACTGTTGATGCACTTTGCCCCTCTCACGTGCTGCCTCTGATGGGCCTGTTCTGTGCAATGGACTGTTGATGCACTTTGCCCCTCTCACGTGCTGCCTCTGATGGGCCTGTTCTGTACTGCACAATGCCCTGTTGTTGCTCTGATACTGCATTCTGCCCTCTCGTTTACTGCCTATGATGTACCTGCTCTGTACTGCACAATGCCCTGTTGATGCTCTGATACTGCATGATGCCCTCTCGTTACCTGCTCTGATGTACCTGCTCTGTACTGCACAATGCCCTGTTGATGCTCTGATACTGCATTCTGCCCTCTCGTTTACTGCCTATGATGTACCTGCTCTGTACTCCACAATGCCCTGTTGATGCTCTGATACTGCATTCTGCCCTCTCGTTGACTGCCAATGATGTAGCTGCTGTGGTGCCCACTTTGCCCATGCTCACGCATACACTGTGATTTAACCCCTATTTTGTACAATAAAGGTAGTCTATCAGGTCTCGTGGTCTGTCGTTGTCATTCCTGCTTGCGTACTACTAATGTGTATTTGTATTTGCTTCTCATCAGTGGTTTCGGTAACATGACACTCCCCCTCCCTACGTCACGTCCCTTACTGGTATTCCCCTGCAGACAGCCAATGGTTTGTGCCTTACCTGCGTCGTCGTCCATGGTGGGCCATGACTAGGACGTGGTGGATCGCGAAGAGCATCGGGAAAGCGTGTAGCGCTGGGTCCATGGTGTTGGTCAGCTTGCGGTGGGTATCTCTGCTATGTCACCTGTCTTCGCAGTGGGGATTCCGCCGTGTTCAGACAGGTTGTTTTTCCGCTGCGGTTTTATGTGTATTTTCCGCCATCTTGATTTGGGGGACGGTCTTCGACGTCAGTACGTACGGCGGGGCCTCCGGATGTGTTCCGTCCGCCACGGTCTCGTGTGTAGTTCGGCGGCGGAGCGTGCTTTTCCGTCGCGGACGGAAATTTGACACGTTTTCCTATCCTGATATGGCGGACGGAGTATCCGCGGCAGGCGGACACGGAAAAGGCTTTTTCCGCCTACTCCAGGGCCGCGGTGGCTCTTCCGTCCGCCATCCTAATGAGCCCCTAAGTGTGTAGTACCCACTGTAAGTATCTTTCCCCATACTAACGTATAAAATTCAGGGGTGTCTATGTATGGGCCATAACAGTTTGCTATTGTTACTGTTTCTCTATCCAACCTCCCCCAAGCTATAATGTACATTCCATTAGGATCTTCCATGGCTGCCATTAATTCAAAGGGTACCCGTTTTTTAATCAAGATGGCTGTACCTTGAGCATAAGAAGAGTAGAAAGCAAATAATATTATGCTCGCCCATTTACTAGCAAAAGTGCTCGGAGTCTTCGGATTCATATGTGTCTCTTGTAGCATAACAATTTGTATCTGTTGTCTGTCCAGATATGCCAAAATTTGTCTACACTTTTTCGCGTTTCCTAAACCCCTAATATTCCACGACAGTATTCGTAATGTATGATCGTCACCTGCAGCCATTTCTCCAGTTTTTGTCACTAACTGCAGAGTGGAGTAATGCAGCAAAGCCAGCCTGCCACCTCAACCATGTTTCCTTATTTTCAGTCATGGTATGCCTGCTTAAAACACCCCTCCCAACCCCCCCTCCCACTGAAGCATCCCAATCATGCCAGATTCCACCAGCCCTCCCCCCACCCTTTCAACAAATTTCATAACTACAGTAGAAAGTATCCTTTAAGAATACCCAAGAAGAACAGTTATGGGGTAAACCTGTGTGGGAATGCTCTGCTAGATGGCTCACAAATACCTCACACTCCTCCAGGTATCCACCGTACTCGCCCTTTCCCCTGGATGAGTGTCAAGGGTGTCCGGGTAGTGATGTCTCGTTCTTCATGGCCAAAAACCCACATCTTGTTGACTTGCATGTGAATCAATAGACAGCTGTTCCTAACACCAAAATTAAGTTTCTCCATGTGGCGCTGCCATACTCGTGTGGAGAGTGAGTTCCACTTCAAAAGAACAATCTTCAAAACTTTGAAATCCTACTCCACATCCCAGGTTTGCGTTTCCGGGCCATCATTCGAATCCGGGGACAGTTTCTTGTGCTTCTTGATTTTTTGTAGAAAAGCATCCACTTGCTGAGGTGTAGTATAAATTATGTGCACTCCCTGATATGTTACTCGCAGCCGGGCAGGGTATAGTAATGCATATGCTATTTGAGCCTCTCTCAACTTCTGCTTTACGTGGAAAAATGTCCGTCTTTCTTCTTGTACATGCAGCGTAAAGTCTGGAAACATAGTGAAGGGAACTCCATCGTATATTAACTCCTTTTTCTCTCTCGCTACCCGTAGCACTGTGGCTCTGTGCCTATAGTTCAAGAGACGTGCAATGATTGGTCTAGGCGCAGTTCCAGGAGGTGGTCTGGGTCCAAGCGCCCAATGGGCCCTCTCCACAATGAATTGTGAGGATAGCGAGTCTACCCCTATCATCTCCTTAAGTAATTTTTCAACATAGTTCACCATCCTGCCCGTGTTGGCGCTCTCCGGTATGCCCAAAATTCGGATATTATTCCTCCTACTGTGTGCTTCTATGTCCTCATTCTTAGCTGCTATGATTTTTAAGAGTTTATCCATTTTAGTGACAGTTTTCTGTAGGCTAACCGTTGCGTCTTCCGTATCCGAGATTCTTTGCTCTGCCTCTTTGATTCTTGTTTCATGTCCATCTAGTTTGCGGGCTACCGCGTACATTCTTGTTGTCAGCGTATCCACCTTATCTGCAATAGTGGCAAATCCTTGCCGCACTTCAGTGAGTACTGATTTGAGTTCTGTACTCTGGTCTGGTTGGTGGTCCTGAATACCGCCGACTGCACCCCCCTCCTCCTCTTGTGATTGGTGCCTTGTTCCTTTCTTAGCCTCAAATGTCAGACGAGGCTGGCGCGTGTCCATTTTCCCCATAATAGTACCCGTCTGTTGGGTATACTACACGTTTCTCTTGTCTCCCAATGCACACAGTTTCCACTTGCAGGCTTGTGAAGAAAAAAAAAAGAGGGGGGTTTCCTCCGTATGTCGAACTTTCACTCCTCCACCATATACACTATGTTGTTAGTACCACCCCTCCTGCACAACTCTAGTGCCAATATGAACACGTCCGCTGATACTTGTCCCCTTGGAGCTGCTCCAGTCTGAATCAACCCCCACTTTGCTGTGTGTCAAAGGCTTACTGTCCAGAATGGTCACCCTGCTCCCAGCAGCGCTGTACCTCTAGATCTCCTCAGCCTTAACCTTCCCTTATTACCAACTCTGCGACTGCATCTGCTTATTTCCACTCTGATTAGCAAACTAAATGGCGCTCAATTGTCTCCACCCCTGCAGGGGGCATATATCTGTCTCCAGGCTCCAAGGACTCTAGCACATGCATGTTATCACCTCCCGCCGACCGTTTTTGCCTCATATATAATGCCCAGAACTCCGTTGAGATGAAACACTGGCACTGTTAATCCTCCAGCCCCACCGGCAGCTTTGATCTCCGCCGCAGGCCCGCTGTCGCAGGCAATCACGTCTGTTTCCTCACCTGCGGTCCGTTTCTCGGCGCCTCCAGATGGCGAGCTTCTGTCCCCAGGCCTCTCACCAGGTTAATGCTGCATGACCGCTTTACTGTCATTCACTGCGGCAACTCACAATTCGGCACGGGGGCAGGTAGTGAAAGCGGGCCGATCCCAGCGCCTTTACGAACCTCGGTAGGGCACCTGCTCCGCAATCATGTGCCTCGGGCCTCTCCGCCTCGTGAGCAGCCTGGGACTCACTGTGCCAGCGTGTCCAGGGGTGCTGCCCGCGCCGTGGTGTCTCGTCTCGCACTCCTGCACAGCTTGTGCCCAAGTCCGCCACACCCAGCTCTCTTTCTGCTGCCTATATTCCGCGGCGGTAATCCACTCTTTTTCGGGCTCATGAGTGGTTTTTGACCAAGTGATAGAGCAAGAATTCGCACATAAAGCGACTTGCTTGTATTCATGAACCTCGAATAACGATTAACGGATTTACCAACATGTTTGTCTTACTAAACTTTCCCTTTCCCTTACATTCCGGGTGTCCGAGGGAAGCTTGCTTATGTGTTTTCTAATCCTAATACGCTTGCAAATAAAATGGCTGCTGCTACGCGGGAATTTCTACTGCGCATGTGTCGTCATACCCATGTGACGTGACGTACTTGCAGTTTTCTAGGGAAGCTGTTCGCATCTGCGCATTAGAATTAAGATGGCTGCTTTGTGTTCTCAGCTGCAAGAAGCTTGCACTGCTGCATTTGCAAAACTGTTCTTTCTTCTTAATCCTAATGCTGTAGTTTATATTAAAGTAATGGGTATAGAGTAGAGATTCATGGTATACAGTGTATTCATGTATTCTGTGTTCTAAAACTGTTTCTTTTCCATTTCATGGTACATTACGAAATATGGCCCATTATCCTTTGCTGCACTCCATCTTGCTTGAAACTGCGTCTGCGCGAGATCTGCGAGTCTCCACAGCAGTGACCTTTGAAATCCAGCCAAGGAGCTGACTGAGTGAGACGATGCTCCTGGGAACTTCACCTAATGAACTCTTGACATATACATTGTTGTATTGAATCGAACATCCATTGTTTTGCGAGTGGAAGACTTCATGGGAGCCTGAATTTGATAGGCGTGAACCTTAATTTGAATAGGAGACAGAAAAATTCAAAAATATTAGGGGTGTGATGGCCTGTCCTCTTCCTTGTCCAATCGAAATTGGGGATTCTTACACTTGCAACATTGGGGGGTGGTACACTGACCTGGAAAATAGTATAGCTAGCATAGGTTTAGCTAAAGAAATTGACCGACTTGTCCGAATAGCTGACCTGTCACTGACCCAACGCACTCAATAGCTGATCGAGAACAGAGGTGCTGCGGAGCACTCTGTTAGAAGACTCGTTGACCCAATCGGGGTTCTGGGACCTTAAGTACTGGCGAAGCACTTTGCTTGGAAAATCGATAACCCAATCGGGGTTCTGACTGATAGCTGCAGAGAGGGAGTAGCGCAGGCGTTGCAACTGAACTGCGGGTGCTGGTCTCAACTTTCGGTGGTCCGGTTCTGATCCAAATCTGGTCTACCCTGTCCTGATTTCCATACTGCACCTGCTGGCCTACTGGCAACTGTATTCCTTGGGGTTTCTTCTTTCCTTTTAACTGAGCCGTGGCCCGGGTTGCTCTTCACACTGTTCTAGGTAAATAGAAATCTGTGTGGGAAACAAATAGTACATTTGCGTCCCTTTTCTTATCCTCTCTGAATCTTGCTAAAGTCATAATTGCATATGTTCCTTTTTTCTCCCCCCTCCTGTAAGACATTATTAAATCCTGTTCATTCTTGTTAATTTAGCATGACCCAATTTTCTCCTATCCTTTAGAAGTGAAAATAAAGAACTGTTCATGAAAATATAGATGTTCCTTTTCTTTACCCTCCCTTAGAAAACCTGAAGTGGTTAACCTAAATTCTTAGTGTGTTCCAACTTCTTACCTTCCCTATAGATACATGGTTATATTATTGTTGTCATAATAAATGGTGTTCATTTTTCTTACTCACCTTTTATTATCGATTAAACTGTGACTTCTAGTATGTCCCTTATTTACCCCGTCCTTTAGAAAACACCATTTCAAGTGTGATTTCTGTGAGTTCATTTCAGTATGTTCCCTGTTCCTACCTTCCCTTTAGAATTCTAAATGTTGGCATAATATATCTTTTGCATAGTTATACACTTTTCATGATTTTGGTTATTGATAGCTTGCTTGCTGTAAACCTTTTGCTTATGACTTTCGACAAAGATTAGATAAAGGTTTTCAAAACTTCTCGAGTCTGTGGTTATTATAAATGAGTGCAAATGTATTGGTATTTTTGACTGTTTGCCCATCTTTACAACTAACTCCCTGATCCATTGTGGTCATAGGTACCAGTGATAAGGATTGGTAAGTTAATGGTATAGGAATCAGAAGTATTCAATAGACTGGTAGTAGAGTGTAGGTTACCTGATTGAGTAAATATGGTGAATTGAATTATGGGCCCAAGTGAGCATTGATAAAATTTTAGTCGGTGACCTGCGCGCTCTATCAGTATATTTTCTGGTAAGCAGAGGATGGTTAAGGATTAGTTAAGATAGGTAGGTAGGAACATTTGCTGCTAAAAGTAGAAATTAAATTGCTGCTGAATGAAAAGTATTGATCGATCAAATATCAAATAGAAAATGTTTATTCAAATATGAAATGTTCTGAAAAGTTTTGAAAATTTTTGCTGATTTAATGCTGTATTGATTTATGTATTAACCAAACTGTTTGTGACTGTTATATGTTTGTCTGGAATCCCCTGGGGCAGAATAGCAGGTGGTAAAGGGAAGCCACACTGCAGTGAGGTCACTTACTCGCAGGAAGTTAGTGCATTGGTAAGGCAGAACTGGAAGCACTATTTAGTGTTTTCTGTATGAATGTATGAATAATTGATAGCAAAGAGTTCGCTGGCAAAACTTCTATTGTGATATCACCTAGTAAGGGTCACACGGAAGGAGTAGCAGGTACGTCTGAGGTTGATTGGTAGCAAAAGGATTCGCTGGTGAAACTTTGGCCTTAGTATATATCCCAGAGTGGATGAGTCCGGAGGAGTAGCAGGTTCTCTAATGCCTGTGGAAGGGTAGGCAGAAGAGATCTATCTGCAGAGTATGAAAAGTAAACGGAAGGGATTTACTTGCAGTGAAATAAATCTTTTCTTTCTAGTCACTCGAGTACAGTGGCAAATGTTTTATGGTGTAAATTAAAATAAGGCACTTGCACTTTAAATTAAAGAATTGAATTTTACGTTACCTTGTGAAGGAGGGAGTCAGTTGCGGAGCTGCGCTGACGTCACTCAGTGCCGCGCTGGTATTGGTCGAGACAGCGGGCGTTCAGCTGAGATAGCATTGTAAAGGAGGGGTGAGCACAGGAGCGTGGGAACTCGTCTCACGAGAAAAGCTGCACACTCATTGGTCGAAACTATTTGAAACCGCATATTTGGTTGGTTGCAGGAAAATAAAAGACGCGCTGCTATTGAAAGTTGATTTGTAAACAAAAGTCAGGTGATCTTGGAATTTTATAAAAATATATGTGGTATCCAAGCCATCCAGAGATTCGACCTGATCCAAGATATCAAGGTTTTGCTAGAGATCAGTCGATAAGAGGTAGACCTCGCAATATGTACGGAAGCAAGAGAAAATTGTCACTTGTAGACAAAGTCAGGAATTACTTTAAGAAAGACAAGCCCATTAAAACTAGAGAAGGAGTCATTATTCCACCTCCAAACACTCCCGCATCATTTATGATATTTGATAGAGGTTATCACTCCTGTGAATGGTAGGAGAACTGGGTGCAATACACTAAAGATGACAGAATTTTTGCATTTCCCTTAGAAGGCACATTTAATGGAAGAATTTTGTTCAACCTGAGTACCCGAATGAATGATTTACATCCCAGACCTAGATTAACGCGATATGAGGCATTAGAGGAATGGGAAATAGAGGCTTTTGAGCGAGACAGACCCCAAATTGACAAAGGGTTGAGTAAATTATATCCTAAGGTTCAACGAGAAACTAAAGACAAACAAATGAAACGATGGAGACAGAACATGCTAGTTGAAGGATTATATCCTGTACTAACATTAAAATAGCCCACGGGAGGTAAAAGGACTGAGAAAACAAAACACCTGGGGCCAGATGTAGGTAGCCCTTTACCGGTCGGAATCGGCCGAAAATACAGATTTTCGGCCGTTTCCGACCGGTAAAGGGCTATGGAGATGTAGGGGCACAAAAAATGGACATATTCGGTAATTTTACCGAATCGGTAATTTTACCGATTCGGTAAAATTACCGAATATGTATTTCGAGATGTAGGTAGCACTTCTAACAGTGCTACAGGGCCTTAATAATTCGGTATTTACCATGCAATACAATTGCATGGTAAATTACGAATTCTTGTGTACATGCACATCTGTGCATGTACACCTGTGCCATGTGGCACACAGACATGCCCTAAGGGCATGTCTGTGTGCCACATGGCGCAAAAGCCAGTTACAGGGGTGCAACAGGGTGTCAAAGTGACACCCTGTCCCCCTTAGCAATTCGGTAATTTTACTGATTCGGTAAATACCGAATCGGTATTTGCTATTGAATCCTATGGGCTTCAAGGCCCATAGGATTCAATAGCAAATACCGATTCGGTATTTACCGAATCGGTAAATTACGAATCTTACCGATTCGGTAAAAAATACCGAATTTTTACCTACATCTCATTTACAGATTCATAAATACCGAATCGGTAAAATTCGGTATTTATGAATCGGTAAATGAGATTTACCTACATCTGGCCCCTGATGACCAGTGGTGATTCAGACGATGATTATTTAGAGGATTTAATAATGAAGAATCCACCACCTTATAATGAGGAGCCTAGATCCCTAAATCCGAGGAACCCATTTGTAAACGCAAATTACAATGAGGGACCGAGTATGGTAAATCCGAGTGCCCCAGGTTTAAACCCACCCTTGATTCCGCAAATAGTACACGAAACATCCATGGAAAAGGTCCTACTGAGCTGATTCAGAAAATTTCCCAATTAAATACAAGTCCTGAAGCTTTGACAATCCCAGTAACTATTGGCCCAGTTGTTCCTTTGTACGGGGATAAGCAAGGTAGTCCAAAAGCTCCAGTTATAACTACATCAGTGGTGCAGACGAGAAAAGAGCCCTTGGTAATAGACGACCAGGCAAGTGAGTGTGAATCAGTAATTTCCTTAATGGACTTACCAATAAGGGAACCAGAAGGTAGTTCAATGAGAAAGAACACTCCTTTAAATTCAAGAGAAGTCCAGATAGAGTCATCTTCTGGTACGAGAAGTGCCACAGTAGTGACCCCTGAAGAAATAGACAGATGGACCCGAGAAATAGAGAGACCCAAATTCAAGCCAAAGCCATTAGATATATATAAGCTAAGAATTGAATTGGAAGAATTGATGGCTGGGAATGTGGGATCGAACAGACTGAACACTCTTAGTAAAGATGAATTATTATTCATTTGCAAAAGTATTACCCTGAAAACAAGAGTGTATCATGAAAAGGGGGGCGTGGCTTGGATGGCAGTGGTAATGGCTGCCTAACCGGGAGCTCCGTAGTCCAGGAGAGCGACTGTAGCCTTTATCCCAGTAATTCCCCGCAGTAACACGATCGGAAACCATGGAATCCGATGTCTAACATCATGAGGTGCCCTCCGGTAACCTGATCTGTGATCGTAGATACCATCTACAGACATTCCTCCAGTTTTTGGCTGACCACGCTCCGGCATCGGGAAGTCTCCAAAATGGCGTCGCCCGGTCACAGAGTCCTAGCCTGACATCGAGTGTTGGGCCCAATACCCACCGCCGGCAAACACCCTCCACACGACCAGGTGAAGGAGAGGAATGCCTAATCAACACCACAGATCCCCTACGAGGTGAGGAGAGCATATAAAGCTGCCGCTGCAGCCCAAAATCGGCCCGACGTGCCTGACCCCAAAATGGCGGCGGCCTCGCCGTTACAAGATACTTTAATACTCTGCTACTAACAAAGTGCCTCGCGCCTCACATCCACCACCCTATGGTGTAACCCTTTTACCACCATAAGACCTCCTCGATCTACTTAACACGAGGAGAGATGTCCTGTGAGCGACTCTGACGGGCTTACATGCATCAAAGCTCTGCCTCGCACCTCACGCTTTCCACACACAGGCTGAGACACTGACTGCCAAAAAGCCCCTCGCTGCCTCTACACCGCGAGGAGAGATGCCTCATATCCCGCGCTTGCAGGCATTTGAGAACTGAGGATCTGTCCTGTGCCTCCAGCTCACCGCCCCACAGTATGTGCCTCTGTCCACCAAAAGACCATCGTACGTGGAAAGAAGCCCTCTGACCTGCGTTTTTGGAGAGCTGTGCGATGTTCTTGCCTCCAACCAGCCATCCAGTGATTTGCTCGTTGCCAACCTGCGACCAACCTTAGCCATCCGACCCTGTCCAGTCGCTAGATACTACCACTAGCCTCTAGGCACAGCCCAATAAGCACCGACCTCCAGCTGTGTCCTCCTGCCAGATCTGCGCACTGCTGACCTTCACCCTCCTGCGAAAAACCTCACTCCGACGCCAAGCAGTGATCCAATAGAGAGTTGGGGTTTCACCTACCAATTAGAACACTGCCCGAATCATATTCAAGCACACTCTGACTAAATACAAGGAGTGATTACCGCGACTAGAAGACACTCTTATAGGTCCTCCTACAATTTTTACCGTTGTAACCTCCACCACCACTCTATTCTGCTACAATGACAGGCAGAGAAGAAAGGAATCTTACCAAGAAGGTGAAACCAGACCCGGTGATTTCGGATTCCCCCATTAAGAACAAAACGGACATGGCGGCCACGATGGAAATGATCCTTAAGAAACTGGCAGACCTCCATGACATCTCTAAATCTACCAAGGCTAACACTGACTCCATGCAGCTCGAGCTCACAGCGATTAGAGCCGACATGAGCACACTGAATACAGGATTGGGGGTGGCCAAACAACGCATTAGCGACGTGGAAGACCTATCACGACAATCAGGCACAAAAATCCAACGCCTAGAGAATATCACTGACGCTCTCAGACGTCACAACGCTGAGTTGGAGGATCGGAACAGAAGGGGGAACATTAGAATCTTTGGCGTACCGGAGAACTCTGAAAAGGACGCAGATTCATGCGTGGCCTTCCTGGAATCATGGATCCCCATGATCACCAAAATAGACTTTCCGCACAGCTTCGAACTGGACAGGGCACACAGGATCCCCACCTTCGCTAGTAAACACACTAAAGGCCCCAGGCCGTTGATATGCAAACCGCTCAGGTTCCAGCACGTTAAGATGATCCTCCAATATGCAAGGAAAAACCACTCCATTCTATGGGAAGGCCAAAGAATCATTTTCACGCAGGACTTTTCCAAAGACACGGTGGAAGTTCGTAAAGGTTTTCTTGATCTCCGTGCAAACTCAGATCCAAAAACATCACCTTCTCCTTCGCAGGCCCTGCTAAATTCAAGATCATGATAAATGGCCGCCCCAGATTCTTCACGGACCCCAGAGACCTAGCATGTCACCTCGAAGACCACCCTGCGCAAGAAATGGATCAATCAATCGGACTCTCCAATAAGAGGAAAACGACAACTCTAACCCCTCATGATGAAGCCCATTCGACTCACTGACTTCCTGCTCTAGCTCGATGTGGTTTGCTGTCTGCGGCTCGAGATGTGCCTGACATCAAGAAACTCTTTCCTGTTATCAACCCTCCAACCACGAAGTCCAGCATTCTGCCTGAGTGCTCTCCTGTACCGTGAGTCTATATACTAGGACGGTTGGGCCACCTCAGTGACTTTAGAAATCGGGTTTTGATTTGGAGTCATGCTAATGTTCTGTTTATGCTGTTTTGGTTTCAGCTACTGTATTCTTGTTATAAATAGTGCATCTACCGCAAACCAAACGAGGCTCTGACTACCTAGCCCTATAGTTCATATCAACACCATATCAATGCCTAGGTCTGGATAGCCTAATAGACTCATTATTTTGCTCAGATACTAATTAGAGCCAATGGGCTCACTCGATAGGATCCAATCGTAGCCCTACCAGCCGTTTTGGTTATTGGTTCAGATGACTTCGTGTAGGTTACTCCGGTTCTTGCAGCGGGACTTAATCCTGCCCAATTGCTTCCAATACTGGGACTGTTACTATGTTAGTGTTACTGTTACTCCTGTTCTACCTAGCAAGGTACTGCCGTCGTACTCCCTACGTACGTATTTGGGGGGAGGGGAGGGAGGGGGGGAGGGGGGAGACATTGGGTGAAACTGGGTGGGAGGGAGGAACAGGGGATTAAGAAGATTCAGAGATCAAGAGATTTTACCTACATTTTGTACTGCCTTTTCCTTATGTTTGTTTCTTGCAGGTACAGCATTCACTTTTTTTGAATCCTTCACCCTTTACTTAAAGTTGCATCTCCTTACACTGAATTATGCAGGCTACCCACACTGAATACAATGAGTCAAGGTCTACATCCGCCGCCCAAACCGCGCGGGCAACTCACGACACCCCGCACACCAAGCGTCTTTTCACCAGCTCACTACTTAGCGATTAAGGATCACACCGATGTCTAGCACCAAATCATTAGCAGAAGACCTTAATATAATCTCCTTGAATGTCAAAGGACTTAACCACCCAGTCAAAAGAAGGAAAATATTTGACTACCTCGCTAAAACAAAAGGGAACATCATTTTACTTCAGGAAACTAAGCTGTCTGAGGAAGACTTGAGTTTTCTGAACATACACTGGTTGTCACACGTACTGAGCTCCCCTGCGACACACAAAAAAGGCAGAGTAATTACTCTCTTAGCGAAAAAATCCAACTTGACACTAGTCTCACACACTCATGACACGGAAGGAAGACTATCAGTGACCCACCTCCTAATGGAAGATGACCCCATACACGTGATGAACATCTACGGCCCCAACTCTGTTGACCCTAAATTCTGGGACTCGGTCTCTCGCTCATTAGAACACATTCCACAAGACGACCTACTGATAGTGGGGGCGACTTCAACCTACCCCTGGACCCAATATTGGACAGACAATCCAAATGCGCATTCCACTCTTCCCGTTCACATGAAGCCCTCTTACGCCTTTGCGAGCGATACTGCCTAAAGGATTCCTGGCGCCTCCAAAACCCTGATGGGAGGGACTATACCTTTTATTCCGCCCCACACAAATCATACTCACGCATTGATTTTATCCTAATTTCAAGCTCCTTCACACACCTGATAGAGGAAACTGAAATAGCCCCTAAATTATTATCTGATCATGCCTGTATCCGCACCAAACTTGCGGGATCCCGTTCGATCCTTCCCGCTAGGAGATGGCGATTTAATGAGGAAACCCTATCTTACCCCACCAACAAATTTCTCATAGCAAACGCCATTGAAGAATTCTTATTATTAAATGATGTTCAGGACATTGCACCTAACTCCTTATGGGACGCACTTAAGGCCACGATCCGAGGGGTCATCATCAATATCAGAGCCAAAGCTAACAAAACATTAAATAAGGACCTAGAACAACTGGATCAACAGATCGGGTTCCTAGAGTCCCGCCACAAATCCAATCCCCTCGACGCCAAGTCTCTAGACCTATTGACCAAAAAGAAATATGAATACAACACCATCACTAGTATGAGAGCGGGTGTATGGATCAACCGTTTCAATGCCCTAAAATTATGTGAGGGAAACAAAGCAGGTAAACTCCTTGCTTCCTACCTCAAACATAAACAGAAGCTAGCTACCATATCCTCAATAAAAGACTCCGCAAATAACACCCACACCAGACAGTCCAAAATCCTAGACACATTTAATGCCTTCTATGAAGATCTCTATAAAAATGATAAACCACTAGACATGGCAGCCTGCACCGACTATCTTGAGTCCCTACAACTCCCCAAATTGTCTGAAGTCGATAAGTCTCAGCTAGGGTCTCCCATCACAAGCGCAGAGATTACAGCAGCCATCAAAACATTGAAGAGCAATAAGGCCCCAGGGCCAGACGGCTTTTCTGCGGCCTTCTATAAAGCCTTTACTAACCAACTCAACCCCGCACTCCAAACCCTTTTCAATTCCACAGCGAACAGTGGAAGCATTTCCCCTTCGATGAGTGAAACCACGATCATAGTTATCCCCAAAAAGGGAAAAGACCCTCTCCAAACCAAGAATTACCGCCCCATCTCTTTGATAAATCTTGATTGCAAGATTTATGCCACAATTTTAGCGAACAGATTAAATTCCTTCCTCCCAAAACTGATTAGCCCGGCACAGGTTGGTTTCCTGAAACATCGGATGTCGAACAACAATACCAGACTACTGTGTCACCTACTGGAGAAAGCTAAGAACTCTCCCTCCCCGATGTAGCGATAACCTTAGATGCTGAAAAGGCCTTCGATAAGGTTTCATGGTCTTTTCTCCAACAATGTATGCATACTTTCAACCTCGGCCACTCCTTTATGAAAATGGTGAAGGCCCTATACTCCTCCCCATCAGCTAGAATAGCAATCAACGGTACCCTTTCCAACCCGTTTCGACTCTACCAGGGCACCAGACAGGGCTGCCCGCTCTCCCCAGCACTTTTCCTCCTGGCCCTTGAACCCCTCCTAACTGATATCAAGCGTAACAAAGACATTGCGGGCGTTTCTTTCGGAGACACTCAAGTAAAGTTAGCAGCTTACGCTGATGATATCTTAATCACAACAGAAGACCCCACAAAATCCATTGCTGGACTCATGTCCCCAATCGGTAAATACTCAACCCTTTCAGGTTATAAATTAAATAAAGACAAATCCGAAGTCAAACCCCTAAATGTCCATACCACCAAGGAGGTCCTAGGTGACTCGGGACTAGCATGGCAAACGGATGTTATTAAATACTTGGGGATAGAATTTACTGACACCCTTCTGAGCACACTCAGACACAATGAGACCACTACCCTTGCAAAATCAAACGACTCCTTGATGGTTGGTCCCCCGTTTTATTACATGGTGGGGTCGGGTGGAAACCATAAAAATTATAGTATCCCCTTTAGTCAACTATCTCAGCGCAATGCTACCCCTTATCTTCTCCAAAGACTTCCATAACAAACTGGACAAAATGCTTTCCTCCTTCCTTTGGCAGGGTAAAAAAGCCAGAATTAGTCTGAAGAAAGTACGTTTAGATAAGAGCCTGGGAGGTGTAAACCTGGCGGACTTTAAGCTATATCAAACCGCCTTTCTGGCCAGACAGGGTTCATATTGGATAACGCCACAGACGGACTACACCCCGGTGTGGCTTACCGTGGAAAGATCCCTTCTCCAAGGCCTCGACCCCTCCGCCCTTCTCACCATTAAACTTCGCCCCACCCTAGGCTCAGGCCCCATCTTTAAGAATACCAAAACGGCCCTACTTCAAGTGAGCAAACACTTACCACACCAATTCCGGAAGTCAAAATGTGAATCGCTCTGGCAGAACAACACCTTAACATATAAAGGGAAGCCACTGCATAATACCACATGGATAGCAAAAGGTATACACTTCCCTCACCAACTCTTTGAGGGCTCGTCACCGCTCTCCTTTAATGAACTACAAAATAGATATCAACTCCAACACATAGAATTCTATAACTTCTTACACATCAAAGTAGCACTCACAAAGGCAGACTTGCGTGATCTCACCCCCTCCCTCCCTGGCTTCCTCACCACGCTCAATAGACTTGGCCATCAAGTTTCGAGAATCTACAAATGAATCCGCCCACAAAGGTTCACCTTAACTAACTCCCTAAGGCTATTTTGGGACTCTTATTCGTCCACACCAACTTCAGAAATAGAGTGGGCCAAGACTTGGGAATCCATCACACGACACAAAATCAGCCCTACTCTCTCCCAAACTAAGTTCTGGCTACTCCACAAAGCCTTTTGGACACCTAAGAGACTCTTCCTACATAACATTAGGGACGACGATACCTGCTGGAATTGCAGAGAAGAAGGCGGGGACCTCGAATACTTAATATTTAAATGCCCATGTGTCACTACCTACTGGGACAGAATCTTTGATCTCATCACCAAAGTCTTACATATCTCGCTCCCGAGAGAATTCTCAACCCTCGTGTTGGGATTTACCAAAGCCGTCAAACTCAATGATAATGACAAAGCCCTACTTGACCTACTACTGACGGCGGCGGTTAAGGTCATACTGAATAATTGGAAGGACACGAGTAAAGCCTCTTTCCCCCATTGGCTTAACTGGATCTCCAATCTCAGAGGAGCCGATAATATAGCCCTTGCCTCTACCCCTTGGCGCCCCCCACATAGGAAACTCTGGACCTCACTGGATGAATACTTTGACTTACACAAGCCACCATGATTGCCTGTTGAATTTACGCGCCACTTCTCTAGACAATCAGCCAGTATTACCTCAAGGTTAATCTTGGTGCGCTAATGCTAGATTCTATTCCCTACAGGATTTCATAAACCTCTGACTCCGGGACTGTTGTTAATAGGTTAATATGATAATTGGACTTTCTTGCAGACTTACCTTCATATCAGTGAATTGATGCAACGTACTTATGTATATTTCCTTATGTATATTTTCTTATGTATATTTTCATATGCTTCTTTTATGTACACCACCATTGTGTACTCTTTTATGTCCTTTATGTACCCTTTTACTTCGTGTTTATGACTGCATTACATGGCTGATAACTTCTTAAACTCCCAATAAAAATTTGTGAACTTAAGAAAAAAAGAGTGTATCATGAAAAATTAATGGACACTGCAGTTAGCATGGGAATTGACATTGGCAAATCTAAAGTGTTGCAAAAGCCATAGCGAGCAGAATTCTCTGACAAAGATTTAGAAAACATGAATGTGTCAGGGAGAAAGGTGCAGATAAGAGAATTGCTAAACCTGTTACAAAAATGGGGAGACTTAGAAAAATGGAAAGCCAGGTGGGCTAAGAAAAAGGAAGAGGCTCGCTCAAAACAAATGACTTCTGAATATGTCCTAAAAGAAGCAGAAAAGGTGGAAAAAATATATCCTATGCGAGAAGTACCAGGTGGAGGTTATGTACATGTGCCATGGTCCAGACAGGATATTGTATCCTTTAAAAATGACTTCCCAAAATTGCGCGAAAAACCTGTAGACTGGTACAGGCAGGTCGAAAGATTTGTGAAAGTTTCCAAATGCCTCCTAAAAGATCTAGATGGATTTTTTTACATTGTAGTTCCCGTAGATTTGTGGACAGAATGTAAAATTGCTGTTGATTGGCCTAGTGAAGAATAGCCCAGAGACCCAAAAACATGGGCCCCTTCCGAGGATGTCATGAAGAAATATAATCAGGTGATACTGTACCTGAAAGGAAAGGTGCCTGCAAAGGAGACTGACTGGACTAGGATAGATAGAACCACCCAAAACCGAGATGAAACTGTTCATTCATACTATGAACGTCTGTTACAAGTGTTCAAGACGTACAGTGGGCCGGACAATATCGAAATGAAAGACATGACCCATTTCATTTATAGATTCGTGTAAGGGTTATGGCCTGAGATCTCGCAGTGGATCAAAGACAATAAAATCTGTTGGCAGACCAAGCCAATTGAAGAGGTCCTTAAATATGCTAAGTACTGTGAAGATGAGCTAGAAAATAAACGAAAAGAGCTGAAAGAAAAGGTCATGTGGGCACAGGTAAAATTAGCAGAGCACCAAGTACAGCAGTTAAGCAAAATGACTAGTAACCAGAGTCAGGGAACCGGAAATGGGGGAAAGCCAAGGGGAAAAATGAGTAGAGAGGAGGCAAAGGAAAAGTTCCCATGCCACAGGTGCGGAAAGTTGGGACACTGGAAGGACGAGTGTAAGGCTGTGCGGAGTGGTAATGTACAAATTAATGATTTTAATCCACAGACGCAGAATGAGGTGACACGGAAGACCCGGCGGCAGGTAAAGCAGAATCAGTCGCCTCATGCACCTATGCCAAATTATAGGAGCAAAGCACAACAGAGTGTAGATACCACAAATTGAGAAGGAAGGGAGAATAGAGATACAGCGACTTCACAATTTCTGTTAAACAACACATTCCTCTGTGACGAACCTTACTGACGGTGCCTGAGGGGGGAGGACGAGGAGTGCGTGCTTGGTGCCTCCTTGCCGGTGGACCAGTCAGGGCCATACATTGAAGGAAAGGTTGAAGGAAATGATGTCACCTTTCTGTTGGACACTGGTGCTACCCGGTCTACTGTGAGAAAAGCAGACGTACCTAACCTACCCCTCTCGGGAGAAGCGATCCAAGTAGTGGGCGTTTCTAAGAAACAAATTAGTACCCCAGTTACAGAACCCATAGAGGTTAGAATCGGCAATTTTAAAGAAATGCATAGATTTGTTGTCTGTGATTGAAGTCCTGTTAACCTACTAGGGCGAGATTTGTTGTGCAAAATGAGTTGTACCATCTTTTGCACTCCAAATGGTGTTGAAATTCAAACCCCAGATGAAGACGGAATTTACAAATTAATGTTAGCAAGACCAGAGACAGAAATTAAAAGGCTGACAATACAAGACTTTCCGGAAGAACTCCAACAGACAGTAAAACCGGAGGTATGGGATTTTACTGGAAAAGACGTAGGATTAATGACAAATGTTGACCTAATTAAAATAGCCATAAAGGAAGATGCAGTTTACCCAAATACTCAACAGTACAAAATGAGTGCAGAAGTAAAAGCAGGGGTTGCTGTCGAAATAAAACGATTGTTGGAAGCAGGCATTTTGCAGGAAGTATTGAGCAGTACTTGAAACTCTCCCATAATTGGCATAAAGAAACCGAGTGGTAAGTATAGGGTCGTACAGGACTTGCGCAAGGTTAATAAGATTGTTGTTCCTTGCTGCCCAGTCGTGCCAAATCCTGCAGTGATTTTATACCAAATACCGTGGAATGCCGGATGGCTTACAGTTATTGACCTATGTCATGCATTCTTTTCGATTCCATTACACCCAGACAGCAAATTTATTTTCTCATTTTAATTCGACAGTCATGTCTACGTCTGGAATCGTGTTCCTCAGGGGTACACAGAGAGTCCTTAAATTTTTAATCAAATTCTGAAGGAATGCCTTGAATCTTTGATATTGCCCGGAAAATCAGTCCTGGTGCAATACATAGACGACCTCTTGGTGACGTCTAAAAGTCGGAAAGACTGTGTTGTTGACACCATTGCATTACTGAACCATTTAGGTGAAGGAGGACATAAAGTGTCACCAGATAAATTACAGTTCTGTACTTCACCAGTGAAATATCTGGGGCACCAGATAGAAAGCGGTGTCAGGAAAGTTACCACAGAGAGAATTACAATAATTCAAAACATGGAGTTGCCCAACACTCAGAAAGAAATCAGAATGTTTCTTGGAGTTGTTGGTTACTGCAGGCAGTGGACTGTGGGATTTGCAGTCCTAGCAAGACCACTGGTAAAAATGAGAAAGAAAGGAGCCAAGGACCCAGTGGAGTGGGATTACGAAAGCATGACTGCCTTTGTAAAATCACGAGAATGCCTGTGTACAGCTCCTGCATTAGGAATGCCTGACTATTCGAAAGAATTTGCATTGTTTTGTGACACATGAGACCATTGTGCACTTTCAGTCCTGACCCAAATTCATGGCTTAACAAGACGTCCAGTGGCAAATGTTTCTTCCACATTGGACCCAGTGGCAGCTGCATTACCTGGATGCCTGAAAGCAGTAGCTGCAACATGCATGAGTAGTGAGCAGAGCAAATCCATCATTATGGGACATCCTGTAACTGTGTATGTTCCACATGCAGTTGTAATTTTGCTGACAAGAACAAAAACCCAGTATCTCACACCTAGTCGGCTGACTAAGTATGAGAGAATCCTTGTAGGTGCAGGAAACGTAACCATTGCCAGATGTAATATCTTGAATCCAGCTACCCTGCTACCAAATTCACTCTCAGCAGAAGTAAAGGGAGAAGTTGAACATGACTGCATTGATCTGACCGAGTTTAGTACAAAATCACGCCCAGACATAAAAGAAGAGCCCTAAACTAACACAGAATTTGAGCTGTTTGTAGATGGCTCTTGTATGAGACATGAGGACGGAGGCCTAAGTGCTGCTTACTCAGTGTGCACTTTGGGAGGTCCAGTTGAAGCATCCTATTTACCTGGAGTCAAGTCTGCACAAGTAGCTGAATTGGTTGCATTGGCAAAAGCATGTAAATTTGGAAAGAACTGGAAAGTAATCACATATACAGACAGCCAATATGGTTATGGAGTTGTGCATGACTTTGGCCAATTGTGGATGCAAAGAAAGTTTCTGACTTCTTCGGGTACTCCCATTAGAAATGGAAATTATGTACAAGATTTACTGGAAGCAATCCAGTTACCAAAAGAATTGGCTGTGGTCAAGTGTGCTGCTCACAAATCTGGCAATGACAAAGTGACAGCAGGTAATCGGTATGCTGACCAGTTAGCCCAACATTGTGCAAAATACTAAATGGCTATTAATAAGAAGGTTGGGGTGAACGGAAACAGCTGCCAACTTATGATACTAGAAGGAATAAATACATGGGAAGAAGTGAGAGATTCACAGGACACAGCAGAGCCAAAAGAGAAGGAAAATTGGAAGAAATTTGGTTGTCAGAAAAGGGTTGAAGATGGTGTCATTGTTTACCTTGATGGTATGCCTGTGTTTCCAGACTGTCTGCTTGCTCCTATGGCTAGGTTGATACATGGAGACACACATTTGGGAAGAGATGCTATGATACGCATATTTAGACAAGCATGGTTCAACTCGAAATTCAGAAACATAGCAGAGGGGGAGACGCGCGAGCGCGTCAATCAAGATGGCCGCCGCCACCGGAGCTCCGTGAGCACCACAGCCCATAAATCCATTTTAACGACGAATTTGGCACAGAAAGTCGGCGAAAATACCGGCGCTTGTCTCCCTACACTGCTCCTTACCTGTGGAGTCTTTTCTGAAGCATTTCGTCGACGGGGGTGATTTTGCTGACTTCCTGGTTCCTGCTCCCAGCTTCACTTGAAGGTACTGCCGGCTCTGATTGCCTGGGGGCGGAGTAACTTCTATGACAGAGCTAGGCTTGGGCCTAGCCACGCCTCCAGTCTAATTTAGCTGCTGCACCTGCTGTTTTACAGAGTTTTTTGACGTGTTTGTCCCTATTTACGTCATTTTCATGATTTTTTAGGTGAATTTGCTTCATTCTGTTATTTCTACGTAGTAGTGAATATTTTTTCACCTCAGAATGGATTCTAAACAATCCACTACTAATAAAAGAAAGCAGCAGGTCTCTCCTCCTCCAACTAAATCTAAGGTGGTGGAGTCCTCAGAACCTTCTCTTACGCTAATTTTGGAAGAAATTAAAGCACTACGTTTGTATACTGACACTATTGCCTCAGAAGTCAAAAATGTTCGGAAAGATATGGCTTCCATTTCAATGAAAGTCTCTGACAATGTCATCAAAATTCAAAATAATAAAAACAAGTTAGACGCTTTTACTCCTTTAATGGCCAAAATTGTTCCAATGCATACTCAATTGTTGGACTTGGAAAATCGCAATAGGCAATACAATCTTCGCATTTTTAATTTGCCTGAAGATGTTGAAGGGACCAACTGCCGACTCTATCTAGAATCTCTTCTGCCTGGTCTTTTGAATATTAAATTCTCTGAAAAATTTGAGATTGATAAAGCCCATAGAGTCCCATCGCATCGGAACCCTCGACATACTAAGCCAAGGCAAATGATATTTAAGGTGCTGCGCCATCATCATTTGGTTCTCATTCGAAAAGCTGCGAGAGAAATTCCATCGTTATTGGTGAATGGAACCAAAATATTTATTCTTCAGGATTTTGCTAAAGAAACTGTGGCTATTCATAAAGAGTTTTCTTCTCTTCGTCCACAACTGAGGAGCCTTGGTTCCAAATATGGACTGTTTGACTGTTTGATCCCTCTACAATGCGTGTGTGGAAAGACAATGTCTCCAAGTCTTTTCAACGCCCAGAAGATCTCCGGCTATTCATTGATCAACAATTCCCCCCACCCATGGATACGCAGGATCCTAATTCTTGAATTAGTATCGCCTGACTTCGTGTGTCACATTTCTGCATAATTTTCTTCATGGGCTCCAACGGTACTGGCCATGCTTGAGGAACAGGTGTGCGTTTCTTTCTCTTTATTCATGTTTCTTGTTTGTTCCTTTCTCTCTCTTTTTTGTTTTTTCCCTTCCTATTCTCCACATAGAATTACTCTGTTAACTTATCTTTTTCTTCCTCCTTCTTGTTCTGATTTCCTTCTTTCCTTCCTCTTAAATCTCAATGGCTACTATTCATAATATTAAAGTTGTTTCTCTAAATGTAAAAGGTTTACGACATCCAGTAAAACGTACCAAGATTCTGGATTATTTAGGTAGTTGCAAGGCTGATATTTGTTTTGTTCAAGAAACGCATGTTGAAGATAACGTTTTACAATATATGAACAAAAAGTGGGTAGATTGTATTGTCTCTTCACCTGCTAGAAGTAAAAAGAATGGGGTCGCTATTTTCTTTGCTAAGAGATTACATTGTCAAATTCTTAGCAAGATTTCAGATTCTGAAGGTAGATATATTATTGTGAAAATCAAAATACATGACACTATTTTCTTTTTGTTTAATGTTTATGGTCCTACAGCAGATGACCCTGCTTTTTGGACTACTGTTACAACTGAAGTTTTAAAGTTGGGAAAAGTTCCCTTGTTTTTTGGTGGAGATCTTAATGTTTTTGCAGACCCCTTGCTAGATAGATTATCTACCTCTAGGTTTCGACCTTCTAAGACTTTCCATGCCTTTAAGACTTTTCTTCATACCACCAGGTTAGCTGACATTTGGAGGCTACACTACCCCACTGGTAAGGAAGTTTCCTTTTTCTCCAATCCTCATAATTCTCATTCCAGAATTGATTATTTTTTACTTTCCCCCTCTCTCATTCAATTTGCAAATACTCCTACCATTGGTACTATTGACGTATCAGACCATGCCCTGATTTCTTTTGTTTTGAATGTTTCGTCTTCTTTTGCTAAGCAATCTAGATGGCGTATGAACACTGACATTGTCCTTAATGGCACTCACAAACCCAAGTTGTTGCAAGCGATTCAAGATTATTTTACATTTAATCCGGAAGACTCTACTTCTGTTATCAATCGGTGGGATGCTTTTAAAGCTTATATCAGAGGTTCTACAATTTCTATTATGGCACATGAGAATAAGAAATGTAATTCTAATATCACATCTTTAGAGAAACAAATAGCTAATTTTGAACGTTTATTTATTACTTCTAATGATCACCAATATAAACTTAAATTACAAAAACTTAGATATGAATTTAATGCTATTCTTAGTACTAGGGCTGGGGTCCAGCTTTCTAAATCCAATGCTAGATTCCGTTTTAATTCCAATAGGTCTGGTAAACTCCTTGCTAATTATTTACGAATTAAAAAGTATAAAACTCAGATCACTTCCATTCAAGGTCCTCAAGGTAATATCACACTTTCCCACAATGATATTGTTCAAGAATTTTTACATTTTTATTCCACTCTGTATAATAAACCAGATTTTTGTGATGAATCTCTAATTGATGCTTTTTTAAATTATTCTAATTTACCTCATATTTCTCCCTTGGATAAACTTGGATTGGATTCCCCTATTACTACTGATTAAATACTTATTGCTATCAAATCACTTCCTAAAAATAAATCTCCTGGTCCTGATGGCATCCCGGCCAAATTTTATAAAGAATTTCAACATCATCTATTGCCTTATTTGTACCAGATTTTTTCCCACTTTTGTTCCATAGGTGCCATTTCGGGTTCTTTTTCCGATGCCCTAATTGTTGTACTTCCAAAACCTGATAAAGACCCTACCCTTGTCTCCAATTACCGTCCCATTTCGTTGATTAATCAAGACTGTAAATTATATGCTAAAATCCTTGCCTCTAGACTAGCTCCTGTCCTTCACTCTATTATCCACCCTGACCAATCTGGCTTTATCAAAAATAGATATTCTGCTAATAATACTAGAACATTATTACATATCATTGAACAAAGCCCTACTCTCCTTGTCCCTGCTGGTGTTATGGCATTAGATGCTGAAAAAGCTTTTGATAAAATCCATTGGCAGTTTTTATTTAAAACTTTATTATCTTTTAATTTTGGTCCATCCTTTTTTCGTATGATTTCCGCTTTATACTATGCTCCCACTGCTCGATTATTTATTAATGGTCAAATTTCTAATCAATTTCCCCTTTTTAGAGGTACGCGTCAGGGTTGTCCCTTATCCCCCCTTTTATTTTTGTTGGGAATTGAACCATTTCTTAATTTCATTCGTAATTCTGAACATATTCATGGTATTACCATTAAAAATGTTACTGTCAAAACTTTGCCATATGCTGATGATGTGTTATTATTTATTAGTAATCCTGCTTCGTCTGTACCATTTTTGCTTGATGTTATTTCTAAATATTCAGCTGTATCAGGATATAAATTAAATGTTAGCAAAACTGAGTTTTTTCCTTTAAATATGCTTTGCACTCCTGATATGTTACCTTCACAGGATATTGTTTGGCAATAAAGTAAGTTAAAATACCTTGGTATATTATTTTCATCATCCTTGCCTGCTACCTTGAAACTAAACAGTGATTTCATTCTTGATTATATAAAACAAAAAACCTCCAAATGGTCTTCCCTTCATCTTTCCTGGTGGGGAGAATGGAATCTATTAAAATGAATATTGCCCCGAAAATATTTTATTCTCTTGCAATGTTACCAACTCAATTTCCACTCAAAATTTATAAAGCTATTGATAAACTATTATCTAAATTTCTTTGGAATAATAAACCTCCTCGTATCGCTTATAAAAAATTGAAAATTCCTAAATGCCAAGTTGGTTTTGCCCTACCTGATTTCCATTTATATCATAAAGCATTTATCTTAAAACAGTTCTCGTTATGGTTTAATGTCTCACCTATTGCTAATCCTCCTATTTGGTTTCATATTGAAACTTCCCTTGCTAAACCTTTTCCTTTGCCATCCTTATTAACCATGTCCCCTACCTCTAAGATTGTACATTCTTCGTCCATAATGTTAAGGGTTTGTTAAGCGCGACAGCTGCCCCAGCAACGGGGCGTCCCGGCGCTAAGAACCATAGCACAACCTACTGGGGTGAGGGAGGGGAGAAGGGACCTACCAACATGTAAAAAGGTGAGTTTTAATAACTTTGCGGAGAGTGAGTAGGTTGTCGATGCAGCGGATGTGGAGGGGTAGGGAGTTCCATAGTTTTGCCGCCCGGAGTCTGAAGGAGCGACCTCCGATGCGGCTGAACTTTGTGCGGGGGACCACTGCTAAATGTTGACCTATGGAGCGCAGGTTGCGCTGGGGGGTATATGGAGTAAGCAGCGATTGGAGGAGTTCAGGGCCCTCCGCATTCAAGATTTTAAAAGCAGTGGTGAGGGCCTTAAATTGAATGCGAGCTTCCACCGGAAGCCAGTGTAGTCTCTGGATGGTGCCTCTAGCGGAGCACCTTCTGGGGAGGCCTACAATTGCCCTGGCCGCAGAGTTCTGTATTCGCTGGAGCCTAGTTGTTTCGGCTTTGTTAGCGCCTAATAGTAGTACGCTCGCATAGTCCAGTCAGGACAGGATGGTGGCTTGGACAATGAGCTGCCGTGTTTTGGGATCAAAAAAGCCTAGAATGGGATGCAGGCTTCTCAGCAACCCAACGCATGTAGCTGCTACCTTTTTGGTGTGGGTTTGGTAGTTAAGTGCGGAATCCAGCCATACTCCTAAGTTTTTGACTAGGGATTTGGGAGGGGGGGTAGGTCCTAACAGGGGGGGCCACCAGTGGTCACTCCCGTGACTGGGGTTCTTACCCAGGAGTAAAACCTTGGTTTTTCCTGCATTCAGCTGTAGGCAATTTTCAGTCATCCAGGTGGCAACAGCGGCCAGCCCATCCCTAAATTTTGTTGCCGCGGTAGAGGGCATTTCAGTGAGGGTGATAACTAGCTGTGTGTCATCGGCATACGACACCAGCGTGAGGTCCCATTCTTTGGTCACTGCCGCCAGGGGCTGCATGTATAGATTAAAAAGGGACGGACTGAGGGCAGAGCCCTGTGGTACTCCTTGGTTAATCTCATGAGAATGGGAGATGAATGGGGGGGCTGACACACGAAAGGATCTGCTCGTGAGGAATGATCGAAACCATTCTAGTGCCCTATCCCTAATCCGAATGCCCTCCAAACGGCTCAACAGGATATCATGGGACACCGTGTCAAAGGCCGCGCTGAGATCCAGTAGTATCAGCGCAGCACTCTGACCGGCGTCCATGATCATCCTAAGATGTTCGGTGGTGGAGAGGAGGGCGGACTCCGTACTGTGTCCAGGCCTGAACCCGTGTTGGGAAGGGTTATTTTCGGCCATATGGGCAGTGAGTACGGTGGTCGCATGGGCTTCTGCCAGTTTGGACACCCAGGGGAGCAGTGAGACGGGCCTGTAATTTTCCGGCTTTGTGGGGTCCAGAGTGGGTTTTTTAATAATGGGGGTAATCCAGGCCTGTTTCCAACATGTGGGTACTATGGCAGATGAGAAGGAAAGATTAAGGAGCATGGCCAGAGAGGGAAGAAAAAAGTCCAGGTAATCCAGAAACTGGGCTGGTCTCATGGGATCTGAGGGGGCGCCGGATTTCACCTTTCTGCAGAGTTTAACTAGATCCTCGTGGGAAATGGGCGGCAGATAAGTGAGCCCGGGGCCTTTGCTAGGGACCTGGAGAGGGTTGGCAAGAACAGAGGATTTCTGTGAGAAGGTGTTATAGATCTTTCTCACCTTTTCTGTAAAGAAAGTGGCGAGGTCCTCACACTGCTGAGTGGAGGAAATGCCTGAGGCAGGATTGCTGCCGTTTTGTAATTTTTGGACCAATTTGAAGATTGTTTTTGTGGGGTTGGGGCTGGAATCAATTTCTTTGGCGTAGAAGGACGCACGGGCAGTGCGTATGGCTTTATGGTATCGCTTGAGTGTGGTCAAGTAGGACGCTTTGTCCTTGTCCCTATACTCCTTCCTCCAGTTGCGCTCCATTCTTTTACATTCTTTTCTAAGAATTTTTAGGTTGTCGTCATACCATGGGTTCGAGGGGGTGTTCCGTCCTCTCGTCCATTTCGCTGGAATGATGGTATCGAGACCTTTGGTGATCCATTCCTGAAAGGCGGTATATGACGTGTTAATGTCATTCGTGATTTCAAAATTAGGTTCTCCTAAACTGGCAGGCAGGTTTATGTTTTGGAGCTTGTGCCAGGGCCGTTTAAGGCAGGCGGTGGACGATGTCCTATTTGGTTGAGTAGCTGCCGGAATCGCGAAAGAAACAAGGAAGTGGTCCGTCCATCCCATAGGAGTAGGAGGATCGGCTTTGGCTTCCAGAATATTCGTGAAAACCGGGTCGAGTAAGTGACCAGCCGAGTGTGTAGAGGATTGTATGATAGGGGTCAGCTGCAAGGCTGTTAGGTCCGCTAACAGACTGCTAATGGTCAGATCCGAAAAGGCATCAAAGTGGAAGTTTAAATCCCCCAAGATCGTGAAGTTAGCGGAGCTTGTGACCAGGGCATGGGCTATTTCTAAGAGTTCCTCAATGAATTTCGAGGAGGGGCCCGGAGGTCTATAGATAAAGAGGCCTGAGAGGGAGAAATAAGGGCTCATGGTGATTTTAAACCGTGCGCCTTCACAGCCCGTAATGTCTTCCTTTACAAAAGTGCAGGTGTAAGGTGTTCTATAAATGACGGCGATGCCGCTACCCCTCGATCCTCTATTGATGGAGGTCATAGAGACCCCATCTGGTAGAGTTAGGTTGGGGATGCTGGTTAGATCGTCCGTGAGCCAGGTTTCACATAAGAATAATATGTCCGGGTTCTCGTCTGTTAGTAAAGTATGTATCTCCGCATGGTGTTTAACCAGGGACCTGACGTTAAGCTGAGCGATTAAAAGCGATGAAAGGTTCTTTCTAGCGGTTCTGTGACAGAGTAGTCTCGGCGCAGGTATGAATAGGCTACAGGAGTTACATTGGAGAGCAGTCTGTCCAATGCATCCCTCCAACTTGTCGCATCGTCGGTTCGAGTTAAGAGCAAGAAGATGATTTTTGTCATAATAGTATGTCGTCCGAGTATTTTGGGCAGGGGGGGTAGCGAGAGGCGATGACTTGGCGATGACGGGCGAAGACGGGCTTGCCTTAGGCGCGCCTTCGTCGCGCAGACGGCGCGCCCGCTGCGCCCGTCCGCTGCGCGTATGGTGTAGACACATACTCTTATGAGAGAGAAAAAAGTTAGGGGGGGCGTGGCCTCCAAGGGGGCGTGGCCTATCGGCACGCCGGCAATGGCGCTGTGTTTGTTTGGGCGTTCGCTGACAGAGCGAGGGCAGCTGTGCGAAGTTCTTTTGGACAGAGTCCAGTGAGGCCAAGTGAGTAGTGCTCTTAAAATCAGTATTAAAATCTCAAGTGACACAAACAATTTTTAAAAGCAATTTAGCGGCTATCTCCCGGCTTTCCGCCTCAGGAGTTGCGAAGGTTCTGACAGGTGGCGCTTGTAATCAGCGGTTATATACCTGTATTGAGGGAGGGGACGTGGCCACCAAGGGGGCGTGGCCTATCGGCACGCCGGCAATGGCGCTGTGTTTGTTTGGGCGTTCGCTGACAGCGCGAGGGCAGCTGTGCGAAGTTCTTTTGGACAGAGTCCAGTGAGGCCAAGTGAGTAGTGCTCTTAAAATCAGTAGTAAAATCTCAAGTGACACAAACAATTTTTAAAAGCAATTTAGCGGCTATCTCCCGGCTTTCCGCCTCAGGAGTTGCGAAGGTTCTGACAGGCGGCGCTTGTAATCAGCGGTTATATACCTGTATTGAGGGAGGGGGCGTGGCCACCAAGGGGGCATGGCCTATCGGCACGCCGGCAATGGCGCTGTGTTTGTTTGGGCGTTCGCTGACAGAGCGAGGGCAGCTGTGCGAAGTTCTTTTGGACAGATTCCAGTGAGGCCAAGGGGGGTATCAAATCCTCAAGATTCATTTTTAATGATTTGGGCTCTAATTTTGCATCTCCTTTACTTTCTACGGTGCATTTGTCCTTATGGCATAGTGCTTTAATAAAATTAAACAGAAATGTTTCTTTTTAGTCTTCATGGATTGCTACGGGTATTTTCTTTCTTAAAGATGTTTTCTTAAATGATGCCTTTATTCCTTTTGCTCAACTCCAATTAAAATTCAATTTACCAATGTCCGACTTGCTAAAATACCAATTCCTCTGTAATTCCATTTTAGATTCTTTCCCAGATGGTATCCCGTCTATGTCCTCAGCTGATTTGTTAATTTATATCAAAACTGTTTCTGTATCTTCAAAGGCAGTCTCTGTATTTTATAAAAAACTTACTTCTTCCTTAGGTTCCAACGTTGATATAATTTCCACTTTTTGGAATGCTGAACTATCCATTTCCCTATCAACTGATACATGGTCATTAATTTGGACCAATAGTATTTCTGGATGGTTACCAGTTTCGCTTTATCAAACTAATGCTTATGTTTTGTTTAATTCTTTATGGACTCCAGTACGTTTATTTAGGGCCAACCTATTACCATCAAACTTATGTTGGCATTGTAATTTACATCCTGGCTCTTTACGTCACATGTTATTTGATTGTCCTATTATTATGAAATTTTGGTCTGATGTATGGAATGTGATATTGAAAATTTTGCCTATTTCTGATATGCTTTCGTATAAATTGTTAATATGTAAATCAGTTGTATTGGCTACTCCTCTTGAGGATGCTCAAGCAAAGTTATTTAATTTTTTGGTTTCGACAGCGCTAAAATCAATTTTTTTTTGTTGGAAGGATGCTACTTCCCTTTCTGTTCATGCTTGGTGGTCCTGGATTATCTTTACAAGAAGAGGTGCTCAATTATCTCTACAAGGTGTTCATCATAATTCTCTGCTATTTCAATCCTTTTGGTCTCCTATAGATTCATATATAAAGTTATGATTTTTGCTCTTTCAATGTTATTATGATATTCATTGATTATCATACTGTTTTTGTAACTGTTTATTGGTAATTCTATTTGGTTAATTTATTATGATATGAATTGTATATTGCCCTTTTCCCTTCCTTCCTCCCCTCTGTTTTAAGTTCTCCTGTCATTGACAATGGTACTATGCAATGGATTTATTTCTGACTGCTTATTTACGATTGTCCTTATTTGCTTTCATGTAACTCAATGAATTACCTTCTCAGTTTTCTGTATGTACTTCTGTGTTTTTCCCTCTGTCTAAATTCAATAAAATCATTTTGAACACAAAAAAGAAACATAGCAGAGGCACTCTGCCAAAGGTGTCTGGTCTGTCAACAATTTAACCCAGGAAAGAAAACAGCAGTGTTGCCAGGAAAGATTGGAAAGGCAGAGAGCCCTTTTATACGACTACAACTTGACTCCATTCAATTGCCTCCTTGTCGAGGGATGAAGTACATACTTGTCATTGTCTGCCTGTTTTCAAAATGGGTGGAAGCCTTCCCCACAAGCAGGAAGGATAGCATCACAGTACCTAAACTGTTACTTAGGGAACTTATACCTCGGTATGGTTTTCCAGTGACAATTGAATCAGACAGAGGTAAACATTTCCATAGTGAAGTAATAAATCAAATTTGCGCAGCATTCACAATTACGCAAAAACTGCACTGTGCATATCGCCCAGAGGCTTCTGGAGTGGTGGAACAACTGAATGGCACAATCAAATCAAGATTGGGAAAAATGTGTGAATCAACTCAAATGGAATGGCCAGATGCTTTGCCCCTTGTTTTGATGGGACTTAGAAGTATTCCAGACCGGAACACCGGCTTGAGTCCCCATGAGATACTGATGGGAAGAGCTATGAGGCAAGCATGGGTGTCAGGATACAAACTGATAAGCATTTCTGATGATTTGGGGCTAGAATACTGCAAAGAACTGGCTGACCAAGTGCGTTCTATCTCTCACCAGGTTGGTGAAGACGCTGTTGCCAGACCAGCAACACCAGCACATGATCTGAACCCTGGTGATTGGGTAGTAATAAAGAAGCATACTCGAAAAACTTGTCTTGCACCAAGGTGGGGAAAACCACGACAAGTAATTCTGGTTACCACCACAGCTGTGAAATGTGCAGGAGTGCCACATTGGATCCATGTCAGTCACACGAAGAAAGTGACTGAACCTGAAGAAACTGAGGCTGAAGGTTGTGCAGCTGAAGGGTCGCAAGAACTTGATCCAGGAGTAGCTGAACAGGAACAACCGAGCTCCAGTCAAGATGATTGGGTCCCAGTAATCAACCTGACTGTAGATCCTGTGAGGACAAGAAGACAAACCTATTTAGATAGACAGTTGGAGAGTGAGGACGGGACAGGTGTGGAGGAAGATACTCAGATCATCGAAATACAAATCAAATCTGATACTGAGGAGGATCAGATAGGGAAAGAGCAGGTAATGAACACACCTCCGAGAACTCCAGAGCCAAAAGAGGGACAGAGAGAAATTAGGGCAGATGTTCAAGCGGAAGAAAATCAAAAGTTCGAAGAGCTTGAACAGGACCAGATAGGAATAGACAATTGTGTTCAGGAAAAAGAAAGCGAAACAAACCAAAGCCAAATCCAGCATATACCTGAACAAGGCCAGTTTAGGGACCAGGCAGAAGAAACTGACATAAGACCTGGACCTAGTCAGTTAGGGAGAAACACAGAAGACGATCTTGAAACAAATATGCCACAACTGAATGAAAATAAAAGAGCATTTGAAGAGGGCCAAGAGACAGTGCCAGTTAAAAGACTAAGAAAAGGAGATCAAGTGCCTAGATTTGTTAAAAGACTGAGACTACGACTAAAAACAATCACCGAAGAGCCTGAGCAGGTGAATGAAGTCTCAAGTCAAGCTGAACCGTCTGTGATACAAACCAGAAGAAGGAGTCCCCGAATAAAAAGACTAAATAATAGATATAAAAGCCCTGATTGGACTTATCTTGTGTTGGAAGATTTTGAAAACCTGGAAATAAGTGACGAAAGTGATGAAGAATTGATTACTGACCAGACTAACGAAGAAGTGAGACCGACCTGAAAATCAACACAGGGTAAAGAGACTGTGTAAAGTTACAAAGAGAGGTCGAATCTCCTTTAAGTCAAAATGGCTGATTCTTCTGTTAATGGAAGACCGAAAAGAGGTTCTTTTAAAACATGCTGTAGAGTATGTTTATGTAGTATAGCAATAGTAGTAATACTTTGGATAGGACTAACAATATCTATTCCTTACATGATGAGTAAAGACACAAACCTGTACCCTACTAATCAATTGCCAAAAGACACAGAAGAGCTACAAACTAGAAACACACCACAAAGAGTAGATATACAAGAGAGAGCACTTAGCCTTAGACAAACAAAAGTAGACTTAGAAGCACCAGATGAGGAAGGACTACATTATAATAAAATCAAGAACAGAACTCATTTAAATGTATTTGCAAACCTGTTAGTACATTATGTAGAAGCTATGGAAATAGACGACTGTTATGTCTGCATGAAGCTGCCTACCTCGGTAGCTGAGGGTGTGACATACCACCATCTGCCACTAACGTATGGAATTTCCTGTAGTGTTTTAACCAGCTTATTTTACAAAAGAGGACCATTACAGTATTACTATTCTAATCTAGATGTGATATTTTCTGAACTTCCTGTACGGAGAAACCTAAACCCTGTACATACAACTAGAGATGTAGCAAAATACATGAGTGAATATTTTCTAACTGTAGGAAAAATAAACACAGATGATGCACACAAGGATAACCTAACATGTTTATTACACGAAAAAGAGAATTTTTTTCTGAACATGGTAGAGAAAAGAAGAGAAAGTTTCCAAAAGAAAGCAAATTACAAGAATCAGAAAACTCCTAAATGGGCTGAAAGCATAGGGAGCACCTCAAATGGTGGGGCTAATGCTGCTATGTTGCTGGATTTCGAAAATAAGGGGAAACTTTGTCTTCACAGAGAAAGAACCAGTTATTATAACAATATATTCATTGGTTCCAGTGGATGCGAACACAATTACAAGGTAATTGGGTGTTGGGGTTTCAAAGATGGGTCAGGGCCTGCGTTTCCTGGAATTTATTATATATGTGGGAACAAGGCTTATTTCAAATTGCCCGACCATTGGTATGGGAGCTGTTATTTTAGTATTGTCTTCCCAAAGATATACCATGTGGGGAAAATCACTGGAAGCAATGAAAGAACTAATGAATTGGTATGTAGTAAAGGAGAAAGTGTTGGTGAAATAGTAGGTGATATTTTATAGTACATTAATACCTACATTGGGAGTGGCTCTGAATACACACAGAATCTGCAAATTGTCAACCGTAGTGGATCGGTTATCCACTGATACTGCTGGAGGTTTCCTAATGGTCAATACCGAATTGGTTGCGATCAGATCAATGGTTTTACAAAATCGACTTGCTCTTGACACATTATTGGCAAAAGAGGGCGGAGTCTGCAGAATGTTGAAAGCGCAACATTGTTGCACTTACATACCAGACAAAAGTGTTGAAATTAAAGGGTATGTAAGAAATATTACAAATTTTGAAAAAGAGCTTAAACCACTGGAGGTTGACAGTACATGGAAGAGACTTACTGATGGTCTCTCCGCCATAGGTAGTTAGTTTTCTAATTTAGGTAAGAGTCTTGTGAGCAAAATACTGATGCCAATAGCGGGAACAGGTTTATTAGTATTCATAATATTTCATTTGCAGCAAATGTCGAAAACACAAAAATAAATATTCTGTGAATAGGCGAGGAGTGAAAAGAAATGTTGAAGAGCTCGAATTAGAAGAATTGAATAATCAGATTTACAAAATGATGAAAAATTCTCATCCTGATAAAAATACTGAGAAAAAGCAAAATAGAAAGTTTGAAGAGATTGAAGAGATTGAAATGGGTAAAATGTGAAAAGTTGGCATCTGGTTCCATTAATTGTGATGATATAAAATATCATCAAAGAGGGGATTAATGGAGCAAGGATTCGCACATAAAGCGACTTGCTTGTATTCATGAACCTCGAATAACGATTAACGAATTTACCAACATGTTTGTCTTACTGAACTTTCCCTTTCCCTTACATTCCGGGTGTCCGAGGGAAGCTTGCTTATGTGTTTTCTAATCCTAATACGCTTGCAAATAAAATGGCTGCTGCTACGCGGGAATTTCTACTGCGCATGTGTCAGTCATACCCATGTGACGTGACGTACTCGCAGTTTTGGAGGGAAGCTGTTCGCATCTGCGCATTAGATTTAAGATGGCTGCTTTGTGTTCTCACATGCAAGAAGCTTGCACCGCTGCTTTTGCAAAGCTGTTCATTCTGCTTAATCCTAATGCTATAGTTTATATTAAAGTAATGGGTATAGAGTAGAGATTCATGGTATACACTGTATTAATTTATTCTGTGTTCTAAAACTGTTTCTTTTCCATTTCATGGTACATTACGAAATTTGGTCCATTAATCTTTGCTGCACTCCATCTTGCTTGAAACTGCGTCTGCGTGAGATCTGCGAGTCTCCACAGCAGTGACCTTTGAAATTCAGCCAAGGATCTGACTGACTGAGAAGATGCTCCTATGAACTTCACCTAATGAACTCTGGACACATACATTGTTGTATTGAATAGAACATCCATTGTTTTGCGAGTGGAAGATTTCATGGGAGCCTGAATTTGATATGCGTGAACCTTAATTTGAATAGTAGACGGCGAAATTCAAAAATATTAGGGGTGTGATGACCTGTCCTCTTCCTTGTCCAATCAAAATTGGGGATTCTTACACTTGCAACATTGGGGGGTGGTACACTGACCTGGAAAATAGTATAACTAGCATAGGTTTAGCTAGAGAAATTGTCCGACTTGTCCGAATAGCTGACCTGTCACTGACCCAACGCACTCAATAGCTGATCAAGAACAGAGGTGCTGCGGAGCACTCTGTTAGAAGACTCGCTGATCCAATCTGGGTTCTGGGACCTTAAGTTCTGGCGAAGCACTTTGCTGGGGAAATCGATAACCCAATCGTGGTTGTGACTGATAGCTGCAGAGAGGGAGTAGCGCAGGCGTTGCAACTGAACTGCGGGTTCTGTTCTCAACTTTCGGTGGTCCGGTTCTAATCCAAATCTGGTCTACCCTGTCCTGATTTTCATACTGCACTTGCTGGCCTACTGGCAACTGCATTCCTTGGGGTTTCTTCTGTCCTTTTAACTGACCCGTGGCCAGGGTTGGTCTTCACACCGTTCTAGGTAAATATAAATCTGTGTGGGAAACAAATAGTACATTTGCGTCCCTTTTCTTATCCTCTCTGAATCTTGCTAAAGTCATAATTGCATATGTTCCTTTTTTCTCCCCCCTCCTGTAAGACATTATTAAATCCTGTTCATTCTTGTTAATTTAGCATGACCCAATTTTCTCCGATCCTTTAGAAGTGAAGATAAAGAACTGTTCATGGAAATATAGATGTTCCTTTTGTTTACCCTCCCTTAGAAAACCTGAAGTGGTTAACCTAAATTCTTAGTGTGTTCCAATTTCTTACCTTCCCTATAGCTACATGGTTATATTATTGTCGTCATAATAAATTGTGTTCCTTTTTCTTACTCACCTTTTATTATCGATTAAACTGTGACTTCTATTATTATCCCTTATTTACCCCGTCCTTTAGAAAACACCATTTCAAGTTTGATTTATGTGAGTTCATTTCAGTATGTTCCCTGTTCCTACCTTCCCTTTAGAATTCTAAATGGTTGGCACAATATATCTTTTGCATAGTTATACACTTTTCATGATTTGGGTTATTGATAGCTTGCTTGCTGTAAACCTTTTGCTAATGACTTTCGACGAAGATTAGATAAAGGTTTTCAAAACTTCTCGAGTCTGTGGTTATTATAAATGAGTGCAAATGTATTGACATTTTTCACTGTTTGCCCATCTTTACAACTAACTCCCTGATCCATTGCGGTCATAGGTACCAGTGATAAGGATTGGTAAGTTAATGGTATAGGAATCAGAAGTATTCAATAGACTGGTAGTAGAGTGTAGGTTACCTGATTGAGTAAATATGGTGAATTGAATTATGGGCCCAAGTGAGCATTGATAAAATTTTAGTCGGGTGACCTGCGCGCTCTATCAGTATCTCTCTATTCCAATATAGACCATGAGAAAGGAATACGAGCTATTGAAAGTTTTTTAAACAGTAGACCAGTAGAATATCTGAATCACACATCTATGCTACTTGAGATGACAAAGATGGTATTAGGAAATAACTATTTTCTTTTTGAATCTGCCTGGTACAAACAAAAGATTGGGACTGCGATGGGTACTAGATTTGCTCCGTCCTTCACGAACCTCTTTATGGGGAGACTGGAGGCGGAGCTTATTTGGGCCCTAAAGGCAGTCAATGGATCGACCACATATATTATTGGGGTAGATTCATTGATGACTGTTTGCTATTCTGGAGAGGTACATCAGATGAATTAGACTCTTTCTTTGATTTGAACATGTCATTCACTACTCATTACAGTAAAGAAAAATTGACTTTTCTAGATATCGAATTGTTTGTGGAAAATAATAAACTGGGCAGCCGCATGTTTCGTAAAGAGACCAGCTGCAATGCATTACTTCGAGCAGACAGTTGCCACCCAAAGAGCCAAATCAATTCAATCCCTTATGGGGAAATGATTAGAGCAAGGAGGAACTGCTCTAAAGATGAAGACTTTCATAGAAATGTAAAAGATGTGGTTAAAAGATTTAAAAATAGAGGATACTCAGATACTGAGATCAATAAAGCGGCTAGAAGAGCCCATAAACTACAGAGAGATGACACATTGAAACCCAAGAGCAAATCTGAGGTTTCAAAAAACAATCAGAAAATTCGAATGATTACCAACTTCGGAAGAGGGAGCTATAACTTTTTCAATATCATGAGTAAATACTGGCAAATGCTCATTTCTGATAAAGACTTGAAGCCCTTTTTAACGGAGCGACCAAGTATTACGTACAGAAAAGGAATGTCCCTAGCTAATATCGTGAGCCCAAGCTATCCAAAGCCGATAACACTAGCAAGCCAGAGTGACTGGCTCCGAACTTGCCCGAAAGGTTTCTATCATTGTGGTAATTGTAGCTCATGCCGATGGGCAATGAGGAAAGTACAAACATTTGAATACAACAATACTGGTACATTTCTTATTAATTCTTTTATTAATTGTGAAACACCGTTTGTCATTTATGTTATTGTTTGTCTTTGTGGTAAAATCTATGTAGGTAGTACAGTAAGGAAACTTAAAGACCGCATGATTGAACACTACCGTGCACTAAAGAATGGTGACACAAGGTATCCAATTGCCTCACACCTCATACAAAATGGGAATGACTCTGAAAAGCATAAATTTCTGTATCATGGTATAGAACAAGTGGCATCAGATAGACGAGGAGGAAACAGGTTACTTAACCTAAGACGTAAAGAGGCAAGATGGATTATGGTCCTTCGAGCAGTTGAAGAGGGACTCAACATAGATTCTGAGCTTCAATACTACTTGGGTGAACATTAAGAATATGAATAAATACTATCTTTGAATAGGAACTAGCTCTTCAAGTCAATAACCTGTTATATACCGTCTGAAAAAGGCACATTATGAATTTCGTTATGATGTTAGGGTGCTTCAAATGCTATTGCCATGACCCCCTTAGTTGTTGTGATTGATATTTTACTATAATCAGAAATTGTAATGGAATGATAGGAGGTACCTGAACCTCTGACACTGACAATCACCTCCGTGAAAAACTCCAAACTACTTTTATTTTGTAATTCATTAAAAACTGGAATCTTTATTCCTTTTTATCCTTAAGCAATCCAAAACATGGCATATAAATATATTCTACAGAGATTAGTCACTGACTAATATAGGTAGATCCACCCCTCCAATATGGCGGAACAAGATTATTTATTTCGTTAGTAGGTTCTGACAATCTAGGCTAACTTAGACAGTGTAAACAGAAATAGCCGCAATTATATCATTATATCAGCGTACGAATAACTACACTTCCCTTATATTTTATAATAAATAAGGTTGTAATTTAAAACGATAAATTAGAGATATTGGTAATCTACTTAAAATTCAAATGATACATGAATTTATAAATAATCATGTAACTCTGCATCCGTAGAAAAAGTAAAAAATCGAGATCGTAATTCTTTTATAGTGATTTTTATTGCTTTGTATAAAGTCGCGGTAAAACTTACACAAGATGGCGGCCCCAACCACAAGATACTACACGGTATTGACTAGATTCTAAAACACTTAATAAAGATGGCGCTGAAGATAGACGCCGGTGAAACCGAACACGGGAGGATGTAGGGGAAGATATATACACTTACAAGGTGAGCGTTATTATTAGAAGTCTTAAAAAATCTTTAAAACAACGTAGAATATGAATCTATAGATCGGTTATTCAAAAAATATTTCTTTATAGACTTTGGTAAAGCGATACGAGTTAATACGTTGAAAACAGAAATACACGAGCCAAGGATATATGATACACAGGACTTTGCGGTTTGATTGGTAAGCGGAACTTCACAAACAGTTATAAAAGATACATAAATACAGAGGACATAGACCAATAGATTACGTCTATTTATTTTAACAGAACCTGCAAGAAAATACAATATAAAAATAAAAAAGACGTCGAAAGACTACATTACTGAATGACCAACGTGAATATTAGAGAGGTAATATAGTATTACTTGTACTTATCCAGCGATAAAGTGACTAATTTAGTGAATAAGTTATATGATTTTGAATAGAACCTTTAACATATATACTCAGTGGGAAGCTGTTCTCATTTATGTTTTACTAGTTGAACATACATGATAATCATCAGAAACATCTATTAGATGAAGTTTATATTCAGTTTAACTGGTGGTGATTTTTAGGACAGAGCTAAGAGTTTCCTTATATCATTCCAGAGACTCTAACCAATGAGAAAAATACTTTTTTCATGAAAAAACTACAAATTGGAAATAACGGAAGACAAATTGTTTAACCTAGGTAAAACATACATTTGTCCTTTATGTATGGCGAAATACCCGAATATTTTTGTTGTGCATCATTATTTTGACACCGGGAGTCACATACAATTTATTTGAATCGATCAACCAAAGGCACTTATATATTGGGAACTATGTGCTTTCACTTTCACTTAGGTGGTGCTAGATCAACTAATATTAAAACTCTTCTAAATAATTAGAGATGTATGTAGATACACAAAAGTTTATATTTTGCTTTTGGCTTGCAGCCCTGATGAAGTTGTTTTTACAACGAAACACGTGTTGGCTGATCTGACTACAAAGAATGTTGTGAATCTGACGACAGAAAAAATTTGAATCTTGTGAAGCTGAGAATAAACACGGATCGACTTATATCAGGACTCTGGTGTCTAACTGGTTAATGGACAATATACGGACTTTGTGACTATAGTGTATGAAAGTGTAAATATTATATACACTTTTTGATTGCTAGGCAGGAATTTTGAACTCCCTGATCCAGTGTGGTCATAGGTACCAGTGATAAGGATTGGTAAGTTAATGGTATAAGATTCAGAAGTATTCAATAGACTGGTAGTAGAGTGTAGGTTACCTGATTGAGTAAATATGGTGAATTGAATTATGGGCCCAAGTGAGCATTGATAAAATTTTAGTCGGGTGACCTGCGCGCTCTGATAAATATCGGATCAGTGCCGGACTGCGGGAACCTCACTCGGTGACGGCCATTCCGCTCCTGCGCCCCCCACTAAGCCAGAGTACTTAACTACTGTTTTGGGTCTCTTCTTGACTGTAGAAACAAAAGAAGAGCTGTTTGTGAATAGCTATAGTATTACTCTCTTGTTGGTCTCTACATCAACACCACCCTAACACTCTCTTAATCCCTCCTTATTTCTCCCTATTCCTCTTCCTTTTATAAGTAAGTATTCCCCATTTTACACTCACTCGCCTGTCTCCCTCCAAAATTTACTACTGAAACATATACCTACACCTTGGTTGACTTGGCACTCGCGCCAGAGATCTCTACACATATAAGTATAGGAGAGGCACAAACTCTGCATTCAGAAATGTGAATAACATTTTGCACTACAAAACAGTACTACTAAATGCAATTTGTTAATTGCCCCCTACATATTTTCGTAAATAAGTATCACATAGATGGGCAAAAAGAACATTTGTGGTGTGTAATTCCAAATCCTGAATCAGGATTTTCGTATTTTTCTGATTGCACATTGGACTTACAAATAGGGTGGGTTTTTACAGTTGCATTATAGGTTTATGATTGAATGCCTATGGGCCCGATTTCCGGGGCCCAGTTCATGAAGGAGACTCCGCACTCATAATTTTACTACACATAAGTACGTTCGTTAATCGGGCCCTGAGTTTTGAACTGGGTTGGCAGGGAGTTGGCAATGGAAAAGTAGTGACCACTAAGGGTGCAATTTGGAAAGATTTTTCTATGAATACGTATGATGCATTTTTCACTTCTGAACTTCCAAGAGTCTGTCAAACCCACTGAAGAAAACAAACATTGGCATTGGCAAAGCCAGCAGGTCTGGCTTTAATTGACTAACACATGCAATCATAGGAAAACACCAAAATTATTTGGCCAGTCCTATTGGCTTTGCCAATACTGTGAACAGAAGCAAGCAAAAAGTGTGACTTTCTATCAAGAATGCACATAAGGGATAAAGATTACATGTGACCAGCTGTGGTGATTGGGTGGAATTTTCAGATGTAAAATTGTTCCTCATGTATTCCACTGGAAGCTCTCCCTAGAGCATAAAACGAAACAACAAACAATAAAAGACATGAGGCTAGAGAGGAATTCTTCACTGGGCGCTGCCAAAATCCATATGGTGCATGTTTTAAGCTCCTGGAAGCAACAGGTGTCGCAAAAAGCTACGCTGTCAAACCACACCTAAAATGCTTTGTGAACAAGGCATGAAGAAATGATCACACACAGAAATCCTGTTTTCGACGTACAGTTTACACATTTACACTTGGTGTGAAACAAAGTGGTTCCACAGGGTGCACGTTAGGAATGAAAAACACCCAAGCATTTCCATACGTTTTAGCGTGTAGGAAATGGTATTTTTCCATCTGGCACAATATTGTCCAAGTGCATTGAAATGGCAAAAATGTTACCTCTGCTAATGCGCACGTCACAATGCGTTAGCGCAACGCCCACCCCGCATAATTTTTGCAGGAGTAAACCTGGAGAGGAAGCATGCAACATGCACATCTGTGCTCTGAATGTAAACACCGTTGTACTACGAGAAGCTTTACTACTCAAACGAGCAGGAATCTGCATAAATTGTTGACGTAAGTAGATTTACGCATATCTTTAAAGCCCACCCTTTGTAAAATAGCAGGCAACATGCAAATACTAAAATTACCACATAGCAAAAACATAAATATCCTCATTAAGCATGACACCGGAAAAAATGTTTGTAAACTCCGTGTCTTTTAAATGTCTATGTTGTTTTTAGCATATATTTATCCTTGCAGTATGCCTACTGACAATTGTCACATTATTTTTGCGAAGCATTGTCCTCCACTCTAGCATATTTAATTGATTGAAATTGCAGCGGATGACGTTTCACAATTAACAGTTCCTTTCTCTCGCACTGGAAGTCGCGGCGAGACAATTTTATGGTGCTTAAGCCTATTAGCCATTTGCATGCATGCACTGGTTTCCGAAGAGGCCTAAAATTAAGCTAGACGCGGGCCTGCGTTCTGCGACGGCGGAATATTCAATTATTTGTTGGGTCTGGTGTAATTCCCTGTACTCCGAGCTTGTTAATGTCATTACAGAGCTGAAATAAAGTGATTACGCTAAATGTGTGTTTATCCAATGAGCAAGGCTGCGGTCGCTTCGCAGCGACTGCTGGCGGAATAATCATTTCTTTTACAAGCATTCATTTAGCGCCCCTGCTTTTTCTCGTCTTCTCCACTCCCACTCACAGAAAAGGCGCCAACACATTGTCGGGGCTCTCTGAAATTCTGTCAGATGATATGCAGAAAAAAAGGCTCCTTCACAGCAGAACTACAGCTAATGACCACAGCTTCCACTCCCAGTCACTGATGACAGCTTGAACTAACTGAAAATGGCATACCTGCTGCTGAGCCGGCCACTTACGTTATTTCTCTTGACGTGGTTCTCCGGAAGGCCTAATTTTTTTGACATTTGACCATGCAAATTCGAGGCCTGGTACATTATTCTGCATTTACATCCTCCCACTGTTGCTGTTTCAGATGTGCTACATGCTGCGGGAGCGGCCTAATAAAGGCCACAGACCGAGGGAAAGTAAAATATAAATGTAACGGGAGCTTGAAAATGAGCACTCGAGTTTAAACGCGCAAAGCTATCTAGAAAATGAAGAATTTAAAATCAGTTTTTATGTATGCAAACGTTGCATAATGTTTATAAGCTAATTATCGTCTATTCTTTTTTGAAAAAAATATGTTTCATCTTTTTCATAATGCAAATCTCCTATTTGATGGATTACTAATAGGTAACTCCGACATAAGGTTACTAATGATCGCGATGCATGAACAGCCAGCGTCCATTACATGATTTATTTATTTCACGTTTGAATTATTTTGTTAGGAACAGTGGCCATGCTTATCTTTCACATTATAATTACTTGGAAAAAAATACGGTTTGCAACAGTTCTTGGATCTACAACCTCCTACACACACACATATGAGCATGATATTCAGGGCCTAATTCACTAAGGTAAACTTACACTCTTGTGCAAGTTTACAATTGATGGCAAATCGCAAAGGATTTTTTAAAGTAGTATTTTTAAGACTGCCTGTCTTTTCATGTGTGGAGTCTCCACCGCCAGACTCCGCAGCCGTAAAGATTGTATTCTCTGAAATAAAAACACTTACACCTTGGCGGCACGTGGCAGCGGCGGCACAAGATGTCCGCCACTTGAGGAGCCCCTCACCCTTGAGCGCTGCTTGTGATCAAAGAGACCTTTCCTAGGGGGCTCTACGGCATTCCCCCGATGGATTACGGCATTAGAGTACCCCCAGTCTGCCTGGTGTAAGTTTCAGACTGTGAAATGGTCTGAAAAGACTTTTATTGGCATGGTTGCCTTCCGTTTTTGCCACAACCGCCATTTTGCGACTCATATGTCGCACTACGTGGATTAATGGATTTCTGCTCCTTCTATGCCTCCTTACACATATGCAATGTGATGTTACGCCAAAGTTTTTCTGTTTGCTGTGCCCATTTTTCCTGCAGTGTTTTTTGAAAAAGTTTTATAATTGATGCTTCCCTCTCTCTTTGTGGACTTTGCCTCACATTACTCGTCTGCCATTTTAATTCTACTTTCTCAGTGCTAAACTCTCCCCACTTCTTCATATTATGCTGCACTCGTTGTCCTTTTACATTTTTTTAAATTTAATTATAAAGTGCTGTACCCATATCAGCTGCGTTTATTTGGACATGTGGCTTGCTGCTTTTGACTGTTTTCACGCCTATTGATCTTTATTACATGCTGTGGCTGCCATTTTAGCTATCACTTCCTTGTGCAGTTGTTATCTGGTTGCGTAGCAGCGAGCCTTCAGTACTTCTTCACTACAATACAATTTTCTACTCACATTGTATTTGGAAAAGTCCACCTCGCATAATCTGCTTACCTCTAACGCTCCTTTCTGTTCCCTCACTAATGAAAGAGCACTCACACGAAACCCAAGGGCACTCTTCTGGACCCCGCAAGGATGCAAACGCTGGTGCTGGCAAACGCCTCAAAAAAGATCCGCTGTCTCCTTCTAAATCACCTCTTCCTCTCACATTGGAAGATATTATGGAGGAACTACGTTTAATTCGGCCCTTTATGTCTGACACTGCTTCCATTCTCCAGCGGATTGAAGAGAAGTGGTCTGGCCTTGACTCCAGACTCTCAGACGTTGAACAGAAGATTAGTGATGTCCAGGATGTTGCGGCCACCGTTCAAAGTCTCACTAAGGAAATTGTTCAACTCAAAAAAATCACAGAGGATTTGGAAAATTGCAACAGACGCAACACTCTGCATATTTATGGTATTCCGGAGAATTCTGAGGGATCTGACATGATTTCTTTCTTAAAAACTCAAGTTGTTCCAATAGTTGGCCTCTCGAAATCCACGGACATCAATATACAAAGGGCTCACAGGCTTGGGCCCCAAAGTGCATCTTCTTTGAAACCTAGAGGTATAATTGCATATTTTCTTCTTTACTCCGACCTTATGGCCATTCTTCATGCAGCGAAACAACACAAGCAATTGCTGTGGTCGGGCCCAACATTTTTTCCTAGTCAAGATGTTTCCAAGTCGACTGCTACTCGACGGAAGGAATTCCATGATCTTCGGCCTGCACTGCGTTACATGAATGCTCGCTATGGGTTAATACATCCTTGCTTTTTCAAAGTCACCTACAAGGACAGAACCTGGAGTTTTGACGATCCAGCTGATCTACGGAAGTTCATTCATTCTCAGAAGGGAGATCAAATGGAACTCAGCAAACCTTGATTATAATATCTTTAAGTTTTTGTATTAGTATTTTGTATTGTCCTCTTTAAATATTTGTTCTTTCCCTTTTGATGGTTATTTTATTGGTTGTGAACTAACTTTTCTTTTGTTGTTATTCCCTTATCTATTCACCATGGCTGACGCTGTTCCCTACCCACGTCTCCTCATGTATGTATTGTCTTTTTTTTTTGTACATTTTTGCATTTGTTTTATTTGTGTTTATGGCAAGTCCCTGTTCTTTTTCTTAAAACGTTCTTTCCATCTCTATTCATCTAATAGTTTATCCCTTTTTCTTACTTAATTATCTCTTATCCCTTTTTGTGCTGGAATTTCTTCTTTCTCATTGCTCCTCTACAGTGTGGCTGTCTTGTTTCTCACCGCCCCCCCCCTCACTTCAATGTCTTTCTTCTTGTATGGCTTTATGACTGAAGTCTTCTGACTTTTTGTCATCTTCTTTTCGTTACTTTTTATTGTGGAGTATGCTCATCCTTCTCTTCTTCTTTCTTCTTCTTTTCTTTATTCCCTTCTTTTTCCTTTGGTAAATATTATTCCTCTTTCACTGTCCCTTTTGTTTCTTGGATTTCTTTGTCTCTTTCTCTTCCCCTTATTTCACCATGTTTTTTTCTATCTACCGAGGTCCTTTTCAATTCACAATCCTCTGTGCTCTTTCTCCCTATGCACTCTTTCCTTTGCTGTACATCCTCTTTATCCCTTTCTATTCTTGTTTTTTTATACTCTTTCTGCACACCTGCACCTTCTACTTCAATATCCTTGCTCAAACCTCAAAATACCCATGGTTATTGGTTTTCCTCCCTCTAACTTCTCTTACAATTCTTTACCTTCTTACCTCCCTGATTTATGAAAGGATTATGTATTATAGCATGGAATGTTAAAGGATTGCACAATCCTATCAAACGACAAAGGGTGCTGTCGCACCTTGGTAGATTGAAGTGTCAAATTGCAATGTTGCAAGAGTCTCATCTCAAACTTGAAGACTTATCTATTATCTATGTTACGTAAGCATTGAGTTGGTGAAGTCTTTTTGCTCACCTGCTGTTAATAATAAGAATAGTGTGATTATTTAGTTTCACAAATCCTTACATGTTTCACTACAGAACAAATATATAGACGATGTTGGTAGATGGTTATATTTAGATGTTACAGTCAATGATCACCAGTTATCTCTTTGTAATGTATATGGTCCAAATGGCGTTGATGTATCTTTTTGGAGTGACCTTTCCACCTTTCTTTCCTCACATACAGCCGAGCACTTAATATTGGGTGGGGATTGTAACGAGCTTATGGACCCTTTTCTAGATAGGACGTTTCTGACCAGATATATCCCAAAGAGGATGCAGAAAGGCTTTTTCAAGACCATTTCCAACAGGGGTTTAATTGATGCATGGCGAACTTCACATCCCGACACCCTAGAATTTTCCTTCTTTTCCCCGTCCATAAATCACATTTACGAATTGACTATCTCTTTCTTACACAATCTGCACACCAATTTATGATTAAAGTTGAGATTGGTTCTATCCTTATATCTGACCACGACCCTGTAATTCTTGAGAGATGGCGCTTTAATAATTCCCTTCTTCTAGATAGTCAATTTTCTGCCCAATTTCTTTCTTTTGCACAGGAATTCTTTCATCAGAACCTCTCCTCGGTCTTTCAATTTCACGTTGTCTGGGATGCTTTCAAAGCCTCCGCCAGGGGTTTCATCATTGATTTTGTATCCCGGAAAAAGAAGAAGGCTCTTTCTCCTTCGTTATCAATTCTCAAACAAATTAAGGCCCTGGAGCACAAATACTTTACTACTAATTGTCATGATACTTTACCTCATCTTATTCAAGCCAAAATGCAATATAATAAACTTTCCTGGGATTCGGCCAGCAACATCCTTCTCAAATTCAATGCTAAAATGTACGGTGGTCGTAACAAGGCAGGCCGATCTCTTGCCAATTACCTTAAGATTAAGAAGCAAAAATCTAAAATCACTGTCATTAAGGATGACTCAGGGACTCTACACTTCTCTGATTCTAACATTCATGAATGCTTTTCAAAGTTATATTCCTCTCTTTATACTCCCGAGACTGATGTTCTTGATTCTTTCTTCCAAAACATTCCTAAATCCCCTGACAATCTTCCTGATCTTACTTCTCTTGATGCTCCCATCTCTTCTAACGGACTTCTGGAGGCTCTTGCTTTGTTACCTAAAGACAAAACTCCAGGGCCTGATGGCTTTTCGGTTAGTTTTTTTCTTCACTTTAAAGCATTCATGATCCCCCATCTCTTGTCTCTGATAAATTCCTTTTTGCTTGCTGGTGACGCACAAGGTACTTTCACACAAGCAATGTTGTGTCTAATACCCAAAAATGCTAACGATCCTTCTTAATGCAAGAATTATAGACCTATTTCTTTAATAAATACTGACTGCAAAAGTTAAGATAAACTTCTTGCCCTCAGCATTAATAAAGTAATTCCTACTCTAGTTAACATATATCAATCTGGTTTCGTGAAAGGACATTCAATCACTGATAATTTACGTCCTCTTCTTAACATCATTCACTTAGCCTCGAAGTTTGACCTTCCTATTGCAGCTATCACTTTAGATGCTGAAAAAGCATTTGATAGGGTGCCCTGGGATTTCATATATGGGTCCCTGAAAATTGCATGGATTTAGCCCCACTATTATTAATTTAATAAAACTCTTGTATTCTTCCCCCTCCACATCTGTTTGGGTAAATGGCTGTCAATCTCGGTATTTCCCTCTCCTTAGAGGCACTAGAAAGGGTTGTCCCCTTTCTCCCCTCCTTCCTAGAGACTATTAAGCGTTCCAAAGATTACACAGGGTTTCAATATCAGAATGTAGACATAAAATTCACTGCTCACGCCGACGATATCCTCCTTTTCATCTCTAATCCTCTTGTCTCCCTTCCGGCCTTTTTTCTCTTTTAAAATCATACTCTATTGTTTCGGGCTATAAACTTAATGTTGATGAATCCAAAATTCTGCCTCTTAACAAATTCTGTCTCTCCTCTATGTTTACCGATTCTGGTTTCGACAGGACTCCCTCTCATATTAAATGTCTTGGTGTTTTATATTGTAATATTTGAAAGACCTTATTAAACTCAACCACACTGAAAATTCTCAAAAAAATCACAGCCCTCACTGATAGCTGGCCTCCCTTTTTTCTTTCTTGGTGGGGCAGATTAGCTACGATCAAAATGATGCTTCTTCCCATTATTAACTTTTCCCTTTCCATGCTTCCTATTTCTCTCCCTAACACTTTTTTTCACACTATTAATAGTCTGCTTATCAAATTCCAGTGGAAAAATCACAAACCTAGAATCTCTCTGGCCCGTCTTCAACTCCCCAAAAATTTGGGAGGAGTTAACTTCCCTAACCTTAGACGATATCATTCAGCTTTTTCTTTGAAACAAATTTGGACCTTTCTTTCCGATTCCAATGCCTCACCTTATACGGCGTGGAGCGCCTTAGAACAGGCCCAATGTTCTCCTTTTTCTCTTCTCTCAGCCATTCAGATCACCTTACCTCCAAAACGCCTGTCCTTCCCTACTCTTGTTCACTCTAAGGCTTTAATTATCTCTTCGCTCTCTGCGCACTTCTCTTCTACTGTTTGCTCTTTTGATACTCCTCTTTGGTATAACAAACAATTTAAGATTAATAATCGTGCCTTATTTTGGAAAGAGTGGATTGATAAAGGTATTTTTACGCCCCATCATTTGATGAAAGACAATACTTTCTTATCTTTCTCTGAACTTCAATCTCGTTACGGCATCTCCCCATATCATTCTTCTCATTACATTATTCTCAAAGATGCTCTTACCTCTTACTATCTCCCTTCTAACCTTCTAACCCTAGTTCCATTTCCTCTTCTGATCTCTCAATGTCCCCTCCTACCCCTATTGATTTTTCTACCCAATTTACTATTTATAAGTTGTTATCTCATTCCCCTTCCCCTTCACCCAGAATTAAGTCCTCTTTGGATGGGAAACGGACTTGGGTTTTGACATTCCTGTGGAAACCTGGGATATCATTTGGTTCAAGATTCACATCACCTCTCGCTCGGCTAGTACAACACAGACCGTATAATATTTTTATAATAGGTTATTCCATTCCCCTAGTGACCTTCATAGATTTAAATTGTTGGACTCTCCAAAATGCTGGTCTTGCCCCCATGTTAAGGGAGACCTTCCCCATATGTTCTTTCACTGTCCCCTTATTGTTAATCTATGGTCTAGCATTTGGTCCAAATTAAATGATATTCTTATGTCAGACATTCCCTTTCACATTGAATATGTCTCTCTGGGTAACCTCTCACCTGTATTTGATAATCATAGTGATTCTGGTAATTTTAGCAATTTATTTCTAGCTATTACATTTCAGATTATTACCTCTAACTGGAAGGACAATTCCAACATTTCCTTTCAAACATGGTGGCATTTACTATGTCATCGTCACAGAATGGACAGAGCTTATGCCACTTCTGCTCCTTTGTTGATTAAGAGAGACTTGCTGTGGTTACCTCTCACTTACTATTTATCTAGGAAGTCTCCTTAACTTTTATTGTTACTATCTTATATACTGTTATATATTGTATTTCATATTTTGTTCCTTGTTGTATTTACTCCTCTATTCTTTTCCTCCATTCTTTTCCTCTTTCTTTTTTCTATTCCCCCTTTTTCTCTTAGTATAGTCGTATTTCATAAGGACACTTTGTATACTATTCATATTACATTGTATTCATTTTCCTGCTTCTTTTGAACTCTATACTGATGTTTTACATTGCTCTTTTCTTTCAATAAAGCATCTTAAACACAAAAAAAACACATTTACACAACTTCAAAGCTGACACGTGCGATTTAATGCTTTGCAGGTATAAGTATTTGTCATGTGTGGTGCATAAATGCGCATGGTTAGTGAGGATTTTCCCAGAATGTCAGTAGAGCACCCTTTGGGAATGGGCTGGATTCAAAAAGGTAAAATTACACTCGAGTAAGTTCTCAATTTATTGTAGTTCACAAAGTAATTTTAAATGCAGTTTTGAATCTTGGTTGTCTGGCTGGATGTCAGGTACTTACCCACTGGACCAAACTGGTTTCCATATCAGTAGCCTACCAAATTATCCCTATATCATGGTCATCATTGTCATGCGCAATGGAAGCCACAGGCAGTGTCACCAGGGCCTTTATGTTGCTTATTGTTACTACGGCAATGGAAGAGACCACCAAGGAGCTATAGCTCAGTGGCAAGGCTTGTGCATTTGGTGGAACAGTCTTTCACAGCGCAGGTGTTCAAATCCTCCCAGTTTTCATAGCATGTCCTGGGGTGGTAAAGTTTCAAATTGTGCTTTTATTTTCATTTGCTAAGTTTATTTTCCCTTTTAAAAACAGAGGAGAAAAGTGGCCACTCTTTTTGGCACGTTCAGCGCCTCAAAATTTCTAATCTTTTCCCATATGACCTCCCACCAACCCCCTTTTTCTCAAGTAGGTGCCATAGAGAAAAAGCCTTCTCTTTTTTATCAATGTATTCATTCTTTGTCCTTTAAAACTGAGCACAGGAATGCGAGGAAGATGCTGCACTGATAGTAAAATAAATTGGATGGTGGTGATTTTTCATTTTGGTGTGAGCCGATATCTCAAATCAGGGGTTTCGTGTCTGTGAGGGTGGCTAAGAATAAAGGTCATGTACGAAATCTGGCTAATGAAATGATTGGTAACGTTTGAGTCAAATGTAACTCCCTTTATTAGGTTCAACAAGAAGCTAGAAAGGCTGTTTTCTTCACGAGGCAGAAAAGGGTATAGTCATCCTTTGCCCTAGCAGGTCTCTATCATGACTGCTTCAGCAGGTGAGGTACTTTAAACATCCCCCTCCTCCCTTAAAGGAAGCCCCCAACTACCAATGTTCTGTATAGAGGATGACTGCAGGCAATGTGGGACCCTGCTAAATGAGGGTGATATCCCCATGTATGACCTTCGAGTAGCAAATACTTAGCCTAAGATAGGATGCTTTTGAATTCTGTTGAAGATATGATGTTGGATCCAGAATCACGGCACACACTGGCTACGGTCTCAGAAGAAAATAAGCAGGGGAGGACATTATTTGCGTAGGACAGCCCTCTTCTCAGTCACATTATTATGCTGCAGTTGCCGTGTAGCGTTACTAGAGGGCAGCAGTATGGACATAATAGCACACCGAGGCTTTTCTTCTGCTTGCTGACATACCTCTTCCTCATGTTTGTCTTGCATGGCCTACTGAGTGGAGGAATGTGATGACTGAGTAATGAGTAATGAGTAATGGCCGGCCTATATTTGTGGGGAAGGGGGAACATTTGGAAGGTAAATAGCAAGATGAAAGTGTCTAAGCATACATGTTTGCTGAGTGATTGAGTGAGTGTGTCACCTCCCTTTGAAGGGACATGTGAGAGAGGAACAGCAGCTCCATAGTCCTCAGTTTGGAGAGGAAGCATAGATGAATATTTCTCGCAAATAAAGACACTTACACCACCTCAAAGCTGACAAGTGCGATATGATACTTTGCAGGTGTATGGATTTGCCATGCATTGTGCATAAATATGCATGGTTAGTGAGGATTTTACCAGAATGTCAGTAGCGTACCCTTTGGGAATTACCTTGGGCCAGAAATGTCAGGCAAACCGTTCTCAGTGTGAGGCAAGGAAAAACTTTGGGTAGCTTGCTCCAGTGATCCGCAGGCTTCAAATATACTGGGGAAGAGTTACAGAGGGAGCAAGGCTGCACAACATTTGGTCATGGTTGGACAGAAATCTTTAGCAGGGACTTTTGACCACCCTTCACTGTGGGAACAGGATCCCCATACTGCTGCGCCTCTGACACCTCTTTTGACGTCAGGATATCACCATCTCATTACCCCTCAAATGGTCCCTCCTGGTGCCCCAGCTTTGGTAGTGAACCAACCATGTTTCAATCCTTTGATTGACCACAAACACCATTCCTTTCAGCCCTCCATTCACATTCTGTCAGTAACCCAGCTGCTTCTGTCAGTGTTCAGTCTCAAGTGACGGTTTTCATGCACATTGCTTGCATATGTATACAGGCACTTACCGCTCTGTACAGCACCTTACAGCACACATGTTCTGCCTAACAGTAGGGCCTGGCCTTCCCTCTGTGGATTATCCCCCCATAAGGAGGACAAATAAATTGAAGAGCAAGCCAAACTCTCTACAGACGCTGCCAATCAATGCACTGCTGCATATTTAAATGCCATGATTATTCTCTGTGACCCATCCAACTAATTGCCACAGGTACCCTCGCCCTGCCTCATTGGTCTGCTCCACTGTCCCCCTTTATTTAGCACATTTTAGTACTCTAATATTTCATAGAGGGAATCTCTATACTGTCTGCTGCAATAAAAATTTCCCAAGTGTCCCTATGACATGCCTCACAGAGGGGATGAGAGGCAATAAAATCTTGGGGATACCCACCTGCGAAAATATCACCACATGCTGCTTGTTGTATCTTTCAATACCATAACCGCAGTAGGATTGTATGGTGCCCATTGTGTTTGGTAATTTAAACTGTCACAAACCTGTTCGCCCCCCCTATTCCCCCGGTTGCCCCTATAGTTTTTGGGATGCACCACATAAGGAAGGAGGGGAGCAATAAAATCTAAGGATTGCCCCCCCAAAAAATTTCCCAGAAGCCATGTCATTCTGTGCCCCATCACTCTTTATAGTGCACACTCAAACCACTTATAATACTGCCCCCCCAATGTCATTGCTCCCCCGAAATCAAAGAGTGTAAGGAGGGTGCCGTAAAAAAATACAAATATCGGTTCCCCATGTTAAGTCCCAATCTCTGTAATTACCCCATCTGTGGGCTACGCGACCACTGTACGAGTTTCCACCTTCACCCACACTCTGCTCTGACCACTCTTCTCTTCCCCTGACTTGCTGCGTGCCCCATGTACCTTCTCCATCTATGACCCCTTCATAGTCACTGGGGCCTCAATCACCAATACTTGCTCTCCCCCTGCACTCTGACTCAACCCACCCAATGTGCCTAGGCTCCTCTTACACCCCCTCCTTAACTAAACACATGCTTCCTCTTTATCCTGTCACTGTTCCTGACCCTTGCTCTCACCAAACCCAGTTTAATTACCAACCAGTCTGCAATGCACAATTCACCAGGCGTGACTGCACTCTTACACTGCACACTCACGATTTACTTACCAATTGGCCCACCTCCAACTTACTTCTGCTGCGCCACCATCAGTCACCTGGTGCCGAACATGTGAGTTGAGCCCAGGTTGTTTGGCTGGAAGTCAAGAACTTACCCACTGGACCACACTGGTTTCCATGTTAGTAGTCTATCAAATTGTCCCTATATCATGGTCATCCTTTGCATGTGCAATGGAAGCTTCGGAGACGGTCGCCAGCTTGCGCCATGAAACTGCCTCCATCAGATCTTCAGCCAAATTCAAAAGCAGCCTACCTTAGGCTAACGATTTTACCACTCGAAGGCCACACATGGGGACATTACCCTAATTTATCAGGGTCACAAATTGCCTGCAAACAACCTCTATACAGAACATGGGTGTTAAAGGACTTCCTTCAAAGGAAGGAAGGGGATGTTTAAAGTCCCAACCCATCCCAGCACAGTGCTGTGATGCTCCAGTACCTCACTTTCTGCAGCAGGCATGATACAGACCTGCCGGAGCAAAGGCCTGACGTTGCCCTTTTCTGCCTCTTGAAGAATACTACCTTTCTAGCTTCTCGTTGCACCTAATGAAGGGAGTTTCACGTGCCTCAAACTTTACCCATCATTTCATTAGCTAGAGCTTGTACATGACCTTTATCCCTAGCCAACCTCACAGACGCTAAACCCCTGATTTGAGATATGATCTCACACTAAAATGAAGTACTTTATTTGTTGATTAATTAAAATCATTACAAAAAAAAAATACATAACAAGGACAAAGTCTGATTGCACTAATATAAATACAATGCAAAGATATGACATGCCCGACATCGGATTAACCGTTTTCCAGTTTTGGAGGTAAAGTGCATAAGTACATGTGATAGCAGCTTATAATTTCCAGTTAAAAATAACTTGCCCAACATCAGATTAACCGTTTTCCAGTTTTGGAGGTAAAGTGCATAAGTACATATGATAGCAACTTATAATTTCCACTTAAAGTGCAATGAGCTCACATAATAGAAAATTAAGATTAACATGCTAAAAACAAGCAACCAATATGACTAGATTTCTAAAATGACTATAACTATTAGCAACAGCGATACAATAGTATCCCGACATCAATACTAAGGTGGCCTGTGCTTTCAGCAGCAACTAAAGAATACAATACATTTTCCACTGGCAAAACTAAAGTGCTGCGTGTTGACAATAACATATTTACTAATACATTTTAGAGCTCACACTAAAATGAAAAATCACCACCATCCAATTTATTTTACTATCAGTGTAGCATCTTCCCCGCATTCTTGTGCTCAGTTTTACCCCCTGAGGCCACATTTGCACTCTAATGTACACTGAATTTAAAGGACAAAGAATAAATACATTGATAAAGAAAGATAAGGCTTTTTCACTATTGCACCTACATGAGAAAAAGGGGGTTGGTGGGAGGTCAAGAGGGAAAAGATTTGAAATTTTGGGGTGCTGCACGTGCCAAAAAGACTGGCCATTTTTCTCCTCTATTTTTCAAAGTGAAAATAAACTTAGCAATAAACTTAGCAAAGGAAAATAAAAGCACTGTTTGAAATTTTACCACCTTAGGATGTACTGAGAGAATTGGGAGGATTTAATCCCCTGTCCTGGGAGAGCCTATGCCACAGGGGAACAAGACTGCCACTGAGCTGTAGCTCCTTGGTGGTTTATACTCTTGCAGTATAAGCAACATACAGACTCTGGTGACACTGCCTGTGGGTTCCATTGCACATGAAAAGGATGACCATGATATAGGGACAATTTGATAGGCTACTGACATGAGCACCAGTGTGGTCCAGTGGGTAGATTCTTGGCTTCAAAAGGTAAACGACCAGGGTTCAAAACTACATTTAAAATTCCTTTGTGAACTGCAAAAAATCATAAACGTTCTCAAAAGTGTAACTTTACCTTTGTGAATCAGGCCCATTGTCTGCAAAGTCAAAAACACTTCCTAAAGTACATGTCAACTGTCAATTCCCTTGTTGTTATTGGCTTGCATTCTTTCATGAGGGTATTTCTTTTTATTTATTAAGACAACAAACTAGGTAAAGCTGATATTCTATAGGTCAGAAAATATTTACAAGCAAAGATGAGTGTCGATTAACAGCAAAGTAGATGCTGCGAAGACCGTTCCTCGTCTTTTTTTGTCGGGTTGATATTCAGTTTAAAAGTAAAATAACTGTTGTGTCCTATGTAGAAAGACACCAGGAGCCAGGATGTATATTTAGGTCTTCTTTATTCAGTCTTCAGTTCAGGTTACATCTCTCTGTACTCCAGCCAGCCTAGTGTGGTACCAGCCCCACCAGGAGCAGCCTGCCTAGCTGCTCAGCCCATCTCCAACTGCCACATTCAACCCACTCAGTCACCCAGGCATTCCACGCATCACAGGCACACCAACATTCTAATGCTAAGACACACTCTGGCTGAGCAGCTAGAGTCAGCAGGGCTACAGCACATGTTTTACATTGAAGTAGGATATAACATTATCCCTTTTTCCTTAAACAAAAGCATAAAGGAAACAATAAAACTAAGCACTGGTAAAATAATAGAACAAACCTCAAAGATGCTGCAAATAGACAAAGCAAATTGCAAATGGAAAAAGCAAATTGCAAATGGACAAAGCTAATAGATAATGATACAAATCTATAGGATGCAGCAATAACCATTAGGTGAAGAAAAGAAGGTTACGGTAAAAACATATAAAAAGCAATATCCACCATCCCCCCTTAAAAAAGAGAATTGTTTTAGACATATTTGAACGCATAGAATTTTGTATCATAAACAGTGTAACGTAAAACACTATGACCCCAAAGGTAAAAAGAACCCACAACACCTATGCTCAGATGCATAACAAAGAATAGTGCTGAAGGTAGAATAACCTGCGACTCAATCCCAAGAGTAAGGGAATAAAAAACAAATGGGTCGTCACCCATATAACCAACCATAAATGTTCGTACTATTGTACTGTGCAACTGTAAAAGGGATTAAAACCCACATCCAACTCTGTGTAGGAGTTTACCTAGGTACACATGTATGGGAATTAACCCATGTTCCAAACCTCTAGGGGAAACTACATACCGCCATAAAGGGGTAACAACAGACTAAATAAATGGGAAATTAAACCTACAACTATCCCTCAAGCAAGGGAACTGTCAAAACCACCCATAGGAAACAAGGAAAACCCATCCTTAGACAAATATTAAGCTGTGGCATCACAATATCAAATATACTGTAAAAGAAGATTACACTAACTTACCTAAAAGATAAGAACTCTATAGCTTTAAACTCAACACGCTAGAATAAGTTGCGACATAATGATGAAAAGCAACACTGTAAACATTTACAAATGTAAAAATGCAAGACTTTTGTCATAAATATTATTCCATGTTCTTTTTCTGCTAGATAAGTGCCTCAGAATACACATAGTCAGGTAGTCTAATACTACACACTCCGCAACCTCTGACAATATGAGCTAGTTGATGTCACTGCCAAACACAGGCAACATGAGTCACTATCAAAAACGCTGCAGGAAAACTAAACTGTAGTGGTTAAAACATGTGGCCACACGGAAATAGCGAGAAGAGTCATCCTACCTCTGACATACATGAAACAGAGGATTCTGGTCTGAGAACAATTGTCGTAATCCATTGAAAGAAAGAAGCCAACAAGGACAGTTACTTCAGATATAGACAGAAAGATGTACCTTTACTTTCCTTCAGTACAAAAACCGAAAATAAAGGTGGACTTCCGATGTGATCCTGAAATCTTGCCATGGCGTTCTGGTCCACACAGAATGCTGCAAGTAACTCCCCAAAGCATAAATGACGTTGACAACAAGAAACTTTATTGGCAAAAGACCATACGTAGTGAATAACAGCCACAAGGAAATAAACAGCAGAGAAATTGTCATACGCCACCCACAAAATGGCGGTACGTATGGGGACGTAATACCGGAGGGCTCCATGCTCGTTGATGCTCCACAACGTTCCTCAGCAGCAGAAGCTCCTTGTAGATGGAAGCACAGGGAATCCTGGATAAAAAGAGGTAAGCGCGCGCTGAATAAACGGAACGCGCTCAGGATTTCAAACATCTACAAAGCGGTTAAACTTCCAGCTGTCCAGCGGGGCTGCCCAGAACAATTTTATTTAGATTTTGTAGATAAGAATAAAACTAAAATTAGTAACTCGAAACCGGCAAACAGCACAAAACTATAGCCACGCTGATTATCATGTGAGTGACTTCAATACTTGCAAGACCATAGTTCACCACTAAAAGAAAAACTTAAATTTGAGTCTGTGCAACGAGAAAAAGCTCTCCATTTCTTAGCGTAGAGAGAGCACTAGTAGCAGGCACCAAACCATCACAATCCAGGGCAAACACGGTACTGGATCCATCATAAACAGAGGCAAAAACAATAATTTGTGCACCACCTCTCAGCACACGATGTACCAGTTAAACACACTATTGGCAACAGTGTGCGGAACATTTTTCTTTCCATCTTCACATGGACCGTGGTTACAAACATCCATTCCTAGATGATCTAGATGCTTAAAGTTGCAGGAAAGCAGACAATTGTCATAACTTTAAAGTCACTGGGGTCTTGGAGGCACTATAACTGTGGTACTGGAAGCACTATAATTCACTGCACACAAAAGTCAGTAAAATACTAAAAACCTCCGTTTGTGTAGTCACTGCACGCTGTTAGGTGATAAATCCTTTTATGACTCACATCCCAAATTGTGCCTTAACTTTTATTCTAATTACAAAAAGGGGGTGGTGATGGACAGAGTATCTGAGTTAATCAGAACACTCCTACCCAGTCAACAGATCAGGGCTTGATCCATCACCGTTTTTTAGCTCACTGCACCATCCCAGTTCAGAACCTGGCTATATGCAAATTAGTCTGTCCCTGGCCCAGTGCATCATGGGAACAGGGCAGACCAAACTACCAAGCCAATTCTTCACTGGAAAGGAAACAAGCTTCCGGGGACCGGTTTCTGGCATTACAGACGTCTTCGGCCCGGCTTGCTTGAATCCTGATGGTGCAATGAGCAAGGGACTCATGTCTGAGCATACCCTTCCACACTCATGGTGGCCAAAATAATTACAAAAAGGGGGTGGTGATGGACAGAGTATCTGAGTTAATCAGAACACTCCTACCCAGTCAACAGATCAGGGCTTGATCCATCACCGTTTTTTAGCTCACTGCACCATCCCAGTTCAGAACCTGGCTATATGCAAATTAGTCTGTCCCTGGCCCAGTGCATCATGGGAACAGGGCAGACCAAACTACCAAGCCAATTCTTCACTGGAAAGGAAACAAGCTTCCGGGGACCGGTTTCTGGCATTACAGCCGTCTTCGGCCCGGCTTGCTTGAATCCTGATGGTGCAATGAGCAAGGGACTCATGTCTGAGCATACCCTTCCACACTCATGGTGGCCAAAATAATTACAAAAAGGGGGTGGTGATGGACAGAGTATCTGAGTTAATCAGAACACTCCTACCCAGTCAACAGCCGACGACGCCTGAAATGGCAGAAACCGGACCCCGGAAGCTTGTTTCCTTCCCAGTACAAGAATTGGCTTGGTAGTTTGGTTTGCCCTGTTCCCATCATGCACTGGGACAGGAACAGACTAATTTGCATATAGCCAAGTTCTGAGCTGGGATGGTGCAGTGAGCTAAAAAACGGTGATGGATCAAGCCCTGATCTTTGGACTGGGTAAGAGTGGTCTGCTTAATGCAGGTACTCTGTTCATCACCACCCCCTTTTCTGAATCATTTTGTCCACCATAAGCGTGGAAGGGTATACTCAGATGTGAGTCCCTTGCTCATTGCACCATCAGGATTCAATCAAGCCGGGCCGACGACGCCTGAAATGGCAGAAACCGGTCCCCGGAAGCTTGTTTCCTTCCCAGTACAAGAATTGGCTTGGTAGTTTGGTTTGCCCTGTTCCCATCATGCACTGGGACAGGAACAGACTAATTTGCATATAGCCAAGTTCTGAGCTGGGATGGTGCAGTGAGCTAAAAAACGGTGATGGATCAAGCCCTGATCTTTGGACTGGGTAAGAGTGGTCTGCTTAATTCAGGCACTCTGTTCATCACCACCCCCTTTTCTGAATCATTTTGTCCACCATAAGCGTGGAAGGGTATACTCAGATGTGAGTCCCTTGCTCATTGCACCATCAGAATTCAAGCAAGCCGGGCCGACGACGCCTGAAATGGCAGAAACCGGTCCCCGGAAGCTTGTTTCCTTCCCAGTACAAGAATTGGCTTGGTAGTTTGGTTTGCCCTGTTCCCATCATGCACTGGGACAGGAACAGATTAATTTGCATATAGCCAAGTTCTGAGCTGGGATGGTCCAGTGAGCTAAAAAACGGTGATGGATCAAGCCCTGATCTTTGGACTGGGTAAGAGTGGTCTGCTTAATTCAGGCACTCTGTTCATCACCACCCCCTTTTCTGAATCATTTTGTCCACCATAAGCGTGGAAGGGTATATTCAGATGTGAGTCCCTTGCTCATTGCACCATCAGGATTCAATCAAGCCGGGCCGACGACGCCTGAAATGGCAGAAACCGGTCCCCGGAAGCTTGTTTCCTTCCCAGTACAAGAATTGGCTTGGTAGTTTGGTTTGCCCTGTTCCCATCATGCACTGGGACAAGAACAGACTAATTTGCATATAGCCAAGTTCTGAGCTGGGATGGTGCAGTGAGCTAAAAAACAGTGATGGATCAAGCCCTGATCTTTGGACTGGGTAAGAGTGGTCTGCTTAATTCAGGCACTCTGTTCATCACCACCCCCTTTTCTGAATCATTTTGTCCACCATAAGCGTGGAAGGGTATACTCAGATGTGAGTCCCTTGCTCATTGCACCATCAGGATTCAATCAAGCCGGGCCGACGATGCCTGAAATGGCAGAAACCGGTCCCCGGAAGCTTGTTTCCTTCCCAGTACAAGAATTGGCTTGGTAGTTTGGTTTGCCCTGTTCCCATCGTGCACTGGGACAGGAACAGACTAATTTGCATATAGCCAAGTTCTGAGCTGGGATGGTGCAGTGAGCTAAAAAACGGTGATGGATCAAGCCCTGATCTTTGGACTGGGTAAGAGTGGTCTGCTTAATTCAGGCACTCTGTTCATCACCACCCCCTTTTCTGAATCATTTTGTCCACCATAAGCGTGGAAGGGTATACTCAGATGTGAGTCCCTTGCTCATTGCACCATCAGGATTCAAGCAAGCCGGGCCGATGATGCCTGAAATGGCAGAAACTGGTCCCCGGAAGCTTGTTTCCTTCCCAGTACAAGAATTGGCTTGGTAGTTTGGTTTGCCCTGTTCCCATCATGCACTGGGACAGGAACAGACTAATTTGCATATAGCAAAGTTCTGAGCTGGGAAGGTGCAGTGAGCTAAAAAACGGTGATGGATCAAGCCCTGATCTTTGGACTGGGTAAGAGTGGTCTGCTTAATTCAGGCACTCTGTTCATCACCACCCCCTTTTCTGAATCATTTTGGCCACCATAAGCGTGGAAGGGTATACTCAGATGTGAGTCCCTTGCTCATTGCACCATCGGGATTCAAGCAAGCCTGCCCGACGACGCCTGAAATGGCAGAAACCGGTCCCCGGAAGCTTGTTTCCTTCCCAGTACAAGAATTGGCTTGGTAGTTTGGTTTGCCCTGTTCCCATCATGCACTGGGACAGGAACAGACTAATTTGCATATAGCCAAGTTCTGAGCTGGGATGGTGCAGTGAGCTAAAAAACGGTGATGGATCAAGCCCTGATCTTTGGACTGGGTAAGAGTGGTCTGCTTAATTCAGGCACTCTGTTCATCACCACCCCCTTTTCTGAATCATTTTGTCCACCATAAGCGTGGAAGGGTATACTCAGATGTGAGTCCCTTGCTCATTGCACCATCAGGATTCAAGCAAGCCGGGCCGACGATGCCTGAAATGGCAGAAACCGGTCCCCGGAAGCTTGTTTCCTTCCCAGTACAAGAATTGGCTTGGTAGTTTGGTTTGCCCTGTTCCCATCATGCACTGGGACAGGAACAGACTAATTTGCATATACCCAAGTTCTGAGCTGGGATGGTGCAGTGAGCTAAAAAACGGTGATGGATCAAGCCCTGATCTTTGGACTGGGTAAGAGTGGTCTGCTTAATTCAGGCCCTCTGTTCATCACCACCCCCTTTTCTGAATCATTTTGTCCACCATAAGCGTGGAAGGGTATACTCAGATGTGAGTCCCTTGCTCGTTGCACCATCAGGATTCAAGAAAGCCGGGCCGACGACGCCTGAAATGGCAGAAACCGGTCCCCGGAAGCTTGTTTCCTTCCCAGTACAAGAATTGGCTTGGTAGTTTGGTTTGCCCTGTTCCCATCATGCACTGGGACAGGAACAGACTAATTTGCATATAGCCAAGTTCTGAGCTGGGATGGTGCAGTGAGCTAAAAAACGGTGATGGATCAAGCCCTGATCTTTGGACTGGGTAAGAGTGGTCTGCTTAATTCAGGCACTCTGTTCATCACCACCCCCTTTTCTGAATCATTTTGTCCACCATAAGCGTGGAAGGGTATACTCAGATGTGAGTCCCTTGCTCATTGCACCATCAGGATTCAATGAAGCCGGGCCGACGATGCCTGAAATGGCAGAAACCGGTCCCCGGAAGCTTGTTTCCTTCCCAGTTCAAGAATTGGCTTGGTAGTTTGGTTTGCCCTGTTCCCATCATGCACTGGGACAGGAACAGACTAATTTGCATATAGCCAAGTTCTGAGCTGGGATGGTGCAGTGAGCTAAAAAACGGTGATGGATCAAGCCCTGATCTTTGGACTGGGTAAGAGTGGTCTGCTTAATTCAGGCACTCTGTTCATCACCACCCCCTTTTCTGAATCATTTTGTCCACCATAAGCGTGGAAGGGTATACTCAGATGTGAGTCCCTTGCTCATTGCACCATCAGGATTCAATCAAGCCGGGCCGACGACGCCTGAAATGGCAGAAACCGGTCCCCGGAAGCTTGTTTCCTTCCCAGTACAAGAATTGGCTTGGTAGTTTGGTTTGCCCTGTTCCCATCATGCACTGGGACAGGAACAGACTAATTTGCATATAGCCAAGTTCTGAGCTGGGATGGTGCAGTGAGCTAAAAAACGGTGATGGATCAAGCCCTGATCTTTGGACTGGGTAGGAGTGGTCTGCTTAATTCAGGCACTCTGTTCATCACCACCCCCTTTTCTGAATCATTTTGTCCACCATAAGCGTGGAAGGGTATACTCAGATGTGAGTCCCTTGCTCATTGCACCATCAGGATTCAAGCAAGCCGGGCCGACGACGCCTGAAATGGCAGAAACCGGTCCCCGGAAGCTTGTTTCCTTCCCAGTACAAGAATTGGCTTGGTAGTTTGGTTTGCCCTGTTCCCATCATGCACTGGGACAGGAACAGACTAATTTGCATATAGCCAAGTTCTGAGCTGGGATGGTGCAGTGAGCTAAAAAACGGTGATGGATCAAGCCCTGATCTTTGGACTGGGTAAGAGTGGTCTGCTTAATTCAGGCACTCTGTTCATCACCACCCCCTTTTCTGAATAATTTTGTCCACCATAAGCGTGGAAGGGTATACTCAGATGTGAGTCCCTTGCTCATTGCACCATCAGGATTCAAGCAAGCCGGGCGGACGACGCCTGAAATGGCAGAAACCGGTCCCCGGAAGCTTGTTTCCTTCCCAGTACAAGAATTGGCTTGGTAGTTTGGTTCGCCCTGTTCCCATCATGCACTGGGACAGGAACAGACTAATTTGCATATAGCAAAGTTCTGAGCTGGGATGGTGCAGTGAGCTAAAAAACGGTGATGGATCAAGCCCTGATCTTTGGACTGGGTAAGAGTGGTCTGCTTAATTGAGGCACTCTGTTCATCACCACCCCCTTTTCTGAATCATTTTGTCCACCATAAGCGTGGAAGGGTATACTCAGATGTGAGTCCCTTGCTCATTGCACCATCAGGATTCAAGCAAGCCGGGCCGACGACGCCTGAAATGGCAGAAACCGGTCCCCGGAAGCTTGTTTCCTTCCCAGTACAAGAATTGGCTTGGTAGTTTGGTTTGCCCTGTTCCCATCATGCACTGGGACAGGAACAGACTAATTTGCATATAGCCAAGTTCTGAGCTGGGATGGTGCAGTGAGCTAAAAAACGGTGATGGATCAAGCCCTGATCTTTGGACTGGGTAAGAGTGGTCTGCTTAATTCAGGCCCTCTGTTCATCACCACCCCCTTTTCTGAATCATTTTGTCCACCATAAGCGTGGAAGGGTATACTCAGATGTGAGTCCCTTGCTCGTTGCACCATCAGGATTCAAGCAAGCCGGGCCGACGACGCCTGAAATGGCAGAAACCGGTCCCCGGAAGCTTGTTTCCTTCCCAGTACAAGAATTGGCTTGGTAGTTTGGTTTGCCCTGTTCCCATCATGCACTGGGACAGGAACAGACTAATTTGCATATAGCCAAGTTCTGAGCTGGGATGGTGCAGTGAGCTAAAAAACGGTGATGGATCAAGCCCTGATCTTTGGACTGGGTAAGAGTGGTCTGCTTAATTCAGGCACTCTGTTCATCACCACCCCCTTTTCTGAATCATTTTGTCCACCATAAGCGTGGAAGGGTATACTCAGATGTGAGTCCCTTGCTCATTGCACCATCAGGATTCAATGAAGCCGGGCCGACGATGCCTGAAATGGCAGAAACCGGTCCCCGGAAGCTTGTTTCCTTCCCAGTTCAAGAATTGGCTTGGTAGTTTGGTTTGCCCTGTTCCCATCATGCACTGGGACAGGAACAGACTAATTTGCATATAGCCAAGTTCTGAGCTGGGATGGTGCAGTGAGCTAAAAAACGGTGATGGATCAAGCCCTGATCTTTGGACTGGGTAAGAGTGGTCTGCTTAATTCAGGCACTCTGTTCATCACCACCCCCTTTTCTGAATCATTTTGTCCACCATAAGCGTGGAAGGGTATACTCAGATGTGAGTCCCTTGCTCATTGCACCATCAGGATTCAATCAAGCCGGGCCGACGACGCCTGAAATGGCAGAAACCGGTCCCCGGAAGCTTGTTTCCTTCCCAGTACAAGAATTGGCTTGGTAGTTTGGTTTGCCCTGTTCCCATCATGCACTGGGACAGGAACAGACTAATTTGCATATAGCCAAGTTCTGAGCTGGGATGGTGCAGTGAGCTAAAAAACGGTGATGGATCAAGCCCTGATCTTTGGACTGGGTAGGAGTGGTCTGCTTAATTCAGGCACTCTGTTCATCACCACCCCCTTTTCTGAATCATTTTGTCCACCATAAGCGTGGAAGGGTATACTCAGATGTGAGTCCCTTGCTCATTGCACCATCAGGATTCAAGCAAGCCGGGCCGACGACGCCTGAAATGGCAGAAACCGGTCCCCGGAAGCTTGTTTCCTTCCCAGTACAAGAATTGGCTTGGTAGTTTGGTTTGCCCTGTTCCCATCATGCACTGGGACAGGAACAGACTAATTTGCATATAGCCAAGTTCTGAGCTGGGATGGTGCAGTGAGCTAAAAAACGGTGATGGATCAAGCCCTGATCTTTGGACTGGGTAAGAGTGGTCTGCTTAATTCAGGCACTCTGTTCATCACCACCCCCTTTTCTGAATAATTTTGTCCACCATAAGCGTGGAAGGGTATACTCAGATGTGAGTCCCTTGCTCATTGCACCATCAGGATTCAAGCAAGCCGGGCGGACGACGCCTGAAATGGCAGAAACCGGTCCCCGGAAGCTTGTTTCCTTCCCAGTACAAGAATTGGCTTGGTAGTTTGGTTTGCCCTGTTCCCATCATGCACTGGGACAGGAACAGACTAATTTGCATATAGCCAAGTTCTGAGCTGGGATGGTGCAGTGAGCTAAAAAACGGTGATGGATCAAGCCCTGATCTTTGGACTGGGTAAGAGTGGTCTGCTTAATTCAGGCACTCTGTTCATCACCACCCCCTTTTCTGAATCATTTTGTCCACCATAAGCGTGGAAGGGTATACTCAGATGTGAGTCCCTTGCTCATTGCACCATCAGGATTCAAGCAAGCCGGGCCGACGACGCCTGAAATGGCAGAAACCGGTCCCCGGAAGCTTGTTTCCTTCCCAGTACAAGAATTGGCTTGGTAGTTTGGTTTGCCCTGTTCCCATCATGCACTGGGACAGGAACAGACTAATTTGCATATAGCCAAGTTCTGAGCTGGGATGGTGCAGTGAGCTAAAAAACGGTGATGGATCAAGCCCTGATCTTTGGACTGGGTAAGAGTGGTCTGCTTAATTCAGGCATTCTGTTCATCACCACCCCCTTTTCTGAATAATTTTGTCCACCATAAGCGTGGAAGGGTATACTCAGATGTGAGTCCCTTGCTCATTGCACCATCAGGATTCAAGCAAGCCGGGCCGACGACGCCTGAAATGGCAGAAACCGGTCCCCGGAAGCTTGTTTCCTTCCCAGTACAAGAATTGGCTTGGTAGTTTGGTTCGCCCTGTTCCCATCATGCACTGGGACAGGAACAGACTAATTTGCATATAGCAAAGTTCTGAGCTGGGATGGTGCAGTGAGCTAAAAAACGGTGATGGATCAAGCCCTGATCTTTGGACTGGGTAAGAGTGGTCTGCTTAATTCAGGCACTCTGTTCATCACCACCCCCTTTTCTGAATCATTTTGTCCACCATAAGCGTGGAAGGGTATACTCAGATGTGAGTCCCTTGCTCATTGCACCATCAGGATTCAAGCAAGCCGGGCCTACGACGCCTGAAATGGCAGAAACCGGTCCCCGGAAGCTTGTTTCCTTCCCAGTACAAGAATTGGCTTGGTAGTTTGGTTTGCCCTGTTCCCATCATGCACTGGGACAGGAACAGACTAATTTGCATATAGCCAAGTTCTGAGCTGGGATGGTGCAGTGAGCTAAAAAACGGTGATGGATCAAGCCCTGATCTTTGGACTGGGTAAGAGTGGTCTGCTTAATTCAGGCACTCTGTTCATCATCACCCCCTTTTCTGAATCATTTTGTCCACCATAAGCGTGGAAGGGTATACTCAGATGTGAGTCCCTTGCTCATTGCACCATCAGGATTCAAGCAAGCCGGGCCGACGACGCCTGAAATGGCAGAAACCGGTCCCCGGAAGCTTGTTTCCTTCCCAGTACAAGAATTGGCTTGGTAGTTTGGTTTGCCCTGTTCCCATCATGCACTGGGACAGGAACAGACTAATTTGCATATAGCCAAGTTCTGAGCTGGGATGGTGCAGTGAGCTAAAAAACGGTGATGGATCAAGCCCTGATCTTTGGACTGAGTAAGAGTGGTCTGCTTAATTCAGGCACTCTGTTCATCACCACCCCCTTTTCTGAATCATTTTGTCCACCATAAGCGTGGAAGGGTATACTCAGATGTGAGTCCCTTGCTCATTGCACCATCAGGATTCAAGCAAGCCGGGCCGACGACGCCTGAAATGGCAGAAACCGGTCCCCGGAAGCTTGTTTCCTTCCCAGTACAAGAATTGGCTTGGTAGTTTGGTTTGCCCTGTTCCCATCATGCACTGGGACAGGAACAGACTAATTTGCATATAGCCAAGTTCTGAGCTGGGATGGTGCAGTGAGCTAAAAAACGGTGATGGATCAAGCCCTGATCTTTGGACTGGGTAAGAGTGGTCTGCTTAATTCAGGCACTCTGTTCATCACCACCCCCTTTTCTGAATCATTTTGTCCACCATAAGCGTGGAAGGGTATACTTAGATGTGAGTCCCTTTCTCATTGCACCATCAGGATTCAAGCAAGCCGGGCCGACGACGCCTGAAATGGCAGAAACCGGTCCCCGGAAGCTTGTTTCCTTCCCAGTACAAGAATTGGCTTGGTAGTTTGGTTTGCCCTGTTCCCATCATGCACTGGGACAGGAACAGACTAATTTGCATATAGCCAAGTTCTGAGCTGGGATGGTGCAGTGAGCTAAAAACGGTGATGGATCAAGCCCTGATCTTTGGACTGGGTAAGAGTGGTCTGCTTAATTCAGGCACTCTGTTCATCACCACCCCCTTTTCTGAATCATTTTGTCCACCATAAGCGTGGAAGGGTATACTCAGATGTGAGTCCCTTGCTCATTGCACCATCAGGATTCAAGCAAGCCGGGCCGACGACGCTGAAATGGCAGAAACCGGTCCCCGGAAGCTTGTTTCCTTCCCAGTACAAGAATTGGCTTGGTAGTTTGGTTTGCCCTGTTCCCATCATGCACTGGGACAGGAACAGACTAATTTGCATATAGCCAAGTTCTGAGCTGGGATGGTGCAGTGAGCTAAAAAACGGTGATGGATCAAGCCCTGATCTTTGGACTGGGTAAGAGTGGTCTGCTTAATTCAGGCACTCTGTTCATCACCACCCCCTTTTCTGAATCATTTTGTCCACCATAAGCGTGGAAGGGTATACTCAGATGTGAGTCCCTTGCTCATTGCACCATCAGGATTCAAGCAAGCCGGGCCGACGATGCCTGAAATGGCAGAAACCGGTCCCCGGAAGCTTGTTTCCTTCCCAGTACAAGAATTGGCTTGGTAGTTTGGTTTGCCCTGTTCCCATCATGCACTGGGACAGGAACAGACTAATTTGCATATAGCCAAGTTCTGAGCTGGGATGGTGCAGTGAGCTAAAAAACGGTGATGGATCAAGCCCTGATCTTTGGACTGGGTAAGAGTGGTCTGCTTAATTCAGGCACTCTGTTCATCACCACCCCCTTTTCTGAATCATTTTGTCCACCATAAGCGTGGAAGGGTATACTCAGATGTGAGTCCCTTGCTCATTGCACCATCAGGATTCAAGCAAGCCGGGCCGACGACGCCTGAAATGGCAGAAACCGGTCCCCGGAAGCTTGTTTCCTTCCCAGTACAAGAATTGGCTTGGTAGTTTGGTTTGCCCTGTTCCCATCATGCACTGGGACAGGAACAGACTAATTTGCATATAGCCAAGTTCTGTGCTGGGATGGTGCAGTGAGCTAAAAACTGGTGATGGATCAAGCCCTGATCTTTGGACTGGGTAAGAGTGGTCTGCTTAATTCAGGCACTCTGTTCATCACTGTTGGACAGGCCGCATGTTCGAGCTGTACCCCCTCCCCGCAATGGGACCAGGACCCTGGCTCTCCCTGCATCCCCAGCCAGAGTCCACCAACGACCACCCGAAGTACCCTGCAATCCCTCCACTACAAGACACCAGCTCCGGACCCAGCTGGCCCGGGCCACCATCTACCCCACGACATCGACCCGGCCGCCATCTTGGGGCACTGCAGCACGAGGCCGCGTGGCCTCAACTCGACCCTCACCCTGGGCCCGGCCGGGCCCGACATCGAGGCACCAACCTCCCCCCAGGAGGCAGAGTGACCACTTGGCGAGTCAATGGGAGAAGGAATCGTCAACGGCTCTCCTCCGCCAGGTGTCGATCACCCCAGGCCGCCTGGGCGCTGGCTCCACCCCCCTGCTGGGTGTCTGGACTCCCTCATCCCGGACCTCCCGGCCCCCAGGCGCGAGGGTCCGGACATCAAAGGGGACCAGACCTATAACTGGGGCAGGACCAGACCAGGAAGGCAGTTGTATCCTGGAGTCGAGAGACCCGAGAAGAACTCATCCGTGACTTGGCCTGCTGGCGCTGCCGCGGCCCTCTGCCTCGTGAAACCATCGTCTTGGCCTGCTGGCGCTGCCGCGGCCCTCTGCCTCGTGAAACCATCGTCTTGGCCTGCTGGCGCTGCCGCGGCCCTCTGCCTCGTGAAACCATCGTCTTGGCCTGCTGGCGCTGCCGCGGCCCTCTGCCTCGTGAAACCATCGACTTGGCCTGCTGGCGCTGCCGCGGCCCTCTGCCTCGTGAAACCATCGTCTTGGCCTGCTGGCGCTGCCGCGGCCCTCTGCCTCGTGAAACCATCGACTTGGCCTGCTGGCGCTGCCGCGGCCCTCTGCCTCGTGAAACCATCGACTTGGCCTGCTGGCGCTGCCGCGGCCCTCTGCTTTATGAGACTATCACCTTGGCCTGCTGGCGCTGCCGCGGCCCGATCCACAGACCCTCCAGCTCGAGGATTGTGAGCTCGCCTTTTACCACTACCTGTACCGATCCGGTACCAAGACTGTCCCGCTACCCCCTTTCCCTACAGAGACTAGAAGTGAGCGGACCCCCGGGTCCAAGTCATCCTGTATCGCTGATATCCTTGCCTTAAGAACCTTATATAAAGCCTTGAACTCGACTTGGTGTGGTGCCTGTTTGTGGGGAGGGAGGGTACTTGTCTGTACGATCGCCGGAGACGGTCCCCCTCGGGGATCTCTCCCTCGGTATCCGGCCGACCCTCAGGGTCCCCGTCTAACATTGGTGGCCAGCGACGGGATCCGAACCTACGCATAATCGTACAGAAAGTCACTCGCCCCACCACACACAACAACCATGTCAATAGAGAGCGGAACAACGGAAAAATTTCAGATGGAAAAATTGGAAGACTACAACCACCGGGAACTGAAGCAATATTGCATAGAACTTGGACTTCCAACCACAGGTCTTAGCACAAAGGAAGACTTCAAACGAGCCCTAGAAGCTTGGGCAGAAACGGGTACGGCCGTACCCCGAACACAAACAACCGAAACGAGCCCCGCACCAACTAAAGAAAGAACGGATCTCTCCCTGGAAGAGATCCGAGAAAGAGAAAAAACCAGACTCCACGAATTAGAACTTGCCCGACTTCGCTTGGATGGGGAACTCAAGCTGGCAGAACAAAAAATAACCCTGGAACACTTACGACTCAGGGAAGAGCGGGAAGACAAGCAAAGACAGAGGGAGCTAGAGGAAAAGAGACTAGAATACGAACATGAGCGCAATCTCAAAGCACTGGAGATTCAGAAACAGAATAAAGACCTCGGGCTCCCCGAACGACCGACCCCGTCTGCCTCGACCGAACCCAAGGTTCACATCCCCAAAGATGTCATCCGGGAATACCACAAGAACGATGATATCCAGCAGTGGTTTAAAGCCTATGAGGTGGCAATGACCTCCCACCGGATTCCCCGAAGCGATTGGGGAGCCGGATTATGGGGGAGGTTTGTCAACGAAGGGCGGGACGCCCTGCTGCAACTCCCGGACCAGCTGATGACCTCCTACGACCACATGAAGGCCGCCCTCCTCACTCGATACGGGCTCACACCTGAGATGTACCGCCAACGGTTCCGCGACTGCAAACGGATTCCGGGTACAACTTGGGTGGAGTACGTGAACTTTTTTAGCCGAGCCTTCGAGGGGTGGATCAAGGGCAACAAAGTAACCACCTACGACCAACTCTTTGACCTTATCGTATGGGAACACCTGTCGAACAACTGCTTCGTGGAGCTCCGGCAACACCTCCTGGACAGCAAGCTAACCGACCCTCGACAACTCGCCGCCGAAGCCGACCGGTGGGAAAGCACCCGAGTTGGCCGGAGCGCACCCAGCGAAGTATCCAGATCGTATCGCCCCCGAGGGGGAGGAGGAAGTCAGGGTCGGGGGAGAGACCCCGGCCCCTCGTCACCCCCCAGAAACCCCTCGACCCCGGTTGGCCGGGGAAGCCCTGCCGTCCGGGCCGGTTTCCGGGCCAACATTACGTGCCACAGGTGCCAGCGACCCGGCCACTACGCCAGTGATCCCAACTGCCCAAAGAATCCGAACACTACTCCCCGCCAAGTTGCAGCGGCGGCCCTAGGGGAAGAAATAATCCCGGAAGACCAAGAGGAGTACGAGACCGATCCCTCTGAATGGGCACCCGCCGCCATGGCACTGGTCTGCTTAGGGGAGAGAGACATGATTCCGCGGGCCCCCCTTCCCGCCAACACACAGAAGTACGGTCAATGGGTCAACATCAATGGCCGCCGGGCGGAAGCCCTCCGCGACACCGGGGCCAGTGTAACGGCGGTCCGACGCCACCTCGTCACTCCAGACCAAATCTTGCCGAACATTCTTTGCCCTGTTCGATCAGCCGACAACTCCGAAAGCCTATGCCACATGGCCTGCGTCCCCTTCGAGTGGGGAGGAGTAACAGGGATGTTAAAAGTAACTGTCCGCGATGATGCCCCCGTGGACTGCCTCCTAGGAAACGACCTTGAAAGCTCTCCCTGGGCAGCTGTCGAACGGAGGGAGCACCCGGGGATGCTTGGCCTCCCCGAATGGGTCTGCGTCACGACCCGGTCCATGACCGCCCGCGCGGTCCCCAGCCCAGAAGAGCCCGAGTGGCCAGAACCTCCTCCCGCGCTCATCCCAGAGGAGGCCGCCCCAGAAGCCATTCCCTTGACCCAAACCGAAGAAGGACCCGACCAGCTTCGGGACGTCCCTGACCTGGCACAATGGCGGCAGGAGGGAGGCCCCACGCAGGAACAATTCCGGGCCGAGCAAAAAACCTGTCCTTCTCTCGAAGGACTCCGGCAGCAAGCCCTGGCCCAGAGCACCGGGGATACCTCGGGGGCCCACTGGATCTACTGGGACCAAGACCTGCTCTACAGCGAGCAGAAAATTGCAGAACTAGGGGCCAGTCGGGTGCTGGTGGTGCCCCTTCGCTTCCGAGACTTCCTCCTGAACTTAGCCCACGATGTCCCCCTTGCCGGACACCTGGGGCAGGATAAAACCTACGACCGCCTGGTGACCCATTTTTTCTGGCCCCACATGCGGAAGGATGTCACCAACCACTGCAAGGCCTGCCCCACCTGCCAGGCCAGCGGAAAAAGTGGCCGAAAAATCAAAGCACCATTACAACCCTTTCCTGTCGTCACCACCCCGTTTGAACGAGTGGGAATAGACATTGTGGGGCCCCTCGACCCTCGAACAGCCCAAGGACACCGGTTCATCCTGGTCCTTGTAGACCACGCCACCCGCTATCCCGAGGCCATCCCTCTTCGGACTGTGACGGCCCCCGTGGTGGGCCGGGCCCTGATGGGGATCTTCTCCCGGGTGGGGTTCCCCCGGGAGGTCGTCAGTGACAGGGGCACGAACTTTATCTCCAGATATATGAAGTCCCTCTGGCAGCAATGCGGGGTCACCTACAAATTCACGACCCCCTATCACCCGCAAGGAAACGGACTGGTCGAGAGATTCAACCGCACCCTCAAGGGGATGATTATGGGTCTAGAAGAACCCCTTCGACGCCAGTGGGACGTACTGCTGCCATGCCTCCTGTTTGCCTATCGGGAGGTCCCGCAGAAGTCCCTCGGCTTCAGCCCCTTTGAACTACTGTACGGACACCCCGTCCGGGGCCCCCTCAGCCTAGTCAAGGAAGGTTGGGAGCAGCCTCCCCAGAAAACTCCCCCGGACATCTACCGGTATCTCCTGGCTCTCCGCAACCAGACCCGGCGGTTCCGAGACACCGCCAAAGCCAACCTCGAGGCCAGTCAGGAGGACATGAAGAGGTGGTACGATCAGCACACGTCCTCCATTGAGTTCGAACCTGGACAACAGGTCTGGGTGATGTCCCCGGTTGAGCCCTGTGCCCTCCAAGACAGATGGTCCGGGCCCTTCAAGGTAATCGAACGCAAGGGGCCCGTCACCTATTTAATCGACATGGAGACTGCCCGGAACCCCCTACGGGTCCTCCATGCCAACAGGCTCAAACCCCATTTTGTGCGATCCGAACTCAGCCTCCTAATGGCTACCGATACTGGGACAGAAGAAGACTCCGAACCCCTTCCGGACTTACTGAGGGCCCTCGAGCAGGATGGCTCAGTGGAAGGGGTCCAGCTCTCCGAGGCCCTGTCCCCGGAGCAACGCCAAGACTGCCAACCGCTCCTGAGGCAGTTCGCCTCCCTGTTCTCCCTCACCCCCGGAGTCACCCCCTGGTGCCTCCACGATGTGGACACCGGGGACAGCCCTCCTATTCGACACCGAGCATACCGCGTACCAGACCGGGTACGAGCCTGCATCCAGACCGAGGTGTCCAAGATGCTGACCCTAGGAGTGATCGAACCCTCAGACAGTCCCTGGGCGAGCCCAGTCGTCCTGGTTCCCAAGGCAGCTGCCCCGGGCGTTGCCCCTGAGCTCCGGTTCTGCGTGGACTATCGAGGGCTGAATGCAGTTACCCGGACCGACGCTCATCCCATCCCCCGGGCAGACGAGCTAATTGACCGGATGGGGGCCGCCCGCTACCTGAGCATCTTCGACCTAACAGCGGGCTACTGGCAGATCGGCCTCACCCCTAGGGCCCAAGAACGATCCGCCTTCTCTACCCCAGACGGGCACTACCACTTTAAAGTCATGCCCTTCGGCATGAAAAACGCCCCGGCAACGTTCCAACGGCTGGTAAACCAGGTACTGGCGGGCCTGGAAGACTTCAGCGCCGCCTACCTGGACGACATTGCTGTGTACAGCCACCAGTGGACCGACCACCTCCGCCACCTGCGGGAGGTTCTACACGCCCTCCAGCAAGCCGGGCTCACCATCAAGGCCAGCAAGTGCCAAGTTGGCCAAGGGTCCGTGACCTACCTGGGACACCAAGTGGGAAGCGGGCTGGTGGCCCCTCTCCAACTCAAGATTGCTGCCATCCAGGCCTGGCAACCCCCTACGAGCCAAACGGAGGTCCGGGCCTTCCTGGGGCTCACCGGATACTACCGGCGGTTCGTGAAGGACTATGGCAGCATCGTGGGGCCCCTCACAGAGCTCACCTCCAAAAAGAGCCCCAAAACCGTCAACTGGACCCCGGGCTGCCAATCAGCCTTCGAGAAGCTAAAGACCGCCATGTGCACGGCCCCCGTGCTCCAGGCTCCCGACTACAGCCGGGAATTCATTGTGCAGACGGACGCCTCCGATCATGGTGTGGGGGCCGTCCTCTCCCAACTCAACGCCGAAGGGGTCGACCATCCGGTGGTCTTCATCAGCAGACGCCTCTTGCCCCGAGAACAGCGCTGGAGCACCATTGAGAGGGAGGCCTTCGCCGTAGTCTGGGCACTCAAGAAGCTCCGGCCATACCTCTTCGGCACCCACTTCCGGGTGCAAACAGACCACCGACCCCTGCAATGGCTGATGCAAATGCGGGGGGAGAACCCGAAGCTGTTGCGCTGGTCCATCTCCCTGCAGGGGATGGACTTCACGGTGGAACATCGTCCAGGCCAGGACCACGCCAACGCCGACGGCCTGTCACGCTTTTTCCGCCTCAGCGAGGAGAGTCCCCAGGAAGATGGCTGACTCTCCCCGCCTTCAGCTGGGGGGGACGCATGTTGGACAGGCCGCATGTTCGAGCTGTACCCCCTCCCCGCAATGGGACCAGGACCCTGGCTCTCCCTGCATCCCCAGCCAGAGTCCACCAACGACCACCCGAAGTACCCTGCAATCCCTCCACTACAAGACACCAGCTCCGGACCCAGCTGGCCCGGGCCACCATCTACCCCACGACATCGACCCGGCCGCCATCTTGGGGCACTGCAGCACGAGGCCGCGTGGCCTCAACTCGACCCTCACCCTGGGCCCGGCCGGGCCCGACATCGAGGCACCAACCTCCCCCCAGGAGGCAGAGTGACCACTTGGCGAGTCAATGGGAGAAGGAATCGTCAACGGCTCTCCTCCGCCAGGTGTCGATCACCCCAGGCCGCCTGGGCGCTGGCTCCACCCCCCTGCTGGGTGTCTGGACTCCCTCATCCCGGACCTCCCGGCCCCCAGGCGCGAGGGTCCGGACATCAAAGGGGACCAGACCTATAACTGGGGCAGGACCAGACCAGGAAGGCAGTTGTATCCTGGAGTCGAGAGACCCGAGAAGAACTCATCCGTGACTTGGCCTGCTGGCGCTGCCGCGGCCCTCTGCCTCGTGAAACCATCGTCTTGGCCTGCTGGCGCTGCCGCGGCCCTCTGCCTCGTGAAACCATCGTCTTAGCCTGCTGGCGCTGCCGCGGCCCTCTGCCTCGTGAAACCATCGTCTTGGCCTGCTGGCGCTGCCGCGGCCCTCTGCCTCGTGAAACCATCGACTTGGCCTGCTGGCGCTGCCGCGGCCCTCTGCCTCGTGAAACCATCGTCTTGGCCTGCTGGCGCTGCCGCGGCCCTCTGCCTCGTGAAACCATCGACTTGGCCTGCTGGCGCTGCCGCGGCCCTCTGCCTCGTGAAACCATCGACTTGGCCTGCTGGCGCTGCCGCGGCCCTCTGCTTTATGAGACTATCACCTTGGCCTGCTGGCGCTGCCGCGGCCCGATCCACAGACCCTCCAGCTCGAGGATTGTGAGCTCGCCTTTTACCACTACCTGTACCGATCCGGTACCAAGACTGTCCCGCTACCCCCTTTCCCTACAGAGACTAGAAGTGAGCGGACCCCCGGGTCCAAGTCATCCTGTATCGCTGATATCCTTGCCTTAAGAACCTTATATAAAGCCTTGAACTCGACTTGGTGTGGTGCCTGTTTGTGGGGAGGGAGGGTACTTGTCTGTACGATCGCCGGAGACGGTCCCCCTCGGGGATCTCTCCCTCGGTATCCGGCCGACCCTCAGGGTCCCCGTCTAACAATCACCACCCCCTTTTCTTAACTTTTATTCTGTCACTTTATTTTTAAAGACACTCTTCACACATTTGTGTGAAGTAGCTGGAACACCAACACCTGGCTGTAGAGAGGCTACCCATCCAACTCACAAGCACTTTTGTACGATACCATGTGGCTGGAACACCAGATGAGGTTGTAGTAGAACGACTCCTCCAACTCACTGTTGACCTTTGTGGCTGGAACATCGAAAATCAGTTGTAGTTGTACTACTCCTCCAACTCACAGTTGCTGTTGTATTCCCAGGCTGTAGTTTCAGTTGGTGGTGACACTGCTCGTTGGGGCTGTCCATTGGAAGGACACTGGTGAGGATGGCGCTGGCTTGCCTGGAAATACCTTATTTTTTTTCTTGTAGTTACTTGTAGGATCTCTTGCTTACTCTCTTAGTTCCTTAGTCACTTAGTTGCTTTGCTGTACCAAGAGACACTGGGGTTCAAGACTGTCCTCGTCGCCAAAATTATGTTGTGTCCTATGTAGAAAGACACCAGGAGCCAGGATGTATATTTAGGTCTTCTTTATTCAGTCTTCAGTTCAGGTTACATCTCTCTGTACTCCAGCCAGCCTAGTGTGGTACCAGCCCCACCAGGAGCAGCCTGCCTAGCTGCTCAGCCCATCTCCAACTGCCACATTCACCCCACTCAGTCACCCAGGCATTCCACACATCACAGGCACACCAACATTCTAATGCTAAGACACACTCTGGCTGAGCAGCTAGAGGCAGCAGGGCTACAGCACATGTTTTACATTTAAGTAGGATATAACATTAACCTATTACAAGAACATAACTATAATGTAAATAATTATGAAATTATGTCTCTTTATTAAGAAAGTATGAATATGGCGTATATGTACACAGTAATTTCTCAGCTGTGTCACTACTCTCTTTTCTGGCTGAAGAACTTGGGGTTATGCTGCCTCACGGAAAAGGACATTCCTTTAGCCCCTCTGTATGCTTTATAAACTATGATAGCTTAGTGTCTTTTGCATTCCTTCCCAAGACTGATATTACGTTCACCCGTTGCTTCCCAGGTTAATACCAATGATTTCCTTATTGAGTGGCGATGCATGGGTCCACAGATTTTAAGATTATGCTGAAAATTGGCAGTTGTTGATTGCCCAATGCTTTACTAACCCTACAAGTAGGATTTCCTGTTTTCAGTTTTTATTTTTGGTAAATTCTGTTGGGTGTTTTTCAGTGTTTTTAAGTCATTTCAATGTCTTAAAAAAACAGTGGTTATGCTTGGTTACATATTTTTTATGTCATTAAAAACAACAGTAATAGTGTTTATGGAACATTTTGTTTTTATTATTGCTTACTTTCTGCACTGATAGGCATGGTATATAGACAGTGTACGTACAGTGTAAATGATGTCAAAAGACATTTTTACAAATAATACTTATTGTAGTACACCATACAATACTTCTTCAGTGAGTCTTTGGTCATACGTGCTCACTCTTTCCTTGAGGAAAGACATATGAGCACGTATGACCAAAGACTCACTGAAGAAGTATTGTATGGTGTACTACAATAAGTATTATTTGTAAAAATGTATTTTGACATCATTTACACTGTACGTACACTGTCTATATACCATGCCTATCAGTGCAGAAAGCAAGCAATAATAAAAACAAAATGTTCCATAAACACTATTACTGTTGTTTTTAATGACATAAAAAATATGTAACGAAGCATAACCACTGTTTTTTTAAGACATTGAAATGACTTAAAAACACTGAAAAACACCCAACAGAATTTACCAAAAATAAAAACTGTAAACTTTTATCTGTGAAAAGGCCCTCTCAACATTGGCACTTGAAACGGGCAACGCCAGAACAGCCAGTATACAATTTGCTAACTCTGGCCACTGACATAGCTTTCCATGCAGATATTGGTTCACCTCAAGATTGCAATTCTCTGGGACACGTTCTGCAACATATGCGTTGAACTGTGCACATATGCCCTCAGAGTTATTGCAGCAGTAAAAAATGAAGCAGCACTTTTGAAAGTGCAGAGAAAATTCCCCTTCACGGAAAAGATCTAGAACTTTTGCAGAGGACCACAGTGAGGCTGCATTGACTTAAAATGCTATGATTGGTGAAGGGACATTTCTATGCATCTTTGCAAGCCATTTCTCATACGTTGAAAAACAAAATGTCCTAAATTGCTCCTCAACATTTATTTGCTTACCAAGTGGCAAGCACTCTAACATGGAACATGTTGCAGTGCCAAAGATGCCTCGCCGGGGGCGGAGTTTGGCTCGCGAAGCTAATGGCTGCCGGAGCCACGAGCTCCGGAACAATGGCCAGTAATCCTTCAATTATCCGTCTCTCCTACTACTGAAGAGCAGTCTGAGGATCGCCGTCGGGGCAGCGGAGCATCACCGCTGCCCGTGGATCCGTCTCCGACCCCATGGGACCCTTCAGCTCTGAAGATTCGGCACCTGCGGTGTGAGGAGGCAAGAGGCCAAAGAACCCCGAGGCCACGTGAGGAGTGAGGTGGGGCTACGTCCCTAGATGTGCGGCTTGTGGCTGCTAAGTCGGGCCAGCCACTTGAAGTACGGGAGTTGGGCCCGGCCAGCCCCTAGTGAAGACGACCTGAGTCAAGTATGGGGCGCTTGCTGGGGCAGAGGAAGCACTCGCAATAGTAGCGGTGCAGCGGGAGCGCCTTTTGTGCGACCTGACGGCGCCGACCTCTCCCTCCCCGGGAGAGCTGCGCGGCCGCTGCTGCAACGGTAGACATAATTTAAAGGCAGCAATACATCAGAAGGCTCTCTCAAGAGCATCAGGGACTCACAGAAGCACAACTCGGGCAAGTCTAGCAAAGACCAGTTTAAATCAAGCATTGGGATCAAAACATTGACGCTGTATAGTTTTGGTCATACCTTTATTGATAGACATTAAATGATCCTGAACTGTTGCTTGCATGGATCATGATCCATGTGTGTCCCTGGGACTTACATTTATTTTATACACTTGTCTGTGCACTACGTTATTTGCTCACCACTGCCACACGCACTATATTTATACGGTGAGAGCTGCGCGGTCGCTCTCGCAACAGAAAACTTGAGGAGCACAGCGGTGTGAGGGCAGAGCTCAGGATCCCAGCTACAGCAGACACAGTAGGGGAACAATCAGCTGAGCGCCAGGTGCGCAGTGCGGGACATTAACTCCGGTCCCCGAGTACCGCCACCATTTTGGGAGCTACCGGTAATAAACAGAGTGCTGGCCACCAGTTGTACAAGGATTAGGTGCGCGCCTGACAGACCGGTTACATATTGCGCAGGAAGCCACTGCGGTGGGGCTTTGGGCAGGCTTGCTGTGGGTGTTGTGCACACTGAGATATCAGACCAGCGGAGGGGAGAGCAAGCATATAGTGCTCGACAGGGCAGTGGCCCCCAGCAGGCAGGGTGCCACGTGCTGCTGGTGCACCATCTCTGCAGGAGGCACTTCGTGGAAGGCAGGAAAGGAGATCTACGTCAAACAAGGCCTCTGTACTGTGCGTGCCAGGCCAGTTTAGGGGTGATAGCTGGGCTAAACGACGGTATCGGATGTGGAGCTGGCAACCCAGTGGAGAGCGGAGAGCACAGGTGCTTACGCTGTGGGACAGGGTATCACTGCATATCACTGCGTGGAAATAGAGCTGATCCACGGCGAAGATTGTGGAGAGGCACCCAGCAGCGATCTCGACTTTCCCACGGATAGCGACATGCTTAGCGGGCGCAACACTAACAGACGCAGCTCCAGTAGAGGAGAAAGGACTGGACACATCACACCTCAAAGGCTACTTTGGAGCAAGTCACGTAACCTGAATAGACATCTGAGGGAGGGTGTCGTTGTACCACATCGGTCCCTGTAGTGGGATCCAGAGCGCAGCTGACCAAGGAGGGTCCCGTGGTCTGGCAACAAGTTGCTGCTGGTTAGAGGGGTGCCATGTAAATGCACTCGCACAGTCACCCCAATCAAGAGGAAGAAATGGGCAGAACGGACAAGTCTCAGTCCAAGCTATCCTTTGCACAAAAATGCTCTAAGTCACATGACTCTGCGGCGGAGGAGGCGAATAGGCCCATTCCCATTGGGGGGTCGGGGGGAGAGGAGTGTGATGTGATGACTGTACATATTGCACTGCTGGGGTAGACAATTAAGGACACTTTGATTTGTATATTTCCTCCAAGATCTTGCACTGTAATCAGGTATGAGGAAGTTTAAAAGCAGAATTGAGGTTTTCCCACAGTCTCAGCATTAGTCTCAGTAGCTCCAAAAAAGGGATGCCCGAGGTCGGCAAATCCACAACACTACACCATGATGTGTCCCACTTGAATGCTTTGTTGCGGACTGCAGCACAGTGGAGGCTATGATGCTAGTTGTCGGTGGGGGGGGGTTGTGACAGGGGAGAACTGACGTTCAGTTGGTAGTTGTATAAAGAGCGACCTCCGCCTGCAAGTGTCAAACATCAATACAGTTAATTGAGTTGGGGGAGGGAGAGGGGAGATGTGGGAGGTCCCTGTCAGGGATACTACGCTACTGAGTTGTGGGTGGTCAGCTGTGGGTGGGGGGAGGGTGGGGGTGTTGGTTTGGTTAAGGATGTCAGAGAGAGCAGCCAGGTTTTTTTGTTTTATGCAGTACATGTATAGACCTCCGGATTCAGGACACTATGCTACACACGATATACAAGATGGTAACGACTAGGGGGGCCATGGACCAGAGACCTATAGACACCCTCAGAGCACTGTCATGGAACGTGAGGGGCCTCAACGACCACCGCAAACTTCGTAAAATGCTTACCTATTTCACTAGAGACAATGTTGATGTGGCTCCCCTACAGGAGACGCACCTCCCGCTGCAGAGCCCTATGTTATGCTCCAGAGGACTAATAGGGAATGTTAACGCTGCTGGCTTCACAACTCACGCTAGGGGCGTGTTGACATGGGTGAACCGTAGATCAGATTACAGTTTGAGTTTGCTGCAGGTGGACGCTGGGGCAGGTTTGTGCTCTCTAGATGCCAGGGTCGGGGGGTTGGACCTGCTTCTTGTTAACGTATATGGCCCTAATTACAATTGTAATGTAATGTAATGAGATGTTATATAGCGCTCTATCACCAGACGGGTATCCTGGCACTAAAATATAAAAAAGAGAGAGTTCCCACCAGAAGTTAATCGGGGCAGCCGAGGTGTGATACAAGAAGGGAGAAAAAGAGGAGATATCAGAAGGAAAAATTACTCCAGTCTAGGGAATACAAACGTTTTCAACTTTTTCCTGAAATCCATAAGACTTTAGATCCAAAAAGAAAGTGTTCCATAGCCGAAAAACAACGGCAGAGAAGGATCTGCCACCTGCTCTGGACCGCCTGAACCTGACTACATAAATGCAGAAGCAGAACAAAGGTTTCTAGTTGGAGAATACCAGCTGAATTTTCATTGCAGGTTCTTAGGGCCCATTCCATGAGCTGCCCTAAAGATAGTGCATAGAGCTTTGAATTGAATTCGCTGGTGGATCGGCAGCCAATGCAAATCTCACCTGGCTAATGTGGTTGAGGTCCCTCGCTGTCTATTTAAAGTACGTTTCGCTGCAATGGCTTGTATTCTGTACAGCTTCCCGATAAGGGTGTTAGGTGCACCCAGATATAGAGAGTTGCAGTAATCAAGTCTGCTGAAAATTACGCATCTCACATCCTGCGTTCTAGCAGAGTTAGGAAAAAAAGGGAGGTTCTTTCTCAGCTCTTGGATTAGCGAGAAGCAAGTGCCAACCGTTTTATTAAGCTGAGAATTCAGTTAGAGGTCCTAATCCACCATCAGCCCCAGATTGCATACTGTGCTAGAAGGGGTAATAGGTACGCCAGTAGGGGACAACTGAAAGATGGGTAAAACAGGCTGAACAGATCTTCTGGAAGAACACAGGACCACTTCCGTTTTAGAGCTGTTAAATTGTAACAAGTTCTTCTTAAGCCACTTCGTCATGCTAGTCATACACTCGTAAAATCTTTCCAGGGAAATGGAATCATTCCCTTCCAAGGAAAACACGAGCTGGGTGTCATACACATAGTTCACCATCTCCACTCAAAAGATCTAATAAGTGATATGAGAGGCTGCAAATAGATGTTAAAGAGCACAGGACTAATCCCTGAGCCCTGCGGGACCCCCTGTCGTAAGGAAGACTTGTTAGCGGAGAACAGCTGAAGGCACACTGTCTGTGTCCTGTCTGTTAGATAAGAGCAAAGCCAGTCAAGGGTGCAACCAGTCACACCCTGGTCTTTAAGTCTCTCCAACAGTATAACGTGGTTTACAGTGTCAAAAGCAGCTGACATGACCAACAGCACCAAGATCACTGACTTTCCACTGTCCGCCCACATCCTCATATCATCAAACACGGTAACAACTGCTGTTTCAATACCGTGCTTGGGTCGAAAGCCAAATTGCATCTCGTCACGGAGCGAATAGTCCTCAAGACACTGGGATAGAGACTTACTGATGAGGTGTTCCAGAATTTTAACAGGATATGGCAAAAAAGAAATTGGCCGATAGTTGGCCACACACCCGGGGTCAAGTGTGTTTTTTTTTTAGAAGAGGGGCCACAACTGCGTCCTTCCAGTTTTTAGGGACGTCCCCGGTACTCAAAGATAGACCACAGATCTGTCGTAAATAGGGAAAGAGCTCGGCCCCATATTCCTTCCAAATTCTGTGGGGAATGGGATCCAGGGGGGACCCAGAGGTGATACCCCTGGCTAAGGTATCAAATGTTTCCTCATCCGGAATGCGAAAGCAATCCACAGTATGCTGGCCGTGTTTTAAAATGGTAGGGTTGTGGGCTTAGAGTCTGGTGATGGCAAAGAACACTGCTCAGCATTGGACAACTGAGAAACAGGTTTTTCCACCACTGTCGGTGGATCAAAATCCCTAACTATCTTGTTGATTTTATCCTCCAGATAGGAAGCTAACTCATCGCATAAAGCTTGAGTAACTGGAATTTTGTTATTAGCACAGTCAGGTTTAGACAGACTCTTTACTAAGCTGAATATAGCTTTGGTGCTATTAGCTGCTAGAAGAATGGTACTAGCAAAATACTCAGCTTTAGTTTTCGCTAAAGTGTTTTTGTACAGATTAAGTTGATTCTTAAAAGCATTTTTATCTGCATCACTATATCCTTTTCTCCAGGCTTTTTCGGCCACTTTACAACCCATCCTGAGTGCTCGCAATTCGGCATTAAACCAGGGGGCTGAGGGTTTCTCTCTCTTTTTTAGCTTCTTTGCAGGAATATGCTTATCAAGCCTGTCTCGGATCTGCACACAGTGGAATTGGTAATTCCAGTCCACCGACCTACTGGGGTCTAGGCTGTCAAAGTCATTCCAATGCAAGGGATTTTTAAGCTTAGTCAATGTGGCCCATTCTCTGCCCGGCGGATATTGCTTCTGATGATAAATTTTACAACACATATTAGGCAGAGTAAGCTTAATATTTACCAGACTATGATCAGTCCAGCACAGTGGTAGAACATCTGTGATTGTAGCCATGCTGGAAATAGCAACCAGTAGATCTAATATATGTCCACCCTGGTGCGTAGGTTGCAACACCAGCTGGGGTATATCGAAGCTTGCGCAAGCTTCTGACAATTCCTTAAACGCCGTGTCCAGCGAGCCATCAGCCCACAAGTTGAAATCACCCAGGATGATCAGTTTAGAGTGTGTCAAGGCCAGGTTACACACCACATCAATCAGGGCAGAGCACTTAGAGTTAGATCCTCCTGGGGGTCTGTAGCAGAGCATACTGGTTAATAGATACCCATGAGCTTCCCTTAAGGAAAAACCTAGGAGTTCGAACCATTCGGCCTCATCTACTTCAAGAGGGGTGAAGTTTCATTTATCTTTGAAGATTAGTACCAACCCTCCTTCTCTCCATGATATACGGGGTTTGTGAAAAACATTATACCCAGGAGGTCAAGCAAGTCCAAGTTCAACTAAAGAATCAGTGCGGGTCCAGGTTTCTGAGATAAAAAGTACGTCCAGGTCGTGACATTCCAGCAGGATGTGTATTTCCTGAAAATGTTTAACTAGAGACCTGGCATTCACAAGACCGCACATTACCTCAATCAGCGAGCCATCAGTATGCAATGCCTGGTCCCCCTCCCTCCCAGCCTTAACCCCTACCTCGGACTTCTGCCCACCAAGCCTCTTAAGTTTGTCCTTGGAGTAGCAAACACTAGCAGGGTAGGCGGCTGGGAGAGCGGTCCGGCAGCATGACTGGCACTGTGCACGGTCGGTGCGCGGACAAGCGCACCTCCGGCATGCCATCAGCACGCCCGCTGCCGCTTGCATGGGTCTCCCTTTTAAAGAGGGAAGGATCGTTATTGCGCTAGAATGCTAGAGCGCCAACCAAAATGGCGCTCACCCGGTGTCTCAACAGGAAGTGAGGGAAAGAAGACACACCGGCTAGAGCGTCTACAGAGATTGAGCACACTCAAGACAATGGCAGGTAAATTTTAAAAGCAGCATAAAAAACGATTCCCAGCAACAGTCCCCCCAAGGTAGTGCAAATAATAAAATAAGATCAGTAAGTAAAAAATAAAAATTTGTTTTTTAAAGGCAATGAACAGAGTTTCACACATATAACCAGCGAGTAAAAATGTTGTTTTTTTTAAAAGCAAGGAACAGAGTTTCACACACTCAACCAGGCTCTCAATTTGATCTGGAGTTCTTTGCCACACTAGCAAACACTGTGAGTGGGTGCGGGGCAATAAGAATTCTCTGGGGAGGAGACTTTAACCTGGTGCGGAACCCGGGCTTAGACAGATCAGGAGGCCCGCTAATGAGACGGGTGTCTGCGGCTAGAGCCGTGGAGAGAGCCATGATTAGCATGGACCTCATAGATGTGTGGAGGGAACTTCATCCAGAGGGCAGCGGTTTCACGCATTACTCTGCTTACCACAACCTACATACGCGTATAGATTATTGGCTGGTGTCGACACCTCTCCAGTCCGAGATTTGCTCCAGCCAGGTGTTGCCCCGTACTCTCTCAGACCACTCTCCTATTCTGTTGGTTCTGTCCACTCCTAAGAAAACAATTCTGCCATTCACATGGCGTTACGCCCCTCACTCACTGCTTGATCCCCTTTTCAAGGAGATTATGGCAGAAGTTATAGATACATTCTTCGCCACCAATATAGGATCATCGGATAGCTTTCAAACAGTATGGGAAGCTTTTAAAGTGTACATTAGGGGGGTAGCCATGTCCAAGCACTGGGGGGTGCTCCAGGATATGCGACAGAGGTTGTTGACTCTGGAGCACAAACTGAGTGAGTTGGAGGCTAACCAGCAGTCCGGTATAGATGAGAACACCAACGATAACATGAAGCCACTACTAGAGGAGTATCATGCAGCAGCGGACAGCGGGGTGCAACATTTGGGAAAGTACGCTATGGCATGTGCATACGGGGAGGGAGATAGACCGGGATCTGTGCTTGCCAATATGCTGAAAGCAAGATGGGACAGGACCACAATCAATGTGATCCGATTGGAGGAGGGTGACCTGCTAACCGAGGAAGAGGAGATTGCTAAAAGGTTTAATCAGTAAGTACTATACAGACCTCTATGCGTCGCGCTTGTCTGACATGGATGGGGAAATATTAGATTACCTGGAACACATTAAGTTACCCTTCTTATCAGACACGCACCGAGAGTTCTTATCTCTCCCCATAGAAACGGATAAGATACTTGAAGCCCTGTCGGGAATGAGAGTGAACAGTGCCCCGGGGACAAAGGGACTCACAGTGAACTTTTATAAGGCATTCATAGATCTTCTACTTCCACACATAGCAAAATTATTTGATGACATGTGCGTAACTGGACAGATGCCCCAAATGATGAGGGAAGCCATCCCTAAACCAGGTAAGCCACTGGAGGAATGCGGGTCTTACCGATCGCTGTCCTTGCTAAATGTGGACACTAAGTTATTAGCAAAGATCTTGGCTAACCGACTGGCTCTTTTGGCCCCGCAACTTGTCGCCCCGGAACAGGCTGGGTTTGTCCCGGACAGATATCTCACTTATAATCTTCGCTATTGCTGTCTTCTTGGACATGGAGAAGGCTTTTGACTCGGTGGAGTAGCCCTTTATGCGCCATGTGCTGACGAGAATGGGACTCGTCTGGTCTTTTTGCAAATGATTGGGGTGCTATATAATGCCCCCACAGCGCGCATACACTTGGTGGACCTGATTACGGGTGCCATCTCCATAGCCAGGGGTACACAACAGGGTTGCCCTTTGTCGTTGACGCTGTATGCATTAATTGCGGAACCCTTGGCATGTGCACTTAGGGAATACCATGGCCACAGAGGCATCTGTTTTCCCACCTACGAAATTGTGGTATCGACGTATGCAGATGACACCCTGCTTTACGTCAGGGAACCTGAAAACAATCTCTCCCCGTTCTTACGGGGGTGGTACGCTTTGGAGCACTATCTGGGTTAAAGGTCAATTTTTTTAAATCCATAGCCATCCCGCTCAACCCATCCACTTCTCCATTTGAAATGGAATATCCACAACTGTGGTCTGATGAAGCGGTTTGCTATCTCGGCATCAGACTGCACACAGATTCGGAAATTGTTTTCCATGAAAATTATGGAACAGCGGTAGATATACTTGAGGACGATTTTAAGACATGGATTTGGCTACCGCTATCTCTAATCGGAAGAGTGTCTATAATGAAGATGGTAGTGCCACCCAGATGTCTCTTCTTGATTGCAAATATACCAATAGTGTTGCCACGCTCCTTCTTTGCCAGACTTAGTAAGTCATTGGTGAGGTTGGCCTGGGCAGCCAAGCAGGCACGCGTTCAGTGGCGGGTCCTCACATTGCCATATCACCTGAAGGGACTGGGTGCTCCTGACCTAGAGCTCTATTATAGGGCAGCGCAGAGTGCACAAGCGCATAGCTGGATTCATGGTGCATATAATACCCCATTTCTCAGATTAGAGAGGTTGTTTGCTGACGCTATGCCCATCCCGGCAGTCATCATCGAGACGGTGGACCACAGAACTGGGATCCTAGATTCCCTGAACTCGACTCGGCATGCATGGCAGTGTTTATTAAATCAGCAGGCAGGGGCACTGTTATATTCACCGGAAGTGCCTTTTTCCAGTGGGCGGTCTGGCTGACCCCCGTGTCGCGATAAAGGTGTCGTCAGCGTGCTTCGAGCATTGGGCATTAGCAAAGTGGGGGACCTGTTTTCTGACGGCAGAGCCAAAATATGGGAGGAGGTCATGACCACGATAGAAGCAGCCACCCTACTGCAGCATTTCCAGTTCCACAGAGTGCATGTGGATGAGCCTCCTGAGGTACGAGAACTATCGCATCTCAATAAAACTAAATCGCCCCGCAATTTAGTCACCAACATATATAAATTGGCTATTCAGTAAGTGCTACCTCGTTGGGTATATGTATCATGCTTTTCCTACACTACAGCTGCGTAAAGGCCCAGAAGAGTTGTCACCAGTGACCCTGTGTGTCTGTAACTTTGCCACCGAGCACATAGGCGCCGAGGTCCCTCGAGTGATCTGTCCATCACAGTGGGGGAAAGGGCGAGAGGAGGTTTCATAGCCAAGTGTGTGTTGGGCCGGGCTTCTGTGCGAATTCACATGCCTCTTGTTTATAAAGGTCATAGACCGATCAGCGCAGCAGATGAGGAGAAAGCAGTAAGTGCTACCTCGTTGGGTAAATGAAATGTGTTGGGTAAATGAAATGTATAGTGCTTTTCCTACACTACAGCTGCGTAAAGGCCCAGAAGAGTTGTCTCCAGTGACCCTGTGTGTCTGTAACTTTGCCACTGGGCCCATAGGCGCCGAGGTCCCTCGAGTGAGCTGTCCATCACAGTGGGGGAAAGGGTGGGAAGAGATTTCATAGCCTAGTGTGTGTGGGGCCGGGCTTCTGTGCGAGTTCACATACCTCTTGTTTATAAAGGTCAGAGACCGATCAGCGCAGCAGATAAGGAGAAAGCTGTAAGTGCTACCTCATTTGGTAAATGAAATGTATCGTGCTTTTCCTACACTACAACTGCTTAAAGGCCCAGAAGAGTTGTCTCCAGTGACCCCGTGTGTCTGTAACTTTGCCACCGAGCCCATAGGCGCCGAGGTCCCTCGAGTGAGCTGTCCATCACAGTGGGGAAAAGGGCGGGAAGAAGTTGCATAGCCTAGTGTGTGTGGTGCCGGGCTTCTGTGCGAGTTCACATGCCTCTTGTTTATAAAGGTCAGAGACCGATCAGCGCAGCAGATAAGGAGAAAGCAGTAAGTGCTACCTCGTTGGGTAAATGAAATGTATCATGCTTTTCCTAAACTACAGCTGCGTGAATGCCCTGAAGAGTTGTCTCCAGTGACCCCGTGTGTCTGTAACTTTGCCACCGCGCCCATAGGCGCCGAGGTCCCTCAAGTGAGCTGTCCATCACAGTGGGGGAAAGGGTGGGAAGAGGTTGCATAGCCTAGTTTGTGTGGGGCTGGGCTTCTGTGCGAGTTCACATGCCTCTTGTTTATAAAGGTCAGAGACCGATCAGCGCAGCAGATGAGGAGAAAGCAGTAAGTGCTACCTCATTGGGTACATGAAATGTATCGTGCTTTTCCTACACTACAGCTGCGTATAGGCCCAGAAGAGTTGACTCCAGTGACCCCTTGTGTCTGTAACTTTGCCACCACGCCCATAGGCGCCGAGGTCCCTCGAGTGAGCTGTCCATCACAGTGGGGGAAAGGGCGGGAAGAAGTTGCATAGCCTAGTGTATGTGGGGCCAGGCTTCTGTGCGAGTTCACATGCCTCTTGTTTATAAAGGTCAGAGACCGATCAGCGCAGCAGATGAGGAGAAAGCAGCCTCCTGGTCACTGGAAGTGCAGGGGGATTGCGCTCGAGAAACTCGTGGATGCCTAGCCCTCCATCACGGATTACAGCTATTTGTAGACGGTAGATTTGGGGAGAAAGCACACCTGCCTAGCATCGACCGTGCTCACTAGATTCTTGGGCTGATTATAAATGCGTTACTGAATTTGAGCTTCAACTCGAGTACCTGCTTTATTTATATCTGTAAGTGCTTCCTGCAGAGGTTTAATTTTTGTGACACTGAGGAAAGTAAAGCAGTTAATTTTCCTTAATAGCAGCATATGCAGGATAAGAACAAGAGCGCTGAACTTTTGGACACAAGTGAATCTAATCCACCTCAATTGCAGTAAACACTCGCTGCAAGAGTTATTGAGCCTGTAGATCTCCTCATTGTGGCAATTACATTTATTGTGCTGGACAAAGTGGTGAAGAATGGCATTTGGTAATTAGTAAACATCGCTTTGGTTTTCTCTAAAAAAGTAGCAAAGTGGTTTTCTATTTAATGTTTTTATTTCTTCTGTATTGTCATATACTGTGACATTTTCTTTACATCCTCCTTCCTAAGATTCCCTCTTGAGTAACAAAATGGTTTAAAATAGATCAATGATATTTCATTCCTTTTGTTTTGTGAATAAAATGTTTGCAAACATTTCTGATATGTTTAAGAACACTGGAGAAGACTGGACATACTTAAAAAAAATCAAGAAATGTACAAAATGTAATCTACACTACTATAATAAAGGAAGAACTTTCAGCTTCTGAGGCGGATAAACTCGGGAACCACAGCGCCAATCCACACACCCAATACACGTTGGAATCGTCAGGGTGTGTAGATGGTTATAGGCTATATAAATTAAAAAACAAAACGTGATTTAAAAAATTTACAGTAAAAACAAAGTAGTCCATCCGAAGTAGCGCCGGCCGCGACGGGCCTGCTCACGTCAGGAGTGCGGGGAGGAGCGGCGTCCAGGAGCGCGACGAGGAGTGGCGGACATGGCGCGAGGGAGGAGCGGTGATGTGAGGAGCAGCGGACAGGCCAGGGGCGGTGCGAGCAGCGGACAGGCAGGATGAGCGGCGGCTGAGGTAAGGGAGCGGCGGAAATGGCGCGGGGGAGGAGCGGTGACGTGAGGAGCATCGGACAGGCCAGCGGTGGTGCGAGAAGGGGACAGGCGGGAGGAGGGGCGGCTCAGGTAAGGGGACCCATGTCAGGGCAGGCGGGGGTCGGGGCAGGCGGGGGTTGGGGCAGGCAGGGGTTGGGGAAGGCGGGGGACGGGCCGGGCGGGGGCCCGGGCTTCTGCACAATGTCGGGGCGGGCGGGGGTCGGGGAAGCCTGTTGCACCCGGACAAGGTCGGGACGGGCTGCTAGTTATATATAAAGGGTGGGAGATGTAAATGGAGGTGATTGAGAAGCATGTTTCACAGCACATTACATATTATGTAAATGAGAGCATCACCAACATCAGTAAGAGGGACACCATCTATTAGAATCTGATATGGATTGTTGTAGCCTATCTAGAGTTAACACATTAAGTGGATTATTTTATTAGATCTAGATGAAGATAAATGCAGATTTCCCAGAGTTTTAATGGGCAGAAAATCATGATTTTATTAAAGACATGGAGGCTAATATTATGCACTACTCCTTTATTGCCCTAACACACAGCAGCAACAAAGATTCTTAGAACTACTTTAGAACTTTACGTAACTCTAGAACTTTAAGAAAGTGCATATTATCCTAGAACAGACAGCACACTTCCTTCTTTTCTTGCTGCGAACATTTCAAGACCCAAGAAGATAAAATTCAAAATATTCATGTTTGTCCACCGTCCTCTCATCCAAATTCCTCCTCTTCCTTTAGTCTACTCTGAAAAAATACTTTAACTCTGACCTGAAAAAACATAAAATAATAATATTAATGGGCTGGGTCCAACAGGTAGGGATAATGTTAGCCTTTGTGTCTTTAATAAAATAATGATTTTCTGCCCATTGAAACTGCGGAAGATCCGCATTTTATGGCAAGGCACAGAGGCCAATATTACACATGTTCAAAGCTCATCCAAAACTCTCTGTACAGTATTTTCCACAGGTTTAAAGTCACATCTTTAACAAATTGATTCACACGGCCAGTCAGCAGCCTTCGTTATTGAACATAAACTTCCCCCTGTGTGCCCCAAATATAGATATATCAATCCCTGCCATCTTCATCACCCCTTTAACCCATCTCGCCAAAGTTGGCGCAGAAACTGTCCTCAAAGGATGACTATATGAAGTCTACAACTGTGTCATCCACTGTTCTATTAATCCCATTGTTCTTTCCTCATACTCGTTCAAACCATGTACCACACACAACAAATCATGTTCTTTCATTTTTGGATAGAAAATAGATCTTGACATAGTCTTTGTACGTTTACGCAAAGCAAAGAACACTCCCTCCGGCTGATAGTTCCTAGCACTTACCTCCAAAGCCCTTATATCAGAAACCCGTCTAAACGAAACCAAATACAACAAACTGTCATTTTACATGATGAAAATTTCAACAACATTAACCTATTTTCGCTCCATTTCTCTAACTCCTTCAACACCAAAGCCACATCCCATAGAGATGCATACCTCCATACACACTCCCTTCATAATTCTCTTAACTAATGGATGTTGTCCAACAGAATACCCATCCACCAAAACATGCCCTGCTGAAATAGCAAACCTGCTCAGAGTCACTGTATTGTACGCCGAACCTCTCTTAAATAATTCTGACAAATAATTTATCACCACCACTACAGCTACTGATATGGGATCCAAAGCCCTTGCTGCACACCAACAAGACCATCTTCACCATACCGACCTGTACACTTTTGAAGTTCCTGGAGACCATTTTTTCTTAATAAGCACCGAAGCCTTCTCCAATAATCCTGACACCTGCCAAACTCTCCTGAAATCAAGCATCCCATCAACCTCATTTGACCTCCTGTTACCAATTCATGATAATTTCCCTGGGCATCCACCAGTAGATCTGTAAGAGTTGGTAACAACACTGGATACTCCACCAACAGACTCATTACATCGAGGAACCACACCTGAGACTGCCAAAATAGAGTTATGGAAACTAATTCTACCTTCTCCCTCCTTACTTTCATGGGCACCCTCTGAATCAGAGAGAAAGGTGGGAAAGCATACCTTCTCCCTTTTGACCAATTCTGAAGGAAAGCGTCTATCCCCAGAGCTTTTGGATCCGGTCTATTACTGTAAAATGTCTGTAACTGGGGATTCAGCCAGTCTCTAAAAAGATTCACCTCCAAAGGACTCCATCTCCTTGCTAATCCCAAGAACACTTCCCTGTGTAATCTCCAATTGCTGACATCTCCCAGATGCCTTGAATTCCAATAGGCCTACACATTGCTCTTTCCTGGTATATGCTGAGCCTTCACTATTAATTCTGCTCTCCAAGCAGTATTCCCAAAACTCCCTTGCCAAGTCCGCTAATTTGACTGTGGGCCCCCTAACCTGTTGACATAGTGAACCGCTGAATCATTGTCCATCTTTAATAATACACAACACTTCATCTGATCCTTCACAAGCTCTTCACTGCGAATGAACCTGCTAGTAACTCCAAACAATTAATATATGCATTTTTCTTCCTTCTCTGACCAACGCCCCCTTGTTGTCACAGAACCACATCTTGCTCCCCAACCATACAGGCCTGCATCGGCTCTATCGCTATCTCCAGAACCTCCCCGAAGATAGCCCTTCCGTTCCAAGCCTCCATGTTCAACAATCACCATTCCACTTCCTGCATTGCCTCTTTCCTCATCTCCACTTTTTGTGAATATTTTGCTTGCCTTTGCAAATGATACCCTTTCAATCTCTGCAGATCTCTGTGATGCAGAGGTGCAGGACAAATTGCCTGAATCGACCCCGATAACATCCTCAAAACCTCACAATCTGCCACAGATATATTACATTCAACTTACTCACTCTTTTTAATTCCTTCTGAATCTTCTTCATTTTTTCCATAGGTAATCTCAACACACCATCCAAGGTCTGAATCTGAAAACCTAAACAAATTCAAATTTTGAGCTGGGTTCAAACATGACTTCACCCTGTTCACCACAAACCCCAAGTCTTCTAAAGCCCTTACTGCCAATTCCATCTGTTCCTCAGCCAATTTCCTTTCCTCCACCATTCTCAATACATTGTCTAAATACACAATTAACCTTATTCTCCTCGATCTTGACCAAGCTATGAGCAGTTTCATCACCTTTGTAAAACACCACAGTGCCGATGTCAGGCCGAAAGACAAACTCTTGAACCTCCATCTTTTCCCTTTCCACCTGATCTGAAGGTAATACCTGTGCTCTAGTCACAGCGGTATTGTAAGATAGGCATCTTTTAAATCCAGTCTTGTTAACCAATCTCATATCCTTAAAAAGTCTCTTAGCATGTGAATGCCTTCCATCTTGAAATGATTGTAACATACCCAATCATTCAATTCTTTTGAATTGATCACAGGCCTCATTCGTTTGTTCTTTTTTTTCACCTATAAATATATTGCTCATAAAACTCACCTGTTTTTGTTCCGCTCTCTCTATGGCCCCTGTCTTGTAAAGAGCCTCTACCTCCTGAGTTACCAAAATCTCTTCCTTTTTTGAAAAGCGAAGTATTCTTGGGCAACATTCCTGCACTAGTTGCCCTATAAAATCTATTTGATAACCCTGTACTGTACTAATCATCCAAGGATCCTGTGTTAATTCTTTCCACCTCAATACAAACCGAGCTAGTCTGCCACGCAGCCATACCAGGCTACATGAACAGACATTTTCTAAACTCACCTGTTCCACCTCTTGATCTTCTTTCACTGCATTATCCACACAATTCTTCCTCTTTGTCTTTGCAGAAAATTCCTCCCTGTTGCGCTCTGTATCCGAATCCACAAGGTCTAAATCCTCTTGTGAATGAACCATGCGTGATCCCCTGTCCTCGGCCGGGGAATCAACCTCACATTCTCCCAGACCCTCCAAAAACCTTACACGTATCATGCTCCACCTTTTGCAAAGAATTGAATGTCCCAACGTACCTGGACATATCTTTAACAAATTCATCCCCAAAAAACATACCATTGCTCTCCTCCCCAAATTCCTTATTTTCTAATTCTGCCAATTTGGGTTCTATTTTCATCACTAAACTTTTGTGTCTTTCTACACACAAGACCACATTTGTATTACCCAACAAACAGATTGTTATTTGTATCCATTGTCGTAACTCAAACAAATCCATACCTGTGTTATTAGAATGTGCTTCTTCACACCAATCAAAAACATTTGTTAAAGGCCCTAGTACATCCAAGAATCTGTCTTGGCACCCCTTCAGACCATTTTCCAACCCTTTTCTAGAGTGTCTGCCACTTTTATTTAAAAACGTTAGCATCTTCGGATCTAGTTCCAGAGTATATGCTACCTTAGAGAGCAATGTTGGTCTGGGGGCATTCAGATCATTACCTCATTCGAACCTCCTTAGATATCTCTCTTCTAATCCAAGACAAAACATTTTTTCCCACATGTCCTGGGGCTCCATTAAGGTGACAAAGGATGCTGAATCAAAAGAGGATCGAACATCTCTCTACCCTGAGGGTCTACAAAATCTGCCGACTCCCCCCCCCCCAAAAAAAAATCCAGACTTCTTACTTTCCCTTTTTCACTCTCATCCTCTGACTCCTCTAAATCTGAAGAGCATGTCAAAACTACATCTCTTCTGGAAGATGATTCATCGTAAACCACCACATTATGGCTCTTCCTTTTTGCCTTTATAGCGTCCCCATTTGCCTTTATAGCATTTCCTAACCATGGGTCAATTTGCCCAGTCCCTTTACTTTCCACAAGTAACTCTGTACTCTTGCTTTTATGTGCCCTTCTTTTATTCACTTGCCCTGAGACACTAGCCACAGGTTCCACCTCTCCTGAAGAAAAAAAATCTCTTCCTCATTGTTTATCATTTCTCCTTTCTCTTTCAAATGTTTTCAACACTACTATCAACTTATTTATCCATCCTCTCTGCTAGATCACAAAACCTTTTCCCCAGTAACTTTTTCATTTTTTTCTTCCAAACTTTCTCCCTTATCCTTCTCCATTCCAGAGACAAAAATGCCACAAAAAATACTTTCCTTCACTTTCTAACTGCCCCACATCTGCTCGTAACTCACAAAATTAAACCTCCCTTTATGATGTTAATATCTCCTCACATCGCGTCAAATTTCTGCCCAAAATATGGCTGCTCCACTTCCCATTATCCACTATTCGCTTTGCCCAATCATCCAAAATGGTTATCGTACGCTACGTGTACTGCGGCTCCAAACTGCCACAAAGCTACCAACAGCACTGTGCGCTCGCGACAAAATGCTCCCACATGCAAGCACAAATGGAAGCCTCCAACCATGCCGAACTCACGAGCCGACAACCTCGAAGCCTCCATCGAGTGCAAGATGAGGTAATCTTTTAACTAACACCTTTAACGGTCCATGCCGACCTAACAAATTCCTTCTCTGGCTTTCAAATGAATATAAATAAATCTGCATGAGCATTAATTCTTGAATTACCTTACTTGCTTCTCTTTGTCCAATCCTTCAACTCCACATGTTTAAACTTCACACACTCGATCTGCCCGTGTCCTTTAAACATTTCTCTTAGACATATCTAAATCATACCACCCCTTGCCTGAACTTCATGTTTGATTTTTTAAATCTCCCTACACATAAGTTTTTAGCTAATACTTACCACTGTAATATATTAATCTGAATTCTTTTTACATTTTTAATTCTTTATTTATGGACTCTCACTAAAAGACTTGTCACCCCTCCATATGGGATTCAACAAATTAAATAATCTTACCAATCCACACCTTTCTGTACGCAACCTCGTACACCCCCTTTATAAATTTAAAATTAGTTCTTATCTGTGAATGAGCAGCAACAAAAGAAGGATGTTTGCTGCGTGTTCTAGGATAATATGCATGTTCTTAAAGTCCTAGAGTTACATAAAGTTCTAGAATAGTTCAAAGAATCTTTGTTGCTGCTGTGTGTGAGTGCAATAAATGAGGAGTGCATAATATTGGCCTATGCCTTGCCATAAAATAAAAGTTAATGTTGATATGCATGTTTCAAAGAATGTAATCAACTGTGATCAATTTACAAACAAGCTTTACCATAGTCTAATATTCGCAAATAAATACTTCAGAACAAAATAATGCATTAGTTCTACTAACAAAAACTGCTTAGAATACAAGAATAAAAAACAAAGTAATAAGAATGGATGAGGTAAATACTCCTCTTCATTGCTAAATTCCAATTGAAATCAATTGCTATGCCAATAACGCCTAACATCTCTTATTAAAATTAATCATATTGTCCAAGAAATTAGCAAGAAAAAAGTTAAGTACTATGCACAAATCTATCAAACATACCTTACAATCAACTTCAGCAACCTCAAATTAGCTCTGCATGACCACCATATACATTATTGAGACATGCAAACAAACCATGAACAAATAAAAAATGACTCACAATGCAGCTACCGACGCTTTGGGAGACAGACCGGGACACGCTCAACGCTGACATTACAGCAGACGAGCTCACGACGGCAATTTTTTCCATCAAATCAGGTAAAGTCATGGGTCCCAACGGGGTCCCGATTGAATTTCTGAACACAATGTCCCCTGGAGTTGTCCCCAACCTTAAAAATATGTTTGAGGAAGGACGAGACATCGGCTCCCTACCACTTGATCAGAGGCTGGCGTCCGTGGTCGTCATTCTTAAACCAAACAAGCCGCCTAATGAATGTAGCTCCTATAGACCGATTTCCTTGATTAGTACAGAGGCCAAGGTTCTGGCGAAACTCCTGGACAACCGTCTCCTTATTGTACTCCCCTCTCTAATTCACGCCGACCAATCAGGTTTTCTTCCAGGGCAAAACACAGCCCTGAATTTGCGTCAAGTCAACAATGTCCTGAGCAGACAGCCATATATCCGGGAAGATGCTGCTATCTTGTACCTCGACGCCACGATGGCGTTTGACTCAATTGAGTGACCCTATCTATTTGAGGTCCTGCTTAGATTTGGCTTCGGACCCAAATTTGTCCAATGGGTGCGACTCATATACTGACCTCCTGGGCCAAGTGCGGGTTAATAACCATACCTCCAGAAGATTTAAACTCCACAGAGGGACCCGCCAGGGATGCCGCTGTCGCCATTATTGTTTGCCCTAACCCTGGAACCTCTTGCCCACTGGATCCGCACCGACGCCTCCATCATAGGCCTCCGCTGGAACGATGAAGAGGCCGACAAAATTTCCCTCTACGCAGACGACATCCTAATTTATGTAGCTTCCCCTAAATCTTCTATCAATAGTTTGTTCCACGTCTTGACTAACTTCGGGAAATGCTCAGGTTACTCGATCAATTGGAATAAGTCATGCTTTATACATGCTACATGACCCCCCCTCGCTACCCCGCGGGTTCTCCATACTGGTGGCCCAAGAGGGCTTCAAGTATTTAGGTATATTCGTCACTCCAGATCCCACTCTATTTCGCGATCGGAATCTACTTGCCCCTTTGCGTAGATTACACAGCAACGTGGCTCACTGGCGATCCCTGCCACTCTCCCTCGAAGGTAGAGCAGCCCTGTTCAAAATGTTGCCACTCCCGCGCTTTCCGTATGCCCTCCAAAACTGCCCCTTTCCAATTCCCGACTCCTACTTTAGGTCGGTGGAGTGCGATCTCCGCCTTCTCCTGTGGGATGGAAAAGGGGCCCGTATAGCCCTACAAAAGCTGACAATGAGCTGGTATGACGGAGGCATCGCACTGCCCAACTTGCGCCTTTATTACTGGTCATCGCAACTGGTGGCTACCAACCACTGGATACACAGCTCACCCAATGATCCAGCCTTCCATCTTGACAAATACCAAACAGGACGGGAGGGATATTTCGGGGCCCTATACAGTAGGCCCAAAAAAAATAGGTACATTGGCCCCATGGCACACACAGTTGCAATATGGCATCAAGCCAATACACGCCTAGGATGGTCGAACAGACTCACTAAGGCCACCCCGCTGTGGGCATCAGAACAACTCGGTTCCCTCTGCTTTCAGCTGGGCTTCGACAAGTGGGACACAATAGGCACTTCAACAATAGGAGACCTGATACACAGGGGCAAAATATTAACTTTTGCAGACTTACAGACCAAATACGCACTCAAACAGACTGAGGCCTTCCGCTACTTCCAGATCAAACATGCCCTCCTCTCCGCTATCCCTGACCTTTCCTCCTTGCCGGAATCCTCCCCGCTGGAGGATAGATTGCTTTCAGAACCCCTCCCGACAAAGGCCATTTCCTCCACATACCGTAAGCTTTGCAATAACCTCCCAAATATATTTCGGCCCCTGCAAGACAAATGGCAGACGGACTTAGGTGACCTGGAGGAGGATGAGTGGCGGGCGGCCCTGATGTCCCCCAGGGAGGTGGCGATTAATCACAGACTCAGACTGATCCAACTGAAGATCTTACACAGGACCTACATGCCTGCGACTCTGTTAGCCAAGATCGGGAGGAGGGAAGATGATAGGTGCCTAAGGAGATGCGGACACACTGGTACCTTCTACCTTGTACTATGGGAATGTAGAGAAATACAGCGCTTTTGGGAGGTGGTTGTCCGTAAAATGAGAGACTCACTGGGAAAACCTGTTCCTCTGTTGCCAAAAGAATTTGTTTTCAACATCTGGGGGGCCACGGACCTGAACGATCTTGAGACATAATGGGCTGCTTTGAGTTTCCTAATTCCTAAGCGTTCAATCGCAATGAAGTGGGGTGCTGCCAATAGACCTCTAGTGGTAGGCTGGATGGCTGAGCTGGACAGATGTATGTTGGCTGAAAAAACTGTCTACAAACTTCAGGGCTGCCCTGCGAAATGGGACAAAAAGTGGGGCCACTGGAACATCTACCGGGGTGAACTTTGTGAATCCCCCACGGTGGAACTGACCATGAACCGAACTAGACTACTGGATAGAACTGTGCATTGATTTTTCTATGTTGTAAATGTATCTTATAATGAACAAAACAGGGTGCACGTGCCGCTACTTAATTGACCTGAAATTATTTCTTCTCAAAACATCCGAATAAAACGCTATGTTTTGTGTTATTTTATTTTCAATTATTTTATTAACTTCAGATTTTTATTTTATAATTTTCTGTTTAGTATTGCAATTTTTCAAATTTGCATATATTAAGACCTTATGTACACAACAAAAAAGGAAAACCACAACAATCCTATTTACAATAACAATAGTACATTTCGAATTTCTCATTCAAACTATCAATCATCCCTCTCTCATACCATTATAAACAAAAAAATAATACACTTTAATTAGGTGCTGGTATAAAATTCTTCACAACACAGCCCTACACAGTTATTGGTCTCAGAAAAAATGCCTATTTGTTCCAATTTCTGTGTTATTTACATATTTTGGGCTTCTAAACAGTCTACGCGTTTCGAACTCGCATTAATTCGGAGTTCTCCTCAGGACCATAGTCTCTCTCTTATCAGAGTACCAAGGAAGGTGAATTCTTCTCGACGTCAACAAAGTTAGTTGGATATGTCAGTGTCCGGCTTACTTTTTGGACAGCTTGGCTCGCACTCCGAGGAGCGAGCTCAGGGGTCTGACTGTACACCTTGTGTACCTCCGCCTTGGCAGGCTCCGCAAAGGATCACGGGACATTTCCCGTGATCCTTTGCGGACCCGGAAACCAGCACGACTCAGACGCGGCGTTGTTCACGATCAAAGGAGACCTGTTTTTGCACTGTACCCCGACCTGCCAAGGCGGAGGTACGCAAGGTGTACAGTCAGACGCCTGAGCCCGCTCCTCGGAGTGCGAGCCAAGCTGTCCAAAAAGTAATCTGGACACTGACATAACCAACTAACTTTGTTGACGTCGGGAAGAATTCACCTTCCTTGGTACTCTGATAAGAGAGAGACAATGGTCCTGAGGAGAACTCCGAATTAATGCGAGTTCGAAACGCGTAGACTGTTTAGAAGCCCAAAATAGATAAATAACACAGAAATTGGAACAAATAGGCATTTTTTCTGAGACCAATAACTGTGTAGGGCTGGGTTGTGAAGAATTTGATTCCAGCACTTAATTAAAGTGTATTATTTTTTTGTTTGTAATGGTATGAGAGAGGGATGATTGATAGTTTGAATGAGAAATTCGAAATGTACTATTGTTATTGTAAATAGGATTGTTGTGATTTTCCTTTTTTGTTGTGTACATAAGGTCTTAATATATGCAAATTTGAAAAATTGCAATACTAAATAGAAAATTATAAAATAAAAATCTGAAGTTAATAAAATAATTGAAAATAAAATAACACAAACCATAGCGTTTTATTCGGATGTTTTGAGAAGAAATGATTTCAGGTCAATTAAGTAGCGGCACGTGCACCCTGTTTTGTTCATTATTAGCTTGTGGCAAGCTGTGCTGTTGGGAGCCCAGACCCAGTAATGGTTTTCTCTGTTGTAAATGTACCTTGACTTTGCTTGACCATGTCGAATGTATGTGGATTTTGACTCTGCAATGATCTCAATAAAAATTTATGTTAAAAAAAAAATGACTCATAAGTAAAGCTCCATCAATTTGTAATCACCAAATTCTAATATTCAGAAAAAGAAACATAAATATTAGTGAAAGTGATTCGATTAATGCGACTTACAGCTGGAGCACCAATAAAAACATGCCAACATGAAGAATCATACCCTCTAAATGTATATATTTGCCATTGCCAAATTAATAGAGAGAATGTGACGAAGCATTGCAAATTACTTTAAAAGTGTACTCTTCCAAACCATAAATCATATTAATTTTAGTAAGATATACCGTGAAAGGCAACCATTATGCATCCTAAATTTGGACAAGTACATGTATGTAAAGATAATTCTACTGGAGTAATCATATGTTATGCTGGACTTTATGCTGCAAATGTTTGCACTCCAACTGCATGAAGTAAATGAAAGCTTCATTTCCAACAAGACTTCTCAATCATGGAATCTGCAAAAAGCTTACCAGAACTACTAGAACAATAAAATATTGAATAAAAAGTCAACGTGGGCTCTAAGAGAGTTTGAGAAGGAATCCTCACATGCATGGAGAAAGATATATTTTCTCTTTATAAAGAATAAAAAACAATCGCATTTGCATAAATTCAAAATAAACACGGAGGTACACAGCATGAACATACGTCTAAAAAGATAAAAGGAGGTTGGGCATGATTCTGCATGCATAGATTGCTACTTGTGATTGCTCCTCTCCCACCAGCCTAAAAATGTTAATTACCTCCCCCGTGGCTGTTTCTCAAAGTGAACAAAGGGCAGCTTCAACAACAGGAACATCTCCCTTTGGAGAAGCTCTCAATTTGACATTTTTCAATGCTGCACCACAAGAAAGGAAAGGGAAATTCATACACCCTCCAATGAACCTCTCACAAATTCAGGCTCTCCAGCCCACTTTTCAGAGAAAGAGGCGTGGTTGGCTTGCAGGAGACCTCCAGAGTTGGCTGTACAAGCAAGACTCCTATAGTTTGCTCAGACATATTTTTGCCCTGCGAGTGCAACCTCAATAGACACAAACAAAGTTTGGACTGGCTTATAGGTGCTCAGGATTGCTGTCAATCCTGGGATGGGTGGGGCCTAGAGGCCTCCCCTGCCTCCCAGGATGATTTCTACATCAGTAATTCTTGTACTGTAGGTAGGCCCACCATGGGTATACTGAGCTTGTTCTCCAATATTAAGCCACTGCCATACATTATTGCACCTTTGAGGGAAACTATTTAAATTGTGCACTGGTAAACTTCAAATCCTTCAAACCACCATATATGCCTTACATGATGTTGCAGAAGATTCATGTTTCAAGAGGTTATCAAATGGTGTATAGCCTTGGTGATCTCACCTGGACAAATATTGAGTACAGCTTACAGTGAACATACATACTAGCATCTACAGGTCTTTTTGGGCTAATTTATTCTGGTTTCTCCCTACTTTCTCGAGACCCATCAAAGCTGACAAAAAGGTGTAACATCTAGAATCCAAGAGACAAACTACTTTCCTAGGATGTTCCACATTGGAAAGGTTCTTATGCCATGTCAGAGGTTATAGCAACCCTGATTACAGGATTATGGTATTGCTTTCCTATTTTGAGAATTGTTACAGTTTGGGAGGGTGAGTCTCAGATTATTTGACCCCATTTGATGTCCTTTTGGCGCGTCTCCAAAAAGGATCTCTACGTAGTTAAAGGAGACAAGATCATTGCCAAGGTTAGAAGTCAAAAGTATAGATTGTTTCCAAATAATTTAAAATGGTGACCATGCTGTCTCAAAATGTAAGAGGGCTCAATTTGCCAGTAAAATGTTCACTGTCTGATAATTCTTAAATAGTTGTTAACCAAACATTATTAGGCTCCAAGAATCAAATTTGGTAGAATAGGATGAAACATATATTATACTCAGAGACGTATTACTCATTGGCTCATGCTAAGCACAATGGTGTTACCACCTTTATACATTGGAATTTACAATTCACCCTACTAGACAGAGATACAGAGATCAAATTCCCCCTGATAAAAGGCACAAAAAATAAAGAACTTCAACAACAGTCTACTCTCCAAATATAGAGCTGGAGCCTTTTTGTGATTTTGTGATATTCCTATCTGACTTTGTTGAAGGAGACAATGCTCTGATCGGATATTTCTGCATGGGGTGTGACCCTGGATAAAACAAGCAAAGGAAGACCTTCATGGGATACCATTAAAGAGTTTTAGGGCCATATGTAGGTGGCCAAATACCGGTCGGTAACGGCCGATTTCGGCCGTTACTGGCCGGTATTTGTAGTTTCAGATGTAGGGGGCCAGATAATTACCGATTCTGTAAATTTACCGAATCTGTAAATTACCGAATCGGTAAATGTACAGAATCTGTATTATGGGATGTAGGTGGCACTGGAAACAGTGCCACAGGCCCTTAGGAATTCGTTATTTACCATGAAATACTATTGCATGGTAAATAACGAATTCCTGTGTACATGCACATCTGTGCATGTACACCTGTGCCATGTGGCACACATATATGCCCTATGGGCATGTATGTGTGTCACATGGCACACAAGCCAGAATCAGGGGTGCAACAGGGTGTCAAAGTGACACCCTGTCCCCCTTGACAAATCGGTAATTTTACTGAATCGGTAAATACCGATTCGGTATTCGGTAATTGTTACCGAATGTTTACCTACATGGCATTTACCGATTTGTGAATACCGAATCGGTAAAATTCGGTATTTACGATTCGGTAAATGCCATTTACCTACATATGGCCCTATTTGGGCAAATTTATCACATTGATAGCAGGGCTATATAAACATGTGGCATGGAATGCAAAAACTAGAGTCAGAACTCAAAGAATTTGAACTGAACTACGAAGCATCCCCTCACTTAGGCTCCTTTGATAAATTGCACTTTTCAGTGTCCAAATGTGAACTATTTATACAAATAAAGCAGAATTTGCTTTATTTCAACTCCAAATGAAATTTTAGGAGTTATTGTTTTCGATGGACATGTAAAGAAGCACCAACGTTTGGCCCAGTGTGGTTCTTGTCTTACTCGAGGGTTTCACTGCAGTACACTTAAGCATGTTTTGTCTCGGGTGCTACAAAAGAAGATGTAGGTGTGGACATATTCATTTATGGATGTGGTTTTATTTTGAAATGTTCCTTTTAAACATGTCTTTATTAGGTTTTTACAACTACAGGAAAATGCATGTGCTAATAAGTACCATACAGATTTGTCAAGGTTTGATTCGCAAAAGTTCAGTCTTCCTGAAATACGTGCCTATGAAACCACACAGTAAGCTAGCATACAATAAGAGGTAGTTATCCAGGTGTTATTAGTTCATATCAGTAGAATGTATGGTGGTGAGAGGAGTTATTGGGGATATGGTATGGACTAGTACTTATGAACTCTCCAGCAGTGGGGGGGGGGGGTGGCCGTCTTGTGGTTCATCTGGAGTTGTCCAGAGTCTCGAGGTAGTCATGCAGTGGTTAACATTTATCAATGGGCCGTGCTGTCTGTGGTTGAAGGGAGCCGTAGTCTGTGCTCAACCTTTCGCAGTTAGTCATTTGTTTGAGTCAGATAGCTGAGGAAGGGTGTATAGCATCTCCCCAATGTACCACAATTTCACGCTAAGCTACCAAGAGGGAAAAAGAGGCAAGCCTTATGCTGCTTTCCTCTAAATACCGGATCACACAAGGCATCCCCAGGGAACCGCCAGCGCCTCTAGTTCTCGTATCCACTAGGGATAGTTAAACATATTATAACCATACAGGATGCAAGGGAGTTTAGTGTAGTATATTTGCCAATAGCAGCCATTGGCTATTCGTGTCCATATGGCAGGAGGTGAGAAATAGAAGGAGAACCCTGAGTCAATGGGATGGAGAAACAGCCAGACATCTTGCAGGGCACCACTGGTGATAATTGGATCAGCATCGTCTAATGCAAAGGGAGGTTTGCAGAGGTTTGAAGGAGGAGGAGAGAACCATGCAAAGAAAAAAACTTTAGTGTGAGTTGAAATATAGTTCATGTCACACAGTCTACAACAGATAGTTTCAGTCATTCACCTGGATCCAGGGATCCCCAAGTGCAGGGGGATGAGCCATCCAGCAACATCTTACAGAATTTGATTGCCTCTGTGGGAGTGTCAAAGATCTTGGGTCTCCCATTGTGATCGATCTTCAGGCGGGGTATAGCATGGAGTATCTGATTTTGAGTTTGCAGAGTGTGGATTTTGCATCATTGAATTTACGGCTGGCTTCCTAGACTGTGGGGGTGAAGTTGGGGTAGGTAGTGATAGATGGTCCCTGGTATTGCAGTATGCCCCATCATGAGTGTGGTGGCGCACAGTGTCTCTATCTTTATAATTCAGGAGCCGTGCAATAAGTAACTGAGGTGGGGTGCCTGCCGAAGACCTCGGGCTGAGAGAGCACTATGCCCGCTCCACCGAGAAAGCAGAGGAGAAACTTGTTTGGTCGAACAGGTCAACAAGCAGCTGTTCAATAAAGGAGTCCGGCCTGCCCATATTGCTGGATTATGCATTACCTGCGGATATTATTGCACCTCGACATGGTCTCCAAGTCCTCATTCTTTATGGCAACCTGTGTGAGAGCCTGCTCTATCTTCTCCAGATGTTTTTGGAACGTGGCCGAGGTATCTTCTAGCATTGATATACTCCCTTCCACTTCATCTAGACGTATTCCATGGTGGTCAAGGCGCTTCCCCAACCTGTCGATGCAGTTCGCTTTGGCATCTAATCTTGCATCCATGATGGGGATAACCTGGCCCTGAGTTCCAGCAAAATGGCTGCAGTGTAGGCTGACGGGGCTATTTCGGCCAGACCAACTACAACTTTGTTGGGGTCTGAGGTCGTTCTGCTGCTTTTTGACATCCCAGTCTAATTAAACTGGAGTTTGCACTGTTTTGGGTAAGTTCGACCCATGTTTGCCACCAGGGGGGAAGCCTAGGGAGCAGCTATCAACGCTCTACAATTATATGCTCTACCAATGTCACTCGAGGCAGGACTATGGCATGGGTCTGGATGGAGTTGAGGATCAAAGTTGTGACTCAATCGTGAGGCCCACCAAGTGCTAGTAATGGGCTGGGGGAGGGGCTGTCCACCAATTGGTGGTGCTTAGTGTTACTCACCAGTGGCACCCCCTCCCTACATCTCAGTGGTGCAGGTCATCTTGTGCAGGGTCCACATCCGCCCCTGCTGGCCTTGGTGTATCGGGTGCCCACCTGGCACCTTCCCAGCCACAATCTTTGTGCCGCAATGTGCCTGCTGGGACCTCCACTAATATATGGCATTTGAGTCAGCAGGCGAAGTGCAGGCACCCAAGGGGGTCTGCTCAGGTCCACCCGGTCCCCAAGCCTTCCGATATTGACTCTCAGGGCCCCTGCGAGTCTCACGGTGTCCGGCCAGCACTGAAACAAGCTCAGCAGGACCGGATGGCCCCTACCTCAGGGCCTCCGAGGTGGGCTGGGCCACACCTGGCTCCGGCTCGCTACTTGGTAAACTGGTCACAGCGGGGCAGGCGGGCAGCCTCTAGATTGGTACGCTGTTCCAGGACGTTAGTCTGCCCCAGTCAACATGATGTAGTCTACGATGCCGTCCCGTACTGGCTAACTACTGCCGGAGCCTCACTGAGTTGTGGCCATCTAAGAAGCTGCCACGGCCATGACCCAAATTCCTAATCTAATTACTTAAACAACACTAATTTTGTATGAATTATTCCACATTTTCCCACCATTTCCATTTGTCGCTCACATTTACCGTGAGATCTTATATCTCTATGTGTAGAGAGCTCTGCCACAAGGGTGGAGGCCTCTGTAGAGAAAAGATATGAGAGGTGAATTTTTTTTGGTTGGAGATTTGTGGATGGAATTTTGAAGTACGTAAAATAATACTACTTTACACACTACAAAAATTGCTTTTGTGAAGAGGGCCCTAAATGCTAATAAGCTAATGAGTCTTAGCTTTATCTCCATGTCTGGAGCTTTAGATCTATTAGCCAGATTTATAGATGCTTATATGATGGGTGATGGTATTCTCAGTAGAACGTTTGAAAACCTGTGAAATACCTCTCTGTTAATGATTGAAGGCCTGATTTAGATCTTGGATGGTGGGTTACTCCATCACAATGGTGACGGATATCCTGTCCGCTAAAACCCTATAAGATATAATCAGGTTTACATTTTGGCATATGGGATATATGCCACCATTGTGATGAAGTAACCCATCTACCGAGATCTGAATCTGACCCTTAGAACTCAGTCGCCTGGATCCTCAGACATCTAAATGAGACACTTTTCTTTCCATTTAAGGGGTAGCTTATCAGTGTAGGTGGGATGCGATGGGAATTATATATGTGCTTTCATTAGTCATATTTTGATCCCATAACTGAATTATGCAGAAAGTGATTGCAATAACAAATACAAATAAGTAAAAAGCTATTACAACAAGGAAGAAACATTTCAAAGAAAAAACTTTTCAAATAAGCAATAGTGAAAAAGTAAAATACATCTAATCTCCTAGGATCACATATGTAGCTAGAGTACAAAAAAAGGAAAAGAAAGATTCTAGGGGCAGATGTATCAAGATTCCATTTTGCGATTTCTAAAGAGCGATTTTTAAGGAATCGCTATTTAGAAATCGCAAAATGGAATGTATGTAGAAAATCGCTATTTTTTATCGATTTCTTAATCTTCCTTATTTGCGAATTCGCATTTTGTGAATTCGCAATTAAGGAATAATTTCCTATGCATTCCTATGGGCCAGAAGACCCATAGGAATGATTGCGAAATAATTCTCAAATTGTGAATTCGCAATTTGCTAATCGCAATTTGAGAATTATTACAAGGGTGCAGGGGTGTCTCAATGACACCCTGCTGCACCCCTTAAATTTACATCATAAAATTATTGGGATGTTATAACTAAGCCCCTGGACCGCAAAGTATATCATCAATTTAGGTGCGGTTCTTTGCCTTTAAGGGAGTATACTAAACAGTGGGGTAAGGGAGGCCCGGGGCATTGTCCTAGGTGCTCAGGACAGGATGAAAGTGTTAACCATTTTCTGTTTGCCTGCCCGTTGTACACTGCCCCTCGAGTAAAGTGGCTAAGTCCAGTTTGTAGAAACTTGGGAACACGCTCAGCTGCGAATGCTAGTAGGTTACTAAAGTCCGACCTGTCACCCATAACTGTACCTGGAGTAGCGAAATTCTTAGGTTGGGCCTGGATCCTAAGAGCAAGATTTATCAACTCGTCCTAGGTTCTAGCCTATTCCACTGATCTGCAATTGACTAAGTGTAAATATGTTCCCGCCTAATGTGCCTGGATTATTAAGGTTATTTGATTAAGGATCTATTGTGACTTTTAACGAATTTTCAATGAAGTTTTGTATAAATGATTTAATATGGTCTTCGACTGTTTTAATATTACCTTATTCTATTTTAGGAATTGCACATGTATTTTAGCTACTGTAAATTGTGTTACATGTCTTTTATGATTTAATTATCGAATAAAGACTTCTTGAAATTGAATACATGTGTGTGCATGTGGCGCACATACATGCCCTATGGGCATGTATGTGCGTCACATGCCACCTTCACAAATGCCAAATAGGGCATTTTTAAAAGAAATCGCAAATTACCACCAACTACAAGTTGGTGGTAATTTGCGATTTCTTAACCCAAAATCGCAATTCAAAAATGCTACATACATAGCATTTAAGGAATCGCAAAATTGTGATTCCTTAAATGCTATGGCAAAATAAGGAATCGCACATTTTTGCGATTCCTTAATTTGCTAATTTTTGATGAATGCCAAAACATGCAAATAGACCGTTTGCGATTCGCAAAGGCCGAAATACTGCGAATTGCGGCCTTTGCGATTCACAAAAGGCTTGATACATCTAGGCCCTAGTTACTTAATTATTTAAACTGAAGGTATCAACACATTCAAAAACCCTAAAGAAACATGTGATGGAAAACACACAATTTATGGGTTCTACTACTTTCAAATTCCCGATGTAATTAATTTACATATGTAAGCTCTGCAGCTTAAAAAATATATAGCAGTCCAAGGGTTTTTAGCAAACTTCTACTTTGACGTTTTTCCTTTTCCAAAATATGCCCACATAAAAATGTTACATATTAGTATTATCTTCAGTATCTTTATCCTTATTGGATTGTCCATGAAAATCAGAAAAGCAGAACAACACACAGTACAAATATATTTAAAACAATTCCCCAAGTCCATATCCTCAGAGTAAAATAATACTAAAGAAAACAGGTTCCATATAAGTATGGGCGAAATGTGCGAATTCGCAATCCACATAATCTGCAAATTTGTGTTTGCGTTTTCGCGAGGTTTTTTGTGTATTCGCGGACCGCTTGCAGTGCACCGACCGCAAAGTTGCCCATGCGGTCATACATGGGCGCGGCCATCTTGTGCTCGTTGCGTATTTCCGTTTCCGGGCGCTACTGGCAATCTTGCGTTGTGTGCGGCGCACTATTACGAGTTTGCGCGTATTTTTGCGTGCTCGCGGGGAAAATATCGCGCAAACTTACCCACACGGTCTTCAATGGGCGCGGCCATCTTGTTTTTCATTCATTGCTATGGTTCTGGGCCTGGTTTTTCTATCCTCTTTTAATCTTTGGAATACTTTGTTTCTTTGAACTTTTTTTGCTCTTTTTTGCTCATTATCTATCTCTCTATTTGTCTAGATCTATATTTTGTGTTTTTTTCAACTTTTTGTTACTTTAATAACTACTTTTTTTGTTTAGCTCTCTCTTTTATTTTATTTATTTTTTCCCCCTATTCTTTTCTTCTTTCGGCCAGGACCATGGCAAAGGGAGCCGGCAAGTCAAAGGGGAAGGGTCCCACACTCCGTAGCCGGCTCCCTTGCAGGCGATTGAGGGGAGTGGATGTAGTGGCCAGGGAGGTTTTTACCGCGGTGGAGGTGGCCACCCTGATATTTTTTGTTCAGCGCCACCTGCCTAAGACTGTGGCAGCAGGGGGCAGGCCCGGTCAAGGGTATGGCCTCCGGGAGCATCAGTAGCGATGGAATAAGGTGTGCCGGGCCATGCGGAGGGAGTCGGGGGTCCGGCGCACCTACGACCAAGCGACGCACCGTTGGGCCGACGTCCTTGACCGGGAGCAGGACCTGCTCCACCTGCTATGTGTGGAGATCCCTGGCCTTGGTGAGTAGCTATTTAATAACTACTTTGTATTCTTCTGCTCTGTGTTATATTGCTAATATATGTTTTTCCCAAAGAGTAAGAATGCTGCCTATTCGATTACATTGCAGGTAAAATAGTGTTTAAATAGCTTCTTTGATTGCAGGTGCTCGCCTCCTCAGTGGCGTTGCTACTATGCTTACTTCTTTGCAACTTTGTGCTCATTTGGCCTGAGAATATGTATGAGTGTAGTAGTAGAGAGACTAGAGACTCAAGTCTAGTCCTTCTTTGTACTCCTGCTGCCACTAAGAAGAAGAGATAGTGATGGATTGATAGGTTGAGTATATTATGACTTGTAATTAGTAGTAGGACATTTTTTAGTGCTCTGCAATCATGATGACGGACTGTGTCTGTCACGTCGGGTGCTGCTGAGTGCTGGCAGTCGTAGTAGAACCTTTTTGTTGTTGGTTTAGTTAGTGATTTACATAACTTTCCAAGTAGACGGTCTGCGAATCCAGCAATACTGTACTAGTAGTATCCTCCTAGTTGACGAGATCAGATAGGTCAATACATGTAGTGCAATTGTTGCTAATTTGTTTCCCCAAGATAATTTTAGATTTTGGTCAAAGAAATCAAATATTTAAAAAAAACAATCATCCATGTTGTGTTTCTTTATTTCATAATCATCAGCACCTCCCAGGGGCAAGGCGACTAGCACCATTGAGACTCCGGTGGAAGAAGGTGGACAGTCACAGGATCGGTCCCTTGCAGGCTCTTCTGCTGGCCCCAGTAAGTTGTTCTATTGTTGTATTAATACTTCTACTTCCCTAACGTTTACAGCTCTTATTCATTACAAACTGTTTCCTAATTCTATTTTTTACAAAATAGTCTTTGATCTTCTTCTAATCTAGACTACTTTCTACATTCTTATCCTGCCTCTACCATCACTCTCTGTGCTACTACTATTTACGATTATGAGTCGGTCTGTGTAGGTAGCTAAGCTTGCCCAGTCGGCAAACGGTGTTAAACAAAACTCTGATCCAGCAATAGCTCTAGGAACTGAGTGCAGTCATCTGGGTTGCCCTTGATGTCTATTCCAGTCTTCTTAATGTAAATGCTTTGACAATTTCCAACAACAAAATGTCAATGTTTACACCAAGAAAAAGGTAGCAGTTGCCTTTTTGATTTGCTAGGAGCACATACCATACCACTAGTGTTTCAGGGACTATTCTGCACATAAAGAAGTATGGACAAGAGAAATAGGACATTATTGATGATAGGTGCAGTTCGACTTTCCACATACCTCAGTCCGAACAGAAGTTGAACCCCCAATCCCCTGACCGACTATCTAGTGTGTCTGACCAATGATTTTACGACCCGACGAACAGAAGAAGACTACCGCCGAGTCCCGGCCTATCTGAGTCACTGAAACATGACTGCCAAGTGCAGTAGTTCAAACCCTTGTGCTCACTCACTCGTGAACAAAAACTACACAGTGTTTGTTAGTTTTAAAGTTTTATTTTCAATTAAGAAATGAAAAAATTATTTCTTTATTTTTAATAGCGTAGTATTCGGAGCGAGCCCTGCTGATAGATGACGTTAAAGTTTAAACAACATTCCCATGAATCAAATTACTTAAACGTAATAGTTAACAGACACATGAAATTATTAGAATAACTGTGTGGGAGCCCCCACCTTCTTTAAAGTACTTAAAGTACTGCTGGTGATGACTTACTAGTAGTTGGTGAATCGTCCTGTTGGGGGAAGGGCAATGTAATCTTCTTTCTGTAATTAGAAAAATGGTGCACTTTAAGCAAGCATTCATCAGTTGTCCTAAGAAGTGTAGCATTTAATGGAATAAGCATATAAAAAGTTAACACCCTCCCCAAAACCGTTACTTTTTTCAATCCAAGTAATAAAAAATGTGTTATGTAACATTTTCGTCCATTACAAGACGAAATAGGCCGTTGTGTATGGCATCTGAAAATATGACATGTTCTTTCTAGACGTCACAACATCTGATGCGGCACAGATGACCACCAGTGCCGGGGCCAGCAGTGCGGAGGGCTCCACTCTAGGGGCGGATGTGGCGGCGCCACCAGGAGGAGCTGGGGATGAAGGCTCAGCGGCGGCGGACGGTGGTAAGTTATTATACTCCTTACCTATTTAAATTTTTGAGTAGGCTCGCAAAGGAGTGTATGATGTACTATACAGTACACAGTACACTAGTACAAGTACACTGTACTGTTAAGAACAGTTACTAATTTAGAACTACTTTTTTGGCTATCACGGAGAAGACAGTCACCCTTGACTTGTAATAGCATTAGCGGCGGTACTTCTCGGGTAAGCAACGGCCCCCTCTATTTGACTTCAACGCAGCTGGCAAACTTTTATCATGATGCCAAGTCATATCAGATGTACTTTAGGGATGTGAAGAACGAAAAGTGAAAGAAGGGTGAAACGAAGGACGAGCGAGTCTTAACATTTATGACTGTAAAGAATGGTGTTTTTGAATGCAAGTCAAGAGAAGAAGACGGTGGTTTCCAAAATATAATGAAAAGGGTGTTAGTTGGTTGTTGAGAAAAAGAAAACTTGGTACATTTGAGACATTAAGAAGAATGATAGACGTACTTTGGAAGCCTGGATGTTATCTTCTTTTTCCTCATCGATAGCAGAGGTGTATGATGTAGTAGAGCACACGCTGAGTGGATGAAGATTGTTACTTTGAACAGCATGTCCGTGCCAGAGTAGCAAAGCTGAGGAAATCCAAATACTAGAATGTGTGATTGTTCACAAATACTCCCTGCCTTGACTAACAGTACAGTACTTTACTTTGCAAGCACAGCATCTATTGTGTATGGATTGTATAGTTGACAACATTATATCAAGTCAAGTCCCTTCCTCTGCTAATTATGGGTACCACACTCCCTCCCTATGTTAATAATTATATTTCAGCTGTGTCATGGGTGGACTATTGCTGTAGTTCACTCAATCTATCAAAACAAAGCACCTAAAGGCATCCATCATATAACCAAAGATCATGTGATCGGCAGGATAATGATATATGATCGGAATTGAATCATCTTCATTCTTCTTTTGTAGTAGTCAAGGCCCGGGGGGCAGTGCGAAAGATATCATTACATTGAGCAGTAGCCCTTGATGTAACCGAGTATGGCCAGTGGCAGTGCCACCCCTATAGAAAAGTAAGAGGTTCCTATCCCCACCTGCATGTACTGCTTAAAGTACTTGAAGTCTGCGTCATCATGGCTTGTGTCTGTTTTTCTTGGGTGCATGCTGAGTGAGCTGCCATGCCGGCTACCACAAGTTCACGTACCAGTAATTTCTTTTGCAAAACAAGAGAAAAAACAGAAGACTTTTTTTAGTACTCTCTGACTATGTATGTATTAGTGAGTCCATCCACAGTCCTGCTAGTGGAATTCCTGAAACTCCCAGTAATGTCACAGACCTACAAAGATACATGTCAAAATGTTATACTGTGTTGGCTACTTGCTGGTGTTACTGAGAGTCAACTTTCCGTTGAAATATTTTGACTTTATGTTAAAGACTAATGGCTACAGTATTTTTCTTTCTTTCTTCATATAGATGCTACTCCGAAAAAAGCTCACCAGAAAGGAGATGGCTGTCCGGGCCAGGGCCCGTAAGCTGGAGGCTATTCGTGCCGAGTATCGGCAGCTGTGGGCTCGGGAGCAGCAGGAGGAGAGAGCAACCACTGCATCCTCCTCCAGTGCCCCCGTGTCTACCAGCCAGAAGCCTCCAGCCAAACTGAGCCGTGGCCGGACAGCCTCCCGCCGCTGCCGCACAGCAGCAACACAATCAGCTGCCCCCCCAGAGCCTGGATGGTACGTCAGCGCCGCCTCCGTGAAAGAGTGGAGTACCTGGAGCGGTTGGCCAAAAAACATCAGCGCCAGCTCAGGGACCTCCGCAAAGAGCTGCGGGTCGTGCAGCAGCAGCTGTCCACACTATGCCACCGGAGGAAGTGACTGTCCCTTGCCCCTTTTTTAAAGACTGTTGGGGGGTGGGAATTGGGTGTTTGGGAAAGGGGACTTTTGGACTTTTGGACATTGGTTGGGGTTAGGCAGGGGGGTGAGTTGGGTTAATTTATTTAATTTTTTGACTACATCAATATATTTCTTAATAATTATTTTTCATACCAAAACATAGTATACGCATTCATATTATTTTGTGTGGGGGTGGGCGGTGGTTACTGGACGTTTGGTTTCTTCCAACTTACCAGCATGAATGAAACATCTAGTCCTGAAATGTACCAAAGTGCCAGTAACCGAGTTAGTGAATTCAGTAGCCCTACTAGTACTTTACTAGTAGTACTGGCAGTCTCTGCTCTCCTCCCAGTCCTAGCTCATTATTCTACCTCTCCAAAATGCTTATCTTACCTGTGATTCGTGTTTGAGAATAGGGGTAGCCACAGGGCTGCCTGCATCGCAAATGGTGATTAAGGTTGGTTGTTGACTTGAATCCTCGACAGATGAAATATCATTGTTGTGCTGGTAGTAGTAGTGGTACACACTGGCAGTAGCAGCATATGAAAAAAAGGAAATGAAACATTGAGTGGCCTGAGCGTAGCATTAGAAACAGTACGATAGATAGTACGCTACAGAACAGTGCCATAAATTGTAGCCTAAGCAGTGCTAAAGTATTCTAAATATAAGTACTAGTTTCATGGACTATGGCTACTATAAGATATATTATGAAGGCAAAGGATACTTTAACATAAGAATTAACCATTTGATTTGTCATGTGTACGAGCATGATGTTTGATGCTCAATCCACGATGTTGCACATGAAATTCCATTTTCCAACATTTTTCTGGTGCTTAGACCTTATCCTGCCCTGCAAGTGTGTGGAATTTCTTGTTGTCATTTAGTCATACCTCAATGAAAAACTACACAGCCCGGGAGAAGAGGGTTAGGGTTTTTGAAGATTGGATGGGAATGTGTTTTTTTGGGAAAATTTTTGTGGAGAGAAGAAAAAAACACTGCATGGACAAACAACAAATGAAGAGAAACAAATGTTTGGATTCAAAGATATCCATAAATCTTTTAAGGGACATAAAGGTAGTGCACTACTGCATGCATGAAGTTGTTTGCTAAACGGATGGTTAGGTTACTGAAAAGTTGTACTTACTACATCTTATTAGTAAGAATGAGGAAACAATTTGACATTGACACTAGTACAGGGCTGCATTAATTATGCAATTTCACTTGCCTTTCTGCCCTTATAGAGAATAAACACTTATTATTAGTACATTAAGTTAGTTATAAAAATAGCAAGGAAACGTATGAAATAGCTGGAGAGATGACTTTGAAGCAGAGAACAAAGAAACGCACCTCATCACATTCGTAGAAGTTCAAGTTTACAACAATAACATTTAAAAGATAAGGAGAAGTTAAGAGAAAATACTGTAACTTTATGTTGCAGTTGTCCTGTTGATTTGGTGAAGTTGCATGCATCCAGCCATTCCTATTATTCGCGATATACTCCTCCATTCCATCTTACGCTCCGTCGATCAATATTGGTGACCAGACACACTGTCCACTGGCTGCCTGATGAGTAATTGCGGATTGCGTCTGAGTTCAGCGTTTGTTCCATGGCACATGGTAAAAGCCGTCCTGTAATTTTTGATGGAAAAAAACAGGAAGTGAGCCAGGTAAAAAAAATCTAAGGTACGCTGTGTAGTGCAAAAATAACACTTTCAGTTTTCAGAGCTGACATTATTATTATATACAATCATCACTTCAAAAGTGCGTAACCTGGCTCTCCTTTACAAGGATAGTAATAGTAACTATGGTTGAATTCTGCGGATCCACCATGGATTTCCTTAAAAAAAATTCCAAACAAAATTAGACATTCCCAGGAGTGCTCCCAGACCCCTGAACACAGTCGGCAAAATGTTGAACACCCCCAAGTAGCCCCCTAAAAACATGCAATACTGCTACCAGGTTGAACCCTAACTTCAAATCGTGCCAAAAAGCACTCTACAACTAGGCCCAACCCCCCTTTTCCACCATGGATTTTCTTCAAAACACTTGCATTCAATATTAGACATTACCAGGAGTGCTCCCAGACCCCTGAACCCAGTTGCAAACATGTAGAACCCCCCAATTAGCCCCCTAAAATTATGCGATAGTGCTACAGGCCTAAGTTTAAAACGTGCCAAAACGCACCCTGCAAGTAGGCCCAAACCCCCTTTTTCCACCGTGGATTTTCTTCAAAACACTTGCAATCAAAATTAGACATTCCCAGGAGTGCCCCTAGACCCCGTAACCCAGGCGCAAAACTGTGGAACCCCCCCAAGAAGCCCCAAAAAACATGCAATACTGCGACGGGGATGAGGCCTAGTTGAAATTCAAGCAGAAAGCGCACTTTGAAATTAGGCACAAAAGACCCCTTTTCCACAATGGATTTTCTTCAAAACATTTGCAATCACAATTACACATTCTCAGGAGTGCTCCCAGACAACTGAACCCAGTCGCAAAAATGTAGAACACCCCCAAGTAGCCCCCAGAAAAAATGCAATACTGCTACCAGGTTGAACCCTAACTCCAAATCGTGCCAAAACCCACTCTGCAGCTAGGCCCTAATTCTCCTTTCCTACCATGGATTTTCTTCAAACCACTTGCAATCAAAATTATACTATCCCAGCAGTGCTCCCAGACCCCACCAAATACCTAGAACCCCCCAAACAGCCCCCCAAAAACAAGCAAGTGAGCAAAAACGGGAAAACTTTTTCAGCATGGATTTTATCAAAAACACTTGCATCCGATATTAGACATTCCCCGCAATGCCCCCAGACCCCTCAACCCACCCGCAAAAAAGTAGAACACCCCCAAACAGGCCAAAAGCAAAAATGGAAAATGTGACACTTAGAAAATTTTCGGCCTACCAGTCAAAATCACTCCAAACGCACTCTGCAGCTAGGCCCTAAATCCCCTTTCCCAACATGGATTTTCTTCAAACCACTTGCAATCAAAATTAGACTATCCCAGCAGTGCTCCCAGACCCCCGACCCACCCCCACAAATCTAGAACACCCCCAAGCAGCCCCCCCAAAAACACGCAATACTGCTAGGCCTCACTTTAAATTGTGCCAAAACGCTGTCTGCAACTAGGCCCAAACCCCTCTTTTCCACCATGGATTTTCAAAAAACCACTTGCAATCAAAATTAGACCTTCCCAGCAGTGCTCCAAGACCCCCCGACCCACCCCCACAAATCTAGAACACTCCCAAACAGCCCCCCAAAAACATGCAATACTGGTATATTCAAAACATGGCAAATTCCGCTGTTCACAAAAAATTGCTGTTTTCAGCACTTCCACTACTTCGATCCTCTTGAAACTTACCTGGACACTTGTTCCAGCGATTCCCAAGAATTTCATCAAGGCAGAACAAAATCGAACCACTGCGGTCTTTGAAGAAGAAGAAGAAGAAGAAGAAGAAGGTCTACGACTAGTTTTCACCCAAACACACGCGCCCGTAAAACACCAAAAAAGGCCAAAATTCTGCCAATTCTGGACCGAAGAACACCAAACCCCCCTAAAACCTTGCCAACATCAGTATGAAGGAGTCTGCATCAGACCCTGAGCCCTAGACTCAGCGGGAACCCTACCAACTTAAACCCAAAAACCCTAGTAAATCGCAGTGAACCCTAATGCCTAGATATGCTTTGTCTGTCTGTGTCAAAGAGCCTAGGTATGCTACATCAGGATGCTTCACTCAGTGGTGCCTGCCTTGACCGTCTGCATGGCCCTGCCGCAAGCACGGGCCAAAAATCCGTTCCGCCCAAGAATTTGCTATTTTTCGGTAATTTTGCGAGATTCGCGAAAAACAGCAAATTTCGCAAACTTAACGGATGTTTGGCCCAAGCTTGAGCCAGTGCCATGTAGACGGTCAAGGCAGGCACCACTGAGCGAAGCAACCTGATGTAGCATACCTAGGCTCTTTGTCATACAGACAAAGCATATCTAATTGTATGCAGCAAGCCACATAGCCCCAATTTTACATGAACTGCTGTCTGGAGTGGACTCTGCCTGGCATAACAGCAACAGTACACTGCCTCGACCTGGACCACTACATACCACGAATAGACAGACATGTAGTTCTGCTGTAGTAGTTGTTGTAGACTGTTTTACCTGTTTGCCACTCACGAATTGGCCATAGTTCTTCCGTAAACCGACGCTGATGATCCATCCATCCCAGTGAGTGACTGCAAAGAAAAAAGATATTATTTAATCAATCATCATGGTATATTGGCAAGTGAGTCCACTCCAAGGACATTTTGCATATTGTAAAATGCAACATAGTAGCCCCTGAATTTGAAGTACAATTTGAATTAAACAAGGTAAAAAAAACAGAGTAGTTGACATGAGTTACAATTACTGTATAAAAGAATAAATAATAACTAAGACAAGACATATGATTCATTTTATGCACAAAAAACAAACAGCAATTGGTTTCATCAGAGCCAGACAGCCATTGCTGTCCACTGCATGCCATCTTCTCAATTATTCATTACCTGCTCTACTTTTTGTCCGCATCTTCTTCGGAAAGTGAGGGTCCACAGGGCAGCCTCTCCTGTCAATTTCAGAAGTAACTCTGTCAGCAATCAGCAAGCATGTAGTCAGTCAGTAATTGAGGGGACTCGTCTATGAAAACAAAGTTTCTTTATTTATTTCTTTGTAATCCATCTGCCTTGAGGGAAATGGACAGGTGGAGTCTGGAGGAGGAAGATAGAGAAGCATGATTGAGTTGTGAACTTGTGAACCCCTAGGAATGCAGACTGCGGCACCTTCAAATCAATAAGGAAAATAAGATGAAGACAGTGCTGCTGATGGACTTGTTGTGAGGGTTTTGTTGTGGTAAAAGTTGCAATACAAAGAAAGACACACAGGAATGAAAGTCAATAAGGACGAAAAAAAGGAAGTCATTTAATTTTCAGGCCTCGGTGTCAGGGAAGTAGAGCTTGTCCTCAAACTCTATGAATTGAGACGGGGGTAGGTCAGCTAACATAGAAGAACTTCCGTCACCTAAGTCGGTGTCCTCTTCTTCCTGCATACATTCACGTATTTTGTAATCTGGTGGTATGAAGTGCTGATTCATCTTGATCAGTATTAACCTCTCCACATTTTTGGGCAAGAGGTGGGTCCTTTTTGAAGTTACAATGGCACCAGCAGCACTGAAAACATGTTTAGAAGACACGTTTGCGAGTGGGCAAGACAAATAATTTAGAGCCAGGTTGGTGATCAGTGGCCATGGAAGCCTTTTCCAATACCAAAACAGCAATGGGTTCTGATTAACAAAGACCTCTGTTGGGTCATCCAGATAGGCCTGCACCATCGACTCAAGGTTCTCCACGGTTGCTCCACTTTGCGTTGCTCCACTGCCTTTTTGTACCGTGGATCCAGAATAGTTGCACAAATGTAATGTTGTTCTGTATGTATGTTTTTAAGCCTTTCATTGTCAACTAGGCGGCTTAATAACCTCTCCGCCAACTGATATGCGTCTTGATTTTCAGCATCATCCCGAAACATTGAAGACACCGCCTTCAGTTGGTGCTCTAGCATGACCAACAATGGGATAGCTATGCCCAAAGAACAGTCCTCCCTGCTGACTTCACGCGTGAACACCTCAAAAGGACGAAGCATGTCTGTCAGGCTTGCAACTAGCTTCCATTCCTCCAACTCTAGCCTCATGTCTTTCATAGTAGAACCCAGTTTATAGACATAATCATTTATTACACCCCACTGCTCAGACAGACGCTCAAGCATGTAAAAGGTTGAGTTCCAACGTGTTGCCACCTCCTGGATGAGTCCTTTGACTGGCAGTCTACGTTCATGTTGAATGCTCCTCAGCTGCTTCTGGGCCTTAAAAGAATGGTTGAAATGTGTGCAGATTCTTCGGCAGGTGGACAGTAACTTGCTGACTGTGTTTTCTTTTTTCAAGAAATCTTGCACCACAATGTTAATACTGTGCACCAAACACGGCACTCTGAAATATTCACCATCAGCCATGGCCCTAACTATATTGCTGCCATTATCCGTGGAAACATAACCAACTATGCGATTTCTTGGATGCAGCCATTAAGAGACCTTCCTATCAAACTCGTTCAAAAGGTTTGGTGCAATATGAGTTTTCTCCATGGCAAACATGGCTAATGTTGCATGTTTCCGAGTAGCTTGAAAAACTGTGTCCGGGTCAACACCTGGATTGGTTTTGTCTCTAACCCCTGCAAAAGAGACCCAGTGTGCAGTGATGCACATGTAATCAAGGGCTTGGCAACTGGTCCACATGCCTGTTGTCAAGTGGATAGTGTGAACAGCACTCTTCTGCAAAGCTGCCCCAATCACCTCCAGCACATCTTGATGTAGTGCTGGATCCGCAACTCTGGCAAAATAGGACCGGCTACGAACCTTCCATTTAAGGCAGACTGTTGCCACAAATTCTAGAAAACCCACCCACGAAAGAAAAAGGGAGAAGGTCTAGTGCTAGCATTTTGGCCAGCTTTGCGTTATACAGACGCACCGTTGGGTGGTTGCGTTCAAATGGCGCATCCGACCAAAACATGCTTCTAATGGTGGGCTGGACCGTTTTACGTGATGATGATGATGCAGACTTGTTCAAACCAGTTAGGCTCATTGATGTAGTTTTTCGCATTGGTGTCTCCCCCAGACTCTTGGTGTGCCTCATACTTGTTGCAGGGGTAGAGGGTATGGGCGCTATCACGGAAGTGCTGCTGCCAGGGGTACTGGGTGTACCAGAAAAAATGTCGGTCGGTTCTTGACTTCCCCCCTGCACAATCAGCCCCTCGTCAGCATCAGATGCACTGTGAATGGATACATTTGGATCAGTTCTACTTTGGGCTTCCCGGATGTTCCTTAGTTGCGCATCCCACTGGATAGTGTGGTGTTTTTTTAGATGACCTCTCTGGCCTCCGGTACCATAGTTGGTACCAAGCTTACCCCGACTAACTAATACTTTACAAATCGAACAAACAACCATGTTTTCCGCCTTTTGGCTAACAGTAAAGAAGTCCCAAACTGGGGACTGGAGATGTCTGCTGGTGGTGGAGGTGCTACTTTCAATGCCAAATGAAGTGGAGGATGGGCGTGGCTGAATTTGTTTCTGTTGTTCACTTACAGCACCACTACTTGAGGTAATGGAGGTTGAGCTGGATGGAGGTCCCTGCCGGCCCTTCTGACTAAAAAATATGGAAGCTGTAGGTCGTGTTGGTGTTGTAGTCAACTGCGTTGGTGGTGGTACCAGTGCCACGCCGCCCACATCCCGCTCAGCAGCCATTCGGGATAGGGTGAAAATGCCTGTCTGCTGCATGCCCTCAGGGGCTGGAGTGACGACTGTGATGACTGGGTCGTCGTCAGACTGTTCATCAGCAGCAGAAGACACCACTTCTTGTTCGTCGTCATCACCCATAAGTCGGAGCCTTGCGGGAACCTTCCTTTAGCCTTAGCTACCTTTGTCGGCTCATGGCGTGCCTCACTCTCAGACTGCATTTGTGGGTTCCAATCAGGATCAAGGTCATCAGAATGAAGGGGGCTTAAAGAAGAATCTTTAGTAGTAGTAGCCCTCCTTGACCTTTTTCTTGCTGATAATCTGGAAGACAATGGATCATCATCAGGAGGAGTGGCTTCCTCGGATGATACCTCCGCTTGAATATCAATTTCCTGATGTGCCCCTACTTCTGGAGAAACAAGCGTTTGGAGGCAGTTGTGCAGCTCCATGAACCTCTAGTTGCACCTCTCCATGCGCCTCTCCATGCGCCTCTCCTTGCGCCTCTCCTTGCACCTCTCCTTGCGCCTCTCCTTGCGCCTCTCCTTGCGCCTCTCCTTGCGCCTCTCCTTGCCCATGTACTTGCGCTTGTACTAGTTGCACCTGTGGTTGTCGTTGCGGCTGTGGTTGTTGAAAACTCGTCAGCTGAGTTACACCCGGCGTTGATTGGATGGTACTTTCTTGTGATGAGCCAACATCACTGGTCGATGGTGATTGAGAAAGTAAAGTGACTGCCTCAGCAGCACTCATGGTCTTGGACCTAACTTGGCGTGGTGGCACTGAGCCCAATGAAGCAGAGGGGCTGCTTCCAGCTTGGTGCCCGGCGGACACCACTGCGGGCAAGTGTTGGTGGGCACACAAGTCTCCTTGGTAGGTGGCGCCACTTGCTTCTTCTGCTCCTTCTTACTGGCAGTGGCACTGGCAACTTTTTTCGCTGAGGCGCTACGGCCATCTTTCTTTGGGCCCATCTTCTTCAGATGTCAGAACAGCAGGCCGCAGTTGCACGAGTTGCAGAGTTGTCTTGTCTGTGGCCACACGTGACGTCACGTGACGTTGTGCTGCACACACCGCTGCAGGACTTCTTCCTGGCACTGGTGGTTCTCTTGCACACCTAAAAGCAATGGAAGCCAGAGGAACATCAGTTAAACACCCCAAAAAGTCGAAAAACACACAAAAATCACCACAATCCAATGTCATCCATGCCCTCAATGATGTTTAAATTCAAGACACCCCACAGAAAGACTTGGTCCATGCACCACTCACTACCCCTGGGCCTAATGGGAGAAAGCAAGGCAAACTGGGTGCAGGCCTGGGCACACTGCCTGGCTTCAAAATGGGCCCTTGACCCCCAGCCACATGACCAGGCCCTGCCTGGACCAGGCCTCAAAATGGCCCCCACTAATATGGCCAGGCCGCAACAACACCCCAAAAAGTCGAAAAACAAACATAAATCAGCACAATCCAATGCCATCCATGCCTTCAATGAAGTTTAAATTCAAGACACCCCACAGAAAGACTTGGTCCATGCACCACTCACTACCCCTGGGCCTAATGGTAGAAAGCAAGGCAAACTGGGTGCAGGCTTGAGCACACTGCTTAGCTTCAAAATGGACCCTTGGCCCCCAGCCACATGGCCAGGCCCTGCCTGGACCAGGCCTCAAAATGGCCCCCACCCACATGGCCAGGCCCCAACAACACCCGATAAAGTCAAAAAACACACAAAAATCACCACAATCCAATGCCATCCATGCCCTCAATGATGTTTAAATTCAAGACACCCCACAGAAAGACTTGGTCCATACACCACTCTGTACCACTGGGCCTACTGGCTAGTGAGGCTTTACAGGCTCCCCAAATTTAAAAACAAATCAACATATAACAGTGAGCTAAAATTCGATGACATAAATGAGAATTGAGTAAACAAAAATCACAGAAACAGTTGTATCATGCACCCATGACAAAACCTGGGCCTACTGGATACTGTTGCTACCCACAATATATATATTTTTTAAAGTTGTGAACAAAGTTTTAAAACTGTAGTTGCAGCAACTGCAATGCCCCAAACAAACAACACCAACTTACTTGTAAAATCTCAAATCCAAAAGTGATCCAAACTCCAAAGTCCAAAAAGTCCTCTAATACAAATATCCAGCAGCAGCCACAAAAAGTAATCCTTCTAGCTCCAGATCAAAATCAAAAGTGACCAGGACATGGACAAAGCACAGGGAGGAGCCTTCTGGACAGGAACAGGAAGTTGGAGACTCTGGGATACTTCCTTCCTCCCACCCCCCCTCCCCCAAAAATGGAATCCTTGCACCAAAAAGTGCAGCCAAATGTCAATATGAGGAGTTTTTCTGATCAAAATCATTATTTTCAGAAGGTTTATGTTGCCTGCGGTGGATTTCTTGTGCAGAATTGCAATTTTTGCAATTTCGGGAAGGCAAACTGTTCAAATCTCCCGCCGGAAGTCAACTGTGCGCCGCATCTACGTGGTCGGCATTGTTTACTCCCGCAATACGTAATCGCGGGCACTTATGACGTACTCGCGTTGTCAAACTCTCGCTGTGCAAGATGGCGAGCCGCGATGACGTAATTGCGTTAGAAAAACTCTTGCGCGATCACGCAGCAAGATCCAAAATGGCGCAGCACACGCAAACCGGGAGAAAAACAACTCGGCGGACTCAGAATCAAGGTAATACAACGCTGCACGCGCAATATTGTATTTTTCAAGCGCGATCAAGCAAAAAAATCCACTGCTTGCGAATTTGCGGATTTTGGAGCAAATTTGCGCGATTCGCGGACTGCGAATTTGCCAAAATTCCGCTAACTAAACGGATTTTACGCCCACGCTTAGTTCCATAAGACATGTAATTAATCACGATTCACATTTCCTTTTTTTGGTGCCTGTTCTGGGTTTCAAGTGCATCCGTGATTCATATCATAACTATGTTGAGGATCCAAATATTGTTTTATTATTTAGTAAAGTGTCAAGTGCACAGCTCCCTAAAATATTTACAGTATGGTATAACATTAAAAAGTAGTACAATTCCACCGCAAATGAAAACTTTCATATTGGAAGAGAGTTTAAAAACTCGTTAAGAACATAGAACACAGATGCTACCAGTTGGATCAAATAAAAGAAATAAAATTAATTCATCTCAGTAAGCGACACTCACAGTGCACTATAACCTATTTTGTATATACGTATGTTAGTATCACTGGAGTGCTTCTCTTGAGTTCAACAACTGTTTCTTAGGAGAAAAAAAACCCTAGATAATAAGTATGGTATAGTCAATAATTAAAATCTCATGAGATCATTGTTCTTACAAATTATTTAACCTTTTCTAAAGCAATATAGATCTAGCAGCGTGCATAGTACTTCATATATGAGTCATTTGGTGTTTGATAGTTCCTGTGTCCTGTTTCTTAATCTCCAAACATGTAACATTAGTCTAAATAGTCCAAAAATTAGATGTTCTGTGCAATCACTTTTCAAAACTCTTATTATCTTGGTTAGTCGATTGGCAGCCAAATATGACATATTGGTAATAACTAGGTTCTTCTGATCTGTTTGTACATTCAACAAAAGAATAATACGTGTGCTTCTGTTTCAGGTACGGCCTTGCAGGACGGACAGCTGGACGAAGTGTTAGCATCATTCCAGTTGCTGCAAAAGCTGTTGACTGGAAGGATAATGTATCTAAATTTTAAATATAAAGATTTCGCAAGCTGGGGTTCTATGTGATTCAAGAATTCTTCCTGGAGCATTTGGCCTTTAAAACTTAAAAAACCTGACTGTCAACTCCCCTGCAGTTCTCTTGCTTGACAAAGTGTCATTTTCATAACTCCAGTATCTCTTTTTATTAACTTTTTTTAATACTATCGGGATTAAACGAGAGATCGCACATACCCAATTTAGTCAGCCAATCCTTAATGTAATTGAATCACTGGACACGCCCTCTAATGTCAGATGATAATATATCTGATTCGTTCATGGGCAGGGGTGAGTCATCAGACCACACCCGTATCCAAACACATGGGCATCAATGGTGCATTTCGGGGGGGTTCCAAAATTGATCTCATAAATATATTTTACGTTTTTTTCAATAGGACCCATATTAGTGTGACCCCATAGCTCTGCCCCATAAAGTGCAGCTCCTATGCCCTGGGTGTGATATATTTGGATCGCCGTAGTCACCGGTCTATAGACTGACTTCTTTGGCTTTTTAACTAGGGTGGTCCCCACATGTTGTAGTAAAAGCTGACTTTTTACTATTTGAGGGGTCCATGATTGTGTGCTAGTCAGCCTTACCCCTAAGTAATCAAATTGTTTTACCTCTTCTAGTGAAGTAGAGCCCACATTTATACAACAATTAGAATGATTGTGGTGATTAAAAAAAACATGAATTTAGTATTTGAGGTGCTAATTGCTAATCCAAATTCATTGCATTCCTTCTTAAATTGGTCTACTAAGTTTTGGAGCCCTATCAGGGTACTAGAGATTAGCAGGGTGTCGTCGGCAAAGAGGAGTGCGGGAATCGCTTGCCCTGAAAGCTTTGGGGGGCAACCCCTACAATCTGTTAATATTTCGGTCAGGCCATTAAAATAAAGGGTGAAGATAGTTAGAGCAAGGACACACTCTTGCCTTACACCTCTGTTCACCCAGACCCTGTCAGTCAGCCCCCCCCACAATCCCATCTAATTCAGGCGTAATTGTAATTGGAGAGTCTTAAGATGATCTGCAGTAGATTTTTGGAATCCCCATTTTAGTAAGTGCTGTCCAAAGTTTTCAAGAGGAACTAAGTGAAATGCAGCACGGAGATCTACAAACACTACATATAGTGAAACTTTTTTGATTGTCATGTATTTCCAAATAATTAATAAAAACCGGAACAGCTGGTCTATTGTACTGCTTTTGCCTCTAAATCCTGCCTGCAGTGATTACAATATGTTTCCTTCCCTCGTCAAATTATGGAGTCTCTCTAGCAGAGGACAGCAAAATATTTTTGGGGAAATATCAATCAGGCTGATGGGCCTATAATTCGCAGGATTACTTTTATCCCCCTTTTTAAAAATAGGCACTACCCCCGCGCCCAGCCAGGAATTCAGGACTTTTGTCCCTTTTAAAAGCGTAATTTAGAATCACCCTCCATATGTTAGGTTCAGAGAAGAATTGCAGAGAAAACACACTTGCTTTGCCTTTGCCAAGCCCAAGAAGTTAGGGTCATTTGTGCTTTACAGAAGTTGAGCTTACTGTTGAGGTTTAATTTCTATGAAAGAAGCTCCAGGGTCAGAATGGAACCTCATTTTATGAAGAAGAGTCCTCAGTTTTGCACAAAATGTCTACCCAACTGAAGTACTTTCTACTGGTTAAGTTGTAAGTGCTACCAGTTTGGGTAACGTTCTAGTGCATATTCTACACTGCAGCAGCGTGAAGAGCCACACGGTATTTTCTCCAGTGACCTTGTGTGCATGTAATTTCAGCAACATGATTGCTCCTCGACCGTCTTCATCTATAAATCTGTGTTAATATGAATCCTCATTTAGAGAAGAGAACAAGACTAAAAACAGGTGAATCTTCACCAATTAAGGGTCAGTGCCCCGGTGTTCCTCTTTATCATTCTAAGTGAGATGGGTAGCCCAGACGGGGGTCCCGGGCTCACTGTGCCACTGGATTCAAGCTAGCCTGGCTGATATGGGGTGATGCACTGAAACCAGTCCCAGGATGCTTGTTTCCAGTCCAGGGAGAATCCAGCATGACAGCTCGGTTTGGACTGTTCCCATGAGGCACAAGGGTCAAGACTGATTTGCATATGGCTGGTTCTAAACTGGGGTGGCATAGTGAGCAAAAGAATGATGGATTTAACCCAGATCTCTTGACTGGGGGTGAATGTTTTGATTTGTTCTGCATTCAGTCCATCACCTGTGTGTCTTATGCACAGGCTTGGTTGCACCACATCGATGGGAGTATAGTGAAACAAAATCTGCCATAATTGATGTTCTTTACCATGGTGTAATCAAGACTCAGTTCTAAATGTGTGACCTACTTGATCGTTGCATAGGCTGGGTGAAGAAGTAGAGTATGTCAATGAGAAAGGAGTAAAGCGGGCCTGTGTCGTAGAGGCCGTGATGGTCTGAGGAGGCTGCCAGGGTCACAGACCTCGGGCTTGTAGCTTGCAGCAGCATGTGGTGGGCCCTCCTTGACACATGTTAGTATCTGCAGGTGATCAGTGTGGCCTGGCTGTGCAGGGGCAGACCTGACGGCTTCGGGGTCCAGCGGGCCAGGGTACGGCAGGCACACAGGATCGCAGGAAACTACACTCATGAGGACGGCGTCGGCCTTATGGTGGGTTGAGGGGCACCACCCTGGCAGAGATATTGGGCATTCCGGAAGAGGACCACGCCCAGAGCTACGTGCTTTTTATTCACACCCCTACGCTGGCCTGGATTCGCTGGGCCATCCCACTCTGCTCACGCTTATGGGGGGAAAGTAACAGGCAACATTTCGGCGTACTACCCCACTGGGGGTATAGATTCATGGTGTTTGGAAGTTGCCTGCACATTGATGTGAGACGGTGCTTTCTGTTGTGGTAATTGTGTGCTGTGTCACCCGGGGGCACCAGTAGGGCATGTGTGCTGTGGATTGCCCCCAACACATGCATGCATTCAGCTATGGTGTATGGTCCTTGCTTGGTCTCCAGCAGATCCTGTGCATTGTGGTGTATGTATAGATACTGGGGTACCAGGCTGATGATGGCATCCCGGACAGGTGTGAGGGACTTGGTTGTGGCTGGCTGTGAGAGTCCTCCAACTGTGGCAGGTGTTGGTTGGGGATAACAGAGGTCAACAGGCGCATCACAGCCAGTAGCTTTGTGTAGGGGGGGATGTTGGTTGTCAGCTGTGTTGGTGCCGTCGACCTGTTGGGCAATGATGTCCAGGATATGGAGGATGGTTGTCCTTTTGAGCCTGTAGTTGACAATGGCATCCTCTCGTGTTGAGTCTGTGAGGCTGGTGCATTTCCTGTGGATCCACTGCCTTTGTCCGTGCTGCCTCTGTGATGGTCAGGGAGGGAGGGCCAGGGGTGTTGTGGTCCTGGGTGAGGTGGCGGTGGGTGTGGTTGTCCTATTGGGACTCCGTGCTGCATTTTTTTCTACAAAAAGAGAAATGGGCAGTGGACCACTTTCACAACTACAAAGCACCAACTCAAAAATCACCAATATTCATATACATTCAATCTTTCAAATAGCGTGCAATTTTCAAATACTCCCTGCCCTGAGAGTATATCCCAAATCCTTGGGAAAAATCAATGTTATGCCAAACTTTGAAAAGCACCGCCAACAAGTTTTCGATCTCCACCATGTGTGGTTAGTAAAGTCTAGAAGCAGTAAATATTTCAAATTAAAGGACGCTGTATCCGTAAATGCAAAAAAATTCAAGATTCCTTTAATGATCCATTTGAAATGCCAGCCAACGCGTTTCGTTCCGTCAAGCGGAACTTCTTCAGGGCTGTAAATCAGAGAATAAAACATACAAAAAACCCCAGTGAATTTCTTCAAATTAACATGAATACACTCGTGAAACGTTATACAGAAAACATAACACATAAACATAACATATACCAAAACCAATACCCAAGTTAAAAACATCCTGTTCACATAAAAGTTGCAGCATGTACCGACACATTATTTTCTCCCTTACTTTGGGTACTAATGTTCCACGATTGAATGCATTGACAATATTATTGTACACACTCACATAGTCCAGAAACAGTTAGCAAAAAGCGAAAGTGAAGAAAAAATATATATATCCATTCTTTAAGTCACATGTTAAAAATTAGTTATTAAAACACAAATCCACAAGGGTTTCTGCATTTGATTAACGGAAACAGCGTCATTCTTATTCTAATCATCCAAGTCTAAACATAGACCTGCAATCACAACTCTGCACCAAACGTTAGCATATCTAGACCAGTTTTATAAATTGCTAATATCAATAATGTTTATTTAACCATATGGTCCTAGGGAACCCTTTTTGGTTTTATCCCCATTTTGGACAGTGCTTGGAACCTATTACATGAAGTCCACCTGTTTGGGACAACTCTTTGTCCCAGCCACAACTAGAGCCGGCCCCGGCCACATGGAAAGAACAGCGACCCCCTCCACACCAATCTATCATGATTACATAGTGAGACACATGCGAATCGCACAAAGGAAAGGAATAAGAAACACAAGTTCCTCCTACCGCAATAAGTGTAGTCAGGCGTCTTGATCTTCCAAATCACAGTATCACGATTGGGACACAAATCAGTTCCCTCAATATGAGTAATTGATATGCGGGCTCGATCCAGAATCAAAGATGTTTACTCTCTTATTGATTTATCAAATAGTTTTTTGCCAATTATTTCACCAAATCTATTTACGATGTGAAATACACCTAGAATTATATCAAGTGAGAATACATGTAAGCGCACTGTTTGATCCCACCTTTTTCTACAAGCACATATATTTCATAAAGAACTTGTTTGCATTATCCACAAATAAAGTGTATAATCAATGTATATAATTCTCTACCTTACGATTTCGAAGGGTATGTTCCTCGGAAATTATTCCTATCTCTCCATCCTCATTGTTGATATTATTAGATGCTTGTCTTAAGGGTACTAACCTAAAAAAATTATATATATTCATGATATAGCTAATTCCATTGAAGGATGTACTTAAAACTCTACATTGTTAGCATGTCTATCTTCATGCCAGTAAGAAGCTCATTTAGAATATTGGCAATATAAGTCACCTACCTTAGATAATGTCACGTGCGTGTTCTGTACCGTTATTTGGTCAGACTTCTATGTTCTCAATATGACTCCCAGTTTCCATTTGTTTAAGGCAGTAACCTAAGGAATCAATCGATATAAATAACGGTATCTATGAACTACAAAATAAGCTCCGCTCATAATCTAAGTCCTAAATCTCATGCATTTCCACAAATACCATCAATATAAGTCCGGAATGAGTGGTTCGAAACAACCCTCCACAGTAACCCCCAGTAATGGCACACGGGAATTCAATAAACTTGCACGTTGTCCACATTATCAATGTTACAGGACACGGCATAGAGATGTAATCGATTAATAAAGAACGGCCATGGGCAACACGAAGAGAGACAGGCAACAAAAGTATTTGTTTACACTTTATAAAGGGCACGCTATTAAAAGGGCAACCCGCCTTAGCAAGGTTTTTGTTTCTTTTATCGTATCCCAGAGGTAAACGACATAAAAATATAAATGTAGCTTACTACTTCAGGGAAAGTCCGCTGTTGAGACGGCAACCCCCCTTAGCAATGTAATATCATTTAGCGTGTCTCTGAAGTAAACGTCGAAAATGTAAATTTATACTAGTGAAAAAAGCCGATGTATTGGGTATAACCCGCCTTTGCATTGTTGTTTCATTCGGCATGTCCCGAACGCGAATGCAGTTATTTAGCTCTTACCATCTCGTAATATATCGTGTAAGCCCGCTATGAAAACCGCAACCCGCTTCAGCGAGATAGTAAAATTAGTGCATGTCCCCAATGTAGATAATTTGTACATTGCTCTTACCTGTCAGGGTCAAGTTGTAGGACCCCCAATTGGCGTCTTGGTAATCCGCACGCCGGATCCTTTCCCGCAAAGGTTGCGAGGCGCCCTGCCTCCGGTGGGTTTAAAAACACCCAATCCCGGCCCACATGTGAGTGACGTTTGGTCTCACAACCTTTACCACTGTATTTCGAACTAATGCGGGCACCATTTTAAGCTAGTCAGCCAGGGCTCACGTTAGCTCTATCTTTTGTGTTAGCCTGGATAGAATATCGATAATCTCTTCTAACTTCACGCAAATCCCAGGCCGAAACATCTTTAATGTTATATAGTTGGATGTAATCCATAAAACACAACGTTATTTATGCCGGTTTCATTGGATCAGAATACGTTGGATAAGTTGTATAAAGGACTTCCAAAGATATTACATCCAAGATGTAAGCTGAGGGTCACGTGACTACAATTATGATAGACCTGTTGTATTCTATTCACAGATGAATGATTGTGTTCTATTTTACTGATAGTAATGCATGCTTTTAAAGATAAGAGAACGTCGCCGCTCCTCCATATGAAATCGGGGCCGGCAGCATGATGGCTGCAGACAATCAGTCCAAGCATAATAAAATCAAAAGTACCATTGATGCCTTTAGAGGAAAACAACTATATACATTAAAACTTCATAAGGCTTCACAACTCATATATAGAACTTCATTGTTTGTCATTCCAATAGAACAAATAGTGAAACGAGACAAACCATGTACTGTCACTAAGGAAAAATATATAGATATGGATATGTACATCATCAGATACAAAAACAAGGACACAAGAGAATAAACACAGATTCAGAATACTCAAGCCAAAGAGAACTAAGATATATAATTTGCAATATCACCGATGTAAAATTAGCACATTTACATTTAGACTCTAGTTTACTGTAGGAAGTGGTGCATCTCCCCTTCCGTGTTATGGCCCATTTCCACGCATCTCAACCGACATATCCAAACTGCCTCCCTTTTTCTTAGAGTGAGTTCACGATTGCCCCCCCTCGGATGCAATGGTATATGGTCAATGCCCTGGAACCATATTGTCTTGTTGTCTTTGTGGTGTTCTTGCATATGATAGGCCATAGGGTACTTTAGATCAAAATTTTTCACAGCTCGGGTGTGTTCTTGGATCCTTAGTTTTAGCGGTCGCTTAGTGCTCCCAACATATATTTTTTCACATGCGCACCCTATGACATAAATCACATAGCTCGTGTTGCAATTTATATAGTGCCTTATTTCGTATTCTTTCTCTGTGTTGAATTTAAATTTCTTTGTTTTGTTTTTACCAAGGGGGCAGATGTTACAGCCTCCACAGGTATAGAAACCTTTTGGTTTAGTTTGCATCCATGTACCTGGTTTGCTCCTAATTGGATAACTGGGGCACAGAATATTCCGCAAGGTCCTACCTCTCCTAAAGGTGACTCTTGGCGTCTCACTAATGTCTTCCTTGAGGTTAGGAACCTCACTCAGTAGTTTCCAATGCTTTCTCAGGACCTTAAACACCTCCGTGCTATTTTGTGTGTATTGGGTAATGAAAGCCATACTGGGTTTATTCGTCTTTTTATTTTTCTTCGCTTTCTTGATTAGAGTGTTACTACGTGTTACAGTCAGAATTCTCTTTTCAGCCTTATCCAAGGTTTTTCTGTCATAGCCTCTATTGGCAAATCTCATTTTGCTATCTTGTATAGCATCCCGAAAGTTGTTATCTTTGCTGCAATTGCGCCTAATGCGCACCATCTCACCATACGGAATATTCCGGATAGTAGAACTAGGGTGCGCACTTGATGCATGCAGTATGCTATTGCATGACGTGCTTTTGCGAAACAGATTGCTTTGTATTGTGTTGTTCTCTACATAGAAGAGTATGTCCAGGAATTCTATTTGATTATGGTTTGATTTGACTGTCAATTGTATGTTATAAGGGTTATCGTTCAAGTAATTGAAGTACTCCAGTAGTTGTGCTTCCCCCCCTTTCCATAGCATTATAATGTCGTCAATATACCTCCCCCAGAAGATAATCATATCCATCCAGGGGGAGGCATATTTGCCCCGGCATGTTCACGTTCCCACCACGCTCATGGGAAGGGGGGGGAAGCACAACTACTGGAGTACTTCAATTACTTGAACGATAACCCTTATAACATACAATTGACAGTCAAATCAAACCATAATCAAATAGAATTCCTGGACATACTCTTCTATGTAGAGAACAACACAATACAAAGCAATCTGTTTCGCAAAAGCACGTCATGCAATAGCATACTGCATGCATCAAGTGCGCACCCTAGTTCTACTATCCAGAATATTCCGTATGGTGAGATGGTGCGCATTAGGCGCAATTGCAGCAAAGATAACAACTTTCGGGATGCTATACAAGATAGCAAAATGAGATTTGCCAATAGAGGCTATGACAGAAAAACCTTGGATAAGGCTGAAAAGAGAATTCTGACTGTAACACGTAGTAACACTCTAATCAAGAAAGCGAAGAAAAATAAAAAGACGAATAAACCCAGTATGGCTTTCATTACCCAATACACACAAAATAGCACGGAGGTGTTTAAGGTCCTGAGAAAGCATTGGAAACTACTGAGTGAGGATCCTAACCTCAAGGAAGACATTAGTGAGACGCCAAGAGTCACCTTTAGGAGAGGTAGGACCTTGCGGAATATTCTGTGCCCCAGTTATCCAATTAGGAGCAAACCAGGTACATGGATGCAAACTAAACCAAAAGGTTTCTATACCTGTGGAGGCTGTAACATCTGCCCCCTTGGTAAAAACAAAACAAAGAAATTTAAATTCAACACAGAGAAAGAATACGAAATAAGGCACTATATAAATTGCAACACGAGCTATGTGATTTATGTCATAGGGTGCGCATGTGAAAAAATATATGTTGGGAGCACTAAGCGACCGCTAAAACTAAGGATCCAAGAACACACCCGAGCTGTGAAAAATTATGATCTAAAGTACCCTATGGCCTATCATATGCAAGAACACCACAAAGACAACAAGACAATATGGTTCCAGGGCATTGACCATATACCATTGCATCCGAGGGGGGGCAATCGTGAACTCACTCTAAGAAAAAGGGAGGCAGTTTGGATATGTCGGTTGAGATGCGTGGAAATGGGCCATAACACGGAAGGGGAGATGCACCACTTCTTACAGTAAACTAGAGTCTAAATGTAAATGTGCTAATTTTACATCGGTGATATTGCAAATTATATATCTTAGTTCTCTTTGGCTTGAGTATTCTGAATCTGTGTTTATTCTCTTGTGTCCTTGTTTTTGTATCTGATGATGTACATATCCATATCTATATATTTTTCCTTAGTGACAGTACATGGTTTGTCTCGTTTCACTATTTGTTCTATTGGAATGACAAACAATGAAGTTCTATATATGAGTTGTGAAGCCTTATGAAGTTTTAATGTATATAGTTGTTTTCCTCTAAAGGCATCAATGGTACTTTTGATTTTATTATGCTTGGACTGATTGTCTGCAGCCATCATGCTGCCGGCCCCGATTTCATATGGAGGAGCGGCGACGTTCTCTTATCTTTAAAAGCATGCATTACTATCAGTAAAATAGAACACAATCATTCATCTGTGAATAGAATACAACAGGTCTATCATAATTGTAGTCACGTGACCCTCAGCTTACATCTTGGATGTAATATCTTTGGAAGTCCTTTATACAACTTATCCAACGTATTCTGATCCAATGAAACCGGCATAAATAACGTTGCGTTTTATGGATTACATCCAACTATATAACATTAAAGATGTTTCGGCCTGGGATTTGCGTGAAGTTAGAAGAGATTATCGATATTCTATCCAGGCTAACACAAAAGATAGAGCTAACGTGAGCCCTGGCTGACTAGCTTAAAATGGCGCCCGCATTAGTTCGAAATACAGTGGTAAAGGTTGTGAGACCAAACGTCACTCACATGTGGGCCGGGATTGGGTGTTTTTAAACCCACCGGAGGCAGGGCGCCTCGCAACCTTTGCGGGAAAGGATCCGGCGTGCGGATTACCAAGACGCCAATTGGGGGTCCTACAACTTGACCCTGACAGGTAAGAGCAATGTACAAATTATCTACATTGGGGACATGCACTAATTTTACTATCTCGCTGAAGCGGGTTGCGGTTTTTATAGCGGGCTTACACGATATATTACGAGATGGTAAGAGCTAAATAACTGCATTCGCGTTCGGGACATGCCGAATGAAACAACAATGCAAAGGCGGGTTATACCCAATACATCGGCTTTTTTCACTAGTATAAATTTACATTTTCGACGTTTACTTCAGAGACACGCTAAATGATATTACATTGCTAAGGGGGGTTGCCGTCTCGACAGCGGACTTTCCCTGAAGTAGTAAGCTACATTTATATTTTTATGTCGTTTACCTCTGGGATACGATAAAAGAAACAAAAACCTTGCTAAGGCGGGTTGCCCTTTTAATAGCGTGCCCTTTATAAAGTGTAAACAAATACTTTTGTTGCCTGTCTCTCTTCGTGTTGCCCATGGCCGTTCTTTATTAATCGATTACATCTCTATGCCGTGTCCTGTAACATTGATAATGTGGACAAAGTGCAAGTTTATTGAATTCCCGTGTGCCATTACTGGGGGTTACTGTGGAGGGTTGTTTCGAACCACTCATTCCGGACTTATATTGATGGTATTTGTGGAAATGCATGAGATTTAGGACTTAGATTATGAGCGGAGCTTATTTTGTAGTTCATAGATACCGTTATTTATATCGATTGATTCCTTAGGTTACTGCCTTAAACAAATGGAAACTGGGAGTCATATTGAGAACATAGAAGTCTGACCAAATAACGGTACAGAACACGCACGTGACATTATCTAAGGTAGGTGACTTATATTGCCAATATTCTAAATGAGCTTCTTACTGGCATGAAGATAGACATGCTAACAATGTAGAGTTTTAAGTACATCCTGCAATGGAATTAGCTATATCATGAATATATATAATTTTTTTAGGTTAGTACCCTTAAGACAAGCATCTAATAATATCAACAACGAGGATGGAGAGATAGGAATAATTTCCGAGGAACATACCCTTCGAAATCGTAAGGTAGAGAATTATATACATTGATTATACACTTTATTTGTGGATAATGCAAACAAGTTCTTTATGAAATATATGTGCTTGTAGAAAAAGGTGGGATCAAACAGTGCGCTTACATGTATTCTCACTTGATATAATTCTAGGTGTATTTCACATCGTAAATAGATTTGGTGAAATAATTGGCAAAAAACTATTTGATAAATCAATAAGAGAGTAAACATCTTTGATTCTGGATCGAGCCCGCATATCAATTACTCATATTGAGGGAACTGATTTGTGTCCCAATCGTGATACTGTGATTTGGAAGATCAAGACGCCTGACTACACTTATTGCGGTAGGAGGAACTTGTGTTTCTTATTCCTTTCCTTTGTGCGATTCGCATGTGTCTCACTATGTAATCATGATAGATTGGTGTGGAGGGGGTCGCTGTTCTTTCCATGTGGCCGGGGCCGGCTCTAGTTGTGGCTGGGACAAAGAGTTGTCCCAAACAGGTGGACTTCATGTAATAGGTTCCAAGCACTGTCCAAAATGGGGATAAAACCAAAAAGGGTTCCCTAGGACCATATGGTTAAATAAACATTATTGATATTAGCAATTTATAAAACTGGTCTAGATATGCTAACGTTTGGTGCAGAGTTGTGATTGCAGGTCTATGTTTAGACTTGGATGATTAGAATAAGAATGACGCTGTTTCCGTTAATCAAATGCAGAAACCCTTGTGGATTTGTGTTTTAATAACTAATTTTTAACATGTGACTTAAAGAATGGATATATATATTTTTTCTTCACTTTCGCTTTTTGCTAACTGTTTCTGGACTATGTGAGTGTGTACAATAATATTGTCAATGCATTCAATCGTGGAACATTAGTACCCAAAGTAAGGGAGAAAATAATGTGTCGGTACATGCTGCAACTTTTATGTGAACAGGATGTTTTTAACTTGGGTATTGGTTTTGGTATATGTTATGTTTATGTGTTATGTTTTCTGTATAACGTTTCACGAGTGTATTCATGTTAATTTGAAGAAATTCACTGGGGTTTTTTGTATGTTTTATTCTCTGATTTACAGCCCTGAAGAAGTTCCGCTTGACGGAACGAAACGCGTTGGCTGGCATTTCAAATGGATCATTAAAGGAATCTTGAATTTTTTTGCATTTACGGATACAGCGTCCTTTAATTTGAAATATTTACTGCTTCTAGACTTTACTAACCACACATGGTGGAGATCGAAAACTTGTTGGCGGTGCTTTTCAAAGTTTGGCATAACACTCCGTGCTGCATGTTCAGTTGCTCCATGGCATCTGTTGTTCTTCATTTTTGGCTTTGGGCTGTGCTCCATTGGCTGCTGCCGGTTGTCATCTGACTTAACACCAGGTCAGAGCAGGTGTTAATTTTCTGCTGCTAACGTGCCTTATCGCAGGTTTTGTGATTTTATCACAGATGTGGCTGGTCATTGAGAATGTTGTGGAGTGGTGTTGTCGCGTTTTTTTGCTTGAGAACACCTACTCTGCATCTCATAAGCGATAGTTGCCGGGTCATCCGTGGCCATGTTTTCTGAGGATGCTATCACCGGAAAACTGGTTATATAGACTGCACCAGCTTGTGAATGGGGTGGTAAATTTATCTTGACTTTTGCTGCAATAAACTGCCAATAACTCGGCGATAGCTCCTTGATAATATGGCCCATAGTGTGCTTTCTTTTTATTTTAGAAGGAGAGGAGCAGCACAGCCTCCCTCCTGGGCCATTCTCGGCCCTGGGGACCACCATCTCCCCGGGGCAACCAGTGAAAAAGAAAGGAGGGGGGCCCCATGACCCCCTCCAAGAGCCAAATATGGCCCTGAGGACCACCACTCCCATGGTCATCATTTGCTATGTCCCAGGCTGCCCATCCTTGGGACATAGTTGTTTGCTTTTCCTTAATGGGATCTTTGACAGCTCACACCAAGCAAAAGTAAACACTTCAGTCCCAGGGGGTGGGAGCTGTCAAAGTGCTCCCACTTGCCTGAAATTGAGGTTTCATCTCTTTCCCTGCTCGCAGACATACAGGCAGGGAAAGAAACTAAAGATTGCTCTTGCACTCAGGGAGCTGCATTTCTGGCAGCATCCTGTGTGCAAAAGCAATTCTGGCTCCCGCAGGAGGCAGGAAGCCGGCTGGGAACACGGGGGCCTTGAGGCTCCCCCCATGGACCCATAGCACACTGGGTGCCCTTGGTGGGACCAGAGCACCCAGTGTCACATGGCCAGGCCCCAGGGCATGTGGTGCCCAGGGCTGAAATTTGTCAAGGGGAGGGGGGCTGCACAGTCCCCCACCTCCATGGATTTGTGGCCTCCATTAATTTGCAGACTGGCCCAGGGGATGGAATCCCTGAGGCCAAAATAGGACCGGGCCCACACAGCCCTCCCTGACTGACTGACTGATGTATTCATAAAGCACTTAATTGCTGAGGTTTCTTGACGCTGGTGTGAATTCATACTGATGCAGAGACTTGCTTATCTCAAACCCTTAAGGAAAAAGCCTGGTCTTAACCTGTTTCCTAAAGATAGACCTATTGGACTGCAATCTCAACTGTGAAGGGAGGGAGTTCTACAACTTAGCAGCTTGATGTGAAAAGCTCTTACCACCCCATCTAGCTTTTTAATTTTAGGAACTAGTAGCAGCCCAGTGTTGGCTGACCTTAAGCTTCGCAGAGGTTGGTTGCAGGAAAGTAGCTTTTGGATGTCCATGGCACCGCCTCCATGGAGCGCCTTGTGCACCAGGCATAGGGCTTAGAATTTAACTCTTTGGGAGATAGTGAGCCAGTGAAGCTGTCTGATACTGGCAGACGCAGGGTGATATTCAGGGAGAGCGAGCACCACACGGGCTGCCGCATTCTGCAGAGATTGTAGTTTAGCTGTTTGGCTTTTACCTATTCCTAGGTATAGCGCATTCCCATAATCAATTCTGGAAAGTACAAGGGCTCCAATTACCCTTTTCCTGAGTGTAAATGGGATAAACGGCATAATTTTTTGCAAAACTTTCAAGGTGAAGAAGCAGGAGGAGGTTACTTGATTGATTTGCTTCCCAAACTTCAATTCACTATCGAATATGAAGCCTAGGTTCTTTGCCTTGGTCACCGGAACTGGACAGCTCCCAGCCTCCGCAGGCCACCAAAGTTGATTCCATACTGAGGGGCCCTTCCCAAACTCAATAACCTTGGTCTTTTTGGTATTGAGTTTGAGGAAGTTTGCGTTCATCCAAGCCATAACTACATTAAGACAGTTACGGAAACGGGCCGTTGTGATGTCCACCCTCTGCATGACCGATACCACTATCTGGGTATCGTCCAAATACGAGACCAGAATGAGGCCATGCTGTTTGATTAGTCTAGCCAGAGGGGTAACATAAGTATTGAACAGCTTTGGCGACAGAGCCGACCCCTGTGGAACTCCACATGGGAGGCACAGGTTTGCCGACTTAAGACCCTCCCAGTGGATCAGTTCTTCCCTCGATGCCAGGAAGGAAGATAGAAGGGCTAGAGACGTCCCCCTGATACCTACTGCCTTCAGCTGCCGCACCAATACAGCGTGGTTCATGGTGTCGAATGCTGCGGATAGGTCAAGCAGGATGAGGATGGCTCTACCCCCCGCATCCAACAGTTTGCAGATTTCTTCTGTCACCATTATCAGGGCACATTCAGTAGAATGTCTTGCTCTGAAGCCGTGTGGGGTGGAATCAAGAAGAAGATTACTATCGAAATAATCCATAAATTCTAGGTTAATATCTTTTTCAAGAATTTTAGTCGGTAATGGGAGACATGATATCGGGCGGTAATGCTTAACCTCTGCGGGATCCAGCGTAGCTTTCTTGATGATAGGCCTAATACAGGCATTTTTCCGTAACTGCGGATAGACACCAGAACTAATAACCTCGTTTTAAAGAGGAGTCATATGGATGCTGACTTCCTCATAGAACAAATGCAGAATTGATGGAGGGCAGGGATCCAAGGGTGAGACTGATTTTGTCAATAATAACATCTCATTGACTTTCTCTGCCGCTAAAACAGAGAACTCTAACAGACTGCTCTGAGCAGGGTTGTCCTCCAGGGAATCTTCATTGTTGTCCATTGATGTTAGTGCTGTCTTCTGCAGTTCGTCATACACTGTCTGTATTTTGCTTTGGAAAAAGGAGGCAATTTTGTTCACAGTGTTTTGATCTGGTTTAAAGTGGCTGTCCTGCAGACATTTAGCTAAGGCTGTGACTGTTTTAAAAAGCTCCTTCAAGGAGTTTTTGGCTTCAAAGATTTTAGTTGTAAAATAGGTTGTTTTAGCACATTTTATGGCTGCCTTATATTCCTCAAGGGCTGAATTATAGTCTTTTTTTTGCTTTTAACTAAGTCCATCCTCCAAAGTCGCTTAAAGTGCCCACATTTGGCTTTCATGGGTGTGATGCTTGGTTCCTTTTGGGCTGCTTGGTTATTTCATGGGCAAGCCGGTCTATTGATGACTAATCCAGTCATCATATTTAATTGCTGCAGCATTAGAATCGGGCATAGTCCTAGGGGGTTCTCTGCCAGGGCGACTTCCAATTGTTTTTTGGATGTCTTTCCATTAGCGGGATTTGACCAAAGGTGGTCTGTTCCGCTGATCTCTGCTAATTCTAGCGTTAGCAATGTTAAAGTGTACTGCATAATGATTGGACCAAGGTAGAAGCATTATGTTTGTCAGTTCTATATCCTAGCTATTAGTAAATATGCCATCCAGGAAGTGACCTGCTAAGTGTGTGGGCTCCAATATTAGCTGCTTCAGCCCATACCCTGCAAGAATGTCCACCAATGTGGCCGTTTCAGAGTCATTGTTGGATTCTAGGTGGAAATTGAAGTCCCCTAAGATTGTAAACGTCGGGGTAGCCAGGCATGACTCACGAAAAGTCTGATTTGCAAGGCTGAAGGGGGGCTGCGCCCCAGTGGGTCTGTTAATGAGGAGCCCCGGAAATAGCAAGGTCTTATTGCTTTTAATGCTGAAGGTCACCACCTCTGCTTCCAATATTGGCACCAGCTCAGTCCTCACTGTGAACTGGGACCTATATATTATAGCAATCCCCCCCTTTTTTCCCCACCCTATCTCCGCAAGCTACCTGAAAGCCCGCGGGTAGAGCCACATTCCAGTCTGGTTCAGAGGCATTGTTCGCCCAAGTCTCTGTTAAGAAGACGAGGTCAGGTTTTATGAGTTGAATCATGCATTCTAATTCATATCTGTGTTTCCCCATTGATCTTGTGTTCAGGAAAATGCACCTGATTCAATCAGTACTAGAGCCCTGCGGTCGCCCGGGATCCGCCTTTATCAGCCGAGTGACATTGTCTCCTAGAGGTCCTTGGAATACCTCCCACCCACCGGTGCAGCGCTGGTTGGTCTTCGGTAGTGGTAGAGGGACATTGCCCCCACTTACCCTAGCACTTATGTATTTACTCTGTTGGTACTGGGCAACTAACCGTCCCACATTAAGTCTTGTCCGGCCCAGGGGGATGGCGTCTCCAGGGCCATTCTGGCTCTGATGTTATTTTCACAAAAATGTAACCTGAACAGTAAGCACATACACATATCAAAAGAGAGGAAGTAGCCTTGCGTCTAGAGCGGTTGACCTCGAGCTGGGTTCCAGACTTGGCAACGACGCACAACATCCTGTGATTCTGGGCAAATCACTTAGGGGCTTATTTATAAGCCCTTTATTGGAAAACTATCTGAAATCCTTTGTGGAGGAGATTGCATCATTGATCTATTAGAGTGAATCTGTATGTGGCTGTGATGAGTGGGTTCTCTTTTGTTCTGTCCTAGTAAGAGCAGAGTCTATGGTTCTCCCTTTAAATTGCTAGGAGTATACAAATATGGAATTCACTTGGATGTTTCCCCATTTGGCAGCACCCACCTTAATGGATTCCATAGGTCTTCCTCCCTTTTTTCAGGATGATGGACAGCTTAAAAAGCCCCAACCCCCCCAGTTCATTACCTGCCAATATTGGTAAGGAGTTATTGATGCCGAGGAATATGAGGAGATCTCCATGAATCAAAGAAGCACTTACTTCATATAGTTAAAAGAGAGGACCCTTGTTTGGTGGAGATTTACCTCTTTGTAGTTTTGTCTCCTTCTTTATAAGAGTATTCATGTTATCACATATTTCTGGAAAAAGATGCACCAGGAACAATCACATTGCCAAAATGCATACAATGTCACTGGTGACATTTCGTCATGCTCCATAATGCAGCTGTAGTGTAAAAATCATATTGGACATTTAGCTAAGGAGGATGCACTTAGTAATAAACCACTAAAGAGTGCTCCACTTGGGTGGATATGTTGTGCAAAACTGTGGAGTCTTGTTGGATTAAGTCACAGGTGCATGTCCTTTGTGGCCCAGTCACTGACACAGCTACTGACATACTCACATAAACACTTAGACACCTACTCATTCACTTAGGCACTGACACAACCACTGACATACCCACTCAGATATTGATAAACCTACTCACAGACCCACTCTCATACCTACTTACAGACCTACTCATATACTGAGACACCCAGTCACAGACCCACACAGCCACTCACAGACCCACTCATAGACCCACACAGGTACCCACATAGACACCCACTCAGACACTCATGCATCTACTCATCAGCCCACTCAGAAACTCATGCCTCCACTCACACACCCAGTGAGACACTTATGCAGCCAATCCCAAACTCATACAGATACTCACAAACCCATTGAGATACTCATACACTCCCTCATGTACCCACTGGGACACCCATATGCTCACTCACACACTCACTATCAAATGTTACATGTTGCAGTTAGGAAATAACATTTAAAAAACCTTAGAAATTCACTTAGAAAGGTGACAAGGATGCTAAAGTTAGAAAGCAACACTAGAAACAATAAAAAATTTGCAGAAAAAACAAAGGTTGCAGGAACACTATAGGTAACAAATAGAATTAGAAACCCCTTAGAAATTCACAGAACAAAACAAAGGTTACAGGGACGTTATAGTTAGGCTCAGATTTCACTCCTACAGAACCACTGACATTCAGCAGTTATAGTTATCTGAGCTAACTATAACTCACTCCCCTGTAATGCACTGCTTATGACTGCACATATTATGTCACTTCTAACATGCTCAGTGACATCACTGATGACATCGCTGATGACATCTCAAATGACATCACTGATGATATTATCGACAGAAGCACTCACACCCCTACACAACCTCTTATATACCCACTCAGGCATCCACACAATCACTCACATACCCATTCACAGACCAATACAACTACTCACACAATCCTTTACTCACCCATAGGGACAATCACATGCCAACTCACTCATATCTACAGCCACTCACAAAACCACTCACTCACCCATACAGCTACTCATACAACCAGTCACTTACCCATACAGCCAGTCAGCCACATACTCACTCATAGATTTACTCACACACCCACTTATTTACCTATACAGCCACTCACACACCCACTCAGTCACGCATACAGTCTCTCAACACAACCACTCAATCACCCATGCAAGTACTCACATACCCACACGACCCTTACATACCCATTGGCAAATCTATACAAGCACCCACACATCTACTCACTCACCCATACATCCATTCACACAGACACTTATTCTACAATGCAGTCACTTACACACCAACTCACTTAACCAAACAGCCACTAAAACAGCCACTCATTCACCCAGATAGTCGCTTACACTGGCTGTCATTCACTCTTACAATCATTCAGACACCCACTCACTCACCCATACAGCCACTGACACACCCACTCACTCACCAATACAGTCACTCATACAGCCACTCACTCACCCACACAGCTACACATATACCCACTTATATACCCATACAGCAACTCACACACCCATACAGCCGCACAGACAAGCACTCGCACACGGATACACACAGTCACACTGCTACTCACATAATACATGTTAGAAGTAGTATCACTCATTGTTAGTACACCTCGTATACTAGTTTCACCTTTGTAGTACCTTTGTATATATGTTTAACACATATAAACTTTTAATTAAACACTCACACTCACTGTATAATGTCTTCAGCAATGTCATGGGTGATATCACTGAGCATGTAATATGTGAGGTTATAAGAGGTGCATTGTAGTTAGCTTAGCTAATTTTAACTGTTGATTTTCACTGGCTTTATTTGAGTGAAATCTGAGCCTAACTATAACCTTTGATGTTTTCAGTGAATTTCCAAGGTTTTTTTTTAATTCTATCTACCAACTATAATGTCCCTGTAACCTTTGTTTTTTTACATTGATATATATATATATATATTACCTACTGGCGGTCGCCAGTAGGTATATATAGTTAGGATTTTTTCTCTATGGGTTTTTTGAAAATTCTATGTCTAATAACTTTGGCGTTTGTGGACGGAATTGGCTGAAATTTTCAGGAAAATGGCACATTTTGTTTCTGAGCAGCCCTTGAAAATTTGGGGGGGGTTCGTCCAGTGGGGGCCGAGAAAAAAGGGGGGTCCCAAAACGTGTTTTTAACATTGAGTTTTCCATAGGGCGGTTGGCCTCACTTTTAGCCCGAACGGCTGAATGGATTTGCACGAAACTTGGCAAAATTGTAGGGACTGGTAGCCCGATGTGCCTTTTGTAGGTCTCAATATATGTGCTCCAGTGGATTTTGAGAAATTAACGTTTAAAAAAATATATATATCTGTAACAGCGGATCGGGCAGCGCTCTGGTTCGCGGACCTTTCGCGCAACGGAGCTTTGTGAAGCGAAGCTGATTGGTTCTCCGGCGTCTGTCAACATTCCAAACAGTCCGTAGCGGCCGCCATCTTGTCTCTCGGTAGGATCGAGAGACAAGAGGAGGCCAAAGCGAAGGGGCAAATGACCATAAGGGGGCATAATACATTGTCGCTCACCCCCTAGGTTTGATGTGGAGGTTTTAAAAGGGCCCCGCGGGGCAAAAAAAAATAAAAATAATAATAATCGAACAGCTGAATGGATTTGCACGAAAGTTGGCAAAATTGTAGGGACTGGTAGCCCGATGTGCCTTTGCTAGGTCTCAATATATGTGCTCTAGTGGATTTTGAGAAATTAACGTTCAAAAAAAGATATATATCTGTAACAGCGCTCCGCTTCTCGTACTTTTCGCGTTACGGAGGTTTGCGAAGCTGATTGGTTTTTCGGCGTCTGTAAACATTCCAAACAGTCCGTAGCGGCCGCCATCTTGTCTCTCGGTAGGATCGAGAGACAAGAGGAGGCCAAAGCGAAGGGGCAAATGACCATAAGGGGGCATAGTAGATCCTCCCTGACCCCCTAGGTTTGATGTGGAGGCTTTGAAAGGGTCTCGCAGGGCAAAAAAAAAATATACCGTTTTTTTAGTTTTTTTGCGTGGAGTGCGCCCGGTTCGCGAACTGGGGAGCGTACTTTCTTGAAAATTAGTGAAAAAAGTTAGAGTAAAATAATAATTGTGAGTGATCAGATGTAGGGTAGCTCTGAGAAGAGCTTTTGGGTTTATGGTACATTTAGGTACTTATAAGTAGGTACCAATGCACAGTCTTAAATTCAGAGTGAAAACTCTGTTGCCCTCATCTGAGAAGTGAACTCCATCTGCTCTGTAGATATCTTGCATGTAGTAACGCAAGTTATTGTTGTACAGGGAGCCCATTCCATGGTCTCTCATGTAAGCTGAAACAGATTTGTTTACATGCTTCCTCGATTTCTCAATTTGTGGACAAAATTGGTTCGACCACCTCCATTTCTGTCTTTGGCATATATTTGAATATACCAAGGCAGTCTGAGGAAAAAGTGCCATCAATTGCTCAAAGGTGTCCTTTAAAAGCATTTCCAGACCTACCCCAGTCAAAGTGCCCAAATCATTACCTCCACAGTGCACAATTAACAGGTCAGGTTTTGGCAAATGCATAAAGGTTTTCACCAATGGTATCAATTGGTGACATTTTAATCCTCTGTGGCCAAACCACTTAATTTCCACATCTTGTAAATTGAGGTTAGGTAAATTCCTGTTTTCAGCGTACCTTTGAGCCCAATAGATGTAGCTATGTCCAACAATCCAGACAGAAAACATGGCGAGAGAAGGTTCTCCTGCAGTCAGATGAAGTGTGGCAATGAAATGGCAGTTGAAAAAATGAGAGTGTAAAATGAAAAAAACTGAGGAGTTTCTGTGTTAATGAAGCAGTAAGAGTGATTGGTGGATTTTGATTGCTGAAAACAGAAAGTTAGTGTGCATGGATGAGTTCGTTGAAAGATGTATTTTGAGTGGCGAAGAAAAAATTATTAAATGAAAGAATGCTTTGGATATGCAGGTGCACTGAGAGTTCAGAGTTCAATTGCAACATTGTTGTGTGAGAGGTCTTGCAAGAGGTGGTTGCTATGCAGAAAAAGCAGAGAGGGGGCAGAGGGGGGAAGGGTTTTGCTTTGAAAAAAAGTGAGGGAAGAGTTTTGATTGGGTGACATGAGAGATCTGTGTGAGGAATTACAGCATTTCTGTGCTTTTGATAGCTGCAGACTCTGGAGTGCATACCTTTTGCTCTGCTGAAGACAAATTGGTGTGTTTCTGAGACTGTTTTGAAACTCAAAGTATTTGCTAAGGTGAGAAAAAATTTCTTTAATTTAGATAGAAAATAGTGTGCTTTAAGGAGAAAATTATGAAGAAAGTTGTGTTTTTCAAATGTTGCTTTGTCTCAAGTGTTTCAGAAATAGATTTTATTTCTTTGAGAAATTGTAATTGGAGAACATGTGAAGTATTAGTACTGACAGGGCTTTTATGTGCATAGGAGCTGTGGAGTGTTTTCAAATTATGACTTGTAAATCGTTTTTGAGAAAAAGCAATGGTTTTAATATTGATGAGAAGGACATAATGGTGTCTGCTTCTTTATAAGGTAATTGAGAGTCTCTGATGTTATTTTTCCCATTTCAATGTAAGAAGTTTGTCTGTGGAGCAAATTGCTTGTAAATATGCTCCCACCTGTGCATGGCAAATTTAGATTTTGAATGTTTCCGTTACATAGGCATGTTAAAGGTGACTGAAACATGCTGCAAAGGCAATCAAAAAATGCTTTTATGTGTCTTAAGGACATTTTAAGTCATTTCCCAATGTGCAGTGTTTTCAAATTATGAGTTGAAAATCGTTTTTGAGGTAAAGGAATGTTTTCAAAATTTATGTGCGCCATATGACCCCAAATTTTTTTTTCAGGGGTGCAGCAGGGTGTTCTTGAGACACCCCTGCACCGTCGGAAAAATTCGTAATTTGCGATGAGGTAATTGCTAATCGCAAATTGCACCTTCATTCCTATGGGCCTCCTGCTGCATGGAAATGAATGGGTAATCTTGCTGAAATGCAAAGTCGAATCTGTATTTAAAAGGGTCTGCACCTCTGTACGGGTGTTCGCTATGTGAAGCACGAAAGTTTCACGGGCCGAACTCAAGGCCACCTCTCTCTGAGAAAAAAGAGCTCTTATTCTTGCCATGCTGTTGAAATGTGCTCCCAAGGTTGGTATTTGTGGCCAGATTGAAAACTCCCTATGTTCATGTGTGGGAGGAAATAGAACATTTCTGCAGCAAATAACCCGTTCATTTACTGTTACGATAAAATGAATACTTTTAATTAACCCAGAACAATCTTCATTATTGAGCATCAAATAACTACCATTTTCCAAGAACTTGAACGTGGGGATGATAGCAGGAACTGGCGTGCCTTGCAACACGCAAGCCATATTTGGTCGGTGTTTGTTGCATGAACCGTGTAACTGTATGTGCCTACACATTAGTGAATGATCTGGCGTCTCAGTGCATTCCTCTCCATTCAGATAAAGGTCTTGATCATCTTTGAAAATCTGTATGTGTATGGAAGCGACCAGACCTCATGAAGAAAACCACTACCTAAAGGTTAATAACGACCTATTGGTATATATTTCATACAATTTGAAAACTTATATAAAGCAAAAGGCAGCGTTATTAAACCGTGGATAAGGCACGTTGCCAAAGCAGTGAACCTTTTGGATTTATACTGGAAATGTTAAAGGAAGAATTACGGAGTAGGGCCTGTAAATCTTTAATGGACAACGAGTAAAATTACTCCAACCATCATATTCCTCTAACTCCGGGATAGTAGGGGTGTTTAATTTTTTAGAAGTAGCCAATCCAAAGCATTTGGTCTGGGAAATTGTTTCATTCACAAACAACATATGATTTGGGATGAGACATGCACGGTGGAAAGCCTCAGTGCCTTGTACCTGCCAGGTTCGTGAACCCCAAACTGATGTAGATCCTGGATATTTTTACACTGTGTTACGTTAGCATGGGCTCATTACTGGTTTAAACGCCATTTTTCCTTTTTTGTAACTTCTGCACACGATACTTAGTTGTTGCTTTAGCTTTCAGCCTACCTGCGTCAAGATCTATGCCTGCTTCAAGCAGGCGCAGGGTTTTGATGTAGCTTTGTCCTATCTGATTGTAAATGCGGCACACCGTGGGTGGCAGAGCAGCGGTGCACGTTAACTGGTGCATCCCTGGGGATGTGCTAGTTAATATAAATCTGCCCCTTTACATTTAATTATGTGCAGGGGACACAGAGTAGGTGAGGTTTATCCAAGGTTAAGAAGAGATGAGTCCTGTTCAGTGAAAAATTGGAGATAGGCTTCAGTATATTATATACTTAAGTAGTGTGTTAAGTTTTTGATGACTGTTATTAATTTACTGTTGGGTAATAGTGGTTAATAACATTTTTAATTATATTTTACCACAGATTCAACTGCAGATTATTTCAAGATTTTAGGATGCCTAGCAAAGAAAGAGTAAGAAAGGCTGCAAAACGTCAAAGACAGCAGGACCATGGAAGAATGCAGCAGTCCTCTAACAAAAAGATTTGTCAAGTCACCAAGAAAGCACCGGGTAAGAGTCGAAAAACAGTCATAAGAAATATGTGTAGTAAAAAAAATATTACTACAGAAAATGTTTCAGTCCAGAAAAGGAGACAGAAATCAAATGGTAAGGAAAGGCCAATGAGAAATGTTACTGCTAGAGTAAGAGATAACTCTATGCATGAAAGTAGAAGGAAACAAGAGTTTAGGGATATTCGTAAACGAATGTTCCGCAACAGGATAATTGGGAATTTGTTAAAAAATATTAAGAAAGGTCAGCAGAAAGTGGTTTTTTATAAGAGAAAAAAAATTGTTGAGAAAGTTATTGATCAGGCATTTGAAATTAAACGTAAGTTATTTATTTTGACAATCAATAGAATTCGGAAGCTAAACAAGGTAATTTATGATTTCAAAAGAAATAGTAGATGGAAGAGAATAGTTAATCGTAGTAATTTTTGTGAAGTTTTTTCTGGAGAATGGATGCATAGTTCAAGCTCTGAGGCATTTTTTAATGAGGAGAGTTATTTCCAGGATAATGATTTGGTGCATGCAGTTGACACCAGTGGTCGAGCTTATGAAGTGAAAGATGGTTGTCCAGTTGAAAAAGAAAAACTTGTGACAACAGAGATAGAAGAGGTGTTAGGTAATGAGGTTTTAGGGAGACGTCCTAAGGGTCCTGTGTACACCTGGAAGTGTAGTAGTATTTGCAGTGTACGACAGGATTCCATCAATTTGCTTTGTGATTTTATACGGTCATTTAGTAAGAACAGTTTGAAGCAGAAAATGAAGTTGTTGCAAGAATTAGATCCTTGCAGAGTGAGAGAAGTGATAGGTTTGCATGGTCATTCACTGGCTTGTCTTTCCAGGAGAGTATGCCAGAGTGTTTTTCATCATTTCAGGATGCTAGCAGTGCATCATAATAAAGTGAGGAAATTAGTTAGAATGTTGTATTATGCTAAGAGTCCAGCAATTATGCTTAAACAATTATGCGCTGCTCTTTTGCATGGTTCTGAAATAGATGTGAAGAATATATGTGAAGAAATTGAGTTTTGTTACTTTGGAAGTAAAGAGGAGAATGTTGAAATTGACCAAGAAGAAGAGAGTAATGTGGAAGATAGTGTACAGGTTTCCAGTACAGATAATTTCCAGAGGGAAATTGCGACGTTTGAGGTGAAATCAAGTGAGAGGCCAAATTTCACTTGTGTGTGTTGTCGACGCACTTATTATAAGAATCAGACTAAGTTAGTGGATTTATATGGAAAAAGTGAAAGGGAAAATAATAGTGAATGGAAGGATTTTACAACATACTTGATGGTAGAAAATTGTTTTGATTTGGGATTGGATCAACGTGTGTGTACTTATTGTTGTAACAAATTAAATCAAAACCAGATGCCTGCTAGAGCAGTTCATAATAATCTGGAATTGGTTGAGATTCCTTCTGAATTGAAGGATTTAAATACTTATGAATCTATTTTGATTCAAAGTATCCATCCCTTTCAGGCTATTGTAAGAATGGAGCCAAAGACAGGGAAATTGCCTCCATCAGATTTACAGAGAGGATTAAAGGGAAGAGTTGTTTATTTGCCTCTAGATTTGAAGAAAAACATTAACACAATTGGAGTAGAAAAAGTGGAAGAGGAACCTCTTGTTATCTTAGTTAATGGGGTTCCGACAAAGAATAAGAAAATATGGCAAGATTTAGTAGATGTTAGGAAAGTCAAAAGGGCAACATTGTATTTGAAAAAATATAATAAGTACTATAAAAATGTATATGTTGCAGAAGAGGAAGTAAGTGAGGAAGAGGATAACGATTTGTGTGCTGGTCAAATTGAGAAAGTAGAACCCTGTACTAGTGAAGAAATATATGAACATTATAGTGTTCATCCTTTGCATTCCAAGGAAGTCATGGGGAATGCTATTGAGTTGTTTCAAATGAAACAAGCGAAAGGGAGTCCCATTAGTGTTTGGGAGGAAAGTTTGGAAGCTCGGTGTTTCCCACAGCTTTTTCCAACAGGTCTGGGAGGAAGATATGATGAGCGACCTCATCAAATTCCTGCTTCTGAATACCGGACTTTGCGATTGTATGCAGGAGATCCTAGGTTTCGACAATGCATTCCTTATTTGTTTCATCTCCTGTTTGAAAGCGATCTGTCTGGACTGTCATATGCAGTGAACCACATCTTGAAAAGTGGTATACACATGCAAAACATCTCGGCAAGTGACTTTATGGATAAAGTCAATGTCCAAGACAGTATTTTGGATTCTCACCTGATTAATCTCATGGCGTGTCAGCGTGGTACTAATGAGTACTGGTACCGTCGTCATGGTGATTTAAAATGTATGCTAAGGAACTTAGGAACTCCCACATGGTTCCTCACTTTGAGCTGTGCTGAGTATGGCTGGGAAGACTTACTTGAATTTCTACGAGAGGCAAATGCTAACGTAGAAAACATCGAATTCAAGACACCCGGAGAACTGTGCTCTTTGGATCCAGTCAATGTATGTAGGTACTTCAATCATAGATTTGAAGGTATGATGTCTTTCATCATGAATAAGAAGAATCCACCTCTTGGAGAGGTGTTGGATTTCTTCTGGAGGAAGGAGTACCAAGCAAGAGGTGCTCCTCATATACATATGTTGCTGTGGATCAAGGATGCACCTAAATTTGGAACGGATGCAGAAGACTCAGTGATGAGTTTCATAGAAAAGTATTCTACGTGTGCTGTTCCAAACGCAAAGGAGAAAAAAAGCCTACGAGAAAAAGTTCTACGTTTCCAAAGCCATCGATGTGGAAAGTACTGTCGTCGTAAATTCCGGAACAAAGACAAGTTCTACAGCAAATGTCGTTTCGGCTTTCCACGACTGGTGATTTCTAAAGGAAGAGTGAACAGTTTGATGTCTTCGCTGCGACATAATGTGATGAAGAAATCACCTAAAAACACATACAATTTGAAGAGGAACGAAGAGTCTAAGTACATTAACGACTACAACCCGGTGATTTTGTCCATGTGGAATGCTAACATGGATATACAGTTTGTGGCTGATAACTGTATGGCTGTGGCTCGGTATGTGACATCTTACATCACCAAAAAAGAGAAGACAGAATTGAAGGATATGTGGGAGGACATTTCCCATGAAAAGAGCCTCAGCAAGAAGTTGTACAGTTTCAGTCTGAAGAAGTTGTCGCATCGAGAAATCGGAGCTTACGAATGTTCTGACCGGTTGTCTTCAGCAAGTCTCTATGCCAAGTCCAGGAGTATCGTTTGGGCGAGTGTTGGTCTTGCTGCAACGCGTAATCGAGTTCTGAAACCTGTGCGGGAAATTGAGTATTTGGCGGAAAAGGAGCCAAACAGTACCGACATTTTGAAGAGCAACATGTTGGATACATATTATCCAAATCGAAGCAGTCACCTCGAGAATGTTTGTCTGTATGAGGTTCTGCAAAATTACATATTCAAGAGGAACATCAAAGAAGATACTGAGAAAGGAGTGTATGCTGTAATAGGAAGTGAGGGATGTCTGGTCAAGCAAAGAAAATGCCACTTGATAAACCATCGAAAATTGAGTGGCGAATCTCCTGAAAAAAAGGAGTTTTTCTATTTAGCACTTTTGCAACTTTTTAAGCCTTGGCGTGCAGAAGAGGAACTGCTTGGAGATTTCCTTTGTTACGAAGACTCATTCAATGCTGCCAAGGAGACCATAGAATGTCCTGCTTTTCCCAAATATGTAGAAATGTTGAATGTGGAAATTGAGCAGGAAGCAACGATTGCAGCCGAGATTGCCAGAGACAGTTCTCAGGACAGTCAGAGTTCTGCTTCATTGAGTCAGGATCCACTAGGAGGACCTCTTATCGAAAATGAAGCTGCCACTGCTATGAATGAAGTGGAAAGAGCCATGGCACATGCTCAGGAGGATGCGGTTAACTTAGAAGAGTTGGAAAGACAACTCAACGTTGAGCAGAGGAAAATATATGACGAACTTACCATGCAAATTGATCATGGATTAAGTCATGACAAGAAAGAGTGCTCATGTACGTCGTTGAAGCCTGTCCGACTGTACGTGAGTGGAGAAGCGGGAACTGGAAAAAGTTTCCTTATTAAAGCAATTTCATGTTATTTGCAGGAAAGGACAGAGTCATCGCTGTCTTGTGTTGTCACCGCTCCAACTGGACTGGCAGCACATAACATTAAAGGGATTACTTTACATCGTTTACTGATGCTGCCAGTGGAGCATGACAACAAATTAGAATATCACAAGCTATCTGGAGATGCTTGTTTTGAAGTTTCAAGAGTCTTGAGGAAAATGAAACTTCTTATCATTGACGAAGTAAGCATGGTTTCCAATGTCATGCTTGCCTTTGTGCATTTGAGAATGCAAGAAGTTCTCAAAACAGAGTATGATGTGTTATTTGGTGGCAAACACATCATTGTTTTCGGAGATCTTCTGCAGCTGACACCAGTGAAAGGGCAACCTGTGTTCAAAATGCTCACGCATGAAGATACCAGGAAGTGCTTAGGGAGTATTGGCAACGTCAATATATGGTTAAACTTCAATTATGCTGAACTGCATGAAAATATGCGTCAGGCAAAGGATGAAGTTTACAAGACTATTCTACAAGATGTTAGAATTGGAAAAGTGACCGAGCATGGGAAAGAAGCTTTACATGCACGATTACTGACAAATTTATATCCAGACGAAGATGTTGTGCCTGAGAATATTTTTCAGAAAGTTACTGAGAAAAAATCTGGAATATGTTTGATGCCAACTCTTGCAGAATGTGCCAAATTCAACAACAAAATGTTGCATTTAGAAAAGCAAGAGATTGTAAAATTGGAAGCTATTGACAGAGTAGAGCATATGGGATCAACAATTATTTTGTCTGAGAATCTGAAAACAAAATTGGATTCATTAGAGAAGAGTATATCTAAAACTGCGGGTTTTGAAAAGACTCTGAATGTGTGCTTGAACTGCCGTATAATTTTAAGAAGGAATTTACATGTTGAAAGAGGTCTGGTAAATGGATCAATGGGTAATGTTGTTGATTTTGTGAAATACAGAAATAGAGATGGAATTGAATTTTTAAAAATTAAATTTGATGGCATTGAGGAAGTACAGCTAATTGCTCGTTGTTCTGCTAGATTTTTGCTTGTAAAAGACTTATATGTTCGTCGTAAGCAGTTTCCTGTTTGCTTGGCATATGCGGTGACAATTCATAAATCGCAAGGTTTAAGTGTAGACTGTGCATTGGTGAATATTGGCAGTTCTGTGTTCAAGGAGGGTATGGCATATGTGGCATTGTCACGAGTTAGGACTTTATCGGGATTGTACTTGATTGAGTGTGATGTCACAAACATTTGTGCGGATCTAGATTGTGTTAAGGAATACAATAGGTTGAGAAGAGAGTATGCGCCACATTTGCCTCAGTATCCTTTGTTTGAGAAACGTGTGGTAGGCCGGAAATGAAGAAATGTGACCAATACTGGGGAGGTTGTAGCAAAAAGACGAAAAGTCGATGAACCTGAAATTACAAGCAGAAACAAAAAGGATTCTGTTGAAGATGTTGTTGGTTTTCAATTTGAAAACAGTTCTGGTGTCAACTGTTATGCTAATGTAGTAGTTAATGTTTTGTTTTCTCTAGAAAATGTAAAAGAAGAGATTGTGGTCAATTCTGATCAAAGATTTTGCAGTTTGTTAAATTCTGTGTTAGAGAAATGTAGCACTGATAGAACAAACATAGAAAGTGTGTCTGAAATTCGAAATCTGTTAGACAGATGTTCAGGCCAAACACAATTCTCTCAAAATAGTCAGCAAGATTGTCAGGAGTTTTTAATGTACATGCTTGTTGTATTGCATGATGAAGGTGTAGATGTAGATCACCTGTTTGGGCTTTCTTATCAATGGCAGCATGACTGCGAGAACTGTAGGGTATCAAGTACTACTAGTGTAGACTCAGAAAGATTTATATATTTAACTTTGCCAGACAGTAAATCAGTCTCTTTTAATAAGCTAGTAAAAGCAGCTGATCACAACATGGAGTGTAGCCAATGTAAATCTGAAATGATGTCCACATTATTTATACGAACATATGGGCAGTATGTCATTTTAATGTTCCAACGATGTAGGCCTGATGGAACAAAATTGACAACTTTAATTAAAAATTTTGTGGCTTCACAGTTGTCAATATCAGGAAGGACTTTTGTAACTGTAGCAATTATATATCATGATGGTCCTTCAATAACATCAGGACATTATACAGCTTATTTAAAGTGTAGAAATGGCTGGTCATTCTGCAATGATTCTGTTTTAATTTAAAAAAAAAAATTGCCGTTTGACCTTAAAAACTCTTACCTGGTGTTTTTAAAACCAAAATTTTAGGGAAAGAATCTCGGGATGTGCTCTGAGGAATTTCAAGAAGTTCTCATGGCTCCTACACGATTTGGCCTTGAGGATAAGTGTAGTACAGAGACATAACTTCTTACCATAACACTGGACTTTATGGAGAAATACGTGCACTTTGAATGAGTTCAGAAAAACTGTTTCTTTTTATAAGCTAATTGAAGCAGCCAATCAAAACATGGAGTAGAGGGAATGTAAGTCTGCAATGCTGTCTACTGTTTTACATTGCTTTGTGATTAAAAGTGATGTAGAGAATTAAATAATTGTACTAGTCATAAAGGTAGTGTAAGTCTGCTTCATAGTAAGCAGTATCAGTGTGATAGGAAATGTAGAACATGATTGAGGAAGAAGGGGAAGATATTACTAGTCCAGGATTGTGTAAATGATCTTCAACATTTTAATTCTGAAAGTTGTGGAAATGCGAAAAGACGGGATTGGCTAACAAGAAATCCAAGAGTTATACATGGGTCTGACAAGATTTGGCCTTGTGGAATCTTGTGGTAGAGAGCAAGAAGTCATTTATTGTATGTAACATGTTTTTGAAAACGATGGAGGTTTTCTTTCAGAAAGTGGCGGGTTGAAAGTAATAACAGCACAACAGAGTGTAAGCTGTTCATAGGACATCCTTGGCCGTCATGGAAAGTAAGTTAACTTTAAGGAGTTCTGAATTCTGATTTTTAATGTTGTATGGGTTTTTTAAACACAATCATTTTGATTGTGTTTTTTTTTCCCCGCTGTTATATGATGAATACCTTCAAGTCACTGTTTTAGTGAAATTTGATACATTCTGAGAACAGCAAAAATAAACCATTTAACATGTATAATTAATTCTGTTCTGTTTGCATTTATGATGTACATGTAGAACTGTGTAGGAGGCATGGAGAAGGTGAGGCTTCTGTAAGTGTCAAAGTTGTTGCATACAGTCCTCATATTCTACGTAGTCTTTTATATTTCATTACTTTCACTGTTTCTGACTGATCTAAAATTTTTTTTTTAAAAAGAACAGTAAGTATAAGGGAAGGAAACAGACAGTTATGTTAAAAGAAACACAGCTATAGGGAATAAACTAGGGATACTGTTACCCGCAATCCTCTGCTGATGATGTCACTGAGCATGTCATGAATGATGTAATATGTGACATCATCAGCAGTGGATTACGGGTAATAGTATCTCTAGTTTACTCCCTTATAGCTGTCTTTCTTTTAACATAAGTGTCTGTTTCCTTCCCTTATACTTACTGTTCTTTTTTTTAAAAAAAAATTTTTGGGTTCGCTTCCGGTTCGCGTACCGGGGAGCGAACTGGGAAGCGAACTAAGAGAAATAGAGGTTGGCACAGTTGCAAATATTGTACCAATTTTTTAATAACGGGGAGGTAGTTCTGAAAAGAACTTTTTTTTTAATTGTTTTTGTTGTTTTATATTTTTTTTATTATTTTTCTGAACATTTTTTTACTTTTTTTGAATTTTTCTGAACAGTTTTATAATTTTTTTGTTTTTTTTTCGGAGGGGGCAACGAAAACGATTCATTGTAAAGGGCTCAACAGGAGCAAGAAAACAAAAAAAAAGAATTTATTGTTTGGGGAGTTTCGGACAAACATGAGCATGATTGTCAATAGCTCTGTTGATCAGAGTGATGCTACTTTCTGCGTAGCAAATGAATCCACTGCAATGTAGGCAGACTTGTTTTACTTCACGAAATCTCGTTTGTATATTTGGCACCATCTCCCTGCCCTCTGGTCCCGTTACTTCCGGTACAACAGATCTTCTGGCCATAATAGGGAGATTATCTAGGTCGTCCTGTTCCTCTTCTTCGTCTTCTTGCTGAATTATAACTTTAGCAGGTGGTCCACTCTTCCTTGGATGTGGTGGAGGTGGTGGGGAAGCACCAGCTGAAGCTAGTAAAGAAGCCATTGCTCACTGGTAACAAAGGGTCTTTCTCTCACAATGATGAAAGTCAGAGTGAGGAAAGAAGGAGGGATTTTCACCATTTGGGAAAAAAAATAGTTCTCAACCAATGAAAAGTGTTCATTTTAGATCATATGACCTAGTCTTACATCATTAGGAAACCGAAAGTGAAATGAACCAATGAAAAGTGTTATTACCAAGTCACATGACCTGCTGTGTGTATGTTACGCGCTTTGCAGGGCCTCCCGGTTTGCTTCCAGAAACCTGTGCTTTGCGACACGGTAAGCGTACGAGTTCGCTAACGTAGCACGTCATATGACGTATCACGCGACAACGCGAAACGTCATGCGGACGGGAGGCGTCACGATGTTGTTTTCTAACGCGGCAGTTGCGGTAAAGAAACGTTTACCGGCTCGTGGTCTATTTCGCGGCATCAAGGTCAGCTAACGGGAAGCTTCCCGATTCGCGAAGCGGGAACGAAGAAAAAAAAATATTTAAAAAAAAAGTTATTAATAAACATATAAAATATATTTTTGGATTTAAAGAAGAATACATTTTACAGCTACAGATATTAGCTGTTAAAAAACCAATGAAATTCACTGAAAAAACCATAGGTTATAGACCATATATAGTTAGGAATTAGCATTTACAAAACCTTCAAAATTCACTGAAAAAACCATAGGTTATAGACCATATATAGTTAGGAATTAGCATTTAAAAAACCTTATTTTACTCACACAAAACCATTGAAATTCCATATATAGTTAGTTGCACTAACTATATATCGCGCACCCGCAATCCACTGCTGATCATGTCACATATTACATCATTCATGACATGGTCAGTGACATCACTGATGACATCACTGATGACATCTCAAATGACATCACTGATGACATCACTGATGACAACATCCAGTGACTGTATGTTTCTGTAAAGTTAAAATATGTCTTACATATTGAAGAATGAGTGGATGTATAAGTGTCTGGATGAAGGATTTAGTAGGTGCGTGACTGACTGTATGAGTGAGTGATTAAATGTGTCTCACTGAATGCATGGGTTAGTGACTAAACTGTCTTAATTTGTGCATCATTATGTCTGTTGTTCTGTAAACTGCTGCATGTGTTGATCATTAGCTATACGAGAGGCTATATGTGTTATTAATTGGTTGCCCAAGTATTTCTATGGGAGATTGAGTTTGTGTGGGGGTGGCTGGAAGGTGTGTGACTCTATGCATAGATGTGTGAGCAGTTTATTCACTAGGTGTATGAGTTCAAGAGTGCATGTGGAAAGAGCTACATGGGCAGTTGACTGTGTGCATGAGTGTATTGATGAGTGAATGGATATCTCAATGCTACATGTCATAGTAAGTACATATGTAAAACACAGTACATGTGAGAGTTGGCATATATAAATAACTGTGCATGAGAGCCACTGAATGAGTGAGTGGTTGTATCGATCATTGTGAACTTGTATCAGGGATTGTATAAGAGAGTAAATATGTGTTAGTATATGTTTCAATAAGTAAGGTGTGTTTAACTGTATAGTTGAAGAAATGGAGGTGAGATTGTTTCTTTGCATGACTGACTGGGTGTGTGAGTAACTCCATGGATGAGTGGCAGTGTGTGAGTGTCTGTATACACTGAGTGTATCTAAGGTTATATTAGAGTCTGAAGAGGTTCATCGTATTATCACATGAATGATGTCATCAGTGATGTGATCAGTAATGTCAAATGAGATTTTATCAGTGATGTCATCAGTGATGTCATTTGAGATGTCATCAGTGATGTCATCAGTGATGTCATTTGAGATGTCATCAGTGATGTCATCAGTGATGTCACTGACCATGTCATGAATGATGTAATATGTGACATGATCAGCAGTGGATTGCGGGTGCGCGATATATAGTTAGTGCAACTAACTATATATGGAATTTCAATGGTTTTGTGTGAGTAAAATAAGGTTTTTTAAATGCTAATTCCTAACTATATATGGTCTATAACCTATGGTTTTTTCAGTGAATTTTCAAGGTTTTGTAAATGCTAATTCCTAACTATATATGGTCTATAACCTATGGTTTTTTCAGTGAATATATATATATATATATATTACCTACTGGCGGTCGCCAGTAGGTATATATAGTTAGGATTTTTTCTCTATGGGTTTTTTGAAAATTCTATGTCTAATAACTTTGGCGTTTGTGGACGGAATTGGCTGAAATTTTCAGGAAAATGGCACATTTTGTTTCTGAGCAGCCCTTGAAAATTTGGGGGGGGGTTCGTCCAGTGGGGGCCGAGAAAAAAGGGGGGTCCCAAAACGTGTTTTTAACATTGAGTTTTCCATAGGGCGGTTGGCCTCACTTTTAGCCCGAACCGCTGAATGGATTTGCACGAAACTTGGCAAAATTGTAGGGACTGGTAGCCCGATGTGCCTTTTGTAGGTCTCAATATATGTGCTCCAGTGGATTTTGAGAAATTAACGTTTAAAAAAATATATATATCTGTAACAGCGGACCGGGCAGCGCTCTGGTTCGCGGACTTTTCGCGCAACGGAGCTTTGTGAAGCGAAGCTGATTGGTTCTCCGGCGTCTGTCAACATTCCAAACAGTCCGTAGCGGCCGCCATCTTGTCTCTCGGTAGGATCGAGAGACAAGAGGAGGCTGAAGCGAAGGGGCAAATGACCATAAGGGGGCATAGTACATTGTCGCTCACCCCCTAGGTTTGATGTGGAGGTTTTAAAAGGGCCCCGCGGGGCAAAAAAAAATAAAAATAATAATAATCGAACAGCTGAATGGATTTGCACGAAAGTTGGCAAAATTGTAGGGACTGGTAGCCCGATGTGCCTTTGCTAGATCTCAATATATGTGCTCCAGTGGATTTTGAGAAATTAACGTTCAAAAAAAGATATATATCTGTAACAGCGCACCGCTTCGCGTACTTTTCGCGTTACGGAGCTTTGCGAAGCGAAGCTGATTGGCTCTCCGGCGTCTGTAAACATTCCAAACAGTCCGTAGCGGCCGCCATCTTGTCTCTCGGTAGGATCAAGAGACAAGAGGAGGCCAAAGCGAAGGGGCAAATGACCATAAGGGGGAATAGTAGATCGTTGGTGACCCCCTACGTTTGATGTGGAGGTTTTAAAAGGGCACCGCGGGGCAAAAAAAATAATAATAATAATAATCGAACGGCTGAATGGATTTGCACGAAACTTGGCAAAATTGTAGGGACTGGTAGCCCGATGTGCCTTTGCTAGGTCTCAATATATGTGCTCTAGTGGATTTTGAGAAATTAACGTTCAAAAAAAGATATATATCTGTAACAGCGCTCCGCTTCTCGTACTTTTCGCGTTACGGAGGTTTGCGAAGCTGATTGGTTTTTCGGCGTCTGTAAACATTCCAAACAGTCCGTAGCGGCCGCCATCTTGTCTCTCGGTAGGATCGAGAGACAAGAGGAGGCCAAAGCGAAGGGGCAAATGACCATAAGGGGGCATAGTAGATCCTCCCTGACCCCCTAGGTTTGATGTGGAGGCTTTGAAAGGGTCTCGCAGGGCAAAAAAAAAATATACCGTTTTTTTAGTTTTTTTGCGTGGAGTGCGCCCGGTTCGCGAACTGGGGAGCGTACTTTCTTGAAAATTAGTGAAAAAAGTTAGAGTAAAATAATAATTGTGAGTGATCAGATGTAGGGTAGCTCTGAGAAGAGCTTTTGGGTTTATGGTACATTTAGGTACTTATAAGTAGGTACCAATGCACAGTCTTAAATTCAGAGTGAAAACTCTGTTGCCCTCATCTGAGAAGTGAACTCCATCTGCTCTGTAGATATCTTGCATGTAGTAACGCAAGTTATTGTTGTACAGGGAGCCCATTCCATGGTCTCTCATGTAAGCTGAAACAGATTTGTTTACATGCTTCCTCGATTTCTCAATTTGTGGACAAAATTGGTTCGACCACCTCCATTTCTGTCTTTGGCATATATTTGAATATACCAAGGCAGTCTGAGGAAAAAGTGCCATCAATTGCTCAAAGGTGTCCTTTAAAAGCATTTCCAGACCTACCCCAGTCAAAGTGCCCAAATCATTACCTCCACAGTGCACAATTAACAGGTCAGGTTTTGGCAAATGCATAAAGGTTTTCACCAATGGTATCAATTGGTGACATTTTAATCCTCTGTGGCCAAACCACTTAATTTCCACATCTTGTAAATTGAGGTTAGGTAAATTCCTGTTTTCAGCGTACCTTTGAGCCCAATAGATGTAGCTATGTCCAACAATCCAGACAGAAAACATGGCGAGAGAAGGTTCTCCTGCAGTCAGATGAAGTGTGGCAATGAAATGGCAGTTGAAAAAATGAGAGTGTAAAATGAAAAAAACTGAGGAGTTTCTGTGTTAATGAAGCAGTAAGAGTGATTGGTGGATTTTGATTGCTGAAAACAGAAAGTTAGTGTGCATGGATGAGTTCGTTGAAAGATGTATTTTGAGTGGCGAAGAAAAAATTATTAAATGAAAGAATGCTTTGGATATGCAGGTGCACTGAGAGTTCAGAGTTCAATTGCAACATTGTTGTGTGAGAGGTCTTGCAAGAGGTGGTTGCTATGCAGAAAAAGCAGAGAGGGGGCAGAGGGGGGAAGGGTTTTGCTTTGAAAAAAAGTGAGGGAAGAGTTTTGATTGGGTGACATGAGAGATCTGTGTGAGGAATTACAGCATTTCTGTGCTTTTGATAGCTGCAGACTCTGGAGTGCATACCTTTTGCTCTGCTGAAGACAAATTGGTGTGTTTCTGAGACTGTTTTGAAACTCAAAGTATTTGCTAAGGTGAGAAAAAATTTCTTTAATTTAGATAGAAAATAGTGTGCTTTAAGGAGAAAATTATGAAGAAAGTTGTGTTTTTCAAATGTTGCTTTGTCTCAAGTGTTTCAGAAATAGATTTTGTTTCTTTGAGAAATTGTAATTGGAGAACATGTGAAGTATTAGTACTGACAGGGCTTTTATGTGCATAGGAGCTGTGGAGTGTTTTCAAATTATGACTTGTAAATCGTTTTTGAGAAAAAGCAATGGTTTTAATATTGATGAGAAGGACATAATGGTGTCTGCTTCTTTATAAGGTAATTGAGAGTCTCTGATGTTATTTTTCCCATTTCAATGTAAGAAGTTTGTCTGTGGAGCAAATTGCTTGTAAATATGCTCCCACCTGTGCATGGCAAATTTAGATTTTGAATGTTTCCGTTACATAGGCATGTTAAAGGTGACTGAAACATGCTGCAAAGGCAATCAAAAAATGCTTTTATGTGTCTTAAGGACATTTTAAGTCATTTCCCAATGTGCAGTGTTTTCAAATTATGAGTTGAAAATCGTTTTTGAGGTAAAGGAATGTTTTCAAAATTTATGTGCGCCATATGACCCCAAATTTTTTTTTCAGGGGTGCAGCAGGGTGTTCTTGAGACACCCCTGCACCGTCGGAAAAATTCGTAATTTGCGATGAGGTAATTGCTAATCGCAAATTGCACCTTCATTCCTATGGGCCTCCTGCTGCATGGAAATGAATGGGTAATCTTGCTGAAATGCAAAGTCGAATCTGTATTTAAAAGGGTCTGCACCTCTGTACGGGTGTTCGCTATGTGAAGCACGAAAGTTTCACGGGCCGAACTCAAGGCCACCTCTCTCTGAGACAAAAGAGCTCTTATTCTTGCCATGCTGTTGAAATGTGCTCCCAAGGTTGGTATTTGTGGCCAGATTGAAAACTCCCTATGTTCATGTGTGGGAGGAAATAGAACATTTCTGCAGCAAATAACCCGTTCATTTACTGTTACGATAAAATGAATACTTTTAATTAACCCAGAACAATCTTCATTATTGAGCATCAAATAACTACCATTTTCCAAGAACTTGAACGTGGGGATGATAGCAGGAACTGGCGTGCCTTGCAACACGCAAGCCATATTTGGTCGGTGTTTGTTGCATGAACCGTGTAACTGTATGTGCCTACACATTAGTGAATGATCTGGCGTCTCAGTGCATTCCTCTCCATTCAGATAAAGGTCTTGATCATCTTTGAAAATCTGTATGTGTATGGAAGCGACCAGACCTCATGAAGAAAACCACTACCTAAAGGTTAATAACGACCTATTGGTATATATTTCATACAATTTGAAAACTTATATAAAGCAAAAGGCAGCGTTATTAAACCGTGGATAAGGCACGTTGCCAAAGCAGTGAACCTTTTGGATTTATACTGGAAATGTTAAAGGAAGAATTACGGAGTAGGGCCTGTAAATCTTTAATGGACAACGAGTAAAATTACTCCAACCATCATATTCCTCTAACTCCGGGATAGTAGGGGTGTTTAATTTTTTAGAAGTAGCCAATCCAAAGCATTTGGTCTGGGAAATTGTTTCATTCACAAACAACATATGATTTGGGATGAGACATGCACGGTGGAAAGCCTCAGTGCCTTGTACCTGCCAGGTTCGTGAACCCCAAACTGATGTAGATCCTGGATATTTTTACACTGTGTTACGTTAGCATGGGCTCATTACTGGTTTAAACGCCATTTTTCCTTTTTTGTAACTTCTGCACACGATACTTAGTTGTTGCTTTAGCTTTCAGCCTACCTGCGTCAAGATCTATGCCTGCTTCAAGCAGGCGCAGGGTTTTGATGTAGCTTTGTCCTATCTGATTGTAAATGCGGCACACCGTGGGTGGCAGAGCAGCGGTGCACGTTAACTGGTGCATCCCTGGGGATGTGCTAGTTAATATAAATCTGCCCCTTTACATTTAATTATGTGCAGGGGACACAGAGTAGGTGAGGTTTATCCAAGGTTAAGAAGAGATGAGTCCTGTTCAGTGAAAAATTGGAGATAGGCTTCAGTATATTATATACTTAAGTAGTGTGTTAAGTTTTTGATGACTGTTATTAATTTACTGTTGGGTAATAGTGGTTAATAACATTTTTAATTATATTTTACCACAGATTCAACTGCAGATTATTTCAAGATTTTAGGATGCCTAGCAAAGAAAGAGTAAGAAAGGCTGCAAAACGTCAAAGACAGCAGGACCATGGAAGAATGCAGCAGTCCTCTAACAAAAAGATTTGTCAAGTCACCAAGAAAGCACCGGGTAAGAGTCGAAAAACAGTCATAAGAAATATGTGTAGTAAAAAAAATATTACTACAGAAAATGTTTCAGTCCAGAAAAGGAGACAGAAATCAAATGGTAAGGAAAGGCCAATGAGAAATGTTACTGCTAGAGTAAGAGATAACTCTATGCATGAAAGTAGAAGGAAACAAGAGTTTAGGGATATTCGTAAACGAATGTTCCGCAACAGGATAATTGGGAATTTGTTAAAAAATATTAAGAAAGGTCAGCAGAAAGTGGTTTTTTATAAGAGAAAAAAAATTGTTGAGAAAGTTATTGATCAGGCATTTGAAATTAAACGTAAGTTATTTATTTTGACAATCAATAGAATTCGGAAGCTAAACAAGGTAATTTATGATTTCAAAAGAAATAGTAGATGGAAGAGAATAGTTAATCGTAGTAATTTTTGTGAAGTTTTTTCTGGAGAATGGATGCATAGTTCAAGCTCTGAGGCATTTTTTAATGAGGAGAGTTATTTCCAGGATAATGATTTGGTGCATGCAGTTGACACCAGTGGTCGAGCTTATGAAGTGAAAGATGGTTGTCCAGTTGAAAAAGAAAAACTTGTGACAACAGAGATAGAAGAGGTGTTAGGTAATGAGGTTTTAGGGAGACGTCCTAAGGGTCCTGTGTACACCTGGAAGTGTAGTAGTATTTGCAGTGTAAGACAGGATTCCATCAATTTGCTTTGTGATTTTATACGGTCATTTAGTAAGAACAGTTTGAAGCAGAAAATGAAGTTGTTGCAAGAATTAGATCCTTGCAGAGTGAGAGAAGTGATAGGTTTGCATGGTCATTCACTGGCTTGTCTTTCCAGGAGAGTATGCCAGAGTGTTTTTCATCATTTCAGGATGCTAGCAGTGCATCATAATAAAGTGAGGAAATTAGTTAGAATGTTGTATTATGCTAAGAGTCCAGCAATTATGCTTAAACAATTATGCGCTGCTCTTTTGCATGGTTCTGAAATAGATGTGAAGAATATATGTGAAGAAATTGAGTTTTGTTACTTTGGAAGTAAAGAGGAGAATGTTGAAATTGACCAAGAAGAAGAGAGTAATGTGGAAGATAGTGTACAGGTTTCCAGTACAGATAATTTCCAGAGGGAAATTGCGACGTTTGAGGTGAAATCAAGTGAGAGGCCAAATTTCACTTGTGTGTGTTGTCGACGCACTTATTATAAGAATCAGACTAAGTTAGTGGATTTATATGGAAAAAGTGAAAGGGAAAATAATAGTGAATGGAAGGATTTTACAACATACTTGATGGTAGAAAATTGTTTTGATTTGGGATTGGATCAACGTGTGTGTACTTATTGTTGTAACAAATTAAATCAAAACCAGATGCCTGCTAGAGCAGTTCATAATAATCTGGAATTGGTTGAGATTCCTTCTGAATTGAAGGATTTAAATACTTATGAATCTATTTTGATTCAAAGTATCCATCCCTTTCAGGCTATTGTAAGAATGGAGCCAAAGACAGGGAAATTGCCTCCATCAGATTTACAGAGAGGATTAAAGGGAAGAGTTGTTTATTTGCCTCTAGATTTGAAGAAAAACATTAACACAATTGGAGTAGAAAAAGTGGAAGAGGAACCTCTTGTTATCTTAGTTAATGGGGTTCCGACAAAGAATAAGAAAATATGGCAAGATTTAGTAGATGTTAGGAAAGTCAAAAGGGCAACATTGTATTTGAAAAAATATAATAAGTACTATAAAAATGTATATGTTGCAGAAGAGGAAGTAAGTGAGGAAGAGGATAACGATTTGTGTGCTGGTCAAATTGAGAAAGTAGAACCCTGTACTAGTGAAGAAATATATGAACATTATAGTGTTCATCCTTTGCATTCCAAGGAAGTCATGGGGAATGCTATTGAGTTGTTTCAAATGAAACAAGCGAAAGGGAGTCCCATTAGTGTTTGGGAGGAAAGTTTGGAAGCTCGGTGTTTCCCACAGCTTTTTCCAACAGGTCTGGGAGGAAGATATGATGAGCGACCTCATCAAATTCCTGCTTCTGAATACCGGACTTTGCGATTGTATGCAGGAGATCCTAGGTTTCGACAATGCATTCCTTATTTGTTTCATCTCCTGTTTGAAAGCGATCTGTCTGGACTGTCATATGCAGTGAACCACATCTTGAAAAGTGGTATACACATGCAAAACATCTCGGCAAGTGACTTTATGGATAAAGTCAATGTCCAAGACAGTATTTTGGATTCTCACCTGATTAATCTCATGGCGTGTCAGCGTGGTACTAATGAGTACTGGTACCGTCGTCATGGTGATTTAAAATGTATGCTAAGGAACTTAGGAACTCCCACATGGTTCCTCACTTTGAGCTGTGCTGAGTATGGCTGGGAAGACTTACTTGAATTTCTACGAGAGGCAAATGCTAACGTAGAAAACATCGAATTCAAGACACCCGGAGAACTGTGCTCTTTGGATCCAGTCAATGTATGTAGGTACTTCAATCATAGATTTGAAGGTATGATGTCTTTCATCATGAATAAGAAGAATCCACCTCTTGGAGAGGTGTTGGATTTCTTCTGGAGGAAGGAGTACCAAGCAAGAGGTGCTCCTCATATACATATGTTGCTGTGGATCAAGGATGCACCTAAATTTGGAACGGATGCAGAAGACTCAGTGATGAGTTTCATAGAACAGTATTCTACGTGTGCTGTTCCAAACGCAAAGGAGAAAAAAAGCCTACGAGAAAAAGTTCTACGTTTCCAAAGCCATCGATGTGGAAAGTACTGTCGTCGTAAATTCCGGAACAAAGACAAGTTCTACAGCAAATGTCGTTTCGGCTTTCCACGACCGGTGATTTCTAAAGGAAGAGTGAACAGTTTGATGTCTTCGCTGCGACATAATGTGATGAAGAAATCACCTAAAAACACATACAATTTGAAGAGGAACGAAGAGTCTAAGTACATTAACGACTACAACCCGGTGATTTTGTCCATGTGGAATGCTAACATGGATATACAGTTTGTGGCTGATAACTGTATGGCTGTGGCTCGGTATGTGACATCTTACATCACCAAAAAAGAGAAGACAGAATTGAAGGATATGTGGGAGGACATTTCCCATGAAAAGAGCCTCAGCAAGAAGTTGTACAGTTTCAGTCTGAAGATGTTGTCGCATCGAGAAATCGGAGCTTACGAATGTTCTGACCGGTTGTCTTCAGCAAGTCTCTATGCCAAGTCCAGGAGTATCGTTTGGGCGAGTGTTGGTCTTGCTGCAACGCGTAATCGAGTTCTGAAACCTGTGCGGGAAATTGAGTATTTGGCGGAAAAGGAGCCAAACAGTACCGACATTTTGAAGAGCAACATGTTGGATACATATTATCCAAATCGAAGCAGTCACCTCGAGAATGTTTGTCTGTATGAGGTTCTGCAAAATTACATATTCAAGAGGAACATCAAAGAAGATACTGAGAAAGGAGTGTATGCTGTAATAGGAAGTGAGGGATGTCTGGTCAAGCAAAGAAAATGCCACTTGATAAACCATCGAAAATTGAGTGGCGAATCTCCTGAAAAAAAGGAGTTTTTCTATTTAGCACTTTTGCAACTTTTTAAGCCTTGGCGTGCAGAAGAGGAACTGCTTGGAGATTTCCTTTGTTACGAAGACTCATTCAATGCTGCCAAGGAGACCATAGAATGTCCTGCTTTTCCCAAATATGTAGAAATGTTGAATGTGGAAATTGAGCAGGAAGCAACGATTGCAGCCGAGATTGCCAGAGACAGTTCTCAGGACAGTCAGAGTTCTGCTTCATTGAGTCAGGATCCACTAGGAGGACCTCTTATCGAAAATGAAGCTGCCACTGCTATGAATGAAGTGGAAAGAGCCATGGCACATGCTCAGGAGGATGCGGTTAACTTAGAAGAGTTGGAAAGACAACTCAACGTTGAGCAGAGGAAAATATATGACGAACTTACCATGCAAATTGATCATGGATTAAGTCATGACAAGAAAGAGTGCTCATGTACGTCGTTGAAGCCTGTCCGACTGTACGTGAGTGGAGAAGCGGGAACTGGAAAAAGTTTCCTTATTAAAGCAATTTCGTGTTATTTGCAGGAAAGGACAGAGTCATCGCTGTCTTGTGTTGTCACCGCTCCAACTGGACTGGCAGCACATAACATTAAAGGGATTACTTTACATCGTTTACTGATGCTGCCAGTGGAGCATGACAACAAATTAGAATATCACAAGCTATCTGGAGATGCTTGTTTTGAAGTTTCAAGAGTCTTGAGGAAAATGAAACTTCTTATCATTGACGAAGTAAGCATGGTTTCCAATGTCATGCTTGCCTTTGTGCATTTGAGAATGCAAGAAGTTCTCAAAACAGAGTATGATGTGTTATTTGGTGGCAAACACATCATTGTTTTCGGAGATCTTCTGCAGCTGACACCAGTGAAAGGGCAACCTGTGTTCAAAATGCTCACGCATGAAGATACCAGGAAGTGCTTAGGGAGTATTGGCAACGTCAATATATGGTTAAACTTCAATTATGCTGAACTGCATGAAAATATGCGTCAGGCAAAGGATGAAGTTTACAAGACTATTCTACAAGATGTTAGAATTGGAAAAGTGACCGAGCATGGGAAAGAAGCTTTACATGCACGATTACTGACAAATTTATATCCAGACGAAGATGTTGTGCCTGAGAATATTTTTCAGAAAGTTACTGAGAAAAAATCTGGAATATGTTTGATGCCAACTCTTGCAGAATGTGCCAAATTCAACAACAAAATGTTGCATTTAGAAAAGCAAGAGATTGTAAAATTGGAAGCTATTGACAGAGTAGAGCATATGGGATCAACAATTATTTTGTCTGAGAATCTGAAAACAAAATTGGATTCATTAGAGAAGAGTATATCTAAAACTGCGGGTTTTGAAAAGACTCTGAATGTGTGCTTGAACTGCCGTATAATTTTAAGAAGGAATTTACATGTTGAAAGAGGTCTGGTAAATGGATCAATGGGTAATGTTGTTGATTTTGTGAAATACAGAAATAGAGATGGAATTGAATTTTTAAAAATTAAATTTGATGGCATTGAGGAAGTACAGCTAATTGCTCGTTGTTCTGCTAGATTTTTGCTTGTAAAAGACTTATATGTTCGTCGTAAGCAGTTTCCTGTTTGCTTGGCATATGCGGTGACAATTCATAAATCGCAAGGTTTAAGTGTAGACTGTGCATTGGTGAATATTGGCAGTTCTGTGTTCAAGGAGGGTATGGCATATGTGGCATTGTCACGAGTTAGGACTTTATCGGGATTGTACTTGATTGAGTGTGATGTCACAAACATTTGTGCGGATCTAGATTGTGTTAAGGAATACAATAGGTTGAGAAGAGAGTATGCGCCACATTTGCCTCAGTATCCTTTGTTTGAGAAACGTGTGGTAGGCCGGAAACGAAGAAATGTGACCAATACTGGGGAGGTTGTAGCAAAAAGACGAAAAGTCGATGAACCTGAAATTACAAGCAGAAACAAAAAGGATTCTGTTGAAGATGTTGTTGGTTTTCAATTTGAAAACAGTTCTGGTGTCAACTGTTATGCTAATGTAGTAGTTAATGTTTTGTTTTCTCTAGAAAATGTAAAAGAAGAGATTGTGGTCAATTCTGATCAAAGATTTTGCAGTTTGTTAAATTCTGTGTTAGAGAAATGTAGCACTGATAGAACAAACATAGAAAGTGTGTCTGAAATTCGAAATCTGTTAGACAGATGTTCAGGCCAAACACAATTCTCTCAAAATAGTCAGCAAGATTGTCAGGAGTTTTTAATGTACATGCTTGTTGTATTGCATGATGAAGGTGTAGATGTAGATCACCTGTTTGGGCTTTCTTATCAATGGCAGCATGACTGCGAGAACTGTAGGGTATCAAGTACTACTAGTGTAGACTCAGAAAGATTTATATATTTAACTTTGCCAGACAGTAAATCAGTCTCTTTTAATAAGCTAGTAAAAGCAGCTGATCACAACATGGAGTGTAGCCAATGTAAATCTGAAATGATGTCCACATTATTTATACGAACATATGGGCAGTATGTCATTTTAATGTTCCAACGATGTAGGCCTGATGGAACAAAATTGACAACTTTAATTAAAAATTTTGTGGCTTCACAGTTGTCAATATCAGGAAGGACTTTTGTAACTGTAGCAATTATATATCATGATGGTCCTTCAATAACATCAGGACATTATACAGCTTATTTAAAGTGTAGAAATGGCTGGTCATTCTGCAATGATTCTGTTTTAATTTAAAAAAAAAAATTGCCGTTTGACCTTAAAAACTCTTACCTGGTGTTTTTAAAACCAAAATTTTAGGGAAAGAATCTCGGGATGTGCTCTGAGGAATTTCAAGAAGTTCTCATGGCTCCTACACGATTTGGCCTTGAGGATAAGTGTAGTACAGAGACATAACTTCTTACCATAACACTGGACTTTATGGAGAAATACGTGCACTTTGAATGAGTTCAGAAAAACTGTTTCTTTTTATAAGCTAATTGAAGCAGCCAATCAAAACATGGAGTAGAGGGAATGTAAGTCTGCAATGCTGTCTACTGTTTTACATTGCTTTGTGATTAAAAGTGATGTAGAGAATTAAATAATTGTACTAGTCATAAAGGTAGTGTAAGTCTGCTTCATAGTAAGCAGTATCAGTGTGATAGGAAATGTAGAACATGATTGAGGAAGAAGGGGAAGATATTACTAGTCCAGGATTGTGTAAATGATCTTCAACATTTTAATTCTGAAAGTTGTGGAAATGCGAAAAGACGGGATTGGCTAACAAGAAATCCAAGAGTTATACATGGGTCTGACAAGATTTGGCCTTGTGGAATCTTGTGGTAGAGAGCAAGAAGTCATTTATTGTATGTAACATGTTTTTGAAAACGATGGAGGTTTTCTTTCAGAAAGTGGCGGGTTGAAAGTAATAACAGCACAACAGAGTGTAAGCTGTTCATAGGACATCCTTGGCCGTCATGGAAAGTAAGTTAACTTTAAGGAGTTCTGAATTCTGATTTTTAATGTTGTATGGGTTTTTTAAACACAATCATTTTGATTGTGTTTTTTTTTCCCCGCTGTTATATGATGAATACCTTCAAGTCACTGTTTTAGTGAAATTTGATACATTCTGAGAACAGCAAAAATAAACCATTTAACATGTATAATTAATTCTGTTCTGTTTGCATTTATGATGTACATGTAGAACTGTGTAGGAGGCATGGAGAAGGTGAGGCTTCTGTAAGTGTCAAAGTTGTTGCATACAGTCCTCATATTCTACGTAGTCTTTTATATTTCATTACTTTCACTGTTTCTGACTGATCTAAAAAATTTTTTTTAAAAAGAACAGTAAGTATAAGGGAAGGAAACAGACAGTTATGTTAAAAGAAACACAGCTATAGGGAATAAACTAGGGATACTGTTACCCGCAATCCTCTGCTGATGATGTCACTGAGCATGTCATGAATGATGTAATATGTGACATCATCAGCAGTGGATTACGGGTAATAGTATCTCTAGTTTACTCCCTTATAGCTGTCTTTCTTTTAACATAAGTGTCTGTTTCCTTCCCTTATACTTACTGTTCTTTTTTTTTAAAAAAATTTTTGGGTTCGCTTCCGGTTCGCGTACCGGGGAGCGAACTGGGAAGCGAACTAAGAGAAATAGAGGTTGGCACAGTTGCAAATATTGTACCAATTTTTTAATAACGGGGAGGTAGTTCTGAAAAGAACTTTTTTTTAAATTGTTTTTGTTGTTTTATATTTTTTTTATTATTTTTCTGAACATTTTTTTACTTTTTTTGAATTTTTCTGAACAGTTTTATAATTTTTTTGTTTTTTTTTCGGAGGGGGCAACGAAAACGATTCATTGTAAAGGGCTCAACAGGAGCAAGAAAACAAAAAAAAAGAATTTATTGTTTGGGGAGTTTCGGACAAACATGAGCATGATTGTCAATAGCTCTGTTGATCAGAGTGATGCTACTTTCTGCGTAGCAAATGAATCCACTGCAATGTAGGCAGACTTGTTTTACTTCACGAAATCTCGTTTGTATATTTGGCACCATCTCCCTGCCCTCTGGTCCCGTTACTTCCGGTACAACAGATCTTCTGGCCATAATAGGGAGATTATCTAGGTCGTCCTGTTCCTCTTCTTCGTCTTCTTGCTGAATTATAACTTTAGCAGGTGGTCCACTCTTCCTTGGATGTGGTGGAGGTGGTGGGGAAGCACCAGCTGAAGCTAGTAAAGAAGCCATTGCTCACTGGTAACAAAGGGTCTTTCTCTCACAATGATGAAAGTCAGAGTGAGGAAAGAAGGAGGGATTTTCACCATTTGGGAAAAAAAATAGTTCTCAACCAATGAAAAGTGTTCATTTTAGATCATATGACCTAGTCTTACATCATTAGGAAACCGAAAGTGAAATGAACCAATGAAAAGTGTTATTACCAAGTCACATGACCTGCTGTGTGTATGTTACGCGCTTTGCAGGGCCTCCCGGTTTGCTTCCAGAAACCTGTGCTTTGCGACTCGGTAAGCGTACGAGTTCGCTAACGTAGCACGTCATATGACGTATCACGCGACAACGCGAAACGTCATGCGGACGGGAGGCGTCACGATGTTGTTTTCTAACGCGGCAGTTGCGGTAAAGAAACGTTTACCGGCTCGTGGTCTATTTCGCGGCATCAAGGTCAGCTAACGGGAAGCTTCCCGATTCGCGAAGCGGGAACGAAGAAAAAAAAATATTTAAAAAAAAAGTTATTAATAAACATATAAAATATATTTTTGGATTTAAAGAAGAATACATTTTACAGCTACAGATATTAGCTGTTAAAAAACCAATGAAATTCACTGAAAAAACCATAGGTTATAGACCATATATAGTTAGGAATTAGCATTTACAAAACCTTCAAAATTCACTGAAAAAACCATAGGTTATAGACCATATATAGTTAGGAATTAGCATTTAAAAAACCTTATTTTACTCACACAAAACCATTGAAATTCCATATATAGTTAGTTGCACTAACTATATATCGCGCACCCGCAATCCACTGCTGATCATGTCACATATTACATCATTCATGACATGGTCAGTGACATCACTGATGACATCACTGATGACATCTCAAATGACATCACTGATGACATCACTGATGACAACATCCAGTGACTGTATGTTTCTGTAAAGTTAAAATATGTCTTACATATTGAAGAATGAGTGGATGTATAAGTGTCTGGATGAAGGATTTAGTAGGTGCGTGACTGACTGTATGAGTGAGTGATTAAATGTGTCTCACTGAATGCATGGGTTAGTGACTAAACTGTCTTAATTTGTGCATCATTATGTCTGTTGTTCTGTAAACTGCTGCATGTGTTGATCATTAGCTATACGAGAGGCTATATGTGTTATTAATTGGTTGCCCAAGTATTTCTATGGGAGATTGAGTTTGTGTGGGGGTGGCTGGAAGGTGTGTGACTCTATGCATAGATGTGTGAGCAGTTTATTCACTAGGTGTATGAGTTCAAGAGTGCATGTGGAAAGAGCTACATGGGCAGTTGACTGTGTGCATGAGTGTATTGATGAGTGAATGGATATCTCAATGCTACATGTCATAGTAAGTACATATGTAAAACACAGTACATGTGAGAGTTGGCATATATAAATAACTGTGCATGAGAGCCACTGAATGAGTGAGTGGTTGTATCGATCATTGTGAACTTGTATCAGGGATTGTATAAGAGAGTAAATATGTGTTAGTATATGTTTCAATAAGTAAGGTGTGTTTAACTGTATAGTTGAAGAAATGGAGGTGAGATTGTTTCTTTGCATGACTGACTGGGTGTGTGAGTAACTCCATGGATGAGTGGCAGTGTGTGAGTGTCTGTATACACTGAGTGTATCTAAGGTTATATTAGAGTCTGAAGAGGTTCATCGTATTATCACATGAATGATGTCATCAGTGATGTGATCAGTAATGTCAAATGAGATTTTATCAGTGATGTCATCAGTGATGTCATTTGAGATGTCATCAGTGATGTCATCAGTGATGTCATTTGAGATGTCATCAGTGATGTCATCAGTGATGTCACTGACCATGTCATAAATGATGTAATATGTGACATGATCAGCAGTGGATTGCGGGTGCGCGATATATAGTTAGTGCAACTAACTATATATGGAATTTCAATGGTTTTGTGTGAGTAAAATAAGGTTTTTTAAATGCTAATTCCTAACTATATATGGTCTATAACCTATGGTTTTTTCAGTGAATTTTCAAGGTTTTGTAAATGCTAATTCCTAACTATATATGGTCTATAACCTATGGTTTTTTCAGTGAATATATATATATATATATATATATATATATATATATATGTATATATTCACTGAAAAAAACATAGGTTTCAGGGACGTTATGGTTAGTTGGACATTTTCACTCGTACAAAACCAGAGAAATTCCGCTGTTGAGCTAACTATAACTTGCGCCCCGCAATGCCCTGCTGATGACATCACATATTACATAATTCATGACATGGCAAGTGACATCACTGATGACATCTCAAATGATATCACTGATGACTTCACTGATGACATCATCCAGTGACTGTGTGTTTCTCTAAAGTTTAAATATGTTTTTTATATATATATATATATATATATGCCAAGGTGACTTGAAGAATAGGTGGGTGTATAACTGTCTTGATGGAGGATTTAGAAGTGCGTGACTGACTGTATAAGTGAGTGACTGAATGTGTCTTACTGAATGCATGGGTTAGCGACTAAACTGTGTGAATGTCTGTATCAGTCTGTCTGTTATGTAAACTGCTGCATGGTTTGGTGAGTAGCTACATGAGTGTCTATATCAATCAATCAATCAACATTTGTAAAGCACACTACTCACCCGTAAGGGTCTAAAGGCGCTGGGGGGGTTGCTGCTACTGCTCAAACAGCCAGATTTTGAGAAGTCTCCTGAAGGTTAGCAGGTTCTGGGTCTGTCGTAGGCAGAGTAGGAGGGTGTTCTTAGTCTTGGCGGCGAGGTGGGAGAAGGATCTGCCGCCGGCGGTTGCTCGTCGGATGCGGGGAACGGTCGTGAGGGCAAGGTCAGTGGAGCTAAGCTGGTGGTTCGTGGCGTAGAATGTGAGTCACTCGTTGAGGTACGCTGGTACGGGGTTGTGGAGTGCTTTGTGAGCATGGGTGAGGAGATTGAAGGTGATCCTCTTGTTGACAGGGAGCCAGTGCAGGCCTTTCAGGTGGACTGTGATGTGGCTGTGGTGGGGATGTCGAGGATGAGGCATGCAGAGGCATTCTGTATGCGTTGTAGTCGTTTCTAGAGTTTGGCTCAGGATCCCGCGTAGAGAGCGTTGCCGTAGTCCAGCCTGCTCGTTTTCCTGGGGATCCATCTGTAGATATTGCAGAGCATGCGGAGGGTGTTTAAGCAGGAGGAGGAGACGGCATTGACTTGCTGGGTTATAGATAGGGATGAGTCCAGGATGACCCCTAGGTTGCTTGTTTGGTCGGTTGGCTTTGGTGCAGCTCCCAGTGCGACCGGCCACCATGAGTCGTCCCAGTCAGAGGGGTTGGATCCGATGATGAGGACCCCCATATTGTCCGAGTTCAGTTTCAGGCAGCTGTTCTTTATCCATTCGGCGATGGCATTCATACCTCTGTGGAGGTTGGTTTTGACAGTGGTGGGGCCTTGGTGAGGGGGAGGATGAGCTAGGTGTTGTCCCCATATGAGATGATGTTGAGATCGTACGACCGGAGAATCTTGGGGAGCCGTGCCATGTAGACGTTGAAGAGTGTCGGGCTGAGGGACGATCCTTGGGCTACTCCGCAGATGATCTCGGTGTCTTTAGATCGGAATGGGGAGGCGAACATTCTGGGTTCTGCCAGTGAGGTAGGAGGAGGTCCAGTCCAGGGTTTTGTCATGGATCCCTGCACTATGGAGGCGTGTGCGTAGGATGTGGTGGCAGATGGTGTTGAAGGCGGCCGAAAGGTCTAAGAGGATGAAGGCTGCGGTTTCCCCATTTTCCATGAGGGCGATGATGTCGTCCGTGGCGATGATGAGGGCTGTTTTGATGCTGTGGTTGCTGCGGAATCCGGATTGGGATGAGTCCAGGATGTTGTTCTCTTCAAGGAAGGCGGTCAGTTGCCTGTTGACAATCTTCTGATTACTTTCGCCGGGAACGAGAGTAGGGAGATGGGCCGGAAATTCTTGAGGTCCTTGGAATCCTCCTTGGGTTTTTTGAGTAGGGTGTTGTTCTCAGCGTGCTTCCAGCACTCTGGGAAGTGGTGGTCCTGAAGGAGTTGTTGATGATCTTGCAGAGATGGGGTGTGATGGTGGAGCTTGCTTTGTTGAAGATGGTGTGCGGGCAGGGGTCTGATGGTGAGCCGGAGTGGATGGGGTTCATGATTTTTATGTTTTCTCCGTTGTTGACATGGGTCCAGGAGAGCAGGGGGCTGGTGTGGTTGGGGGGCGGGAGTCTGAGCAGTCAGTATCTGTCGTTGGGGCTTGGTTGTTTAAGCTGTTGTGGATGTCTGCGATCTTGCGGTAGAAGTAGGTGGCTAGGGAGTCGCAGGCAGGATGTCGTTAGAGTTGGCACTTGGATTGGAGAGATCCTTCACAATGTTCAAGAGCTCTTTGCTGTTGTGTGTGTTGTTGATGATGCGTTCTTTGAAGGCAGTCTTTTTGGTGGTTCTGATGAGTTGGTGGTGTCTGCGGATGGCGGTCTTGTAGGCTGCGTTGCTGTCTGGAGTCTGCATGGTGCCACTTCTTCTCGAGCCTGCGGCAAAACTGCTTGGAAGCCTGAAGGTTGGCGGTGAACCAGTTGGCTTTTCTGTCGGTTTGTCTGTTGGAGGGTTTCTTGATCGGGCGAGAGTGTTGGCGCAGTCGGCGATCCATTGCCTGAGGTTGCGGGCAGCCGTGTTGGTGTTGGTGGTGTCAGTAAGTGGGTTTTGGGTGAGGGTGGTGTTCAGTTGGTCTTTGGTGCACCTGTATGGGTTATTGATTGCTTACCTGAGTATTTGTATGGGGGTCTGAGTGTGTGTTGGTGGGTGGGAGGTGTGTGGCTCTGTGCATAGATGTGTGAGTGGTTGATTCACTGGGTGTATGGGTTCAAGAGTACATGTGGAAACAGCTGTATGGGTAGGTGTGTGTGTGTATGGATGTGTTGGTGAGTGAATGGATGTCTCAGTGGTAAATGTGCGAGTAACTACATATGTTAAAGGCAGTATATGTGATTGATGGTGTATATAAATAACTATATGTGAGAGTGAGTGATTGTGAGAGTGGCTGTATGGATGATTGTGTACTTGTATCAGTGATTGTATAAGAGAGTAAGTATGCATTAGTATCTGTATGAATATGTGAGGTGGTGTGTGTATAACTGTATAGGTGAGAATATAGAAGTGTGATTGATTTTTTGCATGACTGACTAGATGTGTGAGTAACTCTGGATGAGTGACGGTGTATGAGCGTATAGGTGTATGAGTGCATATGTTAGTGTTGTATTGATGAGTGACTGCATGTATGACTAACGGTATGGGTCAATAAGTGGATGTGTGTGTAGACCTAGGAATCAGTAAGTGCATACTTAGTAACTGGTATTGGTGTGTCTATTGTTTCGAAAATGGTAGTCTGTATTTTAGAGTTGGTGTATCAAATGCTATACTAGGGTGTGAGGAGGTGCATCAGATGTTCACTTGGATGATGTAATCAGTGATGTAATTTGAGATGTCATCAGTGATGTCATCAGTGATGTCACTGACCATGTCATGAATTATGTAATCTGTGACGTCATCAGCAGTGCATTGCGGGGGCGCGAGTTATAGTTAGCTCAACTAATTATAACGGCGAAATTTCTCTGGTTTTGTACGAGTGAAATGTCCCTGAAACCTATGGTTTTTCAGGGAATTTCAAAGGTTTTTTAAATGCTAATTTCTAACTATAACATCTGTAAAACCTATATTTTTTCAGTGAATTGCAAAGGTTTTTTAAATATCGGACTACTATTCTGCTATTTGTCATTAGTACTGTTTTTTGAAACTTTTCCACTACATGAAAGAATAAAAACTGTAAAACTGTTATGTAATATAATATATTTCACAAATTACAGTGTTACTTTTCAAATGATACAACATAATTAAACATTCAGGAAACATTTTTTTCTCCCTTTATTTGCTGTTAGCAGATTCTACTTAACGTCACTATTCACTTTGATGTCAGTGTAGTATCATCATAATCAGCAGGGAAAAAAACTAGATTGTTAAAAAAAACAAATGACTAATTCTTGCAAGTACAATACGAAACCAACACAAATAACACATCCAATATTATTTCCAATTTTTAAATCTTACCTTTATTCCGTAGTTTCTGTTCACATTTTCCCACCAGGCTGAATAATGTGTCGATAATTTTGTTTGAAATCATCCAGTATGAATTCCTTAAAGCATCTTTACATTTTCCCACAAGGCCGAATAATGTATCTAAAATTTTTCTTTCAGAGATATCAAGTATGAGTTGGGTATTTCATAAGGCAATCTCGGTTTTATTTCCAAGTGTGTACTGTTGCAGTGACTCCAACCATTATTGCATTTTAAATATACAGTATAAAGTCCACATGTGGTTGTAGCTGCAGCATGGAAAACAATAGCCACTGTTGCGAAAGTTGTTCCAGAAATGGAAATTTAACTAGCAGCAAAATGTTTAATTTTCGTTTCCACTTTTCTTCCATTTGGTCTACAGCATTGTAGCATTAAAATGAGATATTTTCCATAACTTTGTAGGCATAATGTAGATAACATTTCTGATTGACAACGAGAACATTCCATATCATGATTTGCTTCTTTTACTAATTTTGTAAAAGGTACAGATTTGCAGTCAGATACTGTTAAATATAGAAATCGTTCTCTGTCAAGTATAGTACTTGAAGTTAATGAGCACTGTTCACATTTATGATCCCATTTGTAACTGAGTCCAAATAAACTCTCAATCTGGATTCCTTAATCTTCTAATACTCCAAGCATAACCATCAGAAATTTTTGTGCATCTTGTTGTATATTAGCGCTGAACTTTAAAGATCCAGTACATGTATCCAAGGCTTGGCGAAGACCAGAAGCAGTATGGATCTTACTTCTGTCAGTTCTCAATTGTTGGAATAAAGTATCAAGTGCAGAACATAATCTTTTTTCCAGAATTTCTATAATTTCACCATAAAGATCTTCTAGATAAAATATAACGTTTAGAGTAACATTACCATAGCAGTTGACACCAGAAGCATTTTCTAATTGTTTCCCCGCAACATTATCACTTGTTTGTATTTTCTGTTTCTTTACATCTTTTCTTTTCTCTTGATTTTTTTTCTGCTTTTCAACCACACTTGATTCTTCAACATGTTTACGTTTTGAACACACAACAGGTTTTTCATAAATAGGATATTCACCTAATGTTGGTGCATAAAGGCTACTTAAACATTTATATTCTCTTACACAATTTACATCAGCACTAACCTTGTTTTCATCTAAATCAATTAAATACAAACCAGATAATGTTCTAACTTGAGATAATGCAACATATCCCATTCCCTCTTTAAACACACTTCTTCCAACATTTACTAAAGTATTATCTACACTTACACCTTGAGATTTATGAATGATTATTGCATATGCTAAACAGAGAGGAAATTGTTTTCTACGAACATACAAGTCTTATACAAGCAAAAAACGTACAGCACAATGCGCAATCTATCTTACCACTGTGGTTTGATCAAATTTAATTTTCAAGATTTCAATTGCATTTCTGTTTTGATATATTACAAAATCAACAACTTTCCCTATTGCTCCATTCACTAAACCTTCTTCTACATTCAAATTACGCCTCAAAATTACCTGACAGTTTATCCATACATCTAAAACAAATTCTAAGTCAGCAGTTTTTGATACAGATTTGTCCAAAGAATCTAATTAAGTCTGTAGTTTCTTTGAAAGAAGATTTGTTTTTCCTTGATCTCGATTTTATCAATAACTTCAATGTGAACTATTACTTGATTTTCCAATTTCAGAAGCTCTCGATCAAATGTATAACACTCTTCCATTATAGGCATTAAACAAACCATAGACTTTTTTTCTCCAATTTTCTTGTCCATTACTTCTGCTTGTGTGTTTTCAGTTGTGAACAAGTTCTTTAGTAAACAACTTTGTTAAGCTTGTTTACCATGTTTGCTTAGAACACCAATTCATACATCTTTTAGAATATTTCCATAATCCTCATCACTAGCTTGTTGCATATTCTGAGTGAGTTCTTTATATTCTAAATTTAACCACAGATTCACATTCCCAATACTTTCCAAAGATTTCCTAGTTTCTTCATTTAGAAGAGTTTTAAAAACTGGTTCTCCTTTTACAGGAGTTAGTTGTAGCAGGTTTCCAAAAACAATCAAATGTTTTCCTCCAAAGAGAACGTCGTAATCAGTTTTTAATACCTATTGCATTCTTAAATGTACAAAAGCAAGCATTATCTTTGAGACCATGCTCACCTCATCAATAGTTAAAAGTTTCATTTTCTTCAGCACTCTTGACACTTCATAAGAAGCTTCTCCAGACAACTTCTGATATTCTAATGTATTATCATGCTCAACTGGTAACATCAGTAATCTATGCAAAGTAATCCCTTTAACATTGTGTGCAGCTAATCCAGTTGGAGCTGTTACCATACAAGATAAATGTGAACGAGTAGTTTTTAGAAGATAAATGGTCAAAACTTTAATTAAAAAACTTTTATCCATTGCAGCTTGACCACTGATGTACATCTGAATAGGTTTAAATGATGAACATACACATTCTTTTTTTCCATGCAACAAACCACGTTCTATCTGTTCTCTCACTTGTACATATATTTCTTTCTGTTCAATATTTACTTGTTCTTCTAACTTTTCCAATGTAATATTCTCCTCTTGTGCTTGCTACATTGCAATTTCGACTTCATACATAGCAATCGCTGCTTTATTTTCCACTATTGGTTGTCCAAGTGGATCTTGACTACATGGACCAGAACTTTGACTATCTTGAGAACTCTCATTAACTATTTCAGCTGTAATCGTCTTTTCCTGTTCAACTTCATCATTCAACATTTTTAAATAGGGAAAATTGTACATGCAATGCTATCTTTACATGCATTAAAAGAATCTTCGCAGCAGTCAAAATCTCCAAGTAATTCACTTCCATTACGCCATGGTTTGAAGAGTTGGAGAAGTGCTAAATAGTGAAATTCTCGCTTAGATTATTGGGGTTAATAAGGTTACGTTTTGCATGTTTTACTAATCAACCATCACATCCAGCTACTGCATATTTTCCTTCTTTTAAATTCTGTTTAACATTTCTTTTGAAGCTGTAATGTTGAAGTAATTCATACAGACATAGCTGTTCCATATGTCGACTCCTTATTGGATAGTATGTATCCAGCATATTAGTTTTAAGAATTTATGTACTGTCTGGTTCATTTGCTGCTAAGTATTCAATTTCTTCTAATGATTTCAACACTCTCTTTCATGAGCAGGCAAGACCTAAATGTGCCCAAATGATTCCTCTTGATTTTGAATATAAACTGGAAGAGCACTAGCACTCCAATTTCTCGATGGGAAAGCATTTTCAAAGTAAAGCTGTAAAATTTTTTGCTAAGGCTCTTCTCTTGTGCAATTTCTTCCCACATTTGTTTCATCTCGTTTTTTCTAATTTTGTTAATATATCGTGCAACAGCATTTGAGTTATCTGCAACATACTGGATGTCCATGTTTGCATTCTACATTTTCAAAATAACTGGATTGTAGCCATTAATATACTTTGACAGTTCTGTTTTTTTTAAGTTGTAGGTATTGTTTGGAGATTGGAGAGTTATTGTGTGCCTTACAGAAGAAAAAAAATAATTTACTCTTCCTTTAGAAATTACTGGACATGGATATCCAAACCGACACTTGGTATAAAACTTTCCTTTAGACTTGTATTTTCGTCGGCAGTACTTTCCACAACGGTGACTTTGGAAACGTAAAACTTGCTGTCTCAAGTTTCAATCTCCTCCTTCTCTTAGAATCTCACATGTCACATACTGTTCAATGAAAGACAATACTATTTCATCTGAATCAGTTCCAAATTTAGGTGCATCCTTGATCAATAATAGCATATGTATATGAGGAGCACATCTCGCTTGGTACTCCTTTCTCCAAAAGAAATCAGTAACTTCTCCAAGAGGTGGATTCTTTCTTTTTCAGATAAAAGACATCATAGCTTGAAATCTATGATTAAAATATCTGCACACACTTACGGGATCCAAAGAACACAGTTTTCCAGGTGTCTTCATTTCAACATTTTTTATATTGGAATTTGCTTCTCGTAGAAATTCAAGTAAATCTTCCCATGCATACTCCGCACAGCTAAGTGTCACAAACCATGTTGGTTTTCCTAAGTTCCGTAACATACACTTCAGTTCTCCATGTCAACGATACACATACTCATTTGTTCCTCTTTGGCATGCCATCAAATTAATTAATTGTACTTCTAAATTTTCATCTGTTGGTTGAACTGTTGTAAAGAAGCTTCTTGACACAGGTGAAGGTAAGAACAAGCTTTATTCCGTCACCCACTCTCCGGACTGCCTGGTGAAGCTCAACATTTTAAAGCAGCCTCCAGTGGAACACACCAACAGGTAAGGGTACAGAGGGGGGTCGGAATGTACCATTGTGAATACATTGAAGATAGAGAAAATTACAACATTGTGAATACATTACAAGCTGAGAAGATTACAACATGAACTTTATCCTTTAATTCTTTCGCTGAAAGAAGTGATTGATGAACTCCAGTTTTAAGTATGTGGTTCACTGCATAGGACAGAGAAGACAGATCACTTTCAAACAAAATGCGAAATATATATGGAATGCACTGTTGAACTCTAAGATCTTCAGAGTACAATCTTGTTGAGCGATATTCTGAAGCTGGAATCCGTACAGGTCATATCGTCCACCTTCTCCAGTAGGAAACAGCTGTGGAAAACAATGAGCTTCCAAGCTTTTCTCCCATACACTCATTGGAGTTGCCTTTGCTTTTTTCAATTGAAATAACTCAATGCTATTAACTATTACTTCTTTTGAATGTAGAGGACATATTGTGTAATGTTCATAAATCTCGTCACTCCTTGACTTGTGCACTTTCTCTATTTGACCACTTGAAATTTCAGATTCATCATTCAAACTTATTACCTGTTCTTCCACATATACACTTTTCTAATAAATATTGTTCTCCACAAGATATAACGTAGCCTTTTGAAGTTTATTAACATCCACAAATTCTTGCCATATTTTCAGACTCTTTGTTGGTACACCATGTACTAGAATGACTACTGCTTAATTTTCCTTTTTCTCTCCACCAACAATTTCAATATTTTTCTTAAAATCCAAAGGTAAGTACACCACTCTTCCTTTCAGCCCTCTTTGTAAGTCTGTTGGTGGCAGTTTACCTGTTTTAGGCTCCATGAGAATTATAGTTTGAAATGGATAAACAGATTGAATTAGAACTGGCTCATATGTATTCAAATCTGCCAGTTACTCCGGAATAGCTACTAATTCTAACTTATTATGACTGCTGTAGCGGGCATTTTGTTCTCATCTAATTTGTTATAACAATATTTACAAACATGTTGATCACTGCCTAACTCACATTGACATTCCACTAACAAGTAAGTTGCAAATTCCTTCCATTTATCATTATTCTTCTTTTCAGATTTCAAATACAAATCAAATAAACAAATCAACATTCCTAGTTTGAGTTTTATAATTAGTACGTTGACCACAAACACGAACTTAGGGGCCTATTACGATTGCGGATTTCCCGCATCCACCGGGCCGGCGGAAGCCACCGCCGGCCCGGAGGATGCGGGAAATCCGCCGCGGAGCCTTGAAAGACCCACTGCCATATTAGGATGGCTGGTGGGTCTTACTATCTGTCCTCCGCTTTTCCGCCACGGGCGGATTCCGCTCGCGGTGGAAAAGCATTAACATGGCTGGCGGTGTCTATCAGACACCGCCAGCCATATTAGGATGTCTGCAGAAAGATGCCTTTACACGGCGGCATTTCCACCGTGTAAAGGCATACGGATTTGTGTTTGGGGGCCCGTTGCGGGCCCCCATGGGTGAAGGGGGGGTGGGGGGTGCACAAGGGAGGTACCTATGGTACCCCCCTGCATTTGCCTGCACAAAGTGGCAGGCACCGCGAGGTGCCTGCCGCTTTGTGCATGCAAATGCACAACTTACATTTTTATCATTGCGGCGGGTGCTGCTTCAAGCAGCACCCGCCGCAATGATAAAAATACAGGATGTGACCGCCAGGGTGGCGGTCACATCCTAATTAGCACGGAGGGACCGCCGCTGCCCCTGCGGACGGTCCCTCCTTCTCTATGGTGGCGGACGGACTCAGGTCCGTCCGCCATCATAATCGGCCCCATAGTTTGGAATTTCAGAGCACACTATGTTAAACTTTCTAATTTCTTCTTCAAACTGATCAGTCCTAATCACTTTCCTATGTCCTTCAACATCTGTAATTGTCACTTTCTATGCACTGCTCTTCTGAACCAAAATATGCAACTCAATATCATCACACTTCTTTTGTACATCTGATAAAGAGCTGTATTCAGTTTGCTTTAACATAATGCAGGACTTTTTACATAGTACACTTTCCTTACAAAATTATGCATTTCTGAATGGTGTACTGCTATCATCCTCAAGTGATGAAAAACACGTTTACACACTTTTCTTAAAAGACAAGCCAGAGAATGCCCATGCTTCTCAGTATATTTTCCTACATTACATGGATCTAGTCCTTGTAACAACCTAATCTTCTTTTTAACACTTTTCTGTGCATATTCTTGTACCAAATTTCGCATTATATCAATAGATTCCTGTTGAATACTACAAATACTGCTACAACCCCACTTATACACAGGAGCTTGTGTGCGTTTCCCTTGCACTTCTTCAACTATTAACTGTTCTGAACTAATACAAACCATTTCCTCTTTTGGAACAGGACAACCATTCTGAACTTCGTAGCAATGACCCCCAGTATCAACTGCAAATGGTAAACTATTTTCTTGCAAGTAACTCTCTTCATTAATAAAAGGTTCACTAGTAGACGTATGTTTCCATTTTCCACTGACGATTTTACAAAAGTTGCTTCTTTTCACAACTCTTTTTCTTTTACTTTTGTCTTTTAGAATATTCATTGTTTTATCCAAGAGTCTGATCCTCTTGAAAAGAAAAAAGAATATTTTTTGTTTTAACTTAAAAGCAGTATCCACTATGCTTTCAATACGCTGTTTCTGTTTGAATTGCAGCACTTTCTTTTTATATTTGCGGCATCCTTTTATTAAATTCTCAATTACTCTATTTAAAAAAAGTCATTGATGGACTGAAATTGTTTTTGTCTATGGGTAACAAATACTCTTTCCTTATCATGCTTTTTTTCCCTGCATTTTGATGTTGAAGTCTGCTTCTCCTTACTTGAAAAATTCTTCTTTTTCCTTTGTGTCATGTTATTTTCATTAAATGTTTGTAATACTTTTTTTTAATTGCCTCGTGTTTTTACCAGAAGCAAGTCTTTTTGTAGTATTCTCATTTACTTGTAATCCGCATTTTTAACTTTTCTTTAGGTAGATTTCCTTTTTGTCTTTCCTTTTTTTTCAGGTTCTAGACATTTTCATTTTTTAATCCAAACAAAATAATTTTCTGAGAAAAAAAAAGTTTCAATTATTTGTTATATCTGTTTAATATGTTCAAATGATCACATACAATTAGATACGTTCTACTGGTGGCTTGCAGAGGTAATGCTGAACGGAATTACACCAAATTTGGCATAAAGGTAGCCCTTGCCTCAGAAAGAACTATTTTTGTTAAATGGTGTAAATCCGTTCAGTAGTTGCTGGAAAAATAAAAAAATAAGTGTTTCGATTTATAGAGGCACGGTGGATCCGCGCACCCTGCTGATCAGGAGCTGTATTCTAATTGGCTGCCAACAGTTCAAACCAGGACGTGTTGGCAGCCATCTTGTGCCTCTGTAGAACCGAGGTACAAGAAAAGAGAAAAAGAAAGGTGCAAAACAAGAACAGGGGGCAGGGTAGAAATACCCTGACCCCCTAGGCCTGCTCAGGGGGTCCCACGAGGACCCCCAGGGCCAAAATAAGCATTTTTTTAAAAACAAATCAGCAAAATCCGTGGTGGATCCACGGATCTGGCCAAGAAAATTTTAAAAATGAAGCACGGGCTCCCGCGCTCTGTTAATATTTAGCCCCTTGGTGGGCCTGGTCCCGGGGGCAGTGAAAAAAATAAGTGTGGGGGGTCACAATCCCCCCCACACTGTCCCGGTGACCACCATCTCCCCGGGACTTGATTACATAGTTGGGGGGGCACGCAGCCCCCCATCCCGGGGACCACCACCCCTGGGGCTGAATTTAAAATGTATGGGGGGTCTCAATGACCCCCAAGCCCCGGGGACCGCCACCCCTCTGGGGCTTTAATTGTTTAATTTGTGGGGGCAGACTGCCCCCGCCCCAGGGACTGCTACTCCCTGGGGCTATAAAAAAATAATAATACCTGTGTGGGGGGTCAAGCCCCCCACACGCCCCGAGGGACCACCACCTCCCCGGGGCTCTGCATGTAATGGGAGGGGGGTCATGCAGTTCCCCTCCTGGAGCCAGTGATGGCCCTGGGGACCGCCAACCCCCAGGGCCGGCTCCTGAAGTGTCCCGGGGTGCCAACCCCGTACTGGTACCTGGTGGGCTAGTTGGACCCCAGGGACCCTCAGGATTCAAGGGGACTTAATCCCCCAACTTAATGTCATGAGTGATGTCACTGACCATGTCATGAGTGATGTAATATGTGACTTTATCAGCAGTGCATTGCGGGCGCGCGAGTTATAGTTAGCTGAACTAACTATTTTGGGGAATTTCTATGGTTTTGTATGAGTGAAATGTCCAACTAACTATAACGCCCCTGAAACCTATGGTTTTTTTAGTGAATTTCTAAGGTTTTTTAAATGCTAATTTCTAACTATAACGGGCCTGAAACCTATGGTTTTTTCAGTGAATTTCTAGGGTTTTTTTAAATGCTAATTTGTAAATGTTTTTAGTTTTTCTGAAAATTGCAAGTTTGTTATTTAAAAGATATTTTGTAACTAATTTTCTATAATTATTTTCTCTTTTTTTTTATTTTAATTTAATTATGTATTTTCCTATGTCTTTTAAAATATATGTATATTTTTTTTCAAAATTTTTTGGAGTCGCATACCCATCATGCACTTATCAAGGTGGGTGCGCAAATTCAAGCCGCTATATTGAAAAAGTCGAGAAGGAGCCATGTTTGGTTTGAGAAGGTTGTGTGACTCCACGTAACATCATATACATATGGAATCGTGTCATGTGCGTGATTGGTATGCAACAGGTGCGTGGTGCATGGCCCAGCGTAATGTCATATACGTATGGGTTTGCATCATGTGCACACCTCGTATGCAACGTGTGCACGGTGCCGGGACGCGCATGATGTCATATACATGCTGGGTCACGCCAGGTGCGTGACTCCCATAAAAAAGACATTATGTTTTAAAACTATATGTATATAACTTTAATGTACATATCAGAACAAGAGATCATCTAAAGTATTTATAAAAATAATATAGTTGTACTTGTAATAAAACCTATATTATTGTTAAATATATTTTTGCGACATTGAGCTGGGTGCGCGCTGGTTGCGTGCTGGGTGCGCGACTCCTATGTGATTCTGAAAGAAACTATTTCATTGGTTGACAAGGTTTTCCATTCTAGAACTTGGAGGACCCCATCTGCTTTAGTCATTCTCTCAGCTGCATCAGAGGAGAGACACCTGTTGCATTTTTAGGAGCACTGGTAAACTTCTCCAATGGCTCCTTCAACACCAACATTAGACCTTCCATCTGATGATGAAGATTTGGGATCACCTCCCAAAAAAAGACCAGAGTCTAATTTATGGAATTTGTTTACGATTCCAGAGGGAGAAAGGAAAGTAAACGTGAGGAAGGTCAGCTGCACACACTGTCCCAGAGTTCTGTCAAGAGGCAGCGACAAGAAGTACTCCTGTGGGAGGTCCAGTATGTATAAGCATCTATAGACTATACATTTGAGACAACTTGCATGATAACAATTACGATGTGCTCAAGAGGCCTCACAAATGACCAAGGAGCTGGTCCCAGCACATCTGGCGGCTCAACCTCTTCGTCTCGTAGACCAGATATCCGCACAGAGTTCGCAAACCTGAAAACAGCAATGTATAAAATGCAATGCCATTTTATGCTATGGGGAGAATCGGTTGACGCTTTATGTTCAGCAAGCAGGAATATTCGCTGTTAAAAAAAAAATCACTTGGAATGATGTTTTAATTCAAAATTTAGTTTTTGAAAAAACACCCAAAGCATCTCAAAATTGTTAAAAAAACACAAAAAAAATTAAAAACAAATAAGAAGAAAAAAAACAGTTCTCTTCAGAACTACCTTATTTGGCTAAAAAAGAGAACTAACTGCATGCTAACATCTGGGTGAATGCTAGAGTACATGTGTAGAGCATGATCGATGTGAGAAGTTGGCCTGGCATATGCTGTCCACTAGTTCTAGTGGGCACCTTGCACCAGTCCAAAGAACCTGTATTGATGATAGGTTTAAAGACAACCTTAATTGAAGCTATCCTAGTGGTAGCTATGGAGAGCAGCCTTCAGGCTAAGTCTTGAAGGAGTGTAAAGCAGCTTGTTTACCAGATTAAAACCTCTTGAATGTCTAAATGAAAGGAGAACCACACAAGGTATATATAAAATATATGTATTTGTTACTAAACACTCTCTAGTAATCTCTTGATGAGATTACAGAGCCAGGTACACAATTTAAATGCAATAGAACTTCAGTAAATAGCACAATATACACTGGGCCCGGGGGGGGGGGCAAACCATATATTAAGAAAGTGGAATAAGAACCACAACTTGACTTGGTGCATGCCTAGAGCATGTAGAATCGCTGGGACCCCAAGGAACCACCCAAGGTAGTGACACTGGGGACCCACGAGGGACGCATGCAGTGTGGGAACACAGCCCCGAGCGCCTTTAGCTTTTATGGGGAAAGTCGTGGTTGGAATTTTAAAGATAAAGGACACTCAGGAGAGGACTTTGAGAAAACCCCTTTAGACTTAAGGGGTTCTAGGGCCAAGACCCTCGGGAGCACCAGAGTACTCGAGTGACCTCACTCAGGGAAGCTGGGTGCATAGGTGTCAAATGGTGTCGGGAATCATCGTTGATTTTAGTGGCGATCTGCTTCAAAGTGATGCTGCCGTGAAGAAGAAAAGTGTCCGGTGTGATCCAAGCCTGGATCAAAGATGTGAAGAACCTGAAAGCAGAGGGGACAGAGTCTGGGTCACTTGCCCATGACCAGGGGTACGGTAGACGAATGCCCACCGATGTCTGGTGATTCAGGTGCGAAGAGGTGAAGCTTGACTCTGCAGCCACAAGGACCAGGAGGGTACACAGACATAATATCGACTCCAAAATATCGTTTGAACAGAATATCGAGTTTTAAATATCGTTTGGAGAAAATATCGACAGGACAGAATATCGACAGCCAAAATATCGTTTTTAAGGTAAGTGAAGTAATATCGACTGTAAATAATATCGAAAGTAAAAAATATCAATTTTTATATAATATGTAATTATTTATAGTGTTTTTGTGTTATAATATGTGTGAAAAGTGTCATTTTATGTTATAATTATTTTTAATTAATGATTTTTTTTAAATTATTGTGTAATTTTATTCTGTAGCGGGTTGTGGGTTTATAGGGGAATAGGGTGGGAAGTAATTTAATTATAATTAATTAAATATGTAAATGTATTAATTCGTAGTAATAATTAATTAATTGGTAATTAAATAATATATGTTAATTATTTAAAATTTTATTGGTAATTAATTTAATTTAATTTATTAATTGCTAATTATGTAAATTAAAATAATGTATTTCCTGTAGCGGGTTGTGGGTTTATAGGGGACTAGGGTGGGAAGTAATTTAATTATTATTTATTAAATATGTAAATGTATTAATTGGTAGTAATATTTAATTAATTGGTAATTAAATAATATTTGTTAATTAATTAAAATGTAATTGGTAATTATTTTAATTTAATTGATTAATTGCTAATTATGTTAAATTAAAGGGGTATTTTTAGGGTTCAGGGTCAGTTTTTAGTTTTTGGGTAAAGGGGTATTTTTAGGGTTCAGGGTCAGTTTTTAGTTTTTGGGTAAAGGGGTATTTTTAGGGTTCAGGGTCAGTTTTTAGTTTTTGGGTAAAGGGGTATTTTTAGGGTTCAGGGTCAGTTTTTAGTTTTTGGGTAAAGGGGTATTTTTAGGGTTCAGGGTCAGTTTTGGGTTTTTGGGTAAAGGTTTTTTTTAGGGTTCAGGGTCAGTTTTGGGGTACAGGGGTACAGGGGTACAGTGTAAAAATAAAGTAAAATTAAATTTACATTAATTTAATTTAATGAAATTAAATTAAATTAAATTATATTTAAATAATTTTAAATAATTTAAATTAAAAAAATTATTATATACTTACCAATACTTACGTTGTAATGGTAGTGCGTTGTAAAAGTTGCGTTGTAACGTCATATATCCATTGTTGCACTCTTTGCAGTGGGAATAGTAATTTTTACTCTTTTGTATTTGTACGTTAATAATATTGGCTATTATTTAATTAAATTTTGTTACTATATATATATATGTTTTAAGAAATATGATTAAAAAAATATTATTTTTTACTTTCATTAATTATTTAAATATTAAAAGTTAATTTAAGTATTGTTAATTATATTTTAGTATTTAATTTTTTATATTAATGTAATTAAACATTGTTTTTATTAAAGTCGATATTTTTTACAACGATATTTTTGTAAACGATATTTTGTACTCGATATTTTTGTACTTACCTGTTTGTACATACAAACTCGATATTTTGGTTGTAGATATTTTTTCCTCGATATTTTGGGTAGTCGATATTTTGGTAGTCGATATTATTTCAGTGATCCGACCAGGAGGTGTTGACAATGACCTGGAGCTGGATTCGAGCTGTCCCACAAAGGATGTCAAGTGCACAGTGTCGGTGCTTGGATTGAACACAGCAAGCCTTGGCAACAGAAACCCACACAGAAAGAGAAAAGATGCTTTGTTGTGGACCAGCAAGGTCCAGGGTACCCCCCAAGTGATAGAGAATCAGGGCACATCTGGAGCAACCAGAGAAGCCCAAGGAGTTAAAGTTGCCTTCTCAGGGACCCACAGGTCGACGGACCAGGGATCGTGAAAGTACCTCGAGAGAAAACACAAAGGGCCAGCTCACGGACCACTTGTGGAGTGTAGGCCAGCAATCTTTGGTGGAATTGCCACTCGGGGTCTGGGCTCAAGTAACCCAATATACAGCCTCAAGGATCGTCGAGAACCATATGCACTCGTGAATGTGCACGGTGTCCAGGGGTACCCACGAGGGCTACGGGTCTCAGCTTTGCTGGGAACTCGGGTTGGCCTCTGGGAAGTCTGGGAACCCACCTCCTGTGTTACAAATTCAGTCCAGCGGGTGCTTCGGAGATGCAAACCGGTCAGATGCATCTTTGGTGCCTGCCATGCAGGGGAGTAACTCCTTTACTCCAAGGGAGATTGTTGTATTTCTATCTAGGACCCTAAATCAATATTCCTAATTTATGCCCTTGTATGGCTATAATAAATAATATCCTTATAAAGGCATAAGAATCATATCCATATTTAGTTGTAGCCCATGCAGTCAAAGGCTACTTTCCCAGACTCCTAGAGAGTACAACGCGTTCTTTAAACAAAGCAAACCTCCAGCAACCTGGGAAATCCCCATGCTTCTGTTTTGATTTGTCCAAGAACTCCTGTGAGCACTGAATGAACGCCCAGTTCTTAGTGACATCTTTATTGACGTCTTATGTCCAACCTTACGTCAAACCCGGCACCTTTCAGGTATAAATATACCAACGTTGCCTTAAGCAAACACACGGTGGTTTGGAGCAGAGCAGCTATCTACTTGTCCGAGAGCCCAGCTGATGCGAGAGCCCACGGATGCCGCCCCTCCCCTTTGACGCACTGAGAGAGACGCTGTCTTTTTCTCCAGCCGAGAAAATCCAGCTCCGGTGATTTCAGCCGCCCTTGCGGGTTGCTGGGATATCGAGTCCTGAGAAAGAGATTCCAGACCTCCTGCTTTCTATTACCCAGGTACGGAGCTGACTAAACCCTTAAAGAGAATTCTTGACTCAGATTCTTGGCAAAACCAACTTAACTTAAACTGCTACTTATTTACTCCTTCCCACGTATTAGGCTTAGGTCAGGTACACCGGGGTAGGCGTATTTAGAAGCACCAGTTGAGTACGTTAGTCAATGTATTTATGTATGTATATATTTTATCTATTTTAAAGTATCATATGGCTAAGAAACCATATCAATGCTTTTACAGTATTATTTTATAATACTCCTTTTACTGTATGCACTTTACTTTATGTTAAGTATTGCAATTGTGGCAATTCATTTCTCTTGCATGAGAAAGAAGACTGCTCAATAAATAACACCTTTTATTGAAAACGCCCGTCTCTCTATTTCTCTGCACTCTGGTGAAACTAAGTACGCACGATTGACTGAGTGAAATAATTGTCCATTGTTTTCACACGACTCTAGAGATACACTCTTATTCTGAGGGAGCAAAGTTGTCATGTTTTATGGTTGTCAGAAGCTAATCCCTTCTTGTCTATCCTGTGAAGTTAAATCCCTTGTTTATTCGAGAAAGTTTCTAGTGACCTCTGAGCTAGCTGGCAAAACTAATTAAGTCTAATATCGTCAGTAGAGACCTAGTCGACCTCAGTCCTACGTCTACACTGCTGTTTATATTATTCCAATGCGCAGAGCCTATTGGGAATATAGGAACTACAATACATGGCGCCCAACGTTTGGTAAGGCGATAATCTAACGCAAGACATTAGAGTAACTCAGTCGTGCTTTTTCACACAGACCCCTTTTTCCCGTAAATACTCCAAAAGACGTCTGGAGTGGGTAAAAGGTTAAAATCTGCCGGAACTTAGTAGGATGAGAATCCTATGTATAGTTTTTGGTTTAGTCAACGTTGAAGGATACAGTGTTCCAAAATATTGTGCACCTAACCTTTGTTTCCCTTGAAACTTGATCTGCAACAAAAAACTTTCTGTTAGTAAAAATGACAGAAAGTGAAGACGAAAGGGAGGCAGCTAGAATAGCAGCTCAACTCCTAGCGGATGACACAAGTCTCCAAGAAAATGACCCGAATGTTATAATCATTCCGGTAAATGTAAGGAAAACTATAACTATTGAACTTATAGAAAACGGACTGACATCACGAGGTGGCACAGTCATATTCGCGGTAGAGGCCCATGAATTTCGGCAGACAGAGGTATTCTACTCATGGATAAACTTCCCTGCAGCAAACGCTCTAACACACGAATTCCACTATTATAAAATAGAGGAACCTCCGGATGAATACACTCCTTTCGAGGAGGTTGAAATCCCACTAAATTACCAAGAGCACCTGCTCTGGTTTAAAGGCGCCCTAAAACATCAAAATCACATCACCAGGCTCGGTCCACTAGGTAGACCAGGAGCCACGTGGCCGGTTCTAGCCAGCTACACACCACATCCAGACATTGATAAAATGTCAGCTAAAAATACTAATTAAAATACATAGACAATTAGTCCAATATGTAATGCGGACTTCAACGGTCCAACCAGCAATCAACATTCCACAGCTGACCCCTCATCAGGGGAACACAAACAAAATTACACCACAGAACATACAATCATGTCTTGGTAAAGTACCTACAAAACGGGAACAAATTCCATTCTGGTTAGCTCAGAAAATCACTCAAATAGAGGCAGTATTTCCTGATACTACGCCTACTGAGAAACACAGAATTCTGACTATCTGTCTTCCAATGGGGATCGCACCACATGTGGAGGACTGTGACACTTGGGGCACAGTCTTTGCTTCGATTTACACAAAAACACATGGTGTTCCGTCTATGGCGGTAATACCAGATGTGCCAAGACAGATTCAAAATGAATACGGTCCAGAACCTGCTTTAACTCTGGGTATGAAATTACTGAAAGACTTCAAGCAGGTCTCGGCTCTATTGTTAGCCAACATAAAAGGAGAAGCAGCATCTGTGGCGATCCGCCAGAAATTGAAAGAAACAGATATAGCAGAACAACCTTTTGAACTTTCCAGAATCATAGAAAAATCCTATGAAGAACTAGGTAGAGATAGTTTGGGTGGGAAACCAGTAAAACCCCAACTACTTGAAAATCCTGAAAAAATATTCATTAAAAATAATTTAAACACTCCAAAAAAGAGTTGGGATGGAAATAAAGAATCCACTCCCAAAGAAAAACGATTCCAATCCAGAGGAAGATCTCCTCAACGAAGAGATAGATCTCCAGAACGAGGTGACAAGTCTCCCCAGAGGGAGCCCTCTGAGAAAAGATACAACCTTAGAGATAGAGATAAATTGAGAAAACCTGAGAAATATCAAGATATTGATACACGTCCCTCTCGATCTTTTCAGACTTCCTCACAGAAATCAGAAAGAAGAGGACGGTCAGAACACAAAGAAGAGCACGTCAAGTCCAAAGACAAGGAACCTGCTCATCAAAGTAAAAAAATTACAATTTCCAAGAAAGAAGGTAGCTAGTATTAAAATAATAAAACACGCCAAGGATACTGAGGACACAACTGAAAAACAGAGAGTGGGCACAGACAATGCTAGACAGCGCAGCAGAAGTGACCATAGCTCGAAAGATCTTGATGAATCTTCTGGAGACAGTGGACACGAATGAATACATTCAAGTGGAAACTGCAGATACCAGAGTAAGCAAACCTCATCAAATATACGAAATAACATTACGTATAGAGGGGGACAAGACTAGGAAAGTAAGGGGTCTCTTTTGGGATAACCTTTCAAAAGGCTATGACATCCTGTTAGCTGAGAAAGACTGGCCACCACTCATGGCGAAGAAATGATTTTGCCAGCCTTCTCAAATCATATTTCAACTCCTAAAAAATCCATATATGCAAGAAAATGGGCAGTGGCCCAAGCCCCTGCATGATATAAAAATCATGTAGGATGGGAGGAGGACTCTCCTCCTCACAAAATCCAGTTAAAATGTCAACCCACTGCACAAAGGCAGTACCCAGTTAAACAAGAAGCTAAGCAAGTCAGGGAGATCTTAGATCAACTCGAATATCAGGGGGTGATTGAAACATGCACCTCACAAATGAACAATCCTTTGTTTCCTGTCTCCAAGCCAGACGATTCATATTGTCTAGTTTTGGACTACAGACACCTTAACTCATGTTGCAAAACTTTTGCAGTTCAAAACTCACACAGTGCAGCACTAATGAATAACATTGTGCGCAAAAAATATAAAACGACATTAGACATCTCTAATGGATTCTTTTGTCAAAACATTGCACCTGAAAGCAGGTATTTGACCGCTTTCTCAATAATGGGGTCACAAAAACACTTCTGTCGACTCCCACAGGGATTCAAGAATAGCCCAGGATTATTCTCAGCAAGAGTAACAGAGTTACTACAAATATATGATGATGAGGCATTATCCTATGTCGACGACATCTATCTCACAGATGATGACCTGGATACTCACTTGAAAAGAGTGAACACCATAATACTTGGGTTCGCAGCTGAGGGTTACAAATTCAACTTTAAAAAGTCACGAATTGCCCATCTAACTGTCCTATTTTTAGGATATGAATTATCAAGTTGAGGCAAGAGCCTAGCAGACAACTTCTTAGAGGAGTGCGCTGTACTCCAAGCACCAAAAACGCTGAAGAACTTACAATCAATACTAGGTTTCCTGAGTTTCGGAAGAACATACATTCTAAATTATGCAGAGAGGGTTAAGCCTCTCTATGAATTAATAAAACCTGATTTCAAACCAATCAATTGGACTCAGAAACACACAGAAATGTTAAGATCATTACAAACAGACTTGTTAGCTAAAACAAAATTGCAAACACTCGAAAACATACGCAACCTTGTAATCCGAGTCATCCCAGGAAGATGCGGATTCACGTACCTAACCTCTAATGAGGGAGAAACGGTACCAATAGCTTACAAATCACACTTGTACACACAAGCTGAAATGAAATTCAGTTCTACTGAAAAAATTCGAACTGCGGTTCAAATTGCTGTAGCAAAAGAAAGAGCCCAAGCCAAAGGCAAAAGAATAACTGTTTTAACAGCAGAATCAGCCCTTGAGGCATTAACAAGCCCACGCAGTTTGACTGCCGTGGCATTAGATCCAAAATGGATACAATGGGAAAATTCTCTTGCTGCAGAAGATGTGAAATACCATTTTGACCCGAAAATGAAAAACTAGAAAATCTAGAATATGAAGAAGAATATCCTCTGCCAATCGAAATTCTGCCTCTCGAACAATACACATGTGTAATCTACATGGACATATTTTCACAACACTACGATGTAGAGAAGAAATCCTACAACGCAGCGTGCGCAATTGTTAATGGTCGATGGCGCTTTGATAAATTCAGACCATTAATTACCAAAACTGAATCACTCAGAAAATGCTCAACTCAGCGAGCTGAAATAAGATCTTTAAAGATGGCGCTAGAAAATGCCGATCGTGAATTCCCGACACTAATAGTGTGCGATTCGCATTACTGCGGCAAGTCTTACAATAATGACATGCAGACCTGGATTCAAAACAGTTACAAAGATGACACAGGTGCCACAATAAAGCATAAAAAGCTCTGGTAACAAGTAGTTCTTTTGCAGAAAGAACTACAAAAGACTCACATGATACATACACTGAGTCATCGACATGATGGCGTTCACGTTGCAGGGAATTCATTGGCACTCAGAGCCACAGCGGAAGCAGTTCAACCGGCTTCCCTAGCCACAAAAAAGCGTTCTAAAAAATACATAGACGGAGAAACAATGCTCGCGGTAAAAGCGTCTTTAAAAGGCGACTATGCAGCATTACCTCTGAACTATCCACTCAGTTTTACATACATAATTGATGCAAACTCCGTTCCTTTTGCTCAAATCCCTGGAGTGGGGGATAGAGTAATTCCAAACACGAACAGGAGAGTCTTTTTAATAGCAGACGCACATATGGGATTGGGTCTAAGACATCAGGAGATCGCAAAATCTCTAAAAGAATTACAATCAGAATACTGGTGGCCGGGGATGAACTTGCAACATTACAAATTTGCAAAGGATTGTCCAGACTGCAACCGAGATCGCAGTCATGAACCGACCGGAGTATCGCTAGGACCCCTTTGTTAGAAAGCATAAAGCTATCTATACGCAGAAATCCAGCAGGAGAAATGCATCCCCATAAACATTTAAGACTAGATTCACTTAAAATGTGGCCCCAGCGCTCGGCTGATGCCAGAACTGTTATAAAATATTTGCGAGTCTTTATCGGCACATACGCAATTGGCATGCTACATTCTGACCAGGGTCCTGCTTTTAGCTCTTGGGCTTATAAGGAGTCCATGACCAGCATGGGCATTGCATTGCGGTACTCTTGTCCATTCCATCCTGAGGGAAATGCGGTAGTGGAAAGAAAAAAACGGGACATAAAGCAATCTATAACGGCGAGGGTATTAGGTTCGGGTGATGGGTGGGTCCAACATTTAACAAGTGTCCAACGTAGTCTTAATAATCTGCCAAGAAATTCTCTAAAAGGTCTCAGTCCGTACGAATTATTGTTCGGTACTAGAATGCACATTCAGGACCTTGATAGTCACACTTCAGTGGTAGAAGAAAATGCTTTGATATCAAAGACCATTTGGCTGTTTTACAGGACTTAAATGAAACAAAACAAAACCTGAGCAACATAAAGTTAAAGCAACAGCCAACAGCCACTGAAGAAAAACCACCTGTCCCAGCAAGACCTGTCTGGATTCCAAAGATTGGGGATCTGGTCAGAGAGAAGATCGCGGTAAAGAAGGAATTTGGGCCTTCTTACAGAAAAGCAGTACCTGTCTTAGCTGTCAGCGGAACAAGATCAGTTGTACTACCACCCCTTGCTGGTAAAAAGGAGAACCAAGTTGTATCCATCGACCTGGTAAAACCACAATCATGTGGCCAATAATAAGTAGTAGGCCCAGTGGACTCCCAAGAAATTGCAGACTACCAAAATTTGCTACAATCCAAGAGGTTCAAACTGAGAGACTAATCACATTTGATAAACCTGCAGTGAATAAAAAAGGACTATGCAACAAAGACATGGAACTTATGCCTCTTGAAACCCAAATTGCAACAGTTCGTCAAGAAACACCGGTCTACAATGATGTAGCCACAGACTATGCTAGTGAAACAAAGAAAAATACAAAAGCAAATGAAAATCCGGAAGCAATTCCAACAATTGACAGAACTGCATCTGGCTACTTCATCAATTTCGATGACTTTTCTGATGATCCAAGTGAACATGAAGAAACGCCAACAACAAAAACTTTCAAAGACAAAGTAACTGAACTCTTTCATCAACTCAAAGAAACCTATCTGAGTTCTCCATGGATTGAATTTTGGATTATGTTAGGTGTACTTTTCCTCCTGCTTTGGCTCATCATGGTTTTATGTTTGGGTAGATTCATTGATGGAACATATAGTACAATGGACACAGCAAGTCAGAACATCAACTTGGTCCTAAAGCCTCACACATCCTCTCACATCACAAAAAGAGAACTATCACCAGTGAACATCACAGTCAATCAAATACCCGGTGGGGTAGCATGGGACAAAACGGATTATGAAATTTATGGCCCGATTGAGACCTTGAAATATCTACATCAGTTCAAGGTTTCATTAAGTGACTTTGTAACACCAAGTACTTTTTCTGATGATTGGGACTTTGAAAATATTAATAATATGATGTCAGATTTACTTCGTTTGTGCATGCTTGATTTTAATAAGTGTGTAGAGACTCCCCTGCGCTCCTTGGCGCTTTGTGTCCCTTCTCCCCCCTCCCTTTGCCTCCGGACCGGCTCTCGGCTGAGTATAGACGCCGAGGGCAGGTTCTCCGGTTTCAGCCGCCATATTGGGTGTGGGCTGGGCTGGTGACGCGCTCTAGCAGCACTTTAAAAGGGTTCTGTTGGCCGGAGCGAGTGATAATTCTGACAATAGCCACTCTCCCCTCCTGAGGCGGAAGCCGGGAGGTCTCCTATCTTTACTTTTAGCAATTAGCATTTTTATTCATGTAACTTCGTTTGTGCATGCTTGATTTTAATAAGTGTGTAGAGACTCCCCTGCGCTCCTTGGCGCTTTGTGTCCCTTCTCCCCCTTCCCTTTGCCTCCGGACCGGCTCTCGGCTGAGTATAGACGCCGAGGGCAGGTTCTCCGGTTTCGGCGGCCATATTGGGTGTGGGCTGGGCTGGTGACGCGCTCTAGCAGCGCTTTAAAAGGGTTCTGTTGGCCGGAGCGAGTGATAATTCTGACAACAGCCACTCTCCCCTCCTGAGGCAGAAGCCGGGAGGTCTCCTATGTTTACTTTTAGCAATTAGCATTTTTATTCATGTAACTTCGTTTGTGCATGCTTGATTTTAATAAGTGTGTAGAGACTCCCCTGCGCTCCTTCGCCCTTTGTGTCCCTTTTCCCCCCTCCCTTTGCCTCCGGACCGGTTCTCGGCTGAGTATAGACGCCGAGGGCAGGTTCTCCGGTTTCGGCGGCCATATTGGGTGTGGGCTGGGCTGGTGATGCGCTCTAGCAGCGCTTTAAAAACGGATGGCGATGACTCCGCGCAGCGGACGCGTACAGCGGACGCGCCGGACCTGCGCCGGAGTCGTGCCAGAGTCCTGCCCGTCTGCGCTCGTCCGCGCTCGATCGGGCTTAGGGACCAGGTACGCTGGTAGGCGTTTGTCTTACTCTGCAAGTGACCTTCTGTTATTGGACTCAGGTGGGCATATTCTAAATTCTACAACGTTGTCCATTCTAAAGGATTTTAATATCCTACGCTTCCCTAGCCGTAAGGATACTCTCCAACTATCCCCTTTGAAGCTTGCCAGTCTTAATACTAGGTCACTCCAGAAACACCACCTGGAAATATTTACCCTTCTACAGGACGCGACCATCGACATATTGACCCTTACGGAAACATGGTTAGGTGAAAATTCCTCCCCCGACATTATAGCCGCCCTTCCACGTGGATACGATATGATCTGGCACAATCGTCCGGACGCTATGCGAGGTGGAGGTGTAGCAATCATTTTTAAAACACAGCTAACAGTGGTTAAAGTCCTAGCTGAAACAATAAACTCTGTAAACTTACTTGGAGTAAAAATCACCCTGAATAACTACTGCTTTATCGTCCTCACTGTCTACTGTCCACCACAATGTACCACAGTGTTTCATGAACTCTTCTCCCCTATTATATCGGATATATGTACACGATACAAGAAAATCCTGGTGACAGGAGACTTCAATGTCCATTGGGACAGGGCAGACAAAGATCTGCCAACACGCCAGTTACAGACCTCTATTACCGCGTTAGGCCTTGAACAACTAGTGGAAACTCCAACTCACATAAAGGGCCACACCCTCAATTTAATCTGGACCTCTATTCCAGAGGTGGCCCTTACGAGCATAGTACCCTGTATCTGGTCTGACCACCATCTACTCCTGTGTGATGTTCCCCAGGATACTTCCCCGGTCAAACCCCCTTTAAAAACTAAAAAAGTGCGTCAGTGGAAAAAAATTGATTCGGAATCCCTAACCGACGCCCTTTCCAAATATTTACAACAGTCAACGAGCCCACATGACAATCTAGATCTAGACCAAGACTACGACAACATAGTGGCGAGTCTTAGACAGTCTATCGATCAGATAGCCCCGGAAAAGATACAGAAAATAAAGGGCGTGGAAAAAGGGGCCCCTTGGTTAACCCCGACTTTGAGAGATTATAAAAGAAAGCTTCGCCATCTTGAGAGATGCTGGAGGAAGACTAAAGAAGGTACAGATCGCGAACATTATAAAACATCTCTGAAGGTATACAAAAAACTTATTGTATCAGCTAAAGGGGATTACTATGAAACCCGCATAAACAATGCAGTCAATGTTCAGAAAGAAACTTTCAAAATTTTAAAAGAACTAAGTAAGAAGGATGAAAGGGTAGATATAGCGATAGACTGTAACACCTTTCAAGGTTACTTCCTTGAGAAAGTGGCAACCATTCTGTTAGACATTAAGAAGGATACTTCTAATATGTCTACTATTTTGCAGGCCCCCCAAACTCCCCCGAATTTAACCATAACCAGTTTTCCTAGTATAGATTCTACAACTCTTAGACAGTTCGTCAATTCAACCAAGTCAGGCTCTCCCGCAGACCCTTGTCCCCCCGGAATTTTTCGGTTGGCGCTCCCCGCTCTGGAGGACCATATAATAGGCCTTTTAAACAACTCATTAGATACAGGCCTATTACCAGCCAGTTTCAAAGAGGCACGCGTCAAACCCTTGATAAAAAAAACAGGGGCTGATCCGGCCTGTTTGAAAAACTACAGGCCAATATCCCAGCTGCCTTTTCTGTCCAAGATCCTGGAACAGCATGTGTTAAAATCATTGTCATCTTTCCTGGAGTCACATCATCTACTCCAGGAGCGTCAAGCGGGGTTTCGTGCCCATCATAGCACCGAGCTAGTAATGCTCTCGGTGCTGGATGAGCTTAGATGCATGGCTGACAGTAAAAAACCAAGCGCCCTGATACTTTTAGATCTTTCAGCGGCGTTTGATACTGTCCGCCATGCCTTGCTCCTGGACAGGCTGACCGCGTTCGGGATAAAAGGCCTGGCTTTCCAATAGTTAAAATCCTTTTTGTCAGGGAGGACTCAGAGGATTCAATTAGCGGATTGTGTCTCTGAGGCGGGTGTTCTGGAGTGTGGAGTCCCGCAAGGGTCCGCACTCTCACCACTTTTGCTCAATCTCTACCTGCAGCCACTGATAGACTCCCTGGCAAACATGGGCTGTAAAATTTTTAACTATGCCGATGACACTCAGCTGTTGCTGAGAATCGATAATTCAATATCGGCTCAGTCCCTGGCCCAGAATATACTAAGGTTCACGGTGAGCAGGATGACGACAAATTTGCTAAAAATTAATTCCGATAAAACGGAGCTCCTGGTAGTTTCAACTGCCACCTCACCTTGGAATGACCTGTTTTGGCCCCAAGAGCTTGGACCTACCCCAAAACCATGCCCTAACGTAAAGAGCCTTGGTATTAAGATCGACCAGGAGCTCTCAATGACCAGCCAAGTATCCTCTGTCGTCGGAACTTGTACCAACCTGATTAGGCAGCTGCGCAAGCTAGTTCCCTTACTCTCCTTAAACATGCTCTGAACCATCGTCTCGGCAACAATAGTCTCTAGGATCGACTATGGGAACGCACTGTATCTAGGTCTGCCCAAAAATTTGATTAATCGCCTGCAGGTCGTTCTGAATGATGCAGCACGGTTAATTTTCAGACTACCCAGACAGACCCACGCTTCTCCACTACTGCACAGGCTACATTGGCTCCCTAAAAAGCAAAGAGTGGAATTTAAAAGCCTGTGCATTGCCCTTAAGGAAATCCATGGGCACGCACCTGCCTATATAAAAGAAAGGCTTGAGGTCTACAATCCCAAACGAGCATTGAGATCTTCCAACTCCCAACTGCTGTCATGTCTGCGCTTCAAAATGGCAACTAAAGGCGGGAGATCCTTCTCAATCCAAGCCCCACAAATGTGGAATAAACTACCGGAGCCCCTTCATAAAGAAACTAATCTCCTCCTTTTTAGGAAGTCTTTGAAAACACTTTTATTCAGAGACGCCTTCGGCTCTCTCTGAGTTAGCTTGCTATAATCTGAATTCCTGCTTCCCTACCAAATTTTTGTTGCTGTATCTGTCAGAAGCGCCTAGAGACCTGACGGTGATTTGGCGCTATACAAAACCCAGATAACAATAACAATAACAATTTAGTAATGTCAGCCAAATTCACAGAACAGGATTATTTACAAGGTTCATCAAATTATGAAGAAATGTATTGCTACAATCATTTTGGTCATCACTATTTGCATAAATCTGCTCAACCTAGAAATGTTTTTAATTATAATCAATGGGAACATTGTACAACACCGCCTAAAAGCAGCTCAAAAACGTTTTATGAGAAATTCCCACACTTCTCAGGGTTTAACACAAGTGATGCAAAAACGTTTTATTTTAAAATGTTAAATAAGACAGGAATGAAAACAATGCTGACAAATACTAAATTGATCTATTCTGAAACATTTTATGAAAAAATGATTACATTTGGTTTTGAATTCTTGAAAAACAAAATTGAAACAAAAACAATCTGGGGTACAAAAGAATGGCAGGTCCAAGGTTTAGAAGCATTGTTTAGAGCCTGCATCATCTCAGAACAATTAATATTCTTGAATGACACCATTCAACAGACAACCTGTCTTGGCCTAGCCAAAATTAAAGACTTAAACAAACCGTCTATTCCAAAGCCCATACCTGATAGTAATAGCCTTACTGATATGCAGATAGACGTATCCCATATTTTATACCAAAACAGAACACATCCTGATTGGAAGAAATGGTTGATCTGGGCCACAGACACAAATAACTGTCAATATAGATTCCTGAACAAAATGCAGGGGTTCAAAATGACCAGGCCAGACCCAAGATACTCCCAGAGACAACATCCAGGGATAGTTACAACATACAGTGTAGGGAAACTATGCCTCGAATGGCTACAAAAATCCACACTGGCAGAAATTAAGCAACACTTGACTTTACTTAAAGACGGTGCTGACTTGCGTGATTTCATTCTGGGACCACGCAAACAGCGTCAAAAACGTTTCATAGCGGCCGGTATATACGCTGCATACAACGAAGCTTGGAAAGTAATGCAAATTGAAACAGCAGAAAAAATACGAGAAATTGATCGTATTAATTTAGAAAAATCACTTTCTGTTGTGGACAATGGGTTAACGACAGTATCGTATCATCTGCTATTGATATAATAGAGCAGGACTTACTAATGTTACAATATGGTCAGTCCTAATTACGTTCTATTGTACAGCTTGCCTGGACGTTGCAAAATCTGCATTCAGGCTACGTACCATGGCGTTTAATCAACACAACGTCATTATTCTCTATCTTTAACCTTACTGATAAACAAATCAGTTTGGCATAAAAAGGAGCAGACTATACGATTCTGAGCATTGAAAAACTTGAGAGATTACCATTGACAATGTCAGAAAGACCGGTCATTGAATGGATAATACACGGAATAATTACAATCCCGATAACAACTTTCCAATTTAAATATTGCCAAGAGTATATACCAGCGGGCCAGTATGAAAGGTTGGGTAAAGGGTACATCAAGTCAACATGGAAATTACCTTATACACACACATGTTACAGTGAAAAGAAAAAGGATGTGTTTCTTAGTGGTAAAAATTGTAAAAAATCACTAAGCGGTACACTTCTGTGTCAAGGTATTAACTTGCATGGAGCCTGCGAAGGGTCTTCTAATAACCTTTCATATCACCTGCACGGCACTCCTGCAACACAGATAGAGCCATTCTTTAGACAGCTTTCTAACGGGAGCTATATTCTAATAAATTACCACAGCTGTTGTGGCATGGTGCCAGGGAAAGCCTATCTCGTAAGCGTTAGTTCCATGGTCACTTGCTGTATGCAAGTATTGTATCCAAACAGCGCTCCAGACATGGAGGCGGCAATATGGCCTTATTTGAATATCTCTTCTATTCGAATTGATACTTTAAGCAGAATGAAGTCTATTCTTTTACAGACAACTGTGCCTTTGAGCTCGTCTAAAGAAACGTATGATCAACAAGTCGCAAGGACAACAGCAGAGATACATTCCTCATTATCAACAAATTGCCCCGTGCATTTCGTAGAAATGTTAAGCCAAATCTTAAACATGTCAGATACCAGTGGCATCGCACATGTATTTAAGACAATTTTTTCGGGACTGTTAACACCCTTAGAAACAGTTCTGGGCATCTTTCCCAATTTTGTCCATTCTGTCTTTGGCGGCCTACCTCTACTTTTCGGACTCGTAGCAGGAATTTTATTTTTGATCCTTCTGCTCTGATATGGCAAGCCAAGCCGCAGACAAGACTCCAGCAACGATGGAAGAAACGATCCTAGCAATACGCTACCGGGACCGCATAACTAAAGTCCTTGTATTAGCCCGGCTAAGAGATCTGAATATGACCTGGTTTCTTTCATTCAGACCAATCTGGCAAGATTGCATCTTACCTGTACTTCGATGTATGCTATGTGGAGAAGAATGCGTGTTGGACGTCTGTCTTACACTACCATCAGCAGTACCAATGGATACAGATACCTTGCTAGGTCCTGTAACGGCTCATGCATCGTGTTGTCCCCAGCAGCTACCTATTCTGATGACGGCATTCGTTGAGACTTCACCACTACGAGAATGTGGCAGTGGAGTACGAGATGAGAGCAGCATCACACAGGTACAACCTTCTGTGAGCATTGCTGATCCTGACATCGATGATAGCAATCATTCTCACACATGCACTGTTTTGGCATTTTCAAACTTGGTCGAACTTTCACCTGATGTCGAAGACCAATTTTTTGCGAGTCTGTCTGAAATTATGTTCTCCACTGAACAGAAAGAATAACTTTTTAAGCAACAAGCACACAGCGTTCCCTGAACTCTGAATTCGGCCTTCAGCTTTGAAAAACAAAAGCTACTGAAAACAATTGGAACTATTTTTCCCCTTGAGAGCGAAATTATTTGTTTCACTTCCAAAATATTTACCTTTTTCTGGCACATGTACTCTGCTTAAAGTAAAACTATTCTTAGAGAACAGAGCTTCTATTTTTAGGAACTCTAGAGACAATATTTTACCTCAGGCTCTAGCACATGTACAGCATTTGTATGAATATGTGATGGAATGGTCTCTGAAATAACTCCCTCTTGACCTATCAATACATTTATCATTGGAGTAATCTCTCAAACACAGGGCATATACCAACAATGTCTACACAAAATGTGAATTGTTTTTCATTTTATTTCTTTTTCAGTAAAAAAGTCAATTTTTTCATTTTTATCATAATTTTCAAGTATAACAATTATAAAAATATATACATATTACAGAAAGGCTTCAGAAAAAGTTATTTTTCACCATATCGAAGCTATGCATATATGTCTATTTCGGTTCATGAAAACACAATTAAATATATACAACACAGGTAAAGAGCCACACACGCACAACACATACATACTACCTAAGCATCCATACCATCACCAAAGTCATGAGATTTTAAAAAGGAAAAGAGAAGGTCGATGCGTTTCGGTGGAAATAGCAGGAGTACGGACCACCTTCTTCAGGACCAAAACAGATACAGTGCGGTATAGGACCTCTGAACCTGGAATGTAAGTCTGGAACAATATACACAAAAGTTATTTTTTCATCCACTTATGCCCTGTAAAACTTAGTAAATACTTAATTACATTTGAAACAACAGAATGGACCAGGACCCACGCTTCAGATTCTCACAGCTTCTCACCACCCAGTGAACCTTATAACCCATTCAATAAAATGTGATACCCAGTTGCTAGAAGGAGAAAGAGTTCTATTCAATGCCCCAAACGGCGCTGAGGTCAAGTCATAAGATATAAAGATATGAAAACGTATTTGATAAATACCTCTGTCAAAGAGCGAACAAATATGTTGAGTTGTTTTTTTAGGGATGGCAACACTCTAACACGTAACCTGAATCAAGTAGGACATCGAAATTAATCATCCTTACTATGTATGGAATTGGCCTAAACATTTGCTCATGATGCAATACGAAATAATCATCCTTTATTACCTGGCGGTTAGGCGCAGTCAGATATGCATTCTTTTTAGTCAGAATAAGACAAGCAGCCAACAGCTGAAAGATATACCAAAGAAGAACTTGTTGTTGTACAACCTCACTCAGATTTAGTTGTGGTAAATAGTTATAGACCTACAAAACATACTTTTTACCTGTTTGATATGCGAAATAGCAAAACGAGGCGGGGGACGGCTATTTGTAGTCTATCGGTTTGGTGTTTTTCCTTTATTCAATGGTGTAGAGGGGACGCCACCTCTATAAAGAAATAATCAGAGGTACCTCACATAAGCATCTTAACAAAATTAGGTGTGAGATTTTTGTGTAAAGCACACATGTGCCAACTTACTTTTCTGTGTTATACACTTGCAGTTTGAATGTCCTGATCGTCATAAGAGTAAAAAAAGAAAAAAGAGGTGTATGATCATTGGGAAACAGTGAACCATCTCCCATACGACTACAGCATTGTATTCACAAAGAGTCATGGTTACACAAGTGCGGCAGATAACCGACGTCTAGATACAGTTATTCATAAAACCATATTACCCACGAATTGCCAAATTAGCAGAATGTAGGGGGGCCCACCGACACAACCTCCGAGTGCATGCTTGGGTGCAACTTCACCAATAAGCTCCTATCCCTAACCAGTGGCATTTGGATTAGCAAGCACGCCGAGAGATCTCATAAAATACACTTTTTACAGTGAAGCATATACGCTTATCCGGATATTCGAACGGTCGCACCTATATGCAAGTTCCATTACCCTCACCCTTTTTATAGCGATGTAGCCGCGATTTACTATAGTTGGTTTACAGCGCCTATCTGAGTAAGGCAAGAGCCATAGTGACTGCATTAAACCATTTCTCAATTGCTCCTTTAATTAAATAAGTATGCCCGCCCCGCGGATATTAACGATTGGATTACAGCGCTGTCTAAGCAAGTTTAGAAACCACAGCGCTACACTCTCATGCAGTTTCTACTTTAGTTAGGTGTGTCTACACCCTGTAAGGGACATGATAACATATATTAACCTTGAGAGGGATTTGTTTGCGGACAATAACCCAGCAAGCACTTACGTTTTAAGAGTGCAAAATTTCTAATCCCCTTCACGAGCCGCCACCGCCGCCGCCATCGTCCTCAATTTCTTCGATGTTGCGGAATTACGAACGAGCTGATTCACTGTTTCCCAATGATCATACGCCTCTTTTTTCTTAGGCGCTGGAATACTCTTATGACGATCAGGACATTCAAACTGCAAGTGTATAACACAGAAAAGTAAGTTGGCACAGGTGTGCTTTACACAAAGGTCTCACACCTAATTTTGTTAAGATGCTTATGTGAGGTACCTCTGATTATTTCTTTATAGAGGTGGCGTCCCCTCTACACCATTGAATAAAGGAAAAACACCAAACCGATAGACTACAAATAGCCGTCCCCCGCCTCGTTTTGCTATTTTGCATATCAAACAGGTAAAAAGTATGTTTTGTAGGTCTATAACTATTTACCACAACTAAATCTGAGTGAGGTTGTACAACAACAAGTTCTTCTTTGGTATATCTTTCAGCTGTTGGCTGCTTGTCTTATTCTGACTAAAAAGTATGCATATCTGACTGCGCCTAACAGCCAGGTAATAAAGGATGATTATTTCGTATTGCATCATGAGCAAATGTTTAGGCCAATTCCATACATAGTAAGGATGAGTAATTTCTATGTCCTTCTTGATTCAGATTACGTGTTAGAGTGTTGCCATCCCTAAAAAAACAACTCAACATATTTGTTCGCTCTTTGACAGAGGTATTTATCAAATACATTTTCATATCTTTATATCTTATGACTTGACCTCAGCGCCGTTTGGGGCATTGAATAGAACTCTTTCTCCTTCTAGCAACTGGGTATCACATTTTATTGAATGGGTTATAAGGTTCACTGGGTGGTGAGAAGCTGTGAGAATCTGAAGCGTGGGTCCTGGTCCATTCTGTTGTTTCAAATGTAATTAAGTATTTACTAAGTTTTACAGGGCATAAATGGATGAAAAAATAACTTTTGTGTATATTGTTCCAGACTTACATTCCAGGTTCAGAGGTCCTTTACCGCACTGTATCTGTTTTGGTCCTGAAGAAGGTGGTCCGTACTCCTGCTATTTCCACCGAAACGCATCGACCTTCTCTTTTCCTTTTTAAAATCTCATGACTTTGGTCATGTAGTGGATACCAGATTCAATGCTATAGGACACAATTGTTGTTGTTTTTGTGATGGTATGGATGCTTAGGTAGTATGTATGTGTTGTGCGTGTGTGGCTCTTTACCTGTGTTGTATATATTTAATTGTGTTTTCATGAACCGAAATAGACATATATGCATAGCTTCGATATGGTGAAAAATAACTTTTTCTGAAGCCTTTCTGTAATATGTATATATTTTTATAATTGTTATACTTGAAAATTATGATAAAAATGAAAAAATTGACTTTTTTACTGAAAAAGAAATAAAATGAAAAACAATTCACATTTTGTGTAGACATTGTTGGTATATGCCCTGTGTTTGAGAGATTACTCCAATGATAAATGTATTTATAGGTCAAGAGGGAGTTATTTCAGTTGCTTGTTGTTCTTTTGCCCTCTACTCCCTGACCTGAAAGTAAATCCTAGAGGGGGTCCCCCTTCTTTCACTATATGGAATGGTCTCGACCTTCTTTTCTGTATTCAGAGCCATTTCATGTGTAATTTTCGCAAATCGTTCAGCTGATATATATTTACATTTTAACTGAATGATACCACTGCTTGAAAAGCGTACAGTACCAATACTCATTTTCGTGTATTTACCATATACCATTTCAAATGCAAAGTATGTATTTTGGGGTGGGTTGGAAAACACATGCACCATTATATGTTTACTATTGCTTAGTTTTAGTAATGAGGGACATTAGATCGTGGAGTGGGTGTTGTATTTCTATCTAGGACCCTAATTCAATATTCCTAATTTATGCCCTTGTATGGCTATAATAAATAATATCCTTATAAAGGCATAGGAATCATATCCATATTTAGTTGTAGCCCATGCAGTCAAATTAAGCAAGGCTACTTCCCCAGACTCCTAGAAAGTACAACGCGTTCTTTAAACAAAGCAAACTTCCAGCAACCTGGGAAACCCCCATGCTTCTGTTTTGATTTGTCCTAGAACTCCTGTGAGCACTGAAAGAACGGCCAGTTCTTAGTGACATCTTTATTGACGTCTTATGTCCAACCTTACGTCAAACCCGGCACCTTTCAGGTATAAATATACCAACGTTGCCTTAAGCAAACACACGGTGGTTTGGAGCAGAGCGGCTATCTACTTGCTCGAGAGCCCAGCTGATGCGAGAGCCAATGGACGCCGCCCCTCCCCTTTGACGCACTGAGAGAGACGCTGTCTTTTTCTCCAGCCGAGAAAATCCAGCTCCGGTGTTTTCAGCCGCCCTTGCGGGTTGCTGGGATATCGAGTCCTGAGAAAGAGATACCAGACCTCCTGCTTTCTATTACCCAGGTACGGAGCTGACTAAACCCTTAAAGAGAATTCTTGACTCAGATTCTTGGCAAAACCAACTTAACTTATAAACTGCTACTTATTTACTCCTTCCCACGTATTAGGCTTAGGTCAGGTACACTGGGGTAGGCGTATTTACATGTACATGTTTTATCTATTTTAAAGTATCATATGGCTAAGAAACCATATCACTGCTTTTACAGTATTATTTTATAATACTCCTTTTACTGTACGCACTTTACTTTATGTTAAGTATTGCAATTGTGGCGATTCATTTCTCTTGCATGAGAAAGAAGACTGCTCAATAAATAACACCTTTTATTGAAAACGCCCGTCTCTCTATTTCTCTGCACTCTGGTGAAACTAAGTACGCACGATTGACTGAGTGAAATAATTGTCTATTGTTTTCACACGACTCTAGAGATACACTCTTATTCTGAGGGAGCAAAGTTGTCATGTTTTATGGTTGTCAGAAGCTAATCCCTTCTTGTCTATCCAGGGAAGTTAAACTCCTCCTTGTTTATTCGAGAAAGTTTCTAGTGACCTCTGAGCTAGCTGGCAAAACTAATTAAGTCTAATATAGTCAGTAGAGACCTAGTCGACCTCAGTCCTACGTCTACACTGCTGTTTATATTATTCCAATGCGCAGAGCCTATTGGGAATATAGGAACTACACTACAAGATCTTTCAGTCATCTAGCACCTTGTAGATCATTGACATTCCAGGATTCAGTAACAGAGTTTCATTCAGGTAAATCTAAGTCCTTTACTCAGGGGTTCCTAATTCATACCAAAGGAAGGGGTGGGACAAATTTAGGGGGACCCACCTATGGGAGGGTTTGGAAAGAGGGGTGGATACACCCATTTCCTTTGTCCAGTTTCATGCCAGAGCAGGGGCTGGTAGCCCCTGCAACCTGTTTGAACTGGGCTATGCATACGGACACCAAATGTGCCCCAGTGCAGACTTCAAAGCATTGTTGGAGTGGCATAATACATGCTTCAGCCCATGGTAGGCCTCTGGGGTACCTATGCCCTTGGTACCTAGTGTACCATATACTAGGGACTCATAAGGGTACTCCAGTAACTAAAAACTGGAGTGTACCTAAAGTACATGGAATCATTTGAGAGGAAGCAGCTAGGCTGGGGTCCTGGATTGCAGGGCCCAAGCCAGACTAAAGTCGAAAAACCGTGAAACAGCAACAAAAAGTGGGGACAACTATAAGAAGCAGATCCTACTCTCTTACAATTGATTCTAAGAGTGCATGAGTAGTGAGAGTGAGATGACTGCACTGCATGAGTAATGTACAGGTAATTGTAGGTCTACATATGTTAGTGCCTGTGTTATTTATAGGAGTAAATTGGGTACTGACTGGATGATTACACTACTGCAAGGAGAGTGCATGGTGATTTTATAGGTGCGTGGGTTTTGGCAGAGTGATTGGATAAAGACATGGGAGTGGCTTGGTAACTACAGGAGTACATTAGTAGTAACAGAGAGATTAGTAAACTATTTAGGTAGCAGTCAAAGGAATGTAGAAGTGCAGGAATAAGTGCCTGGGTAATTGCATGAGTACATGGCTACTGACTAGATGATTGGAGTTGTGCAATGTGAGTGCATGGTGAATTTATAAGTGCTTGGGTTTTGGAAGAGTGATTGCATAAGGACATGACACCTTGTGGGTAATTATGTGCATACGTAGTAACAGGGAGATTAGTAAACTGTTTAGGCTGCAGTCAAAGGAATGTAGAAGTGCATGAATAAGTGCCTGGATAATTGCATGAGTACATGTGTAGTGATTGGATAATAAGAGTACTGCAATGTGAGTGCATGAAGACTTTATAAGTGTTTGGGTATTGGTGCAGTGATTAGATAAGGATATGCTACTGGCTCGATAATTGGAGGAGTGCATGAGGAGCGACAGTGTGATTGCTGGACTGCATGGGTACAACCTGGTAATTGGAGGAGTGAATCAGTACTGTGAAGGTGGTTTGTGAACTGCATGTGTTAGTGGCAGGTTCATTGCATGAGTATAGGCATACTGACTGGATAGTTGGAGTGTTACAAGGAGAGTGCATGGTGAATTTATAAGTGATTGTGTTTTTGCAGAGTGGTTGGATAAGGACATGGGACTGGCAGGGTGATTGGAAGAGTGCATACGTAGTAACAGGGGGATTACTAAACTGTATAGATAGCACTCAAAGAACTGCAGCAGTGCATGTGTTTGTGACTGGGTCATTCCATGACTACATGGCTAGTGACTGGATGATTACAGTACTGCAAGGAGAGTGAATTAGTGAATTTATAATTTCTTGGGTATTGACAGAGAGATTGGATTAGTACATAGTACTGGCTGGCTGAATGGAGGAGTTGGCAGGCTGATTGGAGGAGTGCACAGAGAGTAACAGGGTGAATGGACTGCATGGATAGTGCACATTTTAAAATAGCACTGCAAGTCTTAATGCCTTAGTCATTGTATAAGTGCATGGATAGTGAGAGGATACTTAGAGTGCTGCAAGTTTACAGCATGGTAAATTTATAAGTGCTTGAGTTTTGGCGCAGTGATTAGATAATGACATGGTACTGGCTGGATGATGGGAGGAGCCAACTGACAGTGTGATTCCTGGACGTCATGGATACTACCTGGGTAATTGCAGGAGTGAATCAGTACTGTGTACGTGGTTAGGGGACTGCATGGATAGTCCACATTTCATTGTAGCACTGCATGTCTTAATGCCTCAGTCATTATACAAGTACATGGATAGTAACTGGATACTTAAAGTGCTGCAAGTTGACAGCAAGGTGAATTTATAAGTGCTTGGGTTGTGGCGCAGTGATAAGATAAGGACATGGTACTGGCTGGATGATTGGAGGAGTTCACAGAGAGTGACATTGTGATTCCTGGACTTTATGGGTACTACCTGGTAATTGGAGGAGTGAAGCATTACTGTGTAAGTAGCTAGGGAACTGCATGGATACTGCACATTTCATTGTAGTACTGCATGTCTCAATGCCTCAGTTATTATACAAGTACATGGATAGTGACTGGATACTTAGGGCATCATTAGGATGGCGCCCATCCTAATGGTACAAGGGACCGCCCGCCATAAGGGTGCATCCTGTATTTTTAACATTGCGGCGGGCGGTGCTGAAAGCACCGCTAGCCGCAATGCTAAAAATACATGTTGTGCTTTTCAAAGCACAACGTGACAGGCACCGCACGGTGCCTGCCATGTTGTTCTTTGAAAGGCAGGAGGTACCATATGTATCCCCCATGTGCACCCCCCACGCCCCCTGAGTCCATGGGGGCCCGCAACGGGCCCCCCAAGCAGACTACGCATGCCTTTCCGTGGCGGCAATGCCGCCACGGAAAGGCATTCACAATGGCACAATCTAATATGGCTGGCAGTGTCTGAAAGACATCGCTACCATATTGAACCCTTTTCCGCCCGGTCGACATATCGACCGGGCGGAAAAGCGGCGGATGGTCAACACATTGGGCAAATCCGGAGCAGAATAAAATGCAACACGGAAAACGCCCCCTTGGTGGAACATTTTGTGAAAAAGGCACACAATGAAAGAGACTTGACTTGGACAATTATTACACAATTATTACACAGATCAAACCACCACCACGTGGTGCGGATGTGTCACAACTACTTAACAAGGAGGAGCTCTATTGGATACTAAGGACCAACAGTATCCGTATGGGCCTTAACCGCCTTGAGGATTGGACAACCCTAATCGAACTGAAGGTGCAAACATCCCCACGATATGCCTGGTTAAAAATCACTGTGTGAAAGAAAAATTACTGTGCCAAAGAAATGTTCTGTGTCTGTCCTTGGATAGAAACTATTTTCTCAAATGTGATCATCTGTTTCCCCTCTTGATATTTTGAATGTACATTGTTTTTAAGTCTTGATTTTCACTTATATCACCACCACTACCACTTCACCACCTTTCATTCTCCACTCCAAGATGGCCACCACGTCCTAGTTAACCTTTGAACCGCTTAGCTAAGCGTTAGTCCCTCCTTTATTGCTAATTTCATGACTGCCATTCCAATATGGCCACCACACAGTCAGCGCTAGTCCCTTCTTTATTTTTCCAGGCCACATGTCTTTTTAGCCAGCTCCCATAGAACAGCCCAACAGCGATCCCCGCCAGAGATGCCGCGTCCTGCGATTCTGCAACTGGCACAACTGTAAGTACACCCACCCTAACCCGCTTAACCTTACCCCAGCCCCCCTGTCACACATTTTTGACTGAGCCCATGCTTCCTTTCCCCAGCGAGCCGTGATCTGGACGATCTTATTGACTCAAAAGCGGGATAATCTGAAATACACGCTATCGGTAACTATTCTCTGCTCATTTTTCTAACGCTCAATTTACCATGACTGCACAATACTTTTCCAGGCCACCTTCTCCATAGGTCCAAATCGATCCACTTCTCTCGACCTGTACTACCTCCCCGCCTAAGGATCTGTCTTGATAATACCCTTCTCCTCTATTATCACCGCGCCGTTTACACAAAATTGCTCACTGTAGAGATAATTGTCCACGCCTTAAGGACTAGCTTTGATATTAACTTTCTCCCCGAACGCCACCGCGCCATTCACACAATACTGCTCACTGTATAGACAATTGTATACCTGGTTAGGATCTGCTGTGATAATACCTTCATATGTCACCATGCCGGTTACATAAAACTGCTCCCTGTATAAACAACCCTGTATCCAACACTGTTTAGTCATCGTTAATGCACCAGTCTCTCTGGACACTCTCACTTCTATTCTGGATACTGTCTCGCACTGCGCCATATGCAACGTTTTGTTTTTTTAATTGCCCCTTCTCTGAACTGGTTCCCATTTGGAACTCGGGCTTTTTAATTCCAACACCATTTTGCACTGCCCCATCACTTTTCTTCATTTTTCGCCGTCTGCGCCGAACTCACTGCACCGATGTTTAAGTGCCCAGTTTGACATCGTTGCTCCAGCACTAAGCATCCCAGCAAAGAACGGTCCTTGATGTGCGAATAGTAAAATGCACCACCGTGTGTTTTTTGTTTTAAACATGCCTGGCAACGTAATTACATTGTGGTTTTTTTTCCCTTCTCTCCCTCATTTTTTTTCCACTAATGTCATTTGTATGTAGCATGAAAGGCAACTGTTTATAATTCCAAGACAAACATGATTTATATATTTGTCCTGAAGATGATGCCATTTATCTTGTTTTTCGGCATCGACACAATAGGATCATATGTACTGAATATGCTTGTGAATACTATGTACAATGGTCACTCAAACTACAATCAAGTATGTTCACTGATTATAAGTATACAGACCGATTTGCTCGTTCTTGCCTATACTTGTTGTTTTGTCTTGTTCACCGTGGGTCACGGGCTGTGCCCCCATGACATTACTTTCTGATTGTGTGCATCGCCAAATAAATTCCTGTCCGGCTGGACAAAGGACATAAATACTATTCCAGTTTGTGTCTATCTTACCCTGATCACCCAAACTACTAGGGTCCACTGTTTTTTGTAATAAGGAATGTTAAATATGGCACATTTCTGCTCTTTACCTTTTTACATAGCTCAGTGCAAAGTGGCTCAGCCTCATACATTATCCTCGTTTTGTCTCATACATTATCCTCAAGGCCCAAAACTCCAACATTTAGTTTATAGAACTAGACTATGTAGTGTATGTGATGTTACTAAGTAGTTTAGCTTTCTCTAGTTCAGCTTTGCTGACAATGGCAAGTAGTACCATGAAGTTGGATAAAGGCCTGAGCCTGCAATATTTCAACTGAACTTCTGTACTCGTATTGTCTACTTCTATGACAGTTTGCAAGGAACACCAAAACAAATTTTCCTATTGTCTGATTGATGTTTAAGGCAGTCACGGAATCTTGTAAATCTGACTGTGGATTTTTCAGAAATCCTGTAAAATATCAAACTAAATTTGCTATTTGGTCTGTTTTTTGAGTGTTAGGAAAATTCCAGGAATTGCCAAGGACCTCAAAAAACAACTAAGGGGCATATTTACAAGCCCATTGCTCCGCTGGTTCATCACTTTTTTTGACGCACCGGCGGCGCCCTGTGGTGCACCATATTTACAAGTCCACGCAAAGCCACCTAGCATGACTTTTCATGGCCTTGTAAATACGGCACTATTCACGCAGGACTTTGTATGAAAGGGGCGTTCCATGGGTGTTGCTGTGGGTGTCCCACGCAACACCCATGAATTCTGCTGTATTCCCCGATTTTCAATATTTTGTAAACCTGGGAATGCAAAAAGAGGGAAAAATTACCTGCCCACTAAATAAAAAAGAGGCCTCTAAAGGTCCAACTATATTCACAAAGGCCTCATACCTGATGCAACCTGGGAATGCATCAGAATCATATGTCTCCCCAAGGGAGGTGTAAGGATGAGCAATGAAGATAAATACTTATATGTGTCCTCATTTTTTCCTCTTTCAAATGGATGCAGCATTCTGTGATCCCTGCGCTTTGAAAATGGTGCAGCGCTGTGCAGCCAAATGACTTGCGGTGCCGCGCTGCATCACTTTCTTGTAAAAATGCCCCAAATTCAACTATGGTATAGACAATTGCATGCAATCCAAAAAGCTTTATTTTCTATGTCATTAACTTGCTATTTCTAACTAAGGAAGCCTATTTCAAACAAAGCCCAGCCTAAATTGTGTTGGTGTCTATTTTACATGTCCTATCCTTGTTTATCTCAAGAGAGGGATTTTCACTGCTTTGAAACTAATAAAAGAAAATTCACTAAGAAAAGGCAGAAACATAAGTTGCTATGCCCTATTACAGAGACTACAATGCAATCCAAACTGGAGCAAACAGTGGCACCGATCAACTGTAGGGCTATAGGGACTGTAGTGCCAATCTTATGACAATTCATGGAAGGTGGGCATAAATGGATGGGAACTACACATAACCCCTAGGATTCCACACACAGCCAGGTGAACTAAAGTGATGCAAATTATAGTGGATGGACTAGCGTGGACAAATGGCGGGGCATATTTATTTAAAAAATCACGCAGCACAGAGCAGCAAGTCACCTCGCTACAAGGTGTGGTAGGAAAAGGGCAAGGAAGGAGCTGTATTTACCAATATATGGTGCATGCCTGTCTTTTGCCTGTGCTGGCACACAATGTGCTGCCTAGCGCCAACAGCAGAATTGATTTTTTGCTAGAAGGGACACCTTCCTGCACAAAAACAACCCTCTGAGGCATTTTCCGTTTTCAGAAAGCAGCACACATGGAAAGAGGAAAAATTAGGAGAAATAAACATATTTCTCCTCATTACGCTTCACCTGGGGGGAGTAGGTTTTTTGCATATTCCCAGGTCTACCACTTCTGGTAAATCTGGGTATGCATCAAATTCCATGGATGTTGAGTGGGTACACCCATGCAACGCCCATGGAAATGCCTCACAGGTGCAGAGTAATGCAACGCAGAGATTTGCCAGGTGACCCTGTGTGGCTTGATAAATCATAGGGGTATATTATCAAGAAACGGCATTAACATTATCGCCGCTTTAGCGGCAGAAGACTGCCCCTAAAGCGGTGATAATGGGCTTGATAATACGCCCTTGTGAATTCCCATGGCAGTCCATGTTCTGGTGTGAACATATGCTTCTATGGGAATTATCTATGGGTTATTATCAAGCCCATTATCGCCACGCTAATGCAGCGATTATGTTAACGCCGTGCATGATAATATGCCCCATACTTAGAAGCTGCATCACCTTTGCACCCCATTGCATTGCACAAGGGCAAACTGCTTGTTAAAAATGCCCCTTTATGGCGAACACAGCCAATTGCACATAGGCATTTGTACTGAAGGGTGAGACCGAAGGACAGATATCAAGCAAGGCTCTCCTTGCTCATGTAATTGATGAGACATAATGCTAAATCAACTTCGATGTCGCAGTAAGGCAGCTATTCTACGGAGGGCTGCAACAATGATGTCCTGTTTATTTCCACACAAATGTGCATTATGTTGGGCCAGTTGTGGTACATTTTGGCAAGGAAATCTTTCGAAAAACACTTTACCCTGGAATAACGGGTCTGGCAACTACTATACCAAAACTGGGCTGCTTGTCTCTGCACATACTGCTTGTGATTTTTAACTACTTCCCTCTGTGATCAGTAGTTCCAATTTAATTCGGCATGGTTATAGTTTATTACTTTGAGCAAATTACCTATTTCAGGAAAATAGAGGTTAGTTAGCCCTTGATCAGATCATGTTCCCGTAGCCAAACATGTTTACTTGACAGGTCATTTCTTAGCAGCACTGGTAATGTTGTCATTGTTCAAACATTGGGGACGAAAACCTGTCTCACACTGCCCCCAGGTGGTTATTTCGTGTGGTATCCATTTTCTTCTGTGATAGCAATTTTTCATCAGGTCTTGCTTGATTATATTGAATGAGTGACAGTACATTCTCAATCCGGACAGAAAACCCTGAGCCATTTAGAGTCTTATTTAGTGTGAATTGTGGGTGAAACAAAAGCCATCAATGTAAAATTAGTGGTTTGGGCAACTGGATTTGACAGATGGGAGGGAAGACTTTGGGGTAGATTTACAAGCCCCTTGTGACACATTTATGCCTCCGTTGCGTCACTTCTTTGACGCAGCGGTATTGTAAACCATGCGCCATGTTGCGCCGTATTTACAACATGGCGCATCTAGGGAGATGCGTCACTTTGTAAAGCCCTGCGCCACATGAAACCTGCGTCAGGTTTCATATGGGCATTCCGGCACAGGGTGGGCGGTCCCACGCAGGTACGCCTCGTAAAAGTGACACACTGAAATCTACAAGATTTCACTGAGTCACTTTTATGGCCATGCTGCGTCAAATTCTGTGCCTGCTTGAAGCAGGCGTAAGAAGTGACGCAGCATGTTAGGCATAGGAAGCCCCTGAACCTTGCTGGAGCAGCGTCGCGCTTGCGACGGGACTCCAGCAATGCGCCACCTTTACCGCGGGGGATGCAACACGCATCTGACCATCCGTGCGCCACAGCGCGCCACATTGTAAATGTGGCGCATCAGTGGTGGAGCACGGGATGATTTGCGTGTTGCATCTGTTCTGACGCATCCTTGCTGATTTGCAGAGATGCGCCAGGACTCGTAAATCTGCCCCTTTCTTTTTATGAATATCGAGTGCATATTTTGTCTGATATTCTCAAAGCACTGTGAAGGTATCTTTGAAAAAAGGTGTGCTTTGTTAAATACTTTGCTAAAATAATTAGGACCATATATATGGCCACTGTGTGACATGGAAAGGACAGGAATGCACCATATTTAAGGCAATAAATATGGTGTATTGCTGCCTTCTCCACTGCAGTGGTGACATTTTAGCTGCCTAGCACCAATACAGGCACCGCTACACCATGGTGCAAGGGTGCCCGTGTTATAAGGAGTTTTTGTTTTTGCAGGAAGAGACATCTTCCTGCACAAAAATAATCCCCTGAGGCTTTTTCCTCTTTCTATGTGTGCTGCCGAAACATATTTCTCTTTGTTATGCATCACCTAGGGAGTAGTAGGTTTTTGGCACATTACCAGGTCTGCAAATTAAATTAGAGAAGCACTCCGATTTTTCAAATATCACCTTGAAAATTTAAACTCAAATTTAACTTTCTCAATTCTAGGCGTGCTACAGTGATGGCACGCCTGCCCTTCACCGTGCCTTTCTCTGAAACTCCAGCAACAGTGCACAGTGTTCGAGTGTGATTTCACTTGAAGTAGGACATTCCCAGGTCTGCCACTTCTGGTAAATCTTGAAATGCTTCAAAATCCCATGCAATAACCGTGGAGGTGCCTCTCTGGTGCAGAAGAATGCAGCGCAGTGACTTGTGCTGCCTTGCATTACTTGACATTCTTGTAGCCACTCAGGGCCATGCAAGGTGGCCTTGTGTGGCTTCATCAATCTAATTTTCAATTTGCGTCGCACTTGCACCACATTGCGTGGTACAAGAGCTATGCAAAGGGGGTTGAAAACATGCCCCTTAGGTTCAGATTTACAATACTGTCACAAAACGTAGAGTAGAAGCCAGGAATGCTGCGCTGCGTTGCCTTACAGGGAGAGAGCAGGAGAGCGCCATATCTCCAGAGATACGTCACTCTTCTCCCTCTTCCTGGCTGTGGCGCAGAACTTTGCTGCCAAGTGCCACACGTACACCTTTGCAGTGTAGTGCAAGAGTGTGTGCTAGAGTCTATCATAGGTTTTGTATTGGAAAGGTTCCCTTTTACTACAAAATACTATGCTTACATTTAATTTAAAATGTTCCCTACTTTCTTTGTGTGCTTTACAGTGCAGTACACATGCAAAGTTGGAAAAGAAAGGAGAAATGAAAACATTTGTCCTTTTAATGCCTCTTTTCAAATGGCACAAAGCTCTAACTACTATTGTTAGTAATAAAAAAAAATGTGCTGTCACTTTTGTGATGCAAACATAGTGCAAAACGCTTGTAAATCTACCCCTAAGTGTTTTTGCTAAATTAGCTGCGTTTCAGTATGGAGACAAGGGTCCTGGACTGAAATAAACCAGCAGTTAAGCGCGCAACGTTCTTCCATCCTGTTTGACCTACTGGACAGGCTCTAATCTCTTAGAGGTCAACTCAGTCCATCACTATTTTGAGGTCAATAAAATGACTACCAAATTATTACAAATCACTAGAAAAAATGTATCAAATATTCAGTAAGTAGTTGCATGCGAAATGACTGAACCATGTCTGATGCGGGTTCAGATGACCCAGAACGTCACACTTCGCTGTAAAAGATGTTTTGCAAGCTTCTCCCCACCCCCTGACCATTGCAGCTTCTATTTCAATCTCAGTAACAGTACAAAGCAGTTGTGTTACCAGCGGAAAGTCTCTTGGGAGCCCAAGTGACATGTCACCATGCCAGTATCACTTTTCAGTATTTCGGAATTCCTCCACTCCCTTTCACATGCCTTATCCCTACCTTGTCTCTAGGGCCTTATTGTCCACACTCTCACTCTGGCATTTCCATGACAAGGGGCAGGCTAAAGGTTTGCTTTAGAGCTGGAAGGCCTGTCCTGACCCAACTTTCTCCCCTGACCCCTTTCAATTTGCAGCCTTCTGCAGTGTAGGACAGTGTAGGACATCAGAAGCAGCAATGGCTTTATCAATGGAGTCTCTGACATTTCTTGGTTGAAGGACTACATACTGGTAATGATGGATGTCAAGTTGCTATATAACAGCATAGGACATGAACATGGATTGAAAGCAATTGTGTTCTTAATATGAAGTCAACTAGCATTTTGCTTCATAATCCAATGGTAATACAGCCGACAAAATTCACTCTAAATAATACCTACTTCCTATTTCGAGACATCTTGTACAGACAGAAAAGGGGAAGAACTGTGGCATCTAAATTTGCTCCTTCTTGGGCCAACTTTTTTATGGGGACAATTCGTGACATTTTAGAATTACGAGAATTGTTTTATATCTTTGTGTCATTTCTTTGATGACATCTGTATGATATGGAAATGCAGTCATGCGGACTTATAAGAATTTCTCAAACTAACTTATTCTAATAATTAGAACATAGATTTAATCCTTGAAGCATTGAGTTCAGCAGAAACAGGAATTGTATATTTCAGGAGGCACAATACAGAGCAAACGATTCAGGGGTCTAATTGCATCCACCAGCGTGTTCGATGCACAATCAGGAAATGCAAACACAATAAAACAATGGGCATATTATCAAGGGTGGCGATAGGGAATTTTCGCCGCTTTAGCGGACGTTTTCGTCCGCTAAGTGGCGATAATTCTATCGCCCTATTAGCAAGCTGTCGCTAACTGCAGTTAGCGACAGCTTTTAGGTGATAGCGAGCGGTTTGGGGCCCGCTTTGCATGTTAGCGATATTTATCGCTAATGACAGGCAAAGTGGGCGTACCCAAAATGTTAGCGACTGAAAACAGTCGCTAACATCGCTATCTCTAAATACTAACACCTGCCCAGACCAGTTCTTAGCCATGTTAATCAATGGGAGGTGGATAACATGGCTAAGAGCATTTTGTCCCTAATGCGTGAATATCGCTGTATTCTCAGCGATATTCACACATTTCGCCTCTATCGCCGGAAAATGTATCGCTTTGGAGATGAACTTTGCTAATAGCACGTTATCTCAGCGATATATTCTGGCGATGCTCAGCAAGAAAAAAATCGTCGCTAGGCCTATTTAGCGATAAATATCGCTACTTCTTGGTATTATGCCCCAATATTTCATACTTTGAATTTTCACATCCAATAGAGGGTGGATGTCAGGAGTATGTGATGGAACAAGGAGCAAGGACAACTCATGGATCAAAAAGGGAGGGTTTACTGTGCTGTAGAACTAGAGCATCAAAGAATACTGGAAGAACCAACTCAATAATCAGACTTGTAACAAAATCTTTCACAACTGGCAAACAATGACAGTTTATAACAGTGAGAGAGAAAACAGTACCAACTATGTGGATGTATGAGGTACCTACCCCAAGACCTCTCAAACAAACATGTTTGGAACATCTTAGTGCATTAAACAATGGCAACAAGAAGTTTCTCATATAGGAAAAGAACACACACACTCAGATATACAAACATAACATTTTCTGCCATCATTCACATCAAATACCACAGAAGAGGAGCTATCTGAGAATTAAAGCTGAGAAGAAAGCATCATTTTTAATATCTAGACTGAGTACTAAAAGTACCATCGCATAGGTATGGTCTCGTGTGCCTAAGCCACTAGCACATTTCAAGAAGCGGAGCCAGAAAATGTCTCAATCAATTAATTCCTTCATTCGATTGATAATATAGCCATGAAACAATATGCCCAGTAAATAAATTGAAGTGCATCATAAATACAAATATGATGCATGTAAAAACATGAGATATCATAACAAAACTCTAAGAAATTCATTCTGTAATATATGTAACACACAGTTAAAAATATTTCCTAATACTAATGGCACTTTGTATAAAAATTATAATGCCCATGGTGATAACTAGGGATTGTAGGATCTGCAGATAAAACAATGTTGGATGACACTCTCTCACTATAGTCCTCAAATATATTTTCCTAGAGTTCGAATAAAACTTAAAAAGAGGATAAAATTCAGGGGTCCTCATTTACGAAGCCCTAGCACCACTTTTGCGATGCGGGAGGATCACTTTTTTGATGCTCCGGTGACGTGATGTACGCAACATATTTACAAGGTCATGCAAAGCCAATTTACATGGCTTTTCATGGCCTTGTAAATATGTGCTGCTTTCATGCAGAACACTGCGTAAAAGGGGCATTCCATGGGTGTTGCTATGGGTGTTTCAAGCAACACCCATGGAATCTGAAGCATTCCCAGATTTACGGGGAATCATAAACAATATATTTATTTCTCCTTGTTTTTTCCTCTTTATATGTGTGTTGCATTCTGCAGCAAGCATGGAAAGAAAAAAATGCCACCAATAAATGTTTGTGCATGATGGCGTCCCTTCCTGCACAAAAACAATCATCCCGGCAATGCAGGCACCCTTGCAACATGACGCAAGTTTTGCCTGTGCTGTCCCACAGCTGCTGTTTGTGCACCAGCACAGGGGAGAAGGAAAGGAATGTGCTGTATCTTGTAGTTGCGGTGCATTCCTTCCTTTTTTTTACGTATGGCAGCACAGCAGGAAGGCCTGCTGCACTGCAGTGCATCAACAGATTGTAAATGAGGCCCAGGGTACTTTGATTTGACATAATATTGCAAAGTCAATGGATACAACCATAATTTTGATACCCACTGAGAGGGAAAGATACCAAATGGTGAATAAAACTGAACCTAAAGCAGTCAGATCAAACCTTGCTTATGGACTTATTACATGCAAAATGTAAGTTGTAATCACAGATGTAAGTGAAATGAATGCATGTGACATCACTGTGGGCTTACAATACTCAATCGGTGTTCTAGCGCTCTCAAAGTATTCCACAAAAGTTTGTTTGAGCAAATCTCTTGAGAAATAGGTATATATTCTGGTCACCAAAGAACTCCCCAGCCTCCAAATTGTGAAATGTATATTTAGGATGCTTATTTTTTTTAATAAATGTTTTATTGGCATTTTATATAAGTCATCATTCCGGATACGCATAAGAATAGAAAAAGGACATAATATCAAAAAGAGTCCAAGTCATGCCATGCGATACTATCAACAGTACTTCACTGGCACTCCCAGTGATCATTCTTACTTTTAGTATAACTATGCTGATGTATTAATCACCCAGCGCCCAGCCCAATAACCATTGCTCTAAACACAGCATCTTAATGGGTATTTACATCATCGAGTAATGGTTACTTTCACCAGTGATTGTTCTACTAATACAATTATTTTATATCTGTCATGTGGGAAGCTGTCCAAAGGTGGTCCATCGTATGGGCATACTGGTGGAATACGTAGTCACTTCATTGTATAATCAAATATCAAGCCATGGAAATGAAAAAACGAAATTAGAAGAAAAAAAGAAGGGAAACAACCCCAAAAGAAAAGCAAAAACAAAAGGAAAAACCAAAAGGTAACTTGTGCAGAGGAGTGGCGTATATGCGTTAAAACCAGTGAAATCCAAGAAGAGTGGCAGCAGATCTGACCCACAGGCAGGTCCAAATGGGGAGGGAACGCCCTCCCCAATTACTGGCTTCCCATCCGCATTTTGCCAAACAACCCGGGGTAGGCAGAATCCCCTATGTGGCCCCGCATATCTGATCCCCAGAACCCTTGGGGGGTTCACAAGGGAACGTCTTGTGCAGTGGCACCGGGTTAGAATCCATGGTCAAGCCCACTCACCTCACCCTGGGTGCCCACAGGTTTTTCCCCTTCAGCCAGAGCCTCTCTCCACTGTTCAGCAAGTAGGCGCTTTCTTATTTCCCGAGCCTCCTCCCACCTCAGTATTCTGCCCTCTGCTCTGGCCCTTGCGACTACATCCCTGCTCCAAGCTGCAAATTGTGTCCCCTTGCAGACTCCCAATCCATCGCTATCCTTTGCTTAGCGAGAACCAGTGCATGATCAATCAACCAATTCCCGACTATGTGATTAGGTGGCCTTGGAAAGAGGTCCAGTAAGCATACCTGCATCGTGGGAGCCAACACCCTTTCCAGCACGTCCTTAATTTTGTCCAACACAGCTTCCCAGAAAGGACGCAATCCTTGGCATTCCCAGGTTATATGACTGAAATCAACATCTGAGTTAGCACATCCTTGGCATAGACACACCTCCCCATGATATGTCACATTAAGCCTGTTGGGTGTCATGTAAGTCATGTGCGTGTAATTGAACTGAATATGTTTTTAAAAGGTGTACCGGGAAGCCTTTTTGGGATGCCCCATCAACTTGCGCCCCTCAGAGTCGGTGAGAACTCTGCCCCAATCCTATCCCATCTCACCGCAGCCCGTCTAGAGGGGTGATGGAAGTTTCTACTTGTGTGGCATATAGCCATTTCACCAAGTGTCCCGCGGTACCAAGCCTGAAGAAGGCATGGAGGACCAGGTGTGTATCAGGCTCCTCCCTCCCATTACCCCATAACTGCTCAGATGTGCGTGTCAACGCCTCATAGCACAGGAACTGATCTGGAGGAGCCCACAGTTGTCCACCAGCTCTGCAAATTGGGTCAGAGTTTTGTCTACGAAACAGTCCCCGACATTGTCCAGTCCAGCCTTGGACCACCGCACTAGTTGGTGACTCGTAAATATAGATTTTGGGGGCAGAATGGGGCAATACTTGGTGGGTTGCCACCCGCATACCTGATATCTTTTCCATGCCTTGAAAGCTGTGCATTGCAGCAGGGAACAGTAAGGGGTAGACATAGCCGGCAGCAATAATTTCACCGTGACCAGGACGCCGGATCTGCTAGGCATTTTCCCTCCTCGTTTACACCCTCCAACCATTGTTCCAACCACTGCAGCTGGGCAGCCAACATATTCCACCGCAAGATCACAGACATACATGACAGTTTCAATGACCGCCCGGACAACCACTGAGACCTCCGCCCCCATGACCACCATCCGCACCAACCGCCTGCTCTACTGGACCAACATCAACGACGATGACACCATCAAGATCATGAACACCATCCACTCCGGATCTCCGTCAGATCCATGCCCACACCACATCTTCAACAAATCCTGCGCATCCATCGAACCCCATCTCCGGAAAGTCATCAACACCTCCTTCCAGACAGCAACCTTCCCTGAGAGTTGGAAGCATGCCGAGATCAACGCCTTACTCAAGAAACCCAAGGCGGACCACAAGGACCTCAAGAACTTCCGGCCCATCTCCCTGCTCCCGTTCCCAGCAAAGGTCGTCGAGAAGACCGTCGACAAACAACTTACCCGCTACCTCGAGGAGAACAACATCCTGGACCCTTCCCAGTCCGGGTTCCGCAGCAACCACAGCACCGAGACTGCCCTCATCGCCACCACCGATGACATCAAGTCCCTGCTGGACAACGGAGAAACGGCGGCCCTCATCCTCCTGGACCTGTCGGCTGCCTCCGACACGGTCTGTCACCACACACTACGAACACGCCTCCACAACGCTGGTATCCAAGAGAAGGCCCTGGACTGGACCACCTCCTTCCTCCCCGGCAGAACACAGAGCGTCCGCCTTCCCCCCTTCCGCTCCGAAACCACAGAGATCATCTGCGGCGTACCCCAGGGCTCATCCCTCAGCCCAACCCTGTTTAACATCTACATGGCACCTCTCGCCCACGTCGCCCGTCGGCACGACCTCAACATCCTCTCCTATGCCGATGACACCCAGCTGATATTCTCCCTCACCAAGGAACCCCACACCACCAAAACCAACCTTCACGAAGGAAGGAAGGCCGTTTCTGAATGGATGAGGAACAGCCGACTGAAGCTGAACTCGGACAAGACGGTGGTCCTCATCCTCAGATCCAACCCTTCGGCCTGGAATGACTCCTGGTGGCCGACCGCACTGGGAACCGCTCCAACACCCAACGACCACGCACGCAACCTAGGGGTCATCCTCGACTCCACCGTCTCCATGACTAAGCAGGTCAACGCCGTCTTCTCCTCCTGTTTCAACACCCTCCGCATACACCATAGGATCTACAAGTGGATCCCGACTGAAACGAGAAGAACAGTCACCCAGGCCCTTGTCAGCAGCAGGTTGGACTATGGAAACGCCCTCTATGCAGGAGCCTCGGCCAAACTCCTGAGACGGCTCCAACGCATCCAGAACGCCTCTGCACGCCTGATCTTCGACATCCCTCGCCGCAGCCACATCACACCCCACCTGTGAGGCCTGCACTGGCTCCCGGTCAACAAGAGGATAACCTTCAAGCTCCTCACCCACGCACACAAGGCACTCCACTACACCGGACCAACGTACCTCAACAGACGACTCAGCTTCTACACCCCCACCCGCCAGCTCCGCTCCGCCGACCTCTCCCTCGCTACAATCCCCGCTTCCGATGAGCGACCTCAGGCGGCAGATCATTCTCCCACCTCGCCGCCAAGACCTGGAACACCCTCCCCATCCACCTATGGCAGACCCAAGACCTGCTGACCTTCAGAAAACTCCTCAAGACCTGGCTTTTCGAGCAGTAGAAGCATTCCCCACCCCAGCGCCTTGAGACCCTCACGGGTGAGTAGTGCGCTTTACAAATGATATGATTGATTGATTGATAGAATTCAAAATTTGGGATCCCCGGTCCACCCTCCAACATGGTGCGCTGCAATATTTATAAAGACACCCTCGGTCGCCTGCCTCCCCACACCAGTTCCCGCAAGAGGCATTCAGCTGCTCTGCATCAGGACTGGAAGGTTCACAAAGAAGTAGAATAGCTGGGGCAGCATTACCATTTTGGAGAGGGTGATCCGCACCATGATAGGTAACTGTAATGTGCACCAGAAGTGTACGCAAGAGCAGAGTGAGCGGAGTGCCCCTTCCAGGTTCTTGTCACTTAGGTCATCTAAATTGTGAAAGATGTGAATACCCAGATATTTAAAGGTGCTCTGAGCTCCAAGAATGTTGGCTGGCAATGCCTCCGGCCTGGGCAAGGGACCGCTATCGGGAACAAGTATGTCTTGGATTTGTTAACACTGAGGCCTGAGATTCGAGCAAAGTCATCTAGGAGATGAAAAGCTTCAGCGGCACCCTCAACTGCCTCTGAAAGGTATAGCAACAAATCATCCGTGTACGGAGAGACATAGTGTTGCTGCCCGCCAAGGGACTGTCCCAGCCCCTCCCCCCTCAGACGGAACCTTTCTGCTAGGGGTTTGATGGCCAGGGCAAACAGGAGCAGGGAAATGGGGCTCCCCTGATGCAACCCCATGGATATCTTATACTGCCTAGAAATAGTTTTACCCATCTTGACTCTTGTAGTAGGCGAGGCATAAAGAAGCCTCACCCACCGCACCCAGTCCTCACCCAGGCCCATACGCAACATCACCTCAAACAAATACTCCCAGTTCACCATATCAAAAGCCTTCGCCAAGTCCACTGACAGTACCACTGCCCGTCGGCAGGTTTGAGCCTCCACATGATACAGTATAGAGTGGAACAAAATTGCAAAGAAAGGTCAAGGCACTAAGAACCTGCACCAGTAAATCTAGTATAATGGCAGTTTGAGTGAATGTAAGCCAGGGACTTAACCCTTCTACGCCCCCAATAATGGGAAACAATTCCCAAAACAAAATAATGCACAAATGGTTCTGCACTCAAATATATAGATAGATTGTAAATCAATGGAAATAGTGTCCAAAATACATCACAAATCAGCAGAATGTATTGAATATTACTATCAACAATCAATCACAGATGATAATGACATTGTGTCTCTAAATGAATCATGTTGCCAGTTGTATTTCTGGAAAAATATTCTTCTTTTATTCTTTATTCTTTTCTTCAAATGTTCTTTCATAAAATCACAGCACATAATGGACAGCCAACGCGGCGCGTTTCATCCCACATGGGACTCCTTCAAGGCTTAACGTATTAGAGATATGATTCATGGGCTCTTCATGTCGAACTTAATCTGGTTAAAGGAATAGTGTATAGGGTAAACGGGATATGTATCTCCCAGTGTAGCAGCGTGGTGTCCGGTTCCAGCAAGAAAGAATCACATTAAGTTTGACATGAAGAGCCTGTGGATCATATCTCTAATACGTTAAGCCTTGAATAAGTCCCATATGGGACGAAAAGCGCCAAGTCCGCTGTCAATTGTGTGGTGCATTATAGAGTGTAGTCTGCAGAATTTTTAAAAAGAGCTGCATGATGGGATAAACCATTTTGCTCTGGATGGATCAGGAACATCATGTGCAGGAGTAGCCTACCTGACAGTACCTTACTCAAATTCTTAAATTCCATATTGAACATAGAGAGAGGCCTGTAGTCCCTGGCCGGGACTCTGTGGGCCCTTTTGAGAGTGTAGAAGGTTGACAGGCCCTCAGATGCCACCACGCTCCTCAGCCATTGCTCCAGGTATGAAACCATGTAATTACCCTCAACTCCCTCCGGCAGCCCCAGGACTCGAACGTTGTTCCACCTGTTGCACCCATCCGCGTCTTCGGCCGGTCGCTCCAACATGCTTACCTTGTCCGTGAGGGCTCCCACCTGTTGCTCCAGGGCTTTTTGGGCAGGGGCTGTCCATCTCCTTCACTCTTTCAGACAGCTTCTTGTGCTCGTCTCATAGGTAGCCGAGCCCTACCGCCACTGTGCTGATGTCTAGATGGAGGGTGGCTTTCCTGACCGCTATGGCCTCCAGTATCTTGTTCAGCTGCACTAGGTCCTCTGGGGCAGTCCGTGTTTGCTCCGGAGCACTATCCTCCGGGTCGTGCGGGCCCTGGTTTGCCGACCTCCAGGTTTTCCCATGGCGCCGGTCAGGTCTCCCAGCCGAGGGATCTCACCAGGGAAGGAAGGACAGCCCAGCCACTAGTTCCGAGGCTTTGCCACTCCCTCCGTGAATGGGGCCTATGGCACTCCGGGGGGGGTCCCAGCACCTCTACTCCCGAGTCAGCCTTCTTATTGGAGGACTCCCAGACATGCGTATTACTGTCCAGATCTCGGGCCAAGTCTTCGCCCCAGTCACTGCCCACTCTGGACCCCTGGGCAATCTTTACCTTCCTTCTTGGGCAGTAATCCACCTCTAGCCACTACTACAGGAAGTCCAAGGGTGAGCCCCCACTGTGCTGTCCCGACCTCCTCAGGTAGACCCACAGGCAAACAGCAGTTTTGGCGCCCAATTCACCACCATATCAGTCTCAATGGGCAACAGGGCTTCTCCAACAGGCTCCAGAAGGGGTTTATCACACTCTGACCTCTTCAGAGCCTCCAGTTTCTAGAGTGGCCGCGGCCTCTCACCCTTTAGCCAGGTCCCCAGCACTATCATCATGATCTCTCAGGGCCAATTCCCCGTGGGGCACCCAAGCAGCCCTCTGTGTCAGGGGGGGCCACAACCCTCACAGCAGTCCTCCCTCTTCTATTTAAGGGCCCCGACAATGGCACCACGCTGCAGCATCCAGCCCAAGGAGCCGCCCTCACCTTTTCTAAGTCGGCAGGAATGGAAAACACTCCCACAGTAATGGGGCCGATAGCGAGGCCTGCTTCTTAATCCATGAGCCCTGACTGAGCTCCGACAGCATGAACCGCTTTGCTCGTCGCTACCGATGGCCACAGTGCTGTGCACTCACCACTTCACCACAGCACCACTGCCACCTCCGTGTTTCGCCAGGCCCTGCTGCTTTCTGCTGGTTGTGTCGAATCTCCGTCCGCAAGCCCTCAAATGGAGCCCAAGAACCAAAAAGGTCCAGGTTCCGCACCGCTCTCCTCCGCCAGTCAGCACTGGGCGGCCATCTTGCCCGCTTCAGGCGCTGGCAGCCACCAGAGAACAGGACTCTCCACCGCTGCACCGGGGACAGGTGCGAACATCGGGACTAACTTTCGGCGTCCCAGCACCTTTAGACTAGAGTTGAGACGCTCTCCGGGCCCGAGCGTCGCAGGGTTGTGCTGATAATTAACGGGCCTGATAATTGCAAAAAACACAGTTGATGGACAGAATGTAGAACAATGTCATACATTCACCCCAGTACAAGGATCTGGGCCTAAATCCATCGTTTTTTTGCACTCCACACCACCCTGGGTTAGACACTGGCTAAATGCAAATCAGCTCTGACCCTGTGTCTCATGGAATCAAGCATCCAAGGACCGGTTTCTGGCTATCAGCCTTCATTCAGCCTGGATAGCTTGAGTCCAGTGGTGTGGGGAGCCTGGGACTCATGTCTGAGCATACCCAGCCCACTCGGGGTTCCCATGAGGCACAGGGTCAGAGCTGATTTGCATATAGCCAGTGTCTAACCCAGGGTGGTGTGGAGTGCAAAAAAACGATGGATTTAGGCCCAGATCTTTGTACTGGGGTGAATGTATGACATTGTTCTACATTCTGTCCATCAACTGTGTTTTTTGCAATTTTCATCCCGAGTGTGCTGGGTATGCTCAGACGTGAGTCCCAGGCTCTCCACACCACTGGAGTCAAGCTATCCAGGCTGATGAAGGCTGATAGCCAGAAACCGGTCCTTGGATGCTTGATTCTGGTCTGGGAAAGACATGGCTTGGTAGTTCAGACTGGACTGTTCCCATGAGGCACAGGGTCAGAGCTGATTTGCATATAGCCAGTGTCTAACCCAGGGTGGTGTGGAGTGCAAAAAAACGATGGATTTAGGCCCAGATCTTTGTACTGGGGTGAATGTATGACATTGTTCTACATTCTGTCCATCAACTGTGTTTTTTGCAATTTTCATCCCGAGTGTGCTGGGTATGCTCAGACGTGAGTCCCAGGCTCTCCACACCACTGGAGTCAAGCTATCCAGGCTGATGAAGGCTGATAGCCAGAAACCGGTCCTTGGATGCTTGATTCCGGTCTGGGAAAGACATGGCTTGGTAGTTCGGACTGGACTGTTCCCATGAGGCACAGGGTCAGAGCTGATTTGCATATAGCCAGTGTCTAACCCAGGGTGGTGTGGAGTGCAAAAAAACGATGGATTTAGGCCCAGATCTTTGTACTGGGGTGAATGTATGACATTGTTCTACATTCTGTCCATCAACTGTGTTTTTTGCAATTTTCATCCCGAGTGTGCTGGGTATGCTCAGACGTGAGTCACAGGCTCTCCACACCACTGGAGTCAAGCTATCCAGGCTGATGAAGGCTGATAGCCAGAAACCGGTCCTTGGATGCTTGATTCCGGTCTGGGAAAGACATGGCTTGGTAGTTCGGACTGGACTGTTCCCATGAGGCACAGGGTCAGAGCTGATTTGCATATAGCCAGTGTCTAACCCAGGGTGGTGTGGAGTGCAAAAAAACGATGGATTTAGGCCCAGATCTTTGTACTGGGGTGAATGTATGACATTGTTCTACATTCTGTCCATCAACTGTGTTTTTTGCAATTTTCATCCCGAGTGTGCTGAGTATGCTCAGACGTGAGTCCCAGGCTCTCCACACCACTGGAGTCAAGCTATCCAGGCTGATGAAGGCTGATAGCCAGAAACCGGTCCTTGGATGCTTGATTCCGGTCTGGGAAAGGCATGGCTTGGTAGTTCGGACTGGACTGTTCCCATGAGGTACAGGGTCAGAGCTGATTTGCATGTAGCCAGTGTCTAACCCAGGGTGGTGTGGAGTGCAAAAAAACGATGGATTTAGGCCAAGATCTTTGTACTGGGGTGAATGTATGACATTGTTCTACATTCTGTCCATCAACTGTGTTTTTTGCAATTTTCATCCCGAGTGTGCTGGGTATGCTCAGACGTGAGTCCCAGGCTCTAGACACCACTGGAGTCAAGCTATCCAGGCTGATGAAGGCTGATAGTCAGAAACCGGTTCTTGGATGCTTGATTCCGGTCTGGGAAAGACATGGCTTGGTAGTTCGGACTGGACTGTTCCGATGATGCACAGGGTCAGAGCTGATTTGCATATAGCCAGTGTCTAACCCAGGGTGGTGTGGAGTGCAAAAAAACGATGGATTTAGGCCCATATCTTTGTACTGGGGTGAATGTATGACATTGTTCTACATTCTTAAGCATGGGCGGATCTAGCGGATCTCGCGTACGCGAATTTGCGTATTTACGGATTCGCAATACGCAAGATCCACGAACTCTCACGGATTTGCGGATTTTTACGTTTTTTGTGTTGGCGAGCGTTCGCGAGGATTTGTGGACCATTTCGCAATTGCGAACTTACTTTTCGGCTCGCAACGGCCGCGACTATGTTGTTTCTACGTCTGGTTTATGATCACAGGTTCACAGCACCCTCTGTTTCACCACTGCCACCCTCTGGTACACCCATGCCACCCTCTGGTACATCCTCACTGCCACCCATTAGGTTTGTTTATCACTGTAGATTATGGGGGTGAAAAAAAGCAAGCACACCTGCCCTGCTTCAACTGCCATGAATTAATTTGGGGTTGATTAATGTGTCAGTGATTTTGAAAATTCCAGTCTGGCTGGCACCTGCTTCCTTCCTTATCTGTAATTTGCTTTCTGTTGCAGTGAAAGCAAGCACACCTGCTCTTCTTCAACTGCCATGAATTAATTTGGGGGTTATTAATGTGTCAGTAATTTTGAAACTTCCAGTCTGGCTGGCACCTGCTTCCTTCCTTATCTGTAATTTGCTTTCTGTTGCAGTGCAATTTTTTTTCACAGGGCCTTTATGGTCTACTTGTAGCTATTCCATGAGCCTGCTGTTTGGGTCATAGCAGGGTCATGGAATAGTTGCAAATAGGCAACTGAACTCTGGAGGGCCCCTCAGGAAGCACTAGAGTGAATGGTTACTAATGTTAAGTATGAACTTTTGCACCTGCTGATTGCTTTGAGTTTAGCAAAAATCGTTTTTCTGCAATTTCGCGCGATTTGCGGGGCGCGAATCCGTGCGAGATCGATTTCGGAAGCCGCAAATGCGTGCGAATACAATTTTTTTTTCGCGGCGTGTATGTTCGCGTGATTTTTTGCGTGTTCGCAAGGCGCTTGTAGCTATACGTTTGCGAAGTTACCCTAGCGGTCGTACACGGGCGCGGCCATCTTGTTTGCGTGACGTAATTCCGTTTCCGGCCGCTATGTGTAATCTCGCAAAGTGTGCTGCTCGCTAGTACAATTTCGCGCGTGATCGCGAGGAAAATCTCACGCGAACTTACCCACGCGGTCGTGAATGGACGCGGCCATTTTGTTTCTCATTCATTGCTATGGTTCTGGGCATGCTTTCTGTATCCTCTCTGAATCTCTGCCATCCTTTGCTTTTTTGGAAGTTTATTTCATCTATTTTACTTATTATCTATCCCTCTATTTTTCTAGCTCTATATTTTTGTGTTTTCTGCTACTTTTTGTTAATTTGAAACTACTTTTTTAAACTCTTTTATTTTCTTCTTCCCTATTCTATTTCTTCTTTATTATTTAACTCATTTCTGCCCAGACCATTGTAAAGGGAGCCGGGAAGCACCCTGAGAAGGGGAAGGGTCCCGCACCCCGTGCCCGGCTCCCGTGCGGGCGTTTGAGGGGGGAGCAAGTGATGCCACGGGAGATCTTTAGCGCGGAGGAGGTGGCCGCACTCATCTTCCACGTCCAGCGCCGCCTCCCCAAGACGATCCTGGGAGGCGGCAAGATCGCAACCGGCTATGGCATCCGGGAGCGCCGGAAGCGGTGGGAGAAGGTGTGCCGGGCCATGTTTAAGCTCTCTGGGGTCCGGCGCACCTATAACCAGGCCACCCACCGCTGGACGGATGTCATGGACCGGGAACGGGAATTGCTGGACGTGCTCGGCGTAGAGGTCCCCGGGCTTGGTGAGTAGTAGTAGCCATTTCTAGCTATTTCATCACTAATCTGTTTTATCCGGCTCTGTTATTTGCAAATCTTTGTTCTTTACCAAGAGCAATAATGCTGCCGATTACATTAGGTAAATTATATTTCAAAATCTTCTATGCATTTCAGGTGCACTGCTCTCCTTCTCAGTAGCCTTGCTTGCTACTATGCCTATTTGTTTTGTATTTTGTGTTCATTTCATTGGCCTGAGAAATTATGTATGAGTGTAGTGTAAAGAACTGCGTAATGCTAGACACTAAGGGTCATATTTTCAATTACCGGCGCATCCCTGCAAAGTAGCAGGGATGCGGCAGTAATTGTGCGCCATGCCACCACCACCCATTGGCCCAAAACGTCACAGAAGCCTTACGCATCTGTGGCGTAAATGCGGCGCATTGCTGGAGTTGCGTGCCAACGATGGCGCAGCTCCAGCAATGCTCTGGGGTGCCCTATCTCCCCAATGCTGCATCAAGCCGTACGTCGGCTTCAATCAGGCGCAGGGTTTGAGTCACGCATCATTGTCCTAAAAGTGACTGATTGACATCCTGTAGATTTCCCTCACCCACTTTTAGGATTCGTTCCTGCGCAGGAGCGCCCTCCCTTGCGCCGGAACGCCCCCCTGATGGTGCAGGGCTTTACAACGTGATGCATCTCCCATATGCGTTTTTTTTTAATATATACGTCGCACCATGGCGACTCTTTTGTTCTGCCGCTGCGTCACAAAAGTCATGCAACAATGGAGGAAAATGAGCCGCAAGGGACTTCTAAATCAGCCCCAACAGACTGAAGTCCAGTCCTTCCTTTAGACACATGGCTATAAGAAGAAATAGTGGTGGTGGTCGGTGTATTGATAGTTTGAGTATTCACTGATCTGCAAGCAGGATGGACTTTGTCTGTCACTTTGCGTGCTGCGGACTGCTGCCTGCCAGGCCTAGGCAAACCTTTTTAGTAGTCTGTTTATTGAGTTACATAGGAACTTTGAAAGTCAACGGTCCGCAAATCAGGCAATACGAATAACGTAGTATACCACATGAGATAGGTCAATATATCCCGTGGAATAGTTGTCTATCTATTTGCTATTTCTCAAAAATATTTTGTTATAGTTCTTTTGAAATGTTTGATTTGGTTGACAAATCTCATCCATGTTTTCTGGTCTTTCTTTCTTTCATGTTGTACATCAGCTCCCCCCAAGGGCAAGAGGACACAGGAAGAGGGTGCTGTTCAGGAGGATGCAGGCCAGGATCGGGCAGGCGAGGGCTCCTTTGCTGACCCCAGTAAGTTTTAATTTTAATAAAGAGTACCTATTTTTTCCTAGCGTTCCTCATTCGATTTTTTCTAAATCGTCTTTGATCTTCTTGTAGACTGGATCTAAATTCTTATCCTGCCTCGACTATGACTCCCTGTGGTATTACTAGATTATTCTTATTAGTCTGTGTGTGTAGCTAACTAAGATTGCACATTTGGCAATTCCATTGGACTCCCATTCTAGTCAGCAATAGCTCTATGCACTGAGTGCAGTCCTCTGGGATTGTCCATAATGTCTTTTCAAGTCTTCTAAATGTTTATGCTTTGACAATTGCCAACAATAAAAAGGTGAATGACCAACAAGAAAGAATAAGATACTACTTTACTTTTGTTTTGGATAGGAGGACAATCCATTCTACTACTGTTGCAGGGACAAATCTGCACAAACCGAACTATGAACACTAAATAGTGCATTGTTTATCAATTATAATAGGCGCAGGTAGACTTTCTTTCCACATACCTCAGTGATATCAGACTTTGAAGAACCCCCAATCTCCTTACTGACTAGATAGTGTGGCAGAGTCATTTAGCTCCCTAAGTCACCGATGATTGATCCCCAATGATCATTAGATTATCCTACGCAGGGCAAGAGTACGGAGTCACAGTCAAGAAGTGTCAGAGGCACTCATGCTTGCAAAAATTCCAAAACCTTTAGCTCATCCACTCTAGTCTGGAGGACCAAAAACCACAGAGTCTATTTAAGTTTAAAAGCTTTATTAAAACTAAACACATTTATTAAAATCAACTTTGTCATAAAAGTAACCGTTTAACTGAAAATGGAAAAGTGCTTAGTGCTAACGATTAATTGGACACATTTCTTGTGGTCGAGCTGAGCTCTCACCTGGTTTGAACTTGAGCTTGACCCTGATCGTGTTCTTAGAAGTCAAGCTTCTGTTAGGAGAAAAAGTGTTGTGTGTTAAAAATAAAAAGCAAGCATTCATCAGTTGTGCCAAAAAGTGCAGCAAGACAACAGCCTTCCCTGGAAAAAGGGACATTTTTACTGTAGAGTATACAGTTACAAATTATTACATTGTATTTCGTTTTTTTTTAACTTTCTTTATTCCTCCTAGACCAAATATTATATAGTAATGAGTGTTGTATTCTAACATTCTTAAATGTACTTTGTAGGTGGAACATCTGGTGGCGGGGCCAGCGCGGAGGTGGTGGATGAGGAGGACAACACTTCTGGGGAGGAGGCGGTGCGAGAGGCGGTGCGAGTGCCGGACGACACCAATGTGCCTGTGAGGGTTGACACGGTGGTGGCGGGCACAGGTAAGCTATATATTCGAAAAGCGAAAGAAGGGTGTAAGTAAGTGTGGAAGGACGAGAAATTTTATGATGGCTGGCAAAGAAGAATGATATGTGTTTGCTTGGCCCCCGAGGTGGCTGGGAAGGAAAGAATATGGTATGGTGCATGGCTGGGTCAATGATGAAGCAAGGATGGGTGGAAGGACAACAGCCTGGGTGGGTGAAACATAAACTGTATGTGTGCATATACTTTGAATGGATAGATGCCTGGAGCATGGTATTATCTGACTCTTAGATAGCACATGTGTATCTAGAGAGAGTAGATGGTCACTGGATGAACTAAGTGTTACCTTGAAGAGCATGTAACACCGCACCCGCACGTCCGTTCCAGTGTAGGGAAGGCAAGGAAAAGAAATTGTAAATTTGTCCAATACTACCATGAATAGTAGCAATAGTTTGTATTGCAACTGCAAGCACAGCATATATCCGGTTATTACGGTGGACACTCCGTACCTCTCTTAATAACTTTAGTTTAGTAGTAGTACGTCATTCATGTGTGGGTGTATCACTGTTCACTCAATAATAAGCAAAGCACCTAAAGTCATCCCATATGTCATCAAATACATCCCATGTGAAGTGATAGATAATCTAATTATTTAGCTTCTTCATTTTCCTTTTCTAGTACTCATTTGCACTGTAGGGTGAAAGGTAAATTAATTAAGCAGTAGCCCTTGTAACAGAGTATTCTCAGTGCCACCCGTAATAGAAAAGTAATAGCTTCACCACCTGCATGTACTGAACCGGTACAGTAACGCAAGTCTGTCTCACTCATCATGGTGTGCGTCTGTTTTTCTCGGGTGCAAGTTCACTGCGCTGGCGTTCTGCCGGCTTGCATAAGATAACGTACCAATTTTCCGAAACAAGAGAGAAGAAGAAGAATAAGACTGGTGTACTGTCATAGTCGACTGTAATGGAAGTCCATAGTGGTCGTAGAATTTGTTCATTAAACTACCACTAATGTTAGAGCAAGGATGCAGAAGTGGGAGGTTAGATAGATACTGTCCTCAATAGTTATGTACTGTGCTTTCAATTTGCTACTTGTACTGTGACACAACTTTCGGCTCAATCACTTTGTGTTATTAATGTTAAGGAGCATTGGTTACAGACTATGTCTTTCTTTCTTCATATAGTTGCTCCTTCCAAATCGACATCACGGAGGGAGCAGGCTCGAATGGCCCGGCAACGGAGGCTGGATGCCACTGTCGCGGAATATCGGCGGCTGGTGGCCCTGGAGGAGTCGGAGGACACGCAGTCGACCGGTGCAACCACAACATCCTCGACTGGGACAGCTACATCCTCCTCCGTGACCCCACGGGCTGCCAGCCAGCGCAGTGCTCCAGCGGTACAGAGCCGGGCTAACAAAGCCAACCGCCACCGCCAAGCAGCAAAAAGACCAGCTGCCCCCCACAGGAGCTGCAAGGCACGCGAGGAGTGAGAATGTCCTACCTGGAGCAGGAGGTCCATAGGTACAAGAACTTGGTGGAGGGCCTCCGCTTCGAGCATGCCACCCTCCGTAAGGAGTATGATGCCCTGGCCGCAAAATTCACCAGCACCCTCCAGTAGTGGAGTGTCCCTTGCCCTTTTTTTAGAGACTTTTGGGGGGTGGGATTTGGGAGTTGGGTGCTTTTTGGGACTTTTCAAAGACAATCGTTGGGGTTAGGGAGGGTCTTGAGGGAGATTATTTTGTTAGGGCTACATAAATATACTTTTTTAAACTTTATCTGACCATACCTGTTTTATTACTGCTTTTCAGTCTGGTTGGTGGGGGTGTAACAGTAAGTTTGTTTTCCTGAAGAGTCCTAGGACTTTAGTAGTACTACCGTCAATCTCTCGTCTAGTCCTAATACTCCATTATACTACCTCCCACCAAACGCTTATCTTACCTGTAATTTGTGTTAGAAATTAGGGCTAGGCCCAGGGCTGGCTCCACGTGAAATGGGGATTAAGGTTGGCAATCCTGGGCGGATGAAATTTCCTCATTGCGGTGGTACTAGTGGTGTGACACAGTGGCAGTTGCATGCCTATGGAAAAAAAGAAAACGAAACCTGGTTTGTCCTTACTGTAGCATTACAACGGTTACGGTACGCTCGAGAATATAGCAGGTGACAGTACACTAGAACAGTGCCACAATGTAGCCTAACAAATGGTAAAGTATTGCAAGTATAACTAGTACTTGCGTTGAATTTATTTGACATTGGCTCCTACTACTACAAGAAATAGTACCGAAGCTGAGTAAGTCTAGAATATATCCTCGTATTCCTTCACCAGCCTGTTGCTATGACCTTATCCTCCCCAGCAAGTGTGTGGAATTATTGATGTCATTTAGTCAGACATCAAGCAAAACCACACAGCCCGGGGGAAGAGGGTTAGGGTTTGGAAAATGGATGGGAATGGGGGTTTCTTTTTGGGTAGGTTTTGTTGAGAGAAGAAAAAAAAAGCACAGCATGGACAAACAATAATTGAAGATAAAGAAATCTTTGGGTACAAACTAAAGCTAACCACATGCAGTCACACTCATAGAAGAAAACAATGGATACTGTATCTGTATTCTGTATGTTGTTGGAGTTGTCCTGTTGAATTTGGTAAGTAAGTTGCATACAGCAAACAATTCCTCTTATTAGCGGCACTCCTCCATTCCAGCTGACGCTTCGTCCATCAATGTTGGTGACCACTGACAGAAGACACCCTGTCCACTGTCTGCCTGGCGGATGTTGACTGAAACCCGGCCTGTAATTATTGAACGTAAAACAGGAAGTGCTATTACAATACCACTGATAAATAAATATAAGGTATGTACGCAGTGTGGTGCAAAAAGTCACACTTTGATTTCCCTAATAGACAGTACAATATTTTTGAAATTGCGTACTCTGTCTGAGTCACCTTTTTAAGGATAAATAAGTATGGCCAAAATATTATAGCGGATCTTTCCCCTCAAGGTAGGTGTACTGTAAACTGTGTTTTAGAACAAAATTTGACCTTCCCAGCAATGCTCCCACCAAGACCCTTACTAAAGCCAGTCGCAAATGTAGAAGACCCCCAATCAGATCTCAAAAAACGAGGCCTAGCAGAAAAATGGTGACAAAACGTACTTTAAAAGTAAAAGTAGGCCCAAATACACCCTTACCCACCGTGGATTGTATTCAAACCACTTGCAAGCAAGCAAAATGTTTTCTGCTGTGTGACTTTTCTCCAAGCCAAACATGGCTAGTGTTGCATGTTTCCGAGCAGCTTAAAAAACTTGGTCCGGGTCAACACCTGCGTTTAGCTTTGCTTTAACACCCGAAAAAGAGACCCAGTGTGCAGTGATGCACATGTAATCAGCACCTGCGCCACTGGTCCACATGTCTTTTGTCAGATGTATAGTGTGAACAGCACTCTTCTGCAAAGCTGCACCAATCGCCTCCAGCACATCTTCATGTAGTGCTGGAACCGCAACTCTGGCAAAATAGAACCGGCTAGGAACCTTCCATTTTGGGCGGAGCGTTGCCACTAATTCTAGAAAACCTACCGCTTCTACAAAAGAAAAAGGGAGAAGGTCCACAGCTAGCATTTTAGCCAGCTTAGTGTTATACAGACGCGTCAGTGGGTGGTTGCGTTCATATGGCGCGTCTGAAGAAAACATGGTTCTAATGTTGCCCTGGACCAAGCATTTACGGGATGATAATGACTTTGTTGACCCAATTATGCTCGCTGGTGAACTTTTGCGCGTTGGTGTCTCACTCGCTCCAACACTCTTAGTGTGCCTCACACGGGGTGTGCTGCTGACAGGGGTACTGGGTGTAAGTGAAGTTTTTGACACGTCTTCTTCCTCCTCGTCATCATCAGATGCAACATCAACGTTTTCTTGACTTCCAATTCGGGCTTCCTTGATCGCATCTAGGTGCGCAAACCATTGGACAGTGTGCTGTCTCTCAAGATGACCTCTCTGGCCTCCGGTACCATAGTTGGTACCTGACTTACCACGACTGACTGCAAGCTTACAAAGGGTACAAATGGCGAACTTTTCCCATGTTTTGGGCAAACAGTAAAGAAGTCCCAAACTGGGGACTTGAAGTGTCTGTGGGGCCTGGAGGAGGCGGCGATACTGGTGGTGGTGGTCATGCTGCTAATGCCAGATGAAGTGGAGGATCTGGATTGCCCAACTTTTGTACGTTGTGCACTTTCACCGCCACTAATTAAGGTCGAGGTGGATGGAGGTCCCTTCTTGCCAGAAAAAAATATGGAAGCGGTACGAGTTGGTGTACTACTTAACTCCAATGATTGTGGTGGTGTTTCCACTGCCTCCTCGTCGACAACATCATCATCATCACGCTCAGCAGCTTTTCGGGCTAGGGTCAAAATGTCTGTTTGCTGCATGCCCGCTGGGGCTGCAGTGACCTTTATGATGACTGGGTCGTCGTTGTCAGACTCTTCATCAGCAGCAGTATCCGCCACTTCTTGTTGAGCCTCATCATCACACTCCATAAGTCTGAGACTTTAGACGAGCTTCCTTTTACGCTTAACTACCTTTGCCAGATCATGGTGTGCCTCACTCTCAGATGGCAGTGGTGCTGGTTCCCAATTTTGATCCGTATCATCAGAAGGAGGTGTGCTTGAAGAAGATGTAGACACCACCCTTGATCTCTTCCTTGCTAGGGGTGTGGAAGACAATGAATGATCATCAGGAGGAGTGTCTTCCTCAAATGATACCTCGCCTTGATTGTCGATTTCCTGATGTGCCCCTACTTCGGGAGGAACAACTATTGTGGGCACTTGTGACCCTCCATGCACCTCTGCTTGCGCATCTCCTTGCGCTGCCTCTCCTTCCACATGTACTTGGGCTTGTACTTGCACATGTGATAGTTGTTGCGGCTGTGGTTGTTCAACACTCGTCAGATGAGCTACAACAACCTGTGTTGATTGAGGGACATTGCTGCTGCTTTCTTGCGATGAGCCAACATCACTGGTCGATGGTGATTGAACAACTATACTGGCTGCCTCTGCAGCACTCAAGGGCTTGGACTTAAGTTGGCGTGGTGGTGGTGGTGGCACTGAGCCCAATGGAGCAGGGGTGCTGCTCCCAGCTTGGTCCCCAGCAGATCCCGCTGCTGCTGCAGGCATACTTTTTTTTTTACTCCCAAAAAAAGGGGCGGCCGGCACACCAGTCTCCTTGGTAACTTGCTTCTTCTGCTCCTTACTGGCACCTTTCTTGCTAGAGGAGCTACGGGTAACTTTTTTTGGGGCCATCTTCTTCAGAGCAGGTCAGAACAGCAGGCAGCAGTTGCACGAGTTGCAGAGTTGTCTGTGTCCAGACGTGACGTCGCGTGACGTTATGCTGCACACACACACCGCTGCAGGACTTCTTCCTGGCACTGGTGGTTCTCTTGAGTCTTGTGCACCTAAAAGCAATGGAAGACAGAGGAACATCAGTTCAGTTATACACCCCAAAAAATCGACAAAACACAGAAAAATCAGCACAATCCCATGCCATCCATGATGTTTACATTGAAGACACCCCACAGAAAGACTAGGGTCATGCAAGTATGCAACACTCACTACCCCTGGGCACAATGGATGAAAAGTAGGCAAAGTAAGTGCAGGCCTCAGACACTGCCTCTCTTCAAAATGGCCCCTTACACCCCAAGCCAGTCCACATCAACAGTACACCCCAAAAAAACTGAAAAACAGCCAAAAATCACCACAATCCAATGCCATCCAGGATGTTTACATTAAAGAGAGTGAGACCACACTACAGGCACACTCAGTCCATGCACCACTACCCCTGGGCAAAAGGCCACACCAGCAGCCCCAAAAAAACGACAAAACAACAAAAAACAGCACAATCCCAGCCCATCCATGGCCTCAATAGTGTTTAAATTCAAGAGGACACCCCACAGAAAGACTAGGCCCATGCAACACTCACCACCCCTGGTCAAAGGGCCCCACCAGCAGCCCCAAAAAATGACAAAAACGACAAAATTCAGCACAATCCCAGCCCATCCATGGCCTCAATGGTGTTTAAATTCAAGAAGACACCCCACAGAAAGACTAGGCCCATGCAACACTCACTACCCCTGGGCATAATGGATGAAAAGTAGGCAAAATAAGTGCAGGCCTCAGACACTGCCTCTCTTCAAAATGGCCCCTTACACCCCAAGCCAGTCCACATCAACAGTACACCCCAAAAAAACAGAAAAACAGCCAAAAATCACCACAATCCAATGCCATCCAGGATGTTTACATTAAAGAGAGTGAGACCACACTACAGGCACACTCAGTCCATGCACCACTACCCCTAGGCAAAAGGCCACACCAGAAGCCCCAAAAAAACGACAAAAACAACAAAAAACAGCACAATCCTAGCCCATCCATGGCCTCAATGGTGTTTAAATTCAAGAGGACACCCCACAGAAAGACTAGGCCCATGCAACACTCACCACCCCTGGGCAAAGGGCCCCACCAGCAGCCCCAAAAAAACGACAAAAAACAATAAAATCAGCACAATCCCAGCCCATCCATGGCCTCAATGGTGTTTAAATTCAAGAAGACACCCCTCAGAAACACTAGGCCCATGCAACACTCACTACCCCTGGGCATAATGGATGAAAAGTAGGCAAAATAAGTGCAGGCCTCAGACACTGCCTCTCTTCAAAATGGCCCCTTGCACCCCAAGCACATGTTGCCTGTACCAGCCAGCACTCAAGATGGCCACCACCACCACCCACATGGCAAGTCCACATCAACAGTACACCCCCAAAAAACAGAAAAACAGCCAGAAATCACCACAATCCAATGCCATCCATGATGTTTACATTAAAGAGAGTGAGACCACACCACAGGCACACTCAGTCAATGCACCACCACCCCTGGGCAAAAGGCCACACCAGCAGCCCCCAAAAAACGACAAAAAACAATAAAATAAGCACAATCCCAGCCCATCCATGGCCTCAATGATGTTTAAATTCAAGAAGACCCCCCACAGAAAGACTAGGCCCATGCAACACTCACCACCCCTGGTCAAAGGGCCCCACCAGCAGCCCCAAAAAAATGACAAAAACAACAAAAATCAGCACAATCCCAGCCCATCTATGGCCTCAATGGTGTTTAAATTCAACAAAACAGTTGTATCATGCACCCATAACCAACCCTGGTCCTACTAGATACTGTGGCTACCCACAATATAATTTATTTAATGTTCTGAAAAAGTTCCACAATTGTAGTTGCAGCAACTGTAATGCCCCAAACAAACTTACTTGTGAAAGTTGATTTCTAATCCAAAAGTGATCCAAAGAAAGTCAAAAAGGCCTCAAATCCAAATATCCAGCAGCACCCACAAAAAGTAATCCTTCCAGCTCCAGATCCAAATGAAAGTGACCAGGAGCTGGACAAAGCACTGGGAGGAGCCTGCTGGACAGGAACAGGAAGTTGGAGACTGTGGGGCACTTCCTTCCCTCCCCCCCCAAAAATGGACTCCTTGCAAAAAAAAAGGCCATGCAAATGTCAACCTGAGGAGTGTTTCTGATAAAAATCATCATTTTCTGAAGGTTTATCCTGTTTGCTGGTGGATTTCTTGTGCAGAATTGCAAAATCTCTATTTCGCGAGTACGAGATTGTTCCTTTCCGCCGCAACTACGTGTTCGCAATTGCGAACTCTCACGAGGTGTGCTGTGCAAGGTGGCAAGCCGCGATTACGTATTCGCGGGCGCCAAACTCCCGCGGGATCACGCAGCAATATCCAAAATGGCGCGGCACTCGCAAAATATGATCGAGAAAAACAACTCGGCAAACGCTTAATGATGGAAAGTGAACGCCGTGCACCACGCCGCGCGCCGCAACCAAGCAAAAAATCCGCCGCGAGCGGATTCACGGATTTTCGTCAAATTCGCGAGAGTTCGCGGATTGCGAATTTGCCGAAAATCCGCAAAAATACGCGAGCGGAGCGGATTTTACGCCCATGCTTATACATTCTGTCCATCAACTGTGTTTTTTGCGATAATTAACGGGCCAGCGCAGAGCTCTGAGCTCATGTGTCCGCTTTTCTCAGCACCTTGACCATGCCCCAGTATTTTTAAGATTCTTATGCCAGAGTATATTTCAATCTTTTTCCAGCAACAGAATATCTTGCACAATGGATCTTGTTATCCCAGCTTCTGGTTTGCCCAGATAACAGTGCATAACAAAAGAGACTTTGGGGAGGTTTACAAAAAAGTTGTACAATGCAGTGCAGCGCCCAATGAGGCTGCGCTGCATTGCCCCACAGGGAGGGAGCATGGGAGCACCATATCTTCAAAGACATGCCTCACTCCTCCCCTTTCCCTTGCACCAGCACAGATTACAGCTGCCATGCACCATGCACACACCTTAGGGCTGCAGTTCTAGGGTGTGTGCATGAGTCCAGCATAGGTTTTGTACAAGAAGGTTACCCTTCCTGTACAAAATACTATGCTCGACACAAGGGAAAGCTTTAACCACTTTGTATCCGTGCTGTACAGTGCAGAATGCATGCAAAGTCCGAAAAGGAAGGAGAAACAAAAGCATTTCTTCTTCCTTTTGCCTAGTTGAAAAGGGCGCAGTTTTGTTACACTAAACCCAATCTACTGTTTTTATTAAATTGGGTTTAGCGTGAAAAACCTTGGGTGGTTTCATAGGAACGCCCATGCACCACCCTTGGTATGCCCCCATGGTGCAAAGTAAAGCAAAGCAGCGCAATGCATTAGTTTTACGTTATTTCCCACGCTAAAGAAGTTTGACGCAAACACGGCGCAAAAGCTTAGTAAATCTCCCCCTATATCTGTATCAGTTCCTCTACCTAGGGGGTTGTGACACACAAAACAGAACAACTCTGTAGTACTGGCAGGAGTGTTCACAGGAAATAGTTTTCTGTCATCTGAATCAACCTGCATTCAAATTGTCCCCACAAACCTGCCCCATATGTCACCACAGAAATACTTTTAAACATATATAGTCAGCATGTGTTGAATTGGTTTCTGGCCTAACCTGGTACCAAATCTAAATACTACTCCTATTGTCCTGAGAAGCTATTAATTCCTGACCTTTAGTAGGTTACCGATCCATCTGCATTCCTAAATTATTATAAATGCAAAGCAACCCAACCACTTTGATCCTTGGCACATCAATGGCACCACCCCCACCATTTAATTATGCAAACTTCGGCAATCACTTATGTTTAAGAATATCCTCACTTCCAATCTCATTACAAACCAAACTATTTTTCTCTGCAATCAACAGGTGTGAACACAGTTTGAATTTTCTTAAACAAATGCATGTTTTCGATCTCTTGAAATGAATTAATTCAGTATCAATATGTACACCACGTAAAAACAATGTTGCAGCTTGATACATCTCTTTTTTTACACTGCAATATTACTCTGTATCCACATAAGCAAGCATATGTAGACCCCCATTTTGTTTTTCATTGTCACATAGGAAGTACCATAGAGTGACACACACCATTTACAAATGGCTAAAGCAATTTTGAGTTGGCTATACCAAGCACAGCCATTTTGATTCCTTTTTTTACTAGGACACCAATGCTGTGAACCAAGGGTTATCATGCCCTTCTCTTTTTAGAAGTACAATCTTGATCCCGTCTGAAATATCATAGGAGTGCATTATATTCCTGAGTAGTTAACACTCAAATATATTCTGTGTGATTAATGTTACTAAGGAGAGTGCAGTATTGCATATTTAAAGTATTACACATGAAGTATAGAACATGGTTAATAAAGGTTCATTGTAACGTTTATATATTAATCTGATGGGAGAAGTTAACATAAAACGTGTCCCATTGTGAGGTCAGTAAAAGAGAATGTGTATGTGCAAACTCTTGTTTAAACATTTATAAGCGTAACAAGAATTAATTTCATGAAGGTGCATTTAAAATGACATCTTCGTGATCTTTACAATGTATACATGTATCAAGAAGCTTCATTTATTTTATGTATGTAGAAATGTGAACATATTCTGTAACCCTGTGCACTGTTAAAGTTGGCTAGAGTGGGCTACGCAAAACTGGTTCAGTTCATGTTTAGAGTCTAACATGTAATTCATATTTAACCTCCAGTGTAGAATGCATTTTGTTTCCACTGCAGGTATGAACAAAGCCTCATTAGCTAGCATAGAAGGGTTTTGTTTTCCTTAGATAGGAAGGTATGAGAAGATGAAGTTGACAAGAAGAAGCACTGTAACAATGAAGGAGGCGAGTTCTCGTGGGAGATGAGAGGAATGACCAAGGACAAACGAAGTTCCAACTTATCAATGTGGGAAAGGCGGTGAAAGTATCCAGTTGTGCTAGAGCTATGGAAATTCACTGGCAAAGATCACATGGGATTATCTGCTCTCAATTTAATTGATATTTTATGCTGAACAAAGAGAGGGACAGGAGAGTCAACTAAGGTTTTCACAGAGAGCAGATCTATGCTATTTCTTGTGTAGCTTTATGCTACCTGACCCATTGCTAGAGTGCCTTCTATTGAAGACTCCAGCAGCTGACACCTTTCTAATTACATCTTTACCAAATGCTTTTAGTGTAGGGTTGCCCATTTAATTTAGGGTAGGGAGAGACAGCTTGCTCATGCTGACTTTGGAGAGAATAATCTGATGCACTGTAATACTTACTTATTTTTCCTGATCATCTGTATCATCATCAGAGAGTTAGTCATCTGCTTTGTAATATGCAGGGTAAATGTCTTCAGGAAATTTAGATTTATTCTGATCTTTCTGTATTTCTATACGATTATGTCAAGATTCGTATACATTGATTTGTTTCCAAATTTGTAATTAAACCCTGCTGAACTCAAATGCAGTTGTTGAGTGGGTTATTGTGTGGCCACATTGGCTGCACTGTAATGAGATGTTAACAATTGATAAATTATTTACCTCTCATGCTGCTATAAAGGTCACTGATTTGGAGATAAATGTGTGAGTGGGCTCAAGCTCCAACATCTTTAATTGCAAGGTATGTGCTATATCTTTAAATTTTCAGAGTCTAAGGCCCTATAAATCTTAAACATCCATATTTAGCTTTAGTGCTTCACATTGCAAATACTACCAATTACTTTAATTCAGGCTATCAATGATTTCACGAATAACTAAGTAAAAGTGGCAATTATCATGATCAACTCTGCAAAAAGCCTTCTATCTATCCAGTGGGCCATTTTGTTTCCTACTTTACTTAGGATCAACTTTCCCCCTAAAAGGGTGAAACTCCTGCAGCACCTATATAGCAAAGCAGAAGCAAATATGGTAATTAGCCCCAAATGGCGGGATCCCTTGAATTTAGACGGGACACTCGTCGGGGGTGCCTCATGTTTCCTGTGCTGTTCGCATTGGTTATTGATTGATTGATTGATGCTTTATTTCGATATGCACATATCATAAAAGCAGTACAAAAGATAAAAACAGCATGTCGAAAAAAAGTAAGACTGTACATTTAGTATAAGAATAAAACACGTTAGGTCAGCATAAATTAGATAAAAAAAGAATTAAATTGATATGGACAGTCTTCTAAGTCTAATCAACCAAGCCCATTTCAAAAACTTAGCAACAGCACAAACAATGGGAGGGGCTGTGTTAGTTAAAAGAATCCGGAGTGCAACGGAGTGCTGACGAGTACCCAGTTCTCTGCAGATGGGACCAAGCCAGCGTGATCTGGGGCGACCATAGTCCGGGCATTCAAAAAGAAAATGTGGCACCGTCTCTGGCTTATCACGACAAAGAGCACAGAAGCATGATATAGGCTGGGATTTATTCCACCTCGAGCAAAAGTCGGCCAAGGGTAGGGTTCCTAACCGAAATTTGATGTACAAGGACCTATCCATAGCAACTGATATTATGTCCATGTACGGCTCGTAGATGACAACGTCTTTTAACAGCAGAAAAGCTGCGGTGGTTTTGCAGTGCTGCTGGCTTCTCAAGCGCTTCACACAAACCCACTCCCAAAAAAGTTTTTTTAAGGTCTCCTTTGGAGGAGCGGAGTGGCTATGCCAGCAAGAGTCCAGGCCTAGGTCCCCTAAAAGGTGTTTAATGTCCTTCAGCCATTTGATGCTATGCCAACCGTCAGAGTGCATCACCTCTGCTAGACCATTGGCATAGGATTTTAGCTCCGGGACCCTCCACAAGCGTGCCCAGAGCAAAAGGGGTCGAAGCCGAGCCTGGTCCCTTATGGCTTTACAGCCAGTGTCCATGAGCACTGGGATGGTCGGGCTACTCGATGGAATGGCAAGGAGATCTTTGATGAATTTATTTTCGGCCTTGCTCAGTGAGTCAACTTTGCCCAAGCCCCACAGTTCGGCTCCATAAAGTGATGCAGGGACCGCACGTGCTTTGTATATCTCAAGTAGAGGGGCAACACAATGTTTTGATGAGTTGTTGAACTCCTTGAGAAGTGCCCCCCCACCCTTTTGTGGGCCATTGTCATTTTGTTGATGTGGGCAGTCCAGCTCATCGCGTCGTTCAGTCGAATTCCCAGGTAATCAAATTCTGCCACTCTTTCTAGAGGTATGGAGTTCAGAATGGGAGAACCACTAGCCTCCATGCTATGTCAAGATTCCAAAATTAGCGCGCCTTTGCCAGGGGCTCCCGAGCTCAAAATATTTGCAGATAATTTCATTTTATACTTGGCAGCACAAGAACAAAATATCGCCGGAACCTTTAGAAAGGTCAAAACATTCTCAGATCTAGGGGGGTATGGAACGAAGCATGCAAAGTCTAAAATACTTTTGTTTAATTGGTCAACCCAAATACTTCCCACTGATATGCAGACTCAGGTCTGCAGGACAAGCTCAATTATATATTTGGGCATTTTTGTTTCTGACGAGTTCTCACACTTTTTTCAGCTTAACTATGCATCAACACTTTCTAAGGCCAAGAATCTTTTAAGACAGTCGCAGTCTCTGCCACTTTCCATCATTGGTCTGCTCGCATTAATAAGAAGCAATGGACATGCAATAGGTCTTGCATGTAATATTGGAGGATCTCACTTAGAGCAACGAGGTTGACATTACACAGTTCACAATTGTGGTCACAGTGATTGAAAACTTATCAGGAATGCAGCTAGATACCCACTCTGTGAAAGTGCCAGATGCTCCAGTGACAGAAACAAACACACTGTCTTTCCCTGCGTAAATTTCTGTAAACACGGACAAAAGGCTACTTACACACACACATTTTTAAGTCTGGAAGCTATTAGGGAGGAGATGAGACTTATATCGAGAGAGATATTGTATTAGGTTTGTGAAAACGAGCATGAAAGGGGCAAGGCTACTGTGGTGTCTGGTTATATGCACTGGAAAGAGGAATGTAGCATTGGTATTTTTTTTGTTTTTTAGCAGCTTTATGTAGGGGGAACTCAACCTGAAGGTGTTAGGGCACTTTACATGAGCACCAGTGACATTACCGAAGGACAAAGACTAGGGGATTGGGTCACGTGCTGTTAGTAAACTCCAGAATCAAAACTGATGCAGAGTATCGCATTCGAGTTGCCACTGTGTTATGTACAGTGTACTTTTTACATGATACTGGGGAGTACGCATGGCTAGATTTCATTAAAATATGTTCCGTAACTTACAATCGGTGAATTTCACTTTCAGTGATTAATAAGAAAACGTATTTTTTTATGACCCTTGGATGTTTCCCCATTTGCCCACAACCACCTTAATAGATTCCAAAGGTCGTCCTCCCTTTTTCCAGGATGATGGACAGCTTAAAAAGCCCCCCTCCCCCAGTGCATTACCTCCAGATTTTGGTGCAGAGTTCTTTATGCCGAGGAATATGAGGAGATCTCCATGAATCAAAGAAGCACTTACTTCATATAGTTAAAAGAAAGAACCCTTGTTTGGTGGAGATTTACCTCTTTGTAGTCTTGTTGTCTTCTCTATAGGAGTATTCATGTTATCACATATTTCTGGAAAAAGACGCACCAGGAACAATCACATTGCCAAAATGCACACAATGTCACTGGTGACATTTCCTCAGGCTCCACAACGCAGTTTTAGTGTTGAATTCATATTGGACATTTACCCAAGAAGGTCACAAATAGTAATAAACCAGTAGAGAATGCTCCACTTGGGTGGATATTTTGTGCAAAACTGTGGAGTCTTGTGGCCCAGTCACTCACACAGCTACTGACATATTCACATAGATACTTAGACACCCACTCACACACTCAGGCACTCACACACCCACAGACAGACCCACTCTGCCACTGATACACCTACTCACAGATCCACTCACATACCTACTCACAGATTTGCTCAGACACTGATACACCCAGTCACAGACCCACACAGCCACTCACAGACCCACACAGGCACTCATGCATCTACTCACAAACCCACTCAGAGACTCAAGCGCCCACTCACACACCCAGTGAGACACTTATGCAGCCACTCCCATACTCATATAGATACTCACATACCCATTTAGACACTCATGCACTTCCTTACGTACCCACTGCAACACTCATATACTCACTCACACACTCACTATCAAACGTTACAGGTTACAGTTAGGAAATACATTTAAAAAAAACCTTAGAAATTCACTTAGAAAAACAAAGGTGACAAGGACGCTATAGTTAGAAAGCAACACTAGAAAAACGTAAACATTTGCAGAAAAAACAAAGGTTACAGGAACATTATAGGTAACAAATAGAATTAGAAACCCCTTAAAAATTCACAGAACAAAACAAAGGTTACAGGTCGTTATTATTACTTGCAGTGTGAGGAAATTTTTTCTTGCGAAAGTGAAGACTATCTCTTTATTTAGTGGAGCAGACAAGGTAGCATTGACTTTTTATGCTGTTATGAACAGAATTTTGATTGCCGTAAAATGTTGTAAAGGGAGGGTCAGTAGAAGAAGTAATACTGACGTCAGAAAAAGCTGCACTGACATTGGTCAGGATGTGGGCGTGTACTCTGCTCTGATTGGTTGGTTGATGTGAGCCACGCTAGTATTGTTTGAGAGTTTGCTTACATAGCAGTGCTCTAATTGGTTGGGCGGTGTGAGCCGCGCTAGTATAGGGTGAAAGTTAACCAATAGAATACGTGAAATTACGGGAAGGTTGTTTTTCTTTGTTCATGATGAGACCCATTAGTGAAGGAAGCCAAAAAATGAAGTTAATGCAGAAAATAAAGAATTTCTTTAAGAAAGACAAACCAATTGTGACTAGAGAGGGAATTCAGTTTCCGCCTCCAAAAACGCCTGCTTCTTTTATGATGTTAGGACGAGGATATCACACGTGTATATGGTTGAAAAATTGGATTGAGTATACAAAAGATGATGGTGTTTTAGGTTTTCCGAAACATGGTACTTTTAATGTGAGGATATTGCATTTGAGAAATCGAATTAACTCCTTAGTCCCAAATCCTAGATTGAGTCAGTATGAAGCATTGAAAGAACGGGAAGTGGAAGCATTTGAGAGAGAGAAGTATGGAATAGGTAACAGAGGTCAGGGAAGTATGATGTTTAGTTACCACTTTGAGAACAGGGAATCAAAACTGAATAGATGGATAAGAGCTGTGGTAACGGAAGGATTATACCCGGTTTTTACAATTGATGAGAAGACTGGAAGCAAAAATAAAGAGAAAAGGAAACATTTAGTGATTCCAAGTGTAAGAGGTGATATGGATGATTTGGATGATGATGAATTAATAGAAGCCATCGTGAATAAAAAACCTCCGCCAAATGAAGAGAATTTAGGGGTAGTAATTCCAAGTGCCTCGCAATTGGGAGCTCCGTTGACTCCGTAAGTTACAGATATAGCAAAAGTGATAAAAAAAATGAAGCAAATATGTTGAATAAGGCTAGATTAGAACAGGTTCAGAAAATGAATCAGTTGGGTTTGAACACAGAAGCATTGACAGTACCAGTAACGATTGGTCCTGTAGTACCATTGTATGGAGACAGACAAAATGCATCTAAAGTACATGGATTAGCTCTGCCAGGTAGTAGAATTAGGAGTAGTGTGAGTGGGGATGGACAGGTAAATGCAAATAATACATTATTAGATCTTCCAATTAACGAGCTGATAGCTAAGACCCCTCGGAAAAATATTCAATTTGAGCCCAGAAGAATAGGACCAAATGATACTCCAATAGCAGGGGGTTAAGCAGGACCCTCACCGGAATAATTAAACAATTGGATGAAAAAATGACGAAGCCAAAACCACAACCACAACCACAAGGTATAAATGTGATCCAGTTGAAAGTAGATTTGGAAGAGATGATTATTGGAACATTGAGCCCAGACAGACTAGGGACTTATCATGAAGAAGAATGATTGTTTTTGTGTAAAAGTATTACCTGGAGGGCAAGAAATCTACATGAGAAAATATCTGAAGCTACTAGTGAGTATGGAGTAGACATAAAGAAGTCAAAAGTATTGCAAAAATAGTACAGGTTGACATTCACTGACATGGACTTAGGAAGTTTGAATGCGCCAGGAAAAACATTACAGATAAAGGAAATAATTAATATTTTGAAAAAATGGGGAGATGTAGATCGTTGGAAAGTTAGATGGTCACGTTTGTTAAGGTATCAAAGGTATTGTTAAAAGATTTAAATAGTCTTATTTGATATTATTGTTCCTACTGATTTAGGACAGAGTGTAGGATTAGTGTTCATTGGCCAAAAGAAAATACCCTAGGGGTCCTAAAACAGGTGCATCTTCAGAAGAGGTAATGAAAAAGTATAATCAGGTAATCACTTACTTAAAGGGAAAAATGTCTCCTAAAGAAACAGATTAGGTTAAGATTGACAGGACTACCCAGGAACCAAAGGAGTCAGTACATGCCTATTATGAGCGTTTGCTACAGGTATTTAAACAGTATAGTGGTTTTGAAAATATTGGAGTTAAAGACATGGGACATTTTGTGTATGGTTTTGTGTTTGGATTGAGGCCTGAGATTAGCAACATGATACAGCAGCATTTCATCTGTTGGTAAAGCAAGACTGTGGATGAAATCCTACGGTATGCAAAGTATTGTAGTGACGACATTGGTGGCAAACATAAAAAGTTGAAGGAGAAAATTATGTGGGTGCAAGTGAAGGTAGTGGAACAACATGAAAACAATAATAATCAAATGCGTGGTCAGACGAATGTACAGATTCAGAATGGGCAGAATTACAGAGGTAAAGGGAAGGGAAAGATGAGTAAGGAAGAAGCTATAAAGAAATGTCCTTGTCTTGAGTGCAGAAAGTTTGGACATTGGAAAAATGAGTCTAGATATGCTAAAAAGAATAATGGGGAAATAAAAAAGGTATTCCACAGATGCAGAATGAGGTGGGTGTAAATCAACAGCAGCATCAGCAGATAGTTACGCAACAGTTACAGGTGTAGAATCAAGGTGTGAGTCAGCAGTAATGGAAGAGATTCAGACTCATCTCAATGACGGTGCCTGAAGGGGCTGAGGGAGGAGGAAGAGTGCGTACTTGGTGCATCTTTAAGGGTAGATCAGTCAGGTTCATTTATTGACGGAAAGGTGGAAGGTAATGATATTACATTCTTAGTGGATACTGGTGCTACCAGTCTACTGTAAGAGCAGCAGAAATTCCGAACCTACCCCTCTCGAGAAAAACTATCCAAGTTATAAGAGTCTCGAATAAGCACATTAAAAACCAGTCACAAACCCAAAAAAAGTTCACATTGGAAACTTCAAAGACATGCATCGGTCTGTGGTATGTGACTCAAACCCGGTAAATCTCTTGGGAAGAGATTTGCTGTGCAAGATGAATTGCACCATCTATTGTACCCCAGATGGAATTGCATTTCAGACCCCAGATGAGGACGTGGAGTTTAAGATGATGTTAGCAAAGCAAGGGATAGAAGTGAATGAGTTGTTCTCACTTCTCACTGAAGATAATCCGCCTGAAGAATTGAAAAGCATAGTAAATCCAGATGTGTGGGATTTTACGGGAAAATAAATTGGTTTAATAACAAGAGTAGATCAGATTCAGATAATAGTAAAGTATGGTGCTTTGTATGCAAACACCCCACAATATCAAATGAGTCCAGAAGTAATTGCAGGAGTTACTCCAGTAATTGACCAAATGATTGAACAAGGAATCCTAAAAGCAATAATGAGCAGTCCTTGTAATTCGCCTATCATAGGTATCAAAAAGCCCAGTGGGAAGTACCGGACAGTGCAAGATTTACACAAAATAAATACAATTGTAGTGCCTTGTTGCCAAGTGGTGCCAAATCCAGCAGTGATACTTTACCAAATGCTGAATTGTTCATCGTGATTGATTTGTGCCAAGCATTTTTCTTGATTCCTTTGCATCCGGATAGCCAGTATTTGTTTGTCCCTCAAGGGTACACAGAGAGCCCCTCAATCTTTAATCAGATCTTGAAAAAATGCTCGGAGCCTTTAGTCATGCCAGGAAATTCTGTTTTGGTTCAACACATCGATGCCCTACTGGTGGCATCAAAGACACGAGAGGGATGTATAACAGACACAATTGCCCTATTGAACCATTTAGCAAATGGAGGACACAAGATGTCCTCAGCAAAATTAAAATTTTATAAACAGGAAGTACAGTACCTTAGACACAAAATAGAAAAGGGAGTTAGAAAAGTACCCCAAAAAGAATCAGTGTGATCAAACACATGATGCACCCAAAACTCAGAAGGAGGTGCGAATGTTTTTGGGAATGGTTGGATATTGTCGCCAGTGGATATGTGGTTTCACACTAATTGCAAAACCTCTACAGAGGTTGACAGAAAGGATGTGAAGGATCTGATTGTTCTAGATGATGAAAGAATGGATGCTTTCATAAAACTGAGAAGCAGTCCCTTTAGAGCACCTGTTTTAGGTATGCCAGATTACACAAAATATTTTGCATTATAATGTTGTGAGAGAGATGGATGTGCACTCTCATTCCTAACTAAGAACGGCGATAGGGCAAAACTGAGAATAAAGGTTTAAAGCTTATTCAACAAAATGTCAATATCTTAGGTAATATGTTCAGAGCAAATATCAATTTTTTTTTTAAATTAAACTTGATTAGTTTTCGGTGATATCTCATGATCATTGTACTGAAGGAGTTTCATCGTAATACATAGATCCAGTTTTCTACAAGCTTAGATATAAACATGTATTTCAAATATGGTATAGGTGTGGAACCTGAAGACAATCGCATGCACGAATGTAAATGGTGAAGCATTTCGGAGTTGTACAAACTTCGGCTGTGTGAATGAGATTCCGATTTACACTGCATACTACTTGAAGTAATTTCCTGCTTTTTAAACCAACACGCACTAAACGATTTTATGTTTAGGTAGCGAGAGTAATTTTTTAAATGCACTGCGCCGATTGATTTTAATAATCTGCACTGTGTACTTTGTTGTATTTGCATTTATTCTGACTCACCACTGTGGCATTCGTCACTCCTGCTGCCCCGGTCCACCGCAAGCGCTAGGCTTGTTTGTGTGGAGGGCGCAGGGAGGTACCTTCTTCCGGCTTCACGGCCGAGGCAGGCACTGATTGGCCGAGCGCGTAGAGGCGGAGCTGATTAACAGCCCGTCCTCTACATAAGCCCATTGGACTCTGATACTCTCCCTGATGACAATTGCATGCACAAATGTAAATGGTGAAGCATTTCGGAGTTGTACAAACTTCGGCTGTGTGAATGAGATTCCGATTTACACTGCATACTACTTGAAGTAATTTCCTGCTTTTTAAACCAACGCGCACTAAACGATTTTATGTTTAGGTAGCGCGAGTAATTTTTTAAATGCACTGCGTCGATTGATTTTAATAATCTGCACTGTGTACTTTGTTGTATTTGCATTTATTCTGACTCACCACTGTGGCATTCGTCACTCCTGCTGCCCCGGTCCACCGCAAGCGCTAGGCTTGTTTGTGTGGAGGGCGCAGGGAGGTACCTTCTTCTGGCTTCACGGCCGAGGCAGGCACTGATTGGCCGAGCGCGTAGAGGCGGAGCTGATTAACAGCCCGTCCTCTACATAAGCCTGACGCCCTCTATGACGCGCAGCGAATACATGCTGCGACCGCGCCAAAGACAAGCCTAACACCAGCCCGTCTGGGCCCATCCGGGACAGTACGGGGCATGGGGCACGGGGCTACACCCTACCTATGCTGGAAAACACAGGTATGAGCTCCGGCTTTTTAATGGGCTTGCGCCCCAAAAAACATAAAAATTGCACTATACTATCGCCTTCACAATATGTAACCAATACCTGTTGTAACTGTAATTTTACTCTCTCTAACTATTAGCCCTACCCTGAGCTTAGACTCCGCAATCAAACGCCAAAACAGCGACCAAAACAAGTGACCCATTATTTCTCGTTCTACAGCATTAACTGTAGATCTTTACCGCAGCACAAATTAGACATTTTTAATCTCCTACTGGATAACAATCCTAGTGCCTTATTTTTAACTGAAACCTGGCTGCACGAAAGTGCGGGTCCTGATATAGCTACTGCCCTCCCCCCTAACTATGAAATAGTTAGGAGAGATCGTGAGGGTCAAGTGGGCGGGGGAATTGCTATTATATTTAATAGAGAACTCACGTGCACTCTGGAACCCGTCAGCATCCCTGACTGTGAAGCGGCTTTTTTTAAAATCACTCTTAACCCCAACTTTACTGCCTCCGGCATTCTAATATACAGGCCTCCTGGGAATGCCAGTACATGGGCCGCAAATTTGGCTAACTACATCACACCCTTTCATCTCTCCTCTAAAAACTTTTCCCTTCTGGGAGATTTGAATCTGCATTTCGACGACCCCACTAGCGTGGCATGCACAAACCTACTAGATGATTTAGCAGCACTGAACTTAATGCTACTTAACTCTGGGCCTACCCACCGGGCAGGACACCTGTTGGATCCCATTTTCTCTAACATTCCTGAAATGAAATGGCTAAACACGATCCCTACATGCTGGTCAGACCACCATCTTATTCAATTCTGCCTAAAACTGCCTACACCTTCTAAATTAAACAACACCTGGCCTATATCCTCCATGAGAAACTGGAAGTTGCTTGATGTTGAAAAACTCAACAAAACTCTAGCTATGAATCCCCCGGCCTCTGGCTCTGATATAGAAAGTATTGCCATGGCCACACATTCATGGATTGAAAATGCCGTCGATAGCTGCCTCCCCCTATCTCGGCTAAAAGGTAACACCCACCGTTCCCCAGCCCCTTGGTTTACTGAGTCCCTGAAGATCGAAAAATCAAAATGTAAATCCCTCAAAAGAAAGTGGCGCAAGGACTATGCTCACGACAATAAAGTGACATACCATAAAGCCAGAAACGACTACCACTCCGCCTGCACTAAAGCTTGTGCCCTTTACGTGGCAAATACCATTGACACGGCGCCAAACAAGGCAAGAACGCTTTTCAACACAGTTAAAGACCTTGCAGGGGCAAACACGACTGCTACGACTCGCCCTTTGGACAGAAAACAATGTCAAGACCTTGCATCTTTTTTTAATGACAAAATTGAGAAAATCATCTCAGATATCACCAGAAACACCTCTGCACATGACCCTGGAGAGGAAGTGCCCCCGTGGTCAACTGACATTAACACCCTTCATCATTGGCCTCCCATCACCCTGGAATCACTTAAATCCACCCTCAAGACCATCAAATCCGGCTCTCCCTGTGACCCACTACCCGCCACTGTTTTCAGACAAATTGATGTCCCCTCCCTGACCATTATTGCCAAAACTCTAAATTCTTCTCTTCAGCTTTCCGCAGTCCCATCACTCTGGAAACACGCTATGGTATGTCCACTCCTGAAAAAACCTTCAGCCAACCCCGAACTACCTGCAAACTACTGACCCATATCTCTCCTCCCCATCTTTTCAAAATTACTTGAAAGACACATTCACTCTGCCCTCACTCTCTTCACCAAAGCAAATTCCCTCCTACATCCGTCACAGTCTGGTTTCAGAGCGGGTTTCTCCACCGAAACAGCTCTACTGGGAGTAACCGAAACCATAAGAAAACTCCTAGATGATGGTCAGACAGTCGCACTCATTTTGTTCGATTTGAGTGCGGCTTTTGACACCATCTCTCACACCAAACTTCTGGCCACACTTGGGAGAAATGGTATACGGGGAAAAGCACTTAAATGGATTGAGTCTTTTCTGTTCCATAGAACATTTCAGATTACATCCTCCATTGCTTGTTCTGACATGGTTAGCACCCCGCACGGTGTACCACAGGGCTCCATTGTGAGCCCTTAGTTTTTTAATCTCTACCTCAGACCCCTGGCCGATTTAGCTGACAGGTCGGGACTCACTCTTATGACATACGCAGATGATTCTCAAAACATCTTCTCACTGTCAGAGTCAAATCCAACGGCCCCGTCCATTCTCAAACAAGGGCTTCAAAATATCTTCATCTGGATGTCTGCTAACCAGCTGAAGTTAAACGGTGACAAAACCGAAATCCTCCTCCTGGGAAAAAATAAAGACCTATGGAACGCCGCTCATTGGCCCTCCGAGCTAGGCATTATCCCCACCCCTGTTACCCATGTAAGAAATCTGGGGGTTACCATCGACAATGCCCTCTCGATGAAACTACAAGCAAATAAAGTGGTTGGCCTTTGTTTCACCATCTTGAAATGGTTGAAAAAAATCCTATGGATGCAGCCCCTTGCAACGCAAAAGACCGTAGTCAACGCACTCATTACATCTCGGCTTGACTACGTCAACATTCTTTATCTGGGCTCAAATCAAGCAGTCATCAAACGGCTACAACTGGTCCAAAACTCGGCTGCAAGATTACTTTGCAAGATTCCAAAAACTGCCAGTGTGTCGAAACATCTGAATGACCTACATTGGCTCAGGGTAGAAAACCGCATCAGGTTCAAAGCCCTGAGCTACATGTTTAGGATCAAATCCGGCACCGCACCAAAATATCTACAATCCCTAGCAACACCTTACATCCCGGGAAGAGAACTGCGCTCCCAGACCGCAGCAAACTTTACGACCCCGAGATTCAAATTAGCGAGAATGGGAGGTAGATCCTTCTCTGTCCTAGGGCCCTCTCTTTGGAACAAACTCCCCCCCCCATATTCGCAAGGAAGAAAATTACGCCAGATTCAGAAAGAACATAAAGACCTGGCTCTTCCAGAAATAAGTATAATGCTCTTTACCTCTTACTACTGCTCATCGACGAGTCATCGGCGCCGGGAAACCCTTTTTGGGTAGCTGTGCGCCATACAAATGTAAAAAATAAATAAATAAATAATAAACCTACTACATGTGTTTAAAATTTGGGAAAGTGAAAACAGAAACATTGTTACAGCAACTACCCACTCATAGAGAATATCTCCAAAACCAGGCCAAGGAGGACAAACGTCCTGCTCAATCTTTGCTTTGCAAGAGAAGGAAGCAGATCTAGTAATACCTGGCGAATCTCAAGTGGCACTGCCCATCCAGAGGCCTTATACAGATTATGCAGTATTGTCTGCTAGTAGGGGGGTAGAGAGGAGCGAGACCATGTCATATGTATGAAGCATGCTGTCAAGACCCTGCATCGCGGGCAGTAGGTGATTCGGGTGGGGTATATAGCATGTAAGGTTTTAGGTGGAAGGTATGTTTGGTGTACAAAGTTATATAGCAGTAGCTTGAATCAGGTGTTGGAGCTTATCGTCCACTCTCCCTTGTGCACTTTTACTCACTCTCTCTCTGTTAATGCCCCCCCCCCCACTATTTCCTGCGACTTGTTCCGTATGGTGAGTGTCTTTGGCGGTAGATCATCACAGAGTACCCTGTAGATGTGGGAAATTAATCTGGCCCATATCTAGTAGCATCAGCAGAGTGGTGGATTGAGGCGGTGCCTCGGGGAGAGTTGGCCATACCTTATGGGCAGTAGTACAATTTTTGATATATTGGACGTATTGTCTTGTACCCAAGAAGAAGGAGTCTATGGCTTCTCCCTTTGTGATGAGCTGCCCTCTGGTATAGAGATCCCCCATAGTATCACAGCCACCATCCAATGACAGCGTCATATCCACCGCTCTGTCTACTATCTCTGCAAGTCCAACCTTGGGCCCCCATGAGTCTGGTCCTCCTATGGAACTGGTAATCCTCACAAGTCAGGTAGGGCAAAGCACATGTTTGGAGAGGTCTGCAGCAGCCTCTCTCCTCTCAACCAGGCAGGGGAGTTCTCCAGACCAGGCCCACTAGACCTCCATACACAATTACAGTCTTGGGCAGCTCCCAGCATCTCATCAGGGCCTAGAAACTGTGTACATAACCCAGGGCCCAAGCCCTTAGACTCAAGACACCACCTTGCAGACAGGAGGGTAAACGTGCCTAAATATTGCAATGTGTCTCAGCTCTGGAGATCACCAAAGTGCTGTGCGACAGTACTCCTTAGGTGAGCAGGGGCCACAGCTCTACTCTCATGCCATCCTTGGCGCAGTCTTCAAAGTTTATCATGGCCCTCGTTAGTAGCATTCAGCACATTAGTGCTTCTTGTCTCCTTCCTTTCTGATCAGGCCCAGCACTGGGGTGAGGGGTGCACCACTGAGGGACAGATTGATATCAGGCAGCAGGTGTCTATAGCTGCCATCCATCATGCTAACACCACCTACCCAATCGTGTCCAATATTGCCGAGTCGCGGCCCATATAGGAGGCACGTAGACGCTCAGGTACACAGAGGGGCCCTGTAGCATGAGGGCCCGCAAGCCACCTGTAAGAATCAGGAGGTTGCAATCACTTGCCTGGGCTTGTGCTGCAATCCATGTGACTTTACTGCTATTGCCACTTTGATCACTGTTGCCAGGGGGCTCACAGACCCCATGCATGATGTCGAGTAGCACACTTTTCTGCTACCCTGGCTGCTGGATTGCCAGGATGTCTGAAAGCAGTAGCAGCTACTTGCATGAGTCTTGAGCAGAGTGAACCCATTGTGATGGGTTCCCCCATCAAAGTGTATGTGCCACCCAGCATCTCACTCCTAGTTGGCTGACTAAGTATGAAAGAGTGATTCTGGGTGCTGAAAATGTCACTGTGGTCAGGTGCACTACTGTGAATCCAGCAACTATATTGCCCAATTCTCGCTGTGAGGAAGTGAGAGAGGAAGCAGATCATGATTGTCTGGATGTGACAGAATTATGCACAAAGCCTAGACCAGATATAGAGGACAGTCCTCTAGAAGAATCTGATTGTGAGATTTTTGTTGGTGGATCGTGCTTGAGGAATGAAAGATGTGAATTGCGCACTGCCTATGCTGGTTGCACCCCAGAAGGAGTTATTGAAGCATTCTGTCTGAAAGGAGTAAACTCCGCCCAGATAGCTGAGCTGATAGCTCTGTCTAGAGCATGTAAAGTTGCCAAAAGTCTGAAAGTAACCATATACACAGACAGTCAATATGGATTTGGAATAGTGCACAATTTCGGTCAGCTATGGATGCAAAGGGGATTTCTGACTTCTTCAGGTTTCCCTATTCGAAATGCTAAAATTGTGAAAGGATTTCTGGATGCTTTACAATTACCCAAAAGAGTTGCAGTAGTCAAATGTGCCTCACATCAATCAGGAGATGATTATGTGATGAAAATCAATAGATATGCAGACCGAATTGCATGTTATTGTGCCCAAAATACAATGGCTTTAAACAGATCAATTGAAAGAGGAAATACCGAATGCCAGCTTATGTTTTTTAGAACAACAACATTAGAAACTTGGGATGAGGTGAGTCAGATTCAGGAAGAGGCAAGTGATGAGGAAAAGGAATTCTGGAAACTTACAGGCTGTAGAAAAAGAGCAGATGACGAACTGTGGGTTTAGCAAGATGAAAGACGAGTTTTACCAGACTCTTTGGTTTCTCATATGGCCTAGGTGTACCATGGTCATGCACATATTGGAAGAGCTCCAATAATCAGACTCTTCAGGCAGACATCGTATAATCCGCAGTTCAGGGTTATTGCAGAGAGCCTTTGCCAGAGGTGCATTATATATCAGCAGCGAAATCCAGGAAGAAAAACTGTTGTAAGTTGGGGACAAATTGGGAGAGCAGGAGGTCCATTTACCCAACTTTAGCTTGATTTTACCGAGCTTCCCCCTTGCAATGGGCTGAAATATGTTTAGTCATTGTTTACTTATTCTCACGCTGGGTGAAAGCCTACCCTATGAAAAGAAATGACAGCCTCACAGTAGCCAAACTACTTTTGAGAGAACTGATTCCTAAGTTTGGAATTCTAGTCACTTTGGAGACAGACATGGGAACTGATTTTATTAATGAAATAATTTGTCTGATTTGTTGTGCAGCATTTAAAATTGAACAGAAGCTGCATTGTGCCTATCGACCTGAAGCCTCTAGAGTGGTCGAGCAAATTAATGGCACAATAAAATCCAGGTTAGGAAAAGTGTGTGCATCCACATCATTGAAGTGGCCTGACGCTTTACCTCTTGTGCTGATGAGTCTGAGAAGCATTACTGACAAAAAGACTGGATTAAGTCCCCATGAAATCCTTATGGGTAGACCAATGAGACAGGCATATGTACCAGTGAACAAACTAAGTAGTTTATCTGATGACCTAGTGCTTGACTGTTGCAGAGGGTTGGCTGAACTGGTATGTTCTGTTTTTCATCAGGTTGGAGAAGCAGCCACAACAATACATCAAAACCAAGCTTATGATTTGAGTCCTGGCGAGTGGTTCTATGTCAAGAAACACATAGGAAAATTGTGTTTAGACCCCAGGTGGAATGGACCTTATCAAATCATCGTAGTGAACTGTGCTGGCTTACCAAATTGGATTCACGTAAGCAACACCAAACGAACCCTGAAAGAGCCACAGCAGGTGAATTAAAAACAAAGGTCAGTGGCTGAAGTGTATGAAGCTGATGAATCTAGAGTGACAGATTCTAACGAACCAATGGATGATGAACAGCCCAGCACAAGTCGCGTAAAGTGGACAAGAGATTCTAGGGTTCCAAAGACTGTTGTTGAACCAGAAGAAAGTGAGTTCACTGATGATCCAGCAGAAAGCGAACCTCCAGCCAAACCTCAAACAGGTGAAATTGTCGATAAACCAGAAAAAAGTGAGTTCACTGATCATCCAGAAGAAAAGGAACTTCCAGCCGAACCTGAAACAGGTGAAACTGTATTTGAACCCGAAGAATCTGAGTTCACAGTTGATAGGGAAGTTATTGTAGAAACAGAAGAACCAGAAGAAACTGAAAATCAGAAGAAAATGAGCCAGTAGAAAGGGCAAACAAAAGAACCTGTGAACTAGATGAAGAGGGTGAAAAAGAGGTCAAAGCAAAGAAACCAAGTAAACGTGATAATTGGCCAAGTGGAGTGAAAAGACTAAAATATACTCTTGTGAAAAGAAGGTTAAGAAAAAGACTGGAACAAAGTAATGAGTAAGAATTCCAAGTTGAAAATATAAAGCATCTAAATGGCCCTATGTGATTTTGGAAGAAATTGAAATTTCAGATCCAAGTGAAGAAAAGGAAAATTCTGATACTGAGCAAGTCGATGAAAGCAAACTAAGACCTCCTTAAAGAACTGACAAAATAAAGTAAAACCTGTTCAATGCAGATCAAAGAAAAGGATAAAAGAAGGGGGTAAAGAAGAAAGCCTTGAAGTGTAGGATCACACCACTATTTTTACTTTATTTTTATTTAAAAAATATATATATTTATAGAAATATAAAGATATATATATAATTTTGTATTTTTCATATAGAAAGAAAAATGGCTGATTCAGAAATGACTGAACTTCCAAAACCTAGTCTAAAATGAAGGTGCATTAAAGCTTGCTTTTGTAGTGTGTTATTATTAACATTTGTGTGGATACTAATAACTGTTTTTATACCTATACTAATGGTAACTGACAAAAGAAACAATACTAATAATGTGATAAGTGAAAGATGACTGCTGTCACTAATGAAATCCCCTTTACTAAAATAGTACCTTTCGATGGAAGAATACTCCATCATGATAAATCAATTAAAGATTTCTCGTTAAACGTCTTTACCAAGTTACTTTATAGGTATGTTGAAACTATGAATGTGAGTGATTTTTACGTGTGCATGCAGTTACCTTCGTCAGTTTCTGAAGGAGTAACTTATCACCACCTTCCACTTATGGTGTGTCTTGTAGTATACTTACCAGCCCATTCAGTGTAATGGGGAAACTAGAATACCAACACTCCAATATAGACATGGGGGCTTATTTACGAGCCCTTTCTTCTCTTTTGCACGGTAGGTGTGTCACTTTTTGTGACGCACCACCAGCGTAAAAATGTGCCATGTTGCGTCATATTTACAAAGTGACGCATCTAGATAGATGCATCACTTTGTAAACCCCTGCGCCACATTATACCTGCTCCAGGTATAATGTATGCAGGGTGGGAGTTCTGACGCAAGTAAGCCTCGTAAAAGTGACATAGTGAAATATATGAGATTTCACAGCACCACTTCTAGGATACAAATGCATCAAAATCTTACGCCTGCTTCACAGCAGGTGTAAGACTAACGCAGGCACATTTGAAATGGGACTTGCCCATGTGGAATGACCTATTGCTGGAGTTTCATCACTTTTGTGACACACTCCAGCAATGCGTCATTTTTGCGCATATATATACATCAGAAATACTGAAGTATCTGTAACTCCTTACGATATGATGCATCATACTGTAAATATCACGCATCCAGCATGTTGCTAGTAGGGCGCAATGAAAAGTGACGCATCGATGTTTTCACGCAGCGATGCATCACTTTTCATAAATGAGGCCATTAGTATTTTCTGAAATTCCTCTCATTAAAGAATTGAACAAAGTGATAAGTGATAAGAATGCACGATATATGGGAGAAATGTTCCATATTACTAAAACTTTAGACGTAAAATATGCTTATAAGAATAATTTAGCATGTAGTTTAAGGGCTGAGGAAAAAGTATTCGTAGAGATGGTAGAAAATAGAAGAGAAAGTTCTAAAAATAAAACTGCTGAACAGAAGTCCCGGATAGCACCATGGGACTTTAGGGAAAAAAACTACGAAAAGGGAGAAAAATATGCTGCAATGTCTATGGGAAGATTTGTCTGTTTAGATCATAGACTAACTCAATAACTATTTCATTGGTTCTAGCGAACGTGAGCATACTTTCCAAAATATTGGAGGTTGGGGATAGACGGATGGAACTGATCCTGTTTTCCCTGGAATTTATTATGTGTGTGGCAAGAAAGCTTATTATAAATTGCCTGCACATTGGTATGTAAGTTGTTATTATACTATTGTTTTTCCTAAAGTGAACCATATGGACCGAAACAGTCATAAACTTGATGAAATTAAACAAGGACTAACACGTAACAAAAGAGCAAGCTTTTCAGAAATAGTAGGTGATATTTCTGGTGCACTGATACCCTGAGTTGGAGTCGTTCTGAATTCACACAAGATTTCAAATATTGTCCACAGTGGTTGACTAATTATCTACAGATACTGCTGGTGGGTTCTTGATGATTGACACATAAATAGTTGCAATCAGATCGATGGTTTTGCAAAATCGACTTGCCCTTGATATATTAGTGGCAAAAGACGGTGGAGTCTGTAGAATGATAAAAGTTCAACATTGCTGCAATTATATCCCAGATAAAAGTAAAGTAATTGAGGGATATAAAGAAAATCACAAAATTACATACCGATTTGACCCAACTGGAGGTTGATGGTGTTTGGGAGAGACTTGGTAAGAGCTTTTCCTCAATAAGCAGTTGGTTTTCTACCTTTGGAAGTTGTCTATTAGGACAAATAATAATGCCCAATGTTTTAATAGCGACAATAGTCTTAGTAATAATAATAGTATATATCTGATGTAAGTATAAGAGTGGGAGAAAAGAAGTGCCAGAAAATAAAAGAAAAGCAAGAAGGAGAAAAAAAGAGATAGAATTAGAAGAGATGAAAGGAGAATACTATGACTTAATTAAAGATTTAGATGAGGGTGCCATAAAAATAGAAACTAACACAGAGCTTTACATTTTTTAATAAAAGATGACACTTGGCATGGTAGGTATTTTTATGTTGGCTTCTAAAAGCCATCAGAAGGGGGAATTGATGGAGCAAGGTTTCGCAAAAATGAAATCCGCTTGAATTGAGTACCCCAATATTTCATTCATTCATTCATTCTCATCTTTATTTCGACAGTGTTGTCATGAAAGAGTTCACAATTAATCAATAATTACAATTTAAAACAATAGACAGAAAACCATTAAAAAGTCAATAATTTTGTCTTATGGAGTTAAATCATCAGAGTAAAAAGCATAGCCGTGTACATGGTTAAACATATAGTTGTTTAAAATCCCTAAACCTCAAGGGCTATCAATCAAAATACCCAAATGCTTGACCCATTTATCACTAAATCATATTTCCAGTGGCATTCTCAGCTTTCCTTCTCATGTTCCACATGGCTGCTAGAAATTTGGATACAGCAAAAACAGTTACAGGGGAAAGATCAGTTTTGAGTATTCTAAAAGCTTGAAAACAGCACCTGATCTTCAAGTTTTTACAAATAGGAGTAATCCACTTCTTTCGGGCTAACTGATAAGCAGGGCAAAAAAACACAATATGTAATTCGTTTTCGAGCTCAGATGTACAAGCAGGGCAATTTTTCAAAGTGGGTACACACCATTTACTCGTAAGTGCTCTAATCGGTAAAGAGCCATGTCTCCATTGGAGGTACAATTTTCTTAAAACAACTGGACTAACATTGTCGAATACAGTTTCAAATTTATAAAAATCTTTAGTCATAAAAAACAAGCCAGAAAGTGAACGCACATTAGCATTCGATAGAGTGGCACTGAGAATATTTTGATGATATAAATTAACAATGTACTTGCGCGCAAAAGTGCTACACACGCGTTCCGGGTCAGACCACATTGAAGGGAGGCCTAATCTCTCAAGTTCCTCTCTTACATATTTCAACCAAGTGATTTACCGCGCATTAGGGAGACTTAGCACCTCTGTCAGCTCTTGCCTATAATGCATGAGTTTGGGGGTTGCCCACAGGCGCCTCCAGAAGGTCAAAGGTTTAACACCTAATTCCTCATTAATGGGTCGAAGACCCAGGTCCATCCTTAGTGGCAACAGTGGTGTTGATGGAGGGAGAGATACTAGTTGTCTTAAAAATGTGTCTGCAACAGAAATCGAGGGTACACACTTGTGGCCCCACAATTCGCCCCATATAATACCGCACCACGAGCCTGCAGTTTGTAAATTTCCAGCGGTGGACCAATTGGTTTAACCAGAGATTTGTTATATAGCTTTAGAATGCCTCCCGCTTTTTGAGCTAGCTTAACTAGACATTTTCTTTGATGTTGGACCCAGGTCATATTTTCGTTCAAGGTAAGACCCAAATAATCAAATGTCTGGACTCTTTCGAGTCGAACTCCGTCTATCACTGGGCTCAGACGTGTTGTTGTCGGGGGGTTGAAAATCATAATTTCGTTTTCAAAGTGTTTATTTCCAACCCCCTGTCCTGGCAAAAAGACGCAAAGCCGTCCAGAACTCGCTGGATGCCCTTAGGGGTCTTAGAAAGTAATAGAGTGTCATCTGCGAACATAATCGCAGAGATCCTGGACACAGCGAGCTTTGGAGCGTCAGTATTGGAGACCGCATTCAGGTGCGCGATTACCCCGTTGACGTAGAGGCAAAACAGGGTGGGTGCCAAGACGCACCCCTGTCTTACCCCCCTGCCAACGGGGAATCTGGCAGATAGGGAACCATCCTTCCCGCACCTGACCTGCGCAAAGTTTCCAGTGTGAAGATGTACTATTATACCCAGAAGGGGAGGTGGAATACCCATATCTGAGAGGACGCTCCACAGTTTCTGACGGTGGACTAGGTCGAAGGCGGCTCGCAGATCAACAAAAACAGTGTATAGTGAGCCGCCCTCGATCTCCACAGTTTACCAGAAGAGCATGTTTAATCGGAAAATCTGGTCTGTGGTAGATACCCTCTTTCTAAACCCGGCTCGGTAAGGGCTTAAGATATCAAATTCCTCCATCCAATCTAGAAGGCGGTCTAGTATTAGCCTTGAGAAGAGCTTTTGTGACACGTCAATGATGCTAATTGGTCTGTAGTTGGCTGGGAGCAGGGGAGAGCCCTTCTTAAAAATGGGGACTATCGCCGCTCCCAGCCAAGTACTAGGTACCACCATACCCCCCAGGATTGCAATGAAAATAAGCTTTAGATAAGGCGCCCATACCCTTGGTTAAAAAGGTCACTGGGCACCGTGTCCAGCCCTGGGGCTTTACAGGAGGAAAGCATGGAAATAGCTGCCCTAACTTCACCCTCCGAGAAGTCATGGGTGGTTGTTTCGGCCATAAAACCAGATGCTACTCCTAGAGGAGCGGCATCCTCCGCCGAGTTTTCCCCCAAATAAAAGGTATGAAAATGAGCTTCCCAGACCTCCGCAGCGATGTTGGGTGCTATGCCTGGAACAGCGTCAGCCGAGCCCGTACTCACAATATGCCAAAACGTCCGAGCATCTCTAATTGCCAGTGCGGAAGTTAACTTTTCCCAATTCTCGTTCCCCCACTCCACCTTGGCGTGGTGTATTAATTGCCGGTAAGCTACTCTCCTTTCTTTTATTTTTGTTGTATTTCAGGGCCTCGAGGAGTTGCGATTTCGCGACTCTACAGGCCCTGTTATACCAGGTGGGTTTATTGCCAGTGCTTCTCCCTTTTAAACCTGGAGGGTTTAGGACCAGCGCGAAAGTATTGGCTAGATCCATATTAAGTTCACCCAGCCTAGAATAAACTTCAGGCGAAGGGAGCTGAAGATTTAAGGGCAAAGCCGCTTCCAGTGCCGGAATTACCAAGGCATATAGCTCTGCCACTAAGTTTGGATGCGTGACTAATTTGTCCCATCTAAGCCTCCGTCTGTTACTTGATAAGAGCACCCTGTTATCTGATCCAGACTCTATGGGGCAGGAGTTTTTGGAGGTACTAGGGGATTGAAAGTCCAGGATCAATGCGTTATGATCACTTTCTCCTCTGGATACCACCTTAAAATCACGGATCTTATGCCATGCGCATGTTTCTACAAAAATATAATCCAAACGTGATTCCTGCCCAGGTTTGTTAAAAGTACACCTTGAAGGCATATCCGATTTTATACGTCTATTACAGGCCCTTATTGAATATCTCAATGTCAAGGTCATCATTTGTACTGGTAGTGGAGCCCAATGACCTGGCAGGGGGACCAACCACCTGAGGAATATTCCAGTGTTCATCTTCTTCCTGGAGTGTTCCATCCATTAGATCCACAAGTGGCTCAAAATGGGAGTTAAGGTCTCCACCTATCACATATGTAATTCCCTCTGGAAACTCATTTAGGAAGGCAGAAAGGTCTTCAATAGCTCTCGACTCAGAAGTAATACTCACGGGTCTAGAGTAGATATTGACCACAGCGAGTTTAGAGCCATTCAGCCATTCTAAGATCACGCATTGCACATCCTCTGATGCAGTATGCATGACCCTAGCTCTGCAACGCAGGTGAACGCTGTGAGAAGTTGGCCTGATATGCAGTGCTCACTATTCTAGTGATCACTATGTATCAGTCCAAACAACCCTTATTGATGATTGGTTGTAAGTCAACCTTATAGACCAGCTATCCTAGTAGCATGGATACGAGCAGTCTAAGGCTAAGACTCTAGAGGGCGTGTTAAGCCAGCTGTTTTACCATCACATTACCCCTTGAACACCCAGTGAAAGGACACCACACAAGTTGTTATGAAAATAAACAGTGTATTTATTTATAACAAGACTACCCTGGCTCTTTATGAGACAGGGAGCTAAGCACACAACAAAACTCTTACGAAAATACTTTTAAGTTAGCACGTTACACAAATGCCCGAGGGGCACGAAAAACCATATACGCTAAAAGTGGAATGCGAATTACTAGCAGGTAAGTAACAGTTCTAATAGGCTTTGGAATCGCTAGGACTGGACTAGGGAATCGTTAGATTACTACTAGGAGGCCCAGGGGACTCGGGTGCAGAGTGTGCACTCTCACGCGGGATGCGGGACAAAGTCTATGGAAGCTAGAATTCACAAAGTTAGTGTTCACGGGCGAACCCGACCTGGTAGGGAGAAAACGACAGTGGATCCTGACCCTTGGATAGTGAGGCTATGCTGGGACACCGGAGTGCCGAAGTTACCTAGCCCAGGGGCTGCAGCTGCATAGGTCTGAAAAGACGTCGGGGATCTCGTTGCCGGACCAGGAGCCTGGAAGGAAGAAGTTGCTGGCAGGCGACCAGTGAAGAAAAGTTCGATGGATCCAAGCCTGGATCAAGGAAGAAGAAAACCTGAAAGCAGAGGGGACCAAGTTCTTGAATCACTAGCCAGTGATTAAGTGGGCACCAGGATGGCACCGGGCGAAGTCACCGCAGTCAGGTGAGTGGGCGCTGCTGGGCTCTGCAGTCTCTCGGACCAGGAGGCGTTGTCGGCGACCAGGATGGAGGTGCGAGCTGTCCCACGATGGATGAAGTCGTTGGCGTCGAAGTTACCCAGGATTGGGCAACAAGCCTTGGCTAATTCAAGCCCACGCGGTGGACTCAAAATGGCGTCTTGAGTGGACCAGGAGGGTCCGGGGTGCTCCTCTTCTGGAAGGGAGCAAGGGCCAGTCTGGAGCAACCAGACCAGCAGCAGAAATGTCGTCGGGCGTCGTCAGGAAGGCCACAAGCCAACGGGCTAGTAGCCAAACAACGCGGTGAGCAGCGGAAAGCAGAAGGGCCCCACGCAGATCGTGGAGATGCTGGGGGGCTGCACTTCGGAGCTGGAGCTGCTCAGAGTCGGGGCTTCTCGGACCCCAAAGCACTCACCAGGAATTCACTCGGCGGGCTTGCTGGAAAGAAGTCGTGCAGTCTTGCAGACGGCCGGTCCCTTGAGGTCTCGTCGCACCCACGGTTCTCAGCTGGGCTGTAGAGGTGGGTAGAGGTCAGAGGTGCCAGGGAAGCCGGTTCTCGTCGAGCTGGGCAGTCGGATTCCGGAGGAAGGACTTGCAGCAGACCGCAGTGTTCTTAGATGGTGCCTGCGGATGCAGGGTGACTACTCCTTAGTCACAAGGGAGAAATCTTAGGAAGAAGTCTTGAGTTCCTTTCGCAGAAAGTAGTTTCAGGATTCAAAGATGATCTGATTTGGAAGGGGGCCAGTCTCTACCTTTATCCTGTAAAAGGGGGCTGGCACGCGACTAAGTCCTGCCCTATGGGTGGGACTAGGAGGGGGGTGGTTACACCCACTTCCTTGGCGGGCTTTTCCCCAGCACAGGGTCTGGAGTGACCCTGGAACTGGTTCCAGCCAGCCTATGCACAGTGAGCACCGGGGTGCCACGTGCAGTCACCTTCCTCTAAAGCCCTGCCTACCTACAATACACAAAACCCTGTCTGGGACGGTGCTGGCACCGCCCCTGGCAGGAAACCCTTTGTCCTTATCTCTTGCTCTGGGAGGACTCCCAGCAGCAGGAGGGCAGACTTGTGTCTCGGTGGCAGCATCCATTTAGTGGATGCTAAGGCTCTGTCTGACTTTTAACCGGGTTATAGGTTACATGCATGTCGTGTCCCTCTAGAAGGGTGGAATGCTAACCCCGTCGCCAGAATTGGCGAGGGGTTAGTATTCCAATTCGTATGACACCTTACTCGACATGTTTTGATAAAGCGATACCAGAGTTGGCACATAACCGCGAGGATTATAATGCACTTAAGAGTATATGGTATGCGATATCATGGAAACGGCTAAGGGATGGATCCCGAAAGCCGCAGACAGGCTCAGCTCATGCCAGAGCACCATCTCACACGATTCCAAGCACTCTGCCTTCAGGATTGTTAAGGCCTGCCATAGGAGTGACTGATAGGAGATCTGTGTGTCCATTTTAGGGTTAGATATAGGTATCCTATATCTAAAGCAAAGGGTGAGTACACCACCTTGCCCCAGCTGTCGTGCAGCCAGTTGTGTCAGTTTTAGTTAGTCAATCCAGGGGTGGCACAATACATGCTTCAGCCCCTGGGAGACTTCTGGGTGCACCTCAGCCCTGGGTACAGGGACTTGGAGAGGGCCCAGGGCCAATTCAGTACCGGAGTACAATTTGGATAGAGAGAACAGCTAGGCTGTGGGTCTGATTAGCAGGCCCACAGCCAGGGAACGTCGTAAACCAGTGCAGCAAAAAGCAAAAATCTGGGTGATCATAGGATTGCAGACCCTACTCTCCTACATGACCCCCCCCCCAAACTTTGGGACAATAAACTAACCTTGACCAGGTGAGTCTTCTTGCTCTAAGTGGAAATACCTGGAGAGCCCATCAGCATTGCTGTGATCAGTCCCAGGTCTATGCTCCACTGTAAAATCCATCCCCTGTAGGGAAATGGACCACCTAAGCAGTTTGGGGTTTTCACCCTTCATCTGATTTAGCCACAAGAGGGGCTTATGGTCTGTCTGAATGGTGAAGTGAGTGCCAAACAAGTAGGCCCTCAGCTTCTTCAGGGCCCAGACCACAGCAAAGGCCTCCCTCTCAATAGCTGACCAATTTTTCTCTCTGGGTGTCAACCTTCTACTAATGAAAGCAATAGGCTGATCATTACCATCAAAATTCAGTTGAGACAGAACAGCTCCCACACCCAACTCAGAAGCATCTGTTTGGACAATGAATGGCTTGGAGTAATCTGGACTCTTGAGGATAGGTGCTGTGCACATGGCCTGCTTTAGGTCATTGAATGCTTTCTGACAGCTTGCTGTCCACTGAACTTTCTTTGGCATCTTCTTGCTTGTCAAGTCATTAAGGGGGGTCACTATGGACCCATAATTTCTGACAAACTTCCTATAGTACCCAGTCAGGCCCAAGAAAGCTCGAACCTGAGTCTGGGTGATTGGAGGAGTCCAGTCCTTGATGGCCTGTATCTTACTCTCCAGTGGCTGAACCTGGCCTCCACCCACAAGGTGGCCCAGGTATACAACCTGTGTCTGCCCTATCTGGCATTTTGTGGCCTTGATAGTGAGGCCTGCCTTTTGCAGGGCCTCTAACACTTTCCTCAGGTGGACCAGGTGATCCTCCCAGGTGGAGCTAAAGACAGCAATATCGTCAAGATAAGCTGCACAGAAGTCATCCAGCCCAGTGAGGACTTGATTCACCAGCCTTTGGAAGGTGGCAGGTGCATTTTTCAGTCCAAAGGGCATTACCACAAATTGATAATGCCCTCCAGGGGTAGAAAATGCTGTCTTGGGTTTGGCTTCCTCAGCTAACCTGATTTGCCAATACCCAGCTGTCAAATCAAATGTGCTTAAGAAGTTGGCAGAAGCCAATCTATCTATAAGCTCATCTGCTCTTGGTATTGGGTGGGCATCAGTCTTAGTGACTGCATTGAGGCCTCTGTAGTCTACGCAAAACCTCATCTCTCTCTTACCACCCTGGGTGTGAGGTTTTGGCACTAGAACTACTGGGCTAGCCCAAGGGCTATCTGAGGGCTCAATGACTCCCAGTTCCAACATTTTCTGCACTTCAGTTTTGATGCAGTCTCTAACATGATCAGGCTGTCTGTAGATTTTACTCTTGACAGGCAGACTGTCTCCAGTGTCAACATCATGGGTACACCAATCAGTTTGGCTGGGTGTCAGAGAGAACATATGTCGAAAGGATTGCAGAACTTGCCTGCAATCCTGTTGCTGATGTTCAGTGAGGCTGCCACAAAAGACAACACCATCAACTGACCCATCATCAGGATTCTGAGTGAGCAGGTCTGGGAGAGGGTCACTCTCTTCCTCCTGTCCCTCATCTGTGGCCATGAGCAAGCTCATGTCCTTCCTGTCAACATATGCCTTGAGCCTGTTAACATGGAGCACTCTGAGAGGGCTCCTGGGAGTTCCAAGGTCCACCAAGTAGGTAACCTCTCCCTTTTGCTCAATGATGGTGTGGGGCCCAGACCATTTGTCTTTCAGAGCTGCTGGGGCCACTGGCTCCAGCACCCACACCTTCTGTCCTGGCTGGTACACAGTCAGTACAGCCTTTTGGTCATGCCAAGCTTTTTGAAGTTCCTGGCTGGCCTCAAGGTTTTTAGATGCCTTCTCCATATACTCAGCCATCCTGGAGCGGAGGCCAAGTACATAGTCCACTATGTTGGTTGCAGGCTTTTTGAGAGGTCTCTCCCATCCTTCCTTCACCAAACACAGGGGTCCTCTTACAGGATGCCCATACAGAAGCTCAAAAGGGCTGTAGCCAACCCCCTTCTGTGGGACCTCTCTGTAAGCAAACAAGAGGCAGGGGATCAGGACATCCCATCTTCTCCTAAGAGTTTCAGGTAGTCCATGAATCATCCCTTTCAGGGTCCTGTTGAATCTCTCAACAAGCCCATTGCATTGTGGATGATAGGGTGTGGTGAACTTGTAGTTCACACCACACTCTTTCCACATGGCAGTCAGATATCCTGACATGAAGTTTGTACCTCTGTCAGAAACGACCTCCTTAGGGAAACCCACTCTGGAGAACACTCCAACTAGGGCTCTTGCCACTACAGGGGCTGTAGTGGTCCTAAGGGGAATAGCCTCAGGATACCTGGTGGCATGGTCCACCACCACCAGTATAAACTTGTGTCCTGATGCTGTCTGGGGTTCCATTGGGCCAACAATGTCAATCCCCACTCTTTCAAAGGGAACCCCCACCACAGGTAGTGGTATGAGGGGGGCCTTTGTTGTGCCACCTGACTTACCACTGGCTTGGCAAGTGACACATGAGCGACAAAACTCCTTGGTATTCTCATTCATATGGGGCCAGTGAAAGTGTGAGACAAGCCTGTCCCAAGTCTTTGTCTGACCTAAATGACCTGCAAGGGGAATCTCATGGGCCAAGGTGAGAAGGAAACCTCTCAGAGACAAGGGGATGACCAGCCTCCTGGTTGCACCAGGCTTGGGGTCTCTTGACTCAGAGTACAGGAGTCCATCTTCCCAGTATACCCTGTGGGCACCTCTGGCATTCCCTGCAGCCTCAGCAGCAGCCTGCTGTCTGAGGGGTTCAAGGGAAGGGCAGCTCAACTGTTCCTTCCCCAGGTCTGCTCTGGAGGGTCCCCCTGAGCCCAGAAACTCAACTTGATCAAGTTCAAGCTCTTTAGGCTCAGTTTCCCTCAGCTCCTCTAGATCAGCCTCCTCAGAGACTTGATCCTCAACCTGGGGTAAGGGGGAAGGCAAAGCCTTACCCTTACTGCTCTTCTTCTTGGGAGGTGTCTGGTCCATAGTTTCAGGATCCAGCACCTGTTCAGTGGGGCATTTTCTGGCCTGTGACCTAGTCACAGCAAGCACATGTGCTGGCAAGCCTAACATCTCCATGTGAGTCCTCTGCTCCACTTCTGACCATTGTGATGACTCCAAATCATTGCCCAACAAACAATCAACTGGGAGGTCTGAACTGACTACAACTTTCTTTTGTCCCTTCACTCCACCCCAGGAGAAAGCCACAATTGCCACACTATGACTAGTAGTGACATTGCTGGCATTGGTCACCAGGAAATCAGTACCTGGCATGATCTGTCCAGGGTCCACAAAGTTAGGTGTCACCATGGTGACACTGGCACAAGTGTCCCTATAGGCCTGAGCCATTTTGCCATTAATCAAAGGTGTCTGCCTGTATTTGCCCAAAGTATTGGGACTTATTTCAGGGGACATATCCATATCCCCTGTACAGACAAGGACAGCCTGAGTGAGTGTGCCAACTAAGTTGTCAGACCCCTCAGTACCCAAGGTTAACCCAACTAATGCCTTGGGAGTGACACTACCACTACTGACTGTACTAGGGGGTGCAGTTGCTTTAGGAGCTGTAGTGGCAGGAGTTTGTCCTCCTCCTCTTTTGGTGCACTCACTAAACCAGTGAAATTTACTTTTGCAGTACTGGCACCACCTTTTTGACTGGCCTTCTTGAGTCTTCTTCTTCTGGGAAGCCTGACCCCCACCCTCTTTGGTTTGTTGGGGACCTGGTGAAGACTTCTGGTCATTTTGCTCATTTTTAACATTACCCTTCTGGTCTGCTTTCTTCTGACCACCCTGGTTCTGGTTCTGGTTCTGCTTGATCCTTGTCCTGACCCATTTGTCTGCCTTCTTTCCCAATTCTTGGGGAGAGGCCAGATCTGAATCAACAAGGTGCTGGTGCAGCAACTGGTTCTGACAATTGTTCAAAATTTGTTCTCTCATCATTAGATTATACAATCCTGTGTAATCTGTAACCTTGCTACCCAGCAACCAGCCCTCCAAAGCCTTAGTGGCACAATCCACAAAATCAGACCAGTCCTGAGACTGAGTTTTCTGGGTGTCTCTGAACAGCAACCTGTACTGCTCAGTGGTTAAACCAAACCCATCAACCAGTGTATTCTTCAGGACCTGGTAATTGTTAGCATCCTCCACTCTTGTAGTGAGGAGCTTATCTCTACCTTTACCATCAAAGGAGAGCCACAGTATAGCTGCCCACTGACTCTGGGGAATGCCCTGCACAGTGCAGGCCCTCTCCAGAGCAGCCATCCATTTCTGGATGTCATCCCCTTGCTTGAAGGGGGGCACTATTTTAGTCAGGTGTTTAGTATCTAAACCCTTCTCTCTATCTCTTGGGAGATTGCTGCCACCAGTGGGAGCTAGCCCACTCATCTGCTGCTCTCTTGCCAGGGCAAGCTTCTCTTTGGCCAGGGCAATTTCTTCCCTCTCAATCCTCAGTTCAGCTTGTCTCATCCTAGCCTCATGCTCTTTTCTCTGAGGGGAAGTAAATCTCCTCTGTGGAGGATTCCTTCTCCCCTGAGAAGAGGCATTAGAGTGCAGAGATCTATTGGAGTCCCTAGAAAGAGATCTGTCTCTCCTAACTCCAAGGTTAGGCCCACTTCGGGTTAGTACTGGGGGTCCCCCAGATCCTAGCCCAAGTAAGTCTAAGTTGGTCCTAGTTAGCCTTCTGACTACCTCAAGACCCTTGTCTACCTCATCCCCAGAGAGTACCTCCTGATCCTCCTCCTCAACTGCTGAATCAGTGTTGTGGAGATCTGGATCCCCAGAGGTTCCCTCTAAGGCTGGCATGTTCTCATGTAACTGAGAAAGCTTTCTGGCATCATATGTCTCTAAGAGACCTATCAGAAAGGAAGTGGTGGGGTTAGACCCCTGCTTCAGTTTTCTGGAGACACAGATCTGTCTCATCTCATGGAAACTGAGAGCTGCATATCTTGAAGTGACCTGTGGAGGGTCAACACTGACCAGGGGAGTCTCAGTAGAGTCCCCCTGAGTCGACATGCTTTTCTAGTGAGGTGTAAGTGGTGCACTTACCTACACTATATGTTTGCCTACTGATCCCTTGCTAGAGTTGTAGTTTAGGGTGTGCTAGGCCCTAGGAGCTACAACAGCTGGTTCAGTAGAACTCAGAGTATTCTAAGCTAAGTTATATGTACCTTTAGTACTTATGTGATCTTTCACAAGATATTCTTAGGATATGTGTGGTAAAACAACAGCAAGCTCAAATCCCAACCGCTGCTCACCAATGTGAGAAGTTGGCCTGATATGCAGTGCTCACTATTCTAGTGATCACTATGTATCAGTCCAAACAACCCTTATTGATGATTGGTTGTAAGTCAACCTTATAGACCAGCTATCCTAGTAGCATGGATACGAGCAGTCTAAGGCTAAGACTCTAGAGGGCGTGTTAAGCCAGCTGTTTTACCATCACATTACCCCTTGAACACCCAGTGAAAGGACACCACACAAGTTGTTATGAAAATAAACAGTGTATTTATTTATAACAAGACTACCCTGGCTCTTTATGAGACAGGGAGCTAAGCACACAACAAAACTCTTACGAAAATACTTTTAAGTTAGCACGTTACACAAATGCCCGAGGGGCACGAAAAACCATATACGCTAAAAGTGGAATGCGAATTACTAGCAGGTAAGTAACAGTTCTAATAGGCTTTGGAATCGCTAGGACTGGACTAGGGAATCGTTAGATTACTACTAGGAGGCCCAGGGGACTCGGGTGCAGAGTGTGCACTCTCACGCGGGATGCGGGACAAAGTCTGTGGAAGCTAGAATTCACAAAGTTAGTGTTCACGGGCGAACCCGACCTGGTAGGGAGAAAACGACAGTGGATCCTGACCCTTGGATAGTGAGGCTATGCTGGGACACCGGAGTGCCGAAGTTACCTAGCCCAGGGGCTGCAGCTGCATAGGTCTGAAAAGACGTCGGGGATCTCGTTGCCGGACCAGGAGCCTGGAAGGAAGAAGTTGCTGGCAGGCGACCAGTGAAGAAAAGTTCGATGGATCCAAGCCTGGATCAAGGAAGAAGAAAACCTGAAAGCAGAGGGGACCAAGTTCTTGAATCACTAGCCAGTGATTAAGTGGGCACCAGGATGGCACCGGGCGAAGTCACCGCAGTCAGGTGAGTGGGCGCTGCTGGGCTCTGCAGTCTCTCGGACCAGGAGGCGTTGTCGGCGACCAGGATGGAGGTGCGAGCTGTCCCACGATGGATGAAGTCGTTGGCGTCGAAGTTACCCAGGATTGGGCAACAAGCCTTGGCTAATTCAAGCCCACGCGGTGGACTCAAAATGGCGTCTTGAGTGGACCAGGAGGGTCCGGGGTGCTCCTCTTCTGGAAGGGAGCAAGGGCCAGTCTGGAGCAACCAGACCAGCAGCAGAAATGTCGTCGGGCGTCGTCAGGAAGGCCACAAGCCAACGGGCTAGTAGCCAAACAACGCGGTGAGCAGCGGAAAGCAGAAGGGCCCCACGCAGATCGTGGAGATGCTGGGGGGCTGCACTTCGGAGCTGGAGCTGCTCAGAGTCGGGGCTTCTCGGACCCCAAAGCACTCACCAGGAATTCACTCGGCGGGCTTGCTGGAAAGAAGTCGTGCAGTCTTGCAGATGGCCGGTCCCTTGAGGTCTCGTCGCACCCACGGTTCTCAGCTGGGCTGTAGAGGTGGGTAGAGGTCAGAGGTGCCAGGGAAGCCGGTTCTCGTCGAGCTGGGCAGTCGGATTCCGGAGGAAGGACTTGCAGCAGACCGCAGTGTTCTTAGATGGTGCCTGCGGATGCAGGGTGACTACTCCTTAGTCACAAGGGAGAAATCTTAGGAAGAAGTCTTGAGTTCCTTTCGCAGAAAGTAGTTTCAGGATTCAAAGATGATCTGATTTGGAAGGGGGCCAGTCTCTACCTTTATCCTGTAAAAGGGGGCTGGCACGCAACTAAGTCCTGCCCTATGGGTGGGACTAGAAGGGGGGTGGTTACACCCACTTCCTTGGTGGGCTTTTCCCCAGCACAGGGTCTGGAGTGACCCTGGAACTGGTTCCAGCCAGCCTATGCACAGTGAGCACCGGGGTGCCACGTGCAGTCACCTTCCTCTAAAGCCCTGCCTACTTACAATACACAAAACCCTGTCTGGGACGGTGCTGGCACCGCCCCTGGCAGGAAACCCTTTGTCCTTATCTCCTGCTCTGGGAGGACTCCCAGCAGCAGGAGGGCAGACTTGTGTCTCGGTGGCAGCATCCATTTTGTGGATGCTAAGGCTCTGTCTGACTTTTAACCGGGTTATAGGTTACATGCATGTCGTGTCCCTCTAGAAGGGTGGAATGCTAACCCCGTCGCCAGAATTGGCGAGGGGTTAGTATTCCAATTCGTATGACACCTTACTCGACATGTTTTGATAAAGCGATACCAGAGTTGGCACATAACCGCGAGGATTATAATGCACTTAAGAGTATATGGTATGCGATATCATGGAAACGGCTAAGGGATGGATCCCGAAAGCTGCAGACAGGCTCAGCTCATGCCAGAGCACCATCTCACACGATTCCAAGCACTCTGCCTTCAGGATTGTTAAGGCCTGCCATAGGAGTGACTGATAGGAGATCTGTGTGTCCATTTTAGGGTTAGATATAGGTATCCTATATCTAAAGCAAAGGGTGAGTACACCACCTTGCCCCAGCTGTCGTGCAGCCAGTTGTGTCAGTTTTAGTTAGTCAATCCAGGGGTGGCACAATACATGCTTCAGCCCCTGGGAGACTTCTGGGTGCACCTCAGCCCTGGGTACAGGGACTTGGAGAGGGCCCAGGGCCAATTCAGTACCGGAGTACAATTTGGATAGAGAGAACAGCTAGGCTGTGGGTCTGATTAGCAGGCCCACAGCCAGGGAAAGTCGTAAACCAGTGCAGCAAAAAGCAAAAATCTGGGTGATCATAGGATTGCAGACCCTACTCTCCTACAAACGCCCACCCAGATTGTTAGCCCCCCTGAAGGAATGCCCTTCCCCCCCCACTTTGCAGGGACTGAATAAGATGCAAAGCCCGGTCGAAATTGTTCTTCCCTTGCCCAGATTTCCTGAAAGAGGCATGTATCATTCATATCTTTAAAAGAGCCCCATTCAGGGCAGGCCAATTTGTTACAGAGACCAGACACATTCCAAGAAATTTTTTTTAGTGCTGTACTATCTGATTGTGAACATTCGATTTGCGGAACAAGTTCCACATCAGAGGGGGGCTTGGGCACATTATTCAATGATTCTTGGCCCTCGCCATGGTTTTTGATAGTGTGGCCTGAAGGAGCAATAAGCAGTAACTCTGGGTGGATAATCTTCTTACTGGTTACTTCCTGGGCACTACACCGAGGTAAGACGTCGACCCCCTCCACTCGAGCCCCTGGACCGACTTCGTGGAGTAGTCAGACCACCTGATCCAGGCAACTGTATCTATTCATATGGCAGTAGTCTTTAAACACAGAGTAATCATACAAATTACTCCTGTAATCCCTGTTGAGTTCCCTGTGTCCCACCCTTGTCCAACCCTCTTCAAAGTCTGGCTTAGTTTGGATGTTAAGGGGTGGGTGAAAAAAGGCCAATGGGAGTGCCTGGATTAGAGTGCCTGCCACTCCACCCGACCAATTGCAGATATGCGACACGATCCCAGTATTCCTAAAATTTACCAGAATACAATCCCCCTTGATTTTTTGGGAGGTGTGTCCCACCCAAGAAACTCTTCTAACCATTATGATTTCACTTGTGATGTGGGTGGGCAACGGTCTATGGGAATTCAGCCAGTTTGCTGCCTTGTTTTTCAGGGAGGAAAAAGATTCTACTGCCGAGTCATTGAGCGCGGGCACTCCAGCTAGAACAACTACATAGGGAGCTGCCTCGCGGGGTAAATTGACTACCTTTTGCGTCTTCGTTCTATTACCCTCAGCAATAGTGCGCCCAGGATTCACCCCATCCTTTATTCCCAACCCAGTGATAGTAGCCGTTGCGCCATTCTCGGTGCTCTGTACTGGGAAGGAAGGGATTATCTGGGCGGGAGTTGTCACTAAGGTAGGAAATTTAGATGGAACGGCACCTCCCACCCTAGTTTCTGCAGCCTTCTGTGTATTTCCCGTCGAATTAAGATGCTCTTCCAAACCCCCAGTGGCCGTTTCAATTTTGTGCAGCCTACGGTCAATGCGGTCTAGTCTAGCAACTAGTGGGTCAATCAGAGTTTTCATGATTTTTTCCAGGGAGTGAATGAAATGATTGTCTCCAGTATTCGCTAGATCCCCAGCTATGCATGCCATATTCTGCACCACAGGATGGGATTGGGGGGGTTCGATTCTAGTTCCCACGACAGCAGGAGGGGCCACCCTACTTGCCACTGGACCTATAGGTTCAGGGTCGGAGGCGGTGGGCCCCTTAGTTACTTTCGCCCTTTTACCACCCCTATGCTGCATCTCTCTTTTCCTCTTGGGGTAGCACCTTCCCTGGTTCCTTGTGAATGGGGGGTGACAGTAACATGCCCAACTTCCGGAGACACACAGATCACATTTACAGGCAAAGGATTAGCCTCAGCAGTAACCAATGAAGACTCTCTGTGCATAACAGGGGTTGACCTAAGATCCTGAAGCACATTGTCTATTGTTTCATCAATGCTATCTAAAATGGCGGTAGGAGAGGCCCCGTCCTTAGCCGGGGTTCTGGCGTTGGCTATTAGGCCCAGTGAAGATCTTCTGAGACTTTCGATTCCCTGTGAGAGTCGCCCTTCTACAGTCAAGATTTCATTATTCAAATTAGAGTTTGCTCTCAACAGAAAATTGTCCAGTGTACCTGCAACCATGGCGGTCGATACCGTAGCTTTACTTCTAGTTTCTCGGGATGTCATAGTTCTCAGGCCAGATAGTTAGTCAGCAACGGGGAGGAGTGGATATTTGGAAAGCACTGGCAAAGCTGGTCCAAGGCCACGAGCCAAGAGAGGGGGCCCGGTTCCATCCTGCTCGGTCTGGAACGGGCTAGAACAGGCTTCGCCCGGTGCACATCCGCGCGCGTTCCGCGTGCGCGGATGGCAGAGTGCCTTTATAGGAGCAGGGCGGGTAGACACCACAGAGGCGGCAGGTTACGGAGCCGCAAAGCACAGTGGTCGTCGCAGTCCCGCGATGCAAGAATGCTCCCAGATCGGTGTTACTCCCAGCAGCCAAAGTAGGTAGGTCCTGGAGGGGGAGAAAGTGAGGGTTTCAACTGGCACAAGTTCCCAACTGCGAGCGGCTCCCGCGGAGCGGGGGCCGCGAGTCGTTTTTTAAGCACCAGTGGGAGGAGGCGGGAAGACACCACAGGTGTGGCAGGTTACTGAGCCGCAAAGCACAGTGGTCGTTGCAGTCCCGCGATGCAAGAATGCTCCCAGATCAGTGTTACTCCCAGCAGCCAAAGTAGGTAGGTCCTGGAGAGGGAGAAAGCGAGGGTTTCAACTGGCACAAGTTCCCAACTGCGAGCGGCTCCCGCGGAGCGGGGGCCGCGAGTCGTTTTTTAAGCACCAGTGGGAAGAGGCGGGAAGGCACCACAGGTGCGGCAGGTTACTGAGCCGCAAAGCACAGTGGTCGTCGCAGTCCCGCGATGCAAGAATGCTCCCCAGATCGGTGTTACTCCCAGCAGCCAAAGTAGGTAGGTCCCGGAGGGGGAGAAAGCGAGGGTTTCAACTGGCACAAGTTCCCAACTGCGTGCCGCACCCAATATTTCATACTAACAGTAAGTAGATGTAGTAAACCTAACATGCACCCACAGGGGAACTGCTTTGTGCAGGCCTGAATTAACACGTAATCGCACAGTATCATAATAAATGTTGTGCTTTTGAAGAAACAAAGGAATTGCATGAGTAGGACATAAGTGCTTCAGTATTTGCATGTCGCATTCTGCTTGAAAGCTAATGAATAATGCAGCTTTTCTCACTAGGCTTATGCTAGGTAACATTAACTGGAAATAGTGAATAGTGGGAGGTAAACAGAAATGGTTTCATTTTTACATAATTAATAAATGTTAATTTCTATTTACTTTAGTTCACTGGAGGAAGACGCCATCTAAGTTAACTTAGCTAATGTGGGAGGGGGGAGTTGTTAGGAGCGAGTTTGTTCTATCATGAGAAGAAAACGATGTGCTGTGCACTGCTGATGACATGAAAGAGTGAAGATCAGTGTGTCTGCCGCCTGCCAACTGCTGTACGTGAGCGTGGGACTGGAGATGTCCACTGCAAAATGTCTTTGATTTACAAATAAAGAAATGTTCAATTTGTGACTGATGTGGGTAACATACAAATAAGTTGAGATTCAAGCCATGGGAATGGTTGTACACAATAAGGCTGTTGAATAAATGTAAATTCACAGTGGTGTAAAAAAACGCCACCTCCCCAGCCCTCCGATTCCTGAGCAAGTTGGAGGGTAGAATGAAATATTTGAGGGATGGACATGTAATTTAGATTCTAACTAGGGTGTCTTTAGGGGCGTGTTTAGAAGCTTTGGCTGACCGGAGAGAAGAGGGAAGATGCGTTGTTGTCTGTCGGTTTGCAGAGAGGTCTAGCTGTTTCTATTCTGTCCTGTCTCCTGACCAAATATTTTGTGTTTCCTGATTACCTTTTGGGAGCCTCCATCATCTCCTCGGTCCAGGGGTGGTTATCCTACATACCGTTAGGTTTGTATTTAGCCTATGTCGTTTCTCAGAATCTCAATGTTAATATACTCGTCTCTGAATCATACGTCTTTCCACCTATCCAGTCTGTCAACAATATATTGATATGCATTATCATTTTTTTATGAACCTATTGTCTCTTCATCTATCCCTCTGTTACGTATTATATTATTTGGCATAATCATTTATTCATTTATTCTTTATCTTTATTTGTCTATCAAAAGATAGTCATAAAAGTACATCATACAAAGAAAAAACATGTTCAGTATATGCATAATCATTTTGCTGAATCCTTTATCTCTTACTCTAGCCACTCCTTTATTGAATAATGTCATTGCATGTGAGTCTGTATAAAATCTATTGATACTCCTGTCGAGAAGTTCAATGTTTGTATTAGTGACCTAATGCAGATGAGCATTTACCTTGAATTCTGAGATAAAATTCATTCATTAACCTTATCGAGAGTTTCACATGCTTTTTGAATGCTCCTTAGTGCGCACCTTTTGGACGCAAGTATGGTCCCAGATTAACAACATTTTTCTCTCCACACACCCCTTTTCCGTCTCGCACATTTTCCTGGGGAGTGTCTCTCCTATTTGGAAACACTGCAATATGGATACCAGAATTATAGATCTATTGTTAGCAGTTGCTTTTCAACAAATTACCAAAAATTGGAAAGACTTTACCAAAATATCTTATCAGGCATGGTGGTATGCAGTCTGTTATAATCACAGATTAGATACGACTTATGTTTATCCATTGTCCATTGCGACGAAACGAAAAATGTTATGGGAACCTGTTACCACCTTGTTTGATGATAGTGCCCGACATTCTTTGCCTATTTCTCCTCTGCAACAAGAAGTTTCTAAGCCTCCGTGAGGATGCCTTGATGTTCCATATTGTTTAAATGTAATACATGTTGTTGTTACTTTATAATTGCATTTCTGAATTACATCTGTTTTCATTGTGAGTGTTATGCATAGTATATACCTTTTCAGCTGTACTTTGTTATAGTTATTAGTCGTGCTTATAGCATATTGCATTTTTCTTTTACTGTCCTTCTCTCTTTTCTTTTTCTCTTCCTTTTCTCTGTCTTTATACCTTCATTCTTTTCTCTTTTGCGATGCTTTATACCTATTTCTTTTCTTTAGAATATTTGAATTCCTTTTTATGTAACATGTGTTTATGATATGTTATGCTTACCTTATCTGAACTTCTTTTAATATATTTTTTTTTTAACTAACCTTATCGAGAGTCTGTAATTAATATACTAAATGGTTAGTAAGTTAGTATCTATCATTGCTATCAACTATTCAACTAATTGGTCCATCAACCAAATAGAAGGAAAGTTGATATTAAGATTAGTTATTTAACGGATGTCTAAAAGGATTCATAAAATAATTATTTGATTAAATGAAACAAATTGAACCCAGCATATTAGGGATACTGGGTAAATGTGTATGGGCCATTGTAGTGATGTTGTTGAGTATCGATCCTTGATCAAATATTGACATTGGCACTGGATCAGGTGCTTTCGCTAGCTAAAAGGAGGATAACGATGGCCTGGAAGTCCAAAGTGGGTCTTGCAAGACATGGAACTGGGTGGTGGAGTTCCTGACTCAGCAGACAAGACTGACTTGGAAGCCGGTTGAGTAATGGAGAGCAAAGTCCCCTAATGCCAGAGGGGTGCAACATAGTTTTCCCCTGATGAATGCCCCACCCATGGGGCTGGTGCACTGTGTGCCTGAGACCCCTACACAGACCCCCTAATAGCTGAGCAAACTTAAACTAAAGCCCTGACCTACCCTCCCCTGCCCTAGACATCCGCTCCACACATTACTGCTCATGGATGTTAGCCACAGTCCCCAGGAGACAGCAGTTTGGGAGTTCTTTCCTCCCTATCAGTTCTTTTCTCTTCCGTCCTCTTTGCCTTTCATTGAACTGGATCTCAAATGACTTGTGCTGATAGGAACCATTTGCCATTGACTACTCTATCTCTGCCAGCATGGGGGAACACTGGGAAACAGATTATCCACCAGACCCCTGGACTGTGGCGGCTCGCATGGCTTGTGTGTGGTGAGGCCGGGCACACTTGAGGGTTGGGGGGGTCACGCAGGGGTGGGGGTTAGGGATCAGAATATAAAAAACTAAAAAACGTACCTTGAGACCTGGTCCTGCGGCTTCTCTGCTCCTGGTCTCCTTCCTCCGTCTCTGACTGGACCAGGAGACAGGCATCCAGGCAACCTCCCCTAAGCCAATCACAATGCTGTAAAGCAACCTTGTTATTGGTCACGGTGTTCATCCAGGGGCTGTAGGGGTTGCAATGTAGGCGCTATATAAAACTCGCTAATAATAATAATGTTCTCCATGCAGGCTGTAACTCAGCCTGCATGGAGAAGGGGAAAGTATTCATGACATTTCACACTTAGGAATGGCCAAACCACTCCTCCTTTGCCCTGCTCCAAGAGCAGAGAAGCCCTACCCACTCACTCACCTGCGTGCAAAACAGCAGGAAGCAGCCTAAAATTATAAAAACACAAAGTTATTATCATTTCATGTTTTTGCTTCCCACTGCTTAAAAGTAGTGGGGCAGCGTTCCTCTGTTATGCACTCTGGAACTGCTGACCATGCCTAAGTAAGCTCTGGCTGCCTATAAGATCCACTGTACACTGCATGTCACGGCCCAGAGTAATGCAGGATGCGCATACTGAAGGTGTCTAAATCCGTAATGGTATATGTATACGAATACTACTGTGGCAAAAGAGCCTGGAATGTAAGCAAATAGATGTACAAATTAATGATAAAATGCCAATAAACACAGTTTTAAAAAAACAAGTAGAATCCGGGGCTTGTATTATCTTTATTTTCCAATATTCATGTAAACTAACAGCTTCATGGCAGACTGTGGTTATTTAAGGGACGGGACACAAAGGTTAATGTAAAAACAATAGCATCATAACGGAAAGAATGAAAACATAGTTGCCGACGTCGTTATCATTAAAAAAAAACATAGGAACATTTATCCTCGGGCTATAAAATTATCGCTACGAGATATGCGCAGTACTTCAAATACTATTATGGTGTATTAATTAATGTTTAAAATCACCTGTGGCATCAAGGGAGGGAGGACATTACCGGTCATTGGCTCTATTTATTTATGAGTTCGTTATGATGAACATTATAGCTCCGACTACTGATGTATTTATTTACTCATAGACCAGATATTAAGAAATCCGTAACAACGGTACTGAATGTTTCCACTTAGTGGCGCTGTTGGCCCATTTACAGAAGTTCTCCGGCTTAACCAGGTTTTGAAACTTGCTGAAAATGAATGTGTTTCCACAAAATTTGAATACTTGAGGCAGAAAATTGTCCGATTTCTTTAAAAACAAATGCCTGTGAAAAAGATTGCGTGAAAGGGTGACTGGCTGAAGATTTCACCAGAGTTTTTTGGGCACTTGTGGATTCTTTATTTAAGGTTTGTATCCGTATACTTTGCAGTGTGGTTGGGCTCACACAGATGGAATGAATGTTAACTGAAAGATCATTTGCTCCTTCTAAGTAGGAAAGAGGAATCTTCTCTGATGGTCGATGACTATTTCTTAGTTTCCCTTGCCCACCTATTTGCCTGTTCCACCTAGTTCTCAGGCTTTTCATTCTTTTCATTTAAGATGGCCATATCATGTTTACTGGTGGGCTGAAATTTGATAATCATTTTACTTGTTGAGTTGCTGAGTAGATCTAAGTACTCTGAGATATCAATTGCGAGCATAGAGAGTGGGGTCCCAGACCTCCTCCGGACGCACCTCCCACAGCAATAATTATCCGTTTGCTGAACTATCGGGACCTTGATGTAGCAGTATAACTGGGCAGGCAGAAGGACCCTTTGCACTCTCAGGGCTCCTCGGTGTCACTTTTGCCAGACTGCAGAGAGGCAGTGCAGGCAGCCAGGCATTACACAATGGAGGTGAGGAAAGCACTCAGAGTTCATTACTTTAAGACCCTCATTTACAGGAGTCTTGGCATAGGGCACCGCATCAAGTCACCTTGTTGTGCTGCCCGATGACAAAGTTAAAGGGTAGGAATGCAGCGTTGTTATGCAATATGGTGCATTCCCCTCCCTTCTCCCTACGCTGCCGTTTCGGTAGCCTACCACCAACGTAGGCACCCACGCACCATGGCGCAAGCATGCCTTCATCGCATGGAGGATTGTTTTTGTGCGGAATGCACCACACATAGAAAGAGAAAAAAACAAGGCGAAATGAAGTAATTTCTCCGCATTGCGCCTCACCTCAGGAGCTGTAAGGATTTTGAGCTTCCCCAGGTTTACATGATTTTGTAAATCTGGGCTAGTGTCAAAATGCATGGGTGTTGCAGGGAGACACCCATCACAATGCCTGTGGAATGTTTCTCGAGCTCACAGTAAGATGAAGTAGTGATTTGCGCTGTCGCCTTACTCAAATTTTATGGGGCCACTCAAAGCCAAGCAGTCGGGCTTTGCTTGGCTTCATAAATCTGATTCACAGCCCTGGATCACACATGTACCACTTTACATGGTGCAAAAGTGATGCAAGGCTCTCATAAATATGCGCAAGACATCTTTGAGCTTCTCGAGACAGAGAAGCCACTCTGCTTAATGTTGACGGAGACCTGGTGGGGAGAATCCTCCAACCCTGATGTGGCAATGGCGATCCCGTCTGAGTACAACATCTTCAGGAAGGACAGAGCGAGGGGTAGGGGCGGTGGGGTTGCTTTGGTGGTGAGGAAGGGCACGCTGTGCACCGTCTTGCCCACGGAGGATATCCGTGGATCGGAATCGCTGGCTTTTTTACTCACGCTTGCGCCGCACCAGTCAGTGAAGGGGCTGTTGGTTTATCGACCCCCTGGCCCGCTTGGAACTTTTTTTGCCGACCTCGATTCGGTGCTGTTGGGTCTGGCTCTGAGAGCAGAACACTGCTTAGTGGCGGGGGACTTTAACATCCGGATGCGGCCATAAAGCTTTCTGAAGCCATGAATCCGCTGGGCCTCATTCCTCATTTGCAGGGGCCGACTCATGCTAAGGGGCATACCCTTGACCAGGTTTTCTCTACATCCCCTCTGGTGGTGAAAGAGATTCTCCCGGTCTTGTGGTCGGATCACTGGCTTGCCAAGTTTGTGATCAGTGGCACTGCCAGGTCGTCCACCCCGGTCCCACAGCAACGGGGACGAGCGTTTAGAGCTTTTAGTAGAGTGACCCCTGAGATGTTGGCTCAGGCGGCGCGGAGTCACCCCTGTCCTCTCTCAGGTGAGTTGGAGAGGGACTTAGAGGCCTTGCAAGATTGGTTCACGGAGAGGCTTAATGACCTGGCCCCGATGCAGCCCCCCCGTTTGACATCAAAGCGGGTGTCGGCCCCTTGGTTTACTCCTGTACTGTGGGCTACGCGGCAGCAGTGCAAGGTAGCCGAGAGGGCCTGGCGGGCTCACTATGACAGCTTGGACAGGTCTGCCTATAAGGCTGCGGTTAAGGTCTACCATCGGGACATCCGCCTCGCTAAGAAGGCCTATCTGGCGGGGAGAATTGAAGCGGCGGGGAATTCCAGCAAGGAGATTTTTACCATCGTAAGAGAATTCATGTCCCCTCGGACCACCACGTCGGAAGAGGTGCCCTTAGGTTCCTGGGCGGCGGATCTTGCCTGTTTTTTTACTAGCAAGATAAAAATCATACAGGACTCTTTTTCATCTGTAGAACCTGTCAGGCCGCCGGTGTCCGAGGTTGGTTTGTTTTCTCTGGCTGTGCGGGGTGTTATGCTGGCCGAGTTCCCACCTTTGTCAGCCCCCGCCTCTCTAGCGCTTATGGGCTGTTTAAAATCTGGGTCGCCGTTGGACCCTTGCCCAGCTAAACTTTTGGGTAAATTGGCGGAGGTAATTAACCCACTGGCGAACCCTCTCCTCAACCTATCGTTGAGCTTGGGAGTGGTTCCGTCAGAGTGGAAGAAGGCCATGGTTATCCCGCTACTTAAAAAACCTGGCCTTGACCCAAAGGTCCCAGCTAACTATAGGCCGATTTCGCTGCTGCCGGCCTTGGTAAAAATCTTGGAGAAGCACGTCCAGTCGGTGCTCTCCAATTTTTTGGAGTCTCATGAGATTCTGCATGACTCTCAGTCAGGCTTTCGCTCTAATCGTAGCACCGAGACCGCGCTCCTTGAGGTTTCTGAAACCATTAAAGGGGTGTTGGATACCGGGGGCAAAGTCATGTTGGTGTTGTTGGACTTGTCGGCGGCTTTTGACACCGTCCCCCATGATGGCCTTCTCGCAAGACTCTTCGAGATTGGTCTCCGGGGGACGGTGCTCAAATGGTTTTCGTCTTTTTTAGCCGGCCGCCGGCAGACGGTCTGGACGCCACCTGACTCCGCCGTTATGCCGCCATTGGGAGTCGGGGTCCCTCAGGGCTCTATTTTGAGCCCGACCCTTTTTAACATCTTTATGACCCCACTGGCGGCGGTGGCGGAGTCGTTTGGTGCCCGGATCGTGTCGTATGCCGACGACACCCAGCTCCTCTTCTCTTGCGAGAGAGGGGCTGACTTTGACGGGGAGAGTATCCGGAGTTGCCTTGGGGCGGTGTTCGCATGGTTCCAACTGAACAGCCTCAAGTGCAACTCCGATAAATCGGAGGTACTCTTCTTCGGGTGCGATGTAGAGCCCAGCTGGCAGACCTGGTGGCCCGTCGACATGTTCCCACCATCCGGCTCCTCCCCTATGGCTAAAAACCTGGGGGTTAAGATGGATGTGGGGTTGACGATGAAGGCCCAGATTCTGGGGGTGACCGGCACCTGCTTTGGCCTATTAAAAATGCTGCGGAGGTTTTTGCCTCTTCTGTCTGAGGAGCACAGGAGGTTGACTGTGCAGGCTCTGATAGGCTCCAGGTTGGATTATGCCAACATTCTTTACCTGGGCCTACCAGAGTATCTGCTACAGCGGCTTCAAGTGGCGCAGAATGCGGCGGCCAGGGCCATTTTTGGTCTAAATAGACGCAGTAGCGTCTCTGGGCTACTGCTGGCGCTACATTGGCTACCCATCCGCAAGCGGATTGCCTTCAAGGCTATGACTTTGGCCTATAAGGCGCTCCATGCGGTGGGGGCGAAGTATCTCCAGAAGAGACTGGCCTTTTACCATCCGGCGCGGTCGTTGAGGTCTGAATCTCTACTCTTGGCGACGGTCCCTCGGGTTAAGAGGGCCCGCCTGGGTGGCCGTTCTTTTAGTTTATTGGCCCCACAGATGTGGAATTCGTTGCCGCTCCCACTTCGGGGGGCTACCTCTCTTTTTGAGTTTAGGAAAGGGCTTAAAACCCTGCTGTTCTCTCAGTAGGTTTTCAGGTTGTTCTTTTTTATTGTCTGTGTGCTGTTCATTTTTTTTAATCTGTGTTATGTTATTCTGCATTACTTCCCCTTACCTAAAGCGCCGGGACACTCTTTTTGAGTAACCGTTGCGCTATATAAAACTACAAATAACATAACATAACATAACATAACAAATAATCCCCTAAGTATGCCATGCTTTTCCGTGCAAATCTAGGACTGCAGTTGAAGGCCTGCATGCACATTTTTATCTGTCCTAAGACGATCATGAATTTTGTGAAGAAGAGCAAAGAGAAACAGCAGAGCCCAAATAATCTTACAAGGATTACCACAGGCAACCTAAGAGACATTAATTTTTTACCAGTTATTTAAAGCATATACTGGCAGATACATCAATGTAGCCTTTTGCTATTCCTAAATAGCGATTTTTAAGGAATCGCTATTTAGGAATAGCAAAAGCCTATGCATGTAGGAATCGCTATTAAAATAGCGATTCCTTAACATACCTTAATTGCTTCTCGCAAATTGCTAGTCGCAATTAAGTAATGCTGTCCCATTCATTCCTATGGGCCTACAAGCCCATAGGAATGTATTGGAGATTGCATGAGCAATTTGCGAGTACCAGTAGGTACTCGCAAATTGCTCATGCAAGTTCAAGGGTGCAAGGGTGTCAAAATGACACCCTGTTGCACCCCTGAAATTGATCTATGCACATAGGTTGCACACACACATGCCCTAAGGGCATGTGTGTGCGCAACATGAAACATTGAAAAATGCACAAAAGTGCTTTTTTAAAAGTTTTATCAAATTACCATGAAGTCCAACTTCATGGTAATTTGCTCCCCCTATTAGCGAATTCGCTATTTTTTTTACGTTTATGCATTGCATTTAAGGAATCTCAATTTGGGATTCCTTAAATGCAATCGCAATTTAAGGAATCTCAATTTAGAGATTCCTTAAATTGAGATTTTTGCATTTGGGATGATACATCCCAAATGCAAAAATACCGGGAGCAAAGGGGCAGCTTCTGAGAATCTGCCCATTTGCTCCCGGTATTTACTTTGATGCATATGCCTGATAGTATCCTTTCAGAATGTATCACTGTTTATGATAGGGGGTTTGCTCTTTGACATAGTGCTAATTATATGGGGAGTTATTTTGGATCTTTAGTTTGCATCTTAGGAGCGGCGTCACACCTAGTTTTAAGCCTTGGGACGGATTTACTAAGGGCTTGCATTGCCCTTGCTTTAGGGAAGGCGATGCAAAGAAATGCAAGCCTTAAACTAGGATTTACTAACCCACGCAAAGCCAATTTGTGTGACTCAGCGTGATTTAGTAAATCCAATGTAATGCAAGGCAGCACATTTCCCTCTTTGCATTAATTTGCAGCAGGGGGGCGTTCCATGGTAGGGGTGTGAGTGTTCCCACTCACCAGTCCGTGGTTTTGGTGCAGACTCAGATTTACAAAGCGTTGTTCACCTGGGAACACATCAAAATTGTACGCCTCCCAGACCCAAGTGTAACAAGGAAAAATATCTTTATTTCTCTATCTTAAGTCTTTTTTGATTTTTTCTTAGTGTGGTGCATTCTGTATTACACAGAGATAAAGGAAAATGCCTTTAAAGATTGTTGTTGTTGCACATAAACAATCCTGCTTGTAATGTAAGCACCTTTGCACCATAGCACCAGCGAGCCTGCGTTGGCGCTAATAATGATAATACTAGCCACTACAGAACAGATCGCCCCGCTTTGCAGTAACACAGCATCAAATGCTAAAGATTGATGGTCTTAGACATGACTAAAGGGAATGGAGAAGGGATGACAGGGCATACTTCTGCTTCTCCATTGTCCACAACACAAACTCGCCTATTTACTACTGTCTAGCCTCTAAAGTGGGTTTCCAATGGGCCTGTGAGTTTGAATCCATTGTTGGATCACTCTCCAGTGACCCTTACATTTTAAAATCCCTCATTCCATGAAGCAACAGTGCATTTAGTGCTTTCTTTCCAAGGTATTTAGATCGGTTCCATGTTTAAATATCGATAACAAAAATATTGGTAACAAAAATATAGATGTTAAAATATCGATTACAAAAATATTGACTCCCTATACTTAAACAGGTAAGTACAATAATATTGACTCAAAAATATAGATGTAAAAAATATAGATGTAAAAAATATCGACTTAAAAAAATAATATAGCTTAAATTAAATAATTAAATAATATTAATATTATTAACAAAATTAATTAAATTACATTTATATTTTAACTATTTATAACAAATAAACTTAATTTAATCAATATAAACACAACAAATGTCTACATATACATATATTGTCCTAAATACATTTTATTATTATCTTTATTTAATTTATAAACTTTAATAATTATATAAAAATAAAATAAACACATATATAAAACATTTTGAATAAAATAAAATATTCTATATTTAATTAACACATTAAAGTATTAAAAAATAATAATACATATATTTAATAACAAAATAAAAACATTAGTAGTTAAAACATTTGATAACTATTCACACTCCAGTGTGTGCAACATTAGGGAAAGCGCTGGATAGCGTAGGGGTAAAAATTACTATTCCCACTCCAGAGGGTGCAACAGTAGGGAAAGCGTTGGATAGCGTAGGGGTACAAATTACTATTTGCACTCCAGAGAGTGCAACAGTAGGGAAAGCGTTGGATAGGGTAGGGGTAAAAATTACTATTCCCACTCCAGTGAGTGCAACAGAAGGGAAAGCGCTGGAAAGCGTAGGGGTAAAAATTACTATTCCCACTCCAAAGGGTGCAACAGTAGGGAAAGCGTTGGATAGCGTAGGGGTAAAAATTACTATTCCCACTCCAAAGGGTGCAACAGTAGGGAAAGCGCTGGATAGCGTAGGGGTAAAAATTACTATTCCCACTCCAGTGAGTGCAACAGAAGGGAAAGCGCTGGATAGCGTAGGGGTAAAAATTACTATTCCCACTCCAGAGAGTACAATAGTACGGAAAGCGCTGGAACCCAAAACAATAAAAAAACAAAGTATCAAAAAAAAAAAAAATTTCAAATATAAACATAATTAATATATACATTTGAAGATATTATTATTAACAAAGATAATACAAAATATTCACACAATATTTAACACTATAATATCCACCACGCACACCTAAAATTAATTACACAATTACATTTAATATTTACTAAATAATTAATGAAAATTAATGTATTTTTAATTAATTAATTAACTAATTAATTACCAGCTTTCACACCATATACACTTATAAACACCACAACACAAACCTAAAATTAATTACACATTTACAATTAATAATTACTAATTAATTAATGGTAATTAATTTAAAAAGTATTTAATAATTAATCAATACAAAATTAATTACTTGCCACCCTTCACACCATTTACACATATAACCTCCACAACACACAACTAAAATTAATTAAACAATTAACATAATTAATTATTAATTGACTAATTGAAATTAATTAACAACTAATTATTAAACAATTATTAATAAATTAACACATTAATTATTCAATTAATTTTATATAATTAAATTACTTCCCACCCTATTCCCCTATAAACCCACAACCCGCTACGGAACTAATAACACAAAATTAAACATAAAATACATTAATAACTAATACAATTCCAAAACATATAATAAAATGACAATCAATTCTCATTAAACACACTAAAATACATAACAATATTAATAAATCGATATTTTTGTAAACTATATTTTTGTAAACGATATTTATCACAACTATATTATTGTTATCGATATTACTTACCTGTCAGTCGATATTCTGGTCAAACTATATTTTTGTTGTCGATATTTCTTCGACTCGATATTTCTGCGGAGATATTTATGTCACACGATATTTCTCCGTCGATATTCCTACTCTGCACCATTTAGATGTGCTGTCTTTAGAGCTGAAATGTAGACAGTCATTAATGAATTTACCTAAACAAATATGGGGTCTGAGACACACTTTGCAACAGTCTTGGAAACATTTCAATTATGCATGAAAGGTGTGGCATTGTCTCACTGCTCGAAAAATATGAAACACCCAAGAGGTGTTAGAGTTGAAATGCTAGAGCATAACCCCATCGCCCTCAAAGGAATTATCAAGGCTCATTTGCTATTTGAGTAGGCAACTGATCATGGAAATAAATATTTGCGTAAAAATGCAAGCTTGTAGGTATAGTGTGGGAGAGAGGCTAATCAGAACTCTATCAATGGTGCTTGGGAAGAATTGTCAACAAAATACCAGTGACGGCTGGCATATCCCGAGGGTGGTGGGGTAAAACACACTTTCCTTCCTGCAACGAGTGTGACAACCTCAATCATCTTCTTTCCTTGAGACAGGCTCCCAAGAAATACTGGCCTTCTCTCATGCTGTTAACCTGCATGAGAGCAGAGCCCTGATTGGAGGGAGCGGCCTGCCTCGGTGCTCCAAAGCGCACTGGAGTTCTGCACTAACTCTCAACCCAGCTGTCTTAAGACAGCCTGGTTGAGAGGTTTAAAGTGTGCATGTCTGGCTAGCCATCGTAAGATGGCAAGCCAAAGAGACATGCACACATAACATGGGACTGGTCTCAGCAGAGACTGGTTGGGCAAGTAGCTACCCCGATAACACCTGGGGAAGGGAAACTCAAAGAAACTCAGATCAGAAGTATGCACAGTCAAGAGCAAGGATGCCTCCCAAAGGAGTCTGTCTATCCCATCAGACCTCCCCCGCCATTCCTTGTGCTGGCCAGCCCTCTCTGGACTGTCTAATACACTGTAAGAGCGAGGATGTTATTGACTTATAACCTGCTGCGACCCCTCATGTAGTGGTGCTTGGGAACCAACTAAAACATAAGGTGACCCACTGGATTGTATTACATTTAGGGCTCACGGTTTATGGTAATTATTTTTTTGCCATTCCTGTCTGTATTTATCCAGATTGATTTTTTACTAATTTTATTTGTAGTTATCCATACTTATTTTGGGTTTTGTGGAAAAATTAAGCTAAAATTAGTATATTTCCACATTTATTTAACCGATAAATATGCACTCATGCTTGAATGCCTGCCAGGTTTCAGTGCTGTGGACACCCGCAGAAGATAAATCAATACATTTATATGAAAATATGCAAATTTCATTATCAACCTTGTGCATATCTACTTCTGTTAAAGTTTGTTTACTAAAATTCCTTTTATGAACCCCATTTTCTATGAATCCACATATCTATTGGCCTGACCGTCATTGTAGACAGTATTTAGAATTACTCAAAAAGCAACCCAATTTCCGTTTTTATACACATTTAAAAATAAATACAGAGAAGAAAATGAATTTTTTTCTGTCTGTATTTCTGAAAAGAAATCTGTAAAAACGGAAAACAGGGAGCCTTAATTACATTCCAAACTTGTCCCTCATATTCATGAGAGGATAAACATGATGAGATGGGTGTCTTAGTGGTCAATTTCAATCACCCTATGGAAGCCGAAAGGGTCCTGCCAGCTGCCAGCTCTTTTAGATCTGGCAAAAACCATCTTCAAACCTGGACCAGTCGTTAGGTTTCTTTTATTGACCATACGCCGTTTGTCCTGTCCTGTGGAACACAAGTGGGTCTTTGGGCCACCACCCACACTGAAAGTCCACCCTTATCCACATCTTTAGCCACTGTTAATCGATTTGCCCCTCTGGGCTCCCTGGAATCCTGAGACTGACTGGAATCCATTGTCCCAACATTAAGTCCTGATATCCTCTCTGCTGATTGTTTTATGGCTTATCCTTTAGTAGGTCCCACTGCAAGCAACGTTCACAATGTTAACATAGTAAGTTGGAACATTACCGGACTCCTTCTAAAGTTTGTGAGCTGAACTGGCTCTCATACATTGGAAAGTTTAACATGGTATGTCTGCAGGAATCATGGGAGACTACAATTCATTTCTTTTTAGAGGGATATAAAGCGTACTTTGTCCCAGATGTTGAATCAAACTCTGGCACGTCTAAAGGGGGCCTAGTGCCTAGTACTTTTTTATAATGCAAAATCTGGTCCTCAAAACTCCTCTAATATCCAACTTCTAGGTTCTTTTGTTAATTTTTTATCTAGTACAGGGGTTGACTTGCCTAACTTAATTATTATTGGTCATTTTAATACACATCTATGTTAGACGCCTCTTGTTGGTACAAGTAAAACACGTTCTTTTAAGGTTCAGAAGAGCTTGCACATGGAACATTCAAGAGAAGGTACAGAGTTAAATAACATCTTGAATAATAGCAACTTAGCCTTCTCTCTAGATAAGTTGGTTAAATCCCCAGCCCCGCAAATTCTCCCTACTTTTACGGGCAGGGGTTCACCACGTAGGAAGCTGGCTCTCTATATAGTGCACTGAAATGAAGTACACTGTACAGAGGTTCCAGTCAACCCCTTTCCGGTACACAGAGGTTAAAGTAGGTAATACTAGTGCTCTTTTTGTGCTAGTGTGGGTGAGCAATTAGACTTATCAGAGGGTAGTGCTAAGCATTTGTTGAACTCACGGAGGCAATATTTGAGACACACACTCAAGAATAAATCTGAGACCAATTTATAAGAAATAATATTGTTTTTATGTATTTTTTAAGACCAAGAACTTAAATCTACAGTAAATACTTTAGGAATTATGGTTTCTAAGAGTTCAGAGCACATATCACTGTTGTGCTCAATTACTCATCATTGAAGTCAATGGGGGGAAGCAGAAAAATTATATAGAATCAGGCAATGCTTTAATGAAGTTCACCATCTCATTTTAAGTCGATAGCAGGACCTAGTCCAAAGTTTCGGCAGCAGGAGATCGGGAGCAGGGTGGTGAAGGTGCTGGTAACTGGTGTGTTGCAACAAAGGGGGCCACCTGGAAAGACACTACACAGGAGGACTTAGAGGTAAGCCGGGTGGGTCCCACTGAATGGAGGATGTTGCAAGGATTGCAGGATCGTGGGAGCATGGCTGGTTCAATATTACCGGGGTTGGTGGGGCCGTGAGCAGAGCAGATAGGTCAGTCGTGCATCGAGAAGTCCTCATGGTCTGGAGCAGGCAACTTGGTGAGGTGACTTCGGATGGCTGGGCTACTCAGGACGTGGGTCTCAGGGGTCTCACCTTCTCTCAATGGATGCTTGGTTCTCGAATCATTGGAGTCTGGAATGGACTCTTCATCTCGCTGTTTTCTGTAGTGGGTGTGATACCCCGGATATTGGTATGGTGCGGCTTCTTTAGGTTCTGGTGTCTCCAAACTTCGTGGGGAGACAGACCTGATCCTTTGAAGCTGTTGTACCTCTTTTAATGAGGGTGCTGCATCAAAGTCGTCAGAGAGCAGCACATCGACAAACTTAGCTCAGTGGGATCGGTGCCTTGCATGTGCAGGGGAGGGATACCTTCACTCCAAGGTAGGGTCTTAGTGATTTCTCCAAGTCTGGGTGAACTGCAGGGTTCTTTGAGTCTTCACAGGTTCAGGACGACAAGGCACACCATAGTTGTTGAGTCCTAGAGACAGCAGGCAGAGTTTGGCACCGATTTCTTCTGCAGCACGCCTTCAGTTCTTGGGCAGCGAGTTTTATATGTCCTTTTCTTCTTCAAGGTCTAGGGATGCCACTTAAATACTATGGGCCAGATGTAGGTGGCCCAATACCGGTCGGTAACGGCCAAAATTACCGAATTTCGGCCGTTTTACCGACTGGTATTGGGCTTTTTAGATGTAGGTGGAATTTTTGTAGGATTCGGTATTTTACCGAATCGGAAATTTAAGGATTCGGTAAAATACCGAATACTTAACATACCGATTCGGTAAATTACCGAATCCAGGATGTAGGGAGCAGTCAAGTTAATGCATTCCTCAGTTAAGGATTCGTTATTTACCACCAACTACAAGTTGGTGGTAAATAATAAAAACCTTTGAAAAAGCATTTTGTTTTGCTTTTCCAACAGTGCCATGTTGCAGACATACATGCCCTTAGGGCACGTATGTCTGCAACATGTGCACCCAAACACAATTGAGGGGTGCAACAGGGTGTCGAAGTGACACCATGCCACCCTTCAATGTATTTCCCCTTTTACCGAATCGGTATTTACCGATTCGGTAATTGACATTCATTCCTATGGGCCTCCAGGCCCATAGGAATGAATGGCAATTACTGAATCTGTAAATACCGATTCCGTAAATACCTGTTAGACCTGGCACCTTGACGTGAGTCTCCCTTCCACTTTTTGCTGGTGTGCCTCATATGTTTTGCTGGTGTTCGCTGCTCAGGGCACTGCGCCATGGCCAATCCGTGCCGCAGTGCGAGTGCTCCCAATGTAAAGTGTACCTATAATTGATTTCCATGATTGGCTCATTGGATTTACTGTCATTCCCCAGTAAAGTGCACCAGGAGTGCCAGGGCTTGTAAATACCAATACTGCTAGTGGGCCTGCAGTGCTGGTTGCGCCACTCACAGAAGCAGCCTTTTAAAATATGTCTAAGGTCTGCCATTGCAGAGCCTGCATGCAGTCTGGTACTGTCATGCTGGCTGGGCAAGTGCACACACTTGCCAGCTCCTAAACCTTCCCTTTTCTTCATGTGAGTCACCCCTATGGTAGGCCCTAGGGCAGGGTGCATTGTAAGCATAAGGTAGGACAAGCCCTGATGTGTGTGGCATGTCCTAATAGTGAATTACAGCCATTTTCGTTTTTCACTATTGTAAGGCTACCTGTTCTCATAGGCCAGAATGGGCTGCTGGAATTATTGCACTCTATAATCCCAGCAGGCTCAGGGAACATGGTAGAAGATCAAGTTTAGTATGCCTGAACTCAGAAGAATAAAATACTTCTTTTAGTAAAGTTTATTTTAATATCCTGGGTTTGCAAATGCTACTTTTAGAAAGTTAGCATTTGCTTGCCTAAACATTTCAGCCCGCCTCTGCCAGGAAGTGTATCTACTGTCTGGGTTGTGTGAGTGACAGGGCTGGGGATGACAGGTGGTGAATGGAGGGATTACACCAAGGTGGGTGGTGGGAGTGCCCCTTGACTCTGAATAGGGCTGTGCGCTGCCACCACAATGCTGGCGCCACCTCCTGGGGAGCGACTGATGACTCTGCCCGACACCTAGCCCAGGAAGAGGGAAGACTGTCAACAAAGTGCTCCTGGCTATTCTTGTCATCTCAATGCTGGCTCCACCTCCTGCGGAGCGTCTGCTGTCCCTGCCCCACACACTGAAAGGAGAAGGCAGAGTCTGCACAACAAAGTGCTCCAGTGCTGAAAAGGACTATGGAAAGGCCCCCCTGGCATGAGAAGACAAAAGAAACTGACTATAGAGGTAGGAGGCCTGCTCCTAACAAATCAGATCCTGTTTTCCCACAACGAACCTCTGCCCAACTAGAAGGACCAAAAAGAAGCTGAAGGACTGGCCTGCAGTTTGCCTTGCTGAGGAAGGAGAGGAGAAGACCTAAGAGGACTTTGCTTTATTGTGCTGAGAACTATTTCCAAGGGCCTGACTGAGCTTGCCCCCTGAACGGAACCCCAGGACCAGTGGGTTCCTTGTGTCTTCACTCATCTTCTGAATTGAGCCATGTGTTCCTCCCGCCGGAGCTGAGACTGCGCCCCCTCACCCCCTCCTAGGGCCGTGGCACTCGGGAGCTGGCCTGCCTTTCTGCCCGTTGAGACCCCCAGCTCGTGTAGAGCCGCTCTCTGTCCCTCGGGTCAGGCCACCTACTCCTCTGCCACCCCGCCCGCCACTGGAGCGCTCCAGAGTGCTCTCTCGCCCCTCCAGCAGGAATTTTCCTTCTGAGAGCAATCTACCCCTGGACGGCCGCCCGTACGTCTGAACGTACCTGGCCGCCCCGCTTTGCCTCCCAAGTAACGATACAGGCCACGCCGCCCTCCTGAGGTGACCCCCAGTACCGTCCGTACTGGAGGTCGTGGGCCACGCCTGCCTGTGAGAACACACCCGATGATTGAAAGAGACCCGGAGATATGCGGGTGCCGCAAAGCGTACTAGCAGAGTACGCCTCGTCCCCCCTGCCGCCGCCGTGTGGACCGGGGCACCCAAGAAACTTCAACCGCCTACCAGCGCTGTGCTCATCACGGACTCGGGGTCCGCAAAGTTCTGTTTTCCCCGGGAGCACTGTGCGCATACAGCTGATACCAGGTACGTGCCTACCCCTCCAGAGCTATACGCCGCTGATGTGAGGCGCGTACTTCGTGGGACGCCCGCTGTTCGTTCGGGAGTACGGGTTGCACAGGAGCAGTACGACTCATACTCCGCGTACCGCGAGATGCGTTCAAGTTATAAGGGCTTCCTTGTGTGACGCGCTCTGAGCACGCCAGAGCGCTACGGAGCTCCCAAATTGCCATGACCCATGATAGGAGACCAGAATCAGCTGCAAGGTTTTGTTGAGACATTATTCTAGTGATTGAATATCGAGAACTAAGCATCTTTAAGAACTACAAAGAACACTTGCCATTTCTTACTACGGTGGCCCTAATTTGAAAACGTTATAAAAGGTCTTGTGATAATTTGCCTGCATATATATAATTTTACATAAAGTCTACGTATTTTTATAGAAATACCGCCTGGTGTCCATTTGTGGGGGAATCAGTGGATATACTGTGTATGACTACAAATGCTTAACTGACTTATTACTCCTGAGTTTGGCCTTGACTGCTCGCGCCACGCAAGCTAAAGGGTGAGCAGGCATTTTTGTTAAGGGGTAGTTATCTGGCCCTGAATAGAGGAGAGGGTCCCTGCTTGTCACAAGTGCCTACCTGTGCCAACCAGAGACCCCCTATTCTAACAATACCGAATTTTACAGAATCGGTCAAATTTACAGAAGAATTACCTATATACTATTTACCTATTCTTAAATACCAAATCGGTATGATTCGATATTTAAGAATAGGTAAATAGTATTTACCTACATCTGGCCCTAAGTGTAGGGGTGTTATGGGGGAGAAAGGTAGTAGTCAATGGGCTACTTACTTTAGGGTGCCTACACTCTCTAAGTGACCACTTCCTGTGGGAAGAGGCACTACCATATCCCTCATAGGTTGTTTCTCCACCATCTCAAGATGATGGACTTTCAGGAGTTGGGATTTACATCCCCTGCAACACCTTAGCGGTGGTGCTGGCTTGGTGCTGGTACTCCTCCTCATCTAATTTGCCTGCCTCTCCTTCCAACAAATGTGGAGCAGGACAGGGTGGCTAACATCCCCCACCATCTGGGGAAGCCTGGGCTAAACTTAAAAGGTGACAATTCCATCAAAGCTTCCAGCTCTGGAAGGCCATTCTAACCTGGAGGAGGTGTGAAGTGCCTCCACCTAGAGCAAGCTTTGTTTCTGGCTTCTGAGAGTGCAGGGTCTTACCCCATGAGGCTGTGGTATATAAATAAATAATACCGGATCTAGGTTTTACTGGACATAGTAATAACAGATAGCTCAATAAATAAGAGTCAAGATTCGAGGTAGTAGGAGTTTGCAGGTTTAATACAGCATAAAGGACAGGAACAGGACAACCTGCACTGGAATAGGAGGACAGGGCCCGGCAGCTGCCGGGGCAGGATCTGGGATGAGCGCGCTAGCTTTTAATAACAATGTACAACATATATATACTAAAACAATTGCATTACAGTGAATTACAGTAGGCGGAGCAGTGGGTGTGGTCAATAGCAGTCGCGAAAGATAAGGGTGAAAGTAGGTGTAACAGGAGGCGTATACATAGACATGTGATGTAAACGTAACAGAATATGTCATAAATGGGGCGGAAACATGGAGGGGGCTACCTAAGGAGCCGGGACCTCTAACCTAATGGTGCGCGCAAACTGGCAATGACGTGTTACTAGGAGAAGCTGGGGGCTACGAACTCTGTGCTAGGAGCAGAGACTGAAGTCTGGAGAGTTAGGGCGGCATGTACCTAAACAGTATCTAGTATCTGATGTTTAGAGAACATGTTGATAGAATCCATAAGTTATCGGGGTAAAGGCTAACAGACTCTAAGACTGGAGCATGCATTATTCTACATGTAGTGCGTGATGAAGAATATTAAATGACCATAAATACAGTATTTCTCTTACATAGAGACGTAAAGGCTAGACAATGACGGAAACTATTGATGCGATTCAGTAGCTTAGGAATGCAGAGAAGGAGGGCTGGACTGATAACTAGAATCAAAACATACTCTTGGCAGACTCAGAGGCAGAGCCAGGCTGAACCGGGCACTGTGAGGCAGGAAGTAAGTGAAGGGTCAGGAATACAGGTGGGGGCTGTATCGCTCCTCAGCGAGGGCTCAGGAGACAGAAGCTGAATCTGGTGTCCGGGCCCTTTTGAGGCCTAGAAACGGGGACTTTACAATGGAATAACGTGCACACTGAGAAACGTGGCAGCGTGACTTTACATGGGCCTGATATTCGTAGTATTCACGAGAACTGGAAACAGGCATACTAGAGATGGACTAGAGATGGACACAACTATAATTGCGTCTTTAATCGGTCATGGGGAATACATATGCATATTAATCATGCACACATAACATAAGATGGAGGACACGTAGGGACACAGAACATGGCAAATTTTACTTTTCCACATTCCCTCCTTGTCACTACGTTTCCATCAGGAAACATCAATATTCATGATACCATCTATCATTTCATACAGTATCATTTGCTCGTCTCGAATTGTCTTGGAACGGGATTTAGAACGGGACTCGGGACTAGGAATACAAGAGGTAGCACAAATGCCGCAAATCGCAGGACCACATTGTATACAGAGGCAGCAACTGAATATGATCGCTACTGCAATACCTAGAAATGACAAGACTTTCCATCCCCAGGCGGAAATTATATTCCAGAACCAACCGGACCATGTCCAGGTGCCTGGATCTTGGTGTAACAGATGGGCAATTTTATGGAGTCTGGTTATAGCTGAATAAACAGATGGCGCGTTATTAGGAATGAAAATGCAGCAACTAGATCCGATGACTCTACAGGCCCCGCCCCTATCGGCCAGTATGACGTCAAGGACGAGACGATTCTGGAGCACGACAAATCTCATAGCAGATTGCTCTTCGGTTAAGTTACCTAGGGCACAGGCAGTCTCATTCACTACTGCTTCGAGGGTTCTGGTCAACCTACGGATTAGCTTACTATTCTGGATAGGTCCTATAAAGAAGAAGAAACCTCTATTGAAATCTGTATACTGTTCTAGAGCAGTTTCAGTATAATCGACAATTGGGGACTCGATCTCCCTTTTATGTCTAGAGTGTACTAGATGTGTATTTCTATGATAATCAGATGGGGCTAGAAAAACAGGTGGCAGTAGGAAGGCAATGTAACAGGTACCCTCCCAATCGAGGGGTAGACGAACATATGCGGTCTGACCACAAACAAAATAAGAATGGCGTGAAGTTTTGAAAATAGATTTCCTACTGTCACTATACTTGACAATAATAGTACAATCACTATGTCCTACATGTACGGAACCATAATTTCTGACACATAACTCGCCTTTGATTGGTAGTACTGAGATAGCGGGTAAGTCTGGAGTAGTATCAGACTGAACATTCAGGACCATGAAATTCGAAGAATAATTACCTAAGTTATAAACTTCGTTTTCTAGATCTAACCCTGTTCTGTGGGGAAGACCTTGCTTGTCTGGAAAACATGTACTGTTAAGAAAAGACATATCTGTTGAGGATGACGTTAACGTGGACCATGCTCCACACGAACCATTATGTGAAAATGGATAGGGAAAGAGTGGCAGAACTCCCTTCGGTGTCTGAAAAGGGGGGAGTCGACCACACACCCAACAATTAGTGGCATTGCTGGTCTGGTGTGAATAATGTAACATACGGATAAAGGAATTATTACGCATAGCAATACGATATGAAAGTTCATGAGGAGGCAGATCACTAAACGTGTGCTCTACTGTAACATTAGAAGACTTATTTGCATGAGAAACTGGAAAATACAAATAGAATGCATAACTGGTGCAGGAAATCATAAGACTGAAAACCAATATGAAACTCAGAAAAACGATACATCGAATTGAGTTTTGACTAACTCTCTCACTATGGGGGTCTATTTTATACATGTCAGAAACCGGTCTAACCGTTTCACCTAGGGGAGGACTTAGACAATCAAACTGGCTGACTTATTTTACTAGACCTTAGTTTTTTCTTATACTCCTGTTGCGGAGTGTTCTCTAACAGGGAGGGTTCAGTAACATTGTCTTTTGCGGGACAGTCCTTAAGAATAGTACTTTGGCAGTCTTTAGAATCCTCGGAAATATTCTTTGAAACAGGTTTCAGTCCATAAAACTTCTTTATATGCGAAAGATGCACCCAGCCTTTTCTTCCTTCCAACTTCACGGCTGTACGGGTGGTGAGGAGGACCTGTCGGGGTTCTTTCCAGCGAGGCTCCAGCGGACTTGAACGATCAAAGTTCCTGACCAAAACCATGCATCCGGGAACGATTTCATGCGGTGCCACCTCGGTATTGTCTGGAAATGCGGCGGCAACCTGTGAACGACAAGAGTTGAGGGCAGACATCAAGGAAGCTAGGTAATCTGTCAGCATATTACTTGAAACATCTGTAATACTTCGGGGTCTAGGTGTACCCCACATGTTAGGGGGGCGGCCGAATACGACCTCGTACGGGGACAGACCTGATCTGGAATGTGCGACCATGCGCATGTAAAACAAAGCAACTGGCAGAGCTACTAGCCAGTCCACACCTTTCTCTTGACATACTTTTGCAATTCGGATCTTCAGAGTCTGATTATGTCTCTCTACGAGACCGGCTGCTTCAGGATGGCGTACACAGTGGAACTTCCACTGGTACCCTAACAATAGGGAAACGTGTTTCATCAACTCAGATGAGAATGGCTGGCCGTTATCAGAATACACGACTCTAGGGAGTCCATAACGGGGGAAGAACTCACGAACCAACTGCTTGGCAGTGGTCGCGGCTGTGTAATCTGGGACTGGATATGCCTCCGTCCACCTGGACAAAGCGCATACAACTACAAGAACATACTTGAACCCTCGACATCGCTCCATCTGAATATAATCCATCTGGAGGACTTCAAAAGGGTGGTCAGGGGGCTGGAATCCACCTTGTTCCACCGGGACACTTTTACCTGGATTAAACTGGCAACATATCATACAGGTACGGACTTTCTGCTTGGCTGCAGCTCGTAAATGCTTGTTGAACCAAATGTTCTGGATACTGTCTAACATAGCTTTTTCTCCTAAATGTGCTGGACTATGTGCGGTATTGATAATGACTTGAACCAGAGTCGGGGAGAAACCATGTGGCTCTACTCTTCGTTACCCATCCTTGATCTGTCTGGACCCCTCCTTGTTCGGACCATTTCTTGATTTCATCGGGAGTAGCATGTAACTGGATATCTATGACATCTTGAGTAGGGTCCTTAACTGTCATACATGTAGTCTGATCTGGAGTATGTGTCTGTGTCGGGTTAACTGAAATGTCTGGAGTCTGTGCTGTAAGTTTGGCTGTGCGATCTGCTAGATCATTACCTTGAGAAATAATGCGATAAGGAACAGGGATCCTGCAGCTGTAAGAATGAACAGGAAATTGTACAAAGCAGCCATCTATTGTGCAAAAAAGAAATGGGACGAAGACCACTGGGCCCAATTAAAAGAAGCCTCTGATAATAAAGACCCAATGTTATTTTGGAAAATTATCAAGTGGGGTAGTGGTGTGGGCCCTGCAAAACCCGACAATAATGTACCAGTGGAATCCTGGGTTGACTATTTTGGGCCCCAGTATGTGGAAAGTAATAAGTCTGTGACAGCTGATGAAATAACACCGGTCTACGCAACAGATGATCTGTTTTCCCTTAGTGAAGTGGTAACTGCCATTAGTTCTGCGAAATGCGGGAGGGCGCCAGGCCCAGATGGTATCCCCCCTGATATTTTTAAACACGATGTGGCCAGATGGGCGAGATACATCCTCCTTGTAGCAAATGCATTAGCAAAGGGGGCAGTGGTTCCAGATATCTGGAAATGTGCAACCATTATCCCCGTCCACAAGAAGGGCGACCGCTCATTGCCTGCTAATTACAGGCCTATAAGTTTAATAGCCACCGTGCAGAAGATAGTCGGGAGAATGGTAACCAACCAGCTGATGGACTGGGTTGAAGATAACAGTGCCCTCTCGCCATACCAGGCGGGATTTAGGCGTGCTACTAGTACCATCGACCAGGTCTTTCGCTTCACAATATTGCGGTGGAAGACCGTTGAGCTGGGGAGGGGCAGCCTGTATGTCGCGTTCGTTGATCTACGGGCTGCGTTCGATCTAGTCCCCAGGTACAAACTATGGTCGGTGCTCCAAAAGCTGGGGGTTCCTGCAGAACTGTTAACTTTAATCATGCAACTGCACGAATCCAACTATGCCAGAGTCCAATGGGGAGGAAGTAGCGAGACAACGGTGGACTTTCCTGTTGAAAGGGGTGTTAGGCAGGGATGTTCCATGGCCCCTCTACTTTTCTCGTTATTCATTAACGGGATAGTCGAGAGAATGTTGAGGGCTAGTGTTGACGCCCCATCGTTAGCGGACACCAGGGTCCCGATCCTGATGTTCGCTGACGACACTCTTATTTTGTCAAAGACTCCTATGGGGCTACAACGTGCATTAGGCATCTTTGATGCTTTTTGCTTGGAGCATGGGCTAGAGGTAAATGTAGGAAAAACCAAACTAATGGCCTTCTCTGCTGGACGCAGAAGCGATCCCAAAATTACCCTAAATAACAGCAGGCTCGATATAGTCAAGGAATTTACATATTTGGGAGTGCAGATTGCGGGGGGGACTGGCTGGACGTATCACGTGAACAAAGTAGTCCTAAAGCACCAGCAGCTATCGGGGGCCCTAAGGGGGGAACACCGTAAATCAAAAACAAAACCTATAAAACCCGCTTTGACGGTGTATGATGCGAAGGTTTTGGGTGCCACCTTATACGGCGCAGAACTATGGGCTTGGAATGGTCTGACGGCTCTTCAGACTTCCGAGAACAAGTTCATGCGTGGTATTACAGGACTTCCTCAGAGCACCCCCCTAATCCCATTGTTTCTGGAGCTTGGCAGACGCACGATTATCGACAGAGCTCGATTGCGGCCAGTTCTTTACTGGAGGCGCCTCTGGACGACTCCGGAAATAAGACAGTACGCTGAGAGCTTTCTGTGGATAATCAGGGAAGACATCTTCCACAAAATAAAATGGTTAAAACATCTGAAGACCATGTTGGAAAATCTAGGGTTCTCAAATCTTTGGAATAACCCCGAGGGAGAAACCTTCCCAAGTAAAGAAGCTCTTAAAAATCAATATTGGGATTGGGTGGGTGGTAAGATGCTGAATGACAATAGGGCAGATTCTATGTCTGGCCGTTTTCTGGAGACCAAAATTTCACCTGTCTTGGAAAACTATTGGGATAATGTCACGGTACCAATGGACAGGAAACTTGTCTTCCAGCTGAGGTCAGGATCTATCCCACTCAAGAAATTGACATCTGGTTGGCACAGGCCCACTAACAGTCTATGTCCTGCCTGCGAAAATGCTGAGGAGAGCCTTGGCCATTTTCTCTTTTCATGCGAAGCCTATGTGAATCCAAGGAGGAAATGGCTCTCGCCGGTTTGTAAAAATTTGGGGACACGCGAAAGTTCAGTGGCTCTAAGAATCCTATGCACAACACAGCAGGATTCGATAGTTATGGGTGTCGCCAAATACATGGGTTGGGCGTGGGCGATAAGACGACGGTTCTTGGGGGGTCGTATGTAATCAGGTATTCCTTTTTAAGTCTTTTATGTATTTGGCATTTATTGTTTTATCTGTAATGTTGTATGAGCGTACTGTGTTTAATGGATTTTTTATTCTGTATTATGTATTTTGTAAATATTCTGATTTAATGTGCTTTTATGAGAATTGTCTCGAATAAAGCTTATACAAACAAAAGAAATAATGTCTGTAACTTTCGTATGTGCTCTGCACTTCATGATAGCAATGGATGTCGATAAGTGTATGGCATCTAACAGAGCCTGAATAAGGAGACCATGCTGAATCTTGGTTCCATGAGAAGTCATGAAACCTCTCTCCTGCCAGAGCACTCCGAAGTCGTGTACAACTCCAAATGCGTAACGTGAATCTGTGTAAACATTAACTTTCAGGTTCTTGGCGTGTATGCAGGCTTGTGTCAGAGCAACTAGCTCTGCTGCTTGAGCAGACAGGGTGTCAATACGGTGTGTTTCAATAACGTCAGTGTCAGTAGTCACTGCATACGCGGCTACTAGCTCTCCTGTACTGGTTCTCATACATGAACCATCCACATAAAGTGTCAGGTCGGGATCTGGTAATGGAATATCTGTCAGATCTTGTCTTGGTTTAGTCATAATATTAACTACTTCCACACAGTCGTGTGTGGCAGGATTTGGATTAACTGACGGTAACAGTGTAGCAGGATTTAGAACGTTGCAGCGTCTGATTTCTATGTGTGGCTGGAACAATGTCAATTCATAACCTGTTAAACGTGCAATTGTCAAGTGCTGAGTCTGGGTTCGGTTTAAAAGAACTTCCACGGAGTGCGGAACTTGTACTGTCAGGGAGTGTCCTAACACTATGGAATCACTTTGTCTGATAGCTAGTGCTGTGGCTGCAACTGACTTGAGGCACGCAGGCAGAGCCTGGGCTACAGGATCTAATGTGCTCGAAAAATAAGCACACGGCTTGTATTGTCCTGCTTGATCTTGTGTGAGAACAGATAATGCTGTACCTTCACGTTCTGTGACGAAAAGTGTAAAAGGCTTACTGTAGTTCGGTGTAGCTAGAACTGGAGCTTGGCATAAAGCTTTCTTTAACTCATTAAAAGCAAGTGTATGTTCAGATGACCAAGGGAGGACAGTCGATACGGCTGCCTCCTGTGTCGTTAACTGTATCAGTGGTTTGGCTAGAAATGCATACTGAGGAATCCATTGTCTGCAATAAGAAGTAAGGCCGATAAAAGCACGTACCTCCTTCTGGGTCCTGGGCTGAGGAAGACTCGCTATTAACTGGATACGGTCTGGTGTCAACTGCCTACCCCACTTGGACAGTAAGTGGCCTAAGTAGATCACTTGCTGTACACAGAATTGAAGCTTCGAAGGGGACACCCTGTGCCCCATCTCGGCTAGGAAATACAAGACTGTAAGTGACGCTCGCTCGCAAGCACGTTCTGAACGGGCTGTGATCAGTAGATCATCGACATACTGGAGCAGGGCAGTGTCAGTTGGCATGTGAATGTTGTCTAGTTGTCTCTTGAGTGCTTGACTGTAAATACTAGGACTTTCTGTGAAACCTTGAGGAGCTCGTGTAAACATATAGCTCCTTCCATTTAAACTAAATCCAAAAAGAAACTGGCTGTCTGGATGAATGGGGACACTGAAAAACGCGTTCTTGAGGTCTATGACTGTAAAAAATGAGGCTTCGGAATCAATGGCGGTCAATAGGGAAGAGATATCTGGGACAACTGGGTACTGGGGAATAATACATTTATTGAGTTCTCGAAGGTCAATCACTAATCGATATACTGGGGGTGCATCCGGATCCGTACGTTTCATAACGGGAATGATCGGAGAACAATCGTATTCCCTCTGGGGAGCAGCAAATAACTGCCCCTAACTCTTTCAATGTACAAATTTTCTAGACAGGACTTCGTAAGTAATAGATCAGTAGTGCGGGACAATGGACCTACTTCTAGAGTAACCGGCTTTGATATCTCGTTTACAATAGGCTTTCCTGAAAATCGAAGGGAAACATTTCTAGAGCCTGAGAGCGGAGCCCCTGGAACTTCGGCGTGACTAATGGTGGTCCTACTTGCCCCTGTATCAATCAGAAACTTTCTGTCTTTCCCTAATACTTGACTATGAACATAGGGACCTTCTTGATCTACAGGTATCTCGATGAGAGGCAAGCCTACCTCCCTCTCTAGGCTGTTTCATGAATACGGTTGATATTCTGGATACTCGGACTGTGCATACTGGTACATTTGCTGTGTAACATGCTGTGTTGCAGCAATAGGCTGCGGTGCTGTAGCTGTCTGTTGTGCATTCTGTGGCTGAGAAGTCTGTGAAACTTGTTCTTGTCTAGGCGGACGTGGTCTTTCTTTAGTCTTACCAGTAGCTATGTTGTGTTTCAGAACTGCACACTCGTTTATAAAATGACCTGGCTGTTTACAATAATTGCAGTTCCCTTTAACGGGAGCTGCAGGATGACTGGCTTGATTCGGACCCCTCTTCTGACTGTCTTGTGGAACAGATTGTGCAACTAGTACTTTCATTTTCGTGTCTTTCATACGTTTTCTCTCATGTTCTTGCTCTTCTCTGATTCTATTCTGGTGGTACTGAAGCATCTGCAACATCTGGGACGGGGTATTAGCTTGCCAGGTACTTTCGACTTTCAAAACTCGATTCTTAACTTGTGGACTTGAATTCTCGACTAATTTTGTAACAAAAAGATGAGGGTATGACTCGCTACTTGTCTTGAGGCCACTGTTGATACTAAAACATTTCTCAAATCTAGAATAAAAATCACTAGTGTCTTCGTCTTGTTTCTGTTTACAGGCTGAGATTGCATCCCAGTCTTCCTTTTTAGTGGCTAATAATCTTGGCAAAACTTGTATTAACAATTCTGGTAATTCTTTACATTTATCTCCAAGACCGGTACCTGGTACTCGTGCCTTATCTTCAGCTTCTAGAACTGCCCAATCGATCTTTTTCTCTCCCACCTCCCATTCTTTTTCCTTGAGTTTCTCATATACCCCTGCGGGCAATAGGACTTTTAACATTTTAATTATGTCTGGATACGTGTATTCTCCCATACGGAGCATGTCTTTTAATTCTCGGTGGAACCCTGCTGGATCTTTATCATGACAGGGAATTAATTTCTTCATCTCTAAGAGTTCCATCTTTGTAATTGGGGTGTAAACAAACACTCGTTGCATTTCACCAGCTGTTGTCTTAACTGGGTGTACTTCTCGTAACGGATTCTGTCTATCTATGTAAAACGGTTTACTTTCTGGGGGTGAGACATGAACAAAATGCGGGTTCAAAAACATACTATATTTGTGGCGCTGTTCTAGGATGACACTAATTAAATCGGTACCTAAACCTTTCCATCTATACTGGAGTAACTCGTTCAGGACATCGTGTAACGGACCTGGATCAGAATGTTGACCCTCATACAGAGTAATGAGGTGCTGGATCATATACATACCCACCAGTCGTTGCTCGGCTGGGGGCAATTTCAGAAACATTTGTGCCACTATTTCGTCTGGAAAAGTGGTAGAATCAGTAATCCATCGGACTGCTGATCGGACTAATTCTTGTTCATGCATAGTACTTAACTCACTATAACCGATTCGTGACTTCAGAATATGATCGGTAGCTTGAAATACTTGTTCTAGAGAACCTTGTTCTGGTGCTGGATGATGAAAAACTGACTTGTGTTCTAGACGTAAATGGCGGTCTGGAAATCTAGATTTTCCTACATACGCTATTCTGGCGGGATTCTCGTCGTCTACCTCTTCAGTAGAGTCATTTTCTTTCTCGCTTACTTGTGCTGCTTTACGTTGGTCATGTAACCTTATTATTTCCTTACGAATTTTCTTGTACATACTCTCTATACTACTGATGGTCTTGTGCTTACCCTCGGCTATATTATCACTCCACCTTATCAGGGTTTTCATTTCGGCCGGATCTTTAGTCGGGTAATCTTGTTCTCTTATTAGACAATTAATCAGAAACTTTAATATCATGAGCTGGATCTCAGCTTTCCTTTGAGACATGGCTTCGCTAATACTTTCTGGATCATCCCCTGTACGGATGAAACGATATATTCTGTCTAGATCTCCTTTCATATCCGGTAGGGTGTCCAAATACCCGGTCACCCGTCTGACACGTACGGAATATATAACCGTACTATCATTACCTGTAACTGGATCATAACGGCATTCAGTGAGAGCTCGTCGGATATCTGCAACGGACTGATATCTGGGCGTACGCTGTAGCGCACATTCATGTAACTCGGCCAACGTTCTACGTTGGTGTGGTGGCGGGGTACCAGGAGGACCTCCTCCTGCGGCCCCTAAACTGGAATCGTCGACTGATACTCTTCGTGCTGGCAGAGTGGGAAATTGAAATGCAGGCTGGACCGGGGGTACCGTAACAGGTACTCCGGTGTCTGGAGGAGCAGGAATTGCCTGATTCACAGGGACTGGCGGAACAGGATTTGCATATTCCGGGACTGTGTCGTCCAAATAGGACGAGATAAAAATATCAGCTGCGGTCGGTTTGTGACGTAGCTTGGTCGGAACTAATGGTGGCGGAAAATTACTAGATGCCTCTGGGGTCGCTTTTGGCAAGCCCTCGGCAAGAAGAGGGTACATACCCTTAATGAGGGCGTTCCTCTGTCTGTCTGACTGTTCGGTTTTAACTCGTTCACCTATCTCGATTAATTCCTTTTCTTGGGCTCGCTCTAAGGATTCTCTACTTAGTTCTGACTTTCTGATTTCTTTTTCGGTTCTCTTATGAGATTCTTTGCGCCATAACTCGATGGCATCTTTCTGTGACTGTCTGGCTTTCTTTTTCCATAATGCCTCTTCTACTCTCATGATGCACTCGGCATCCCACGTACCTGATACGGACCATCTATACTTTTCCTCTAACTGTTTGGTATACTCTACACATAAATCTAGATACAATATGGCGCTTATGCCATGCTTCTGATACATAAAATGACCTGGACTGTCCCTAGGCGGGACAGGAACTGCTGCTTCTAGCAGACCTTTTCTGGTTTTTAGCTGACGTAGTTTAGAAAATAACGGCATGACTGAACTGTAACTTAGACACAATACGTAATTACAATACACAATGAACACGATAATTACTCCACATTCATACCACGACATTAGAATACATGAAGAACATTTAAAATAACAGTTCGAACAGAATACTACCTGGAATATGGAAAACAGAATACATGAATTTTCTCGAGAACAGAACTGACTAGAAACTAGATGCACTGCTGAAACAGTACGAAACTCACCGGTCTCATAAAGAGACACGTCAGGACCCGCATCCACCGAAGTGGACACTTCGTTTTTGGGATCCGTGTACCACCAAACCCCACGGACCAGAGTCAATTTGATTGACCCTGTCTAGATACTACCCCAGCAACGGTACTCACCGGGCAGCAAGAACGGAAGGCCTCGGACTGGACTGGACTGCTTCGACGCCGGACGGACGAACTTCGGACTTCTGTTACGGGTGGGCCTCCGGATACCTCGGACCTTGGACTCTCGGCTTGGGCTCTGGTCGGGACTCGCCGCGTTCCTCCACCGCCTCGTCTGGATGCTGGACCGCCACCTCCGTCTCCTCCGTGGGCCTGAGGGATACTTGAAGCAGAAATATCTGCACGTGCACGGTATGGTTCCGTCACGGCTGCAGAGGATCAGGGGGCACGCGTGGCTTCACCGGCGCGTGGGGAAAGGGCAAGTCCCTATTCGGGCGCCATTATGTGGTATATAAATAAATAATACCGGATCTAGGTTTTACTGGACATAGTAATAACAGATAGCTCAATAAATAAGAGTCAAGATTCGAGGTAGTAGGAGTTTGCAGGTTTAATACAGCATAAAGGACAGGAACAGGACAACCTGCACTGGAATAGGAGGACAGGGCCCGGCAGCTGCCGGGGCAGGATCTGGGATGAGCGCGCTAGCTTTTAATAACAATGTACAACATATATATACTAAAACAATTGCATTACAGTGAATTACAGTAGGCGGAGCAGTGGGTGTGGTCAATAGTAGTCGCGAAAGATAAGGGTGAAAGTAGGTGTAACAGGAGGCGTATACATAGACATGTGATGTAAACGTAACAGAATATGTCATAAATGGGGCGGAAACATGGAGGGGGCTACCTAAGGAGCCGGGACCTCTAACCTAATGGTGCGCGCAAACTGGCAATGACGTGTTACTAGGAGAAGCTGGGGGCTACGAACTCTGTGCTAGGAGCAGAGACTGAAGTCTGGAGAGTTAGGGCGGCATGTACCTAAACAGTATCTAGTATCTGATGTTTAGAGAACATGTTGATAGAATCCATAAGTTATCGGGGTAAAGGCTAACAGACTCTAAGACTGGAGCATGCATTATTCTACATGTAGTGCGTGATGAAGAATATTAAATGACCATAAATACAGTATTTCTCTTACATAGAGATGTAAAGACTAGACAATGACGGAAACTATTGATGCGATTCAGTAGCTTAGGAATGCAGAGAAGGAGGGCTGGACTGATAACTAGAATCAAAACATACTCTTGGCAGACTCAGAGGCAGAGCCAGGCTGAACCGGGCACTGTGAGGCAGGAAGTAAGTGAAGGGTCAGGAATACAGGTGGGGGCTGTATCGCTCCTCAGCGAGGGCTCAGGAGACAGAAGCTGAATCTGGTGTCCGGGCCCTTTTGAGGCCTAGAAACGGGGACTTTACAATGGAATAACGTGCACACTGAGAAACGTGGCAGCGTGACTTTACATGGGCCTGATATTCGTAGTATTCACGAGAACTGGAAACAGGCATACTAGAGATGGACTAGAGATGGACACAACTATAATTGCGTCTTTAATCGGTCATGGGGAATACATATGCATATTAATCATGCACACATAACATAAGATGGAGGACACGTAGGGACACAGAACATGGCAAATTTTACTTTTCCACAAGGCCAGAAACATATCTGGTGGTGGCAGGCTGGCTATGACTAGTCAAAGATCACACCAGTGCTTGGTATGCATTCAGGGGTCCCTCTAAAGGGTCTCATGTGTACTTTTATTAATAAACCCTACACTGGCATCAGTGAGGAATTATGAAGACAAGATGTTTGGTACCAAACATCTTGGGGTAGAGTGAAGCCATCATAGAGCTAGGAAACTCATAATGAAAAGTATCCAGCCCATGTACTCTTTATGGCTTTCTGTGCACTTACAATATGCAAGAATGGCTCAGATATTGCAGGGTTATATCTGCTTATTTGCTCATGTAGATGTGTTCCCATATGGGATATGTTGTACTCTGCCTTAGGGCTCTAATGCCTGCAGTAGGGGTGACTTACCGATATCTCATGCGGTCGAATCTTTGGATTTCTCTACACCAAGACACTCAGACTGCAATGTCAGTGTGCATGGTCTTGGTGAGGGGTCCCTGGGTGGCACAATTAGTGTAGATGCCCCAGTGGACCCTCTTCAGTACCCATGGCCTAGGAATTAAGGGTACCATTTACTAGGGACTTACAAGAGTGGCTGAAGTTGTGCCAATTGTGGTAAAGTTTTGAGAAAGAGATCTGACACTGGGAACCTGGAAAGCAGAGACCCAGTGCACTTACAGTTTAAAATCACATCAGCCATGAAGCAAAAAGTGGGGGCTAGTCATGTCAAACAAGGTACTTCCCTACACAACATTATATATTTTAGTATTATCTCTGCCTCTCTTTTGTTATTAATCTCCAGTTTTAACATATCACATGGCATTTTTAGGAATCACAACCCTGGTTCCCTCAATCTGTGCTGGAGGCAGCCAATTTTGTCTTGGCTGTAGGGGTACTTGGGTACCTATTCTACAACTGATCGGGAAAGATACATAAGTTGGGCATTGGTGGAGCCCAAACACTTTAAATATACCTAGTTTAAAAGCTGTGCGCAGGATTTTACTAACTGTTTAGATACACTTGCCAGTAATCAGGTGATCCTAGCAGGTTTTGGAAGTATTCTAAAAAGGTAGCAGAGCTCTTAACTCCAACCAGTTATCAACTCAACTCCCTATGCCACTAGATGTTATAATTCTATTTGATCAAATGCTCTCCAGTCCTCAACAGTTGCACAAAAAAACAGCCCTAGAGACATGGAGCTTGTTTTCACCTCTCAACTGAATTATGAGATTGAGTAAAAAAGGCACAAAGATGCCTTAAGGGAACATTCTTGGGAGGATTAAGCACAAGCAAGTACCTGGAAGAGTAGCTTCAGTTAAAGAGCCAGGTCTTGAGGTACTTCAAGAATTGGGTCAGCGACGGGGATTCTCTGAGTTGGAAGGACATCTGTGGTTTTGCGTGGGCCTGGCAAACTCCTTTAGGATGGCAAAGAGTTCTTTGCTGTTATGTGTTTATTCTGTCCTGGACGGCCATTTTCTTTGCGGTTTTGAGTAGTGTGCAATGATTGTGGGTTTGAAGGTTGTGTGGGTTTACAGGTTTTTGTTGTTTCTCTACATCTTCTCTAATCATCTGCATGTGAGCCTGGCTTTCTTGGGGTGTTGCCTGCCAGGTGCCTTTGTGAGGGTTGTCAGAGTATTGGAGCAGTTGCATATCCATTGGTGGAGGTTGAGTGGAGCGGTATTGGCATCAGCAGATGTCGGCAGTGTGGTAGTGCTGGGGGAGGCGGTGAGCTGTTCTTTGGTGACCTTGTTCCAGCTACGGCTTGGGGGGCCGAGAGTGCATTGGTGTACCATATATTTTGTGATGGTGAAGTGCACGCAGTGGTGGCCGGTGAGCACCACATATAGAAAGAGGTAGTAACAAGTTGAAATAAAGATATTTCTCCTCATTACGCCTACCATGAGAAGGCGTAACTGTTTAGCGCATTCTCAGGTCTACCACTTTTGGTACATCTGGGAATACATCAACATCCATGAGAGTTGCATGGGAACATCCACCCAATGCCCATGGAAAGATTTTCTACGGCCTAGTACACCAAAGCAGCAATCTTAGTTGCCTTACTCTAGATTTATGAGGTCACTCAAGGCTATGCAAAGTGGACTTGCAGGGCTTCATAAATTGCATTTTGGAGTTGCATCGTGCATGCACCACATTGCGTGGTGCAAGTGAGATGCAACTCCTGTCAGACAAATGCCCCTTAGTGTATTGTTGATCTGTAACAAGAAAGAATGAAATAAACAATATCACACTCCTTCATACTGAAGCGCACTCTGCACTTGACAAGTATACTAATCATTTTGGACAACTGTCCTGGTGCAAATACAAAGAACCCACAGTTCGCCAATTAGGCTGGTTGTGGCTGCTTGCACATAGACTACTGTGCTTAGTGGCCTTATATTTGGCACACCTTAGAACATATCCCTTCATGCTACATCACAGATTTCACCTATCAATAAATGTGGGTAAACCTTCAAGTCGGATTCTTTTCACATATGTTGTGGCAACAAATAAAAAGATTTAGTGTAGGGACTATGCCCCAGCAGCAGTATATAGCTCTGGGACCTATTATGAAGTCGATATTTTGTGGGAAACCTGTATACCAATCAATCAATCAATTAATCAAGTCACTTGTAAAGCTCACTACATACCCGTAAGGGTCTCAAGGCGCTTGGGGGAGGGGGGTGCTGCTACTGATCGAAGAGCCAGATCTTGAGGAGTCTTCTGAAGGCCAGTAGGTCTTGGGTCTGCCGTAGGTTGGTGGAGAGGGTGTTCCAGGTCTTGGCGGTGAGGTGGGAGAAGGATCTGCCACTGGTGGTCGTTCTTTGGATGCGGGGGATTGTGGCAAGGGTGAGGTCGGCAGAGCGAATCTGGCGGGCATGGGTGTAGAAGCTGAGTCGTCTGTTGAGGTATGCTGGTCCGGTGTTGTGGAGAGCCTTGTGTGCATGGATGAGGAGCTTGAAGTTTATCCTCTTGTTTATGGGGAGCCAGTGCAGGTCTCTCAGGTGGGGTGTGTTGTGGCTGCGGTGGGGGATGTCGAGGATCAGACGTGCAGAGGCGTTCTGGATGCGTTGCAGCCATCTCAGGAGCTTGGCTGGCGTTGCTGCGTAGAGGGCGTTTCCGTAGTCCAGCCTGCTGGTGACGAGGGCCTGGGTGACCATTGTTCTCGTTTCGATGGGGATCCACTTGAAGATTCTGCAGAGCATTCTGAGGGTGTTAGAGCAGGATGAGGAGACAGCATTGACCTGCTTAGTTATGGAGAGGGTGGAGTCAAGGATGACCTCTAAGTTACGTGCGTGGTCGGTGGGTGTCGGGGCTGTTCCCAGTGTTGTCGGCCACCAGGAGTCGTCCCAGGCTAAAGGAGTGATGCCAAAGATGAGGACCTCCGTCTTGTCTGAGTTGAGCTTCAGCGGGCTCTTCTTCATCCTGTCGGCGACGGTCTTCATTCCTTCGTGGAGGTTGGTTTTTGGGGTATGAGGGTCTTTGGTGAGGGAGAGGATCAGCTGGGTGTTGTCGGCGTAGGAGATGATGTTGATGTCGTGCTGTCAGGCAACGTGGGCGAGGGTGCCATGTAGATGTTGAACAGCGTCGGGCTGAGGGATGAGCCCTGGGGTATGCCGTAGATGATCTCGGTGGCATTGGAGCGGAAGGGTGGGAGGCGGACACTCTGAGTTCTGCTGGAGAGGAAGGATGTGGTCCAGTCCAGGACCTTCTCTTGGATCCCGGCGTCATGTAGGCGCGTTCGTAGTGTGCAGTGGCAGACCGTGTCGAAGGCGGCTGACAGGTCCTGGAGGATGAGGGCTGCTGTTTCTCCATTGTCTAGCAGGGTCCTGATGTCGTCGGTGGTGGCAATGAGGGCAGTTTTGGTGCTGTGGTTGCTGCAGAACCCGGACTGGGATGGGTCGAGGATGCTGTTCTCCTCCAGGTAGCGGGTCAGTTGTTTGTTGACGATTTTCTCGGTGACCTTCGCAGGGAATGGGAGCAAGGAGATGGGTCGGAAGTTCTTGAGGTCCTTGGGGTCAGCCTTGGGTTTCTTGAGTAAGGCGTTGATCTTGGCGTGCTTCCAGCTTTCCAAGAGGGTTGCTGTCTCGAAGGAGATGTTGATTACTTTCCGGAGATGGGGTGCGATGGTTGTGCTGGCTCTGTTGAAGATGTGGTGAGGGCATGGGTCTAGCGGTGATCCGGAGTGGATGGTGTTCATGATCTCACTGGTTTCCTCATTGTTGATGCTGGTCCAGGAGAGTAGGCGGTTGGTGCAGGTGGTGGTCGTGGGGACGGTGGTTGTCAGGGCAGTTGTGTCATTGAAGCTGTCATGGATGTCGGCGATCTTGCGGTGGAAGAAGATGGCCAGTGAGTCGCACAGGTCTTGCGAAGGTGGGATGTTGTTGGTGTTGGAGCAGGGGTTGGAGAGTTCCTTCACGATCTTGAAGAGCTCTTTGCTGTTGCGTGCATTGTTATTTAGGCGATCTTTGAATGATGCCCTCTTGGCGTATCTGATGAGGTGATGGTGTCTGTGGGTGACGTTCTTGTGGGCTGCGTAGCTTTCCGGTGTTCGTTCGCGGAGCCAGTACTTCTCCAGTTTTTGGCATCATCGTTTGGAGGCCTGGAGGTCTTCGGTGAACCAGGTGGCTTTCTTGCTGGTGTGGCTGTTGGGGGGTGTCTTGAGCGCAGGGAGGGTGTTGGCGCAGTCGTCGATCCACTGTCTGAGGTTCCGGCGGTGGTGTCGGGGTCAGTGGGGTTGGCGGGTGGGCTCTGGGCGAAAGTGGTGGTTAGCTGGTCTTCGGTGACTTTGCCTCAGCAGCGACGGGGCATCTGTTGGGTGCGGTAGTTGCGTAGTGGGCTTCTTGAAGGTGAAATGGATGCAGCGATGGTCGGTTCAGTGGGGTTTGGTGGTGTGGTTGAAAGAGATATGTGGGGGCTTGCGGAGAAGATGGGGCCGAGCGTGTGGCAGTGGCGTGGGTGGGTGTTGTCACTAGCAGTCTGAGTCCGAGGTTGGCGAGGTTGTCGATCAGGGTGGTGGAGTTGGTGTTGTTGTTGGTCTCGAGGTGGAAGTTGAGGTCCCCGAGGAGGATGTAGTCCGTGGAGGTGAGGGTGTGTGTGCTGATGAGGTCGGCGATGAAGTCACTGAACTGTGGTCGGGGTCCGGGGGGTCTGTAGATGAGGGTTCCTCTGAGGGTGGTGTTGGGGTCGGTGTGGATCTGGAAGTGCAGGTGTTCGGCGGTGCTGAGGGTGTCGTCAGTGATGGTCGAGACTCTGAGGGTGTTCTTGTGGACGATGGGGACTCCTCCTCCTACTCCGTTGGTGCAGTCCCTTCAGGTGATCTTGTAGCCTTCCGGGATGGCTATGGCGATGTCGGGTGCTGAGGTAGGGGTCAGCCAGGTCTCCGTCAGGAAGGCGACGTCTGGAGAGGTAGTCGAGGAGGTCCCAGAGTTCGACAGCGTGTTTGCGGGCGGAGCGGGTGTTGAGGAGGAGGCGTCTGAGGTTGTTGGGTTCTTTGGTTGGTGGTTTGGCGGGCCGGATGCTGGTGAAGCTGCAGTTCTGGCATGTGAAGGGCTCTCGGGTGCACTTCGAGGCGGACTATTAGCAGGTGTGTTCTCATCCGGGGTTGAGTGTGTGGAGGGTGCTAGCATCATAGCAGATTCGGGTATCGTGGTGTTATGGGGGGCCTGGTGTTCTGACGCTGGGCCAGGCACGGACGGGCGCCGACGGGCTTGCCTTAGGCGCGTCAGCGGCGTGTCGGCTGCGCGGCCGCACAACGGCCACCATAAGCGGGGGGGAGGAGGAGCAGCTGGGAGGGAGGAACGGACAAATGGGAGCGGGGGCGGGGGCGGGGCTGTGAAGCGGGACCGGCAAGAGAACAGGAGGCGAACGGGCACAGGAAAAGGCAAAAACAAGCACAGGCAAAGGCAAAAACAAGCACTGAAACAAAATAACAGTCACAAAGAAAGATTCAAAAATACAGTCACAGAACACAATTAAAGGGGTCAAAAAGCAAACCTAAGGCCTACCACTGGCTACCAGGGATGAGGCGCAGGTAGTAGCCTGCGGGTGGAGGCAGGCCTCGAACTCCCTCAGCAGAAGCAGCTGGGTAGAGACACGGGCGCTGTCAGATGGAGCTGCGCTGCGTGGGGAGTGACCTGTCTGGAAGCAGGGTCAAGAGTCGCTCTCACTGCTGCGCAGCGGCCGCCATAAGAGGGGAGGTGAAAGGGTGGAGCAGCTGGGAGGGGGTAACTGACGAATGTGAGCGGGAGGCGGGGCCGGGAAGCGGGACCGGCGAGGGAACAGGAGGCAAACGGGCACAGGAAAAGGCAAAAACAAGCACAAGCGCAGGCAAAGGCAAAAACAAGCACTGAAACAAAATAACAGTCACAAAGCAAGATACAAAATTACAGTCACGGAGCACAATTAAAGCAGGCAAAAAGCAAACCTAAGGCCTACCACTGGCCACCAGGGATGTGGCGCAGGTGGTAGCCTGCGGGTGGAGGCGGGCCTCGAACTCTCTCAGCAGAAGCAGCTGGGCAGAGATACGGGCGCAGTCAGGTGGAGCTGCGCGACATGGGGAGAGACCTGCCTGGAAGCAGGATCAAGGGTCACCATACCATACTTTTGGATTTGAATACTGAAACTAAATTAATGAGGCTCTGCATGGTGGCTTTTAATGTGAGAAATGAGGGGGGTGAATAGGGAATATCAACTGTGGAAGACCACCTGGACATAAATATGGCACTTTGAAACTGAAAATAGTGGAACTAAATTATGGAGCATGACAAGAAAACATGTGCTATTATGGCATACTGAAAAGGTGGAAAACGATGACATGAAATACTCTACTCTACCTCAGCTGCTGAACTTGATTTTCAGTGCCCCATTTGGCCCACTTAAATTGGCATTACACAAAATCCAATTACTCAGTGGATTTCGCACTAGAAACTAATGTCAGATGAAAGGCCTTCCTTGCACTCAGACTCATCTTGAGGAAGTGGGACATCCAGTACATTCTGTTGAAGCCCACTACAATTTGGATATCCATGGATGACAATTTCAAAGACTTCAGGGAAGCCAAAGACTTAAAAAGATTTCTTAATAATCTGGTAACATCACTGATGGGCATGCATGTGACACCACAGCAGGAGAGATGGCTAAACCTGGGCAAAATTGAAATTACCCTGGCACAATGCATATCATTTTGAGAATTTCACATTAGGTTTGTTATGTGAAATTCCCAAAAGTATGTCACTGCATGCAATTACTAAAAATGTGCCACTCCTGGAAAAAACTTAACTTGAACGCACAGGAATAACAGAACATGAGCAGCTGTTGTTCATGGTGCTTGAGCCAATATTTTTTATTGCAAAACTCATCCTCACATCAACAATTGACCTGGCGATGCCTTTCATGCTAAAAGATAAAGCAAAATGACGTAGTAATTACCCATAATTACATTTGCGGCATAGACCGAGGCTGTTCTGACTATGTGTGTTCCCAAACGTAACTTTTGTTTAATTTTGCCACATTTTTGCTTAATTACACACACGCAAATCAAGCAAATTTTACACAAACTTAGAGATGGTGTCCACCTCCCACTGCAGAAGGGAATAGCCCTACAGAAGAACCAAAGGCTGTTTGATTATACCTGTGTAGGAGGTAGCCAATGACAGAGACCAAGACAAATCAAGGTCATTTAACCCACGTCTCTGAACTGAAGATGAAGGATGATAAAAATTGGACTACTATGGGTCCAATTTAATGAAGTATTGTATTGCTAATTTTCCTCTCCTTTCTTGACATAATTGAGTGTGTACTTAACAATGGCCAGGGTTAGACAGCATACCTCTTGCATTCATATAGGATCTCCCCTCCAGACACCACCATTTTTCTTCCTTGCCTCTTTGTGTTGAAGGAAAAAGATGGTATGCCATATAACTCTCAAACACCCACAGATGTGAGAGATATTTCTGGGAATAATGATAATCAGGGGGTGGTTGGAGGAGGTAAGCAGCCAAGAGGGAGGGACAATTAATTGCTTTTGCTTAACAACCTCTTTCCTCCCTTAATAGTATGGTATGCATGAAACAGAAGGCAGCCACTTACCAGTGCCACTGAAGTGTGCATATCTCCCCATTACCACTATCATAGATCATTTATTTCAGGCCCATTCGTCCCTTAAAATAAACAGTTGCTGCACCCTTGATGTCCACTAGTGCCCACATCTGGAGTCTCACATTACGTCATTTCCTAATGGCCTCTATATACTGAGATATACGTACCAGGCCTGGAAAGTGATTACTTGATCTCTACAGCATGGCGGCTTCATTCAGCTTCTCCACACACTGGAGAACAGCTCATCAACAAAAGGAAAGCTTGATAAACAAGATGAGACTTATATCAGGTAATTATCAGAAGGAACATTTGCTAATTGTCGTTAAATCCGATTATGATACACACACACATAACTCGGGGGCCTGTTAGACACAGATAGTTGAAGCTCTTTACCACAGCACAACGCAAAGCTCATTACTTTTAAGACTCTTTTCAACACAACAACTTGTAACATACAGGGGCATATTACCAAGCAATAGCGATAATTATCGCTATATCGCTATTGCTTGGTTAGAGACAAAATGTTACCGCTGAGCTGCGGTGATTTTTATCGCAGATAAACCTTGGTATTACCAAGGTTTATGGCAAATGCGAAAAAAACGGCCGCAATGCATGAATATCGCTGAAAAGTCCGCGATATTCATGAATTACCGAGCTAATGCTCTTAGCCATATTATCCACCTCCCAGTGGATAACATGGCTAAGAACTGCTCAGGGCAGGTGTTAACTTTTGGAGATATTCGCGCTTAGCGCGAATATCTCCAAAAGTTGGTAATAGGAGATAGCGATGTTAGCGACTGTTTCCAGTCGCTAACATCTTGGCACGCCCACTTTGCATGTCATTAGTGATAAATATCACTGACATGCAAAGTGGGGCCCAAGATGGTCGCTATCTCCTACTAGCTGTCGCTAACTGGTGTTAGCGACAGCTAGGTAATAGGGAGATCATTTTATCTCCGCTTTCTTGGCTTTTAAAGCCAAAAAAGCGGAGATAAACCTCCTTGATATTATGCCCCACAGTGTATAACTTCTTCCTGTCTAACCTAACGTTTTTACTATGTGGACCCACGAAGATGGCTACTTGACCACGAATATCACTTGCCTTATCTCTGTCATACATACCACACATGCATGTTTGGGCATGTTACAATTACGCAGAAGATATTCTGCTTACACTGATAAATTTGAAAACTGCTGATAACGCAGAAATCGCAAGGTAATCTCTCTTTGGAAAATTTAGAAAATGTGGCACCATTACCATTACCCTTGTTTTGCTCAAGGTAATAAATGTTTGCCACTGTATTTTGACCAAAAGAGCTCCTTCATACAAGATGGGCAAGTAATCAAATGCAAATAAACATTTTAGCCAGTAATGAGAGTTGTGAGTAGTTTTAAAGGGATTTATTTTCCAATTAAGATTTAAGATTCTCTGACTATTCATTCATTAGTCAGGTATCAATCAGGTTAAAGAATTGATAATAGAAAAATAAAGTTAGTACAGAGCATATCATAAATTCCATACAGCACGTTCCATAATGGAAAGAATCTGAGGCTCAAATCATGTCTTTCAGAACTCATAAAGAGTTCTGAAAATGAAGCAAGAGTGAGATTAGCATGAAGGTAAATGAATAATTAATAATTGCAGAATCTCCCATAAAGCGAAATAAAGCATAGAGCAATAAGCCTTGGCAAAGCCAGCTAGTCAAAGCATAAGGCTGGAATTTGAATAAAAGTCAGAATGGAAGTGAACCAGTATCTAATCTGTCTTCGTCGCCTCAGTTCTGCTCTCCATTAAGGTCTTCCCTCTCCTTCTCTGCATCTGCATCTCACATCAACTCACAGGTTTGCCATTAGCAATTTTGAGTTAAAGGAATTTTTTTCGTTTTATCACTGCTTTACTAATCCTTACGACCATTTAGTTATGAGTTGAATGTGGGTAAAAAAGAGGTGCTTCCCATGTCTTGAGTCACTACAACAGCCCATGTTAGGGAACATAACCTTTGTTGGAAGACTGAGAAGTGAAATATTTAGATATGCACATAAACAGCGCCTTGGACTTCATAATGGAAGACAACCTAGATTTGTTGATCACTAAAAATGCCATAGAATACATGATATAGACACATCTAAAATTGTCACTATACCAGAGAGGCCTTACTGGGAGTCGAGCAGGCCTTAACATCGTACACCCCTCATAAACTCTAGCAGTGACAACACAATCTAAATTACTCAGACCATGAAAACAACATTGGCGACCTCGCATGAAATGCTTTGAGGTGACCTAAAAATCTATATGAGAGCACCGAGCTAACCTAATGATGGATTTGCCATAGTAGGTACACCAAATCAATGGGAAATGTGGAGGGATGCATATTGAGCAAATAAAAGCAGATTAGCCTACCTAGGGAAGAAAACTCATGGTGACAAAGTAAAGCCAAGTGCATTTGATACGCTCTGACACGGGAAACAGCCTGAACAACGAACCCTTAACAACAAGTGTATTAAACAACGAATCCTTAACCACGACCTTTACCAGAACCACAACCTCATTAACCACTACTGTACACGAACAACGAGCACCTGTAGCACGACTTACTAAACCAGAGGTAAGTGACAAAATGTTAATAATGAATCTTAAAAACAAGTGCAATAATAATAAAATTATTTGTAATGGGATGTTGATTTTTGGATATATTAAAAAAATTAGGAATGTGTAATATTTAAAAGTGTATTTGCTATTTCCTGATTTTAATTACGAGGTAGAAATATTAATTTGTGTTAATTTAGCGTATTAGGCCAGTAGATGGCAGTGTCGGTTTGTTTTTAAGTGATGTGATTAAGATCGGACCTCGATGCGAGTGATCTTAGTTATTGAGTTGAAAAAAGTCATTGCAGCAAAATACAGGAGTTTTTACAGAGATCTAGGGACATCCATTAGAAGAAAGATGAAAATACAATCTGAAAAATAGCAGGCTGCATATGACAGTGTCAGCTGTTAAATTAAATACGCCATACACCTTGGTTCAGTCTGGCTGCACCCCATTTCAAAGCAGAACTGAAATAAGAGAGGGGGGATTTTGTGGAACACCCAAGACAACAGTTTTTATCTAAAAGGATAGTCGAGGAAAACTTTGACAAAAATATAACCTTAATCATTGACAGAGCTTCATTGGACATCAAATAGTGATAACGAAATTCAATATATGCATGTATCACCTTTAAGAAAAGCAGTACTTGAATATTCCCTCAGGTCTATATCTCTCTTTTCACTGAACTGTGGAATCTTACATTGAATCAAGAATTAAAAGTTACCATCTTCCACAGGCTGTTTCAATTTACACCTTGAATTGTAGATTCAGGAAATATGATAAATGATTAAATATCGTGGTTTAGTAATTCGTTGTACATGATGTAGTGGTTTGGCTAGGGTAGTGGTTTATATTTCGTGGTTTAGTCATTCGTTGTTAATGGGGTAGTTGTTTAGTCATACAACCCTCTGACACACATTCACCTATGAAAAGAAAGAAAATAAGAGTGGCAATGAAGCCCACTAATGGAAAGTTATAGGCATGCTAAAATCCTCTCTTAGTTTTTTTTTTTAAAGAAACAAAAGATTGTCGATAGTGGCGGAACATACGCGATTTCAGGCTACACCTAAAAAGGAAGGAAGAAAAGATAAAAAGAAAACATAATGGAAGGACCGTTGAGGGAAAAGAACAAAGAAAAGAAGGGTACAAGACTGGATGGTTTGAAAGATGAAAGGATGGATGATTGAGAGGTGAAATAATCAGCTGGTGAAAGGATGTCTGCATAAACATACTGATGGAAGGATAAAAGGATGGGTGGTTAAAAGGATAACTGGATCGATCTGTGAACATAATTGACATTCAATGAATGCATGGCTGGATGGAAAGATGGAAAGGTATAAGGATGGATGGAATGTCATTGGATAGTTGGAATAATGAAAGGATGAATGGCTTCTTCTCCCTTGCCAATGTCAGATTGTCTAGTAGTACGGTCCACTTCCTTTAAATCTCCTCTTACCTGTGTATTGGTTTATCGTCCTCTCCAATCTTCACCTGGTTTTATCATCTCACTGCAGGAACTCCTAGGCACTCTGTCCATTAATAATGCCTCAGTGATGGTTCTCGGAGACTTTAATTTTTGGCCCGGTGATCCTGCTGAGGATGCAATATCTAAGGAATTTACTGCTTTACTCCTCAGCCTGAATGTTCTACAACATGTCCACACTCCTACACATAGGCAGGGGCACATACTTGACCAGATATGGTCCCTTAACATCCCCATCTCGGCGCCTTCGGTATTACCTTGCGCTTGGTCGGACCACTACCTCTTGTCCTTTTCGCTGGCCCTTAACACCCCAGTCCCCTCACGCCATCCTAAAAACATTTGGACCTGGAACTGGAGTCGAGTTAACATCTCCACCTTGTGTAGCTCACTCCGTTCTTCCCTCCCGACCTTTGAGGGTCTGACTCTACATTCTCATGCTACCACATTAGATGATTGGCTTGTTACAACTTGTGACCATATAGCCCCCCTTAAACGGGTAACCATTAACCGTGCTCACAACGCTAATAAGTGGTTTGGCCCAGCTTTAAAAGCCAAGAAACTTACAGTGCGACAAGCCGAACGCGCCTGGCGTCGTGCCTACTGTCCACTAGCCAGGCAGCTCTATGTTACAGTCCTGTCTGAATACAAGCGAGATATTGTAGCCGCAAAAAAAGACTACTGCACTGGACGCATCCTGGCGGCTGAGAATCAGCCTCGAGAGATTTTCGCGATGGTCCATGAGCTGGCGGCTTCCGACAGGACTCAGTCAAAAATCCCCCCCTCACAGATCCTATGTAACTCTCTCAATGAGTTTTTTGTAGAAAAAGTGGCTATCATTAAGGCAAATATTCCCTCCCCTTCATCTTCCTTTTGCGAGGGCCCTATTCCCATCAATAGCCGGTCTCTAGCCTACATTCCCCCTCTGACTCTGGACTCACTTCCCTCTCTTCTCAGACGGGTGAAATCTGGTTCCCCCGCTGACATTTGCCCAGCACATATATTAAGCCAGATCTTTCTAGACTGTCCTTCCCCTGCTCTTACCCTGTTAAACAAATCATTTGAACAGGGTACTGTTCCTCTTCCTTTTAAGGCCGCTACGATCATCCCCATATTAAAAAAACCCGGGGCAGACCCCGGTGTCCCGGCTAATTATCGGCCAATCTCCCTCCTCCCTTTCCTGGGGAAGATTGCTGAGTCCCATCTTACGCAGGTCTTAAGTTCCTTCATCGAGGATAGCAATTATCTTGCCCCCTGCCAAGCGGGCTTCCGCCCACGCCATTCCACAGAGAAGGTGGTCATTTCAGTTCTGGACCGACTCAGGGAGGGATTGGACTCCAACGTGCCCCAGGCCCTCGTTTTATTAGACCTGTCCGCCGCCTTTGACACGGTGGACCATTCCATCCTTTTACGCCGTGTCAGGTTGGCGGGCATCGAGGGCCCTCCATTGGCCTGGTTGGAGTCCTTCCTGTCTGACCGCTCCCAGGCTGTCCATCTGGCAGAATTCGCTGCTCCTTCTCGTGAAATTACGTGCGGGGTTCCCCAGGGCTCTTCCCTTTCCCCTTTACTTTTTAATTTACACATCTTCCCTCTTATTTTTGCTTTGCAGCACATGGAGGTCGCGGTGTACAATTATGCCGACGACCTCCAACTTATTTTTGATTTGTCCCGGCCTCGCCAGGTCAAACCAGCTTCCAGTCCGTGATGCTATTTATCCATGACTGGATAAATACGAACCATCTCAAATTAAATCCGGACAAAACAGAGCTGGTTTTGACGGGCGGGGTCGCAAATCCATGGTCACCCCTTTTTTGGCCTTCATCTTTAGGCACCCCCCCCTACTCCCTCCCCTTCAGTTAAAACGCTGGGCATTACTCTTAATCATCAACTCACTCTCCACTCACATATTAGCTCAGTTGTTTCTTCCTGTTTTTTTTCCCTACGGACTATTAGGAAAATCTCCTGTTTTTTTTCTGTTCCCGCCCTCAAATTGATCGTAATGGCCATGGTGCTGTCAAAAATTGACTACGGGAACATCGTTCTCAATGGTGCTCCCGCATATGCTCTCCATCGTCTTCAGCTGGCCCAGAAACAGGCAGCTCACCTGGTTTATGGCCTGGCTAAGTCACATCACTCCACCCCCCTTTTAAAAGCCCTCCACTGGCTCCCTATTAAGCAGCGGGCACTGTTTAAATTGGGATGCCTTACATTTCAAGCCCGAGCGGGCACTGCCCCGGCATTTATCAACTCTGCCGTTACAAACTACTGCCCGCCGAGAGCTCTCCGTTCCTCTTCTTTGGGCTTGCTGGCAGTACCACGCTTTAAGAAGAAAAGAGCTGGTGGTCAGAAATTCTCAGTTCCGGCCCCCACCTTTTGGAATGCCCTTCCCCCTTCAATAAGACTTCTACCGTCTTACATGGAATACCGCAGGGCCTTAAAAACCCTTCTGTTCCAGCAAGCGTTTATTGGTTAGCCACTTTCCTCTGTCTGCTTGTTTTTTACCACTGTTGCTCCCAGCGCCAAGAAACTGTTTAGTATATGAGCGCTTTACAAATGCTTTTAAATTCAAATTCAAATTCAAATTCAAATGGAAGGATTTAAAAGTGAAACAATAGATGGAAGTGTGGGGGAATGAATCTATGGAAGGGTGGATGATAAGGTAATGGGTACTATTCTAGGAAGTGTCGAACATACTTGCTTTGGTCATTTGGTGACTTTACACGTTTGGTTTAGTGTGGGGTGTATTTTAATTGTTTGCCTGCTCCATTGACTTTGACCCTTGACTAATCCACGACGTATTGTGTCTTGACACAAAACTGCTTTCTGATTACATTTGGCATCTCTGACATAAATCAATTTATCCCGACTCCCCAAAGGTTCACAATCTGGGATTTCACTTCCAAACAAGTTGTTAGTTAGTACTACAAATAGGCATAAAATAACCCACTACACAGCATTTAAAATAATTGGAAATAACTACGGGGTCTGTGACGTAATATATAGAGGAAAGTGGCCATTATGAAAGGAAACAGGGTGCTTTTTATGCCTTTTTTCCAGCTTTTTCCTAACCGAAAATAAACCTTTAATTTTGAACGAGCTCCATGTCAAATGTGTTATTTTGTGTGCATAGAGTGTTTTCCCACTTTGACCAGTAGATGTCACCATTGTAATATCTTTAAATCCATGGTTGCTTTAACAAGCCCATAAAGGCGTCTTCGGGACCTGTAGCCCTTCACCTGAGGTCGCTTTGTATTTCCCTAGAAATGTGATCGTAAAGGAACATATTGGGCGAGTCAGAGTAGAGAGTGATTCCAACAGTGTTGAGGAACGTTTTGCTGAGGCAGCCAGTCGTGTAGCAAGAGTGCGACAGGCCATAGCGCAAGCAAGGAAAATGCCCCACTTTCTGCTGGTTGGGTAGTCAAAAAAAATAGCAGTCATTAAGGTGTGGTGGGCCCCTTAGGCCTCTGGTCCTTGTGTCACTGCATCTGCTGCATCAGTGCTAGGTACCCTCCCAGAGGCAGCCAGCCCTCTGTCCGTCAGTTGCTAAAAGCAGTCCTTGGATCCAGCTCCTCAGCTTTTTGAATATGTCCCTTTTAGACCTGTCAGCCTTAGGATGGTCTTCCCTTAAACTTGTTGCCTAGTAGTAATCTTTATTCGGGTTGGCTATCCATAAAAGATACAATTTATTTACTTCAAACTTGACAATATAAAATTTGAATACATTACCATAGGTAAAATAAATTTCAATCTAAAATAGATCAAGAAGAATATTCTATCAAACTGGTTTGGTTACAAATAGGATGCAGATTTAAACCATTAGACTGATAAGGTGCAAATACATCTACCACAGTGTTCAATTTCTGGCATAATGAATAGGGATGCATATTTAATGCACAGTGTAATTGAGTACTAGCACGTGCAGCCAAAAGGAAAATACGTCCAGAAGTAGTGCTATCATGACATTTTAATTATAAATGGAGTGCAGATTTTAGTCCATAAGGGGGAATATGTATCAAACGATTTTGTATCAGCAAACGCTGCGATTCGCAAAAAACAGTGTTTGCGAATACAAAATCGCAAAACGCGATGTATGAGCCTTTTTCGCATCGCAATATTAAGGAATCGAAAACTTTGCGATTCCTTAATTTTGCGTAAGCATTTAAGAAATGCTATGTAACAAGCACCCAAGTTGTGTGATTTCTCCTTAAGAAATCGCAAATTACCACCAACTTCAAGGTGGTGGTAATTTGCGATTTCTTTCAAAAATGGACTTTTTGGCATTTTTCAAGGTGCCATGTGGCGCACATACATGCCCCATATGCGCTGACATGTTCATTTCAGGGGTGCATCAGGGTGTCCTTATGACACCCTTGCACCCTTGAAATTATTCTCAATTTGCGATTCTCAAATTGAGAATTGCAAATTGAGAATAACTTCCCATTCATTCCTATGGGCCTCCTGGCCTATAGGAATGAATGGGAAGGTATTCCTTAATTGCGATTTCGCAATTTACCACTAGCAATTCAGGAATACTCAGAAATCGCAAAATATTTGCGAATTTTTAAATACATTCCGTTTTGCGATTCTCAAATAGCGATTCTCAAATAATCACTATTTGAGAATCGCAAAATCAGATTTTGATACATATGCCCAAGGTTACTAAAGTGCAAGTGCAGCAACCGCAATATTCCCTTCCCAGTATATTAAGTGGGATTTATATGCAATTTGTAGAATAACAGGATTCAAATGCTACAAACACTTCAGTTGCTTTCTGCTAAAGCTAGCATATGTACCTAATAAAACACAGGCCGAGGAACATTACAATGTCAAACCCTCTCCCTTATGTAGAAGATTTACCGCAAATAAATATCTGTTAAACTGAAAACTATTCTCTGGGATGTATCAGTTTTTAAAATTTTCAATGCTTTTAGGTGTTTCTCAAATCCCATGTTGAGGCATATTGGTTTAATCCACTTTTTCCTAGACATAGTATAAATAGGAAAAAAACAAGCATTTGCAATGCAATAGGTCTCGCATTTACGCGACACCTATTGCATTGCAAATGGTAGGCATCACGGACAATGGGAGGGAGGATGGTGGGCGGGCGGTGTGGCAGAGAAGGCACGGACAACGGGTGGGCGGGGGCGAGAAGGCACAGACAACGGGAGAGCGGGTGGGAGAAAAGAAGGCAGTAGGAGAACCTCATTAAAGAAAATAGTGCTCACTGTCTAAATAACACGTACCGTGTAACACTAGAGGTACGGGGCCAGTCGCCATGGAGGTGACAAATTAAGAGGAGGTGGTACTAAGGAGAGACTAACAAGCCTATTGATGAATCAGAAGTCAGCATTTAGGACAGACAATGACCCAAACCAATGGCAAACATGGGCGGAGAGTGGGCAGAGCTTCAATTCGCTACTCGTCTACAGTAAGTCTCGCAACGCATGCGTGTTGGCTCTAGGCTCGACCTAAAAGGTATATGAGAATCATTTTTAGCAGCATTTTGGGAGCATAGAGAACAGAAACCGTCTCTGTCATCTGTTTTGTTGCCCGTCCACTTGGCTGTATTGTATTTTATCTGCAAGACATCAAAGCAGAACTTCATGTATAATGGTTTGGCCAATGGGGGTTGTATTTTGCCTATATATTCCTCAAGGGCAGGGAAGGTTGTATGGATAAAAACTGCGACGTCAGCCTTCCTGTTTTTGGAAAGTGATGTATACTATTACCTAGGTACATCCAATAAGAGATTTTTAGAACTGTTTTTAACAAACGTGTAATAGAATGAGGGGCATCCCAATAACTATTTAAGCTTAATTTATAAAACCAGCTTTGAATATATCGGATCAATGGGAGCAAAATATTTTGATCGAGTTTCAATAACTCGATTAGCCCATCTTTGTAGTTTTTAAGTTTCTGCGTGGTCCACAGGCGGACCAAGTATAACAAAGGTCTTTTCGAAACATCGTGTTCAATTTGCCTAATATGCGTGTCATACAAAATGGGAATCATTGGTGTACGTACTGGTAATTGTAATGCCATTCTTAAAAATGTATTTTCCTCTCTAGCACACCTATTATGGCTGTTATCCGCCCAGAGTTCTGCGCCATAAAGGGTTGCAGATTGAGCCCTGTATTTAAAGACTTCTAGGGCAGGTGATACTGCCTTTGATACACTATTCTGTTCTTTTTTACAATTGCCATGGCATTTTGAAGCAGAACTAGTTTAGATTTTAGAATGTGATGTTTCCATGACGATTTTGTATTCAGTGTGATACCCAGATAGTTAAAGTTGGCCACATATTCCAATTTTTGATTTTGGTCAAGGATACTTTTCTTAAAAGATTTATGTGGGTTTACGGCCATGTATTTGGTTTTATTTTAGTTTATTTCGAGGCCTTTTGACATATAATAATCTTAAAAACGATATAATAGGTTTTGTAAACCCTTAGGTGTTTGCGATATTAGGATCGTATCAACGGAAAAAAATATTGCTGGGACTGGCGCCCCTCCCAGCTTTGGAGAGTCATGATTACAACCCTGGAGATGTTGCGCAACATCGTTCACATATAGAGAGAAGAGGGTTGATGCCAACACGCATCCCTGCCTTACTCCTCTTTTTATCGGAATTGCTTCTGTGAGTTCACCTCCGGGTCTCTATCTAACTTTTGCATAATTATCTTTGTGAAGCCTTAGGATCTGTATCAAAAGATTGTCGAAGGCCCCCTGGATTTTTGAGCAGTCCCACAAAAAAAGTACGGAAATAAGATCAAAAGCGGCCTTCGGGTCTATGTAAGCTATGTACAATTGTCCCCCCTATAAAATAGTGTACTTCCAGGCTATACATAGTAATCTAAAAGCTTGGTCTATGGTGCTAGATTTTACTTTAAATCCAGCTTGGTATTGTGAGAGAATATTATTTTCCTACAGCCAATTGTTAAGCTTTGATAGAAACTGTTTTGCGTAGACCGTTTGTAAAGCATCTATCAGGCTTATCAGCCTATAATTGGCAGGAACTTGACGGTTACCCTTTTTCGGCCCTCTTCAATGAGTCTGGTAATGGTGCCCCTGCAGCCAAGGCATTACAGAGTAAATTTACATTCGGTGCCCAGACTGTTTTGTCATGCCTTAGGAGATCACCAGAGATTTTATTGGGGCCTGGGGCTTTTCCTGGCTTAGTACCTTCTACAGCTACCCCTGTGTCATCTATTGTGAAAAAAGGAGTGCTATTTGAACCATGCCAGGCAATTTCCAGAGTGTTCTTTCCCATAATAGAAGAATTGATAGCTACTGGATCTGCAGCGTCAGAATATAAAGTGGAAAAGTGATTGTTCCATGTACCCGGATACAAATAATGGTCCAGGCCAGGGTTACCAATATTGTTTCCTCAAACTAATGTATTCCAGAAAGTAGCATGATCCTTCTTTTTTGCTGCTGTAATCAAATCATTCCAATTGCAATCATCCCAATCCTTTTTTTTATTGTACTAATAATTTATTATATTTTGCCCTTTTATCTCTTATTTTCAATGTAGTACTAGACCTTATTGCCTCTAGTAATTGAAGCGTTGCTTCTCGACAGACCTTGGAAAACCAAGGATTATGGAAATGTTTCTTAATGGGATTTGATAGCTCGTGCTTTTTGGAATTTTTACTCCGGAACAGGTTACATTTTTCTTCCATAGTGTGATCAATCTGTGTGATAGGGATCTTAGATATTGTGGTATCTATATAAGGAAAAAGAACATCTGAGAAGGTATTGTAGATCTTTGTCATGATTTCGTGATTCCCTACAATTGTTGACCATTTTAGTGCTCTACGATTATTGCTAACCAGTAGTTGTGATCGGTTCCCAGTATTGGAATTATTCCCCGATTCCCAAGTTTCAAAAAGGGTTTGCTCTAATGTTAAAAATCATGGGTAGTCGTCACTATCTTCTCTTGACTTATCTTTTAGGTCCATTAAACTACTCCATATGTTAACAATAGCCAATATATAATCAATTTTACTCCTAGTAGTACCTCTTTTAAAGGTGTATGCACTTTGGAAATCCAATGTTAGCCTGCCATTGCGGGCCCTTAGTCCTTGTCCTGAGACAAATCAAGCCTACTGGATTGCTGTAATGGTGCAAGGGACAGAGGTACCAACCTCCAACAATGGAATTCCTCTTGCCGTGTTCTCTTCTTCTAAGATATTCCCCAGGCCCACTACTGGCTCAAACTTACGGTTAAAATCTCCACCTATGATTATTGATATGCTGGGTTCAGCAAAGCCCAAGAAATTATCTAAGAGCTCTATCTCTGACGATTCTGTGCTTGCTACTTTTGGTCTATTATAAACATTGAGCAGATAAATATTTTCTCTATTACGTTTTTTTATTTTTATCCCAATAATATCTCAAGATGGCAGCTCTAGTTTCTCGATTTCTATTTTTAGTTAGATTTTAGCCTACATCACTAGTCCCCCTGATGGCCTACCCCTAGATGAGGGAACTGCGTTGACACTAAACCTTCTGTAACCCAGCTTCTGTGGTGGATCCAAAGCCCAAATTTCTTGTTGTAGGCAGATATCATATTGATTCATATACTCCTGCCAACCAGGATCTATTAATTTCTGTTTCATACCTGCTACATTCCATGATATTAAGCGCTTTAATGCCTGCTGAGATTCATCATTGCAATGTAGTGAACCTATTTGTGCGATATCTGGTTCTATAGCTACAGGACTAGATTCAGACAGCTCTTGGGATTTTGTGATGTGATTTTCTAATGAAGGCCTTCCTTCAGCTTTTCCCAGCAGATATGTACGCGTGTGAAAGAGCCTATCACTCCGTGTGTTTATGATTATCTGCATCATTAGTCAATCAACTGCCTACAAGTCATTTTGAGGCTGGATAGGTTTATGTAATTTTTTGGGATCTGTGGACATTGGTTGTCTGTTTCCTGCCTCAACGATAGGTCTATTTAACTTAAATCTCACCAGGGACCTTGCATGTTATATTCCTCTTAGGTTCAATGCAATTAGATCATCAATCAGGCTCTGAGATTTGAGGACGAGTAGTATGGTATCAATGTATTCACTTTTACTCGATAACTTTTCTGCTCTTATTATATCAGAATGAATCACTGAAAGGCATGCCCGTTTGCACCTAATTCAATGTCTGATCTTGTTTTTTAGTGAGTCCTCATCTTCGCTATAAGAGGGGAGGTTTAAGTTGGGGATATTGATCATAAAGATTTTATGGTCTGCTGGTCTGTGTCTATCATTGGGTTTGGTGCTGTTCTGCCTAAAATCAGTGAGCCTAAAATGTGTACATTGTGTCATTTGCACTGTTTGTCATTCCTCCTCTCTATTTCTGTTTAGTGTAATTACTGATGGAACATTAAAATGTCCCCCCCCATGATTGTAATTCATTTTGTAATTATCAATATGATTTTGTACGCACTTCCCCTTTGTCCTATATGTATCCTCTCTCTCTGAATTTACTCCTTCTGTGCCTGATTTTCTCCCCTCCCAGCTATTGCCGGCAATAGTCCCCTATTCATATGAAGCCTCTTTGGAATTCCCTGCCCAGTTCCTAGCATTACTGTAGGGGTGTGCCAATTGATTTGCTGTTTTAGGAGCCTGGGGATCTTCTTTGACATCCTATTATAGCCATGAACCCACTCCAAGGAATCATGTCTCCCCATGTTTCCATTAGATGTAAGATTCCCAATTAGTATTTTTAGATTGGAGACCTCTTCCGTTAAAGCGTCTAGCTTCTGAGTTAGCACTGCTATCAGCTGGCCATTGTTATTATCTTGGGCCTCATGAGCCAGTGGATTATTCTCACTCAAGAAATTAAAATTTGTTTTTACTTTAGCTTGCTGGTTTACATATTGTGAGTGCAGGGGTTTGTAAAGGTTTTGAGATGTAGGTAGAGTGGTTCCATCGTCTAACAATGTTAATAATGAATACCTATCTGAGCACACTATCATCGGCGTGTGCCCTCCTTGCCCTTATTGTTACAGTATGAACCCTCTGCAGCTATTTGATTAACTTCCTGTGGCCCCTTTGTGTCTCCATCACAGGTCTGTTTGGGGAGAACCTATTTCGGATGGTACAGTTTTGATGGTTGCACATGTTTCAACTGATCTATGAATGCTGCTATTCTGAGGACTCCCCTCGCTTTTTCTATAAAAGGCAGTGATCCTAAAGTTTTGCTTATTAGCTGTATTGCGTTTACCATTCAATAACGACTCAACTTCTATTAAGTCATCAATTGTTTCTAGAGTGCACTTCTCCACTTCATTTTTCCTTATTTGTATTGATTTCCCCTTATCTAAACCCTCTGTAGCTTTCCACTTTCCCATGTTAGTAGACCTATAGCCAAGATCTTGAAATAATGGACGTTTCCCTTCTTAAAACATTTTGTCTATCTGAGCCCTTTATAATAACCTTAGTCAACAAGACTTTGGGGCAGATTTATGAAGGCCTTGCGCCGCCGGTGCGTCATTTTTAACATGGGAAAAAGTGACGCACTGGCGGCGCAAGGCCTTCATAAATCTGCCCCTTAGTTCCTATAATTAAAGTTAAAAAAAATAGCTGCTAGGGTTCAATTCAGGCACTTAACACTGATGAAGATCAGTAGAGCAACTAAGTTCTGCCAACCATATCATATCGAGAAAGGTTCCTCGTCGATGGTGTATTGGAAAGCTTGCAAATTTCAGTTAAAATTAATGGCCATCTCCAGTCAAAAACAATGAGGACAATAGAAGAGGTGTGAGGAGGCCTACCAACTGATGAACGTTGCAACAGAAATACCCGAGCCAAGGGGGGTGGTCCTGTCCTTCCTGGAGCTGACAGATGCAGGACGGGCCCGCTGTTGGCCCAGGTGCGTTCCGCACTGCGGGAGTGCAAGGTGCCGTAAGAGGCGTTGACAAGCGGCTGCACCTGTGCTGTGCACCTGAGCTGCCTGAAGGGGATTGTGGGATTCGGAATCCCCACTGTGGCTGTCTCACCCGCGTTGGCTCTCCCTGTGCAGGTAGGGTCCAAGAATCACCTTCTCACAAGTTAGGGCAGAGGGACAGAAAGCTTTGCACTGTGGAATGGTGGCTGGCTTCCAAAAGGTCAAACAGTTGCTCCTGCATTGCGTGAGTTCGAGGCACCTTAAGAGGTGTTTACAAGCAGCTCTACCTGTGATGTGCATCTGTGCTGTCTGCAGGGCATTGTGGGACTTGGAATCACCAGCGGTGTGAGTCTTAGGGTTTTCTTCCCCTAAACTTTTTTCCTAATTAACTCCAGTTTTTGCTGAAATTCGTTTTTTGTTGGCCTTTAGACTTTGTGCTCTTTACCACTGCTAATCAGTGCTAAAGTGCTTGTGCTCATCCCCCAAACATGGTTTGATTGGCATACCTAATGGGCAAAAGTAGTTTACATATAAGTCCCTTGTAGTGAGGTACACCATATACCCAGGGACTGTAAATTAAATGCTACCAATAGGCCTTCACCACTTATTGTACCACCCACTTAAGTAGCACTATAAAATATGTCCCAGGCCTGCCATTCAACCATGTTGATTTGGCATTTGAATCCCTTTGTCAAGCTGTAAACTCCCCCGTTTATGGCTTCTAAGTAACACCTTAGGTAGGACCTAAGTAACCCAAAGGGCAGGATGCTGCCATATTAAAGGTTGGACATGTACTTTTAGGTTTTACATGTCCTAGAAGTGAAAAACTTCTAAATTCGCCTTTTTCTCTACTGAGAGGCCTACCCCTCCCATGGGATAACATTGGGGATTCCTTCTTATATTCAATACCCTGCAAGTCGTAATTGGAAGCAGGTAGATATATCACATTTGGTACTCATGAAATTGTAGTGATAAACTCTCTTTCATGGTAAAGTTAGATTTTTCATAACAATTTTGAAAATGCCACTTTTAGAAAATTCACATTCTGCCTTTAACCCTTTTTGTGCCTGAAGCCTATTTTGGTTCACATGACTGGGTGTAGTTCACATTTAAACTTTGTGAGATTCTCTCAGATAGTCTCGGTTGCCCAATAGAGGGATTAGGTGTGCCTCCATGGGCCACCTTCTCACAGGATGGAGAGACGGAGCTGAGCACAGCTCCATTTAAAACCGAATAGCCTCTGCTCTGCCTTCACACAAAGGGCCTAATGGCCCTACATTGACAGTACAGACAGCTTGGAGTCAGGGCAGGGGAGTTAGGAAATTCCATGCACTTCAAATAACCTTTTCCAGAAAATTCACCCACATTCCAGAAGAAGTGCACCAGGCTATAAAAATAAAATATTCAGACCCACTCTTCAGTTCACTACTAGACCTGTGGAAGGACTCTAAGAGGACTATCTGCTTCTGAGAATTGCTGTGTACTCTGCCAGACTGCTGTATACCTAGAAGGACTGCTTTGCTTCCTGGAACACTCATTGAACCCTCAGAGGCCAGCCCTGCCCTGCTGTTGAGCTCTACATCTTTATCTGCACACATGACTACGAGAAATGGCTCCAAGGGCTAGTTTGTTGGCCTCATGTTTAGTGCCACAGGGACATAAAGGTTCCAACCATATTGAACATACACTTGGACCCAGCCTGAGTGAGTCCTGAGCCCCCCAAGAGGTGTCCCACCAGTGCTAGACCCTTGATTGTGGTACTAAATGTGACCAGATGGCCAATTCCCAAAACTGAGGACATGGACAAAATGTGGTCTAAAACTGCTCTGAGAAGCAAGAGGAGACTGGAACCAACCTGCTTGTCTATCCACCTGAGGTGCATTGCCAGTCGGATTGATTTTGCAGCTTCTCCTGCTCCATTCTTCTCCACAGCAGCAAATCAGTTTCAGAGGTCCTTCGCCAAAGGGGTATCTGACCCTTTGGAACTGTCTTCAGCCGCAGTCCTCTGCCTCATCCAGCTGGAGCTTTTTGACTTCCATTTAAGTGACTAAGTAAGAAAGTAGAAATCTTCCCCGCAGCTTTGACCAAAGGCCAACCGACGACAACGCTACCTTCTGGGTAAGCCTTGACCTGCTGAACTTTGCTTTCTTTTTACCTAGGTTTCTCACGACTAGATGTCCACAGTTGGTGCTTTGATCTTTTAGGCACTAGTTTTCAACAAACAAAAATGTAATTCTTAACTCTGGTTCGATTGGCTTTTTGTCATTTTGGTGTCAAATAATTTATTAAAATGTACTCTATTTTTCTAAATTTGTTTGGGATTATTCTTGTGTTTTGTTTTCACTTCATTACTGTTTGTGTGCTGCATGAATACTTTACACATTGCCTCAGAGCTAAGCCTGACTGCTTTTTGTGCCAAGTTACCCAGGGCTAATCGCCAGTTAATCATTTGACTTTTTGTGGTTCACCCTGAAATTGATTGTGGTTGTTGCTTGACCAGGGCTCACATGCTAGTCAACCAACAACCCAATTTCTAACAGTCCCATAAGTTGAGTCTAGTCGGTTTCATTCCATGCAGTTTTATAACTTATTTGAAAATACTGTTACCTGTGGCATTACAAAGTATTGTTTTGTTTCTTTCTTGTTATGAATGTAATGATTTATATAAAACTCCTAAACTGGTTATTGATGTCTTATATAAATGAGCCATTGGCAGCTGTGATCATATATGGATAGTAAAAATAGCATACTTTCTCCTCTTTATGATCAAGGCCACAGGAATTATGTGGCATAGGAGGACCGATGTTGTGGCAGAGTTGACTACATAATGCATCAAACCAAGTCCAATTATGCAGCATAATGTGTCACTTTTGTGATAGCATTGCTTCATTATTTTGACATTTTTACACATGGTAATACTTTGTGGGAAAGGATTTCACCTTAGTTCCAATTTAACACCCAAATGCAGCAATAAGAAACTGAAAGATTACCAGTCAACCTTTGAAGGGATTTCCAGTGAGCAGGAACTCCTGTCACCATGCTTTTAGCAACTTTTGAATCTTTTTTATTAGAAACGAAATTCTTTTTTGTTAAAATCTGCAGATTATGTAGCAGATGTTGGGTTAAGTGGCAAATGTGGCAAACTCATACTTATGCAAAAAAGCTGAAGTCTCCAAATCGCATAATGTAAGTAAGCGTAATCATGTAGGCAAAGTGCTTAATTTGAGCTGGTGGTTTCCAGTTCTCAGCACAGCACTTAATTGTCAACACTGGCCCTTATGACTACTACCACATTCTGGTGCTGTTTGTCTAATTTAGAGAAGAGCAAAACAACAGTTGTTTATTAATCCAATATAAAATATCACATATGAGAGCATTTTTTAATAATAACAACTTAAGCACATTCAGGGTGCACATGGCCACTGACTTGCCTCTTTGTTCACCATCTTTGTTCACTACTGGTGTCATCATCATCAGTGGGGAGTAGAGAAGTATGAATAATTTTATCCCTGGTAAGCTTAAAAAATATATGCCAAATAGGGAAACTGCGCTAAAAACACATTGCCTGCCACCCTTTTTTGAAAGTGTTCTTAAGGATGGCGACCTACAAACAGTCTTAAGGAGGGTAGGATTTCCTGTCACTCGATGAAAGTAGAGTTTGCTTTTTTCACTCTCTGTCCTCCGTTCTAGGCAGGCATTTGCAAACCAGCACTTTCAAGTTCACCACCCATCACTGGTTTCTTATATCCTTCTGACTCAACACTGTAAAGAAGTTGAGTTCTCTTTGCAGGTTACACATAAAAATCTATCATGATGTCTAATTTGGTTTTATATGCACTTTGGGCTTTATGCCATGTGGTCTCTTAATCCCAAAGCAAACAGTAACAGGGATTACCGGCACATCAAGATTATGACATCTTTGTTTTCTCAGCAGATCAGGACTATTTTGATCCAGAGACAGCAGCCAGAGACTCGGTGTGAATATATGGGCAAAACACGCGGATATAATTGAGAAACTGTGCCTGACTTGGAACCAAGTAGAGTCCAGGCAAATGTTGTCAGACCAGCCCCTATACTGCGCATAGCAAACAAGTGAACCAAGCGATCCAGGCCACTGCTAGGGAGACTTGGGGGCTGGTTCTCCACTAAAAAATGCTTGAAAACAATTCAAATAAGTTGCATTTCACAATAAATGTTTCATTATCGAACCTTTTGCAATCATTGAATGGATGGATTGAGTTTGGAGACAGGCTTGCATGGTTCAATGAATGACTAGTTGGATAGTGAGGAGTGGGTGGGTGGATAATTTAGTTAGAGAATGAATGACAATAAGCACTTCGGAAAACTCAAATGCTTTTGATTGACATATTGACACAATACCTTACAGGCCCTTATTTTGCAACTTAGCGACTAATGCATCCTGACACTATGGGCATCATTAGGATGGTGGGCAGACTTTGTCCACCCGCCATGGCGGGCAGACTTTGTCCACCTGCCATCCTCGCGGTAAATGGGGCCGCCTGCCATTAGGGCAGGGGTCCCGTGGGGGAAATGGGGATGGGCCCGCCACAGTGGCGGGCGCATCCTGTATTTTTAACAATGCGGCGGGCGGTGCTAAAAGCATCGCCCGCCGCAATGCTAAAAATGCATGTCGTGCGTTTCAAAGCACAACGTGACAGGCACCGCGCGGTGCCTGCCATGTTGTCCTTTGAAAGGTGGGGGGGTACCACAGGCACCCCCCATGTGCACCCCCCATCCCCCCAGAGTCCATGGGGCCCGCAACGCCCCCCCCCAAGCAGACTCTGCATGCCTTTCCGTGGCGGCAATGCCCCCACGGAAAGGCATTCAGGAATGCCCATTCTAATATGGCTGGCGGTGTCTTCCCGACACCGCCACCATATAGAACTCTTTTCCGCCCGGTCAACATGTCGACCGAGCGGAAAAGCGGCGGACGGTCTTGCCGTCTGCCGCGGACTCACCAGCCATTCTAATGTGGCGGGGGTCTTTTCTACAGGCATGGCGGGCGGATTGCCCCCACCGGGCCGAGGGTGAGTACCGCCGGCCCGGTGGGGGCAATCCACCCGCCATCCTAATTGGGCCCTAAGGGTTGATCTGATCAGTCACAATATATGCCCCCATGTTCCGACCTGCTATGATGCGATAGCGATGTTTCAGTTTTCCCAGTTTGGTTTTTGGAGGAAAATACAGGTTGTTCACTGTAGAATTATCTACACAATCTAACCTAGCATTTTAGAACATCGAGAGTTTGACCTGATGTATGTATGAGACACTTAGGCTATTTGTCCCAACCATATTGATGGTTCCACAACTTATGATACCTTGGCAATTGCATCAACACTGAGCAGATCGAAGGAGGGCTTACTCACTTTGGAGTCTGTTACTATCGAATGTAAGGTTTCTTGGTCTTACCTTGACTGCACTCATTATCAGCTCTTTTTATGTAAGGATAAACCCAAATATTTTCTATTGATCAATTTTTATATCATCAAATGTGATCCAGATAATACAGACAATGTTCCTCTTGCTTATGCTTGCCTTCAAGACAGTACCCAGCAACTTTGCTAGTGTGTGTCCTTGTAGGATATGCATAAGAAGGCCCTTGGTCCCAGAAAGAAAGTGATTAGACGTGATTCAGGGGCCACCTTGCTAGCTACAAGTACATTGAAAGACATACATGCCTCTGAGCAAGTTATCCCACCATCCTTTTTTAGCAATTCTACTGATGTTGGTCTTGACATTCTTGCTAGTTTTTGCATGACTCACCCCTTCCTGATCACTATGTTATGTTAAATGAAGCTTGTATAGCGCACTGACACCAAAGGTTTCCTGGCGCTTGGAGACAGAGTGAGTGAGGGTAAGGCATGGGTGACGGAGTTTAACCAAGGGGGGGGGAAGAGGTGAGTTTTGAGCGATTTTCTGAAATGAAGAAGGGAAGGGCTGGATTTGATGGAAAGAGGGAGGGGATTCCAGAAACCGGGAGCCAGGTGGGAGAAGCGACGGCCACCAAGTTTCTTGGTTTTAGCTTTGGGGGTGAATAGCAGATGAAGATAAGCTGATCGGAGGTTGCGCGTTGGTCGATGTGGGATGATTAGAGATTTGAGAAACGCGGGGCAGGTGCAGTGGAGGGCTTTGAATGTAAGACAGCCCACCTTGAAGGCTGCCCTTTGGCCTATTGGTAGCCAGTGCAGTCTATGAAGCAGGGGTTTTGCCGATTGCCATTCAGGAGTTTTATTGATGAGGCGGGCCGCCTGGTTCTGAACAACCTGAAGGCGGTGCAGCAGTGATTGTGGGAGACCGTAGTAAAGGGAGTTGGAAAAGTCCAAACGGGATAGTATCAGAGATATGACAACTTGGGTTAGTGCGGCGGGTGACAGTAGGTGGCTGACTTTGCGGATCTGCCGGAGCTGGTGTGTACAGGAGGAGATGACAGCACCCACTTGAGCTTTGAGGGATAGTTCGGTGTCGATAATCACACCTAGACCTTTTACTGATTTGACCGGGACTGGGGGGGGGGCCTAGCTCAGAGGGCCAGAACTGCGGGCCCCAGTGAGCAAGGCTGGATCCAGGGAGAAGGAGCTCGGTTTTCCCAGGATTTAGCTTCAGTTGATTCAGGTTCATCCAGTGTTGGATGTGGATCATGACGGTGTGAAAAGTGTTAATGGCATTAGGGGAATTGAGTGGGAAGACAATCTGCAAGTCATCGGCGTAGTTGTATGCAATAATGTCCCAGTTCTGAAGTGAGTGAATCAGGGGCCGGAGGTACAGGTTGAACAGCAGTGGCGAGGGGGAGGAGCCTTGGGGGACTCCACAGGTCGTGGGAGTTTTTGCCACTGTATAAGGGCCCAGACGAACGGCCTGTGTTCTTCCAGTCAAGAAGGACTCGATCCACTTAAGAGCAGTACCCTGGATGCCTGCCCGACACGGTGGAGGAGGATGTTATGGTCCACCGTGTCGAACGCGGCCGACAGATCCAGGAGTACGATGGCTTGAAGAATCGCCGCATCCGCGTTACTCCTCAGTGTGTCCAGGACTGCCAGAATGACGGCCTCAGTAGAGTGGGCAGGTCTGAAGCAGGCTTGGTTGGTCTCAAGGTGGCAGGAGGTTTCAATAAAATTTGAAAGGCATCGAGTGACGTGAGCCTCCATTAATTTGGAAAAATAAGGGAGGAGGGAGATGGGGCGATAATTGGATGGTTCCGCGGTCAGCGCCAGGTTTCTTGAGGAGGGGCACTAGGATGGCCTCTTTGGGAGATCTAGGGACAGTACAGCTGCTGAGTGAGCCATTCAGCAGGGGTAAGATGCAGTCGGGTAGATTGAGGCAGATATTCCGCAAGACCGATGGCGGACAGCAGTCATTTGGGGAGCCTGATTTGACCCGGGTAGTGAGTTCCGCTAACGAAGTGGGGTTGAGGGCAGGGAGTGTAGTGAGGGTCAGGGGGTTATTAGGGGAGGTGTCCGAGGGATGTGACTGGGGTGGAGGGGGGATAGAGTTCTTGATTTTTATGATCTTTTCCACAAAAAAGAGGTTGAGAGCATCGCATGTCTCTTGAGTGGGGGTCTGGGCTGGGAGGATTCTGTAGTCTGTGGTGAGTTCATTCATGATTTTGAACACCTCTTTTGATTTGTTGACCGCTGACGAGAGCCTATTGGAGAAGTGTTCCGATTTGGCTAGGGTGATGGCAGTTTTGTAGTCTCTGTGCGCAGCCGTGTGAGACAGTCTGGCTGAGTTGGAGTAATCCCGTCTCCTGATCCGTTCCAGCTGGCGCACTTTCAGTTTGTGTTGCTTAAGGTCATCAGAGAACCATCTGTGGGAGTTGTGATGCCTCTTACGGGGGAATTTAGTTAGGGGGGCGAACTGGTCACTGGCCGTCTTCAGCCAGGAGCCGATGTCACTTTCTATTGCGTCGATGTTGTCTGTGGGGTTGATGACTGGGCGGGTATCGGCCAGGGTCGCGAGAAAGCCCTGGGAATCATATGTTCTCCATTTTCGTGAGGAGCCACCAGCCATCAGAGGGGCATGAGTCCTGCCGACGACAGTGATGGTGGTGTCGACTAGGTAATGGTTTGACCATACGCAAGGGGATATAACTGGCTGGGACAGAGCCAGATTATGGGTCCAGATCTGGTTGAGGATATGACCCTTGATGTGAGTGGGTGAGGTGACCGGTTGGGTCAAATTCAAGCTATTGAGAGTTTCGAAGAGCTCGATAGCATGAGGACCGGCGTTGGTGTCATTGAACCAGTAGTTCAAGTCACCGAAAAGGGCGAGACTAGGGGGCAGTGTTAATAGATTGGACAGCTGTTCACTCATGATGGTGGAGAAGGAGGGCATAGGGTGTGGGGGCCGGTATAAGAGGAGGAACGTGAGGGCACCAGCGTCAGTTTCTAGGCTAATAAGCAAGTTGTCCACCTCAGGGAGGGGGAGGGAGTATGAGGAGATAGAGTTCAGGCGCTTAGATATGATGGCTGCCACCCCACCCCCGGGCCGGTCACCAGGGCAGTCGGCGTGGAGAATGTAATAATCAAGGGGGAGAGCCGCCAGAATATCTGGGAGAGACTCTGTAGTTAGCCATGTTTCCGTGAGCAGAAGTATGTCGGGATTGTTAGTGGACAGCAGGATGTAGATCTCGTCATGGTGTTTTACTAGAGAGCGGGTGTTCAGATATGTCACCCTGATGGAAGTGTCGCTCCAGGTCGGTTTAGCTGAAGGTTTGCGTCCGCAGAAAGAATGAGGGGCAGGGCGCATAAGACCGGCTATGTGTATGCGCCTGATGGTGTTAGGGGACGGCGGGGCGTAAGGATGCTGCAACTCTCTAAGGGATTGTGACGAGTATGAGATGGTATGGCCGACATGGCTGGCCCTAGGGCCTGGCCTGGCGCAGACGGGCGCAGACGGGCTTACCTTAGGCGCACCTTCGGCGCGTATCCGGCGCGCCCGCTGCTCTCGTCCGCTGCGCTTCCGGGGAGGGGGGGACATTTTTTAGTGGTGGTCAGGGTGGGAGGGCCGAGCAATTAGTCTGCTCGCCCTCTGACTCACCCAAGATGGCGGACGAAGTTAGTGGGAGCAGCGCCTAATCGGCTGCTTGAGGGATTTCGAGGTGAGCGCGAGCGTGGGCTATCGGGTAGGGAGTGCCCAGGGAGCTGATTGTGCTAGAATCCACAATATTTACAATTTTTTTAAAATAAGCGTCACACACGAAAATACGATTTTTAAAATGCTAAGCGTCCCCGGCTTTCCGCCTCAAGGACCTTACTCTCAGTCAATTTCTCAGGAATGGGGCCACAGGGCGCACAGCGCTTTTATAGTGGTGGTCAGGGTGGGAGGGCCGAGCAATTAGTCTGCTCGCCCTCTGACTCACCCAAGATGGCGGACGAAGTTAGTGGGAGCAGCGCCTAATCGGCTGCTTGAGGGATTTCGAGGTGAGCGCGAGCATGGGCTATCAGGGGGCATATTAGCAAGAACAGCCGATGAAATTATCGCCGCTTTATCGGGCAGGAAACTGCTGCTAAAGCGGCGATAATGGGCTTGAAAATATGTCCTTGTGAATTCCCGTAGCAGCCCAGGTTCTGGTGTTAACCTGGGCTGCTATGGGAATTCACAAGGGTATATTATCAAGCCCATTATCGCCTGCTCTTGATAATATGCCCCTATGTCCGGCCAGACGGACATAGGTTCCAGTTGGATGTATGCCGTTACAACGCATACTTTTACCACGCATACCTTTATAACGCGGTTTTTACATCGCAAACCTTTACAACGCATAGCGCTTAGAGGTGCTGGATAGTGGTAAGTATAATTTTCTATTCCAACTCCAGTCCCCGTGGACACTAGGGAAGGTGTTGGATAGAAAATTAAACTTATTCCCTATCCTAGAGCACCCCCCAGCGCAATGCGTTGTAATGGTTTGCGTTGTAATGCCTGCGTTGTAATGGTAGTGCGTGGTAAAAGTTTCGTTGTAAACGTTGTTTACTGTTCCAGTTCCAATTTAACACCCAAATGCAGCAATAAGCAACTGAAAGGCTACCAGTCAACCTTTGAAGGGATTTCCAGTGAGCAGGAACTCGTGTCACCATGCGAGAGATAATGACTTTATTGCATGATTAATTAAAAGCTTCGCAAACAAGTAAAACATTAATTCGCAAGATACAGCTTCACCTTTAAAAGATGCTAAAAGATTACAAATGTATTGTAATTCAATAAAATTACAAAGGAATAAAAGCTTATAGATAAGATAGTTCTTCATGATTAAAAAGATAGATCTGCATAAAGCTTGTACTCGCAGATGGATGCACCCCATAAAATGATGTTTGTGGAGAATACAAAGTCGTTGAGCTCGAAGTCAGCCCGTACTGTCTGCTGGCAGATTGGCAACCAAGGAAGTATTCGTAGGTCATAATCAGAGCACTAATAGAGGTAGTTGTTGTACTTGACTCATAAGCCCGCTGGCATAGCATGAAGACCGATAACTTGTGGGTCTTCCAGACTTAACTTTGCGTTTGCTTCCCTCATAAACCGCACAAGTCTGCAAGACAGGCGTATGTTGCTGCCCTCGAAACAGGCCTTTACCGCCTCCCTACAAGATCGAACCTGACTTGCAATCAGGAGCTGTTTTAAAAAACTGTCTCCTTTCTGCTCTCAAGCCATTGCAGATGCATAGTAGATGTATTATGTCTTCATTTAGATCTCCACACAAAAATGTCACCATGCTTTTAGCAACTTTTGAATCTTTTGTATTAGAAACTAAATTCATTTTTGTTAAAATCTGCAGATTATGTAGCAGATGTTGGGTTATGTGGCAAATGTGGCAAACCCATACTTATGCAAAAAAGCGGAAGTCTCAAAATCGCATAATGTAAGTAAGCATGATCATGTAGCCAAAGTGCTTAATTTGAGCTGGTGGTTTCCAGTTCTCAGCACAGCACTTAATTGTTGTTAGAACTGGGATTTCTGGTAGGCTAAGGCTGACGCCAAAGCCAGGCAGAAACCACCATTCTAGTCAGGGCAAGCGAGTCACACGCCAAGATAACCCCTGCTCACCCCCTTGGTAGCTTGGCACGAGCAGACAGGCTTATCCCGGAGGCAATGTGTAAAGCATTTGCGCACGCACACAATAGCAACAACATCCTAGGCACACCACAAAAGGACACACATGAACCTCTTCCCCTACACAGGATCATCAGATACACAAGCCACTACTTTTAGAATCACTCCCTAATGCCTCAGCAAGACATCTAGCAGACCGCCAGACATCCACCTTCTTGTCCAGTGCCTCTGCAGGACCTCCTGCACACCACCAGAGGTACACCTCCCATGCAAGCTCCTTTTAAAAAAACTCACACCAACTCCTCCAGTTCAACACACCACTCATCCACACACACTCCCCCTCCAGACTGGTGAGACAGTTCCTCACTGCCCCTGACTCTCAACCTGTACCCCTCTTACTGTGCACCAGGCACCATACTCTGGGAACTGGGAATGGGACTTCACGCACTAGACACATTTTAGCTGCCACCACTGGATCCTACCATACTGGGGAATCCAGACACACACACTACACTCAGGGGATAACCACCCTCCCGAGCAAGCCATTTCTCCTCCACACTCCCTCTCTTCCATCTACCCACACAGGGACAGGAACAGGGATTGGGCATTGGACCCAGCAAGGGATTCCTAATCTAGGGGAACCTCCCCCTCTACTGGCGTCCTGCCCTGTCATTTTCTCTCATCTGCCACTAAACATAAAGTGCAGGAACACCATTTGAAAATGACACTCTTGAGGAAAAACAAAATCATAAACAATAATCCCAAACATGTGACTATATAAAAAATGCAGAGTTTTGTAATATAGCCAGTTGTCGCTGTGGCACTGCGCAAACACAAGTCCTAATCCTCACCGCTGTCCAACAATGTTAGAACTGGGATTTCTGGTAGGCTAAGGCTGACACCAAAGCCAGGCAGAAACCACAATTCTAGTCAGGGCAAGGGAGTCACACGCCAAGATAACCCCTGCTCACCCCCTTGGTAGCTTGGCACGAGAAGACAGGCTTATCCCGGAGGCAATGTGTAAAGCATTTGCGCACGCACACAACAGCAACAACATCCTAGGCACACCACAAAAGGAACTCCACACAAGGTTATATGAAAATAACTTCTGTATTGTCAAAACACATCAGATAGAAATCACACATGTACATTGTGCCAACTGGCACGGTCAATATTCACAAGGGATTATGTACAAGACAGGGCCACCTGGACCACTGTCAGGAATTAACACTTAGCAGAAATAGCACTTTGTAGATCATAGAATAATAATCACTTTAACACACAGCCAGTAATCACTGGTAACAGGTAAGTACCACCTACGCAACCCTAACCACCTTAGGAGAATACTACGCAGGGACCAGGACCTCACTAGGACCACCTGTACTAGAAAGAACAACCACCTAAGTAACACAATACAATTAGGGGTATAAGCAAGAACACATTACACATGATGCATCACAACATTCAGAGGTGTAGGGAAGGAAAACCACATGATGCATAAAACATACATTCAGCGGTGTAAGAACAAGGCACATGATGTAGCAAAAACACATTCAGAGATGCAGGGAAGGAAGAACACATGATGCATAAACCAACACATTCAGAGGTGTAGGAACAAGGAAGACACATGATGCATAAAAACATTCAGAGGTGCCAGAACACAACTCAATAGCGCAAAAACACATGATGCCTAAAACATTCAGAGGTGCATTAAAACCACACAATTGCGCAAAAACTCACATTAGCCACTACTTGTGGCAGTCCCTAGGCCAACTGGCCTTGTTGGGGCTAGGACGCCCTGTGTCCAAAAGTCAGGGGCCTAAACGGTGCAGCTGCCCACTAATTGCTGGGAAGCTGGGACATCAGTAAAACTATGGCATGGGCTCTCACTAGCCCTCGCACAGAACTGCGCCAAAAGGTAGGAGCCACACAGGCTCTTGAACAAATATGCCCCCATGAGCCTCTCGGGGCTCGTCACCAAATTATCACTAGTCACAAGAACAAGCTTGTAGGCTGTAATTACTGGTAAACTGACTCTGTGGTCGCTTTAGCGCTACTGCACTGTAGCACTCTTCCCTGGCTGCCTCACCCGCTCTAATTAGCAAGATTACACACTGGGCGGCAGTCCCCGGGTTCCCCGCGCTCTGCGAGGCTCTCGGGGGTTGAGATATGCCCTTAGGCACTTCACGCGCTCTTAGCGCTTCCTGCCACTTCCGCCGTACTTTAAAAATGCCCCACACAGCGCTCCGCGATGATCCAGGCAATCGGCCCCCCTCTTGGGGACTTCACGGTCAAGGCTTCGCTGAGTCGTGGACTCACCAGGATTCGGGCTGGGCGCAGTGTCCCCTTGCAGGCAGAAGGTCACTCGGTGCTTCGGGGACCCACGGGACAGTTTCTCCGAAGCAGGGCCTCCTCGAGCAGGTCACGAGCGATGGGTCAATCCCAGCGCGGCCCTTGCGGCAAGCCCCCTGGTGACGTTGGAGCCTCTGCGGGTGCCTCGACCAACCAGAGCGCGACTCTCCGGGACAGGCCCACAGCAGCGGCCAATCAGAGCGGGACTCTTACCGGCAAACCCTCTGTGGCAGCCAATCAATGCGCGGCCCCTCCGGTGCTTTCTCCGTAGCTCTGGGGATGCGAACCACAGCTCTTGGTCAATTTCAGGCCCCCGGGCCGCGGCGGTGAGATGCGGGCAGATTATTAAAGCGCGCCCAGGGTCAGCAGGGCGAGCTAGACGTCGCAAATCCTAGCAGAGGATTATTTCGCCCTGGGGATGCCTATGGGCTCACGGCCACCACCGCGCACGTGCCGACGAGCACGTCGATCCCACAGCACGGCAGCCAGTTTGCAGGTGATTCTCAGCGTGGCACTCTCAAGCAGAACAGAACAGAGAGCAGCCAGCGCGCTACATGGGGCAGATGATAGGAGCTCTATTAAAACAGCCCCGATCTCTGCAGCACACAGCAGCCCAGGTGGACACAGCAGAGTCTTGAAGTTTTGGGCAACCTTTCTGTCCCTGGGTTGCAAAACAGGAGGCCAGCTCTTCTCAGGCCCTTGGAGATTCAAGTTGAAGACACAACACACAGCAAAGTCTTGTTAGGTCAAGCAGGCAGGGTCACAGCACACAGCAAAGTCCCTCTTCTCCTCAGCTTCAGCTGAACAGCAGAACAGGTCAGCCCTTAGAACACAGCAAGGCAATCATCCTTCAGTTCTCCAGTTGTCCTTCTTCCAGTAGAGGTTCCTCTTGATTGTAGAATCTAAAAATCTGTTGTCAGGGGTCCTTCTCTTATACCCCAAAAAGTCTTTGAAGTCTTTGTGTAAGTGGGCCCTGAGCCCGGTCTAAACCAGTTCTGGGTGTTGCTGGAGCCCGTGGGATTCCTGGGTTCTTCCTTCCTTTCAGTGTGAGGGGCAGAGGTGTCAGTTGCACAGCGGGAGGTGGAGCCAGTCTTGTGGCAGGCAGGCACAGCCCTATTCACTCTCAGGTGCTATCTCCTCCCACTTCCCAAGTTGCAGATGCAGTCATTCAACTACGGGCTGACTCAGGCAACCTCCTGGGGGCTCCTCAGCCCCTGGCACCCTCAAACCAGACAGTCAATCCACAAGCAGGCCCAGGCTCACTCCTGGGGCCAGGCTCCAGCCAATCACACGCCAGACACAAATTACCCAAATATGCCTACTTCTAAAAGTGGCACGTCTACACTAGTCACAATCATGCCGCATACATCATTACGCAGCATTCAATCTCACGAGTTCGCAGATACCAAACTCGACCCTGCACTCCCCACACATCAGGAACTACCATGGGCATACATATTCCCCATTCATTCCTATGGGAGGGCAGGTCACTCTCACCACACACACAGAGAGCTCACGCACTTTACACTGTACCACAGTGAAAAAGTGCGCAGAGGCCTAAAATCACCAACACCAGGTTCCAGAAACAGGCTAGGCAAAAGCAAAAAGTTTCGGGGTGAACCTGCCAAAAAGGGCCAGGTCCAACAAATGTCAACACTGGCCCTTATGACAGCTGCCACATTGTGGGGCTGTTTGTCTAATTTAGAGAAGAGCAAAACAACAGTTGTTTATTAATCCAATATAAATTATCACATATGAGAGCATTTTTTAATAATAACAACTTAAGCACATTTAGGGTGCACATGGCCACTGACTTGCCTCTTTGTTCACCCTCTTTGTTCACTACTGGTGTCATCATCATCAGTGGGGAGAAGGGAGGTATGAATAATTTTAACCCTGGTAAGCTTAAAAAATATATGCTACATAGGGAAACTGCGCTAAAAACACATTCCCTGCCACCCTTTTTTGAAAGTGTTCTTAAGGATGGCGACCTACAAACAGGCTTAAGGAGGGTAGGATTTCCTGTCACTCGATGAAAGTAGAGTTTGCTTTTTTCACTCTCTGTCCTCCGTTCTAGGCAGGCATTTGCAAACCAGCACTTTCAAGTTCACCACCCATCACTGGTTTCTTATATCCTTCTGACTCAACCCTGTAAAGAAGTTGAGTTCTCTTTGCAGGTTACACATAAAAATCTATCATGATGTCTAATTTGGTTTTATATGCACTTTGGGCTTTATGCCATGTGGTCTCTTAATCCCAAAGCAAACAGTAACAGGGATTACCGGCACATCAAGATTATGACATCTTTGTTTTCTCAGCAGATCAGGACAATTTTGATCCAGAGACAGCAGCCAGAGACTCGGTGTGAATATATGGGCAAAACACGCAGATATCATTGAGAAACTGTGTCTGACTTGGAACCAAGTAGAGTCCAGGCAAATGTTGTCAGACCAGCCCCTATACTGCGCATAGCAAACAAGTGAACCAAGCGATCCAGGCCACTGCTAGGGAGGCTTGGGGGCTGTTCTCCTCTAAGAAATGCTTGAAAAATAAAAATTTCAAATAATTTGCCTTTCACAATAAATGTTTCATTATCGAACCTTGTGCAATCATTGAATGGATGGATTGAGTTTGGAGACAGGGTTGCATGGTTCAATGAATGACTAGTTGGATAGTGAGGAGCGGGTGGGTGGATAATTTAGTTCGAGAATGAATGACAATAAGCACTTTGGAAAACTCAAATGCTTTTGATTGACATATTGACACAATACCTTACAGGCCCTTATTTTGCAACTTGGCGACTAATGCATCCTGACACTATGGGCATCATTAGGATGGCGGGCAGACTTTGTCCACCCGCCATCCTCGCGGTAAATGGGACCGCCTGCCATTCGGGCAAGGGTCCTGTGGGGGCAATGGGGATGCGCCCGCCACAGTGACGGGCGCATCCTGTATTTTTAACAATGTGGCGGGCGGTGCTAAAAGCATCGCCCGCCGCAATGCTAAAAATGCATGTCGTGCGTTTCAAAAACAACGTGACAGGCACCGCGCGGTGCCTGCCATGTTGTCCTTTGAAAGGCAGGGGCGTACCATAGGCACCCCCCATGTGCACCCCCCAGGCCCCCAGAGTCCATGGGGCCTGCAATGGCCCCCCCAAGCAGACTCTGCATGCCTTTCCCTGGCGGCAATGCAGCCACGGAAAGGCATTCAAGAATGCCCATTCTAATATGGCGGTGTCTTTCAGACACCGCCACCATATAGAACCCTTTTCCGCCCGGTCGACATGTCGACCGAGTGGAAAATCGGCGGACAGTCTTGCCGTCTGCCGCGGACCCCCCAGCCATTCTAATGTGGCGGGGGGTCTTTTCTACAGGTATTGCGGGCGGATTGCCCCCACCGGGCAGGCGATGAGTACCGCCGGCCCCGCGGGGGCCATCCACCCGCCATCCTAATTGGGCCCTAAGGGTTGATCAGTCACAATATATGCCCCCCTGTTCCGACCTGCTATGATGCGATAGCAATGTTTCAGTTTTCCCAGTTTGATTTTTGGAGGAAAATACAGGTTGTTCACTGTAGAATTATCTACACAATCTAACCTAGCATTTCAGAACATCGAGAGTGTGGTAAATAAATAATTAATTACCGGTACTATTTTTCTATACATTAACTAAAACAGATAGCTCAATAAATAAGAGGCAGGATCCGGGGTATCTGAGTTGAACAGGCTTTAATCAGGCATAAGGGAAAGGGACAGGATCGGAATAGCCTGGCATGAAATGGAATGGCAGCTGCAACGTCTCATCAACAGTACATAGTATATATAGGAAAACATTACAATTACATTGAATACAGTAGGCGGAACAAGTGACAAACGTAAGATAAGGACACATGGGCGTACAAAGAAGGCGTGCACAGGGCGTGCACGTAGACATGTGATGAAAACGTCACAGAAGTGTCATAAATGGGTGGATACATGGAGGGGGCTACCTGGGCAGCTGGAACCTTTAACCTAGTGGTGCGCGCAAACGGACCATGACGTGTAACTGGGGAGAGCTGGGGGCTCTGACTTCTGCACAAGAAGAGGAGACTAAAGTCTGCGATGTCAGGACGACATGTACCTATATCATATCTGGTATCTGGTGTATCTGGTGTTTGGAGTACATGTTGATAGAATCTAAATGTCATCAGGGCAGAGGCTACTTGACACTAAGACTGGTGCATGCATATATTCTTCATGTATTGCGTGTGCTATGAATCTTCTATGAATATTAATTCAGTAATTCTCTTGCATGGAGACAGGAAGACTAGACTATAGCTGAAGATGTTTATGCGGTTCGTTAGCTTAGGAATGTGAAGACGGAGAGCTGAACTGATAACTGGAGGCATAACATATTCTTGGCAGACAGGCAGGCAGAGCCAGGCTGGGCACCGCGCTGCTTGTCAAAAAGTAAGCGAAGGGTCAGGGATGCGGGAGGGGCTGCATCGCTCCTCGGAGTGGTTTCAGGAGACTGGAACTTGATTCTGGCGTCCGGGCTCTTTGAGGCCTAGTAACGGGGACAATTCGATGAATTAACGTGCATAATGTAAAACGTTGGCAACATAGGCCTAGAAGCCTAATTCACGTTGCTTTCACGAGGACTGGATAACTGACATACTAACATTGGACACAACTACAATGGCGTCTTTAATCGATCATAGGGGGATATATGCATATTAATCATGCACATATTACATAGGATGGGAACACGTAGGCACACATGACAAGGCAAAATTCAATTTTCCTCATTCCCTCCTTGTGCCCTACGTTTCCATCAGGAAACATCAATATTCATGATACCATCTATCTGTTCATAGAGCATCATTTGCTCGTCTCGAATCTTCTTGGAACGGGACTTTGGACTTGGAATACAGGATGTAGCGCACAAGCCGCAAATCGCAGGGCCACATTGTAAACAGAGACAGCAACTGAATATGATCATTACTGCTATACCTAGGAATGATAATACTTTCCATCCCCAGGCAGATATTATACTCCAGAGCCAACTGGACCATGTCCAGGTGCCTGGATTCTGGTGTAACTGATGGGCAATTTTATGAAGTCTGGTTATAGCTGAATAAACAGACGGTGCGTTATTAGGAATGAAAATGCAGCAACTAGATCCGATGACTCTACAAGCTCCGCCCCTATCGGCCAGTATGACGTCAAGGACAAGGCGGTTTTGAAGCACGACAAATCTCATAGCAGATTGTTCTTCAGTTAAGTTACCTAGAGCGGAAGTAGTCTCATTCACTACTGCTTCAAGGGTTCTGGTTAGCCTACGTATTAACTTACTATTCTGGACAGGTCCTATGAAGAAAAAGAAACCTTTATTGAAGTCTTGATACTGTTCTAAGGCAGTTTCAGTTTGATCGACAATTGGGGACTCGATCTCCCTTCTATGTCTAACGTGTACTAGATGTGTGTTTCTGTGATAATCGGATGGGGCTAGGAAAACTGGTGGCAGTAGGAAGGCAATGTAACATGTTCCATCCCAATCGAGGGCCAGACGAACATATGCGGTCTGACCACACACAAAATAAGAATGATGTGAGGCTTTGAAAGTAGATTTCCCACTGTCACTATACTCGACCACAGTAGTACAATCACTATGTCCTAGATGTATTGAACCATTCTTTCTGACCCATAGTTCGCCTTTTACTGGTAGAACTGTAATAGCAGGCAAATCTGGAGTAGTCTCGGACTGAACATTCAAAACCATGAAATTCGAGGAATAATTACCTAGATCATATACTTCATTTTCTAGATCTAACCCTGTTCTATGGGAAAGACCTTCCTTGTCTGGGAAACATGTTCTATTCAGAAGGGACATATCGTTTGAGGATGACGTTAACGTGGACCATGCTCCACACGAACCATTGTGTGAAAACGGATAGGGAAAGAGTGGCAGAACTCCCTTCAGTGTCTGAAAAGGGGGGAGTCGACCACACACCCAACAATTAGTGGCATTGCTTGTCTGGTGTGAATAGTGTAACATTCGGATAAAAGTATTATTGCGCATGGCAAGACGATAGGATAACTCGTGAGGAGGCAGTTCACTAAATGTGTGCTCTACTGTAACATTAGAAAACATATGTACATGTGAAACAGTAGGAGGAAAATATACATATAAAACATAACTTATGCCTGTAATCGTAAAACTCAGAAATAATAAAATTAAAAGAGTAACAATGCATCGACTTCGAAGATTTTTCCGATAACGTATTCTCTTAGAGTTTCGACTAACTCTCTCACTATGTGGGTCTATCTCATACATGTCAGGAACCTGTCTAACTGTTTCACCCGAGAGGGACTTAGACAATTAAACTGGCTGACTTACTAGACCTTAATTTTTCTTTATATTCCTGCTGTGGAGTTTTCTCTAACAGGGGAAGTTTAGAGTCAGTATCTGGGCAGTCCTTGAGAAAAGTCTTTGGACGTAGTCCATGAAACCGTTTCACGTGGCTGGAGTGCAACCACCCCTTGCGGCCCTCCACTTTAATCGCAGTCCTTGTTGTCATCAAAACGAGCTTCGGTTCTTTCCAGCGGGGCTCCAGCGGACTTGAACGATCAAAATTGCGAATCAAAACAAGATCCCCAGGAACGACCTCGTGCGGTTTCACCTGGGTGTTGTCTGGAAAAGCGGCGGCAACCTGTGAACGACAAGAGAGTAGTGCAGACATCAAGGAAGCCAGGTAATCTGTCAGCATATTACTGTCAACATCGGTAATTGTACGTGGCCTAGGTGTACCCCACATGTTTGGGGGACGACCGAAAACTACCTCGTAAGGGGACAGACCTGAACGGGAGTGAGCGACCATTCTCATGAAAAAAAGGGTGACTGGCAGTGCTACCATCCAATCAACGCCTTTCTCTGCGCATACCTTTGCAATGCGGATTTTTAAAGTCTGATTATGTCTCTCGACGAGACCAGCTGCTTCGGGATGTCGTACACAGTGGAACTTCCACTGGTACCCTAACAGAAGGGATACTTGTTTCATAAGTTCGGATGAGAATGGCTGGCCGTTATCTGAATACACGACCCTCGGTAATCCATAGCGGGGGAAGTACTCACGAACCAACTGCCTGGCAGTGGTCGCGGCAGTGTAATCTGGGACTGGATATGCTTCTGTCCATCTGGACAAAGCGCATACAACTACGAGGACATACTTGAAACCTCGACATCGCTCCATCTGAATATAATCCATCTGGAGGACTTCAAAAGGGTGGTCAGGAGGATGGAATCCACCTTGTTCCCCCGGGACACCTTTACCTGGATTGAACTGACAACAGATCATGCAGGTACGCACTTTCTGCTTGGCTGCTGCTCGTAAATGCTTGTTAAACCAGAGGTTCTGAATACTGTCTAACATGGCTTTTTCTCCTAAGTGTGCTGGGCTATGTGCGGTGTTAATAATGACTTGAACCATAGAGTCGGGGAGAAACCAGGTGGCTTTTCCCTTCGTCAACCATCCCTGATCTGTCTGGACCCCTCCTTGTTCAGACCATTTCTTGATTTTGTCGGGAGTAGCATGTGACTGTATATCTAGTACGTCTTGTGTAGGGTCCTTAACTGTCATACAAGTAGTCTGAACTGGAATGTCTGTCTGTGTCGTGTTAACTGGAATGTCTGGAGTCTGAGCTGTAAGCTTGGCTGTTCGATCTGCTAGATCGTTACCTTGGGAAATGGTGTCAGTGGCTTTTGTATGTGCCTTGCACTTCATGATAGCGATAGCTGTCGGTAAATGTATTACATCTAACAGAGCTTGGATGAGGGGGCCATGCTGAATCTTGGTTCCATGAGAGGTCATGAAACCTCTTTCTTGCCAGAGTACTCCAAAGTCGTGTACGACTCCGAATGCATAACGTGAATCTGTGTATATATTTACTTTCAGGTTCTTGGCTCGTATGCAGGCTTGGGTCAGAGCAATGAGCTCTGCTGCTTGAGCAGACAGGGTGTCAATACGATGTGTTTCTATAACTTCAGTTTCAGTAGTCACTGCATACGCGGCTACTAGTTCTCCTGTACTTGTTCTCATACATGAACCATCCACATAAAGTGTCAGGTCGGGATCAGGTAATGCAATGTCTGTCAAATCTTGTCTTGGCTTCGTCATGGTGTTAACGACTTCCACACAGTCATGTGTGGCAGGGCCTGAAGTAACTGAGGGTAACAGTGTAGCAGGATTTAAAACGTTGCAGCGTCTGATTTCTATGTGTGGCTGAAACAATGTCAGTTCATATCCTGTTAAACGTGCAATTGTCAAGTGTTGAGTCTGTGTTCGGTTTAAAAGAACTTCCACGGAGTGTGGAACTTGTACTGTCAGGGAATGTCCTAACACTATGGAATCACTTTGTCTGATAGCTAGAGCTGTGGCTGCAACTGACTTGAGGCACGCAGGCAAAGCCTGGGCTACTGGATCTAATGTGCTAGAAAAATAAGCACAGGGCTTGTATTGTCCTGCTTGATCTTGTGTGAGAACAGATAATGCAGTACCATCACGTTCAGTAACAAAAAGTGTAAAAGGCTTACTGTAGTTCGGTGTTGCTAGAACAGGTGCTTGGCATAAGGCTTTCTTTAACTCATTGAAAACAAGTGTATGTTCTTGGGTCCAAGGGAGGACAGTCAATGTGGCTGCCTCCTGTGTCGTTAACTGTATCAGTGGCTTGGCTAGATATGCGTACTGAGGAATCCATTGTCTGCAATAAGAAGTGAGGCCGATAAAAGCTCGTACCTCCTTCTGAGTCTTGGGCTGTGGAAGATGTGCTATTAACTGGATACGGTCTGGTGTCAACTGCCTACCCCTCTTGGACAGTAAGTGTCCAAGGTACACCACTTGCTGGACACAAAATTGCAGTTTCGAAGGGGACACCTTGTGCCCCATCTCGGCCAGGAAATACAAGACTGTAAGTGACGCACGTTCGCAGTCACGTTCAGAACGAGCTGTGATCAATAGATCATCGACATACTGGAGCAGGGCAGTGTCAGTTGGCATGTGTATATTGTCTAGTTGTCTTTTAAGTGCTTGACTGTAAATGCTAGGACTTTCTGTGAAACCTTGAGGAGCTCGTGTGAATTTATAGCTTCTTCCATTTAAACAGAATCCGAAAAGGAACTGGCTGTCTGGATGAATGGGAACACTAAAGAATGCGTTCTTGAGATCAATAACAGTAAAGAACGTAGCTTCGGAATCAATGGCAGTCAATAGGGAAGAAATATCTGGAACCACTGGGTACTGGGGTATGATACATTTATTAAGCTCTCGAAGGTCAATCACTAATCGATAAACTGGAGGTGCATTGGGATCAGTACGTTTTAGAATCGGAATGATAGGAGAATTACATACATTGGAGTCAGTTTCTACAACCACTCCTTGAGCGATGAGCTCGTCAATAATTTTGGATAAGGCTGCTACAGCCTCAGGTGGCAATTTGTACTGTCGGATTCGTGGTAATACAACACCTTGCTTCAGAGTGACACGATATGGTGTAATGTGCATACAACCTACATCAGTTGGACCTTGCGCCCATAAATGCTGAGGTACATTCAATAATCTTGGATCAAAATCACGTAATACATAATGACCTTTAAAATCACGTAAAACAATCTCACTCCTTCTGGGGAGCAACATATGACAGCTCCTAATTCTTTCAGTGTTTTGATACCTAGTAAGTTTTCTGGACATGATTTCGTAAGTAACAAGTCTGTAGTTCGGGACAATGGACCGACTTCTAGGGAAACTGGTTTCGATATTTCATTAACAATAGGCTTTCCTGAAAATCCAAGGGAAACATTTCTTGAGCCTGAGAGTGGAGCCCCTGGAACCTCGTCATGACTGATGGTAGTCCTACTTGCCCCTGTATCAATCAGAAACTTTCTGTCTTTCCCTAATACTCGACTGTGTACATAGGGACCCTCTTGATCTACAGGAATCTCGATGAGAGGCAAGCCAACCTCCCTCTCTAGGCTGCTTCATGAATACTGCTGATATTCTGGATAATCTGACTGTGCATACTGGTACATCTGCTGTGTAACGTGTTGTGTGGCAGCTATAGGCTGCGGTACTGTAACTGTCTGTTGTGCATTCTGCGGTGCTTGCGTGTTCTGCGGAACATGTTCTGGTCTAGGAGGACGTGGTCTCTCTTTCGTCTTACCAGTAGCTATGTTGTGTTTCAGAACTGCACATTCGTTTATATAATGACCTGGCTGTTTACAGTAATTGCAGGTCCCCTTAACGGGAGCTGCAGAATGACTAGTTTGATTTGGACCCCTCTTCTGACTGTCTTGTGGAACAGACTGTGCAACCAGTACTTTCATTTTCGTGTCTTTCATACGTCTCCTTTCATGTTCCTGCTCCTCCCTGATTCTGTTCTGGTGATACTGTAGCATCTGGAGCATTTGTGACGGAGTATTAGCTTGCCAGGTACTTTCGACTTTCAATACTCTATTTTTAACTTGCGGTAAAGAATTCTCGACTAGTTTAGTAACAAAAAGATGTGGATACGATTCACTACTTGTTTTCAGGCCGCTATTAATAATGAAACATTTCTCAAATCTAGAGTAAAAATCACTAGTGTCTTCGTCTTGTTTCTGTTTACAGGCTGAGATGGCATCCCAGTCTTCCTTTTTCGTGGCTAGTAATCTTGGCAAGACTTGTATTAACAACTCGGGCAATGCTTTAGCTTTTTCCCCAAGACCGGTACCTGGAACTCGTGAATTATCTTCAGTCTCTAATGCGGTCCAATCTATCTTTTTCTCTCCCACCTCCCATTCTTTTTCTTTAAGTTTTTCATATATGCCCGCAGGCAACAGGACCTTTAACATTTTAATGATATCAGGATACGTGTATTCTCCCATACGGAGCATGTCTTTTAATTCACGGTGGAACCCTGCGGGATCTTTATCGTGACAGGGTATTAACTTTTTCATTTCTAGTAGTTCTATTTTCGTGATACGGGTGTAAACAAATACTCGTTCTAGATCACCCCCCGCTCCCTTAACTGGATGTACTTCTCGTAACGGATTCTGTCTGTCTATGTAGAATGATTTTCTTACTGGGGGTGGAAAAGGAACAAAATGTGGATTCAGGAACGTTCTGTATTTGTGGCGCTGTTCTAAAACGACACTAATTAAATCGGTACCTAGACCTTTCCATCTGTTTAGGAGTAACTCGTTCAGTACATCATACAAAGGACCTGGATCAGAATGCTGATTCTCATACAGTGTAATGAGGTGCTGGATCATGTACATACCCACCAGACGCTGCTCGGCTGGGGGCAGCTTCAGAAACGTTTGGGCCACTATTTCATCTGAAAACGTGGTAGAATCACTAGTCCATCGGACTGCTGATCGGGCTAGTTCTTGTTCATTCATGGTACTAAGCTCACTATAACCTATTCGTAGTTTCAGAATTTTATCGGTAGCCTGGAATACTTGTTCAAGAGAACACTGTTCTGGTACGGGAGGAGGAAAAACTTTCTTGTAATCTAGGCGTGTGTGTCTATCGGAAAGTCTCGTTCTACCTACATACGCTATTCTACTGGGATTCTCGGTGTCTATGTCTTCACTTGAAGAGTCATTCTCTTTCTCGGTTGCTCTTTTTGCTTTCTCCTTCTCGTGTATACTTAGAATTTCTTTACGAATTTTCCTGTACATACTTTCTATACTGTTCTGTGTCTTATGTTTTCCCTCGGCTATATTGTCACTCCACCTTGTCAGGGCTTTCATCTCGTCTTTGTCTTTATCAGGATAGTCCTGCTCTCTTATTAAACAGTTAATCAAGAACTGTAAAATCATACTTTGAATCTCGACCTTTCGGTGTGCCATAGCTTCGTGAATACTTTCTGAATTCTCCCCTGTACGGATAAAATGATATATTCTGTCTAGATGTTCCTTCATTTCGGGCAGGGTGGCCAAAAAGTTGGCAACTCGTCTTAGACGTACGGAATATAATATCATGTGATCTTCGCCTGCCACTGAATCATATATGCAGTCTGTAAGGTATTGCTTGAGGGCTGCGTGTGTAGACACCTTTGGCGTGCGCTGTAACGCTGCGTCTCTCAGCGTCAGTCGTTTTACTGGAGGCGGGGTGGTAGGAGCACCTCCCCCCGCTCCTCCTGAACTAGAATCGTCAGTTAATACTGAATGTGCTGGTAAAGTGACTGGTAAAACGGGCTCACGTAATGTGGGCTGGTCCGGGGGTACTGGCACATTAACGGGGTCCCCGGGACCAGTGGCTGGGAGAACAGGAATTACATTATTAACAGAGTGCCGAGGTTGAGCAGGCGGAATAGGATTTGCATATTCTGGGACTGTATCGTCCAAATAGGACGAAAGAAAAATTTCAGCTGCAGTCGGTTTATGACGTAGCTTAATCGGGACCAATGGTGGCGGTAAATTACAGGGTACTTCCGGGGTTGCCTTCGGCAAGTCCTCGGCAAGAAGAGGGTACATACCTTTAATAAGGGCATTTCTCTGTCTGTCTGACTGTTCTGCTCTAACTCGTTCACCTTCTTCTAGAAGTTCCCTTTCTTGGGCTTTTTCTGAGGATTCCCTACATAATTCTGCTTTTCTGAATTCTTTCTCGGTTCTTCTATGAGATTCTTTGCGCCATAACTCGATGGCATCTTTCTGAGACTGTCTGGCTTTCTTTTTCCATAATGCTTCTTCTACTCGCATGATGCACTCGGCATCCCATGTACCTGAAACAGGCCATCTATATTTCTCTTCAAGATTCTTTGTATAATCCACCCATAAGTCTAGATATAATATGGCATCTAAGCCATGCTTGTGATACATAAAGTGTCCAGGACTGTCCCTAGGAGGGACAGGAACTGATTCTTCGAGTAACCCTTTTCTGGTTTTTATCTGACGTAACTTTGAAAACAGAGGCATATTTGAGTCGTACTTGAATTAAACACAATACACAATAATCACAGTAATGAAATGGCAAACAAATCACTCATACCACGACATAAAAATACATTAATAACAGTTCGAACAGAATACTACCTGGTACATTGAAAACATAACACTTGAATTTCTCGAGAACGTGCTTACTAGAATTACTGGATGCACTGCTAAAACAGTACAGAACATACCGGTCTCATAAAGAGACACGTCATACCGTATCCACCTAGGTGAATACTTCGGACTGGATCTGTGTACCCAAACCCATCGGACCAGGGACAAACTAATGAACCTGTCTAGATACTTCCCCCGCAACGGTACTCACCGGGAAGCAGAAACTGAAGGCCTCGGACTGGACTGGACTGCTACGACGTCTGGTTACTGCTACGCATGCGCTTCGAGCTTCGGGCTTCGGTTACAGGTGGGCCTCCGGATACCTCGGACCTTGCTCTCTCGGCTTGGGCTCTGGTCGGGACGAACCGCATTCCTCACCGCCTCGTCTGGATGCCGGACCGCAGTCTCCGTCTCCTCCGTGGGCCTGAGGGAGACTTGAAGCAGAAATATCTGCACGTGCGCATAGGGTTCCGTCACGGCTGTAGAAGGGTCAGGGGGCCTGCGTTACATCGCCGGCGCGTGGGGAAGGGGCTCGTTCCTATTCGGGCGCCATTATGTGGTAAATAAATAATTAATTACCGGTACTATTTTTCTATACATTAACTAAAACAGATAGCTCAATAAATAAGAGGCAGGATCCGGGGTATCTGAGTTGAACAGGCTTTAATCAGGCATAAGGGAAAGGGACAGGATCGGAATAGCCTGGCATGAAATGGAATGGCAGCTGCAACGTCTCATCAACAGTACATAGTATATATAGGAAAACATTACAATTACATTGAATACAGTAGGCGGAACAAGTGACAAACGTAAGATAAGGACACATGGGCGTACAAAGAAGGCGTGCACAGGGCGTGCACGTAGACATGTGATGAAAACGTCACAGAAGTGTCATAAATGGGTGGATACATGGAGGGGGCTACCTGGGCAGCTGGAACATTTAACCTAGTGGTGCGCGCAAACGGACCATGACGTGTAACTGGGGAGAGCTGGGGGCTCTGACTTCTGCACTAGAAGAGGAGACTAAAGTCTGCGATGTCAGGACGACATGTACCTATAGCATATCTGGTATCTGGTGTATCTGGTGTTTGGAGTACATGTTGATAGAATCTAAATGTCATCAGGGCAGAGGCTACTTGACACTAAGACTGGTGCATGCATATATTCTTCATGTATTGCGTGTGCTATGAATCTTCTATGAATATTAATTCAGTAATTCTCTTGCATGGAGACAGGAAGACTAGACTATAGCTGAAGATGTTTATGCGGTTCGTTAGCTTAGGAATGTGAAAACGGAGAGCTGAACTGATAACTGAAGGCATAACATATTCTTGGCAGACAGGCAGGCAGAGCCAGGCTGGGCACCGCGCTGCTTGTCAAAAAGTAAGCGAAGGGTCAGGGATGCGGGAGGGGCTGCATCGCTCCTCGGAGTGGTTTCAGGAGACTGGAACTTGATTCTGGCGTCCGGGCCCTTTGAGGCCTAGTAACGGGGACAATTCGATGAATTAACGTGCATAATGTAAAACGTTGGCAACATAGGCCTAGAAGCCTAATTCACGTTGCTTTCACGAGGACTGGATAACTGACATACTAACGTTGGACACAACTACAATGGCGTCTTTAATCGATCATAGGGGGATATATGCATATTAATCATGCACATATTACATAGGATGGGGAACACGTAGGCACACATGACAAGGCAAAATTCAATTTTCCTCAAGAGCCTGACTCCTATAATCTGTATTCCTGAATGGAAAACATTTATTAAAGAGTTTGACATGATGTATGTATGACACACTTGGGCTATTTGTCCCAACTATATTGATGGTTCTACAACTTATGATACCTTGGCAATTGCATCAACACTGGGCAGATCGAAGGAGGGCTTACTCACTCTGGAGTCCGTTACTATCGAATGTATGGTTTCTTGGTCTTACCTTGACTGCACTCATTAGCACCTCTTTTTATGTAAGGATAAACCCAAAGTTTTTCTATTGATCAATTTTAATATCATCAAATGTGATACAGATAATACAGACAATGTTCCTCTTGCTTATGCTTGCCTTCAAGACAGTACCCAGCAACTTTGCTAGTGTGTGTCCTTGTAGGATATGCATAAGAAGGCCCTTGGTCCCAGAAAGAAAGTGATTAGACGTGATTCAGGGGACACCTTGCTAGCTACAAGTACATTGAAAGACATACATGCCTCTGAGCAAATTATCCCACCATCCTTTTTTAGCAATTCTACTGATGTTGGTCTTGACATTCTTGCTAGTTTTTGCATGACTCACCCCTTCCTGATCACTATGGGGTATATTATCAAGATCAGGCGATACAATTATCGCCGCTTTATCGGCAGGAAACTGCAGCTAAAGCGGCGATAATGGGCTTGAAAATATGTCCTTGTGAAGTCCCATAGCAGCCCAGGTTCTGGTGTTAACCTGGGCTGCTATGGGAATTCACAAGGGCATATTATCAAGCCCATTATCGCCTGCTCTTGATAATATGCCCCTACGTCCGGCCAGACGGACATAGGTTCCAGTTCCAATTTAACACCCAAATGCAGCAATAAGCAACTGAAAGACTACCAGTCAACCTTTGAAGGGATTTCCAGTGAGCAGGAACTCTTGTCACCATGCTTTTAGCAACTTTTGAATCTTTTGTACTAGAAACTAAATTCATTTTTGTTAAAATCTGCATATTATGTAACAGATGTTGGGTTATATGGAAAATGTGTCAACCCCATACTTATACAAAAAAGCTGAAGTCTCAAAATCACATAATGTAAGTAAGCGTGATCATGTAGCCAAAGTGCTTAATTTGAGCTGGTGGTTTCCAGCTCTCAGCACAGCACTTAATTGTCAACACTGGCCCTTATGACAGCTGCCACATTGTGGGGCTGTTTGTCTATTTAGAGAAGAGCAAAACAACAGTTGTTTGTTATTCCAATATAAATTATCACATATGAGAGCATTTTTTAATAATAACAACTTAAGCACATTTAGGGTGCACATGGCCACTGACTTGCCTCTTTGTTCACCCTCTTTATTCACTACTGGTGTCATCATCATCAGTGGGGAGAAGGGAGGTATGAATAATTTTAACCCTGGTAAGCTTAAAAAATATATGCTACATAGGGAAACTGCGCTAAAAACACATTTCCTGCCACCCTTTTTTGAAAGTGTTCTTAAGGATGGCGACCTACAAACAGTCTTAAGGAGGGTAGGATTTCCTGTCACTCGATGAAAGTAGAGTTTGCATGTTTCACTCTCTGTCTTCCGTTCTAGGCAGGCATTTGCGCCCCACCACTTTCAAGTTCACCACCCATCACTGGTTTCTTATATCCTTCTGACTCAACACTGTAAAGAAGTTGAGTTCTCTTTGCAGGTTACACATAAAAATCTATCATGATGTCTAATATGGTTTTATATTCACTTTGGGCTTTATGCCATGTGGTCTCTTAATCCCAAAGCAAACAGTAACAGGGATTACCGGCACATGAAGATTATGACATCTTTGTTTTCTCAGCAGATCAGGACAATTTTGATCCAGAGACAGCAGCCAGAGACTCGGTGTGAATATATGGGCAAAACACGCAGATATCATTGAGAAACTGAGCCAGATTTGGAACCAAGATCAGTCCAGGCAAATGTTGTCAGACCAGCCCCTGTACTGCGCATAGCAAGCGAGTGAACCAAGCGATCCAGGCCACTGCTAGGGAGGCTTGGGGGCTGGTTCTCCACTAAGAAATGCTTGAAAAAAATTCAAATAATTTGCCTTTCACAATAAATGTTTCATTATCGAACCTTGTGCAATCATTGAATGGATGGATTGAGTTTGGAGACAGGGTTGCATGGTTCAATGAATGACTAGTTGGATAGTGAGGAGCGGGTGGGTGGATAATTTAGTTTGAGAATGAATGACAATAAGCACTTTGGAAAACTCAAATGCTTTTGATTGACATATTGAGACAATACCTTACAGGCCCTTATTTTGCCCCTTGGCGACTAATGCATCCTGACACTATGGGCATCACTAGGATGGCGGGCAGACTTTGTCCGCCCACCATCCTCGCGGTAAATGGGACCGCCTGCCATTAGGGCGGGGGTCCCGTAGGGGCAATTAGGATGCGCCCACCACAGTGGCGGGTGCATCCTGTATTTTTAACAATGTGGCGGGTCTTTGGGTTCACCAATGTGATGAAGGCTTAGCGACGAAACGCGTCTGCGTGTCCGAAGTCCTAATAAAAAATACTAGGACTCTACCCGTGTGTGCTGTTGTTCTTTACTGGATGGTACACTTCAGGAACCGAGTAGCGGAATATTGTGCACGGGAACACCCCCGTCGAACAGGCACCCGCTCGATAGTGCGGCCAGCTGGTGCTTCAGTGAGCGGTAATATATATATATACATATATATATATATATATATATATATATATATATATATATATATATATAATCTACTGGCGGTCGCCAGTAGGTATATATAGTTAGGATCGATTTCCATAGGGAAATCGCAACATTCTATTTGGAATAACTTTGGCGCCGGTTGAGCAATCAGGCTGAATTTTTCAGCAACTTTGCCTCGCGGCTCTCCACTCAGTCCCTGAAAGTTTGGGGGGGATTCGTCTAGCGGGGGCTGAGATAAAAGGGGGGTCCCAAAACGTGTTTTCCCCATGTTAATTTCCATAGGGCGGTCTGTCGCAGTTTTAGCTCGAACGGCTGAATGGATTTTCACCAAACTTGGCAAAATTGTAGGGACTGGTAGCCCGATGTGCCTTTGCTATGTCTCAAGATATGTGCTCCAGAGGATTTTGAGTAATTTAGGTTTAAAAAAATGTATATATCTGTAAGCGCTTCCCGGTACGCGTACCGGGGAGCGCTCCAGGCGCGCAACGTGACTTTCGCACGGCAAGCTGATTGGTTCTCGGGTGTCTGTAAACATTCGAAACAGTCAGCAGCGGCCGCCATCTTGTGTCTCGGTAGGATCGAGACACAAGAGGTGGCAAAAAACAAAGGGGTAAATGACCAAAAGGGGGCAGGGTACACCCCCCCTGACCCCCTAGGGTTGATGTGGGGGCCATAAAAGGGTCCCGTGGGACAAAAAAAATTTTTTTTTCGATTTTCGTGGGGGGAGCGCCCGGTACGCGCACCGAGGAGCGTACCAGAGAGCGTAATTAGGTGAAAAATAGTGAAAATAATAGTGTAAAATAATAATTTTTAGTGATTTAAGTAGGGTAGCTCTGAAAAGATCTTTTGGGTTCTGTGGCTGTTTTAGGTACCTACAAGTGTGTCCCACACACACCCACATGCACACAACGCCACACCCACACACCCACACACTCCCCACACACACTTCACACACGCACACCTCCACCCACACTCAAACACACACCTCACCCCTCTTTCACCATACACACACACATATGCACACACACACAGATATCTCACAGACACACCCCACACATCTCACACACACATCTCCCCCCCACACACTCAGAGACAACTTACAGACACATCCACACATCCCACAGATACATACACATCCTACACACATACCTTCCACACCCACACACACCCACACATTCTCCAAGTAACTCTTGTTTATTATTCTTGTACACTCTTTTTTTCCTTCACTTCCTTTTCTGTTTTCTTTTTCTCAATTTTTCCCTCTTATAACTTTTCTTTGTATAATTATCTATTATACAGTATCTCTGTGTTACTCCCTCTAGCTGTCTTTCTTTTAACATTATTCTCTCTGTCTCCTTCCCTTATATTCACTCTATTTTTTTTTTCATTTTTTTTTTGGTTCGCTTCCGGTTCGCGTACCGGCGTGCGAACCAGGAAGCGAATAAAAAAAAAAAAAAATTGCAAGAGTGCTAAACATTTTAACAATTTTTTATAAATGGGAGGTAGTTCTGAAAAGAACTTTTTTTAATTGTTTTTGTTGTTTTATATTTTTTTTATTATTTTTCTGAACATTTTTATTTTTTTGAATTTTTTGAACAATTTAAAAAAAAAAATGTTTTTTTTGAGGGGGAACAACGAAAAACAGGCCTTAGAAACGGCTCAACAAGGAGCAAAAAAAAAATCACTTTTTGGGGCGTTTTGAGCACTTGTGATTTTCATATGCTCTGTTCATTAAAATCAAACTCATCTCCCCGTAGCAAAGTAGTCCCCCACAATATCTACACACTAGCTTGATGTGTTGAAAATTGCTCTGGATATTGGGGACCGTCTCCCTCGCCTCTGGTCCCGAAAGACTTTTCTGTGTTGAGGTGGTGGCCACAGGAGTTCGTGGGATTTCACGGAGGTCACGCAGCTCAGCCACACTGTAATTTATTGGATGCCACCTTTCCATGTGGCGATGCATAGTGTAGTTCCCATAACTATATTTTTTATCTGTGCCTCGGGACAGAACTCTTTTGCAGATCAGGCATGTCACATGACAGGCATTTACTTTTTTTTGGCCTTCAGGGAATGTAAAAAATTGCCAAATGAAATTGTCCTTGTGGTGGGATTTCCGGGGCTGTTCAGGCAAGAATACTCTCTCATGTACCTCCTCTTCCTCTTCTTCCTCCTCTTCCTCAGGGTTGGGAAGGAACTGGGTAGGTGGTCCTTCCTTCCTTGGAGGTGGAGGTGGTGGTGGTGGTGGAGGTGCACCAGCTGCAGCTACTATTGAAGCCATCTCCTAATAATGAAAATAGGTCTTCCTCTCACAAAGTTGAAAGTCAGAGTGAGAAAAAAGGTGGGGGCGTTCATCATTTGGGAAAAAAATGTTCTAAACCAATGAAAAGTGTTATTTTTAGGTCACATGACCTAGCCTTACATCATTAGGAAACCAAAAGTGAAATGAACCAATAAAAAGTTTTATTACCAAGTCACATGACTTGTTACGCTTACGTTACGCGTCCCGATACGCACCCGGAGCGCTTCCGGAGTGCTGCGCTTCGCGCCTCGGTTCGCGCTCCGGGAGCACTTCCGGGTGCGCTAACGCGGCGCGTCATAAGACGCATTACGCGGCAACGCGATACGTCGCGCTTATGCGACGCGTCACGATGTTGTTTTCTAACGCGGCAGTTGCGCTAACGGAACGTTTACCGGTTCGCGGACCGGGTCGCGGCACCAAATTGAGCTAACGGGAAGCTACCCGGTGCGCGGACCGGTAGCGAAAAAAATATATATATATATATATATATACATAAAAAAATTATATTAAAAACATATAAAATATATTTTTCCTTTAAAAGAAGAATACATTTTACAGCTTTTGATATTTGCTATTAAAAAACCATTGAAATTCACTGAAAAAACCATAGGTTACAGACCATATATAGTTAGGAATTAGCATTTACAAAACCTTGAAAATTCACTGAAAAAACCATAGGTTATAGACCATATATAGTTAGGAATTAGCATTTATAAAACCTTATTTTACTCACACAAAACCATTGAAATTCGCATATATAGTTAGTTGCACTAACTATATATTTCGCGCACCCGCAATCCACTGCTGATGATGTCACATATTACATCATTCATGACATGGTCAGTGACATCACTGATGACATCACTGATGACATCTCAAATGACATCACTGATGACATCACTGATGACATCATCCAGTGACTGTGTGTTTCTGTAAAGTTTAAATATGTTTTACATATTGAAGAATGAGTAGATGTATAAGTGTCTGGATGAAGGATTTAGAAGTGCGTGACTGACTGTATGAGTGAGTGAGTGATTAAATGTGTCTCACTGAATACATGGGTTAGTGACTAAACTGTCTGAATGTGTGCATCAGTATGTCTGCTGTTGTGTAAGATGCTGTATGTGTTGATCAGTAGCTATATGAGTGACTATATGGGTCATTGATTGGTTGCCCAAGTATTTGTATATGAGATTGTGTCTGTGTGTGGGTGACTGGGAGGTGTGGAAACAGCTGTATGGGCGGTTTACTGTGTGCATTGGTGTGTTGGTGAGTGAATGTATATCTCAGTGCTACATGTCCAAGTAAGTACATATGTAAAACACAGTGCATGTGAGAGTTGGTATATATAAATGCCTATACATGAGAGCCAGTGATTATGCAAGTGGCTGTATGGATCAATGTGTACTTGTATCAGTGATTGTTTAAGAGAGTAAGTATGTGTTAGTATATGTTTGAATAAGTAAGGTGTTGTGTGTATAACTGTATAGATGAGGAAATGGGAGTGTGATTGATTCTTTGCATGACTGACTAGGTGTGTGAGAAACTCCATGGATGAGTGAAAGTGTGTGAGTGTCTCTATAGGTGTATAAGTGCATATGATAGTATTGTATTGATGAGTGACTGTATGTATGAGTGATTGTATGGGTGAATGAGTGGATGTGTGTGTAGACCTAGGTTATATTAAGGTTATATTAGTGTGAGGAGGTGCATCGTATTATCACATCAATGATATCATCAGTGATATGATCAGTGATGTCAAATGAGATGTCATCAGTGATGTCATCAGTGATGTCATTTGAGATGTCATCAGTGATGTCACTGACCATGTCATGAATGATGTAATATGTGACATCATCAGCAGTGGATTGCAGGTGCGCGAAATATATAGTTAGTGCAACTAACTATATATGCGAATTTCAATGGTTTTGTGTGAGTAAAATAAGGTTTTATAAATGCTAATTCCTAACTATATATGGTCTATAACCTATGGTTTTTTCAGTGAATTTTCAAGGTTTTGTAAATGCTAATTCCTAACTATATATGGTCTATAACCTATGGTTTTTTCAGTGAATATATATATACATATATTACCTACTGGTGGTCGCCAGTAGGTAGTTATAGTTAGGACCTAGTTTCCATAACATTGTATTTGGAATAACTTTGGCGCCGGTCGTCGAATCTTCTGAAATTCTCAAAGAAGATGGAGCGCTCTGCTCCGCTCCTTACCTGAAGGTTTCGGGGTGATTCGTGAAGCGGGGGCCGAGTAAAAAGGGGGGTCCCAAAATGTGTTTTCCCCATGCAATTTGCCATATGGTTTTTAAGTGAGGCTACAGCCCGAACTGCTGAACGGAATTACACCAATTTAGGCAAAAAGGTCGAGTTCGGTTCGCTGATTACCCTTTTTGTTAAATTATGCAAATCCGTTCAGTAGTTCCTTAGAAAATCAAAAGTAAAATCATAGATATATATCCGAAATTGTACCGTACGCGTACCGTCCGAGGACAGTACGCATACCATTATGAGCACGAGCTGCATGCTAATTGGCTAAAAAGTGTCTGTCAACACTCCAAACCAGGAAGAGTTGGCAGCAACCTTGTGCCTCGGTAGAACAGAGGCACAAGAATACTGAAAAAGAAACGCTAAAAACGTGAAAAGGGGGCAGGGTAGAAACACCCCGACCCCCTAGGCCTGCTTAGGGGGTCCAACAAGGACCCGAAGGCCCCCCCAAAAAAAAAAATTTTGGGGGGGGGGAACGGGGGGTACGCATAGGTACGCGTACCCTGTCGATAAAAAACAATTACCTTTATCTTTTTTAGCCCCCGGGGGGCCAAATCCCAGAGGCAATTGACTCTTTCTAATGGGGGGCCCAGAGGGGCCTCCCAGCCCCGGGGACCGCCACCCCCAGCGCTTATTTTAATAGGGTTGGGGGCTCTGAGGCCCCCCCAGCCCTGGGGACCGCCAGGGCTGGTCCTAGGAATGGTGTGGCCCTATGCGAAATGGAAGATGCAAGGCCCCTCTAATTTGCATGTGATATCACAAGAAGTGACATCATAGAAAACCGACATCCAGTGGCGGAGGAGGGTCGCCCCACTGCTTTTAAGCTGTGTCACTTAAGGAAAAATTAAATTATAATAGCTAAGTTATTATTTAATTTTGTCATTATTGCTGCAGCTTTGCGGGAGGGACGGGCGTGGCTGCTCTGCTAACAGAGCAGGGGACTGGAGGAGTGGTTTGCACTCCCTAACGTGCACATGAACGTTTGGCCGGCCATTGGGGCCGGCCTAACATTAATGCGCACTTTGCATGTTCTCCTTGCAGGCTGCATTACAGCCTGCATGGAGAACATGCCCAGCCTCCCATTAAATGTAAATATAAAATGTAAAATGTAGCCATTCTCTGGCTGAACGCCGATCCATGGTGTCAGACCAATCACAACACTGTATTGTAGCTTTGTGATTGGCCATCAGGAGGCTGAGAGCGGGATGCATCCAACTTCCTGCCCTGGAAGCGGGGAAGAAGACCGAGAGGAGGCGGAGGTGATGGAGAGCCGTAGACAGGTAAGTGTGTATTATTTTCAAAATTCAGTCCCTCTCCCCCGCTCCGTAAAGTGTGTTTGTGCTCTGTACATGCAAGAAACAAGGCCAAATAAGTGCAAGGCCTGGATCCTTGTGTGTGGTCGCTAATAATTGTTGTGGATTGGAGGGGGGCAGATTGGAGTGGGGCAGATTGTTTTGGATTGGAGTGGGGTAAATTGAAGAGGGGCAGATTGCTGTGGATTGGAGTGGGGTAAATTGGAGTGGGGCAGATTTTTTTGGATTGGTGTGGGGCAGATTGTTTTGTTTTGGGGCAGATTGTTTTGGATTGGAGTGGGGCAGATTGGTTTGGATTGGAGTCGGGCAGATTGTATTGCCTTGGAGTGGGCAGGTTGTTTATTTATTTATTTATTTAAGTAGTTTATACAGCACGCAGCTACCCCCGGAGGGGTGTCCCGGCGCTAGAAACGGAACCTCAGAGAAGGAGAAGTGGAATGAGCTTATTACAAGACAGGGATCATAATTTGGAGAACAGCCAGGTTTTTAGTTTAGCACGGAAGATGGATTCAGATGGACAGAACCTGAGGTCGAGAGGGAGGCAGTTCCATAGTTTGGCAGTGATTACGCTGAACCCTCTGCCCCCCATTCTGGAACGTCGAAAGCGAGGAGTAGTCAGGAGGCGCAGGTTGTTAGATCTTAGAGATCTGACAGATTGAGAGATAGACACTCGCTTTTTCAGGTAGCTAGGTCCAAGGCCGTTGATAGCTCAGAAGGTGAGGGTGAGGATCTTAAATTGGATGCGGCTTGCGATGGGGAGCCAGTGGAGCTCTTTGCGATAGGCGGCAACCGACTGACGGTAGGGGATATTTCCTATCAGTCTGGCAGCCGCATTCTGAACGATCTGAAGTCGATCGATCAGATATTGTGGGGCACCGGCATATAAACTGTTGGCGTAGTCTAGGTGAGAGGTGATGAGGGCTTGAGTGACAGTTCGGCGGGCGTCCAAAGGAAGGTAAGGAAGGATCTTCTTAATCATGCGCAGCTTCACGAAGCAGGCAGAGGTGACCTTGTTGACTTGTGCTTTGCACGAGAGTGAGTCATCGAATTGATAGCCCAGGTTACGTGCTGATTGGACAGGAGTGGGTGCTGGGTCAAGTGCTGTGGGCCACCATAGACTGGGGGAAATCGGTGTTTTCTGGTTAAAAAACAGGACTTCTGTCTTGTCAGCATTCAGTCTTAGGTGATTCAGTCTTAGGTGATAGTCTTAGGTTGTTGTGGATTGGAGTGAGGCAGATTGTTGCAGATTGTAGCGGGGTAAATTAGAGAGGGGCAGATTGTTATGGATTGTAGCGGGATAAATTGGAGAGGGTCAGATTGTTTTGGATTGGAGTGGGGTAAATTGGAGTGGGGCAGATTGTGTTGGATTGGAGTGGTGTAAATTGGAGTGGGGCAGATTGTTTTGAATTGGGGTAAATTGGAGCGGGGCAGAGTGTTTTGGATTGGAGTGGGGTAAATTGGAGTGGGGCAGATTGTTTTGGATTGGAGTGGGGCAGATTATTTTGGATTGGAGTGGGGCAGATTGTTTTGGATTGAGTGGGGAAGAGTGTTTTGGATTGGAGTGGGGCAGATTGTGTTGGATTGGAGTGGGGTAAATTGGAGGGGGCAGGTTGTTTTGGATTGGAGTGGGGTAAATTAAAGAGGGGCAGATTGTTGTGGATTGGAGTGGGGTAAATTGGAGTGGGGCAGATTGTTTTGGATTGGGGCAGATTGTTTTGGATTGGAGTGGGGCAGATTGTTTTGGATTGGAGTCAGGCAGATTGTTTTGTATTGGAGTGGGCAGGTTGTTGTGGATTGGAGTGAGGCAGATTGTTGCGGATTGGAGCGGGGTAAATTGGAGAGGGGCAGATTGTTTTGGATTGTAGCGGGATAAATTGGTGTGGGCAGATTGTTTTGTATTGGAGTGGGGTAAATTGGAGTGGGGCAGATTGTTTTGGATTAGAGTACAGTAAATTGGAGTGGGGCAGATTGTTTCGGATTGGAATGGGGTAAATTGGAGTGGGGCAGATTGTGTTGTATTGGAGTGGGGTAAATTGGAGTGGGGCAGATTGTGTTGGATTGGAGTGGGGTAAATTGGAGTGGGGAAGATTGTTTTGGATTGGGGTAAATTGAAGTGGAGCAGATTGTTTTGGATTGGAGTGGGGTAACTTGGAGTGGGGCAGATTGTTTTGGATTGGAGTGGGGCAGATTGTTTTGGATTGGAGTGGGGTGAATTGGAGTGGGGCAGATTGTTTTGGACTGGAGTTTGGCAGATTGTTTTGGATTGGAGTGGGGCAGATTGTCTTGGATTGAGTGGGGCAGATTGTTTTGGATTGGAGTGGGGCAGATTGTTTTGGATTGGAGTGGGGTCAATTCGAGTGGGGCAGATTGTTTTGGATTGAAGTGGTGTAAATTGGAGTGGGGCAGATTAGGGTGGGAGGATTGGAATGTGGTGGAGTGGGGTGGATTGGTTTGGTGTGGATTGTATTATTTGGAGTGGATTGCTGTGGGGTGAGGTGAGGTGAAGTGGGGTGGGGTGGGGTGGATTGGAGTGGGGCGGATTGGGGTGTACTGCACAATTACGTGTCAAAGCATAATTTCAGAAAATACACATAAGAAAGAAACAACGTTGTGCTTTGCAATAAAATAATCCTTGTCTTTTGAGAACAGTGTCCGCAAACAAAAACAAAAGAAAGCATGAGTGCAAATTAAGAAAAGAAGACTTGGCAAAATAAAAGCAACTTGACTATAGAAAATAAATCTTTGCAATTGTTTGTCCTGCTGGGCATGTTTATGCCAGTCGCATGCCTTCTACTTGCAGGGCACTAAAAGTTAAACAGAACAGAATAGTACCTCAATGACGTCTAGAGCAATGGACGGGCACTGATTAAGTTGACTCAATCAGTGCTTGGTCACTCATTATTATCAAGGAAGTTGCTTGCTATTTCTACATTTGAAAAGGCAGGTAGCAAGGTTTCGTGGCTGCTGCCTGACAGCGTGTCGCACTCTTCCACAACAAGAAACCTTGTCTAGCTACAGTATATCCTTTCTGTCTGCTCCTGCACTGCACCCTCACTGCCCTGTTAAACGAGACCCAGGAGCAGCACTTGCCATGGGCTGTCAAAACTGTATCTATGAAATCTCCTACAAGTAATTACATGGACAAGAAATTACTAATTCACAGCCCCTGGGACATAAGTGGCTGGGGGACTCAAAGTGAGTCATGGAGCAGTTAATCTGCTACAATCATGAAAAGAGGGGCCACAGAGCTCCCTGCTGGGGAATTGGGTGGTTATCAGGTTTTTTGCACTTAGCTGCATTTACCTCTCTAGCCCTTTACATTTAGCACTGGTGGCCTGGTCTGGGAAGCTAATATGCAAGTCCCACTGTGGAATAAAATGTAGTGATCTCACAGTATAGCGCTGCGAGGCCAAGGACAGTGCCCTCCTGCCCTGGGCCTCCCAGCACTACATAATGGATACAAGGCCCTGCATAGGGGGCCCCACACCAGGACCTTGCAGCCTAATAGAAGGCTGTGAGGCCTACCTGCCCTGGGCTTCACAAGTCCCAGTGAAAGGGGCACCACAGATGACATTGTAGCCTGATTCAGTGCTTCGAGGCCCATGGGATGGAAAAACACCTCCCCTGTGCCTCAAAGCAGTAGCAAGACACTTTGCTAAACACTGCACTAGTGTGCCCTGCCAGTCTGATCTGGATGCTCCCTCCTCCCCTCAGGCACCTCTCCTTACTTGTTAATGTCCCGCTAGTCCGTGAGCCTTTTGTTGCCGGGTAAACGGAATAGACAGGTTTTTAACAAAGGGGCGGCCCCGCCCTTGAGCCTGTGAGGCGGCATAATTGCTGGCCTTGCTGCTGTCACCTCCTATACCTAGTCTTTCCCCACCCCCCACCACTGCACCTCTATGAATGAACCCACGCCGTGAGCAGGGAAGTCGAGACACCTCACTTGAAAACACATTAGCAGTGTGATTGCTTTGGGGAGGGGGCCCTGAAGGAGCAGGAGGGCTGACTGGGAAAGTGTGACCTTTCACAGTCACACGGAAAGGGGCCCCCATGTTTTTGAGCTGAGCGCGAGGCCCTGGGCAGCTGCCCACACTGCCCATGCCTACACCGGCCCTGGGGACCGCCACCCCCCGGGGATTCTTTTTTTTTATAATAATGGGGGCCCCAGAGGGGCCCCCCAGCCCCGGGGACCACCACCCCCTGGAGCTTTAATATTATGTATGCAGGGGGCTCATGAACCCCGCAGCCCCGGGGACCGCCAACCCCGGGGCTTCTTTTTTTTAAATAAAAAAAAACCTGTGTGGGGGGGCTAAAGCCCCCCCACACACCCCAGGGACTGCTACCTCCCCGGGGCACTAATATTTAAAATCGGACCCCCCAGCCCCGGGGACCACCACCCCTGGGGGCTTTTAACTGGTGGGAGGGAGGCCGCGCGGCACCCTCCTGGAGCCCTTGATGGCCCTGGGGACTTCCACGCCCCAGGGCCAGCTCCTGCAGTGTCCCGGGGTGCCTACCCCAGGGACACTGCAGTTTGCTACGGTAGGGCAGGAGCCTCGCGGCTCCCGCCCTACCATAGCAAACTGCTTTGGTTTTTGAAAGAGAGAGCAGGTTTCTTTAAAAAATCTAAGCGGATTGCTTTTCTGCATGGGGAGCAGCATGTTAGCTGCTCCCCAAGCAGAAAAGCAATGCCGGCTCCCGCAGGCCCCGGGGGATGGGGTCCCCGGGGCCTTAACCCGTTGCCTGCGCTGAACGATCCTCGCCAGTGCGGAACGTTCTAAGAAATGGGCGGGGCTGCGTCGGCCACCGGACGTGCGCAGCACCACCAAGGTAGTGCTTGCGACGTCCGTTGGCCGACAGCAGCAGCCAAAGGGTTAAGTGGCCTGAGGAGGGGGGCTATGCAGCCCCCCTCCTTTAAAATTAAAAATAAAAAGTGGCATGCCCTGGGGTATGGGGTTCCCGGGGTCTTGATTAGCCATGGGAGGGGGGCCACATGGCCCCCTTCCCCTTAAAAAAACAAAAATACTTTTTGGGGGTGAGGCCCTGGGGGATGGGGTCCCCAGGGCCCAAAAAAAAGAAAAATAAGGGGGGCTACACAGCCGCTCTTCTTAAAAACAAAAACAATTTTTAAAAAAGGGATTGGGAGGAGGCCACGCCCCCTCCCTGCACCTCTCTGAAAATGCGCCCCCTAGGGCGTTTACAGAGGGGACCTAATTCCCCTTGCATACTGGGGGTCCCTGGGGGCCAACTAGCCCACCAGGAACCTCCAGTATGGGCCAGGGGGCTGTGTTGCAGAGAGGTGTAAAAAGGGGTGTTTGCACAGTGGTGAAGGTAGGGGGCAGTGCTTGAGGTGATATGAGTGCAAACATGCCCTGTGGCGCGTTTTAAGTTGGGGAATTAATTCGTCTTCAATCCAGAGGTCCACTAGGGGCCAACTAGTCCAACAGGTACCTCCAGTAAGTGCCACGGAGCTACATTGCTGAGTGTTGTAAAAAGGGGGAATGCCCTCTGAACACTTCTCTGCAACACATCTCCCTGGTGCATACTGGAGGTACCTGGTGGGCTAGTTGGCTCACGGGTAGCACCTCAGGATTGAAGAGGAAATAATTCCCCAACCTAAAACGCGCCACAGGGCGTGTTTGCACCCATGTCACTTCAGGCCCCGCCCCTTCCTTCACTATTGAGCAAAATATTCCTCTAAAATCAGCCGAACTACGAATTCTGATTTACGCACCTGTTATCACGAGAGACGTCAGGGCTGCATCTTTGAGCACAGTACGGACCCTGAAAAGTAAATCTAAGCGTACTCACCAGTAACTTGTTTTTCCTTCCATAGGAATTTATTGTATGGTTTTCACCAGAAATGTTTCTGTGTCTATTTTTGAAACTTACAAATATTCCTCTAAAATCAGCCGAACTACAAATTCCGATTTACTCACCTGTTATCAGGAGAGACCACAATGCTGCATCTTTCAGACCACTACTGATCCTGTAAAGTAATTCTAATCGTAGTTACAGTAACTTGAATTTCCTTCCATAGGCTAACATTGACTGGTTTCACTTGGAAACTTTTTTGTGTGGAGTTTTGGAACTTTAAAAATTTCCACTAAAATCAGCCGAACTACGAATTCCGATTTACTCACCTGTTATCAGGTGAGATCTCAGTGCTGCATCTTTAAGCCCACTACTGATCCTGAAAAGTAATTCTAACCATACTTACAGTAACTTGAATTTCCTTCCATAGGCTAACATTGACTGGTTTCACTTGGAAATTCTTCTAAGTGTGGAGTTTTGGAACTTTAATAAATCCCTCTAAAATCAGCCGAATTCCGATTTACTCACCTGTTATCAGGAGAGACCTCAGTGCTGCATCTTTCAGCCCACTACTGATCCTCAAAAGTAATTGTAATCGTAGTTACGTTAACTTGAATTTCCTTCCATAGGCTAACATTGACTGGTTTCACATGGAAATCCTTCCAAGTGTGGAGTTTTGGAACTTTAAAAAACTCCTCTAAAATCAGCCGAACTACGAATTCTGATTTACTCACCTGTTATCAGGAGAGACCTCAGTGCTGCATCTTTCAGCTCACTACTGATCCTGAAAAGTAATTCTAACCATGCTTATAGTAACTTGAATTTCCTTCCATAGGCTAACATTGACTGGTTTCACTTGGAAATTCTTCTAAATGTGGAGTTTTGGAACTTTAAAAAATCAGTGATGTCATGAGTGATGTCACTGACCATGTAATGAGTGATGTAATATGTGACTTCATCAGCAATGCATTGCAGGCGCGCAAGTTATAGTTAGCTGAACTAACTATAACAGGGGAATTTCAATTGTTTTGTATGAGTGAAATGTCCAGCTAACTATAACATGTGTGAAACCTATGTTTTTTTTCAGTGAATTTCTAAGGTTTTTTTTAATGCTAATTCCTAACTATAACATGGCTCAAACGTATGGTTTTTCAGTGAATTTCTAAGGATTTTATATGCTAATTCCTAACTATAACGTGGCTGAAACTTATGGTTTTTTCAGTGAATATATATATATATATATTCACTGAAAAAACCATAGGTTTCACACCAGTTATAGTTAGGAATTAGCATTTAAAAAACCTAATAAATTCACTGAAAAAACCATAGGTTTCACACCAGTTATAGTTAGCTGGAAATTTTACTCGCATAAAACCATTGAAATTCCCACATTATAGTTAGTTGGACTCACTATAACTTGTGCGTGCAATGCACTGCTGATGACGTCACATATTACATCACTCATGACATGGTCAGTGACATCACTGACATCAGAAGGGAAGAGAGAGGAAGAAGACTAAAGCAGAGGTACTGGGAGAATGTGAGTGGATGTTGAAAGTAAAAGGAAGGACAGTAAAGGATGGGGAATGAGGGGTAGTGACGGAACCAGAGTAAAGGAACAACAGTGAGGGAGGGTGAGAAAAGAGCAGTGAGTGTAAGTAAAGAGGGGTGAAAGAGGGTGGATAAAAGTGAATAAGGGTAAGACATGGGGAGTGACAGAGAGAAAAGACAGAGAGAGTAAAGAAAGGAGTGACTGAAAGGGTCTGAGTGAAGCAGCAAAGAAAGGTAAGTAAGGGAGTGTGGGTGAGTTGTAGAGAGTGAGCATGATGAAAGAGTAGTGACAGAGTGAGGGGACAGAGACAGCGACGGTAAGAGAGACAGAGTGAGGGAACGGAAATGAGGAACTGTGAGGACAGACAGACTGAGAGAAGGAGTGAGAGGAGTGAAGTAAATGAGTAGGGGAATGAGTGAGGGAGCGAGGGAAGGGAACAGAGGGTAAGGGAAGTAAAGCAGGGGGACTGAAAGAAGTTGAATGTGGTAGGAGAGTAAGGGAAAGAGGGGTAAACATGGAGGATAAGAATAAGTGAGGGAAGCAGAGTAAGGAAACAGGAGTGAGGTAGGGTGAGAGGATAGTAGTGAGGTTAAAGCAAAGGGTGATGACAAACTGCATTTTTTTAGTCACACTTACCATATAATTAATGTAAATTTAATTACATTTTTTACTACACTTTGTATCTGTGAAAGAGAGAAACAAAATAAGTTATAATTAGTAAAATATATATTTTAAAATAGAAGAGACAAGTCAAGAGGTTAAAAATCATAAAAGTGTACTAAGAAATAAAGTAAGAGTGAAGGACACAGAAAGGGAAATAAAGTAATGTAGAAGGACAAAAAGAGGGAAAAAGAAATAGAAGGAGAGCAAATTACTAAGAGTAAGGCAGATACGTTCAGGGACAGAGAGGAAGAGAAGAAGAGAGAAATGAACTGAAGGTAAGAAAGATACGAAAAGAATGTGAGTTAGCAAAACTAAATCAGGAAACAGGAGTAATTAAAAAGGGAATGACTGAGAGCGAAAGGAGTCTGATTGAGGATGCATTTACAAGAATGAGGAATGGAAGATGACTGAGAGTGAGTGAAGGGGAGTCACAGAGTGAAGGGATGAAGGGAGAGAGCATAATATAGAAGGATAGAGGGAAAAGAAGTGAGGAAGTTAGTAGACAGAGGGACTAAGGGAAGGACTGAGTGAAGTGGAGTACAATGAGTGAGGAAAGTAAAATGAGTAAGGGAGCAAAAGAAGGAAAGAGAGGGGAAGAGGACTAAAGCAGCGGAACAGAGAGAATGTAAATGTAAATGTAAATGTATTACGACTTATATAGCGCACGTATCACCCGAAGGCATCAAGACGCTTGCCTTGGGAACCCGTCCTGGCTTTTCCCCCCTGTGAGATAACCCCTACTGGGTATCCCCAGGGTGAAAGCCAGGCATCCCGCAGTGGGTGGGCCGCCGTAGTGGAGATTAAGCAACTATTGCCCAGAGTTGCAGCGTGGGACCCCATGATTAAAATAGGCACCGAGGCGAGAATTATCAAGTCCGTGGACATATTTGGGCTCAGGACCCTGCCTCGTCGGGAATTGAACCCTGGTCCCGGGCCAGGCCTCTGCATCAGGGTCTGCCGCTCTAATCAGTGAGCCACACTCCTCACTATAGAATAACTTGTACAACATGTTACATAGTTTATTTTTGCTGTTGTCAGAATATATTGAATTTCACTAAAAATAGTGACTTCAAACTACTCATCATATGACAGCGGGGAAAAAAAACCACAATCTAAAAGATTGTGTTAAAAAAACATATAAACTTACAAATCACATATGTACACTAATCTTTGATTCACTTACTTTTCTTTTAAGCCAAATAGTACATCATGAAGGTTCTTTTAGTTGGAAAATACTCTACTGTTCTCTAAAACTTCCATTTCATCGACTTTCTATAAGAAAAGCTCCAAGAACATGTGAAATATTTTTCAATGTTTTCATTTCCTTCTTGTGTTCAGTCATGACTCTTTGCTTATTCCTTCACTTTTCCATAAGGCCAAATAGTGTCAGATGTATCAGTATGTTTTCAAATAACTCAAAACAAAGTCGGAAATTAAAGTTTTCCCAACGTTCTGAAAGAAAAGCTCCTACAACATTTTCACAATGTTTAAATATGCATATTTCCATCTCTGGCTCACTGTTATTCAACATTTCCTATAATACTGATATCACTTACTATGAGATCCATTTACAGTACCTATATGACAACTAGAATTCTTATATTATCTTGAACACTTTTACTCACAATATAATTTTAAACAGCAGACTAACTTTTATTAACTGCTCCCGTCTTCATAGGCCAATTACCTTTACTTAAATTTTGGTTGTAAAAACACTAGGTATGAATTTTTTAAGTCAAAAGGCAAACGTTGTTTGAAAGTCAAATGAGTATCATTACAGGTAGTCCAACCTTTTCGACATTTTAAATAAATTGTATAATGCCCTGATGTTGTTGAAGGACCGTCATGATAAATAATAGCTACAGTTGCAAAAGTTCTTCCTGAAATTGATAACTGAGAAGCCACGAAATTTTTAATAGAAGTTGTCAATTTAGTTCCATCCGGTCTACATCGTAGGAACATTAAAATGACATACTGACCATAATTTTGTATAAATAATGTGGACAGCATTGCAGACTTACATTGGGTACACACCATATTGTGATCAGCTGCTTTAACTAGATTATTAAAAGGCACTGATTTGCAGTCTGGTAAAGTCACATATATAAATCTTTCGGTGTCTATTGTAGTAGTACTTGATAAACTACAGTTGTCGCAGTCATGCTGCTATTGATAAGAAAGGCTAAAAAGATTTCTTATATCTACACCTTCATCTTCCAATACATCAAACATATACATTAAAAATTCCAGACAATCTTGCTGAATATTCTGTGAAAATTGTTTTTGACCAGAACATATGTCTAAAAGATTTCGAATTTCTGAAACACTTTCTATTTTTGCTCTATCACTGCTACATTTCTCAAACACAGAATTCAACAAACAACAGAATCTTTGATCCTGATTTTCAGCAATCTGTTCTTGTAAACTTTGAAGAAAGAAAACAACATTAACCACTACATTAGCATAGCAGTTGACACCAGAACTGAAATCCAACAACATCTTCAACAGAATCCTTTTTCTTTCTGCTTACAATTACAGTTTCATCTACTTTTTGTCTTTTTGCTACTACCTCACTGCAATTATTCTCATTTCTTCTTTTTCGGCCTACCACACGTTTTTCAAAAAGAGGATATTGAGGCAAATGTGGAGCATCCTCTCTTCTTAACCTATTATATTCTTTAACACAATTTAGATCTGCACAAATCTTTGTTTCATCACACTCAATCAAGTACAATTCTGATAAAGTTCTGACTCGTGATAATGCCACATATGCCATACCCTCTTTAAACACAGAACTTCCAATGTTCACCAAAGCGCTATCTACACTTAAACCTTGAGATTTATGAATTGTCACCGCATATGCCAAACAAACAGGAAACTGTTTTCGGCGAACATATAAGTCTTTCACAAGCAAAAATCTAGCTGAACAACGACAAATTTGTTCTATTTCGTCAATGCCATCAAATTTTATTTTTAAAATTTCAATTCCATCTCTATTTTTGTAATTCACAAAATCAACAACATGACCCATTGCTCCATTTACCAGACCTCTTTCAACATTTAAATTCCTTCTCAAAATGATACGACAATTTAAACACACATTCAGAGTCTTTTCAAAACCAGCAGTTTTAGATATAGTCTTCTCTAATGAATCCAATTTTGATTTCAAATAACACTGGTTGTCCTTTCACTGGAGTCAACTGCAGTAGATCTCCAAAAACAATGATGTGTTTCCCTCCAAATAACACATCATACTCTGTTCTAAGAATTTCTTGCATTCTCAAATGCACAAAAGCAAGCATTAGATTTGAGACCATGCTTACTTCATCAATGATAAGAAGTTTCAATTTCTTCAGGACTCTGGAAACTTCGGAACACGCATCTCCAGATAGCTTGTGGTATTGCAATTTGTTATCATGCTCAACTGGTAGCATCAGTAAACGATGTAAAGTAATCCCTTTAATGTTATGTGCTGCCAGCCCAGTTGGAGCAGTAACAACACAAGATAGCGGTGATTCAGTCCTTTTCTGCAGATAAGTTGCAATTGCTTTAATAAGAAAACTTTTTCCAGTTCCCGCTTCTCCACTCACGTACAGTTGGACAGGCTTAAATGATGCACATGAGCACTCTTTTTTCTCATGACTGAATCCATGTTCAATCTGTTCTGTGACTTCGTCATATATCTGTTTCTGCTCAAGGTTTAGTTGTTTCACCAAATCTTCTAAGTTAACTACATCATCTTGAGCTTGTTCCATAGCTCTTTCCACCTCATCCATGGCAGTGGCAGCTTCATTTTGGATAATTGGTCCTCCTAGTGGATCCTGACTCAATGAAGTAGAACTCTGACTGTCTTGAGAACTGTCTCTAGCAATCTCTACAGCAATTGTGGCGTCTTGCTCTATTTCTTCGTTCAACATTTGCAGATAATTTGGAAAAACAGGACAATCTATGGTATCCTTGGTTGCATTAAAAGAATCTTCGTAACAGAGAAAATCTCCAAGTAGTTCCTCTTCTGTACGCCATGGCTTAAAGAGTTGCAAAAGAGCTAAATAATAAAATTCCCTTTTCTCTGGATTTTCGCAACTCAATTTTCGATGATTAATCAAATGGACTTTTCTCTGCTTCACTAGACATCCTTCACACCCAATGACAGCATATATTCCATTATTGATATCTTCTCTGATGTTCCTCTTATAAATATAGTTTTGCAGAACTTCGTACAAAAAACTGTTCTCAAGATGACTACTTCTATTTGGATAGTATGTATCCAACATGTTTGTCTTCAAAATATCTGTACTGTTTGGTTCTTTCTCCGCCAAATACTCAATTTCTTGTACAGATTTCAAAACTCGGTTTCGTGTTGTAGCAAGACCTAGACTTGCCCAAATAATTGTTCTAGACTTGGCGTAGAGACTTGCTGATGATAACCGATCAGAACATTCATATGCTCCAATTTCTCGATGCGACAACATCTTCAGACTGAAACTGTATAATTTTTTACTTATACTCTTTTCATGTGAAATGTCCTCCCACATTTCCTTCAGTTCTGTCTTTTCTTTTTTGTGATGTAAGACGTCACATATCGAGCCACAGCAATAGAGTTGTCAGCAACGAACTGAATATCCATGTTAGCATTCCACATGGACAAAATCACTGGGTTGTAGTCGTTGATGTACTTGGACTCTTCGTTTCTTTTTAAATTGTATGTATTTTTTGGTGATTTCCTCGTCACAGTATGTCGCAGAGAAGACATCAAATTATTTACTCTTCCTTTAGAAATCACTGGTCGTGGAAATCCGAAACGACATTTTGTGTAGAACTTGTCCTTGTTTCTGAATTTTCGACGACAGTACTTTCCACAACGATGGGATTGAAAGCGTAAAACTTGTTACCTTAAACTGGTTTCTTCGGTAGTTTTCGGAACAGCACATGTTGAATACTCTTCAATGAAGCTCATCACTATCTCATCCGAATCTGTTCCAAATTTGGGTGCATCTTTAATCCACAACAACATATGTATGTGAGGAGCACCTCTCGCTTGATACTCCTTTCTCCAAAAGAAATCCAAAACCTCTCCAAGGGGAGGATTTTTTTGTTGATAATAAAATACATCATAGCTTCAAATCTATGATTGAAATATCTGCATACATTCACTGGATCCAAAGAACACAGTTCTCCAGGAGTTTTGAATTCTATATTTTGTATATTTGCATTTGCCTCTCGTAGAAATTGAAGTAAGTCGTCCCATGCATACTCAGCACAGCTAAGAGTGTGTGTAAAAGTAAATTTTGCCATGTTCTGTGTCACTACGCCTCATCCATCATATGTTATGTGTGCATGATTAAATATGCATATGCATTCCCCATGTCCGATTAATGACGCAATTACAGTTGTGTCCTCCTCTAGTATGCCAGTTTCCAGTCCTCGTGAATACTACGAATATCAGGCCTATGTAAAGCTACGTTGCCACGTTTCTCATTGTGCACGTTATTCCATTATAAAGTCCCCGTTTCTAGGCCTCAAAAGGGCCCGGACACCAGATTCAGCTCCTGTCTCCTGAAGCCTCGCTGAGGAGGGATACAGCCCCCACCTGTATCCTCGACCCTTCACCTACTTCCTGCCTCGCAGTGCCCGGCCCAGCCTGGCTCAGTCTCTGAGTCTGCCAAGAATATGTTATGATTCCAGTTATCAGTTCAGCCCTCCTTCTCTGCATTCCTAAGCTACTGAACTGCATCAATAGTTTCCGTCATTGTCTAGCCTTCACGTCTCCACGTTAGAGAAATACTGCATTTAATGGTCATTTAATATTCTTCATCACGCACTACATGTAGAATAATGCATGGTCCAGTCTTAGAATCAAGTTAGCCTTCTCCCCTCATGACTTCTAGTCTATATCAACATGTTCCCTAAACATCAGATACTAGATAGGGTTTAGGTACATGTCGCTCCGACCCTCCAGACTTCAGTCTCTGCTCCTAGCACAGAGTTCATAGCCCCAGCTTCTCCTAGTGATACGTCATTGCTAGTTTGCGCGCACCATCAGGTTAGAGGTCCCGGCTCCTTAGGTAGCCCCCTCCATGGTTTCCGCCCCATTCATGACATATTCTGTTACGTTTGCATCACATGTCTATGTATACGCCCAGTTACACCTACTTTCGCCCTTATCTTTCGCTACTGCTACGCGTCACGCCTTCTGCTCCACCCACTGCTACGCCTACTGCAATGTAATGTTATGTGTTTGCGTTATGTATATATGCTCATGTATTGTTATTAAAAGCCAGCGCGCTCATCCCAGATCCAGCCCCAGCAGCTGCTGGGCCCTGTCATCCTATTCCTATGCAGGTTGTCCTGTTCCTGTCCTTATGCTGTATTAAACCTGCAAAACTCCTACTACCTCGAATCTTGACTCTTATTTATTGAGCTATCTGTTATGATATATGTCTAGTCAAAAATAGGGTATTATTTATTTATTTACCACATAATGGCGCCCGAATAGGGACTTGCCCTTTCCCCACGCGTCGGTGAAGCCACGCCGACCCCCTGACCCTCTGCAGTCGTGACGGAACTCTTCTGCGCAGTGGCAGATATTTCTGCTCAAGTATCCCTCAGGCCCACGGAGGAGACGGAGGAGGCGGTCCAGCATCCAGACGAGACGGTGGAGGAACGCGGCGAGTCCCGACCAGAGCCCAAGCCAAGAGTCCAAGGTCCGAGGTATCCGGAAGTCCACCCGTAACTGAAGTCCGAAGTCCGAAGTTCGTCGTCCGTCGTCGTAGCAGTACAGTCCAGTCTGAGGCCTTCCGTTCTTGCTGCCCGGTGAGTACCGTTACTGGGGTGGTATCTAGACAGGGTCAATTTAATTGACTCTGGTCTGTGGGTTGGTGGTACACAGTCCCACAAACGAAGTGTCCACTTCGGTGGATGCGGGTCCTGACGTGTCTCTTTATGAGACCGGTAAGTTTCGTACTGTTTCAGCAGTGCATCTAGTTTCTGTTCTAGTCAGTTTCTGTTCTCGAGAAAATTCATGTGTTCTGTTCTCAGTATTTCCAGGTAGTATTCTGTTCGAACTGTTATTTTAAATGTTTTTCATGTATTTCAATGTCGTGGTATGAATGGAGAATAAGTATCGTGTTCATTGTGTATTGTATTGTGTCTAGATTACAGTTCAGTCATGCCCATATTTTCCAAGTTACGTCAGTTAAAAACTAGAAAGGGTCTGCTGGAAGCAGCAGTTCCCGTCCCGCCCAGGGACAGTCCAGGTCACTTTATGTATCAGAAACATGGCATAAGTGCCATATTGTATCTAGATTTATGGGTAGAGTATACCAAACAGTTAGAAGAAAAGTATAGATGGCCCGTATCGGGTACATGGGATGCCGAATGCATCATGCGAGTAGAAGAAGCATTATGGAAAAAGAAAGCCAGACAGTCGCAGAAAGATGCCATCGAGTTATGGCGCAAAGAAGCTCATAAAAGAACTGAAAAAGAAATCAGAAAGTCAGAATTAAGTAGAGAATCCTTAGAACGAGCACAAGAAAAAGAACTAATCGAGATAGGTGAACAAGTCAAAGCCGAACAGTCAGACAGACAGAGGCATGCCCTTATTAAGGGTATGTACCCTCTTCTTGCCGAAGGCTTGCCAAAAGCGACCCCAGAGGCATCCAGTAATTTCCCGCCACCATTAGTTCCGACCAAGCTACGTCACAAACCGACCGCAGCTGATATTTTTATTTCGTCCTATCTGGACGACACAGTCCCTGAATATGCGAATCCTGTTCGCGCTCCGCCAGTCCCTGTAAATCAGGCACATCCTGCTCCTCCAGACACCGGGGCACCCCATGCAGTACCTGCTACAGTACCCCCGGTCCAGCCAGCATTTCAATTTCCCGCTCCGCCACGAAGAATATCAGTCGACGATTCTAGTCTAGGGGCCGCAGGAGGAGGTCCTCCTCAAACCCCGCCGCCACGTAAGCGTTTATCAGCACTCGAATTACATGCTCAAGCATCACAGCGTACTCCCAAGAGTAATAAGTCTGTTGCAGAAATCAGGCAAGCCCTTGGCGAATGTGCCTATGACCCAGTCCCAGGCGAGAATAATATGGTTTTATATTCAGTATGCGTAAGGAGGGTGACCGAGTATCTAGTCACCCTACCCAATATGAAAGAAGATCTAGACAGAATATATCGTTTCATCCGTACAGGGGATGATCCAGAAAGTATTAGTGATGCCATGTCTCAAAGGAAAGCTGAGATCCAGCGTATGATATTAAAGTTTTTAATTAACTGTCTAATAAGAGAACAAGATTACCCGTCTAAAGATCCGGCCGAAATGAAAACCCTGACAAAGTGGAGTGATAATATAGCCGAGGGTAAGCACAATACCATTAGTGCCATGGAGAGTATGTACAAGAAAATCCGTAGAGAAATAATAAAGATACACGAACAACGTAAAGCAGCACAAGTAAGCGAGAAAGAAAGTAACTCTGATCCTGAAGAGGAAGACGACGAGAATACCGCCAGAATAGCGTATGTAGGAAAATCTAGATTTCCAGATCGCCATTTACGCCTAGAACACAAGTCAATTTTCCATCATTCAGCACCAGAACAAGGTTCCCTAGAACAAGTATTCCAAGCTACCGATCACATTCTGAAATCACGAATCGGTTACAGTGAGTTAAGTACCATGCATGAACAGGAACTAGCCCGATCAGCAGTCCGATGGATTACTGATTCTACCACTTTTCCAGACGAAATAGTGGCACAAATGTTTCTGAAATTGCCCCCAGCCGAGCAGCGACTGGTGGGTATGTATATGATCCAGCACCTCATTACTCTGTATGAGGGTCAGCACTCTGATCCAGGTCCGTTACACGATATCCTGAACGAGTTACTCCAGTATAGATGGAGAGGTCTAGGTACCGATTTAATTAGTGTCATTCTAGAACAGCGCCACAAATATAGAACGTTTCTGAACCCGCATTTTGTTCATGTCTCACCCCCAGAAAGTAAACCATTTTACATGGAAAGGCAGAATCCGTTACGAGAAGTGCATCCAGTTAAGACAGAGGACGGGGAAATGCAACGAGTGTTTGTATACACCCCAATAACAAAGATGGAACTCCTCGAAATGAAGAAATTAATTCCCTGTCATGACAAAGATCCAGCAGGGTTCCATAGAGAATTAAAAGACATGCTCCGTATGGGAGAATACACTTACCCAGATATCATTAAAATGTTAAAGGTCCTGTTGCCCGCAGGGGTGTATGAAAAGCTAAAGGAAAAAGAATGGGAGGTGGGAGAGAAAAAGATCGATTGGGCAGTTCTAGAAGCTGAAGACAAGGCACGAGTACCAGGTACTGGTCTAGGAGAGAAATGTAAAGAATTACCAGAATTATTGATTCAAGTTTTACCCAGATTATTGACAACTCGAAAAGAAGACTGGGATGCAATCTCAGCCTGTAAACAGAAACAAGATGAAGATATTAGTGATTTTTATTCTAGGTTTGAAAAGTGCTTTAGTATCAACAGTGGCCTCAAGACAAGTAGTGAGTCATACCCTCACCTTTTTGTTACTAAATTAGTCGAGAATTCAAGCCCACAAGTTAAAAACCGAGTTTTGAAAGTCGAAAGCACCTGGCAAGCTAATACTCCGTCCCAGATGCTCCAGATGCTCCAGTACCACCAGAATAGAATCAGGGAAGAGCAAGAACACGAGAGAAAACGTATGAAAGACATGAAAATGAAAGTACTAGTTGCACAATCTGTTCCTCAAGACAGTCAGAAGAGGGGTCCGAATCAAGTCAGTCATCCTGCAGCTCCCGTTAAAGGGAACTGCAATTATTGTAAACAGCCAGGTCATTTTATAAATGAGTGTGCAGTTCTGAAACACAACATAGCTACTGGTAAGACTAAAGAAAGACCACGTCCGCCTAGACAAGAGCAAGTTTCACAGACTCTTCAGCCACAAAGTGCACAACAGACAGTTACAGTACCGCAGCCTATCGCTGCAACACAGCATGTTACATCGCAGATGTACCAGTATGCACAGTCTGAGTATCCAGAGTACCAGCAGTATTCATGAAACAGCCTAGAGAGGGAGGTAGGCTTGCCTCTCATCGAGATACCTGTAGATCAAGAAGGTCCCTATGTTCACAGTCAAGTATTAGGGAAAGACAGAAAGTTTTTGATTGATACAGGGGCAAGTAGGACCACAATTAGTCACGCCGAAGTTCCAGGGGCTCCGCTCTCAGGCTCAAGAAATGTTTCCCTTGGATTTTCAGGAAAACCTATCGTAAATGAGATTTCAAAGCCAGTTACTCTAGAAGTAGGTCCATTGTCCCGCACTACTGATCTGTTACTTACTAAGTCATGTCCAGAAAATCTATTAGGCATTAAAACACTGAAAGAGTTAGGCGCAGTTATATGTTGTTCCCCAGAGGGAATACGATTGTTCCTACGTGACTTTAAGGGTCACTATGTATTACGAGATTTTGATTCAAGACTGTCTAATGTTCCACAGCATTTATGGGCGCAAGGTCCAACTGATGTAGGTTATATGCAAATCACACCTTATCGTGTGACTCTCAAGCCAGGTGTAGTGTTACCACGAATCAGACAGTACAGATTGACACCCGAGGCTGTAGCAGCCTTATCCAAAATTATTGACGAGCTCATGGCTCAAGGAGTGGTTGTAGAAACTGACTCCAACGTATGCAATTCTCCGATCATTCCAGTCATGAAACGTACTGATCCAAATGCACCCCAGTATATCGATTAGTGATCGACCTACGAGAGCTTAATAAATGTATTATTCCGCAGTACCCAGTTGTCCCAGATATCTCTTCCCTATTGACAGCCATTGATTCCGAAGCCACGTTCTTCACTGTCATAGACCTCAAGAATGCATTTTTTAGTGTTCCAATTCATCCAGACAGCCAGTTTCTTTTCGGATTCTGTTTAAATGGAAGGAGCTATATGTTCACACGCGCTCCTCAAGGTTTCACAGAAAGTCCTAGTATTTACAGTCAAGCACTCAAGAGACAACTAGACAACATTCACATGCCAACTGACACTGCCCTGCTCCAGTATGTCGATGATCTACTGATCACAGCCCGTTCTGAACGTGCTTGCGAGCGAGCATCCCTTACAGTCTTGTATTTCCTAGCCGAGATGGGGCACAAGGTGTCCCCTTCGAAGCTTCAATTCTGTGTCCAGCAAGTGGTCTACTTAGGACACTTACTGTCCAAGAGGGGTAGGCAGTTGACACCAGACCGTATCCAGTTAATAGCGAGTCTTCCTCAGCCCAAGACCCAGAAGGAGGTACGTGCCTTTATTGGCCTTACTTCTTACTGCAGACAATGGATTCCTCAGTATGCATTTCTAGCTAAGCCACTGATACAGTTAACGACACAGGAGGCAGCCGTATCGACTGTCCTCCCTTGGACATCTGAACATACACTTAGTTTCAACGAGTTAAAGAAAACTTTATGCCAAGCTCCAGTTCTAGCCACACCGAACTACAGTAAGCCTTTTACACTTTTTGTCACAGAACGTGAAGGTACAGCATTATCTGTTCTCACACAAGATCAAGCAGGACAATACAAGCCCTGTGCTTATTTTTCGAGCACATTAGATCCTGTAGCCCAGGCTCTGCCTGCGTGCCTCAAGTCAGTTGCAGCCACAGCACTAGCTATCAGACAAAGTGATTCCATAGTCTTAGGACACTCCTTGACAGTACAAGTCCCACACTCCGTGGAAGTTCTTTTAAACCGAACACAAACTCAGCACTTGACAATTGCACGTTTAACAGGTTATGAATTGACACTGTTCCAGCCACACATAGAAATCAGACGCTGCAACGTTTTAAATCCTGCTACACTGTTACCATCAGTTAATTTAAATTCTGCCACACATGACTGTGTGGAAGTAGTTAACATTACAACAAAGCCAAGACAAGATCTGACAGATATTCCGTTACCAGACCCCGACCTGACACTTTATGTGGATGGTTCATGTATGAGAACTAGTACAGGAGAACTAGTCGCCGCGTATGCAGTGACTACTGACACTGAAGTTATTGAGACCCACCGCATTGATACCCTGTCCGCTCAAGCAGCAGAGCTAGTTGCTCTGACACAAGCCTGCATACACGCCAAGAACCTGAAAGTTAATGTTTACACAGATTCGCGCTACGCATTTGGAGTCGTACACGACTTCGGAGTGCTCTGGCAGGAGAGAGGTTTCATGACTTCTCATGGAACCAAGATTCAGCATGGTCTCCTTATTCAAGCTCTGTTAGATGCAATACATTTACCGACATCCATTGCCATCATGAAGTGCAAGGCACATACGAAAGTTACTGACATTATTTCTCAAGGTAACGATCTAGCAGATCGCACAGCCAAGCTTACAGCACAGACTCCAGACATTCAAGTTAACATGACACATACTCCAGATCCGATTACATGTATGACAGTTAAGGACCCTACACAAGATGTCATAGATATCCAGTTACATGCTACTCCCGAGGAAATCAAGAAATGGTCCGAACAAGGAGGGGTCCAGACAGATCAAGGATGGTTAACAAAGGGTAGAGCCACATGGTTTCTCCCCGACTCTATGGTTCAAGTCATTATTAATACCGCACATAGTCCAGCACATTTAGGAGAAAAAGCTATGTTAGACAGTATCCAGAACATTTGGTTCAACAAGCATTTACGAGCTGCAGCTAAGCAGAAAGTCCGTACCTGTATGATATGTTGTCAGTTTAATCCAGGTAAAAGTGTCCCGGTGGAACAAGGTGGTTTCCAGCCCCCTGACCACCCTTTTGAAGTCCTCCAGATGGATTATATTCAGATGGAGCGATGTCGAGGTTTCAAGTATGTCCTTGTAGTTGTATGCGCTTTGTCCAGGTGGACAGAAGCATATCCAGTCCCAGATTACACAGCCGCGACCACTGCCAAGCAGTTGGTTCGTGAGTTCTTCCCCCGTTATGGACTCCCTAGAGTCGTATATTCTGACAACGGCCAGCCATTCTCCTCAGAATTAATGAAGCACGTTTCCCTTTTGTTAGGGTACCAGTGGAAGTTCCATTGTGTACGCCATCCTGAAGCAGCCGGTCTCGTTGAGAGACATAATCAAACCCTGAAAATCCGCATCGCCAAAGTCTGTCAAGAAAAAGGTGTGGACTGGCTAGTAGCCCTACCAGTCGCTTTATTTTATATGCGCATGGTCGCACATTCCAGATCAGGTCTGTCCCCGTACGAGGTCGTATTCGGCCGCCCCCTAACATGTGGGGTACTCCTAGACCCCGAAGTATTACCGATGTTTCAAGTAATATGCTGACAGATTACCTAGCTTCCTTGATGTCTGCCCTCAACTCATGTCGTTCACAGGTTGCCGCCGCATTTCCAGACAATACCGAGGTGGCACCGCATGAAATCGTCCCAGGATCCATGGTGATGGTCCGCAACTTTGACAGATCAAGTCCGCTGGAGCCTCGTTGGAAAGAGCCCCGACAGGTCCTCCTCACCACCCGTACAGCCGTGAAGTTGGAAGGACGCAAGGGCTGGGTGCACCTTTCTCATATTAAACTTTTTAATGGACTGAAACCCGTCTTGAAAAACATTTCCCAGGATTCAAAGGATTGCCAGAATATTGTTCTCAAGGACTGTCCCGCAAAAGACATTGCTACAACCCCTCCCCTGTTAGAGAAAACTCCGCAGCAGGAGTATAAACAGAAACTACGGTCTAGTAAAATAAGTCAGTCAGTTTGATTGTCTAAGTCCTCCCCTAGGTGAAACGGTTAGACTGTTTCTGACATGTATAAAATAGACCCCCATAGTGAGAGAGTTAGTCAACACTCAATTCGATGTATCGTTTTTCTATGTTTCATATTATTTCTCAGCATTATGATTTCCTGCACCAGTTATGCATTTTACCTGTGTTTCCCAGTTTCACATGTAAATAAGTCTGCTAATGCTACAGTAGAGCACACGTTTAGTGATCTGCCCCCTCATGAACTCTCTTACCGCCTCGCTATGCGAAATAACTCATTTATCCGCATGTTACATTACTCACACCAGACCAGCAATGCCACTAATTGTTGGGTGTGTGGTCGACTCCCCCCTTTCCAGACCCCGAAGGGAGTTCTGCCACTTTTTCCTTATCCATTTTCACATAATGGTTCGTGTGGAGCATGGTCCACGTTAACGTCATCCTCAACAGATATGTCTTTTCTTAACAGTACATGTTTCCCAGACAAGCAAGGTCTCCCTCACCGAACAGGTTTAGATCTAGAAAATGAAGTGTATAATTTAGGTAATTATTCTTCGAATTTTATGGTCCTGAATGTTCAGTCTGATACTACTCCAGACTTACCTGCTATTTCAGTACTACCAGTCAAAGGCGAATTATGTGTCCGAAATAATGGTTCCGTACATGTAGGACATAGTGATTGTACTACTATTGTCAAGTATAGTGACAGTGGGAAATCTATCTTTAAAGCTTCACGTCATTCTTATTTTATTTGTGGTCAGACCGCATAAATACGTCTGCCCCTCGATTGGAAGGGAACCTGTTACATTGCCTTCCTACTGCCACCTGTTTTCCTAGCCCCACCTGATTATCATAGAAACACACATCTAGTACACATTAGACATAGAAGGGAGTCCCCAATTGTCGATTATACTGAAACTACTCTAGAACAATATACCGATTTCAATAAAGGTTTCTTCTTCTTTATAGGCCCTGTCCAGAATAGTAAGTTAATCCGTAGATTAACAAGAACCCTTGAAGCTGTAGTAAATGAGACTGCCTCTGCTCTAGGTAACTTAACTGAAGAGCAATCTGCTATGAGATTTGTCGTTTTGCAAAATCGTCTCGTCCTTGACGTCATACTGGCCGATAGGGGCGGGGCCTGTAGAGTCATCGGATCTAGTTGCTGCATTTTCATTCCAAATAACGCGCCGTCTGTTTATTCAGCTATAACCAGACTCCATAAAATTGCCCATCTGTTACACCACGATCCAGGCACCTGGACATGGTCCGGTTGGTTCTGGAATATAATTTCCGCATTGGGATGGAAAGTCTTGTCCTTTCTAGGTATTGCAGTAGCGATCATATTCAGCTGCTGCCTCTGTATACAATGTGGCCCTGCGATTTGCGGCATTTGTGCTACCTCTTGTATTCCTAGTCCCAAGCCCCGTTCTAAATCCCGTTCCAGGATAATTCGAGACGAGCAAATGATACTGTATGAAATGATAGATGGTATCATGAATATTGATGTTTCCTGATGGAAACGTAGTGACAAGGAGGGAATGTGGAAAAGTAAATTTTGCCATGTTCTGTGTCACTACGCCTCATCCATCATATGTTATGTGTGCATGATTAAATATGCATATGCATTCCCCATGTCCGATTAATGACGCAATTACAGTTGTGTCCTCCTCTAGTATGCCAGTTTCCAGTCCTCGTGAATACTACGAATATCAGGCCTATGTAAAGCTACGTTGCCACGTTTCTCAGTGTGCACGTTATTCCATTATAAAGTCCCCGTTTCTAGGCCTCAAAAGGGCCCGGACACCAGATTCAGCTCCTGTCTCCTGAAGCCTCGCTGAGGAGGGATACAGCCCCCACCTGTATCCTCGACCCTTCACCTACTTCCTGCCTCGCAGTGCCCGGCCCAGCCTGGCTCAGTCTCTGAGTCTGCCAAGAATATGTTATGATTCCAGTTATCAGTTCAGCCCTCCTTCTCTGCATTCCTAAGCTACTGAACTGCATCAATAGTTTCCGTCATTGTCTAGCCTTCACGTCTCCACGTTAGAGAAATACTGCATTTAATGGTCATTTAATATTCTTCATCACGCACTACATGTAGAATAATGCATGGTCCAGTCTTAGAATCAAGTTAGCCTTCTCCCCTCATGACTTCTAGTCTATATCAACATGTTCCCTAAACATCAGATACTAGATAGGGTTTAGGTACATGTCGCTCCGACCCTCCAGACTTCAGTCTCTGCTCCTAGCACAGAGTTCATAGCCCCAGCTTCTCCTAGTGATACGTCATTGCTAGTTTGCGCGCACCATCAGGTTAGAGGTCCCGGCTCCTTAGGTAGCCCCCTCCATGGTTTCCGCCCCATTCATGACATATTCTGTTACGTTTGCATCACATGTCTATGTATACGCCCAGTTACACCTACTTTCGCCCTTATCTTTCGCGACTGCTACGCGTCACGCCTTCTGCTCCACCCACTGCTACGCCTACTGCAATGTAATGTTATGTGTTTGCGTTATGTATATATGCTCATGTATTGTTATTAAAAGCCAGCGCGCTCATCCCAGATCCAGCCCCAGCAGCTGCTGGGCCCTGTCATCCTATTCCTATGCAGGTTGTCCTGTTCCTGTCCTTATGCTGTATTAAACCTGCAAAACTCCTACTACCTCGAATCTTGACTCTTATTTATTGAGCTATCTGTTATGATATATGTCTAGTCAAAAATAGGGTATTATTTATTTATTTACCACAAGTGAGGAACCATGTAGGAGTTCCTAAGTTTCTTAGCATACATTTCAATTCCCCATGACGACGGTACCAATACTCGTTTGTACCACGCTGACATGCCATGAGATTGATTAGATGAGATTCCAAAATATTATCTTGCAGATTCACTTTCTCCATAAAGTCCCTCGCCGAAACATTTTGCAGATGTGCTCCACTTTTCAGTATATGGTTTACTGCATAAGAAAGCCCAGACAAGTCACTTTCATACAGTAGATGAAACAAATATGGAATGCATTGACGAAACCTTGGATCTTCAGCATATAATCTTAAAGTTCGATATTCCGATGCAGGAATTTGAAGTGGTCGATCGTCATATCGTCCACCTCGACCTGTTGGAAATAAATGTGGAAAACAACGAGCTTCCAAACTTTCTTCCCATACACTAATGGGACTTCCTTTTGCTGCTTTCATTTGAAACAAGTCAATTGCATTCCCCATTACTTCTTTGGAATGCAAAGGATGAACAGTATAATGTTCATATATTTCTTCACTTCTAGACACATCAACTTTTTCAATTTGGCCAGCTGAACAATCACTGTCTTCATCTGCAGCTGTTTCCTCTGCTCCAACACATACATGTTTGTAGTACTCATTGTTTTTGACCAAATACAACGTTGCATTTTTGACTTTCCTAACATCCACTAAATCTTGCCAGATTTTCTTACTCTTTGTCGGAACCCCATTAACTAGAATAACCATAGGTTCCTCTTCCACTTTCTCTACACCAATTGTATCAATATTTTTCTTCAAATCTAGAGGCAAATAAACAACTCTTCCCTTTAATCCTCTCTGTAAATCTGAAGAAGGCAATTTCCCTATCTTAGGCTCCATGCGAACAATTGCCTGAAAAGGATGGACACATTGAATCAAAATAGATTCATATGTATTTAAATCCATCAATTCAGGAGGAATGTCTACCAACTCAAGATTATTATGAACAGCTCTAGCAGGCATTCTGATTTCATTTAATTTATTATAACAATATTTACAAATACGCTGATCAGAACTCAAATCAAAATAATTCTCCACCAACAAATAAGTTGCAAAATCCTTCCACTCATAATTATTTATCTTTTCACTTTTTACGTATAAATCAACTAATCTAGTTTGATGCTTATAATGAGTTCGTCGACAACATACACAAGTAAAATTGGGCCTTTCACTTGATTTCACCTTAAACTTGGTAATTTCCTGGTCAAACTTTTCTGTACTTGAAATCTGTACGTTGTCTTCCACATTACCTTGAATTTATGTGTCAATTTCTACACTGTCCTCTTTTCACCAAAATAACAAATCTCAATTTCTTCAAAAATCTTCTTCACATCTAATTCAGTTCCATGCAAAAGAGCACTGTTTAATTGTTTAAGCTTAAGTGCTGGACTTTTTGCATAATACAACCTTCTCACTAATTTCCTCATTTTGTTATGATGCACTGCTAACATCCTAAAATGATGAAAAACACTCTGACATACTTTTCTAGAAAGACAAGCCAGTGAATGCCCTTGCAAACCTGTGTTTTCTCTCACTCTGCAAGGATCTAAGTCTTGCAACATCTTCATTTTCTGTTTTAGACTTTTCTTACTATATGTACGTAAGAAATTACGAAACAAATCGATTGAATCCTGTCGCACACTACAAATACTACTACACTTCCAAGTGTACACTGGACCCTTAGTACGTCTCCCTAAAACTTCATCAGTTAACACCTCTTCTGCATCTGTAGGCACAAGTTTCTCTTTTTCAATCAGACAACCGTCTTTCACCTCATATGCTTGACCACCGGTGTCAACTGCATGTGATCCAGCGGCCCTATAGAAAATATGCCATAAGCAACACTACCCAATTCCACAATACTCACCATTAATCATAAATCACTCACAAGGCCATAAACTAACATGACATATTTTGAGCAACTGAATCATGTGACCTAATTAACCTATTCACAAAATATATACATTTATATACAACTGCAGTAGAATGATTTCATCACACTTTAACAAACCCTGCGAATTAATTAAGCCACTGTGGCGAAAGATCTGCTAATGGTAACCTAAATACATGAAATAACAAGGCCAGCTTGTTTTTCAAAGAAAGTATTTATTAACTATTTAATCAGAGAAAGTGCATTAGAATCTTTTTATTAAAGCATTTTCTTAAAAGGTTTTTAGCAAAACGGTAATGACAGTTTCAAGCATGGGAAAAGTATATTCAAATAGAAAAGCAGTTTGGCATCATCTAAACCCTAAGTCCCTAGCTGTATTTGCACTAGTAAAGAATAAGGGAAAAAGTCTTTAGGCCCTAAAAGGATTTCTTACGTGCTCCAAAATGAGTCCAACAACATGACACGTCCATCTGGAGAACAGCAAGCAGCAGCAAACCTCCCTACCAGGGGATGAGTTTTTATACCTTTCTGACTAACTTAATCTAAGAAAAATAATATACTTTTTGTACGATCTTAATTTCAATTGACTGTCAAGTGACAGGCCATCATGTCATCACATTCTTCAGAACCTCAGTTCCGTCTCTTTCTTAGAGTCCGTTGTCCTTTGCTTTTGAGTCAGGGAGCTTCCTCTGATTCGCAACAAATGTTTTAAATGTTCACGACTTCCTTAGCTCGCCACACTTTTCTGCCGGTTCCTGGCCTTGGCCACGCTGCCTAAAAGAACAGTCAGCTCATCACGTTTACTTTTCTTTCCATGTAAAAAAACTTGGCAGAAAACTTCTCCATGCTGGACTCTTGCTTTCAGCGAGCAGAACTTTTGCCAACTGCAAATGCACTAGGCCCCAAACCACTTTCACGTTAACTAGTATATAAACAAACACAAAAGAATAATTAATGCAAGAAATAAAGTTAGTTCTGTTACCCACCCACCATTGCTAATGTTAACCCATTAGTTTATGTAACCTAGCATGAAGCACAAATAAAGCAGCGTTTGTATCTACCATTCTTCATTTAGTCCAGCAGGATTCTCCACATACCTGTATAAAATAAAAAGACACAACATAGACAAAAGCACATATAAAATAGGCACATGCCATTAATTAAACAGCCACAATTAATATTGACAAGACAATAAACAAACAAAACAAGGTTAGTTAATTATTTTTAAAACGTACTTGCTGCAACATAGAGCACATAATGTTAAACCCACATGTTTGTGAATGCAATTTTATTCTAGGTTGGATTAATACATCATCATGCAAAACCTGTTAGTTCAATTAATCATTATGGAAGATTAACTTCACGAGTCAGAATAAATATATTTCTGAAACTCGCTCCATCACATGCACCAAATCATTCTCCTGGAAGTAACTCTCCTCATTAAAAAATGGCTCACAACTTGAACTATGCATCCATTCTCCAGAAAAAACTTTACAAAAATTAGTCCGATTAATTACTCTTTTGCATCTACTGTTTGATTTGAAAACATCAATTGTCTTGTTAAGTGTCCTAATTCTATTGATTATTAAAATTAATTATTGTTTCTTAACTTCAAAAGCCTGATCAACAATCTTCTCTACACTTTTCTTTTTCTTATAAAAGGCAGCTCTCTGTTTACCTTTGCTAATGTTTTTTAACACATTTAAAACCACCCTATTGCGAAACATTCGTTTACGAATGTCCCTAAATTGATTCTGCCTTCTATTCCTATACATATTATTCTCTCCTGCTCCAGTAGTAACATTTTTGGGGGGCCTCTCCTTCCTTTTCAAATTTGTTCTCTCCTTCTCTTTATTCACATTCTCATCAACATTTTTTTTTTATCTACATATGTTCCGTAAGAAAGACTTAGTTGTCTTACCAGGAGCTTTTTTCCTGTTTTTTTGAAGTATTTGTTGTAGAGGAGTGCTGTAATTCCGTTGCTGTTTTTGATTTTTTCCGCTTGGCATCTTTTCTTCTCCTCTGCCTTGAGGGCATATTTCCTTACTATTGAAATCTTGATTTCAATCTGTGGTAAAGAAAAAAATAACACATTATAGACCACTATTACCAAACAACAAAGCAATGACAATAAGCAAACGATATAAACACTAGTTTACAACATATCTAAGTTTATATCACAGCAACTATGTAACTAGGAGTAAGACAGAGAAAAAGAGCTAGAGGAACTAACACAAAAAGACAGATAGAGTCAGACAAAGAAACAGGTTGAGGGAGTAAAGCATAGAGAAGGAGTAAGACAGAGAGAGTGTACAATATGTTGTAAGACAGAGAAAGAATGTAAAAGGGAGAGGGAGTAAGTCAAAGAAAGGGATAAATGGAGTAAGTCAGAAAAAGGGTGGAAGACAGAGAGAGGGTGTCAGAGGATGTAAGACAGAGAGAGGGTGTTAGAAGGTGAGAGGATGTAAAAGAGACTAAAACAGAGAGAGAGGCTGTAAAAGGGAGAGAGAGAGAGTAAGTTTGAGAGAGGGTGTAAGAGGAAGTAAATCAGAGAGAGGATGTAACAAGGAGTAAGTCAGACAGAGGGTGTAACACGAACAGAGGAAGAGAATAAAAAAGTCAGAAAGAAGGAGAGAGGGTGTAAAACAGACAAATGATGTAATAGGGAGTAACTCTGGGAGAGAATGTTACAAGGAGAAAGGTTGTAAGACGGAGTAAATCGGGAAGAGGATGTAAGAGAAAGTATGACTCACAAATTGCTGTAAAAAAGAGAGAGAGAGGGAATAAATTAGAGACAGGGTGTAAGAGAAAGTAAGTCAAAGAAAGAGTGTAACAGAGTGTAACACAGAGTCAGGATGTAAAAAGGAATAAGTCAGAGAGAGGGTGTTAGAAGGGGACAGGTGGAAAAATAGAGTAAGTCAGGAAGAGAATATAATAGAGACTAATACATTGTTGATAATCCTTGGTAAAGAAATGTTAGTGCATAAAGGAATTGTATTTTCTAAATGAGTGAGGTTTCAGTAGTGTAATCAAATGCTTATACATATGACCTATGCTCTGTTTTGTAAATGTTATTTAAAAAAAGATTTCGGGCACATGAATTGGTTTTACATTATTGACAAGGATGAGATAGTACCTGCATGATTAAAAAAATTATATTAGCACATTTCACAATCATGTCACCTGTGTTTCCTCAGATTAGTAAGCAGATTGTGCAGATGAGGTGAGGCCTGTCCAGTGGTGCAAAGGAGATGAGGCCTGTGTCCATGAGTGCAGTGGAGAGGACTGACCTCCTCTGACCCTTGGACAAGCCTTACCTCATCTGTATCCTCTGGACAGGCTTCAAGGTATTGGGTATAATTGATGGTAACTGGGTGCAGATGAGGTGAGGCGTGTCCAGGGGTGTAGATAAGCTGAGGCCTGTCTACGGGTGCAGATGAGTTGAGGTCTATTTAGGGTTGCAGATGAGGTGAGGATTGTCCAGGGGTGCAGAGGAGGTGAGGCCTGTGTTGAAGAGTGTAGTGGAAGAGAGGTTTGTCCAGGGGTGCAAAGGAGGTGAGGCCTGTGTCTAAGAGTGCAGTGGGGGATAAGCTTCATGAAGTCTAGTCCACTGCACTCTTAGACACAGGCCTCACCACCTATGCTCCCCAGGAAAGGCCTCTCTCCCACTACAGTCTTGAACACAGGCCTCACCTCCTCTGTACCTCTGGACATGCCTCACCTCATCTGCACAGTCTACTTCCTAATCCGAGAAAACACAGGTGACATGATTGTAAAAGGTTGAAATATATTTATTTAATCATGCAGACACTATTTATTCCTTCTCAAAAATATAAAAGCCATTGATTTGCCCCAAAATCGTTTTTTAAATAACATTTAATAAACAGTGCACAGATCCTATGTACAAGCATTCAATTTCACCTCTGAAACCTTACTATTTCACAAAATACAATTCCTCTATCTTGCAAATGTTGATACCAAGCATTATCAAAAAACATGACACAAACCAACAAGAAAGAATTTCAATCTGCTTCCTAATCTGAGGTAACACAGGTGACATCATTGTGAATGGTTCAAATACATTTATTTAATCATGCAGACACTATTTATTCCTTCTCAAAAATGTAAAAGCCATTGATTTGCCCCAAAATCGTTTTTTAATTAACATTTTAGAAACAGAGTGCAGGTCCTGTGTACAAGCATTCAATTTCACTACTGGAACCTCACTATTTCACAAAATACAATTCCTCTATCTTGCAAATGTTAATACCAAGCATTATCAAAAACCATGACACAAACCAACAAGAAAGAATTTCAATCTGCTTCCTAATCTGAGGTAACACAGGTGACATCATTGTGAAAGGTTCAAATATATGTATTTAATCATGCAGACACTATTTATTCCTTCTCAAAAATGTAAAAGCCATTGATTTGCCCCAAAATCGTTTTTTAAATAACATTTTAGAAACAGAGCGCAGGTCCTATGTACAAGCATTCAATTTCACTACTGAAACCTCACTATTTCACAAAATACAAATCCTCTATCTTGCAAATGTTGATACCAAGCATTATCAAAAAACATGACACAAACCAACAAGAAAGAATTTCAATCTGCTTCCTAATCTAAGGTAAGACAGGTGACATCATTGTGAAAGGTTCAAATACATTTATTTAATCATGCAGACACTATTTATTCCTTCTCAAAAATGTAAAAGCCATTGATTTGCCCCAAATTCGTTTTTTAAATAACATTTTAGAAACAGAGCGCAGGTCCTATGTACAAGCATTCAATTACACTACTGAAACCTCACTATTTCACAAAATACAAATCCTCTATCTTGCAAATGTTAATACCAAGCATTATCAAAAAACATGACACAAACCAACAGCAAAGAAGCTCAATGTGCTTCCTAATCTGAGGTAACACAGGTGACATCATTGTGAAAGGTTCAAATATATTTATTTAATCATGCAGACACTATTTATTCCTTCTCCAAAATGTAAAAGCCATTGATTTGCCCCAAAATCGTTTTTTAAATAACATTTTAAAAACAGAGCACAGGTCCTATGTACAAGCATTCCAGGTCACTACTGAAACTTCACAATTTTACAAAATACAATTCCTCTTTGCAGCAACAACTTTTTAGCAAGCATTTTCAAAAAACATGACACAAAGCAACATTAAAAAACCACAGTTTGCTTCCAAATCTTCTCTATAGAGTATACAAGTCTCTATCTATATTAAATGAATCATTACTCACCTTTACAAATGCTTTGGGAGATTGAGAACAGTGTCAGACACACACACCAATATTTCTTTAGCAGAGCAAAAGGTATGTACTCCCGGCACTGCAACCATGAATGGCACAGAAAACCTCTAATTCTACGCACATATCCTTCATGTTAACCAATTAAAACTCTGCCCTCTCTATTTTCAAACCAACACCCTTCCCCCCCTCAGCCCTTTCTACCTGTTACCATAGCAACTCCCTCCTCACTGAGCTCTCAGGTGAAAAAGTTTATTCTACAATGTTGCAAATGAACTCAGCAAGGATTTTTGACCTCCCAATACACCAGCTTATCCGGTGCAATGTTTCTTTAAATGACTTTTTCTTAACCATTCAAATTACTTCTTTCACAGAACAGAACCATGCAAACTAACTTCCAGTTTTCAACTATCTGAATCCACCAATCATTGCTTGTGATTCAAGAGCATTGAAACTCCACAGTTTTTTTTTTACAAACTCCTACTGTTCCAACTGCCATTTCATTCCCACACTTCATCTGACTGCACCAGAACCTCCTCTTACCATGTATTCTGTCTGGATTATTGGACATAGCTACATCCACTGGGCTCAAAGGTATGCAGCTACCAGAAATTTTCACAACCTTGATTTACCAAATGTACACATCAAGTGGATTGGCCAAAGAGGATTGAGATGTCATCAATTGATACCATTGGTGAAAACCTTTTTGCATCTGCCACACCCTCACCTCATAATTCTGCACTGTGGTGGAAATGACTTAGGCACTTTGACTGGGGTAGGTCTGGAAATGCTTTTAAAGGACACCTTTGAGCAATTGATGGCACTTTTTCCTCAAACTGCCTTGGTATTTTCCAATATATGCCAAAGACAGAAATGGAAGTGGTCCAACCAATTTTGTCCACAATTTGAGAAAGCACGGAAACATGTGAATAAATCTGTTTCTGCTTACATGAGAGACTATGGAATGGGTTCAATATACAACAATAACTTGCATTACAACATGCAAGATATCTACAGAGGAGATGGTGTGCACTTCTCGGATGAGGGCAATAGAATATTCCTCCTGAATTTAAGACTGTGCATTGGAACCTACTTGTAGGTACCTAAATCAGCCACAGAACCCAAAAGCTCTTTTCAGGCCTACCCTACCTCTGATCACTCAAAATGATTATTTTACTGTAACGTTTTTCACTGTTTTTCACCAAAGTACGCTCCCCGGTACGCGTACCAGGCGCTCCCCCCGCAAAAAAAATATATATATATATGTTTTTTTGCCTATATGGGCCTCCTAAGCCCCCCTCAGAAAACCTAGGGGGTCAGGGGGTGTCTACCGTGCCCCCTTTTACCCATTCCCAACGTTATTTGTCCTCCATCTTGTGTCTCAAATCTACCGAAACACAAGATGGAGGACTCCCGTAGCGATGCCGGTACGCGTACCGGGGCGCTCACCGGTAAGCTCTCCCAAAACATTTTAAAAGTTAGTTTACATAAAAACAACTGGAGAAACTTTCACCAAATATAGAATAGGCCCTACTACATACCAGTCCCTACCATTTTACCAAATTTGGTGGAATTCCATTGAGCCATTTGGGCTGTAGCCCTGTCTAAATATCCTGAGGTAAATTACATGACAAAAACACATATGAAGTGTTAGAATTTACAACCAATTAAAATGTTACTTTCATTTTCTACTTTTTTTTTCCTGACATTTGATTGGTTATGTACATGAATATAAATGAAAAATGAGAGGGAAACACGGCCATTTTGACTACAACTACCTGAGGTACATCTTTAAAGGACTTTCTCATTTATCTTCATCACCTTTCTATAAGGTAAGTTGTTAATTTGTAAGGGGCACTTTAAGTTAATTTGTAAAAACGTTTTCTGATAGTTATTTACTGTCCCTCTGTTATAGTTATAGATTGAGATAGGCTTCTCTGTTATAGTTATAGATTCAGTTAGGCTTCCCTGGTATAATTATGAATTTACTTAGGCTTCTTCTCAAACACTTTTTTATATTTCTACTTCCTGCCTGATACCATACACTGCCAAAAGATAATTTCACTGTTAAAAACTCAGAAGTACCTGTCTGAACTTAAACCCAACAGTGCCCTAACTCTACTGATATATTTATTTGTTATGCAATTTACAGCAAGAAAATGGAAGGAGAACAAAACAAATTTAATATTTCTTTCGAAATTGTTGTGGAGAACAATCCTGAGGAAGAGATTGATGACTTAGACTTTTTGGATCAGTCTCTGGACCAAGAGTTACTTAATTGTGTTGAAGAAATGGAATCATGGATTCAACATGAGGAGATTCCTGATGATGTAATGTTGGAAGTTCTTTTACATTTTGAAAAATCACAACAATACATTTGTATTTAATAATTAAAAATTGTTCAAGACATTATTCATTTTTATATGTAATTCATGAAATAGTACCAAAATGAATATAATATAAAGTGAGACTTATAGTATACTGTGCAACTTTTTTGTGTTACATAGTAATTTTGCTCATAGTTACTTCCTTTCTCCCACTATATTATCTCCAATGTGTATTTGACATCTCTTTTTCATCTCCTGCCTCCATGTTGTTTCTGCTTTCCTGACAGACTATGGTATGGATTCCATATACCACAATAACTTCTGTAACAACATGCAAATTATCTACAGAGGAGACGGTGTACATTGAATTTAAGACTCTGTATTGGTACCTACATGCTGGTACTTAAATCACCCACACAACACAACAACTCTATGCAAAGCTACCCTACCTCTAAGCACTTTAAATTATTATTTTACTGTTTCACTGGGTTTTCCCCTTTGTACGCTCCCTGGTACGCTCTCCGGTGCGCGTACCGGGCGCTCCCCCTGCCCTTTTATGGCCCACACATCAAACCTAGGGGGGGTCTACCCTGCCCCCTTTTGGTCATTTCCCCCTTTGTTTTTGCCGCCTCTTGTTTCTCGATCCTACCGAGACACAAGATGGCGGCCGCTCCGGACGGTTTGGAATGTTGACAGACACCCGAGAGCCAATCAGCTTTTCGCTCGCGAACTCGCGTTACGCGCCGGGTGCTCATCCCCGGTGCGCGTACCGGGGCACGCTTATAGATATATATTTTTTTGAACCTAAATTACTCAAAATCTTCTGGAGCACATATCTTGAGACATAGCAAAGGCACATCGGGCTACCAGTCCCTACAATTTTGCCAAGTTTCGGGGGAATCCATTCAGCCGTTCGGGCTAAAAGTGAGTCCAACCGCCCAATGGAAATTAACATGGGGAAAACACGTTTTGGGACCCCCCTTTTATCTCTGCCCCCGCTTATCGAATCCCCCCCAAACTTTCAGGGAAGGAGCGGAGCGGAGCGGGCCATCTAATTTGAGAAATCCGCGAACATTCGTCCGCCGGTGCCAAAGTTATTCCCAATAGAATGTTGCGGATTTCCTATGGAAACTAGGTCCTAACTATAACTACCTACTGGCGACCGCCAGTAGGTAATATATATATATATAAATAAATAATAGTTCTTCAAAACCTATCTCCTGCTTACTCATGCCAGTGAACAAGAGCAATTGACAGCTTGAAACGCGTATGGCAATTGGAACGCGTGGCGCCTGCTGTTAACACTGCCGCCTGCAATGTTGGTGCGAGTCCGACAGTGTGTGGCTTCCCACATGGGCAACCTTGGTGTTTCATATACGTATATATGTATATATGGCTGACTAATGAGAAATAAACGCTACTTTCTGCACTCAACCTGGGCTCGTGTCTGCTTTTCGTTGCATGCTGGAAACAACGCGCTGCATCTGATTCCCTCAAGCGGCTTTTGGGATATATATATATATATATATATATATATATATATATATATATATATATATATATATATATATATATATATATATATATATTCACTGAAAAAAACCATAGGTTTCAGGCCTTATATAGTTAGGAATTAGCATTTAAAAAACCTTTAAAATTCACTCAAAAAACTATAAGTTTTAGGGGTGTTATAGTTAGCTGGACATTTCACTCATACAAAACCATTGAAATTGCTCCTATATAGTTAGTTGTACTAACTATATTTCGCGCACCCGCAATCCACTGCTGATGATGTCACATATTACATCATTCATGACATGGTCAGTGACATCACTGATGACATCTCAAATGACATCACTGATGACATCACTGATGACATTATCCAGTGAATGTGGTTTGCTTCGTTATGTAAATATGCATTATATGTATAGCAATTTGCATTGAAGAATGAGTGGATATATAAAAATAAATATTAGGATGGAGGATTTAGTAGCAGTGTAATTGACTGTTTACTTGACCAATTTATAGTGTCTCACTAAATATAGTGGATAGTGACTAAACTGTTTGAATATCTGTATCACTTTGTTAGTTGTTGTGTAAACTGGTTCTCCAGTTGGTTACTAGCTATGTGAAAGTCTATATTAGTTATTGATTGGTTAACTGAGTATTTGTATGGGAGAGTGAATGTATGTGTGGTTCCGTGGGGGGTGTGTGACTGCCCAAAGATGTGTGAATAATTGATTCAAGAGATATATGAAGTTAAAACTACATGTTCTAACAGTTGTTTGGGTGAGTGAATATCTTTATGGGTGTGGTGATGAGCAAATATATTTCTCAATGGTACATGTCCAACAAACTAGAAAAATAAAAGGCAGTTTATGTGTCAGTTGTTGTATATAAATAAGTATACATAAGACTCAATGATTGTGTGAGTGACTGTATGGATAACTTTATACTTGTAATAAAGATTTTATACAAACGCGGCGATTCAGGCTGCGGGTGTGTGCTCGTGTCGCTGCTGCTTTTAACTGACTACTTTATCAAGCTGATAACTAGCTGTGTTTTAAAATTGAATTTACTAGCGTAAAAGTGATTTTTGTTATGTGTTACTGGGCACAGTGCTTGGCAACTTTCTTACCTGTTTCCTCACGCTCTTGACCCCGTTCCGCCCCGGCATTGTGCCGTTTGTGCGGAGGGTCGTTCAACCGAGCGCCACTTCCTGCCCCTCACACCACTTCCGCCCTGCCTCTCCACCTTGCAGGTTAGTGGTCTAGTGGTTCACCTTACTATCTGTTTAAAATGATGGCCTGGCGGAAGCGCAGCGGGAGCGCAGCGGGAGCGCAGCGGGAGCGCAGTGGGAGCGCCGACTTCGCGCCGAAGTTGCACCAAAGTTAAGCCCGTCTGCGCCCGTCCGCGGCCTGCCGCGTCCAGCGGCCACGCATTATGTCCGTCGCACCATGTATTCCTCTCAGGACCTTTATTCCTTCCAACGCCCTAGGCCCCTTGAACCCCGCGGCGCCGGTATTGCTCTAGCTTGCGGTATTCTGAAATCTCACAGCTCCCACCCTAGTTCCCCAGATGTGCCTACCCCCATCTCTTGTAACAACTCTGCCCCCCTGTCATTGGTGGATGGCCCACCAGCATCACATCTTATTTCTGTTGTCTACCTCAATACTCGCTCGCTACCCAAGCATCAACTTGAAGTCTTCCAACTGCTAGACAACAGTAAAATTGATATTCTTCTCCTCTCCGAGACTTGGTTAACGGATGACTCCTCCCCCGACATCCTCGCTGCCATCCCCTTGGGCTACAACATCTTACAGTCCAACAGGGTGACGGGCAGAATGGGTGGGGGGGTTGCTGCTATCATCCGCTCCCAATTCCACTTCACAAACTTGGTAACTACCTCCATTCCAAACACTGACATTCTCACTCTGAAATTCATCTCCCCCAAACTCTCTTTTATCTGTGTCCTTGTTTATCATCCCCCTGATAATATGCCTCTCTTTTCCCTACAATTCGGCGACCTCATTTCCCGGTTAGGTATTAATTCCGCCAAAATACTTATTATAGGCGACTTTAACTACTGGCCATTGGATCCCCGGGAAAGCAGCCTGTCTGCTGAATTTACAGATCTGCTACATGGCCTGAACTGTAAACAGCACATCTCAGTAGCAACCCACACTAAAGGTCACATTCTCGACCAAGTGTGGACGGCCAATCTTGACATCTCCCCTTCCCTAGTTTATCCTTGTACTTGGTCGGATCACTTTTTTATTTCCTTTTCACTGGAACTTACTCTGCCTAATCGTCCCCTAGCTACTACTAACTTTATGGCACGTAACTGGAAGCGAGCAGATATCTCTCATTTTCATTCTATTTTGCTTACTACAACCCCCAGTGACAGGACTATGACAACCACTCAAACAGCCATCCTTGATCAACGGTTGACACAGGCGAGCGTTGTGGTCGCCCCGATGAGAACCATAAAAACCAAACGCCCACATGATGCTCAACGTTGGTTTACTGACCAACTCAAATTGGATAAATTAGCTCTCAGACAAGCTGAGCGCCGGTGGAGGCGTAACTACAATCCCCTATTAAAAACTGCCTATATTGACCTTTTAAAACTTTATAAAAAATCTATCCTATCGGCCAAATCTCTCTACTTTTCCCAGAAAATTCTTAGCTCAGCCAAATCTAAGAATATCTTTTCAATTGTAGAAGAACTCTCCCTGCCCAGCCGTGTTACTGCGCAACCCCAACCCTCACAGGCTCTCTGCGATTCCCTCAGTTCATTCTTTATTGATAAGATTATCACCATCAAAAATAATATTCCTCCCCCTTCCTCATCCACTGCTTGCCCCTTATCTCCCACGAACCCTTGCTGTTTGCACGAATTCCCCCCCATTTCCCCGTCTGAATTCATTTCCCTGTTACACGTGGTCAGTTCAGGCTCCCCTAATGACTGTTGTCCCCCTCAAATCTTGAAAGCCGCCTTCTTAGCCTGTCCGGGCCCCCCCGCTAGCACTTCTTAATAACTCACTTATTACAGGCTCTGTCCCCGATGCTTTCAAACAAGCAGTTGTTGTACCTATACTCAAGAAGCCTGGTGCTGATCCATCTGTCCTGAGCAATTATCGGCCAATCTCCCTTCTCCCCTATTTGGGGAAAGTTTTGGAGACCCATGTCACCCGTTGCCTCAGCGCTTTCATTGAAAAATCTTTCTTTCTTGACGACCAGCAGGCTGGATTTAGACCGGCCCACTCAACGGAAGCTGTCATCGTGGCCGTAATGGACACGCTGAGACAAGGTGCTGATAAGAACCTGGCCCAAGCCCTTGTCCTTTTAGATCTGTCGGCCACTTTTGACACGGTCGACCACGTTATCTTGGTCGACCGTGTCAGAAACGCGGGCATTCAGGGCTTGGCCTTAACATGGATTAGTTCCTTCCTGCACCAGCGCTCCCAATCGGTCCACTTATCCACCTTCTCTGCCCCTTATTCCTCACTTTCCTGTGGTGTCCCCCAAGGTTCTGCTCTTTCTCTACTCTTATTCAATCTTTACATGCAACCTCTCTTAGCCTCTCTCCGTCACACCCCTGTCACCATCTTCAACTATGTGGATGACTTACAGTTAATCTTCCCCATCGATTCCTCCCCTTCCTCCTGTACTAACTTCCAATCCACTATGCTTGCCATCTCTGAGTGGAATTTTTACAAAAAATGGGCCAGCAAGGGAATTTGTTTCAAAATTGTCAATTTCGGTCACCATGGGAAATAAATGAATCAGTTACCCACATTAATGTCAATAGGTGACTAGATTTGAATTGTTGTTGCACTAATGTTATTACCACACTAATAACAAAAAGAAATACACAAACCAGGGTTTTTGTCAAAGAGTTATTATTTTCTTTATAGTGAATTAAAAAGGGTACTAAAGAAATGCATTTGAGACAAATGAAGAGCAGATTATATACTCCTACTATCCATCTCAGACAAAAGTCAAAACTGCTAAACAATGTTGCTATAGTGATTTCAAACCAACAGAGTAAATGAAAATCAATATAATAGATAAAAATCAAGCAGAATTTAGACTTTATAGTCGACGATTTTATGCAAACAATCCCGCGACAGTTCACAGCTTCTAGACTGTTTAGCCCGACTTCAAATTAGAGTCATTTCATGCAATCAATCACATGACAGCCTGGAAACCAGATGGCACAAACAAGCTGTTTCGCGCAGTCAATCGCATGGCAGCTTCTATACCAGATGGCACATAAATCTTGTGTATTAACCAAATACTTTTGACGTGACTTCATCTACTTAAATGTATGACGACGTTATTCACATAAATCCGTTGTGATTTCATCGTATGTGAAACATGGTATGCATGTTTTTCTTTTGATAGATCGTGTCAAAATTAAAAGCATCGTTTGGATTGGAATTCACAACTTTCAATTGGAATTTAAATAACATTTGTCCAAGGTAAAATGTCTCATTTACCCCAATTGTGATTTTCACAATGTAATAGACTTTTATAAAAAATTAGAGTAGTTAAATTCTTTTCCAGTGACTATACGTAATATTGAAGGCCTGGATTCCACTGTTCTTATCGACAGATCCTGATCAGCATCACTGACCGTTAGGCGGTGTATTCTGCATGTAAGCTTTCCATGATTCTTTCGCAATTGTGCTCAAAATATGGTCGCCACACCGACCTTGAAACTCTATTCTGCACATTAAAAACTGTAAATAGCACGAAAAACTATAAATAGACTATCAGCAATGAATGCACGTATGACATTCTGCAGCCATAGGTGTTTTGAGTAAACTTGTGTTGATTTATTCTTTGCTGTACATAACCAGGTTATAATGATGGATTGTCTTTCACAGCTTTCCCGAGGGTCATCGCCCTAAATGCACAACAAAGAAGTCCTGATGATGGTCTTATGAAATCGAACATAAAAGACCGAAACGTCGACTATAAAGTCTAAATTCTGCTTGATTTTTATCTATTATATTGATTTTCATTTACTCTGTTGGTTTGAAATCACTATAGCAACATTGTTTAGCAGTTTTGACTTTTGTCTGAGATGGATAGTAGGAGTATATAATCTGCTCTTCATTTGTCTCAAATGCATTTCTTTAGTACCCTTTTTAATTCACTATAAAGAAAATAATAACTCTTTGACAAAAACCCTGGTTTGTGTATTTCTTTTTGTTATTAGTGTGGTAATAACATTAGTGCAACAACAATTCAAATCTAGTCACCTATTGACATTAATGTGGGTAACTGATTCATTTATTTCCCATGGTGACCGAAATTGACAATTTTGAAACAAATTCCCTTGCTGGCCCATTTTTTGTAAATATTACTTGCCCAAGCCCGCAGGGGTTTATTGGGTTGCTCACCCGCCTTAAACATCTCTGAGTGGATGCATTTCAGCCAGCTGAAGCTCAACCCCAGCAAGACGGAGTTAGTATTGACAACCCCTGGAGCCCTAGTTTTTGGCCCCATCTCTTGGCCCCCCCACCCTGTCCTGTCAATACCGTGAGGAGCCTTGGCGTTATCATCTCCAGTGATCTATCCATGAGACCTCAAATTAATGCCGTCACTTCTGCTTGCTTCTACCATCTGCGCAGAATTTGTAAAATTCTAAGGTTCCTCACTACCGAGGCTCTCACACTTGTCATCATGGCCCTTGTCACCTCCCGTATTGACTATGCCAACTCCCTGTATGTGGGGATTCCTGCCTACCATCTCTATCGGCTTCAGCTGGTACAAAATCAGGCGGCCAGACTGGTCTTCCAACAGCCTAAGCACCAACACGTCTCGCCCCTGCTGAGGAGATTGCACTGGCTCCCAGTAGCCTCTCGATGCATTTTTAAACTGGGCTGTACTGTTTTCAAGTCACTCCTTGCCCTTGCCCCAGCCTTCACTTCCCTCAGCCTCAAGCGTCACATTCCCCCGAGGAATCTTCGGTCCTCTACACACAATCTCTTAACCGTCCCCAGGTTTAAACGGAAAAAACATGGTAGCTCCTGTTTTTCCTTTCTCGCCCCCTCAACCTGGAACTCCCTTCCCTCTACTATACGACTCTGCCCCGATTACACCTGCTTTCGTAAACTGCTTAAAACCCATCTCTTCCAGCTAGCCTACGAATAAACCTCACTGCCTTTCCTCTCTGCTTTGTCTATGAGCCCCATGAAACCGTTTGGTGACCATGCGCGGTAAACATCTTTTTAACATAACATAACATAACATATAATTCACTAAGTATGACTTACTATCTAAATGAATAGATGAAGTTTTGTTTTTATAGGTGTGTAGCTAAGTAAATATGTAAGTATGATCCATTGTTTGCATAAGTGAGAAGGATGACTTCATATGTGAATAGGATGTGTGCTGGTGTGTAATTTCGATTTAGGTGTATAAGTATTTTTGATAGTGTTCTATTGTTCATTGACAGCATGTATGAGTGAATCTACAGGTAAGTGATTAGATGTGTGTATACATCTATGAATCCCTGAGTGGGTTTTTAGATACTTGTATTGCTGTAACAATGGATTCAAATATGATACTCTGTATTTTACAAAGAGTGATGAAAGATTTTACTAGTGTATGAAAAGGTGTATGTGATTGTCACGTGGATGATGTCATCAGTGATGTCCTCAGTGATGTCATTTGAGATGTCATCAGTGAAGTCACTGACCATGTCATGAATGATGTAATATGTGACATCATCAGCAGTGGATTGCGGGTGCGCGAAATATAGTTAGTACAACTAACTATATAGGAGCAATTTCAATGGTTTTGTATGAGTGAAATGTCCAGCTAACTATAACATCCCTAAAACTTATAGTTTTTTGAGTGAATTTTAAAGGTTTTTTAAATGCTAATTCCTAACTATATAAGGCCTGAAACCTATGGTTTTTTCAGTGAATTTCAAAGGTTTTTTAAATGCTAATTCCTAACTATATAAGGCCTGAAACCTATGGTTTTTTCAGTGAACTTGCAAGGTTTTTAAATGCTAATTCCTAACTATATAAGGCCTGAAACCTATGTTTTTTTCAGTGAATTTCAAAGGTTTTTTTAATGCTAATTCCTAACTATATAAGACCTGAAAGCCCACCAGGAATCTCCAGTATGCGCCAGGGGACTGCATTGCAGAGAGGTGTAATGAAGCCACGTCCCTTTTTACACCTCTCTGCAACGCAGCCCCCGTGCCTGTTTGAAGAGGGGGAACTAATTCCTCTTGCATACTGGGGGCCCCTGGGGGCCAACTAGCCCACCTGGAACCTCCAGTATGCGCCAGGGGGCTGCATTGCAGAGGTGTAATGAGGCTATGCCCCTTGTTACACCTCTCTGCAACGCAGCCCCCTGGCGCGTTTGCAGAGGGGGAACTAATTCCCCTTGCATAATGGGGGTCCCTGGGGGCCAACTAGCCCACCAGGAGCCTCCAGTATGCGCCAGGGGGCTGCATTGCAGAGAGGTGTAATGAGGCCAACCCTTTTTTACACCTCTCTGCAACGCAGCCCCCGTGCATGTTTGAAGAGGGGGAACTAATTCCCCTTGCATACTGGGGGTCCCTGGGGGCCAACTAGCCCACCTGGAACCTCCAGTATGCGCCAGGGGGGCTGCATTGCACAGAGGTGTAATGAGGCTATGCCTCTTTTTACACCTCTCTGAAACGCAGGCCACTGGTGTGTTTGCAGAGGGGGAACTAATTCCCCTTGCATACTGGGGGTCCCTGGGTCATATCTGCCCAAAAGCCGATATTCCGAACGATTGAAAATGACTATTCTTGAGAAACATTTGGATTTGGATTATCATGTCCTATACTTTGGAATTTTTTAAAGACTGACTTTGAGGATGCTATAAATTACTCAAGTCTGCCCGAATTGTGTGGGTAAAATTGATACCTAGTCACTTTGAATAAGAATGTACTTACGTCTCGTCTAACATTTGGAAGAAATATCTAGTTATATGACAACAGGATACCGACATAACTTGAAGGAAATAAGAACGCCCTGAAGAAGTTCTGTTGTACAGAACGAAACGCGTCGGCTGGCTGTGGTACATAAACTTAAGGAAAATAAAAGCATTTGAATATACACCAAGATTCAGCGCTTCAATAAGAACTCTAAGTGATATGATTTGATTGGACTTATTGTGCAAGTGGTGCTGTGCCAAACTTTGGAATATTCTCCACTACTCTCTACTACTTACTCTCTACTACTCCACTACTCTCTAATACTCACTCTCTACTACTCATTCTCTACTACTCTACTACTCTCTACTAGTCTCTCTCTACTACTCACTTCCTACTACTCACTATCTACTACTCTCTACTACTCACTCTCTACTACTCTCTACTCTCTACTACTCACTCTCTACTACTCTATCTCTACTACTCACTCTTTACTACTCACTCTGTACTACTCTCTACTACTCACTCTCTACTACTCTCTCTACTCCTCACTCTCTACTACTCTCTACTACTCACTCTCTACTACTCTCTACTATTCTCTCTCTCTACTACTCACTCTCTACTACTCGCTACTACTCACTCTCTACTACTCTCTACTCTCTACTACTCACTCTCTACTACTCTATCTCTACTACTCACTCTTTACTACTCACTCTGTACTACTCTCTACTACTCACTCTCTACTACTCACTCTACTCCTCACTCTCTACTACTCTCTCTCTACTACTCTCTACTACTCACTCTACTACTCACTCTCTACTACTCTCTACTATTCTCTCTCTCTACTACTCACTCTCTACTACTCACTCTCTACTACTCGCTACTACTCACTCTTTACTACTCTCTACTACTCACTCTCTACTGCTCTCTACTACTAACTCTACTACTTACTCTCTACTACTCTCTATGCAATGAATTTTATACATTTGATGCGATATTAGCAGTGTATATTCTGTTTTAGCAACATTTCAATATGGCCGCTACATGTATGTCACTTGACTTTGGACTGAGCCATCATCTATTTCCACCTTTGTGCACGCATTTAAACCAATCACTTGTGGTGCATTTTCACGTGATCAAGATTGCGGAACCAGTTGAAACGAGTTGTGTGAAATAAACTACTTGCTAGTTTATGGACCTTGGGTCCTACGTATCCGGAAGGAGAATCATGGAGAAAACAATATATATATATATATTTCGACTCCTCTATCCCTCGGTAAAGCCGCCGCCTGCCTGAACAGCGGGTGTGTCGTCAAAACAGGACCACCGGAGCAAGGTCCTTGTAAAAGTTTTCTCTGTTCCCTCGCCAAAACAAAGGATGGACGACACAACGTTTCTGGCCACAAATAATTTATTGTGTCAGTGGAACCGGACGCGGTTCGCCTGACCAGCAGGCTTGATCACCGTAAGTTTCAAGTTTGTTAAGCGCCCATTTTAACCATTGTCCAAATTAAAAACACCATTACGTGATCAGACTACAAGTATAGTGTGTAAGAGAACAGACTCGTAGTTTATACATGCATTTCCGCTTTTCAAAACAGAATTTCAGTAAAACCATTTCATTAATGAAACGCCCTTGCATGAATAATGCTGAATACTTATATAAGACCCCTACTGTTTACAGCATCTTGTTACAGAGTTTGGTGCATTACAGATTGCCTATTGCTAAATAGCGCAACATGCTAGCTGTCCGTGTTCCTCAATGCCCAACTTTATGGAGACGCTGTGCGCGTACACTAGCCTAGCTTTTTTATTGAGTGCTCAGCGTGCCACCATTTCTTGTATTACGCCCTAGTGGGCAATTCATGCAACATTGTGTGTTCTCAAAACCGTATTACCTTAAAACAGTTCTGGTGTAGGAATTCAGACCGTAGCTTATTAATTTTACTAACTAGCTTGGCTCTCAACATTATGCGCAAGGAATACAGCTAGCGATTTTACACTTAGTCATTCATACTATGAAATGGAGAAGTAGGTCTATCCCGCCCAATTGGGCAAAGTTTGTCCTAAACCATTCCTGTCTTCTGTAAAACATTCTAAACATCAAAATAATAAAAAAAGTGATTACCTCTGGTTACTTATCTAAACACCAAAACAAGCATTTAAAACCTATCATCGGGACGCTGCCTATTTTTAGCTTACTACTGTACGCTACTTCTCAGTTTTAATTAAAGATGGGTAATTTAATCTTCCTCTGCATTAAGCCTCATCGGAACACGGGTATTAAGCTCTATAATATAGCACGATTCAAGTCTCCTAAGCTTCTTCTCTCGGTTGCTCCCACGGATACTGGGAACAACACAATCAATCACGAAGTAGCTAAGGCCTGCTGTGTTTTTATCATGATGTGAGGCAAAATGTTGCGCTACTGGGTAGTTCTTGTCTCCATTGAGCATAGCCCTTAGATGCTGTAAAATTCTAATATGAGCTGGATGTATAGTGCTGCCCACCGACTTCTGGCCACAAGGGCACTGAAGTATGTACACCGCAAACTCTGTTTTGCAGGAAAAGAAACCTTTAATCATTTTATCTCTTTGTGAAAGGCCTAAAGTATACGTGTGAGTGTTAACACCATGCTTACAGGCCTTACACTTAGTACATCTTATAAAGCCTGGTTTACGTTTTAGCCAAGACGCACCTTGTCCTCGTGTTTCTTTTGGTAGAAGCATGTTGGAAACTAGTGTTTGTTTAAAGGAATGCACTTTCCTAAATGTAATCGCAAGTTTTTTCTGCACTTGTGGCTTCAATATAGGATTGTTACAAATAAGATGCCAGTGCCGATTAAGAATGTTCCTTACCTGCTTATGCTGTCTATTGTAGGAGGTTATCAGTCTTACTTGGTTTATTTGTGCTTTGTGTTTTTCGGCTTTGACTTTTTTTTTTAAATAAGATATCTTCTCTGCTACGTTGCTTGGCTTTACGTATAGAACTTTGCACATTTGCCTGCTTATGACCCCTTTCTTGAAAGCCGCCCCCATCGCCACTCCCTTTGTTTGGAGAAAAAATTCATCTTGAAACATAAAGAAATTCGTCATCAAGGCAATTTTTAAAAGGTCTATAATAAAATTGGTTGGAGCAGGTACCTGAGCAGTTCTTTGGTTGAGAGCTCTCTCAATGACCTCCAGTGCCTCTAATTGCGGGATACTGGTGTAGAGTGACACAATATCGCATGTAACTAATAGTTGTCGTGTGGGATCAAAAGGTCGCTCATCCACCAGATTAATTGTTTGGGTCGTGTCCCGTAGGTAAGCCCAGGGGGTTGCCCATGTTCTTATGCACCTTTGGCAGGGTGTATATAGTGGGAATTTGCGGATGTCTCTGATTGAGAAATCGAAATTCTTGATCAGAGATGAAGCCTTGGTCGTGACCTCTCTGGGTAACCTGTAAGATCTCCAGAGTCAGCTTCTTCAAGGGATCCGTCCAAAGTTTTTGATAGCTGACTCCATCAGTCAGCTGTCTATAGATCTCTTCTTTGTATTTACCTACATCCTGTATCAGGATGACACCTCCCTTGTCTGCGGATTTTATTACCACTTCCTTGTTGTCTTTGAGGGCATTAAGGGCCACATTTTCCACTCTGCTGAGATTGAATTTGGTGTATTTGGGTTCATTCAGAAGTTTGTCCACATCACGTGTGACCACATTCTCATATACTAGAATTTTGCTAGTCATCGCATACGTGGGTGGAAAGAATGTAGAGAGTTCTTTCAATCCTGTCACCGATGTTCTCTGTTGGGTTGTGAGATTCCTGAAGTAGTACCGCAAGTGGATTTTTCTGAAGAAACTGTACAATTCTGTCTTCAAAGCAAATTTGTTGTGTGGTGCCGTGGGGACATAGGAGAGGCCCCCACTGAGAACTTTGATCTCATTCTCTTGCAAATGATATTTAGAAATATTGACCACCTGATTGGTTGGGTTGATTGTAGCTGGATTGATTTCCATCTGTAGATTCTCCATCTGGTTTGTTGGAAGGATAGTGGCTGGATTGATTACTAACGGCAAACTTTCCGCCTGGTGGCTATCTCTCCGTGATTCTCTGGGCGAAACGTATTAAAATGTATTAAAACATGCAAATTTGCGGGTAAAACATCTGCCATAGGGCGCTTTATAAGTGCTCCCAGTAGTACTACATCACCTTTAGTAGGTCGATATCTGCATGTTACTAAATTCTGTGTTTTCATCACCAACATACCCACCTCCCCCATATGCACCCACCCGCCCTGGGTTAACCGTACAAAATCAAACAGAAACCCCCACCATTCCCAGTAGCGCCACTATACACATATACAAAGTTAATTTTAATAAGTGTCTGCTGGAACACTTATTAGCAAAAAGTATTCAAACATCCAAATTAGAGGGTAAAACATAAACCATCCCATAGCACAGTTTATAAATGGGCCCAGTGGAACTACACCACTTTTACTAGCTAGACAGCTATATGTTACTAAAGTCGTTTAAACACTCTGTAGAGAGTATAGCAGGGGATGGGAAGAGTAAACAAAGTTCTAATTCCCAAACTTTTGATATACCGTCCCTTTACTGTATCTATATTAAAGACATTAAATGAATTGACAAGTGTCTCAAAAGGGATAGTGAAGCTGAGCATCAGTAATACTTGGACCATTTCAATACCTACATATATCCAGCACAGGGACACAGCCTAACAACCACTTAAAATCACATGTAGTGCAGTAATGTCAACAAAGTCATACAGAAAATATACCGCACATTTTCATTTCTTTCTTATCTCTCACGCATGTATAAAACATCTCTTCTAAAGAAGCACTCCCCAACCACATCTATTCCATAAAAACAGTCAATAATTAATATGTTTACTACCACATATCTTAGTATATCTACCTTTTTAATAATCACTAGTAAGAAACTACAAAAACTATTAACGATACCCAAATGCAAACCAGAAACCATGTTCATATTATATCTCAACCTATGATCAAATGATTTTAACTATGCGTACATATATATCTCCATCTCCTTTCCATGTAATCTCCAAACACTGTAGACGGCCTCACAGTACAACAATCTACCTCGACTTACATTCAAATGTACATCTCAGTGTTAAAAATGAGATCACAACCTGCCCACATAACATTTATGGGTTTTGTTTTATCGCTTTTAACGTAATAACACATACATCTCCTAACATCACCCCACTATTTTCACAAAAAGTATAATTTGCAAACATGCAACATTTTGTTTATCTCGCCCGAATACATTACAAACCCAACTTAACACTGTACCTCATTTTCAAAACCATTCAGTCCTTTAAAGATGACAAACTACACTTCTTCTTTGTGAAACATTCATAAACATATATAAAGTACTTATTTAACAACAGGTCACATTTTATGCAAATTTTATAACCAATATCAAACCCTACACTTTAATAACACTATGTTACTTTGAAATAAAAAATACTTTCAAACTTAAACACATCACCTCAAATACTTAATCACTACTACAGAACACATAACACACCTTGTTCATTTCTAACTCACCTTTGTAGTTGGTATGCAGATTTCAAATGTCACACACGCATACAATTCTATCTTTGTCACATAGTACATGTAAAGCACCGATTTCATCAAGAATGGAACCAGGAATCGCACAATTTCTCTGTCGCTCCACACATAAATACATGTAAAGAACAAATCAGAATACTTCATTCCTTCAACGCCATTCCAAAACTTATCTCCATTGCTTAATTTAAAATTTTCCATACGAAAAGCTACTTAATATTCCGCGCCACATACAGGTCACAAGTTCAACCTATTTTATCACCACACTTTCTGGAACATTCTACGACACCTGCAGCTTAAAAGTTCATCAATATTTTTTTGTAACCTAACGATATACTTTTGCAACATTTTACCAAACATTTAACGGCATGTGCAGGTTAAAAGTTCACAATAGGGGTCAGGAGTTCATCAGCTTTATCCCCATCTCCAGCAGCACCTCAGCTTACGCCAACACAAATTTACCTTCGCACTCCCTATATAACACCCCTAAGCACCATACACAAGTTACAATGTTCTAAACAAAAGTTCCTCCAAATAGACACTACTTGGACATAAGTGGCACAGCGGCAGAACACATGACTTCACAGCATATGACACACAGTTTAGGATCACTCTTTCATCCCCGAGTCCGGCAGCAGCTCAGCTTAGCACCATGAGACTCTAGACAATACCTCACATATTTTCTGTACCCCAGGACTTTCAGATCAGTACAGGTCAGTAGTTCGTCCTAGTAGGTATAAACACATGCTGACACTACTTCCACAGCTGTAGTGCAGCAGGCACGGCACATAACTTCACAGCATACCACAGTTTGGGCTCACCCTTTAATTCCCGAGTCCCGCACCAGCTCACCTTACCAGCATCAGACTCTACGCAATACCTCACTTAATTTTCATAGCCCAGCACTTTCAGACCGGTAAATATGAATAGTTTGCTTTGCACCCCTTGTATAGCAGACCCTAAACACCCCACAAAGGTTACAGTGCTCTTACCCTCCTCTTTCCTACTTTTTTTGCCCTTTTTTCCCCCTACTCGCTTCAACAGAATCACAAAATGGCGGCCAACACTTCCTAGTTCCATAAGACACTAGACAATACCTCACATATTTTCCATACCCCAGGATTTTCACACCAGTACGGGTCAGCACTTCATCCTAGTAGGTATAAACACATGCTGACACTACTTTCACAGCTGTAGTGCAGTGGCCAGGGCACATGACTTCACAGCATAAGACACATAGTTTGGTCAAACACTTTAATCCCCGAGTCCCACACCAGCTCACCTTACAAGCATCAGACTCTATGCAATACCTCACTTAATTACCGTAGCCCACCACTTTCACACCGCTAGGGGTGAATACTTTGCTTTGCATCCCCTCTATAGCACACCCTAAACATCCCACCACAGAGGTTACAGTGCTCCTACCTTCCTCTTTCATACAATTGTTGCCCTTTTTTCCCCTTACTCGCTTCAACTGAATCACAAAATGGCGACCAACACTACCTAGTTGCAACCGCTCGCAGCCAATCAGCAGCAAGCTTGTGCTTGTAACGCCTCAGCCAATCAGATGGCAGAATTCCCAAATATCTATATCTGTAAATTTCAATATTTCTCAAAAACAACTGAACGGATTACACCAAATAAACAAAAGCGTGGTTTCTAGACCAAGACCCTTCACCCTGTCAAATTTGGGGTTGTTCCGTTCACCTGTTCGCCTGTAGCCTTGTCTAAAGTTTCCTAAGGAAATTGACATGGAGAAAACACGTTTTGGGACCCCCTTTTTTCTCGGGACCCCCTTGATGAACCACCCGCAAACTTTTAACATAGTAGCTGATATGAACAAAGAATTAGTTTTGAGAATGTCATGAAGATTCATCAAACGACGCCAAAGTTATAAAACAAAAAATTTTCTTCCAATGGAAACTCAGTCCTAACTATAACTACCTACTGGCGACCGCCAGTAGGGAATATATATACATTAATTTCCAATACACTATATGCAAATTTTATGACAGGTTTACCAATTTGAAAATAATTTTTACGATATTGGATTTTAGTATATATATTTATATATTTATATATGTATTTTCTATATTTATACAACGTTTTGTTGGAACTTTTATACTGTGTTTGATCATTTATTTTAGACACTGTGTCTTGTATTTAATCAAATGGTATCATTCAATAGTATGTTTTCAGTTTCCATGCATTGAAAGCATTGAGCACAGCCATTTTCGTGCACTTTAGCACTTTAAATACCCTCCTTTATGTCAGCAACATGTCATGTGATCAAGCTTTAAAGAGGAAGCAAAACGCGTCATGGCGGATTTGCTGGGTGAGCATTTTTGCACAATAAAGCACTGAGAAATTAGCACCAGTAATACGGGTCTGCTCATCGTCATTTAACTGCAACGGGTGTTGCTGTGTGGCGATAACGCTCCAATTTTGATGTACCAAGAGGCTTCAATGGTACGATTGGAATCCCTCCTCTGGTGTGGGCTTGGCGGCAGGAAGCTGTTGGTTCTATAACCCGGAACCAATATTACGAGACTCCGGCGTGGAGTGAGCCGCGGAAAGCCCCTGGAAGCTGCTTAAGATTCTGCCGGGATTGAAGGTGTCAGCACCAACCAAGTCGGCTGACCGAAGGTAGTGCTGACAGCCGTGTCCAGGTAGGGCAATTTGCAGAATTTGCCAGTGAGGAGTGTGCCCGGAGGAAGCGCAGACATTAATCCGAGAGCTAGCGTCCAGTTTTTCAGTGCGGTGCATAATTGCCAAAACACACGCAGCAAACATCTCCGCAGACGTGTTGCGACATAGGGAAGAGGATGCCGAATCTCCGTTCATTGACTCCCCGGCGGGGGAGCCGACTTCTTCTAGGCACATTGCTGTGGCTATCAGCAATCCTACGGCAAGAGAAACATTTTTAAAAATGGATGCAGAAAGAAGAAGCCAAATGGTGGGAACACAAATCACTATTCCGCTATTTACAAGTGGGAAGAGTGCCGAGAGGTCTCCGCATAACTTTGGCACGAAGCTACGATAATCCTAATCCGGCCATGTTGGCCGAGTGAGCAGAGACTAACTTGGGTTCTTCTAATAGGTTAATGAATCTCTTGGTCAAATATGCCTAAAGTGATTGTGTTAAAATTCAAAAAGAAATTGACCAATTGGAAATAGTAATCAATAAGATGGAAAAGAATGAGCAAATGACAAAGATGAGAGAGGATATGATGATGAGATTGGGGAAGGATGAAGATATAATAAAGAAAAGGAAAGCGTTTAAATTTGAACAAGATCGGATTGATTATCAAAACGGACAGGTGTGTACTTTTGCCCGTAGGTATGACACCGTCAAAGCACGAGTAGGGAGAACAGGGTAACATACAAATGATGAGATCTCTATCTCAGCTTCATCTAACGATCTGAGTTCTGCAGCTGAGAGTGACCCAGAAGGAGATTCTGCGAGTGCACAAAAAGTGGGGTGTACAAAGCTGTCCTTGGCGCAGGAGGTAAGCTGCCTTTGCCAAGATCGCCGGGACACGCTAAGACCCCGAGGTCAACTAGGAGGCAAACCAAATGTAAAGGGCCAGCTACAAGCGGAACCAAAGAAGCAAATGCCGCAAAAGACAAGAAAAGCGGAGAAAAGAAAGTGCAAGGGGAGGCTTAGGACTGACATATTGTCCGCTGTGCAACTTCAACTATGCCAACACGCGTATGGAACGTTGAAACTTTGCAAATTCCTTCATTTACAACCTCATAAAAAAAACACGAACTGAGAATCCAAGCAGCCCATCGCTTTTAACTGCAGGAGACCGTGTGATTTTTGAGGAAATTTAGTCACTTCAAAACGAACAAAATACATCTATAGAAATGACAACAGCAACATCAGTGGAAGACCAGGGGGTATGTAGGACCCCATTTAAACCAAAATCAGTTTTCCAACCTATAATGGTGCATGATAATCTAGATGTATATCAAGAATTGATTACCCAGGATCTGAAAAAACTTTGGGGTCGATTAGGATCGCGGACGGACTTGAGTCCGTCCGCGACCCCTGAGGAGGAGGGAACGTCCGCATGGGCTGCGGCGTTCCCTCCGATCTGATTAGGATGTGACCGCCAGGGTGGCGGTCACATCCTCTATCTCTAACATTGCGGCGGGTGCAGCTTCAAGCTGCACCCGCCCCAATGTAAAAAATGCATGCACAGCATTTGCGTGCACAAAGCGGCAGGCACCGCGCGGTGCCTGCTGCATTGTGCACGCAAATGCAGGGGGGTACCATAGGTACCCCCCATGTGCACCCACCACCACCCCTTCACCCAGGGGGCCCGCAACGGGCCCCCGAAGTGAAGGTCCGTATGCTTTTCCATGGCGGCAATGCCGCCGTGGAAAAGCGTATTTACACACACATCATAATATGGCGGACGGTGTCTCATAGACACCGCCTGCCATGTTATAGCTTTTCCGCCGCGGTCGGAAGCCGACCGCGGCGGAAAAGCGGCGGACGGATTTCCAGACCCACCAGCCATCCTAATTTGGCGGTGGGTCTTTGGAGTCTCCGCCGCGGTTTTTCCGCATCCTCCAGGCCGGCGGACACTTCCGCCGGCCCGGAGGATGCGGAAAAACCGCCATCCTAATCGGCCCCTATATATTGCCACAAATAGAAAAAAAAATTCAATCAACAAACAGAACCAATGCTACAAACAAATGATTAAAAAACTTGAATCTGACCGCAACATCATTGTCAGACAGGCAGATCAATGTGGAAAGATCGTTTTATGGCCACGCCAAATGTATATAAATGAAGCAGAATCACAGCTGGACGATCCACAATGCTACAGAAAGAGCAATATCCTGGCAATCATCTGCATGGCAAGATCAGAATTCCATACTGGTAGCATGGAGAAGTGGCAATTTAATCTCGGATGAAGAGTTTCGCTTTCTCAAAAAAGAACATCCGGTAATCCCAACGTTTTACTTAATACCAAAAGTCCCAAAAAATATTAATTTACCACCTGGAAGGCCGATAATCTCAGCCATAAACAGCTCAACAGAAAATATTTCAAAGTATATTTATTATTTTCTACAGGACTGGGTAAAAGGACTAACCTCCTATATACAGGACACTACAGATTTTATTCGTAAATTAGAGGATGTGACTTGGGATTCGGAGTATCTGTTAATGACATTGGACGTTACTTCATTATATACGTCAATAAGACATTGCGATGGACTAAAAGCGGTGAAACATTACTTAAATAAACGCCCAATTAATTTTTCATCGCACAACAAAATTATTTTGACAATGCTACAAACTTGTTTAGAGCAGAATGTTTTCCTCTTTAACAACCAGGTATTCCAGCAAATAAGGGGTGTTGCTATGGGGGCATGTTTCTCCCTCAGCTTCGCATGTCTGCAAATGGGGCTGTGGGAGGAGCAGGTCCTTATGGTTAAGCATCGAGCTGATATGGAGGAACATGTGGTATTGTACCTTAGATACATTGATGATTTATTCATGATTTGGAAGGGCTCACACAGTAATGCACAAATATTTGTGGATAGATTGAATGATAACCATCTAAATTTACAATTCACTTCCACAATTCATGCTAAGTCCATTTGCTTTTTAGATGTAGGGTATATGTTGAGGATACTGTGAGAAGTTGGCCTGGTATATGCTGCTCACTAGTTCTAGTGATCACCTTGTACCATGCCAAGCAACCCTTATGGTGCAGGTTGTAAAGTCAACCTTATAGACAAGCTATCCTAGGGGTAGCATGGACTAAGCAGTCTTAAGCTAAACTCTGTAAAGGCATGTGAAGCAAGCTGTTTTACCATACACAATCCCCTTGAATACCAAATGAAAGGACACCACACAGATATATATTGAAAATATATATATATTTATTTCTACAAATATCCCTGATACTCTTTATGAGCACAGAAGCAAATGCGTTAAAACAAAACACAGTTTAAATACACAAAAGTTGCACGAATATGGATGAGCCCTAGGGGCCACCTAAACCATATACTAAAATAGTGGTATAAGAACCACTATGGGGAAAGTGAAGAGGCCTAGGGCCTGGGGAATCGCTGGAGCTGATAGGGACTAGCAGTGAAGAAGTCGGGAAAGGCCCGCGGGACTCGGGTGCAGTGCGGAAAGCGCACGCAATACCAATGCAATGTCAATGGTGCGTAAAAGTTACAAAGTCAGTTATTAAGGAACCTTCCGAGTGACCTAGAAAGATGAAACTTTAGACACAGACACTAGAGGTGTGTACCAGTGTGGGAACACCGGCGGAGCTGAGTTACCTCACCCACAGGAAGCGGGTGCACAGGGTCGAAGTAGTGTCGGGTTTCGTCACGCAGGTCGATGGTGCTTGGAGCTGAAGATGCTGCAGGCGGCTCGATGTGAAGAGTTCCGGTGGATCCAAGGGTGGATCTGAAGAGGTGAAGACCTGAAAGCAGAGGGGACAATGTTCAAAGTCACTAGCCAGTGACTACCGTGGAACCAGAGTGGAACCAGGCGATGTCGGGTGCAAACAGGCGTCGAGATGTAGCTTCTCTCTGCAGCCACGTGGACACGAGGGGTCGAAGACGTCCAGGAGTCGGTCACGAGCTGTCCCACGCAGGCTACTCGCTGTTGGCGGTGTCGACAACTGGATGGAAGCAAACAGGCCTTGGCTATGGCAAGCCATGCAGGAATCGAAAAAGGCTTGTCACTCGGACCAGCAAGGTCAGAGCGGGTGCTCCCTTTTACAGGAGCAAGGGCAAGTCTGGAGCAACCAGACCTACAGTGAAAGTTGAAGGTTTCGTCGCCAAGATGGCCGCTAGCCACGTGGCAAGTGGCTGGGATGGTGCGTCGAGTGGCACGGTGCAAAAGGGCCCCACGCAGATCGTGGAGATGCTGGGGGGCTGATCTTTGGTGCAAGGGCTGCTCGAGGTTAGGGCTTCTCAAACCCCAAAGCACAGCATCGAGGGTGCCTCTGATCCTGCGCAGTCAGCGTTTCGGGGGTCTTCCAAGATGTCCGGTCCCACGTCTCTCGGTGCTTCCACGGGTCCCTTCTTTGCAGGGACTGTGGATCGGGCGGTGAGAAGTCTGGGAGTCTGGGTCTTGTCAGGCTCTGGGCTCGGGCTCCGGCGGGAGGCGGCGGCAAAGCAGACGTCGAGTTGCTGGTTGGTGCCTGTGTTCACAGGGTGGTCACTCCTTGGCCACAAGGGAGATTCTCTTCCGTCTTCTGAGCAGCAGAATGTCGAAGTCCAGTCTTCTTCTGTATTTCAAGTTGATTCAGGATGATCTGAAGTCTCAGGACACAGCTCCCACTCTTATTCGAATCTGGGGGGCCGTTTCACCTACTAGGTCCCTCCTCTGGGTGGAACCAGGAAGGGGAGTGGTTACACCCCCTTTCCTTTGTCCAGTTTCGCACCAGGACTGGGGCTGGAAGGCCCCAGCACCGGTTTGAACTGGCCTATGCACAGGGACACCTTGTGTGCCCCTGGCATGTCTGATTCTATTCAGCCCTGTCCTACCCAATACACAAAATCCTGTCTGGGGTGGTGCTAGCACCTCCCAAGGCAGGAAACCCTTTGTCCAAGCTGCCCTCGCTGGAAGGACTCCCAGCAGCAGGAGGTCAGACTTGTGTCTGCGGTGGCAGCATCCATCTTGTGATTCTGAGGCTCTGTTTAACTTTAACCGGGGTTCAGGTTAGGTACATGTCGTATCCCTCTAGAAGGGTGGAATGCTACCCCCGTCGCCAGAACTGGCGAGGGGGTAGTATTCCAATTCGTATGACACCTTACTCGACATGTTTTGATAAAGCCAAACCCAAGATAGCATTTAACCGCGAGGATTATAATGCACTTAAGAGTATATGGTATGGCAGTATCATGAAACAGCTAAAGGACATGGTTCCGAAAGCTGCAGACAGGCTCAGCTCATGCCGGAGCACTATCTCACATATTTCCAAGCACTCTGCCTCCAGGATTGATGAGGCCTTCCATAGGAGTGGCTGATAGGAACATATGTGTCCATTTTAGGTTAGGTATAGGCATACTACACCTAAGTAAGGGGTGGTTACACCGACTTACCCCAGCTGAGTGATCAGCCAGTTGTGTCAAATATGGAGGCCAGGCCAGGGGTGGCATAATACATGCTGCAGCCCCTGGTAGGCCTTGGAAGCACCTATGCCCTGGGTACCTGGGTACACTGTTACAGGGGCCAATAAGGTGAACCAGTTCCAATGTCGTTATGCACCTAAAGTACATGGGTAACAATTTAGAGAGAGAACAGCAGGCTGTGGGTCTGATTAGCAGGCCCACAGCCACATTAAGTCATAAACCAGTGAAGCAAAAAGCAAAAATTTGGGGTGACCATAGGATAGCTGACCCTACTCTCCTACACAACCCCCCCCAAACGCAGGGACATTAGACTAACCTTGACCAGTTGTGTCTTCATGTTCTAAGTGGAAGTACCTGGAGAGACCATCTGCATTACCATGGTCAGTCCCTGGGCGGTGCTCCACTGTAAAGTCCATCCCCTGTAGGGAAATGGACCACCTGAGCAGTTTGGGGTTTTCACCCTTCATCTGATTAAGCCATAAGAGGGGCTTATGGTCGGTCTGAATCTTGAAGTGAGTGCCAAACAAGTATGGTCTCAACTTCTTCAGGGCCCACACCACAGCAAAGGCCTCCCTCTCAATGGCTGACCAACGTTTCTCTCTGGGGGTCAGCCTTCTGCTAATGAAAGCAATGGGCTGGTCTTGACATCTACATTAAGTTGTGAAAGCACAGCTCCCACTCCCAACTCAGAAGCATCTGTTTGGACAATAAACTCTCTTGAGTAGTCAGGACTCTTCAGGATAGGTGCAGAGCACATGGCCTTCTTCAGGTCTTCAAATGCCTTTTGACAGTATTCTGTCCACTGAACCTTTTTGGGCATCTTCTTGGATGTCAGATCATTAAGAGGAGTCACAATGGACCCATAGTTCTTAACAAACTTCCTGTAGTACCCAGTCAGGCCCAAGAAAGGTCTGACCTGAGTCTGGGTAGTTGGAGGAGTCTAGTCCTTGATGGTCTGAATCTTACTCTCCAGTGGTTGAACTTGGCCTCCACCCACAAGGTGGCCCAAGTACACAACCTTACTCTGCCCTATCTGGCACTTGGTTGCCTTGATAGTGAGGCCTGCCTTTTGCAGAGCCTCTAGCACTTCCTTCAGGTGGACCAGGTGATCCTCCCAGGTGGAGCTAAAGACAGCAATATCGTCCAGATATGCTGCACAAAAGTCATCCAACCCAGTAAGGACTTGATTCACCAACCTTTGGAAGGTGGCAGGTGCATTTTTCAAACCAAAGGGCATCACCACAAACTGGTAATGCCCACTGGGGGTAGAAAATGCTGTCTTGGCTTTAGACTCCTCAGCTAACCTGATTTGCCAGTAGCCAGCTGTCAAGTCAAATGTGCTCAAGTACTTGGCAGAAGCCAATTTGTCTATGAGCTCATCTGCCCTTGGAATTGGGTGTGCATCTGTCCTGGTGACAGCATTGAGTCCTCTGTAATCCACACAGAACCTCATCTCTCTCTTCCCATCTTTGGTGTGAGGTTTGGGGACCAGAACCACTGGGCTAGCCCAGGGGCTCTCTGAAGGCTCAATGACACCTAATTCCAGCATCTTTTGTACCTCAGCCTTGATACAGTCTCTGACATGTTCAGGCTGCCTGTAAATTTTGTTCTTCACAGGAAGACTATCACCAGTGTCCACCACATGGGTACACCAGTTAGTCTGGCTGGGTGTCAGGGAGAACATATGTCGAAATGACTGCAAAACCTGTCTACAGTCATGTTGCTGATGTTCAGTGAGGCTGCCATCTAAGGCCACACCATCAACTGAGCCATCCTCAGGGTTCTGAGTCAGCAGGTCTGGGAGAGGGTCACTCTCTTCCTCCTGCCCCTCATCTGTAGCCATGAGCAAGCCCATGTCTGCCCTGTCAACATATGCTTTCAGCCTGTTAACATAAAGGTAAAGGTAAAGGTAAGTTTATTGTGTTGATTTTTTAAAATCTTACAAAATTGCACGTTCGATAGGAAAAGGTCATATAAAAGCTATATACATGCAGCAAACAAATAAAAAAACAATACAAATTTAAAAAGTTAAAATAGTTGCATCTCCTAGTTTCCCTTTGACAATCTTAAGAAATTTTACAAACGCAGCATTTAAAATAATGTCATTTGAGTCCAAACACCTTATTAGGGCCTGCCTGCATGTCCTTATGCCTCGTGCATTAAGAAGAATCTTAAGCAAGGTTTTTCTCTCTTGGGAGAGTTCCGGACAAATACAAAGAAGATGGAGGATATCCTCCTCACAGGCATTGCACAATCTACATTTGGTTTGCGTTACTGTTCTTGCCCAGGGAGGGCGATGGCATAGGCCTGGAGTATTGCCAAATCTTGCATTCAGGAGCACGTATTTATTTGTTTCCGTCCATGGAGTCACCAGATATTGTTGGATTTCTTTCTTTTTGTAACCATTTATTATTGTCCAAGCATGTTTTCTTTTGGTAAGGATAGCTTTATCATTTAGAATAGATAGAAACCTTGCAGTTTTGTTGATTATCCTCTTAAATGATGTCTTAGTAATATTGGTATCCCATATTGGCGTCACCTCAAACTCTTTTATCGCTTTCATCAGGTACAGCCCTGCCAATGAGTTAATGTCATTACTTAATTCCTTCCATAAAAGTTGCGATATTTCATTTTGGTAGTCGGTTTTTATCTGATTCCAAACTTCTATAAAATATGCTTGCCTTGTATATTGTTGATTAATTAGTCCAAACTCCAACCTTACTTGCGCCGGAGAAGCGTTTACTGGAAGCCGGAATAACGCCCGATATACTCTGGTTATGTTTTTATTCAGGGTTTCAGTATCCCTACCCCCTGTTAACATGGAGCACCCTGTGGGGGCTCCTGGGAGTTCCAAGGTCCACCAAGTAGGTAACCTCTCCCTTTTTCTCCAGGATGGTATGGGGTCCAGACCATTTGTCTTGGAGTGCTGCTGGGGCCACTGGCTCCAACACCCATACCTTCTGTCCAGGCTGGTACTCAGTCAGGACAGCCTTTTGGTCATGCCAGGCTTTCTGTAATTCCTGGCTAGCCTCAAGGTTTTTGGATGCCTTCTCCATATACTCAGCCATCCTGGAGCGGAGACCAAGTACATAGTCCACTATGTCTTGCTTGGGCTTTTTGAGAGGTAACTCCCATCCTTCCCTCACCAGACATAGGGGTCCTCTTACAGGGTGCCCAAACAATAATTCAAAGGGGCTGAAACCAACACCTTTTTGTGGTACCTCTCTGTAAGCAAACAGAAGGCAGGGCAGAAGGATATCCCATCTTCGCCTGAGCTTCTCAGGTAATCCTTTGATCATGCCCTTTAGGGTCTTGTTGAATCTCTCAACAAGCCAATTGCATTGTGGATGATAGGGAGTGGTGAACTTATAGTTGACACCACATTCCTTCCACATAGCTGTCAAGTATCCTGACATGAAGTTTGCAGCCCTGTCAGATACAACCTCCTTAGGAAACCCCACTCTGGAGAAAACTCCAAGTAAGGCCCTGGCCACAACAGGAGCTGTTGTGGTCCTAAGTGGAATTGCCTCTGGGTACCTGGTGGCATGGTCCACCACCACCAGTATGAATCTATGCCCAGATGCTGTAGGGGGATCCATTGGTCCAACAATGTCAATCCCTACCCTTTCAAAGGGCACCCCCACCACAGGTAGTGGTATCAGGGGGGCCTTTGTGGTACCACCTGCTTTGCCACTTGCTTGGCAGGTTACACAGGAGCGACAAAACTCCTTTGTATCTTCTGACATGTGAGGCCAGTGAAAGTGACAGACAAGTCTGTCCCATGTTTTGTTCTGGCCTAGGTGTCCTGCTAAGGGAATATCGTGTGCCAAGGTAAGCAGGAAGCCCCTAAATTGCAGAGGTATGACCAACCTCCTGGTTGTACCAGGCTTGGGGTCTCTACCCTCTGAATAAAGGAGCCCATCATCCCAATAAACCTTATGGGTACCTTGAGCATTCCCAGCAGCCTCAGCAGCAGCCTGCTGTCTGAGGGGTTCAAGAGAGGGACAGGATAACTGAGCCTGCCCCAAGTCTGCCCTAGAAGGTCCCCCTGTCCCCAAAAACTCCACCTGATCAGGTTCAAGCTCTATAGGGACAGTTCCTTCAGGGGTCTCAGAATCATCTTCCTGTGAAGGCTGATCCTCACTTGTAGGCATTTGGGAAGGCACAGCCTTTACCCTCCTGTTCCTTGACTTGGGAGGTGCTTGGTCCATTGTTCCAGGATCCAATACCTGAGGTTCAGAGAGGCACTTTTTGGCCTGTGACCTGGTCACAGCAAGGACATGTGATGATATCCCTAACATCTCTGCATGAGTCCTGTACTCAACTTCTGACCATAGAGAGTTCTCCAGGTCATTGCCCAACAAACATTCTACTGGGAGATCAGCACTAACCACAACTCTTTTTAGGCCAGTTACCCCTCCCCAGGAAAAGTTCACAATTGCAACACTATGTGTAGTAGTGACATTGCTGGCATTGGTCACCAGGTAATTGTCACCCAGTAGGTACAGTCCAGGGTCCACAAAGCTAGGCGTCACCATAGTGACACTGGCACATGTGTCCCTGTATGCTTGAGCCACTTTCTTGTTAATCAGAGGTGTCTGTCTGTACTTGCCCAGATTATTGGGACTGACAGTAGGGGAAAAATCAATCTCCCCATCACAAATCAGAACAGCCTGTGTGGGGACTCTGACTAGGTCAGAATCTCCCTCAGTTCCCAAGGTGATACCCACTACCCCCTTAGTCTGTGGACCAACACTGCTAACCGTACTAGTGGGTGCAGGTGCCTTAGGGGCTGCAGTGTTGGGGTATCCACCCTTTTTACAATCACTTGTCCAGTGAGTGGTGTTTTTGCAAAAGCTACACCAGGGTTTTCTTTGACCTTCTTTCTTCTTCTTCTTGGAAGTTTGGGACCCACCCTCAGTATTAGTTTGGGGCCATGTTGAAGACTTCTGGTCTTTAGTTTTCTGCTCCCCACCCTTCTGGTCTGGTTTCTTTTGGTCACCACCCTGGTTCTGGTTCTGGTTCTTTTGCTTAACTCTGGTTCTAACCCATTTGTCTGCCCTCTTTCCCAATTCTTGGGGAGAGGTTAGATCTGAGTCAACCAAATGTTGATGCAACTGCTGGTTCTGACAGTTATTTAAAATCTGTTCTCTCATAAGCAAATTGTACAATCCTTCATAGTCTGTAACCTTACTTCCCAGCAACCAGCCCTCCAGAGCCTTAGTGGCACATTCAACAAATTCAGACCAGTCCTGAGTCTGTGTCTTCTGGGTATCTCTGAACATTAACCTGTACTGTTCAGTGGTTAAGCCTAACCCATCAATCAGAGCACTCTTCGGGACCAGGTAGTTTCTAGAATCCCCATCACTAACTGTGAGGAGTCTGTCTCGGCCTCTACCTTCAAAGGAGAGCCACAAGATTGCTGCCCACTGCTCCTGAGGGACCTGCTGTACTTTGCAAGCTCTCTCAAAGTGCAGTCATCCACTTGTGGATATCATCCCCAACTTTGTAGGGGGGCACAATCTTACTCAGGTTTCTATTGTCATAGGACCTATCTTTATCCTTAGGGATAGTGCTGCCACCAGTGGGTTCTAACCCACTCTCTCTAGGCTGCCTTGCTCTAGCAAGTTTCTCTTTGGCCAGGGCAACTTCTAATTCTTGTGTCTGGATCCTAAGTTCAGCCTCTCTCATTTTAGCCTCATGCTCCCTTCTCTGAGGGCTAGTCAACTCCCTTCTGGAGTTACCATGAGAACCTCTAGAAACATGGGAAGTATTGGATTCACCTGAGTGATTCCTCCTCCTCCTATGCTCCTGGTTAAGTCCATTTGGGGGTCTGAATGGGTTGGACCCACCTTCAGTCCCAAATAAGCTTAAGTTAGCCTGGTTAAGCCTGCTGACTAACACCTGGCTATTTCTACCATCATCAGAATCACTTTCTTCCTCCTCCTCCTCCTCTTCTTCTTCCTCAGGCTGAGTATTCCCAGGGGTCTGGTCTTCCTCATCTATCTGGATGACAGGGGCAGGGGCATCGGGGTTATCATCTTCAGAAGGTGAAACTTCCTCACCAGTCCCTGAGGGGCCTGGTTTGGAGTTCTTTAGAGCTTCAGACTGGTCTAACAGCTCTCTGAGGTGTCCTGCTGTAGGAGTAGGACCTGTTTTGATTCCTCTCATGGAACACAGTTGCCTCAGTCCTCAGTTCCTTAAATGGAAAGATAGTAAATTTGGATGGTGCCCTTGGAGGGTCACTCTCAACAGAGTTGGGTCCAGTGGATCCCTCTGCTCCAGACATTGCTCTAGTGTGGTGGATGTGTTGCAATCTACCTACAGTTGTGTTTTCCTACAAAACCTATCTAGTAGTTGTAGTCAGGGTGTACTACTCCCTATCCTCTACAACAACTAAGTTCAGTAGAACTTAAGTATATCTAGTCTTGTTTTAGTGTACCTCTCAGGTACCTGTATGATCTTTCAAATGATATTTCCAAAGATTGTAATGGTAAAACAACAGCAAGCTCAAATCCCAATCCGCTGCTCACCAATGTGAGAAGTTGGCCTGGTATATGCTGCTCACTAGTTCTAGTGATCACCTTGTACCATGCCAAGCAACCCTTATGGTGCAGGTTGTAAAGTCAACCTTATAGACAAGCTATCCTAGGGGTAGCATGGACTAAGCAGTCTTAAGCTAAACTCTGTAAAGGCATGTGAAGCAAGCTGTTTTACCATACACAATCCCCTTGAATACCAAATGAAAGGACACCACACAGATATATATTGAAAATATATATATATTTATTTCTACAAATATCCCTGATACTCTTTATGAGCACAGAAGCAAATGCGTTAAAACAAAACACAGTTTAAATACACAAAAGTTGCACGAATATGGATGAGCCCTAGGGGCCACCTAAACCATATACTAAAATAGTGGTATAAGAACCACTATGGGGAAAGTGAAGAGGCCTAGGGCCTGGGGAATCACTGGAGCTGATCGGGACTAGCAGTGAAGAAGTCGGGAAAGGCCAGCGGGACTCGCGTGCAGTGCGGAAAGCGCACGCAATACCAATGCAATGTCAATGGTGCGTAAAAGTTACAAAGTCAGTTATTAAGGAACCTTCCGAGTGACCTAGAAAGATGAAACTTTAGACACAGACACTAGAGGTGTGTACCAGTGTGGGAACACCGGCGGAGCTGAGTTACCTCACCCACAGGAAGCGGGTGCACAGGGTCGAAGTAGTGTCGGGTTTCGTCACGCAGGTCGATGGTGCTTGGAGCTGAAGATGCTGCAGGCGGCTCGATGTGAAGAGTTCCGGTGGATCCAAGGGTGGATCTGAAGAGGTGAAGACCTGAAAGCAGAGGGGACAATGTTCAAAGTCACTAGCCAGTGACTACCGTGGAACCAGAGTGGAACCAGGCGATGTCGGGTGCAAACAGGCGTCGAGATGTAGCTTCTCTCTGCAGCCACGTGGACACGAGGGGTCACAGACGTCCAGGAGTCGGTCACGAGCTGTCCCACGCAGGCTTCTCGCTGTTGGCGGTGTCGGCAACCGGATGGAAGCAAACAGGCCTTGGCTAAGGCAAGCCATGCAGGAATCGAAAAAGGCTTGTCACTCGGACCAGCAAGGTCAGAGCGGGTGCTCCCTTTTACAGGAGCAAGGGCAAGTCTGGCGCAACCAGACCTGCAGTGAAAGTTGAAGGTTTCGTCGCCAAGATGGCCACTAGCCACGTGGCAAGTGGCTGGGATGGCGCATCGAGTGGCACAGTGCAAAAGGGCCCCACGTAGATCGTGGAGATGCTGGGGGGCTGATCTTTGGTGCAAGGGCTGCTTGAGGTTAGGGCTTCTCAAACCCCAAAGCACAGCATTGAGAGTGCCTCTGATGCTGCGCAGTCAGCGTTTCGGGGGTCTTCCAAGATGTCCAGTCCCACGTCTCTCGGTGCCTCCACGGGTCCCTTCTTTGCAGGGACTGTGGATCGGGCGGTGAGAAGTCTGGGAGTCTGGGTCTTGTCAGGCTCTGGGCTCGGGCTTCGGCGGGAGGCGGCGGCAAAGCAGACGTCGAGTTGCTAGTTGGTGCCTGTGTTCACAGGGTGGTCACTCCTTGGCCACAAGGGAGATTCTCTTCCGTCTTCTGAGCAGCAGAATGTCGAAGTCCAGTCTTCTTCTGTATTTCAAGTTGATTCAGGATGATCTGAAGTCTCAGGACACAGCTCCCACTCTTATTCGAATCTGGGGGGCCGGATCACCTACTAGGTCCCTCCTCTGGGTGGAACCAGGAAGGGTAGTGGTTACACCCCCTTTCCTTTGTCCAGTTTCGTGCCAGGACTGGGGCTGGAAGGCCCCAGCACCGGTTTGAACTGGCCTATGCACAGGGACACCTTGTGTGCCCCAGGCATGTCTGATTCTATTCAGCCCTGTCCTACCCAATACACAAAATCCTGTCTGGGGTGGTGCTAGCACCTCCCAAGGCAGGAAACCCTTTGTCCAAGCTGCCCTCGCTGGAAGGACTCCCAGCAGCAGGAGGTCAGACTTGTGTCTGCGGTGGCAGCATCCATCTTGTGATGCTGAGGCTCTTTTTAACTTTAACCGGGGTTCAGGTTAGGTACATGTCGTGTCCCTCTAGAAGGGTGGAATGCTACCCCCGTCGCCAGAACTGGCGAGGGGGTAGTATTCCAATTCGTATGACAGCTTACTCGACATGTTTTGATAAAGCCAAACCCAAGATAGCATTTAACCGCGAGGATTATAATGCACTTAAGAGTATATGGTATGGCAGTATCATGAAACAGCTAAAGGACATGGTTCCGAAAGCTGCAGACAGGCTCAGCTCATGCCAGAGCACTATCTCACATATTTCCAAGCACTCTGCCTCCAGGATTGATGAGGCCTTCCATAGGAGTGGCTGATAGGAACATATGTGTCCATTTTAGGTTAGGTATAGGCATACTACACCTAAGTAAGGGGTGGTTACACCGACTTACCCCAGCTGAGTGATCAGCCAGTTGTGTCAAATATGGAGGCCAGGCCAGGGGTGGCATAATACATGCTGCAGCCCCTGGTAGGCCTTGGAAGCACCTATGCCCTGGGTACCTGGGTACACTGTTACAGGGGCCAATAAGGTGAACCAGTTCCAATGTCGTTATGCACCTAAAGTACATGGGTAACAATTTAGAGAGAGAACAGCAGGCTGTGGGTCTGATTAGCAGGCCCACAGCCACATTAAGTCATAAACCAGTGAAGCAAAAAGCAAAAATTTGGGGTGACCATAGGATAGCAGACCCTACTCTCCTACAGATACCATCCTAGCTAGTAAACTACACAGAAATCAACGGCAGGCAATACTGTGCTGCATGCGGCAAGTCAACATCCGCGCCATCTGATACGCAGTATCCCCTACGGGGAGATGCTGCACATTAAAATAATCTGTAGTTCTGATATAGAATGCACTAAAGCACAGGAAGCCAGTAGATTGCGGTTTTTGGAGAGAGGATACTCGGAGGAGGTCCTCAATAAAGCAATCGAGCGCACAAATTCTTTAACAAGAGATCAAGCGCTTATTTCCAAATCTAAGGTAGCTGAGGCTGAAAGCACAGAATCCAAAATACAATCTAGGATTCTTTTAACGTACAATCGACAACATGCAGAAATCATGAAGATCTTCTATAAAAATTTGAATCTCGTAAAAGGGGACCCTGTCATAGGTAACTTGGTTGCCAATAAGCCTGAACTGACTTTCAGAAAGTCTCCCTCAATGGGAAGTGTATTGGTGAGCAATAGCCCTGAAGTGTCCATGCCAAGCACATGGATGGCACTAAGCAAAGGCTTTAGAAAATGTAAAACATGTAAAGCTTGCCGATACGGGTGCAACAAGACTCACTACACAGTTCCATTTAAAAGCGAAGTAGTGCCCATTAAAAAGAATTTAACCTGTAAGACCGACTATGCGGTCTATGTGCTGCAGTGTCCGTGTGGGTTGCGGTACGTGGGTAGTACCCGACTGCCCGCCCATAAACGGATACTGCAGCACATTAGGGCCATTACAGGAAAAGATCAGGCTTACCCGGTGGCACGACATTTTGAGCTAAGACATGACAGTGACCCTAAGCATCTTCAATATTTTTTAATTGACATAGTATTGCGCCTAAAACATGGAGGAAACAGAGAAGCTAGATTACGTCTCCTCAAAACACGTTATATATTGGCACTCGATAGTAAAACCCCTGCGGGATTGAATGCAAGCGAAGGTTTGATTAGGATTGTAGACTGCCACATGGATGTGCCTAAAATGAATGACGTTACTAATAATGAATTACATCTGCCATAGCAAACAGCAGTGTCTCAGGGGTGGACAACCCGGGACACTGCAGGAGCCGGCCCTGGGGGGTAGCGATCCCCAGGGCCATGAGAAGGCTCCAGGAGGGGGGGCCGCACGGCCCCCCCACCCAAAATTTCCAAAACCCAGGGGAGGTAATGGTCCCCGGGGCTGGGGGGTCCGTCACAGACCCCCCTATTTTATTATTTAGAGCCCCGGGGAGGTGGCAGTCCCAGGGGCATGTGGGGAGGTGTGAGCCCCCCAAACAGGTTTTTCTTTTTTTAAATCAAACACAAGCCCCAGGGGCTGGTGGTCACCGGGGCACGGGGGGGCCTGTGAGCCCCCCACTCATGTATTTTTTAAGCCCCGGGGGTGGCGTTCCCCGGGATGGGGGTGGCTCTGAGCCCCCCTCGCAATTAATGTCATAAAGCCCCGGAGGTGGTGGTCCCTGGGGCTTGGGGGGCCTTTGATCCCCCCTCCCATTTATTTTTTAAGCCCTGGGGGGTGGCGGTTCCCGAGGCTGGGGGGGCTGTGAGCCTCCCGCACATCTCATATAAAAGCCCCGGGGCTGGCAGTCTCCGGGGCTGGGGGGCCCCTCCGGGCTCCCATTACATTAAAAATATTGCCCCCGGGACTTAGCCCCCTAGGGGCTAAATAGTAACGGAGCGCGGGAGACCACGCTTCGGTTTTTTTGGGCACGGCCGGATCATTTTCATTGGGGCCCTGGGGTCCTTGTGGGACCCCCTAAGCAGGCCTAGGCGGTCAGGGTGTTTCTACCCTACCCCCTTTTCGCATTTTGCGCATTTCTTTTACTGATTTCTTGTGCCTCGGTTCTACCGAGGCACAAGATGGCTCCCAATACTTACTGGTTTGGAATGTTGATAGCCAATTACCATAAAGCTCGTGATCGGAAGGGTGCGTGGATCCTGCGCGGCCATGGATATATATAGTTTTTTACTTTTGATTTTCTCAGCAACTACTGAACGAATTTACACCGTTTAACAAAAAAGGATCTTTCTGAACCAAGAGCTACATTTTTGCCAAATTTGGTGTTATTCCGTTCAGCAGTTCGGGCTTTAGCAGTGTCTAAAATTTCCTATGGGAAATTGCATGGAGAAAACACGTTTTGGGACCCCCTTTTTTATCAGACCCCGCTTGCCGAATCACCCTGAAACTTTAAATATAGGAGCGGACCGAAACGGGCCACAAGTTTTGAAAATTTTGCAAAGATTCGTCAATCGGCGCAAAAGTTATTGGGAATAGAATGTGACAATTTTCCTATGGATAATAGGTCCTAACTATAACTATCTACTGGCGACCGCCAGTAGATAAAATATATATATATATATTCACTGAAAAAACCATAGGTTTCAGGCCTGATATAGTTAGGAATTAGCATTTAAAAAACCTTAGAAATTCACTGAAAAAAACGTAGGTTTTAAGGGTGTTATAGTTAGCTGGACATTTCACTCGTACAAAACCATTGAAATTCCTCTGTTATAGTTAGTTGTACTAACTATATCTTGCGTGCCCGCATGGTCAGTGACATCACTGACGACATCTCAAATGACATCACTGATGACATCACTGATGACATCATCCAGTGAATGTGGTTTGCTTCGTTATTTAAACATGTATTATACATAAAGCAATTTGCATTGAAGAATGAGTGGATATATAAATATAAATATCTGGATGGAGGATTTAGTAGCAGTGTGATTGACTGTTTACTTTACTAATTTAAAGTGTCTCACTAAATATATTGGATAGTGACTAAACTGTGTGAACATCTGTATCACTTTGTCAGTTGTTGTGTAAACTGCTTCTCCAGTTGGTTACTAGCTGTTTGAAAGTCTATATTAGTTATTGATTAGTTAACTGAGTATTTGTATGGGAGAGTAAATGTGTGTGTGGTTCCGCGGGGGGTGCGTGACTGCCCAAAGATGTGTGAATAGTTCATTCAGTAGGTATATGAAGTTAAAACTACATGTTATAACAGTTGTTTGCGTGAGTGAATATCTTTATGGGTGTGGTGATGAGCAAATATCTCTCTCAATGGTACATGTCCAACAAAGTAGAAAAATAAAAGGCAGTGTATGTGTCAGTTGTTGTTTATAAATAAGTATACATAAGACTCAGTGGTTGTATGCATGACTGTATGGATAACTGTATACTTGTAATAGTGATTTTATAACACACTAAGTATAAGTTATATCTATATGAATAGATAAAGTGGTGTTTGAATAAGTGTATAGCTAAGTAAATGTAAGTATGATCCATTGTTTGCATTAGTGAATAGGATGACTTCATAAGTGAATAGGATGTGTGCTGGTATATAATGTCGATATAGGTGTATAAGTATATTTGATAATGTTCTATTGATCATTGACTGCATGAATAAGTGAATCTGTAGGTAAGTGATTAGATGTGTGTATAGATCTTGGAATCACTTAGTGGGTTTTTAGAAACTTTTATTGGTGTGTCATGGATTCAAATATGGTACTCTGTATTTTACAGTGAGTGATGAAAAGTTATACGAGTGTATGATGTGGTGTATCTGATTGTCACGTGGATGATGTCATCAGTGATGTCATCAGTGATGTAATTTGAGATGTCATCAGTGATGTCACTGACCATGTCATGAATGGTGTAATATGTGACATCATCAGCAGTGGATTGCGGGCGCACAAGATATAGTTAGTACAACTAACTATATCGGAGGAATTGCAATGGTTTTATACGAGTAAAATGTCCAGCTAACTATAACACCCCTAAAACCTACGTTTTTTTCAGTGAATTTCTAAGGTTTTTTTAAATGCTAATTCCTAACTATATCAGGCCTGAAATCTGTTTTTTTCAGTGAATTTCAAAGGTTTTTTTAAATGCTAATTCCTAACTATATCAGGCCTGAAACCTATGGTTTTTCAGTGAATTTCGAAGGTTTTGTAAATGACAATTGTTATATTTTTTTATACTGATTTACAACATTTTTTAAACTATTTATTTTTAGATATTTTATTTTTTAAATTACATTATAATTACATTATACATTACATTACAAAATATACTTTCTCAGAATAAATTACTTTAGTTTAAATACTTTGCAAATAGGCAATAGACTTTTAAGTACAGTAGTTACAGTTGTTGCCATGGGCAACACAATTTCAAACTCAATGCAACATTGACCTCAATGTGAATTTCTAGTTAAATGCAATTAGTTACTTTAAGGATTACTTTTCCAACCGCATGACTGGATCCTAGATTCATTCCTTGGACATCTCCTGTAAACGGTTGAGTAAAAGTGTTTTAGTTACAGTAGTGATTTTTAAGGAATATTATTGTATTTTAAAAGTTGACACTTAGAAATGTTTTCACATAGAATAACCAATGTTATCCTATAGTAGGAAAATCTTTTAGCAGGTAAGTAGTGCTATCGTCACTTTTTCTTACTCAGTAGTGGATCCTGGATCCAGCACTGGTGCATTTCCTGTAAACAGTTGAAAGAATGCGTTTAAGTCATACAGGTGATTTTTAAGGAATAGTTTTAGTTTGTGAAAATAGACACTTAGAAACTTTTCTGGTGAAAACCAGACAATGGATTCTTATGGAAGGAAATACAAGGAACTGGTAAGTACGGTTATAATTACTTTTCAGGGTCAGTGCTGGGCTAAAAGATGCAGCACTGGGTTCTCTCCTGATAACAGATGAGTAAATCGGAATTCGTTGTTCAGATGATTTAAGGTGAATATTTAAAAGTTCCAAAACTCCACACTTAGAAGAATTTCCAAGTGAAACCAGTCAATGTTAGCCTATGGAAGGAAATTCAAGTTACTGGTAAGTATGGTTAGAATTACTTTTGAGGATCAGTACTGGTCTCAAAGATGCAGCACTGAGGTCTCTCCTGATAACAGGTGGGTAAATCGGAATTCGTAGTACATCACGTCAGGCCCCGTCCCCTCCCTTCACCACTGTGTAAACACGCCCTGTCACCGTTCTAAGTTAAGAGATTAAGTCCCCGTCAATCCTAAGGATCCCAAGGGTCAAAATAGCCCACTAGGTACCTCCAGTAAGCACCACAGAGCTGCATTGCAGCGAGGTGTAAAAAGGGGCGTGGCCTCTAAACACCTGTCTGCAATGCAGCTCCCTGGTGCTTACTGGAAATACCTGTTGGGCTATTTGGCCCTCCGGGACCCTCAGTATTGAAAGAGAATTAATTCCCCAACTTAAAATGCACCACGGGGCGTGTTTGAACACTGATGAAGAAAGGGGGCGTGGCCTGAGGTGACATGTCTGCAAACATGCCCTGTGGCGCGTTTTTAGTTAGAGAATTAATTCCTCCTCAATCCTGTGAGTCCCTGGGGGCCAATATAGCCCACCAGATACCTCCAGTCATGTCAGACGACCTTCTCACGATATGCCATGTTGTACGGGGAAGCTGTACTATGCTGCCATGTTATGACACGTCAGATTATGGTATACTAAGCTGTGTTGTGATGTGTTAATTTGGCATGTCATACTATGGCATGTTATACCAGTCTCTGGTTATGTTATGTTACGTCACTGTATGGTACGCTAACGTCAGAACATGTCGGAGCGTGGTATGCTAGGTATGATTCGATATGTATGGTGTTTCATCCCAAATAGCTCTACATGAGGGTCAGTGCAGATCTAAAAAGCGCTTTTGCGCTTCCACAGCTATGTGTGCGCTATATAAATGTTAGTACAGCACACGTGTTCGCGCGGCAGCCTGTGCTAGCCATGTGGCCGCTGCCCTGCTTTTTGATGATGTCCCTGGCGCGCGCTCTTCTCTCTCTCTCATTCTCTGTTTTTCTCTCTCCCTCCCATCCATTTCCAAAACGTATCTTTGAACTTTTCCTCCCATAACATTGTTTTCCCAGCACCGGAAAAGTGAAAGTGGCAAAATTAAGCTTGGTGGGGAGGGGGAGGGGGAGGGGGGGGTGATGCACGGGGGTGGTATAGGGGGGCCGTGCATATTAAACGTATGCGCAAACCAGGCACCATGACAAAAAAACAACAAAGTAGTCCCTAGATTAAAAGCTATAGCCCTGCAGCGTACCTTAACTGTAGTTGGTCAGTGCTGCTTCCTCTAAAAACGGAAGTGACGTATCGCATCCACAGCCAACCATAAGCCTGCTAACAAAAGCAATGCCACATTTAACCAATGGCAAGCTGCGGGAGAAATTACCCTCAATATTGTATATCCTACAGGTCTTGCGACCGCGCATGCGCTGTCTAAGCTCAACCTAAAAACGAAAATGGCTGTAATTCACTATTAGAACATGCCACACACATCAGAGCATGTCCTACCTTATACTTACAATGCACCCTGCCCTTGGGCCTACCATAGGGGTGTCTAATATGAAGCAAAGGGAAGGTTTAGGGACTGGCAAGTGGGTACACTTGGCCAAGTCGACATGGCAGTGCTAGACTGCACACAGGCCTTGCAATGGCAGGCCTAAGACACACTTTACAAGCTGCTTCTGTGGGTGGCACAACCAGTGCTGCAAGCCCACCAGCAGGAGTTGATTTACAAGCCCTGGGCACACATGGTGCACTGTACTAGGGGCTGACAGATAAATCAAATAACCCAATCATGGAAACCAATTAGTATGTCAATTTAACATAGGGAGCACTTGCACTGTGGCACTGATTAGCAGTGGCACTGTGCCCAAAGCATAAATCCAGCAAAAACATATCAAAACAGAGGAGGCAATCCGTCAAAAATGGAAGGGAGACTCACGCCAATGATGTCAGGTCTAAGAGTTTGCTATAGAGTTTGAGTTGGGATCGTTCCATATGTAATATGATTTTTATTTAATAAGGTCTTATTGTCTGGATTTTAATAGTCTAATATTTTAGGATTTTGTTAGGAGCCAATTTTACATGAAACGATAAATATTTGTCATTATCTACTATTGTACTGTATGACTGTCATTTTGCCTGTATGGTTTGTTTCATACTACAAACCGAATAAAGATGATCAAAGCAAATCGAGTCACTTCAGTTATGTTAATAATGAAAGAATAACTTGTTCCATTATAATCAAGAATGTAAGTATAACACCTCTTTGCCTTAAATACTTTACAAACTCCTCCCTCCTTTACCAAATAATATCCATGTCAAGATTCTTCTACTTAACCATAGCCCTAATTGCCACCATCCCTCCTGCGGGCCATACTGCAAGTCCATCGACAACTGTAGCAATAAACCAATCTTTACGTCATTCATTGGTACAGACTTTGGGGGGAATAATTACTCCCAAAATGCCTAACATGACATGTCCAAAGCTTCTTATGCCATGGTCCCACATCCAGACCCTTTCACTTCCCACTCCACTCCTGAAAAAAGCATCCCCACCCCACTGAACCCAGCCAAAAAAGAATACAACTATAAAAAAAAACATTCCCAAAGATTAATCCATGCCTTTCAGTTCCCACTCTGCCTGCGAAAAAGAGCCTTATCACCCACATAAACCCAGTTCAAACCCCCCAAACCCGAGAAGACCCCTCCCAAAACTAAATCCACCCCTTCCTAAACCTCTGCACCCCTTCCCAAGTACCACCTTCGAGGCGCCTGCTATGCCAATAGATACCCCATTTCAAGGAGGTTTCCTGATAGTGTCAGTAAGGGCAAGTTTGGTGGCACAGCATTGTTCTGAGGCACTTAGACACTGAAAGCACTGACCATTGGCCTTTGTTTATAGTCTTTTTGTGACATACTGTCATTAAAATATTTTCATAGTTTTGAAGACATTGGTCCAGCCGTTACTTTCTGACTATTTGATGTTATTTTATAGTTAGTGTTGTTTCACTTTAGTTGGGCTTGTTTCATCCCTGATTGCTAATCTAGTTGTTGTGGTTCGTATGATGTGACCATGGAGCCAGTGCTGGAGTTACACAGGAGAAGGTGAAATGTTGGATGGATGTCGATGTGAAATGAAATTCAAATGGGGTAGACATTGCATTGGGTGACATGTTATATGATAAGTATTTTAGCTTGACCTGGCCACTGATAACGTCATGTAGGTTGCATTTGGCCCTATGATGTAAGTTGGATATATGTTTGACGTGTTGAAGTTAGATATTTGTTTATCCACACATGGAGGGTGATAATTTGTCATACCTTTGTGTAGTTCTGCATGACGTGTCCATTTCCATGTGTGTTCATTACAGCTCCTTTATCTAGGTTTATGCCATATGCTATTGGTGCTTTTTTTACTTTTATAATTTGCACTTACACATTCCCTACTGTAGGAGAGTAGGGTCTGCTATCCTATGGTCACCCCAATTTTTGCTTTTTGCTTCACTGGTTTTCGACTTAATGTGGCTGTGGGCCTGCTAATCAGGCCCACAGCCTGTTGTTCTCTCTCTAAATTCACATACATGTACTATAGGTACATCACCAATTTGGTACTGGACACCTTGTCAGCCCCTGTACCATGCACTATAGGTGCTCAGGGCATAGGTGCATCCAAGGCCTACCAGGGGCTGCAGCATATCTTTTGCCACCCCTGGCTGGTACTTAAATCGACACAACTGGCTGATCACTCAGCTGGGGCAAGGTGCTGTAATCACCCCTTGCTTAGATATAGTATACCTATATCTAAACCTATATCTGGACACATATATGCCTATAAGTCACTCCTATGGCAGGCCTTAACAATCCTGGAGGCAGAGTGCTTGGTTTTATGTGAGATGGTGCTCTAGCATGAGCTGAGCCTGTCTGCAGAGGTTGGAACCATTTCCTTGCAGCTGTTCCAGTGATACTGCCATACCATATACTCTTAAATGCATTATAATCCTCGCGGTTATTGCTAACTTTGGTTTGGCTTTATCAAAACATGTCGTGTTTGGTGTCATACACTTTGGAATACTACCCCCTCGCCAGTTCTGGCGATGGGGGTAGAATTCCACCCTTCTAGAGGGAGAAGACATGTTACTGTACTTAAACGCGGTTAATCCTAACCAGAGCCTCAGCATCACAAAATGGATGCTGCTGCCACCGACACGAGTCTGACCTCCTGCTGCTGACCGAAACTTGGCAGAGGAGGCCTGGACAAAGTGTTTCCTGTCCAGGGAGGTGCTGCACCTCCCCAGACAGGAGGTAGTGTATTGGGGCAGGGTGGGTTGAAAGAAACTAGACACTGCCTGGGGCACACAAGGTGTCCCATGCAAAATCCAGTCAAACCGGTTCTGGGGCACTCCAGCCCCAGTCCTGTCGCGAAACTGGACAAAGGAAAAGGGGTGTAACCACCCCCTTCCTGGGTCCCACCCATAGGAGGGACCTAGCAGGTAATCCAGCCCCTTGATTTGGAATAAAGGTAGGAGCTGTGCAGATGCACATCAGATTATCCCGACTGAAACTTATGAAATGAAACTCTGGACCCTTTGACATCCTACTCAACGTAGAAGACTGAGGAATCTACCTTGTGGTCAAGGAGTGACCACCCTGTGCAAACAGACACCATCCAGTACCTCAACGTTTGCTTTGTTGCAGTTCCTGCCAGAACTCGAGCAACAGAGATTGACAAGACCCAGTACCTGCCTTCCAACAGCCCGATCCACAGTCCCTGCAAAGCTGAGACCCGTGGAGGCGACCTGAAGCGTGGGGCCGGCCATCTTGGAAAACTACAAAGTGCTGACTGTGCAGTTCCCGAGGCTCCCTCGAAGCTGTGCATTAGAGTTTGAGAAGCTCCAGCCCCGAGCAACTTTTGCACTGAAGCTCACCCCTCCACACTCGCCGAGTGCTGCGGGGGTCCCTTTTGCATTTTCCTGCTTGACGCATTGGCCCAGTCGCTTGCCCGTTGGCTAGTGGCCCTAGTACCAACGAACCAAAGAATTTACACTGCTAGTCTGATTGCTCCAGATTGGCCCTCGCTCCCCTGAAAAGGAGCGCCCGCTCTGACCTTGCTGGTCCGAGTAAAAAGCAATCTTTGAATCCTGCGTGGGTTGCCCTTGCCAAAACTTGTTAACTCCGATCCGGAAGCCGACACCGCCGACAGCGAGAACCTTTGTGGGACAGCTCATGATCCACTCCAGGACATCCTCGGTGCCCCAGAGTCCACGTGGCAGCAGAGACAAGCTTCACAACAAGCACCTGATTGCGCCCGACATCGCCTGGTTCCTTCCTGGTTCCTTCCTGATCACTGGCTAGTGACCCAGCCTCTGTCCCCTCTGCTTTCAGGTACTCTACATCTTCGATCCACCCTTGGATCACACCGGACACTTCTCTTCTGGACGCCTGCAGCATCTTCATCTCCAGGCACCATAGATCTTCGTGACGAAACCCGACACGCTTTTGCACCTGTGCACCCGCTTCCTGTGGGTAAGGCAATTCTTGAACGCCGGTGCTCCTGTAGTGGTGTACACCTCTAGTGTCTAAGTCTAAAGTTTTGTCCTCCTAGTCCAGTCGGAAGACTCTTAAAACTGTAACTCGATAACTTTTACGCACCGTTGACTTTGCATTGGTGCATGCGTGTGCTTTTAGCACTGCACCCGAATCCCGCGGGCTACTCCTGTCCTAACTGCTGTTAGTCCAGTTTAGTCCTAGCGATTCCCAAGGCCCTAGGCCTTACCACTGATCGATTAGTGATACTTATACCACTTTTTTGATATATGGTTTGAGAGGCCACCGGCCCTATCCATAATTGTGCAACTTTCATATGTTATATTGTGCTTTTGTTTAAACGCTTGTGCTTCTTTATTCGTAAAGAGTATTGGGGATTATTCTGAGAATAAATACATATATTTTTATAATATATAACTTGTGTGGTGTCCTTTCATTTGATATTACAGGATTGCATATGGTAAAACAGCTGGCTTCACATGCCCTCTTGAGTTAAGCCTTTAGGCTGCTTAGTCCATGCTACCCCTAGGATAGCTTGTCTTTTAAGGTTGACTTACAACCATCACCATAAGGGATTGTTTGGACTGATACAAGGTGCCCACAGAATTGTGGACATCATATACCAGGCCAACTTCTCACACCTACACATGCGTAGCACTTGGTTATGCTGTTGGTTGTCCCTGATATACTTCAGTTCCCAGGTCCAGTGCACATTGAGTTTGTCAGGCATGTGCAAATTGTATGGTGCCACGGGGCCCCCCTGATAGAGGCATTGCTATCCAGCAGAGAGTGTTTCCATTATGGCAGTAGAATGGTTCTCACACTGATTCTATGTAATCCCATTGACTGACATTGCCTTTTTATGTGGGTGGTGTGTGGAAGTCCAATACAGAGTTGTTGCAGAGAAGGTGTGTTTCACCTTAATGAGACATTCATACAGATATTTCTTTGACTTAATAACAGGACCTGGGATGTGTGCAATGTGAGTGTGTCGCATTCAACATAGCATCTGGTTAGAGTTGGAGTGAGAGTGCCTCATGGTAGTTGTAGTCACTTCAATCTCACTTTACCAATACCTGAGGAATTGTAAGCTGCATGATCTGTGAAGATCAGTAGTAACATGGCCGACACATGTTATAAGGCAAAATATATGTGTAACAGGGATCAATAGGTGTGATATTGATGAGAAAATGCTGTTGTGGAACACAAGTTATTACAAAATGCACTATCACTGAATATAATTTGCAAACACATGTCCATTCATGTACAGTGTGCCTGTGCAGTACCAGTGTTTTGGCCTAGGATGACATTCTACAGATGTATTTTTGAATATTCTTATGAAACAATCCCAGCCAGGGTCCCTGTAAATGTGTATATTACTTAGGGACCCCAACTGTTGCGCCTGGTCCATGGCGGAGCATCATTTTGCTGAGGAGTCTATGGAAACAGGTAGTTGTATTTCTTACCACTAATTTTGTCCGTGACAGTGTGTGTTTTGGACGTGATTGAGCAGGTACAATGTGAAGAAGTGAGTTTCGGCCTTATAGCCCTCCCTTTCCACCATCTCAGATGTAGTGATTGGACTCCCACTGTCATGCTGGCTATAATGCAACTCCTAATTGGGCTGGCGGTTTCACTGGTTGTCCGAGTCTCTCACAGCCTTATTGGCCCCTATCTGCGGCCGCCGCAGTCAGAGTTGGCCGGCGGTGGCTGCGGTTCTTGCAAAGGCAATCTGACTATCTCGTAATACAGCAGTCGGACTGGCGAGCTCGCGGCAGTCAGTCCACGGGTGCGGCAGTCCACAGACCAGCAAACTTGTCATCAGGCCCCAAATAAAAATAATCTAGAAGGTGGCAAATATAGCTGGACTTTTCTTTTGGTTTACGAGAATGGGAATGAGTAGCATTTCTTTGCTTCTTTTCTATATAAGCTTGGTGCATCCTGTGACCTCCTGTGGAGTACTTGCGTTTCAATACACGAGGGACTATTAAATACCCTAAAGTACAGTAAATCATTAGAACATTAAACTAATTTTGTAATTGATGCACATTAATAGAAACTATGGGGCATATTACCAAGGGCAATATCGCCGTTTTAGCGGGAAAAATTCCCGCTAAAGCGGCGATAATTTTATCGCCCTATTCGCTAATAGGCGCTAGCGGGCATTTATTTATTTATTGGTATATTTGTATAGCGCTTCACTGTCACCCCAAGGGCATCCTGGCGCTTGAGATCACTATCAGCAACAGGACTACAACTTACACTGCCCTAGGGAAAAAGTGGGTCTTCAGCACTTTTTTAAATGGTAAAAGGTCCTTTTGACCTCGTAAAGAGAGTGGCAGAGAATTCCAGAATTTAGCCGCTGCGACACTAAACGAGCGTCCGCCCATCCTCACTCTCTGGAATCTCGGTACCACCACCAGCCACGCAGAAGAGGAGCGCAAGCAGCGCGTGGAGGAATACCAGGAAAACATATTCTGCAATGGGACCGGGCCCTGTCCGTGCAAAGCCTTGAACACCAGACAGGCAGCTTTGTACTGAACCTGTAGATGGACCGGCAACCAATGTAAGTCCCGGAGAGCAGCGGTGGAAGAGCTGAGATTAGGGCGAGAGAGAGCCAGCTTGGCCGCCATATTCTGCACCCGTTGCAATTTACAAAGCAACGTTTTAGGGGCTTCCAGAAGTAGAGCGTTACAATAGTCTAAATGACTTAAGATGGTCCCACGCACTACTTCTGGTCTAGACTGTTCAGGTAAAAGGGGCAAAACTTTGCGGAGCATGCGCAGCAGCATCATGCACGTAGCCGTGATCTTATTTACATGCATATCCAGCTGCAAGTTAGGCCCAAAAGTAACCCCCAAATTACGTGCAGACTCAGCGGCTGACACTGTCTCAGAAAAGGTCGAGGGCCAAAAATTGTCAGGGAGTGAACGCAGTATTTTATCAGAAGAACAGTAAAGCACCTCCATTTTGTTACTATTAAACTGAAGGGAGTTTGATCGGAGCCAGTCAGCTGTAGCTGACATACAGCGATGGAATGTTTCCAATGGGACCGAGTTGTTACCTTCCAGGGAAAAGACCAATTGGGTATCGTCAGCATAATTAAATGCTGAGATACCGAAAGATTTGGTCAGATGGACCAGAGGGCGAAGGTAAAGATTGAAGAGTATTGGGCTGATGGCCGAACCCTGTGGTACCCCCTGCCCCACATTCTTCACCTCCGATCTAAATGGAGGCAGCGCCACCACCTGCCGTCGGTTGTTCAAATAAGAGACCAACCAGTCCCTTGCCAGCCCGGTGACCCCGCACTCTTCCAGTCTCCTGATGAGGGTAGAATGGCAGACCGTGTCGAACGCGGCCGACATGTCGAGCAGCACTAAGAAGGCTGCCCGGCCCGTGTTGACCCGTGAACGAAGATTGTCCAACACGGCCACCAGCGCAGATTCAGTCCCATGTGCTGGACGAAAGCCAAACTGTGCCTCATCAAACCAGGTGTTCTCTTCCAGGAAACCAGACAGGGCGCGGGTCACTAGCTTCTCCATGATTTTGATAGGGAACGGCAGCAAGGAAATGGGTCTGTAATTAGACAGGCAGGCAGGGTCCAATGTGGGTTTCTTTAAAAGAGGTGACACCACTGCCAGCTTCCAGCACTCAGGAACAGTTGCAGTGTCAAAGGACTGGAGGCAGATGGAATGCAAGGGCTGGAAAAGTTCATCTTGGAACACCTTCCAGAACTTAGGAGGCAGTGGGTCCAAGGGGGAACCTGATGACACAGTTAGTGCCAATTTGCAAAACTCCTCATAAGACGGGCTAGGGAAGCAACAAAGCTGGGGTCGGTTGGAGTGGACCACCAAGGCTTCCAAGCTGCGAGAACAACAGCTCAGCTGGGGTCGACTGGGCCCAACGTCCAGAGCTCCCAGACTAAAAGAAGAATTGCCCGGCTGGGGTCGACTGGGCACAGCATCCGGAGCTCCCAGACTGAGAAGAGAACTGCCCAGCTGGGGTCGACTGGACGTGACGTCCGGAGCTCCCAGGCTAAGAAGAGAACCACCCAGCTGGGGTCGACTGGACGCAGCGTCCGGAGCTCCCAGGCTGAGAAGAGTACCACCCAGCTGGGGTCGACTGGACGCAACGTCCGGAGGCCCACTCTGCATGTCAGCGATGATTATCGCTAATGACATGCAGAGTGGGCGGGCCAAGATGTTAGCGACTGGAAACAGTCGCTAACATCGCTATCCCCTATTACCAACTTTTGGAAATAATCGCGCTAAGCGCGATTATCTCCAAAAGCTAACGCCTGCCAAGAGCAGTTCTTAGCCATGTTATCCATTGGTAGGTGGATAACATGGCTAAGAGCATTTGCTCGCTAATGCATGAATATCGGTGACTTTTCAGCGATATTCATGCATTTCGGCCTATTTTTATCGCTTAGGAGATAAACCTTGATAATATCAAGGCTCCTAAGCGATAAAAATCGTCGGAGCGCGGCGATATTTAAATGCCCGCTAACCAAGCTTAGCGATAATTATAGCTATAGCTTGGTAATATGCCCCTATATTTTTTTCACTGCAGCAGGTATTTTAAAAATATTGTAGTAATACTCGAAGCACTGATTTATGAATTGCTTCATAGCAGAAGGCCGTGTCCTGCCGTGATCTGTATTTACTCGAAGAGAGTGACAGCATTGTTCCTTGAGGTTTTCACAATGCGCATGGTGCCAACACGAAAATAACTATGAAAAGGAACAAATATGTTACCATAATCCACAGAGAGCTAAGCGATGTGTATCGCCATAGAAACATATGGCCTGTTTTATAGAACGGTGGGTAATCTATCACCTAAGCAAACGACCGAGACCTGACGTGACAGCTGTGCACGGTAAGGCCAGGCCTCGCATTTCTCCATGAAGTCAGCAACGGCGCGGTCCCATATCGGATTCGGCAGATTATAATGTATTCAAACAGTTGTCTCAGGCAGGAAACGGCAGCCTTCTCAAAGTTAATCCGCAGAATAAACATGTTCACACTTACTGCAGCCCTGCCTCCTCAAGGCCTTCCATTAACGTGCTCATGCACTTAAGCGCGAGAGAGGCTTCCGCCAGGAACTGAAAGTTTGCATTTTGTGGGTTGACGACTGGATGAAAAGGGATTAAAATGCGCTAATGCTTCTCTACACACATCAACCCAACGGTTCACTTATCTATTCCTTTTAGACGTTCAGCATGTGCTTTTGAATTATTGTAAAATACATAATGTATATTTCGATTATTATTCCAAATCTTTTTTAGTGACATGCACGGGTCTTTTACCTGAAAATGTTTGAAGCAGTTCATGTTTAAAAGCTTAACTCGAATGTGATCCCGATGGACCTGTAAAAATAAAAGGGCAAAGGGCCAATTTTCATTGGAAGGCCCAAAATTCGTTTTTTCTGCAGGCTCCTAGTTAACATGTTCTGAGCTGAAACATTACAGCGGTAGTTTGGTATGAGCACAACTGTTGAAAGGAAACATTATACTCGGACGCTAATGGTTACATCAGGTAAGAGTATTACTGCACTAAAGTCACTGTGGGACCAACCATAGGACCACCTGCAAATGAAATGTTTCACTGACTCAGTGAAAGCGTCAGCAATCTGAGTAGCATATACGGTGATGCACACTTACAACGCAACTTTTACGTCGTAATGCTGTTACAACGCAGCTATTACAACGCAGGATCCATTACATCGGATGCCATTACAACGCATGGCATTACATCGCATATGCTATTACAACGCATACCATTACATCGTAAGTATTGGTAAGTATATAAATTTTTTTTATTTTATTTAATATTATATAATTGATTTAATTATTATTAATTATAAATAAAAATAAATAAAAATATTTATTTATGTTTTTAAATATTATAAATTAAATTTATTAATTTAAGTAATTTTTTAAATAAGTATGAGTATAGGAGTATATGTTTTGGTGTACTGAGGTATATGTTTTGGGGTGTTTGGGTATTTTTTGGTTTTAGGGCAGGGTTTGGGTTTTGGGGTACAGGGGTGTTTTTAGGTTTCAGGGCTAGGTTTGGGTTTTGGGGTACAGGGGTGTTTTTAGGTTACAGGGTAGGGTTTGGGTTTTGGGGTACAAGGGTGTTTTTAGGTTTCAGGGTAGGGTTTGGGTTTTGAGGTACAGGGGTGTTTTTAGGTTTCAGGGTAGGGTTTGGGTTTTGGGGTACAGGGGTGTTTTTAGGTTTCAGGGTAGGGTTTGGGTTTTGGGGTACAGGGGTGTTTTTAGGTTTCAGGGTAGGGTTTGGGTTTTGGGGTACAGGGGTGTTTTTAGGTTTCAGGGTAGGGTTTGGGTTTTGGGGTACAGGGGTGTTTTTAGGTTTCAGGGTAGGGTTTGGGTTTTGGGGTACAGGGGTGTTTTTAGGGTTCAGGGTAGGGTTTGGGTTTTGAGGTACAGGGGTGTTTTTAGGTTTCAGGGTAGGGTTTGGGTTTTGGGGTACAGGGGTGTTTTTAGGTTTCAGGGTAGGGTTTGGGTTTTGGGGTACAGGGGTGTTTTTAGGTTTCAGGGTAGGGTTTGGGTTTTGGGGTACAGGGGTGTTTTTAGGGTTCAGGGTTGGGTTTGTGATTAGGGCTAAATAAATTATATTTACCATTTATAAATTAATTAAAATATATTTATTAAATTAAATTAATTATATTATATTAATTACATTTTTAATTAAATTAATTAAATTAAAAAAATTATTTTAATTAATTTAATTTCATTACAATTTTAAACATATTTAAATTAAAATAATTTCATTATATTAATTAATTAAAATTAATTACAATTTTTATTAAAATTAAATTAAATAAATAGATTTAAATTTATTAAATTAAATTAATTACTATTTTAAAATGTATTTTAATTACATTAAATAAATTAAATTAATTAAATTAAATTAATTACATTTTTTTTTAAAAGTATACTTACCTATACTTACGATGTAATGCCATGCGTTGTAATAGCATCTGCGATGTAATGCCATGCGTTGTAATGGCATCCGATGTAATAGATCCTGCGTTGTAAAAATTCCGATGTAACGGAATGCGTTGTAATAATCCGCGATATAGTGACACCAATCCGCATATACTTACAACGCCTCTATTTGTAGATTTATCTTAGATTTGGTTGACATAAGGGATAAGGTACTGCCTGCCGCACAATATAAGAATATTGCAAGTCACCAAGGAATTCAGTGGCGGTATAGAGGAAGGAGTCTAAAGCTCGAGTTCCTTTATAAGGTCATGGAACACCGAGGCTACTTGAAATATCCTTATGATGTTTGGAAGGAGTTCCTTTATTCCTTGTAATACACTGCCTCTCGAATCACCCTTCCGACAAAACACTTAAATCTTCGGTGTGCTGCTTTTTCATGTTTTGCAAGATGTAGGATATTTGTATAAAAGATTAATTCAATTAGAATCTCTAGTGCAAAATTGAACACAATGTAATGAAGTTAGATTTTTGTTGCAAAAGGTATTATAATCATTTCAATACAAAAACAATGTGGCTCTGAATGTGTAGAGAAATTCAAATGTTCCTGTAAATGTCTAAAGTGGAGAAAAAAAACATGTTGCCTTAAAAATAAATTGTTTGCTTATTCTTTTTATCTAGAAAAATTGAGCAGAAAATGGATAAGGCAATGTCCAATCAAATAAAAAAAAATTTATTTGATTCGGACCTCATCTGAGTTCAACAAATACATTATTTAAAAATTGTATTTATACTTTTGAACTTTCTTTAAAAACATGTTGTAGACATGGTCATTTAAATTTAACGAGTACAAATACATAATCTGTGGTTGATAAAATTGTAACAGTTTTTTACAACTTTAAAATACTCTTTAAGAAGGTGTACATGTTATAGTAAATACATTAATTTAGAGGAGATTTACACAATGAAAAAATAGCGTTATACCTGAGGCGAATAGGTTTTATGAAACGTTGCTGGGCTTCTACCAGCACCAAATTTGGGCACATTAAAAGTGCATGGCAAAGGTCTTGCACTTCCCCGTTACACAAGTCCCAGATACCTGATGAACATTCAGAGGAATTCCATCTAGAAGAGTAAACTTTTAGTGGAAGAATTCCTAATCGCAGGAGAAGGATACAACGCCTTTCTCTATGTTCAAGATGAAACTTTAAGTAATGCTCAGGAATTTTATATACTATAGTGTCCGCATATTTTTGTAATGTTTTATTGAGTACAATACTCCTTGTTTGAGTCAGACCTTATTCTCGTTGTCATATGTTTTAATACGAGATTCAAATGTGTTGGGGACCAATCCTGCAAAAGTGCTATAGTGAATTGTGATGCCTCTAGGTCTGCTTTAAGATTCCTATTGAAAGTATGCAGTGCCGATTCTTCTCTAAAAGTCTCTAATTTTAATATATGTCTTAGAGAGCTGGGATTCCAATGTAAAAGATTAAAAGCCCACCTTATAATATTTGAAATTTCTCAAGCATATGTACTTATTAAGGAGAGCTCAAGGCGTAAGGCTTGTGATGGAACGGATTCGGAGACTTCCAGCAGTTTTCTTAGGATAAACTCTTCTTTCACTTTTATTGGTTGGCAGGTTTTAATCTGTATATATTCCAGAGCATAAAATAGAATAGGTGGATTTTTCACCCTATAAATCTCTAGCAGGGATTTAAAGTGTCTCTTCCCTGAGGAATAAAATCTCTTTAAGGCCCCAACATGGGAGTCAGCCTTTCGCCCCAGGTGATGGAAGTGAGAAGCATTTTGGAGTTTATATGAGAATGCTCGACCCAAGTAAACGTACTCTTTCACTACCTCAATTGGTTTACCTCCCAAAAACCAAGTAAATGGCAAACATTTCCTTCTTCCTCTAAAAGGTACAATTTTAGTTTTGGAAATATTAGGGACCAAGAAGTTTTCTTTTGCGTATCTATTTAATTCATTTAGGTGTCTTTGTTATCCAATTGGGGTGCAATCAAATATGATGATATCATCTGCATACATTAGGCTATTGATGTCCCTTTGAGCTAGTTTTTTGGGGAAATTATTAATTTGGGAAAAGTACCCCGGATAAGGCAATGTTCTTTTTTCTTAAAGTGTACATTTAATTATGCCCTGTGTCTTCCCTTATTTCCTCAGCTGAGGCTCCCGCTGCTGGCATTGGTACGCAAGAAGTTAAATGTAATATGTTATTACAGTTGAACAGCTTTGATATTTCTTTACTTCAGGTAACTAGAGACATCATAAGTTGACTATTACAAGGACATTAAAGACCGGAGTTTATGCAACAATTGGAGGCTCCCATGATATATGTAAAGCTAGTATGACATACAACAACCATCTATGTATCATTATGACTATTGATACTTAAGTTATAGGTAATATAGTCCATAGGTAACACAAACAGCTCTTCAAGGTAGTGGTAAAACGTCATCTCTTATTTTATTTCAATTTACAAATTAAACAAATTGAATAGTGCCTCAAGAAAAGTGTATGATGTGCAAGAGTAAAACAGGTAATCAGCCCTGACGTATTTCACCCGTTCCCCAGCCTGTTTCAAAGGCAATAATTGGCATCATCATGTGGATATTAGGTACAGTCATTTACATTTCACTACAGCACAATCACCTGTTACAAATGATCTTGTTTTCCTTGCTCAGAAACTACAACATCATCAACCTTACCGTTTTAAGCATGCTTTGATAGACAAGTCTTTATTACTAACATTGATTAATTATGAGCAAACGTATAAAAATCACACCTAGTAGTGCCATGCATGTTGAACTCCATGGGCCTCATTTAAGAGAAATTACGCATCGCTGCGTGAAAGCAGCGATGCGTCACTTCTCAGTGCGCACTCCTTGCGACATACCCGGTGTGTCATATTTAATGTATGACGCATCATGTCGCAAGGAGTTAAAGATCCATCAGTATTTCTGACATATCTGTAAGCGCAAACGTGACGCATAGTTGGAGTGTGTCACAAAAGTGACGCATCTCCAGCAATGTGTCCTTTCACATGGGGCAAGCCCCATGTGAAAGGGCCTGCGTCAGTCTTATGCCTGCTGTGAGGCAGGCGCAAGATTTTTACGCAACGGCGTCCTAGAAGTGATGCAGTGAAATCTCATAGATTTCACTGTGTAACTTCTGCGAGGCTTTTGCGGGGGAACGCCCCCCCTTCATAAATTGTACCTGACGCAGGTATAATGTAGCGCAGGGGTTTACAAAGTGACGCATCTGCTTAGATGCGTCACTTTGTAAATAGTGTGCAACTGGAGGCATGTTTTACGCTGCCGATGCGTCACAAAAAGTGACGCATTGAAAGCACAAAACTGACGCACGGCCTCATAAATGTGGCCCCATGTGTGGGAGAGCAGAAATGGGAAAGAGATGTCAGCCGGTTGGAACGTGGCCACAGGAACAAACCATGGCTGGCCATTCAAAAGCAGCAGCCATGGAGAACTGGCCAAGCTGCTGGTGAAGGATGATACATCTTACCCGCCAAGCTCTGGTTTTTGCGGAGCAGAGTTGGATTATTTCACGGTCCTGATCTCAGAGGCATTCTGGTGTTCAGCTGCTCGGGACGCTGGTGCTGATCGCTTTAATGCTGCCAACCAAGAGCAAAAGCAGCGCTTTTGAGGAAGATGGTTCAGGCCTTGGTTTCCGTTGCAGTGATGGAGTGTGAATTGACTGCCGACCTGACCTCCTGCTGTACGGACAGCACTGAGAGCCCAGAACAGCAGGGTGGGTGAAACACCATTGAGCCAGCTGCAACAAAAGTGGAGTGGAAGCTCACCAACCACGAAAAGATTTGAGGAAGGCCGCACAGCCAGATGCCAAGGAGATCCACGAGGTAGTGCGGGAGGTGCGGAAGAAAGCAGGCCCAAGTGATCGCTTCAAGGTGTGGGAGATAACAGAAAGTGACTGCTGGAGTTGAACTAGATTAAAAGTAAAATGCTGCAGAGGCTATCCAGCACAAAAGCACAGCAGTGCATTAAGCTGAAAGACAAGGAAAGGGTAGTATGTGTACCTGAAACGGAAGGAAAATAAATCAATGAGATACTCGCAACACTGGGGGTGATGTCCATGAGTATTTGTTTTAAGAAGAACACGAATAAAAAGAAAAAAGAAAAAAAGACCTACTCATTTTTATCATGCTTTATGGTCTTTGATCTAGGAACTTTTTGGGGCATATTATCAAGGGGGTTTATCTCTGCTGTTTTGGCTTTAAAAGCCAAGAAAGCGGAGATAAAATGATCTCCCTATTACCTAGCTGTCGCTAACACCAGTTAGCGACAGCTAGTAGGAGATAGCGAAAATCTTGGGCCCTGCTTTGCATGTCAGTTATATTTATCACTAATGACATGCATAGTGGGCGTGCCAAGATGTTAGCGACTGGAAACAGTCGCTAACATCGCTATCTCCTATTACCAACTTTTGGAGATATTCGTGCTAAGCGCGAATATCTCCAAAAGCAAACACCTGCCCCTGAGCAGTTCTTAGCCATGTTATCCAATGGTAGGTGGATAACATGGCTAAGAGCATTAGCTCGGTAATGCATGAATATCGCTGACTTTTCAGCGATATTCATGCATTTCGGACGATTTTTATCGCTTAGGAGATAAACCTTGATAATAGCAAGGTTCCTAAGCGATAAAAATTGCCGCAGCTCGGAGATAAAAATATCGCCGCTAAACTAACATAGCGATAATTATCGCTAGTTGTTGGTAATATGCCCCTTTGTGTTTAAATCCAGGTGCAAGTTTTTTTGCGTTGTTGTCTCTCGTTTCATGTCCCAAATATGTTAGACTTTACTTTGCAAATTTACATTTCGTAAAATCTGCAGTAGGTCCATTCTTTCTCACAATTTCTATTACCTTTTGTAAGGAGTTGCAGGGACAGAATAGTCTACCTCAGGTTTGTTTGATTATTTTTCTTCTTTTTTTCCTTTCAGGACTATTACTTCTGAAATAACAGTAATAAGGTGCCTTCTCTTTTTCTTCATTTAGGTGGCCCGGCTCCCGGCCATGCTGGAGTATCAATGCCGCTTCTCCCTCAAAATAAAAGAAGCGGTACAGGTAAGTGTTTCATTCACGCTTAATACCTTGTCCCAAATATGTTAGACTTTACTTTGCAAATTTACATTTCGTAAAATCTGCAGTAGGTCCATTCTTTCTCACAATTTCTATTACCTTTTGTAAGGAGTTGCAGGGACAGAATAGTCTACCTCAGGTTTGTTTGATTATTTTTCTTCTTTTTTTCCTTTCAGGACTATTACTTCTGAAATAACAGTAATAAGGTGCCTTCTCTTTTTCTTCATTTAGGTGGCCCGGCTCCCGGCCATGCTGGAGTATCAATGCCGCTTCTCCCTCAAAATAAAAGAAGCGGTACAGGTAAGTGTTTCATTCACGCTTAATACCTTTTTTGTAGGCTAGGGTGTGACGGAAGATCAATATTTGCTAAACAGCTGTCATCAAGTGTGATTTGTATGCTCTCATTTTTCTCAAGGGGGTCATGAGTTTTAACGTGAATGTCGTAGCATCTGCTACAATGCTTTTTAGTGCACTCAATAGTGCCTGCTTGGTGGGTTTGTCTAATGTTCCCTCCCTCTTCACTATTATGACCTGAATCCGGTACGTACCCGTGTAAGCCACGTTCCTCCCAGAGCATGGGGGGAGCTTTTGCCAGGTCTTTGTCCTCCTGGCATCTTGTTGCTTAGTCCTGCTCTGTTGGAAATCCCAGTCTCTTGTTCCAGTTCTCACGTCGACTGTAGGGGAACGTTCTTTTCCTCTTGTGCTTCTCCCCATCGGCGTCCTGCTTTTCTTTAGCTCTACATCTTACTCATCTTCCACATCCCCCTCCAATGGGCCTTCCTGCCTTTCTATTTGTTTGCAGCCTTTGATTACATCCGTTCTGGAGTTCCGAGAATCCGTACGGTTCCATGAATCAAAAGGACCATGTCCTCTGAGGGGTCGAGGGGCCCAAGAGAACAAGCCTTAATCCATGATTCCTGTGTCTTTATTGATAGGTTGCCAACAACAAAGAGGGCCGATGCAGTGAGGTACAGATCAGCATTCTTCATCAGTGTCCATTACTTCGGGGTCAGAGTACCATTCCTCCTGACACATTGCCATCTGTGTGGTCATGTTCTCTTTATAATTTCCTCTTTATCAGGGTATTGTCCTGAAAAAATGTCACGTTCTTTAAACCCTTAAACAGTTCAAACATTAGCCTTTGAAACATGGCTGCCACTGCGGCTAAGCCAAATGGTACACTTACAAATTGGAAACAACCACAGGGAGTAATAAAAGTGGTCAAACTGTACTCTCTGAGTGTAGTGGAACTTGGTGGAATGCTGCTTAGAGATATGTTGTGGTGAACCATTCAATTCCCTTAGTGGCAGACAGCATTTCATTTATTTTGCCCGGGGAAACTGGTCCACCACAATATTCTTATTGGGGTCGCTCAAGTCCATGCAGAGTCTAGGCTTACCATTAGCTTTTTGCAATCACCTTTGGTGATACCCATTCTGATGACTCCACACGCTCTATGACTCCTGCCATACATATTTTCCCTAACTCACTGGCCAGTTGCTCCCTCAAGGTCAATGGTATGTTCCCTGAACAAGATTCTGCTCCAGATTTTAAGGTTAATCTGTGCTGAAAACCTTTAAGCTGTCCTATAGTTCCTGAAAACATTTCTGGGTAAGACTCAAAAATGTGTTGTTCATACTCATAACTTGGTTGCAGGTATAACCCAGGCTCTAGACTGTTCATTTCCAAGATAATTCCTAACTCTCCTTAGTCACGTCACCCCAGGACTGAGGGTCCTGTGACTGAGGCATGCAATTGTATTTTGGTTCTTTATTTTTAAACTTGAAGAGCAAACTCCTAACTCCCACCATATCAATACCTTCAACCGCAAATGTTTTAGGGCCAATATCAGCAGAATCCAACACATCACCAATAATAGGAGCAACTTTTCCTTCCATATATCATTATTCACAATCAAGTGTGGAGACCTTGAGTATGCTACAATATTACCACCTCCCATTGAAATTTTACAAACAGGTTTTTTCTTTAGGGACCCAATATTAAGTACTTCCTCCTCAACACTGAATACACACATACTGACATCATCTTCCTCCCTTCCATCCGATTCTGTGTCAGAAATGTGATTAAATAATTTTACCAATTTCTCCTTCTTTCTCCTACGCTATTGTAAAAATGTCTTTTCAACCCACACCCTGAGCATTTCTGCGAGCATGGACATTTCTTGTAATTTGCTGAATTTTCCACATTTCCACATCTATGACATATCTCATTGAAAGTACCTTGATCTGAATAATTCTTATGTTTCACCATAGTGGTCTGGGATTTATTTTTACCCTCATCACTATGGTTACTAGATGACAGTTTCTTTGCACTGTTGTGTAGTTCCCTGCTTCCCAGTAGGATGCACTGGGCCAGGGACAGACTAATTTGCATATAGCCAGGTTCTGAGCTGGGATGGGGCAGTGAGCTAAATAACGGTGATGGATCAAGCCCTGATCTTTGGACTGGGTAAGAGTGGTCTGCTTAATTCAGACACTCTGTTCATCACCACCCCCTTTTCTGAATCGTTTTTGGCCACTATAGGTGTGGCAGGGTATACTCAGACATGAGTCCCTTGCTCACTGCTCCATCAGGATTCAAGCAAGCCGGGCCGACGAGGCTGAAATGCCAGAAACCGGTCCCCGGTAGCTTGTCTCCTTTCTGGTGAAGAATTGGCTTGGTAGTTTGGTCTGCCCTGTTCCCATGATGCACTGGGCCAGGGACAGACTAATTTGCATATAGCCAGGTTCTGAGCTGGGATGGGGCAGTGAGCTAAATAACGGTGATGGATCAAGCCCTGAACTTTGGACTGGGTAAGAGTGGTCTGCTTAATTCAGACACTCTGTTCATCACCACCCCCTTTTCTGAATCGTTTTTGGCCACTATAGGTGTGGCAGGGTATACTCAGACATGAGTCCCTTGCTCACTGCTCCATCAGGATTCAAGCAAGCGGGCCGACGAGGCTGAAATGCCAGAAACCGGTCCCCGGTAGCTTGTCTCCTTTCTGGTGAAGAATTGGCTTGGTAGTTTGGTCTGCCCTGTTCCCATGATGCACTGGGCCAGGGACAGACTAATTTGCATATAGCCAGGTTCTGAGCTGGGATGGGGCAGTGAGCTAAATAACGGTGATGGATCAAGCCCTGATCTTTGGACTGGGTAAGAGTGGTCTGCTTAATTCAGACACTCTGTTCATCACCACCCCCTTTTCTGAATCGTTTTTGGCCACTATAGGTGTGGCAGGGTATACTCAGACATGAGTCCCTTGCTCACTGCTCCATCAGGATTCAAGCAAGCCGGGCCGACGAGGCTGAAATGCCAGAAACCGGTCCCCGGTAGCTTGTCTCCTTTCTGGTGAAGAATTGGCTTGGTAGTTTGGTCTGCCCTGTTCCCATGATGCACTGGGCCAGGGACAGACTAATTTGCATATAGCCAGGTTCTGAGCTGGGATGGGGCAGTGAGCTAAATAACGGTGATGGATCAAGCCCTGATCTTTGGACTGGGTAAGAGTGGTCTGCTTAATTCAGACACTCTGTTCATCACCACCCCTTTTTTTCCATTATGAACAGCGTGCTTGTTAGGCAACATAAACATAGGGATGGTGCCAGAATGATTTCTTTTACCCCCGCGGGATATGTCCTAATAGAGACAAGTTAGCCCACAGTGCCACCATAAGCACCCCCAAACCTAGACAGGTAGCGAATGGTTTTGACAACCACAGAACATCACACACCTGAGCTCTCCCAGGGATCAGAGTAACACATTTAAAACCCTTTCTCTCAGTCACTCATGCTCTCTTTCACTCAGAAAAGTATGCAGGAATACACAGTTGGTTGTTTTCAATATTTATTGAACCAGTGTGGTTCTTGCACAAAACTATATTTGCTGCAATGATCAATAGACATGAGCTGATGAAAGTGATTAGCAATATAAGGACAGTGAACAAAATGAAAAGTTCCACTGAGACAATCTATGCAGGGATAAAACAATATTTAGGTATGTATATATAGCATACTCCTACTACGTGTTCCCTAACATGGATGCCTAGGGTGTGTGTATGTGTTCTGCCAGAAATTCTTATTGGATGATCCAACCCCATGATCTGAAGGGAAAGAATGTTGATCCCCATTGTGGTCGCAAGTTGGACATCCTTCGTAAAGCGACCTGCTAACAGCTAGGCTGAAAATTCAGTGTGCAGTGACCTCTCACATGACAGCAAGTGCTCCTCTGCCTAAACCCAGAAATGCTGGGTATTTATAATGGAAAGCATCCTTGCATTGGGCCACAATTCTTGCCAGGCTGCCATTTTATATGTACTATAGATAGCTGTGTTGCCATATGGATAAAAATAAACAACCACATTTGAGCAATGTATGTTTAGACCTTGTACAAAAAGTTCAAGCTATCACAATAGTGTTCTTGCGTAGGTGATTTTGGAAGCAAGTATAGTTTCAAGGAAACTAATCTGCACTATCATGGTTACAAATATGTGTCAAAAATTATTGTATGAGAATTAAGGCAACTTAGGAGAAACCTCATGTGTATGTAAAATGGCCATGTTTCTGTCCAGGCTGAACCAGGACACATACCACCCACTTCGCAAACATAAATCGGCTGCTAAGCCATCTAAATAAACAGAAATGAATGCATTAGCATACAGAAATATAAAAATGAATGTCAAAGTTCACTTTTAAAAGTAAGCTAAAAACGATTAAAAATACAATTATGTGATTTGGGAGCCCAAAAAAAGCCCTTTGAAGAGGAGCAAAAATAAAAATGCATTTAAAACAATTTAGGATGTGAAAAACAAGCTGAATTTAAAAGTTCCCACCTAACGGAATAGCCAAATGTATATTTGTTCAGGAAGGTGAATATTCCCAGTATCCGCAGACGATGATCCCAGAGGCACACCTCAGAGCAAGTGTATAAAAGCAATGGTCTTCCCATCCAACCCCTACAGCAGTCGCCGAGAGAATGACTAAAGCTGTGGGTAGTCCCACCGAGCCAGAGTCAAGAACCAATTTTTTTTTCTCACAGGAGCATCCCAGAAGGGGTCGTAGAATGCAGTCAGGGGAAATGGAATACACAATAGACAGCTATATACATGGCCTTTAAGGGGTCCATCAGTTCAATTATGTCTAAAGGTTCAACTAGTTGCGATCCCAAGCCAAACTCCAAGGCACACTCAAAAGTGCACAAGGGACAGTAGAACACTTGCTGTACGCAGTGAAGCTACACAGGCCAAAATCAAAATTATAAGAACCAGCGCTCAGTCAGTTTTCAATGCAAGGGTGTGTCAAAGCAATGCACGAGGATCTAACAGCACAGCAGCACACGTGGCAGGGCTAGCTTAATTTATGTTTTAATTGAGACATCCATTGTCGAGCAGATAAATTAAAATCACAGTCCTGACAATCAAGAGCAAGATCAACGGAAGACCTCCAAAGATACTTCTGTGCACGTATAAAAGATGGAATGACTCTGAAAACTGTCTAGAAGGTGCTAATCAAACCAGAGCCTAAAGTTGTTTTTAAAAATACACTTATCCCTTTTTACTATATATGTTAAAAATACAATGCACCAGCTCTCTAAAATATCATGGGACATTAGTGTGGCGAGTGCCTGTGTCTCTGAAGAGGACCTTGCAACCTGAAGATCAAACATCTTCCTAGCAGAAATTACGGCCACATCTTTCTGAAACAGTAAGGCTTTCAGTTTGTTCAGGTCATCAAAATGCACATTGGTAAGATTTATTGAAGGCCAAGCGAATCCTCCCTAACTGTGCGGGCCGAGGAAACAGTGCTTGTGAGAAACAAGTAACACTGGAAGAAACCCCACCAGATAGGCAACGCTCCCAGTTTCATTCCACAGCAACCTTAACTATTCAGCACCAGGTAACTGCTGTTAGAGAGAAATGTGAAAGCTGGACGTATTACAGCAGTTGGGGAACCTTTCAAGTAGCAAGAAAGATTTGCTACGAAAGCATTACAGGCCCAGTGAAGCAAAACATACTTGCATACTAAGGATCCACTTAAAGTATTCTTGTAGTCTGAACATATTTCAACACAGAAGTTTAAAAGCTAGTTCCCAATACTCATGTACAAACCCTCCCTCAACACTTCATATCTGCCTACATGGTGATGTTGCAGACAGTACTGATAATGAAATGTTGAAATTGGGCAGGGTTATGTACCCACGGATTATCCAATCCAAGTACGGCATTTCAGCAACAGTGAAAGGTAACTTCAATATTCAACGTAGCGTATTTTGCATCTTTGCAAGCCATGAGCATCTGCTATTTTGTTCACCAGGGAATGGTCCCTTCGTTCATGGTATGATGACGCATGTTGTTAAGAACCAAGTTCACCAGTTGTACCGGAGAGCATTCTAGGAGATAGTGTCCATTCAGAAGCAAAAGAAAAACTGTTGCCAAACCAATCCAGAGGACCAGGAAAAGTAACGCAATTGTAATCCAAAGATGTAACCATGGAGAAACAAAATAGATCCTTTTAGGCCAAAGATAAAAAACACACACTTTCAGCCTGAACGTTGGAGGGGGCGGTGGGGGCAGATATGATGAGTCAATCAATCAATCAAAGAACTTTATTTGCTTACTATGAAAAAAATAACCAGAAAAGCACAGTTTATGAATCACACAAAAGATCCACAAATATAATAGAAGTAATACATGAAGGCTAAAAACATATAAAAATCATATCACAATTGATGTATGGGATTTAATTTTTTTTTTAAAGCAGTAAAAGAGGCAATAGTGAATACATTATCCAGATATTGCAACGCCAATAATGCGTGGCGACATCGTCTCAGTCCCAATCTTTTTAACACAGGAACAATCCATCTTTTTCTAGGTATAGAATAGAATGTGCAAAAAAAAATATTTGTATAGATGACTGGGCTGACACATCGTCGCATGGGCAGTTACAAAGTATTCTCGACCAATCGTTTATTGCAGGGAAACTTGGAGATCTATGTAATATGTTCAAACTAAAACGCATTAGCAGAAATCTGTCATAGTGTCTAGTAAAAACAAGATGTATTTTTGAATTTTTACAGAAGTCAAAGGAAGATGGTGTGCTATGACCGTGGTCTTGCCCATTTCGCTCCTGATTCTGGATTCACTCAGAAATAGCATGCATCTATTTTTAAGAACCTTCCTGGGTACCTCACACATAGTGGAGGGGTCATTGTAATATTCTACGTGGCCAATTTGAATTAGGAATGTTTTAATGTATTTTAGCTATCTTATATGTTTGACCCCAACAGTTCCCAGTGCACCTTTTAAAATGTGGCGATTAAAAGCAGTCTCATCAGTGGTCCAAACCTTGGGGTCGATTAGGATGGCGGTGAATCCGCATCCTCCGGGCCGGTGGAAGCCACCACCGGCCCTGAGGATGCGGATTCACCGCCGCGGTCCCTGTAAACACCAACCGTCAGATCAGGATGGGGGTAGGATCAGCGGCGGACAGCAGGTCCGTCCGCCGCTGATCTGCGGGGTGTAGCCTGCTATTTGGTGGCGGTGTCTGCAAGACACCGCTAGCCAAATTAGGAAGCATGTGTAAACATGCTTTTCCGCGGCGGTTTTTCCACCGTGGAAAATAATTTGGACCTTTGCTTCTGGGGGGCCCTTGCGGGCCCCCAGGGTGAAGGGGGGTGGGGGTGCACATGGGGGGTACCTATGGTACCCCCTGCATTTGCATGCACAAAGCGGCAGGCACCGCACGGTGCCTGCCGCTTTGTGCATGCAAATGCAATGCATGCATTTTTAACATTGTGGCGGGTGCTGCTTGAAGCAGCTCCCGCCGCAATGTTAAAGATACAGGATGAGACCGCCATGGTGGCGGTCACATACTAATTGGCATGGAGGTCATGACGCTGCCCTTGCGGACGGTCCCTCCACCTCGGGGGTGGCGGACGGACGCAAGTCCGTCTGCCATCCTAATAGGCCCCCTTGTGCCATAGGAGATCAGGCTGTATCATATTCACATCCTCAAGGTATGGCAGGCCCAGTTCTGTATGACAGATAAATATTGGCGTACTGTCCGTACTGCCAAAAGATACCTGGGAAAGATATTTTCTACTATTTGGAGTGAGTTAACATTAGTGTTTCCCCAGATGTCTGCTCCATAAGTGGCAATCGCTATACATTTTGCCCTGTATATGTGTTGCAATTCCCCAGGAGAACGTCTATCTAGTTTCCTGCTAAAATGTGTTAATGCCATCAAAGATTTACTGAATAACAAACTTCTGGCTTTGATTGCCCTGCTCCAAGAACCTGATTGGTTGAAAAAAATCCCTAAATAGGAAAAAGTATTAGTATTCTCTAATGCCTTAGTGTTAATAAAAATTGTATTTTTCTTTTTATTTGACCTAATCCCACAGTTCATAGAGAACGTTTTTGAGCAGTTAATTGTGAGACCCAGATAAGTCATCAAATTTGTAAAGGAAGATACTACCCTTTGGAGACCGAGGGGCGTACAGACCATCAGGACCGCATCATCTGCGTAAAGGAGTACACGGTTTAGGGCGAGTTACTGCTAGTGGTAAGTCACTGCACTCCTTGATCAATATGCATTCAAGGTCATTTATATATAGCATGAATAGAAATGGGGCGCGGACGCAGCTTTGCCTCACGCCTCTTGATACTCTGATATTCCTGGAACAATCTCCACCCTTTCCAAAACGGACCCTCACCCTTGCCCCTGAATAGAGCTGCCTTAGAAAGGAAATTATAGAATTATCTACCCCCAGCCCCTCTAAAATTACCCAGAGCTTTTCGTGGACGACACAGTCAAATGCTGACGTTAAGTCAACAAAAGTTAAAAACAGCCGTTCCCTTTTTGCTTTAGTGTATTTGTCTAAAAGGATATGTAGGTTTAGTCCCTGGTCAATTGTGCCCAGGCCCTTATGACAACCGTATTGTAGATTACTTAGAATTTAATATTCTTCAGCCCACATCTGTACTCTATCTAAAATCATGCGCCCTATGATCTTAACGGTGAAATCCAGTAATGAAATTGAGCGATAACATACTGGATTCGCCCTATCGCCCTTTTTAAAAATGGGGACAATTGTAGATTCATACCAAGACGATAAAAACCCCCTGGAGCAGCATGCATTAAAAAGTTGGTTTAAAAGTGGTCCCCACAGTGCAATATTAGTTTTAAACACATCAACCGGGATGCCATCCGGTCCTGGGGCCTTAACACCCAAGCTAGCGGTTATGGCCACATTAACCTCGCTCAGAGTAAAATCCAATATAATTTTTGGGAAAGTGGGGGCCTTTAATGCATATTGAAGTTTAGTGTAAGTCTTAGTACATTCAGAATCAAACCACCCTTCCCTATGATTATCCTTCCTTTTTACATTTACCCACAGAGTTTCTTTCATTTGATTTGAAATTACTAAGAAGTTCTCTATGATTACTGAATGAGAAGAACTTTTATTGAAGCATGCATAAAACATATTTTTACACCTTGTCAATAGTTTAATAACAAATTCCTCTGAGTCCAGTTTTGCCCACTTCAGTGCGAACCCATTTTGCCTACTCAAAGTAATATTCTTCAGGAACTGGGTAGATTTACCTTTTGTATTAAAATCTTGATTATACACCATGACATCGATGCTTAATGGGAAATGATCGCTTAAGGCGATGTTGTGGGTAGTAATATTCTTAACACGGAAGAAATATCTGCTAGGTATCAGAATGAAATCTATTGTTGAAAAGGTACCTTGTCCATTAAAAGTTGGGCTAAATGGAACCACGGGTGAACATAAGTTGTTAGCAAACCCCATAATCACATGAAAACATGATGTCATTCAAGAGATCTCCATATGTTGTGTGCGAAAAGTTTGAAAAACTGGTTTCTTTTTCATAAGTTATTCCACAAACCGCCTTATCACCATTTTGACATAGAGAGCAATTAAAATTCCCACCCCATATAACAAAAACATCTTTAGTTGGGTAAGTTTGAAAATCATTCACATCTCTGTTTAAGTTTCTCAATATTTCCTCCAATATTTCCGAAGAGGCATTGTTATAAAATTTCAATATTATCACACATGATACCTGATCTATATGTATGCTAATGATTTGATAGTATCGATTGCTAGCAACTAAATCAACTTTCCTCGTTTTTAGAAGATTGGAAATGTAGGTGCAAAGACCCCCTTTTGCTCTGCCATGGATCGATCTTACTGAAATGTTTTAAATCCACCCTCGAATGGATTGGCTCCTCCACCCAAGTTTCTTGCAAACTAAATATCTCATAATTATACACATAATCCATCCATACTTTGTTGGTCACTTTTGATTTTAAACCAGCCACATTCCAAAACATAATCTGGCATTTAACATTCCTGGCTTTACAACCAGTTCCTCCCCCGCCTCCCTCCGCCTGTGAGGGTATAAGTCCAGTTTGGGACATGGAGGTTTGTGTCAGGACAGCCTCCTTATCTGGGATTGTAGTGTTAAGTGCCTCTGTGATTTCCGGTATTACTTGGGCTGGTAGTTTAACTGTTGTGACACTAGGTCTAGTTATTGATGGACCCATATTACAAGTAACAGCTGAGCCACTGAGTTTTACAGCTTGAGTGGGGTCCTCTAAACTCAGTCAATCCACCGCTTCGAGATTGTTAAGTCTATCGAAGCGGTTTTGAGTGGGAATATTAAACTGTCTCCTATAAAACGGAGTATGATTTTCCCAGTTAGTCCTGGCATTATTGCTATGTATAGGTTGATAAAAGTAGCCTAACGGAACAACACTAATGTATGAACCACCCATAGGATTATCTCCAATTCTGCTCAGTATCAATCTCACTAAGTATGGGGTTCTAAATGACAGCACTACACAGTCCCATGGGAGTTTTTTGGCCCTCTGCTAACCATCCCACTCTCCTTGCCATCTTAAACTCATCAACTAGTTTCTCAGTTAGACCTGTCCTGGATCCAAGCCACTGTAAGGACTTGTTCCTTCAATTCTCCCAGAGTTCTACCGTCTCGTCTGCTAGTGTGGGAACATTGACTAGCACCACTACAAAGGGTGTAGCAGCTGGCGGTAAGTCTAAGTATGTGGTGTGTCCTATCCTCTGATTCACATGCACACAATTAGGATTTATTCGCGATGGAATCAATGTGGGCATGGACAAAGCTGGTAAGATAGTGGGTGGGTGAACCTCAATGTTATCAAGAGAAGTTTGTTGAGTTATATTAGAGGGCACATGTCTTAATACATTGTGGGTAACTGTGGCAGAGCCGGTGTTGTTTGACTTTGTGCTATTATTTTGGTGGTCGTAAATGCTCTTTTGGGCAGGCAAATGCATACCCTCGAGCACTGAGGGCTGGAATTTGTCCAGACATTAAGCTAAAGTTGCCTCCATGGTGCCTATTCTAATTGTCAAACTGCTTACGCACTCTCTGATCAGCGTATCCAGAGCATCCAGTTTTACTTTTAACTTTCCAACCTCGCTCTGTGTGCGCATGTTAGAGCTAATTAAGGATTTTTCTCACTTTTCAGTTTTATTGGCTGGTGTGGACCTTATTCTTTTAGGGGCCCTTTTGTGGACTTTGGGGGAAGACCTCTCAAATGGCCTGGGTCCTCGGGAGTACTAGGGCAGTTAACAGGATTCCCAGCGCGCTTATTCGGTGGTTGTTGTTGCACATCATACTCCTGCTCGCTACCTGATAAATGGTCTGAAATGTTCACCACACAGCCATTTATCCCCGATATACTTCTCTGAGCCTCAAGTTGATTAGAGCTGACTTCCACTAAAACACCGTCATCCGCTTCGGGTTTTAAAGCCTCTTCGACCATTGTAATCTGCCGTTCTATGGCACCTACAGCTCCAGTTAAATAATTAAGTAGGGACTGACGAGAATGCTCCCCTGATTTAGCTAACTTTTTGTTCTGAATGCTCGTCTTTTGTCACTTCCCCATGCTGTATATATCACAATAAAATCATATATACCAAGGATAAGATACAGCGCCAAAACTTTAGCGAAAACGAGGGATAGAAATATCTGTTATCAATACTTCTCAGAGCACTTAATATCCCACGTGACTTTCCTTACGAATAAGTGACATCAGATCAAAGTCACACTCAACTCAGAGTCAATAGCAAGTAACTACAAAATCCTTTTCAAAGTTCTTCTTTGTCAAGATTATCTCTAGGTCACAGTACCTTAGTGTGTGGATGAAAAGGCTGTGGCCCAGCCCGGCCTCTGTCTGTCTCAGTCTTTGCACGGGCCGAGCCCGGACTTCCCCACGCGCGTCCTGCTCTGCGGGACTGCTGCCGAGATTTTCAAAGCCCCTCGAGGGATCAGGGCTAAAGAGCAGCATGCGTGGATGTGCCAGGGGCAGTGTGGAGGTTTCCTCACTCTATTGCAGTCTCCCGCACTGCGGGACCGCCGTCGAGATTTTCAAAGGCCCTCCAGGGACAAGGGCTAAAGTGCAGCATGCGTTGATGCGCATGGGGCAGTGTGGAGGTTTCCTCACTCTATTGCGGTCTCCCGCACAGCAGGACCACCACCGAGAGTTTCAAAGCCCCTCCAGGGACCAGGGCTAAAGTGCAGCGTGCGTTGATGTGCCAGGGATAGTGTGGAGGTTTCGCGCCACAACACGATCCATGGCTATGAGACGAACCAACCCTCAATGTGTATGAGACAGAGCAACAATCAGCAAGTATAAAACGAACCAATGATGAATCCCATCACGCAGGTCATCCCAGTACTGTACATCTATGACCGGATCAGGAACAGACGTGTACATCGCAGACGGTAAGTCAGACACCCACCACACAAACAAACGTCACAAACCTGTGAAATGCTACACACACATGGGGGTGGATATCCCTTCCTCCAGCAAGGGCCAAACCACAGGGGTTGCATGGCCATCACTACCAGTAGTCCCCACACATAGGGGGTGCTCAACACAACCAGCAGTCCCCACACATACGGGGGGTGCCCATCACAACCAGCAGTTCATTCACAGAGGGAGCTGGATGGCCATCACTATTGACATCCCCGCTCATAGGGGGCTGGATGCCCATCACCATCAGTACCCCCTACTCATAGGGAGCACAATGCTCATCACTATCATCATCTCCACTCATAGGGGGCTGGATGCCCATCACCACAAGTACCCCCTGCCCATCCGGGGCACAATGCCCAGGACCGCAAGTACCCCCTTCCCATAGGGGGCTGGATGCCCATCACTAGAGGAGGAGGAGGAGTGTGGCTCACTGATTAGAGCGGCAGCCCCTGATGCAGTGGAGGAGTGTGGCTCACTGATTAGAGCGGCAGCCCCTGATGCAGAGGTCTGGCCCGGGACCAGGGTTCAATTCCCGACGCGGCAGGGTCCTGAGCCCAAAATGTCCACGGACTCGATAATTCTCGCCTCGGTGCCTATTCTAATCATGGGGTCCTACGCTGCAACTCTGGGCAATAGTTGCTTAATCTCCACTACGGCGGCCCACCCGCTGCGGGATGCTTGGCTTTCACCCTGGGGATACCCAGTAGGGGTTATCTCACAGGGAAAAGCCAGGATGGGTTCCCAAGGCAAGCGCCTTGATGCCTTCGGGTGATACGTGCGCTATATAAGTCGCAATATATTTACTATTAACATCCCCATTCATAGGGGGCTGGATGTCCATCCCCACAAGTACCCCATACCAATAGGGGGCTCGATGCCCATCACCACCAGTACCCTCCACCCATAGGAGGCACAATGCCCATCACCACAAGTACCCCCTACCCATAGGGGGCTGGATGCCCATCACCGCCAGTACCCCCTACCCATAGGGGCAAAGTGCCCATCACCACAAGTACCCCCTACCCATAGGGGGCTGGATGCCCATCACTATTACCATCCCCACTCATAGGGGGCTGGATGCCCATCACCACCAGTACCCCCTAATCATAGGGGGCACAATGCCCATCGCTATTAACATCCTCACTCATAGGGGTCTGGATACCCATACCCACAAGTACCCCTAACCAATAGGGGGCTGGATGTCCATCACCATCAGCACCCCCTGCCCATAGGGGGCACAATGCCCATCACCACAATAACCGCTACCCATGGGGGCTTGATGCCCATCACTATTAACATTCCCACTCTTAGGGGGCTGGATGCCCATCACCACAAGTACTCCCTACTGATAGGGGGCTGGATGCCCATCACTATTACCATCCCCACTCATAGGGGGCTAGATGCCCATCACCACCAGTAACCCCTACCCATAGGGGGCTGGTGCCCATCACTATTAACATTCCCACTCATAGGGGGCTGGATGCCCATCACCCCCAGTACCTCTACCCATAGGGGTCTGGATGCCCATCACTACTACCATCCCCACTCGTAGGGGGCTGGATGCCTAGCACTACCAGGATTCACACATATAGGGTGACTAAGCAAACCACCCCCCTCCCACCATCTTGGCAAGATTGAATGTTTTTCTGTGTAAAATGCTCGCAACACAGATTCTGACAGTGAACATACAATGGGACTCTCAACACGTGTGCCCAAAAGGTGATTGTGGGTTCGAAAAATCCAGCATCTTAGGATCATTGTGGTAATGGGGTCTAAACCCCCCATAACTACAGTAACCACAAGGTGATAGTGGGGATCAAAAATCCAGCATCCTACGACCAATGTGGTAATGGGGTCTAATCCCCCATCACTACAGTGACCAAAAGGTGATTGTGGAGTTCAAAAATCCAGCATCTTCGGACCAATATGGTAATGGGGTCTAAACCCCCCATCACTACACTGACGAAAAGGTGATTATGGGGTTCAAAAATCCAGCAAACATGAAAATAACAGCAGCATCTTCAAACCAGCATGCATGATTCCTGGTCCCAACACCACAAGCAATGTTGTGGCAATATAGTGGTTGTGTCACATACAAACATAGATTTGGTGAGGCAAAGATTACTGTGTATCACAAGAACACCCTCTGCCATGTACAGACAAGCAATGGCCATGATCCCTGACAATGACTCCTATGTACAATTAGACAATGCGAAAAGTGAGCACCATGATGCATACACACATAGCTATACGAACAGACACACAAACTAAGGAATCCTGTGGAGACTGTAGATGTTAGGTGACCAAGTCCCATACCATGGCAACAATGGGACATACCAAATATGATGAATGTGCAGACTGATGAGCCAGGAGACACAGGGACACTAGAGAAAAACCTCCAAACAACATACAACCAATGGACCACAAAAGCCATACCAATGCAGTGGTGTAGATGCAAAAACACAGATAGGCAGCCCCACACTGCACATCATACACAACATGTGTGTGTGTGTCTGAGTGTCCCCAAGCTAGTACACAACACATGATGGTGGGTTAAACTCCAATCACACAGATATGTACACAGTGCCATACAGAAATAACTCATGAACTATGCACCCATTGGTGGGAAAGCAGGCATTGTGAAGTGAGTGGGATCCCAACTTATTCATGTGACACAAGCTGGGTGGCACAGCAAACAACACAGCAAGAAACAGACCCAACACAGCACGACCCCCATGAACCCTACATTGGGGTGACAGTAGCCTGTATGACAATCCCACTGTGATGGCAAAAGTAGATGTTGCCCATACTGTGGAGTACAGTCACCTGTGCGCACTGGGTCATGTGTTCTGACCAACAAACTTCCATCACGTACACAAACAAATCACTGGTTAGGGCCTGTCATCAATGGGCAAAAAGTAGGTAGGGGCCTAGCCATGAGATAACTCACATTTGGCCACCCCCAACACAACACACCTTGTTCTGCACTAATGTGCATCAGCTAAGCACACATGGCCTGGTGACATTGCTCATACACCCATTACAATCCCAGGGGTGGTGGGGGGATCTAAGGTACGCAAAAATCCTCACACATGGCCAGTCAACAACCTATGTGAATGTCTGCCACACTGCATAGTATGCGGTACATGGGGATGACGCAAAATCTACCGGAATCATTGGTATCCCTACCACACTCCCACAACAATGAGGAACCAAAGAAGAGCCACAAAGAACACAAGTTGACACCTTCCAACATTGCAGCTATGACCCTGATGAGTGGGAGTAGTCACACACACATACAAGTGACCCACTCACTGACAGATACCACATAGGGAAAGCTACATGATGTTGGCAACACAGAAGTGCCAAGGGCAATTCTGAATGTGTCCCACATGTGTTTGACAACAGCCCCAGGCCTTACAAATAAAACACCTAGGGATGACACCCTAATGACCAGTAGTCTGCCATGCACCTACATCCCAGAAAACCAAGGACAAAGATGTTGGATGAACTCAGGACAACTCAGCAAGTGCCACAAACGGGAACATGTGTAAGGAACACAGACTGTGTTGAACAAGGGAAGGGAAGACACACAGACATGCTCACACTACACACACCATGGGCTCAGGCAATGTCACGGTATAACACACTGCCATGAGGGGACTCCACTCCTGGGGAAAGTCAGCTGTGCTAAACGTTGTCTGTTCAGGGCTCTGTCATTTCAGCATAACACTTGCTCAGTGAGCCAACAATTACAACACAATGAAAGCTCTGGTCACATCAGCCTGTATACGGGAGTGTCCCTTAAGTCAGCTGCACATACGCAATACACATTTATAGCAAGTTGCACTGATGACACAGATGACTTGTGTACCATTCATGCACAAACTCGGCTGTCCAGTGGAGATGGGCCCAGTCAGGTAATCTCACAAAGTGCACAAATGTAAGCACAACATATGTGCAACAGTGTATAGCAAAGATGTGAAGTAGCAAACAGAAGGAGTAATTCCCGGTCCCAAAATTCTGCATACATTACACCCTGAAATAGCAGCAAAGGATGTCATGAATATATCCCAGAAAAGTACACATATCCCATGGACCACATGGAGTCCATCACATCAACAAATCAGTTTCTTATACCTTTAAAACACTATTACAACCACAAGCTCATGATACACATCATCAACATCATGTACATTAGATGCAACATCACTGGATAATAACAATTGGCTTTATTCATCAATGAAATCCTTGAAACTGTTAAGTCCACAATGTCAAAAGGCCAATGGCCAGTCCTTCTCAGGAGTCCTACCAGGGTGACATGTGACAACTTGTCACCCATTGCTTGCCTGCACGTCTACGGCCAAGGGACATCTCCCCTTGGTGGGCACATGTAGGGGCAGGCAATGCACCCTAGGGACAGGATCAGGGGACAGCAGAATGGGGCAGGGAGGAGTGGTGGGTGCAGGAGTGTAGCTGGCAACTGCAGTGGAGGTGTCTGACACAGTGGGCACCATCACCACTGCCAGACGCAAGTCAGATGTGGTGGGTGCCTTCAACACTGCAGTGGGCAGGTCAGATGGTATGGACGGGGTCTCCACTGCAGTGCCCAAGTCAGACAGGTTGGATGTGGTCCCTACTGCAGTGCCAATCTCAAGAGGAGTGAAATGGGGTTCTGATGAGGTAGGCAGGATAGAGGGGGGACACAGTCTCCACACCAGTGGCAGGAACAGGCTGAGAATGTGAGGTGGGGTCGAAGTGCATGTGGTAGGGCCTAAGCATTTTGGGGATGTGGTATCGGAGTGTGGGTGAACCTGGACAGGGAATAGCGGTGGGACCTGTGGAGTGGTGGCCTGGGGGATGCAGGACAGAGAATGGGTGGTGGAAGTGCATGGTTTTGGTGGGGTCTTGCCCTTCCTGGTCTGGGGGACTTGCAGATGGGGCCTTTAGTGTTTGTGCACCAGGGGTAGGGTGTCCGTGTGGCTGGGGAACTCCCCTCTGTGCCTAGTGACTTCCTCTGCCCCTTGTAAGTTGGAGCAGACGGATAGGCGGGAAGAGGCCACGGTCACAGAGGAAGAGCTGCTTGGAAGGGGGGGTTTAGGTGAGGCAAGGGAAGGGTTTTGGAGGGAGAGGAATCTGAGGACTGCGGAGTGCCTGTTTGTGTGTCTGTGATCTATCTCCTGTGTGTGTGACATCAGTCCCCGGAATGTATGTGCTTGTGGGTCTGGATTTTGTCTTGCGTGGCTGTGTGCTGCTTGTGTCTGATGTGGTGCATACCTTTGCCGGTGTGTATGTTTGTTGGACAGGTAGGGTAGTGGGGATTGTGGATGGGGTAGAGGTAGGAGGGGTGAGGACCTGTTGGAGGAGGAACACTGCTGCCGTCTGTGTGGAGGGAATGGCCAGAATGGTCCGATGTAGGGCAGACATGTTCAATGAGATGCCCTCCATGAAGGACACCAGTTGTGTAAACAGACTGGTGTGAGAATGGAGGACACTGAGCATGCGGTCTGCCCTACATGGCTCTGCATAAGTAAGTCCACAGACTCTACACTCAGGGCAGCAGGGGAGACAGGGGCAAGGGGTGCAGTGCCTGGCATGAAGGAGACATGCTCCCTTACACGAGAGCCTCCACTGAAATCTGAGATGGGAGCAGATGGGAGGGTGGATATGGTGGTGGGGACAGACTCGCTAGGTGTTGTCTGGGGTCTGCTGACACTCGCCTCCACACGGGAGTCATCACTGAAGCTGCTGTGTTCCTCAGCCGAGGTGGTCATTGCTGAGGGCTCCTCAGTGTGGCTCCCCTCACCCTCCGTGTCACTGGGTCCCTCCGACTCCTCTGCAGTGGACCCTGTCTGGCTCTGCAGCTCCTCCTGGTCCGTGGAAATGTCTCCTCCAGTAGCCGTAGATGTAACTGCAAACAATCAGGATAAACAGATCCACATCAGTCACCTGTCCTGACCTCAGACATCATAGTCAGAACAGCACATTACAGCGCACTGCTTTGCATCATTTGCAGTATATTACCAAAAGTGCTGACACATTTTGAACAAGACACATGTCAGTCTGCCAGTAAACCATGCACCTCATATCCTACCCGTCCATGGGCCCATCTGTGTGCTGCATGTAGTTAGCCACTACTCGTATGTGCACAAATGCACCACATAGACTGTTGTCTGAACTGCAGGATTTGTGATGGAAATGTGTCAGTACACACATATCCCATCTCCTGCCACTGACTCAGTACATGTGTCAGAATAAGGGATGGCCAAAGTCATTGTCAGTAATATGGATATGCTTCCTTCACCAGACACCATGATGTGCTCATGTATTGATGGCTGATGCCATAATTGAGTGCATGCAGGGCAACTGACATTACTGCTGGATACACATTTGCAAATTGTATACCATGCTACAGGCCAGTCTGGTTAATCAGTCATTACTGCTTTAGTCACAGGGGCAGTGCACCCAAAACCAAACAGTCTTCCCCGTATCACAATCATGTATTTATGGTGAATCTAAGCCCTGCAGCTGTCAAGTGCACATGTTCCCCCACTGCTACCCACATCTTAAGGCTTCTGATGATCCCATGTCATACAAATGCTACAGTTGAGTGACAGCAAGCAGAAGTCTGTCAACATGATTACATCGCAGTCTGATGAGAATGAATTGTAGCTGCCTTCACTTAAATGTCGAATATACCATTAGGCACAGTCAAGTGATTACACACCTATGTTTGACCCCATTGTGATGATCCAATAGCCACATCTCAGCTGGCTGCCCACCCCAAACTGTTTGACACCCCAGGAGTCAAAAAAGCTAGGCCACTCCACAATGACACAGAGGCGGACACCTGATTGCACATTTTACAATGCACTAAATGTAGGTTGCCACACTGGAGTAGGAGAACAGAGTGTACTTTGTGTCCGGAGTAGGCATACCTGACCTGGTCCATGTGCAACATGGAATTACCCTGAACACTAAGCATGTGTTTATGCATGTGTGACATACATGATGTATATACTTCTGAGGCCCAACCTTGTCCCACTTGCTGCATGGGTGTGTGGTAAACACCCCAGACACATATGGTGAGGCAGAGCAGAAATTAGAACACATATTAATGGCCCACACAGAGTACATGTTAGATATCTGGCAATGTGCAGACATATACAACAAAGGGGACACTGTTCCTAATACAAGGTGCAAAAAGTCACCTGTGTATGCGGGTGCAAAAAGTCACCCATATTTACAAACCAAGAAGGAAAAAGAAACAGAATTCCTAGGTAGGGTGACCCACAGTGAACAGGGAAAACATTTAGTGTCCTCTGTTGCCCACATACACCTCGAAAGGTGTCATGCTTCATCATCGGGCAGTTGCTCCTCGTAGGGCCGGCGCTGCAGTTCCCTACGGGCCCCCCGAAGGGTCTCTTTATCGGAGATCTTTTTAGGACTTCCGGATGGTGCATGTGGGTGTGCGGGGTAGGGGGTCATATAAGGGTGATAGAAAGTGCGTGCAAATATTGTGTAAAGTATTTAGTGGGTAACCATGCAGCGAATGTTCGTAATTTGTACCCAAAGCAGTCTTAACTGCTAAAAAAATAAAATCTAGCCCCAAGGGCATATTATGCCAGGGTGTAGACATAGGTCAACATGTTTCACGCCTGTGTCGCCTTAAGGGTCGTTGGCGTTTCATCAGGACCAGAATATTTAAAAATAAGTGGTGCACGTGGAAATAGATTAAAATACCCTCATAATCGACCAGGGCGGGCAGTAACCTGTATACCCGACATCTGGCTACAGCTGCATGTTGTAACCGCTCCTGGTCAATACCTAGGAAAGAAAATGGACAATAGAATACAGTTTTACGCATCAGAAACATCTTGACGCCACATCATGTGCCATCAATGTGTGCACAAACAAATTTTGAAACAACCAGAGTAGCAAACACAGGGGACACAGGCTCACAGCAGGCAACTACGGAAGCCCAGATCCAGCAAGGCATGATTTTGTGCATCTAATGCGCCCAAAAAGGAAATAAGCACCCCTATCTTATAGTAAATAAAGTAGTCCTTCCCTTTCTGCACATGCGCGGCGCGTCCTTAACAACTGAGCATGCGGACTACCCCTTCTCTATTCATTAGGATGTTCCGGTGAAGTTAATCACATAGCACACATGATGTGGCGTCAAGATGTTTCTGATGCGTAAAACTGTATTCTATTGTCCATTTTCTTTCCTAGGTATTGACCAGAAGCGGTTACAACATGCAGCTGTAGCCAGATGCCGGGTATACAGGTTACTGCCCGCCCTGGTCGATTATGAGGGTATTTTAATCTATTTCCACGTGCACCACTTATTTTTAAATATTCTGGTCCTGACGAAACGCCAACGACCCTTAAGGCGACACAGGCGTGAAACATGTTGACCTATGTCTACACCCTGGCATAATATGCCCTCGGGGCTAGATTTTATTTTTTTAGCAGTTAAGACTGCTTTGGGTACAAATTACAAACATTCGCTGCATGGTTACCCACTAAATACTTTACACAATATTTGCACGCACTTTCTATCACCCTCACATGACCCCCTACCCCGCACACCCACATGCACCATCCGGCTGTCCTAAAAAGATCTCCGATAAAGAGACCCTTCGGGGGGCCCGTAGGGAATTGCAGCGCCGGCCCTACGAGGAGCAACTGCCCGATGATGAAGCATGACACCTTTCGAGGTGTGTGAGGGCAACAGAGGACACTAAATGTTTTCCCTGTTCACTGTGGGTCACTCTACCTAGGAATTCTGTTTATTTTTCCTTCTTGGTTTGTAAATATGGGTGACTTTTTGCACCCGCATACACAGGTGACTTTTTGCACCTTGTATTAGGAACAGTGTCCCCTTTGTTGTAAGTATGATTTAATTAGGAGCATGGACACTGGACCTGGTCAAGCTCCTTGGTCCCTCCCCCTCTATTTTTGTTAAGTAATGTGCAGACACATGTCAATCAGTTGCCTCACTCATGAAGCCCAAACTCTTGTACCAGTAGCAGATGCTGTTTCTCACCTCAACCATGGAAAACAGCAGGGACACACACCCCAAGTGAGACAAGTCACAGACTGAAAGGGCCACACCTGTGTATCAGATGAGGAAGGGCCAAAACCTAATTTATACACATGACTCTTGTTCAAGCAGGCAGACGAACTGTGGTAGCGTATCCAGGCTGAAGGTGTTCAAAGATCATGTTAGACACAGTTCCCAGACAAGGCATGCACTTACCCCTTCCTTGCTGCTGTCTGGCCTTTAACTACCCATCCAGGTCAGGGAAGACCACCGTCAGAATCCAGAGCATGTGGTGGGACAGGGTCCGTCGCCTGCCCCTTTTGCGAGGAGGCGACAGCTTTCGCTGGACTCTTGCGATCCAACAGGTCCAGCCACGTAGGTCCTGCTACCTCTTCTGGCCGTTGTGGATGCGGGGCTTGTGGCCCCCAAAGATCGAACTGCCCAGGCAATGGTCAGCCAGATGTCCTGTTTCTGATGGGCATCAACCTGTGAGGATGACAAAGTTAAAAGGCCATTACTACACATGCAACATGTTTGTGCATCACACAGTTGGATATACATGTTGTTCTCACAAGGGCATCTGATTTACACAGGTGGTGCAACTATGGTGATGGACACTTGTCCTGCATCAACAACATGGAAATGTGCCTGGGTATTATAACCGTGTAAAAATGCACTTTCCCAGCACAGTTCACTACAGGTACCTACACACTTTGGGGGTAACAACTACTTAGTGAGCATGCAAGCCACTGGTGTACACAATGCCATTAGTGCTAGTCAGACAACATGCACAATGAGAGAGGAAGTAGACTGCACACTCACCTGCTCCCCTGGTTTCCCATACAGCTTGCTTTACTGTGGAAGGAGGCTGTCCAGCAGGGCCTTGTTCTCCTCCTCTGTGAAGGCTGGGGCCCTCTCCACAGTATGTGCCATTCTTGGAGCCAGAGGATGCAGAGACAGTAGCAGTGGTAGCAGAGATGTCAATCTGGAGCATGTAGTGCAGGCAAGTGAGCTCTCAGGGGAAGAGAAAGCCGTATATCTGTGCTGCAGAGGCAGATTCTGTCCCATGCTTCCAAAGCGATAGGTCCGACACGTTTGCATCCTACGAATCTGGCCAATCCATCGCATTTCACGCCTCGTACACACCTTCCCATCGTTAAAAAAGTTTAACTTCATCACCCCAATGAGTTTGATACATTGTTGTAGGGAGCCAATGGAATTTTCAGCACACGAATCGTACAAGTATCAAATCAGCACCCGTCTCAATGATAGTCAATAGTCAATACATGCGCACGGATAGGTGCCTCGGTGTACGACGCGTCTTTTGAAAAAGTCACCCGCGTCTGTCACCATTGCAGTCAATGGGAAAGCGTGTGCACGGATCGGTGCCTAAGTGTATGACGCATCTTTTGAAAGTCACCCGTGTCTGTCAGCATTGCAGTCAATGGGCAAAGCATGCATGCGGATCGGTACCAAAGGGGGAACATCCTTTACAACGCAACTTTTACCACGCAATGCCTTTACGACGCAACTATTACAACGCATGTTATTGCAACGCATAGCGCTGGGGGGCGCTCTAGGATAGGGAATAGATTTAATTTACTATCCAACACCTTCCCTACTATCCACGGGGACTGGAGTTGGAATAGTAAATTAAACTATTCACTATCCAGCACCCCTTAACTCTATGCGTTGTAACAGCATGCGTTGTAAAAACTGCGATGTAAAGGCATGCGTGGTAAAACCATGCGTTGTAATGTCATACATCTGTACCAAAGAGTACGGGCGTCTTTTGAAAAAGTCACCCGCATCTGTCAGAATTGCAGTCAATGGGCAAGGCGTGCGCATGGATCGGTGCCTAGGTGTACGATGTATCTTTGTAAAAGTCACCCGCGTCTGTCAGCATTGCAGTCATTGTGCAAGAGGATGCCACCCACCATAGCTTGCCAGGGACCCATGTATACACCAACAACAATACAGCCTGTGACACAGTATATCAAAAGGCATGTCAGGCTGCATTAACTGTGTGTGTATGTGGGTCAAGATGTGATTTAGTATGTGGCACTTAGTGGGACCCACTCCCTTGCTGTGCAAGGTGTCTTGTAGAAAGACACCTTTGTGTGTTGTGCACTTTACCACTGTTATTGCCAACAGTACAGTTCAGAGCACGAGGCATGAACACAGTTGCAGGGGTACATTGTGTATGACAAGTTACATACACCCTGACTCTTAGGTGGAATGGCATGTGTGCACAGGGTGGCCCAGTGCCACATATATGATGTTCATCCACAGTATGTGTGCATTTAGCAACGCAGGTGACTGTTTTCTTGTGCTCAATGTCCAATGGTCATCACATCCATGTGTGTTGTCAATGTAAGTTGATGTTGCGTCTGTGTGTCACAGACATCCAGGTATGGCCTGCAAACAAATCAGGTGGCACTTCATGTGGGTGTCATGTGTGCGTTGTGGCCTGTACATGAGATGCTACATCGTGAGAGTGGCCTTGTGGCAATACATGGTCCCTGTGTGTGTGTCTGTCAGAAACCTATGACTTGGGTAAGACATCTGTCCAGACTAGTCACTGTTGTGTGTTTTGGTATGTGACATTCATACTGATGTGCTGTGACAGAGCCCATAGATTTGTCACAGCACAACATGGACGATGTTGTGTAGACATGTAGAGCTGAGATGTCAGAGGATGGATATGTATCTGGCATATGTGCCCATACCGAACAGCACATACATCAGGTATTTGTGTCCTGTAATGTTGTTTCATATGCTATTTGACATGGACACTGGCACATAGATAGGGGAACTGACAACCTTTTTTGTAACCCTGGGCGAAGCACTACGCTACGCTCGCGGAAATTGCGAAGTTTTCGCAACTTCGCACTACGCGAGCTGCACGTAGCACAGTGCGAACATGCGTAGTGCAGCGTAGCGTAGTGCAGCGGTCATTTTTTGCTTGTTCGCGGTCCTGAACGTCATGTTCGCGACCGCGAGCAAGCAAAATGACATCCCGGCGAGATTCTCAACGCGAGGAGGTCAGGTTTCTCATTGTGAGTGGTTGCGTATGCTCGCAACCGCTCTCAATGAGAAACTACCTGTTCGCGTTGAGAAAGCTGCCGCTCGAGTAATAATCTACTCGAGCAGCAGAAAACTACAGCTCCCACTGTGCAAGATGCCGTTTTCAATGCTTGCACAGTGCCGGATGCTTGTCCGCACTGTGCAATCATTGAAAACACATCTTGCACAGTGCGAACATGCTACTACGCAGCTCGCGTAGTGCTACGTGAAGTTCGCGTAGTGCAAAGTGCACTTTGCGTAGCTTCGCGTAGCGCTACTACGCGAACTACGCCCAGGGTTACTTTTTTGCTCATCTATGTACTGCAGGAGACCAGCTGTCCACAGACCGTTCCCTGACCTTGCGACCATGGATGAACGTGACTGCATCTGACGGTACCACTTCGCTAGGCCACGGATTGATGATTTGGCGGAGCAGTTGGCCCCACACTTGCAACCTGACTGGCCATACCCTACAGCGCTGACCCCAAGGTGAAGGTGATGGCAACCCTACACTTCTTTGCCACCAGTACCTTCCAACACACTGTGGCTACTGCTGGTGGGATGTCACAGACCATGTTCAGCTGTGTACTTCGAGAGGTGTTGGAGGCGATGTGGCATTTCCTCAACCACCACATCCATTTCCCAAAACCACAACAACTCACTGACATCAAGAGTGACTTTTATGCACTGGGAAGGATGCCACATGTAATGGGCTCAATCGATGGGACACATGTGGCTTTGGTACCACCACAGGTACATGAGCAGACATACCGGAACAGGAAATATTTCCTCTCAATCAATGCTCTGGTGGTATGTCTGGTGGACACAACTCTTTCACATGTGTGTGCACGTTTCTCAGGTTCAGAGCATGACGTGTACATCATGAGGAGTAGTTGCATCCCGACGATTATGTCACAGATGCAGTACCAGCGTTCCTGGCTTGTTTACCATTGTGTGTGTTTTGTTGAAGTTGTTCCCCACCGTCTTTTCAGACTCATCTAATGTGCAATTGTCTGTATGTAGGTGACTCCGGATACCCCAACATGCGGTGGTTGCTGACACCCCTCAAGAACCCTGTGACACCGGCAGGGATGTGCTACAATGAGGCATATGGTCAGGCCCAGAGAGTGATCGAGCGGACATTTGGTCTCCTGAAAAGCAGATTCTGCTACCTGGACAAGACAGGAGGGGGCCTCCCATATGCACCAGCTAAGGTGTGCAAAATATTCATAGTGTGCTGCATACACACCCTGTCAGTGAGGAAGAAGTTGCCTCTCATCCAAGTTGACGAAGACCAACATCCACCAGCCGTGGAGGATCCTGCCCTGGGGCATGATGCCAGTGATGGTGAGGGTGAGGGTGATGTCCGGGCCCAGCTGATCCACAACTTCTTCTCATAAATGTCAGTATACAGTGATGTGTTTTCAAAGTATTGTGTTTGCCTGATATATGTTGGTGGTGCAGTGGTGTTGCTTGAGTGTGGCTGTGTGCTACTTGACAGGATGCTTGCAGGGATGTGTCCTTTCAGGTAGTATGTACTCCCAAACAGTGTTTACCTGATTACTAGGTTGTGTTTACATAGTTTGGGATTTGTTTTTGGGCATGTACATTGTAGTTGTATGCTGTAAATCTGTGTATTTGATTGTGTTTTCTTTATGTCCTTCACAGGGTACTTTGGCTGCTGTATGGTGAGGTCTGAACCCCGACACACAGATTCCTGTTTCAGAGTGCAAGTAGTCTTTGTCCCAACCAATGATGGGCCACACATCCCTGCACTTTCATTGTTTACCACTTGGTTACTTTTAGATCACTGTCACATGAGGTTACCTTGCATCAGTTGTGGGATTCTCTGGTTGTGAGTCCTTAATACACCTGTGCTCCACTTTGGGATGTGCTTCATCTGTATACACACATCCAACTGTCATTTGCATTCTGTAACTGTGGGCTGATTGCCACTGACTCAGGATGGGTGTGGTGTATTTGCATTCCACTGTATTTCCTGTCAACCTCAGTGTAGGCGATGTTAGATGGCAATGCTGAGTATGTGTTGTGGTGCGCTAGTGGTGTGTCTCCCTCATATGTGTCACATTACCATGACTAACATAACTGTGTTCACATTGCTATAGTAGTTTACATGCACAGTGTTCTTCAGCAAATCATCATCTCCATGACACCACCAAGTTTAAATCACAACAGAGGCAAGTATTGTGTGATTGTGGGGGGGCGCTAGAGGGCGCACACGCGGAATGGCTGCTTAACGCTGCAGCTCCCGCACCTTGGCCATCGATCCTCAAAAATCCTTGACCACAGATAACCGGCATCGCCCTCGACTCGGCCATTTGAAGCCCAACACTGTCCGCTACATTCGTCCCGGAGCTCATCTCTCTCCTATCATCGGAGGCGGAGATCTCGCCATGTGAAGCTGGGCCGGCGAGGACCCTTGGTGCTGCCGGACGCGGAGGCTGGCTGTGGGACTCCACGAGAGGCCAGTGCTTGACACGCGGCTGTAGGCCCCGCCTGCCCTGGGACTCTCGGCTCCGGTGCAACCCTTGTTTGGCCCTTGGATCGCCGCGCGACCTGAGGATCTACTGCCTGACCGCGGCCTGACCGCTGGCTCCCCGTGGCGGACGGTTGCGAGGTGTGCCTGCCACGGACAGTAGACCTGCGTAGGAACCCCCGAGAAGCAGTGTGGCCTGACGGTGCTGAGGCCTGCTGCCAGCGGCCGCCGAGGATTACCGCCGCGCTCCCTGTGCATGGTGAGTGGCGCCCCTCCCGCGGACCCTGACTCCCGCTGCCACCCTGCGCCTACCACCTGCTGGGGCTGGAGCGGACCGCGGGGCCCTGCATCGCCTCGGTGCTGATCTGCTCGGGCCCCGGTGCCCACTGGCCCGCCTGATCGCTCCCGTGTGCCTGCGGGGGCCCCTGGACGCCTGTGGCGTCACTGCAGCTCGGATCTCCACCTCTCCTGTTTGCCTGCCCGGTCGGGCCTGCCAGAAGCCTGCACTGCGACCTCCGGCTCTCCTCTGCTGCACTGTGGGCCGCATGCTCTACCCTGCATGCTGACTAGCATTGGGCCTGCCTCCCCTGGGAATCCCCGTGCCTTGGTGACTCTACCTGCATTCGCTAGTGCTGCTGTCCCAACGCAGCCGTGAGACGGGCAGCCTTGGCCTCCGGCCTGTCCTCTCCTGCCTGCCACCGCTCCGGCCGCGCGTGCCACGCTGCCCTCCTGCACCTCGGTTGGACACTCCTGCTCACAGGTGTTTGGGGCGGATCTCTCTCCGTGCTTCGTCCTGCCTACTTGACTGGTTCCCACTGGTGTTGTGCAGGTGCAGTTTGGACGGGCGACGGTGCAGATCTAGGGGGCCAGGATGGTTCGTCCTGAGAATCGCCAGACGAAGATCAGCTTCGATGGCGCCAAGAAATCCACGAAGGCCGTCCCTGCTGACGCTGGCTCTGGCGCTGCTTCCACCTCCACTCTTTCCTCTCCGGCTAAGGAACTTGATCTACAGCATTTGTTTCAGGAGATGCGACAGGGGTTTGCCACTGTGGTGGAGAAGGTGGATGGTGTGACCGCTAGACTTGACGCTTTGGCTCACAAAGTAGATCGGCATGAGGAACGACTCACGGCCACGGAGCAACGCATTTCCGACGCAGATGATGTTGCCTCCACTCATACCACTCAGCTAGCCCGCATGGACGACCTTCTCAGGATCATAGCAGCGAAGAACGAAGATTTGGAAGCCCGCAGCCGACGCAACAACATCCGTGTCACGGGCATTCCGGAATCCACCAACACGGGCAGGATGGAGTTCTACGTCGAGAAGATCCTCAAGGGGTCCATAGACGAGGATGCTTTCTCTCCACAGTTCATTATCGAGCGAGCACATCGGTCTTTGGCGCCTGTCCCTAAGTCTGGCCTACCACCCAGGCCAATCATCGCTAAACTGTTAAACTACCGTGACCGCGATGTGGCGCTGAGAGCTGCTCGCACTCAACGATCCCTCCAATACGATGGTGTAACCTTCTCTATCTATCCGGATTTCACCCCAATGGTGCAGGAGGAACGGCGTAAATTTCTCCCTGTGAAGAAGAAGCTCCGTGAAGCGCAGCTGGACTATGCATTGCTCTACCCGGCGAAACTACGGATCACGCATCAGGGGAAGCAACGTTTCTTCACGAATCCACAAAAAGCCGAAGACTATTTGAAATCACTCCGTAGGGCCAGAGGAGGCGACCATGCTGCTGCTGCTGACTTAAGAGATGATGATCCTTCTGCTGCGGAGGACGAACACTCACCATGAGCGTATATCTGTACTGAACCTTTGTCTATCTAGCGTGAGCACGGAGCCTCTACCTCCTGTGGGTTCCGAGGTGGCAGCCTCTTCAACGGGACTCGGCGATGCCTGGACACTCCTGTGGTAATGTATACCAGGATCCGCTTGCCTAGCCCTGGCCTCCACCGAGGGCGGTACAGTTTTGGAGGCCAGCGGCGGGTACAGCGGTTGTGCGCCCTTGATATCGTCATCCCGTCGGGTGTACCCCACGTTGACTGTTAAAATGTTAGACTCTGATGTTGGGGGAGGGGACAGAGGGTGGGATTGGACGGCTGCAGGCAAGTTGGGGGCGCTGTAGTGGGTGGGGGGGGTTTTGTTGGGATGGGGGAGGCCTACACACCGAAAACTGTTTTGGACTATGTCACTTCATGTTGCTCACATGGCCTCGACTCCTTTGGGAATGGTTGCTCTGCTTTGCTGGGGAAGCAATGTTACATCACACTATACTAAATTGCGGGTTTGGGGTCTGTAACACAACTACACTGCATGTCGTGGAATGTCCGTGGGCTCAATAATGCTAGGAAATGTTGTGATGTTATCGCATACCTCACTAGGCATAATGTACATGTTGCCATGCTCCAAGAAACACACCTGTCACCACGAGGGTGGACCACCTTTGCATGTAAATGGGCTACCACCCGCATTTTCTCATCATATTCCACGTATGCCAGGGGGGTGGCCATCCTACTCCGGGGTGCTGTCCCGTTTCACAGATGTGGGGAACTGTTAGATGGGGGAGGTCGTTACGCTTTACTCTGGGGGAGATTGGGCCATGACACTGTCACTTTTGTAAATTGCTATGCCCCTAATGTAGACACGCCCTCTTTCTTCACCACTCTTTGGGGTAAGATCCTTGACGTGGGCTCCCACCATGTCATCTGGGGTGGGGACTTCAATCTGGCATTGGTACCCAGCATGGACAGGGCGGACGGGGCTGCCCACTACAAACCTAAGGCAAGAGAGGCCCTCGAGGGCATCATGACGGAGGGGGCCCTGGTAGATGTGTGGCGGTCCCTACAACCGGTCAGACAGGAGGGAACCCACTTCACCCCGCAGACTGGCACCTGGGCTCGACTAGACTACTTCCTTGTCACCCCCGGAATCATACCTGGAGTCTCGACAGTCACACATCTACCGAGGACTTACTCGGACCATAGCCCAGTCCTGATGCATACTAGACTCCCTGGGTGGGATTACCCTAGACCTCCATGGCGCTTACAACCGGCGGCTTTGTTGGATGCCCTTTTCTGTTCTGAGCTGGGGGAGGAAATTGCGGACTTCTTTCCGCGGAACAAGGGGTCGGTCGATTCAGTAGAGCATATTTGGGAGGCCTTTAAGGTGACTGTCAGGGGATTTTGCATAGCTAAAAGTTTTGGGGTCCTCCGGGACATACAAGCCACTATCCGTCGACTGCACGGGGAACTGCGTGCGTTGGAGATTCGTATGGTCGAGGGGGATGACCCTGCCTTACACGCGGAATTCAGGGTCAAATTGACCAAGTATGAAGAGGAGGCTGACAGGGAGGCAAGATTCAAGGGGAAACACTGGCAGGCTCGGAGATATTGTGAAGGAGACCGCCCGGGTAAAGCTCTAGTGGTCTTGACTCGAGTCCCCCGCGATCGCAACGCCATACTGGAGCTTACTGACAATCAGGGACACACGATCAGAGACTCGGAAGCACTGCTTGCCACTTTCACCTCACATTACCACACTCTGTATACCACCAATGCTACAGTGGAGATGCCCTACGCTGACTATCTGAGCGAAGTGGCACTCTGTTGGCTTAGTGACGGCGACAGGGCTTTCCTGGCGGCTCCGTTTGAACTGGATGAAATCCGCGAAGCCATCATGTCCCTGAAAAATGGTAAGGCGCCCGGGCTGGATGGTTTACCGGCCGAATTTTATAAAACGTATATCGACGTCATGGCACCAGTCCTTCGTGAAGTATATGAGGAATCCCTCGCTGATGGCATTCTCCCAGGCTCCATGCGTGAAGTAGTCATCACCTCCCTTCTTAAACCCGGTAAAGACCCCTGTTCCTGTGGATCTTACCGCCCCCTTTCCCTCCAAATTGCGACGTGAAGATATTAGCCAAGGTCCTAGCTACTAGGCTGTCCTTGCTCATGACTAGGATTGTATTGCCGGACCAGTCGGGGTTTGTTCCCGGTCGCTCCACTTCTCATAACCTGCGCACCTTATTCTCGCTTCTCCGCACGGTACATCCTGATATCCCAGTCGCTGCTGTCTTCTTGGATGCTTCCAAAGCCTTCGATTCAGTTGAATGGCCCTACTTGTTTTCAGTATTATCGACTATGGGCTTCCCCAAGCTGTTCCTCTCCTGGATACAGCTCCTCTACACACGACCGACGGCGAGAGTTCTCGTCAATGGCCGTCTTTCTCACTCGATAGACATCATGAGGGGCACGCGTCAGGGCTGTCCTCTGTCTCCCCTCCTTTTCGCGATCGCAGTTGAACCTCTTGCTTGTCGGCTCCGTCAATTACATCGGGAGAGTGCCGTACAGTGCCTACAGCGCCAGATAGACGTTTCCCTCTACGCGGATGACGTCACCCTTTATGTTAAATATCCTCATCTTCATCTCAATCCTTTATTGAGAGAGTTTGTAGCTTTCGGGGGCATGTCGGGGATCCACATTAATTGGTCCAAATCACAGCTCTTTCCCCTCACTAACTCAGTGGTTGACTTCCCCCTCGACTACCCTCTTGAATGGTGCCGTTCGGACCTTCGCTACTTAGACATACAGATTTCGCGGGATCGGGAAGAGACCCTTCGCTCCAATTACGGAGTGGCAATCACGTCCCTCGCTACCACAATTGACCGTTGGATCACGCTGCCCCTCTCCATGGCTGGTAGGGCGTCCCTCATCAAGATGGTTGTGTTGCCCCGTTTCCTGTACCTTTTTCTCAATATCCCGTATTACCCGGGCGCTTTCTTTTTCAAGACCCTGAGATCGGAGCTTTGTCGCTTGTTCTGGGGGGGCAAAGCCCCACGGCTGAAATGGTCCACGCTGATACTACCTTACGAGGCCGGAGGATTTGATGTTCCTGACCTGGAGGCCTACTACCTCTGTGCGCAGGCTCACTATGCTTTTCATTGGATGGTTCCCACGCCCTTCATGCCACAACTTGCGGTGGAGGACTGGATTGTGCACCCCATACCGCTCAATGGCTTACTTCATTGCCCGGAGTCGATGATCCAGACTCCGAACACATCGGTTTCCTGCACCCTGGACGCTTGGCGCCGCCTGGCAGGGAGACTCTCCTGCTCCTTCCCTTACTCTCCCCTTCTCCCTCTGACATTTCATCCCTCGCTCGCGCTATTGCAGGAGCGCGGCTTCCAGATACTCTGCGGTCCGCTACATATTGTCACCTGGGGTGACCTCTTTGCTAATAAAGTTTTCAAATCCATTGAAATCTTCTTTGCCACTCATGTTCGCTCCCCGCTCGACGTATTCTACTACCTTCGCCTCAGACAGGGGATGAAAGACATCCTTCCTGATTATTCCCGTGAGCCAGACCTCCTGAGCCCTCTACACTTTCTGCTTGGCTCGCAGGATGGAGCACACCTGGTCTCTGGCCTGTATCGCCGCCTTCGGTCGGACATTGACCCTCCTGAGACAGGTGCTAGAGCGGCCTGGAATGCGGATTTGCTTCCCGCTCTCACTGATGAGCAGTGGCAATACTGCTGCGCACTTACTGCCAGGATCTCAGCTAGCAGCAGGCTTAAGATAATACACTACAGGTTCCTCCAACGACTATACTATACCCCAGTTAAGAAATTCAGGTTCCACCTTGCCGATACCGACAGCTGCGACCGCTGTCGAGCTGATCATGCCGGCTTCCTGCACCTCGCTTGGGAGTGCCCGGCCGTGCGGGCGTACTGGCAGGAGGTGACGGAGGCCCTCACCGAGATGACCAAGATTACCGTAGCAGCGGACCCCCTTATCACCCTGCTAGGGCACACACCACACATCCCGAAGTCCAGCAGGAAATTTGTTGACACTGCTTTGATCCTGGCTAAACGGCGTGTGGCATGTCGTTGGGGCCGTGGCAGGGCCCCAAAGTTTAAGGACTGGCTCTCAGATATGACTCACTGTCAGGTCCAACACATCACTTATTCAGAACTTCTACCGCTTCCAAGCAGGCCCAAAGACATCTGGGAACCACTGGTTTCCTACCTGTCGAGTCAGGATGACGACGACACGACCTCGGACTGACGGCTGGGGATGACCAGCAGTGCTAGATACCTGGGCGACTGGGAGTCCTGCGTTCCTAATGCTTACATATCCTGCATCTTCGTTCAATCATTAGTCCCCCTCTTACTACATGGCTTATACCGATGCGGCACCTAGGGTGGATAGCGGACTTTCTACATCCTAATGCACGCCGCATCCCCACCCTCTCTTCACGACTACCACTCCATTAGGACATGGCACATGACCCCTGCCTTGTTATTGTATGTGCCCTGTGGAAGCGACAGCCATCACTGCAGATTCGCGTTGTGATCTATGCATGATACCCCATGGGCAACAATATTGACATGTTCTTCTGTTCTTCTCTTTATTCGGACATGTGTGAAGCCTCCTTTTTCTTTCTCCCTTCTTTTTTTTTTTTTTTTTTTTTCTCTCTCAGATTAACTGTTCCGGGTTGCTAAGAATTGGGGAGAAAACAATAAAAAATCTGTTCTACTGCTGTAAATCCTGAGCTGTTCATGCCTCTTCTCCCCCTCTCCCCTCCCCTCTACCCTCCCCCATCTTCCTCCTCTTTTCTCTCTCACCTCCCCCCCCTATCCACCCTTTTTCCTTTACCCCTCTTACCAACCGTCCACCCTCCCCCTCTCTCTTTACCTAGCATGGTTTATCGCCACCGGGCCTCCGGGATGCCGGTATCAAGGCTGTGTCTACCACTACCAATTCTTTTCCCGTGCTACTGTGGCTCTGTCGCTGCCAGCCTCCGGGTTGTGGGCATACATAGCAGTGTAATTCTCTAACTATGCAATAAAGCAGTTTTGAACACCTAAAAATAAAAATAAAAAAAAAAGTATTGTGTGATTGTGTTTTTATTTACAAACATGCGTGAGGATAGTGAACGTAATTAGAAGTGCTGTACAGTGTGATCGTAATCCAAAGTTCACAGGTGAGTTGCTCGTGTTGGAAGATGAAATGTCCAGAGTAAAATCCACAGTAATTTGATGCATTGTCACAACTTAGACCCTCCATGTCAAGTGGGTGAGTTGGGTGTCAGTCAACAAGGTCAAATGGTTTGCACACAAAGGACCATAACAAGAACAGGTGCTGTGTTCCTGGGGGATGTGCATGGCCATCAGCATCTCACTTGCCCTTCTTCAGAGACCCCTCTTCTTTCTCGGGGGACCCTCAAGTGCAGGCAGCTGCGGTGACAAGGGCTCTCCGCCAGAGTCCTCCTCCCTCCCTGTGCCAGTTACGGATGTTGTGGCAACAGATGTTGTGGGCGCACAGGGTGGTGTTGTCATGTTGGTGCTGATCTGGCGGAGGCATGTCAGTATGGCCCTATGCACCAATGTTAGATCGTACAATTTGTCCCACTTGGACTCCATGCGGGACATGTGTGTCTCCACCCGGGACATGTGGGAATCCAAGCGGGCATAATGGGCAGCCTACTGTTGTTTTAGGTCCTTGAGGATCATCATTACCTGGCCAAAACCTCAGGTGTTTTCATGGTACGCATCTATGATGCATCCCAGGTGTGGGTCATCATGCAGTCCAGCCCCCTTTGCAGGCTGTGACCGCTGCCTGTCCACCCTCCCACCACCACTAGCCACACAGGCAGGACCTGCCGTGGCAGTCACAGGTGATACTGGGCCCACTTGGGTGTTGGCGCTGGTAGTGTTGTCTGTCGCTTCCAGTGTTCCCTGTGTACCTGTGCTGTCAGTGGTCTGTGGCCTTGGTCTGTCCGTGTGGGCTGGGGTACTTTGTCTGCTGTCAAATGTTATAAGAGTGGTTAAAGGGGGTGCTGATGTTCCTACTGCTGGTGCTGTATGATGACTCACACCGGAAGTACCAGGTTATTCGTGGTCATCGTCCGAAGAGGACAGAGACTGATCCACACCGGGGAGCTCCTGGTCTGCCAGAGTCTGGGATTGGGACTCTTCTTCAGTTTGTGCTGTGTCCCCAGCATCCCCTGTGGTTGGAAGAAACACACAATGTATGTTATAGTTCTACCAACATCAACGTTTCACACACATGACAGTTGCCACTGGACATCATTATGAGAGTCTGTACATTGCATTGTCCTAAGTTGTGACAGACAGAGGTTGATAATGCTGAAGCACTTTGTCCTGGCAAGCTGAAGCATTTCAAAGTGCACGTCAAGCATGAACAGCTCATGTATTGATCAATTGTCTGTACATGGCCATTGCTACTCAAGTGCCCTCACATGCCTTACATAGCTGTATCATTCGTGTCCACATTTGTGCTTTAACGATGACATACGTATAATTCCACTTAGGGTATGTTGCAAGCTTGTGGCATGTGTGGTGGCAGTATTTGCTTGTCTTTATGCGTCACATTGGTCTGTCTGCACAGCATGGTCACAGTCTGGTATGCCTGAGATCTAATGGGAGATACTATTTGGTTGTCTGTGTTTCAAGTTCACATCTCAATTCATGCAAGTCATGGTGTTGCTGTAGCTAATGATGTTTGTGCAAAGTTTTGTCCATGCTGACTTCATTTATCTTGTCAAGTTCCTCCATGGTGAGAAGGATTGTGCACAGCAACTCTCTTGCTTTTCCATGCTCATGACAGTGATGGGCAGAGGTGTATGTGTTGCAGTTCTGCTTCTGTGAGTTGCATGCCTCCTCCAATGAGGTCCAGGTCAGTCATTGTGTTTGGAGTGTCTATGACAGTGAGTGATGTGTTGTGTGATTGATGCATACAACCCAGAACGATGTGGTATTGAGATACAGCTCACAACTGCACCTTTTGGGACTGACACCATGCTACAGTGTCAGTTATGTGGGGGTGTACATTTTAGTCACTGTCAGGTGTCCCCTGTCAATGATGTCTAGGTGACACTGTGTGTGCTTGGTGCTCTGTACTACGTCTGCATCTCCCCAATTGTCATCTACGCGACACACCTTCACAGCCAGGTCAGGGAACACCCCAGGGATATTACATCCCCAGACAGTGAGAGAATACCTAGAGTTCCAATGGCTATGAGTGTAAATGTGTTTGAGTTGGCCAGTGCGTAGGTATGACTTGCAGCCAATCATACATCAGGAGCATGTGTCAGCAATCTTGCCATGGCATTCACTTTCAAAGTGACTGGTTCCAAGGGTGCTATTTGTTCTGGCTGAGAAGGTGTGTTTTGAGCCGGCCTTGATAGCATTTGGAGTGATTGCAGGACCTCCTTTTACCCACAGAGGCCACGTAATCCCCCAAGTGGCATGGTTCCATTGCAGGGAGTCACATTTTACGTTCAGAATGTCAGGCAGTAGTGTCCTGTTATTTGTTTGAGCCCAAGTCCCAGCAGGACCTTGTGCTCCTCACAGCAGGGCCTGGTGTCAGCCATCTTGTCAGTACTTTAGCACTCCCTAAGATGTGAGCATGGTTTGGTTTGAGCTTGCTGGGACATGTGGTTGGGGGACTGTTGGCTGTGACTGCAACTCCCATCATGCTATTGCCTACACCCACCTTCCCACAATACCTAACCTTCCTTTCTGTGATTCATGTTCCCTGTATGGTGATGTGCCTGTGCTGACAAGATGGCAGACAGTGGTGTCCTGGTGTTTGTTTGAACCCAAGTCCCAACAAGCCGATGTGCTTCACACAGCAGTACCCAGTGTGGTAAATCTTTGTGAGATATTTTAATTGAGTCTGAGGGAATGCATTATCCCAGGTGAGTTGTGTGGAGTTTGTGTTAAGGGGGGAGATGCAAGTAACCTTCTGGTAGATGTAGTCAGAGCTGGCAGTACTCCTTCCCACTAGGCAAGATATCCCACCATGAGGCATGCTTCCATTGAATGGAGTGAAAGTTACCTTTCAGGCAGTCAAGCATTGGGGTCCTGTTGTTTGTTTGAGCACAGGTCCCAGCAGGGCCTTGTGTTCCCCACAGCAGGTCCTAATGTCAGCCATCTTGTCAGTACTTTAGCACTCCCTGTGAGGTAAGCATGGTTCAGTGTGAGCTTGCTGGCACATGTGGGTGGGGGACTGTTGGCTGTGAGTGCAACTCCCATCATGCTTTTGGCAACACCCACCTTCCCAGCATACCCAACCTACCTTCCTTTTGACTCTGCTTCCCTGTGAGTGAGTGAGATGGCACGAGCAAGATGACTGACATTGGTGTCCTGTTGTTTGTTTGAGCACAATACCCAGCAGGGCCTTGTGCCCCCCACAGCAGGGCCTGGTGTCAGCCATCTTGTAAATACTTTGCCACTCACTGTGAGGTGAGCATGGTTCAGTGTGAGCTTGCTGGGACATGTAGGTGGGGACTGTTGGCTGTGACTACAACTCCCATCATGCTTTTGGCTAGACCCACCTTCCCAGCATACCCAAACTACCTTCCTTTTGACTCTGCTTCCCTGTGAGTGAGTGACACGGCAAGAGCAAGATGACTGACAGTGGTGTCCTCTTGTTTGTTTGAGCACAATTCCCAGCAGGGCCTTCTACTCCCCACAACAGAGCCCATTGTCAGAGATCTTAGAAGGGGCTTTTTACTCACTCTCTTGTGGAGCATGATCCCAGGTGTGTATTTTGATGTTGGTGGGAAGGGTGTGTGTGACAGGGGCTGCTGGTAGATGTAGTCAGAGCTGGCGGGTCTCCTCCCCCCACAGGCCCGATATCCCACCATGCAACATGCTTCCATTGCAAGGAGTGAAGGTTAACACTCAGGATGTGAGGCTGTGGTGTCCTCTTGTTTGTTGGTGCACAAGTCTCACCAGGGCCTTGTGCTTCCCACAGCAGAGCCCATTCTTAGCCATCTTGTTATTTCTTGTGTACTCCCTATGAGATGTGCATGGTTTGGGGTGGAGCTTGTGGGACCATGTGTGAGGGAGTCTGTTGGCTGTGACTACAAGTGCTTTCTGCTACAAGCAGATTCCCAGCAGACCCAAACTTCCTTGCTTTTGACTCCGCTTCCCGGTGAGGTAGTGTGACAGTGGGGGCAGAATGGATGACAGTGTTTGTTGATGATTTATGCCACTGAATTGCAGTATTTGTTGTTAGGTTTGTACATGTTATGACATAGTTACATATTACTATGTGATGGCAGGTATTGTGTCTGTGTAACTGGCATACATGTTACAGGATACTTTCTGTTGCTATGGCTTTGCTAACAGTACTTGGTTTCACTGTCCCCTTCACAGTGATATATGTATATTGCCGCACAATATTGAGTATATTAGTTGTGTACTCACCAGGCTCTGGTATTCCTGTTAATTCCTGGATGCTGTCTGGTGGTAGGACGGCCCGCACCTTCTCCTCCCAGAACGTGAAGTGTATTGGTTAGGGAGGAGGGCCACCGCCAGTCTGCTTGCTCAAGGCATGCTCCCTGTTGATGAGCTTCTTGACCCTCCTGTGCCATCATAGTACCTGTTTTGAATATCGTCCTTTGTGCGCAAACAAGGTGCTTGTGCGCTGACCTTGTTGACAGTCCTCTCCCACATCTTTGTTTTCTGTGACATGGGGGTCTGTTAGACCAATGTGCCAAAAACTGTGGCTTTACTCTGAGGATTTCATCAGTCAAGACTTCCAACTCACTATCTGTGAACTTTGGATTCTTCTTTGGGGGCAGGGTGCTGTGTGGTTGTTGGGATTGATGTGTGTGAGGGTGTAAGTGAGTGTGAGTTCATCTGTGATTGATTTTTTGAGAGGTGCAACTGGTGTAAATGTTGTGTGGTGTGTGAGTTGTGGTGTGTCTGTCTCTGTAGTGTGGTGATGTTGTCTGCTGTCCTATGTCTGTAGTTTGCAAAGGATCATGGTAGGGATTTCTGGTCTTTATGTAGGTGGAGTTGTGAGTGTGTCTTTGTTCCTTTTTTTCGTTTTTATTTATTGGCTTTGTCATTGCTTTTACGGTCCTTTTTTATCTTTTTTCCTTTGGTTTTGTTGGGCATGATGGAGACGTTCATTTGACCGGGACGGACCCTGCCAGTGGCTCTTGCGGGGTAATCCGAGTCTGTCACACTGATATTCTGCTGTGTTTCTACATTGGCATGCGCGTCGGTCGCAAGGGAGTCTATTGTCTGCTAGTCACTGTTTTCTGTACGTCTCGGTCTTTCGGATTGTGCTCCGTGTGAGTCGGTCTCGTTTCACACGCATTGCATCGTACTTCACGGGTCGCACTGCGCGGGTACATGTCAGTCGGCTCCATTCCTGGTGCGTGTCGGTTAGTTCAATTCCTTGTTCATTTACAGGTGACTCACAGATTGCCGTGCGGTTCAGTCATGCGGCTTGTGTTCCGTGCAGTGGGTGTTCATTCACACGTGCTGCATTGTACTATGCGGGTCCTAAGTCGCCAGTATGTGTCGGTCAGTCTCCATTCCCGGTTCGTGGCGGTTGGTACGGTTTACAACCGAAATTGGAATCTGCCCCTAAGTAGCTAGACGATGGTCAGTCTAATTTTGGCAGCTCAGCAGGTTTTGTAGAACAGGATGAAGTCTCGATCTGTGGTATATTGATGTAGACCGTGCTCTTTTCAGGTTTCCAAATTGAAATCTGTGTTTCTGTACCAGTTGACTGTACAGCTGTTATTGTAGCAACAGGTAGAATGCATACCTCATTGTTGTTACTTATTGTCTCACGTTGGAGGGAGGATTAGTTATCAAAGTTTCCATTTGAACTTCCTTTTCAGTAGCAAGAGGAGGCTGGTAGCTACCCATTGGGCTTACTGTTGGGAAAGGTCCCCATAGTGTGATTTGATCAGATCAATTGAGACAAATCTTTTGTCTCTGTGGCTGGCAAGGGGCAAAAAAAGTACAGGAACAGGCTTGAATACTTTCTTGTCCACTATTTTCTGCCTGACCAGGACCCCAACATTTTGGTCCCAGGCAGGTCTTGCTGAGAATTCCTTCACTTCCCCAGTGGTGGTGCATTTTACATTGATGTTGCTATGTTCATCCCAAAAGTCATTCAGATCCTGTGAAACAACCAAACGTTCAGTGATGTCAAACAGTGATTCCGCTGCCACTGTGCTGGTTTGTGGAGGTCTGAGACCCACATCTTTGCCCCAAACAGCATTATTAGGTACCCTCTAGACCCCATACAAAGGACTGACCCAACTGCGGTCTGAGCCTAGTACCCACATTGTTAAAAACTGCTTCAAGTCATAGCTATTCCGCTCCACAACCAATGTTCCCCCAGGATGGTTTGGAGATGAGAAAAGCAGGGTCATGCACAAACTTCCAATGGCCTCTTTGTAAGCCTCGGACACAAATGCAGGACCCTGATCGAAATGTACTGTGCAAACTGTATTAGTCCAGATGAAGACTCGCCGGTCCTTTATAACAGTTAGGGCGCCGGTCGAACGCTATGGCCATACCCATAGGAATCAAAAGCAGGAGTCCACTGCTACCAAGATATACTAGTAAACTCCATACGATGGCAGAGGACTGCAGTGGTTCAGGTAAACACAAGCCATAGACTTCTTTGAAATTAATTGAGGTGTCTGTGGTGGACGCACCACAGTGGATCCCCCAATCTGCTGACAAATGTCTCAATTAAGGATAACATCTTTGGCTTGTTTGCAAAGGCCAGGCCACCAGTAACATTGCTCAAATAAAGAAATTCTAGCAGCCACACCTGCAGAAGCCAGACCCTCATGTGCAGCTAGATTTAAGTCCATTGTGCATTCAGTGTTTGGTATTACTCTAACCCCCACTCTTGGAATGGGAGCATATGGAATGTTTTGTGCATCTAACTTGTAGGAGTACTAGAGAGGAAAACTGTGTCATATTGGCAACCTATATCATCCTGCCTCTCCAGTAGAATGGTATGACCTCAGAGACAGTGATGACATATTAGAACCTGGGTGAGTGCAATGGCAGTTGATGTGTCATTGTTGGTGAAGGTGCTTAATAAAGCATACCTCTTAACTCAAGTTGATTCCGGCTCTTCTTTTAGAGGGCATCACAATTTTGGTGACAAACTGGATGGGTTCTGGAGTGAGTAGGCACCTTAACGAGGCAACAACATATCACACGCTGGTTCAGGTACTTAGGCAGTTTTGGAGCAGAGCTGTGACGAGGCAGTGATTTCCCCTGCTCCAGGTACAGACGCTTTTGTGGTTTCCCTCAGTTAACCCTTGGGCAAAGTTTCTCTTGAGGGTTGTTATCAACATCACAGCCCCACAGTGTTTATTCTGTGGTGCGGCATCACTTAATTGTTCCAGTGTTAGGTGCCTGTCTCTGCTGAGTTCCTGGCAAGGAGAGGGTTCTTGTGGGCTGTTCACTGACGTAGATGCGGCTTCCAGTAAGCAGTGAAGCGCTGTCCGGCTCCTGTTTGTTTCATCCTTGGGAGCCTTCAGTGAGTGGGTTTTATTTGCTGCGTCCTCCATTGTCTGCCTTGGCGGGGGGCAGGCAGCACAGCGCTCAACGTCTCTGATTAGGAGGAGGCATATTAACAAAGCTGCATTAGCTTTCGGCAGTTCCGTGATACAGCGTCGTTGGTGAGGAGGAGTCAGCTTGATGTGGCTGTGTTGACTTCCTGCAGTTTCGTCATTCAGTGTTTGGAGAGGTGTGATCACACTAACAAGGCCGTTAAGTCTTCCTGCTGTTTTTTTTCTTGTTTACCTACATGCTTCTGTCAGAAGTTTTGTCTATGGAACTATTCTGCGGTGAGTGGAAGAAACTTACAGAAACTGGGACACATACGAGTAAACCACTTCTTTTTTTTAAAGACTGCCAAAAAAGAAACTTCTAGTTCATGCTTAAAGTCTAATGGACAGTTTCGTTCAATAACGGTTAAGACAATACTAAGGCATGTCTAAGAAGTAGAGTGATGAGTTTTATTTTATTTGCTCCCATCGCCCATTGAAAGAAATTACTTTAGGTAAGCCCCCAAGTGGTGTCTCAAACATGCCAGCAGCCATCACCTGAATGTGACACAGAGGGTCTATTCTAAATCCTCCATCCCGCTTTCTTTTCTTTAAGATTCTTCACACCAGCGGCAAATTTAGACTTGGTGAGTCCTTTTCCAGGATGTTTGCGCATTTTGACCTTTTAACTTTAACTTATGAGGTCCAGCTAATATGGGCAGGCCCCTTAGAGGCCAGCAATCATGTGCATGACAGGGCGGGTGTATTCTAAATCTTCCATCCCGCTTTTCTTTTAGATTTCCCACACTGGCGCCAAGATCATACATGGTGAGTTGGTACCATTATGTTTGTGCGCGCTAGCTTTGTAATTTAGGGGTTCCAGCATACATTAGCAGGACCAGAGGGACTAACTGATTAATTACTCATATGATCCCCTCCCCAGACCGAGCAACTAAACATGACCGATTAACCAGGATTCATTCTAGTTCACTGAGGGTGAGTTTTGTCACCCCAACCTTAATTTCCATTTGCGGACCATAATTGGTTCTGGTTTGGAACACATCTTGATTTACGCTCTCGTCATTCATAGGCTGTCATCCCCTACTCCCCCACACTTGTCCTGATGAAGACCCATCTTGACTTCCTAATTGAGCATAGATTGGGTTGAAACGTTGACGATCTCTTATGGTCCAGATTGACCAAGGCTCTGCGTGCAAATGACTGATTCATTTGTTTAAAGCAATAGAGTTATTGTGTTCTTCATAATATTCTGGCCTTCTTTTCCCTTGTACATATTTTAATCACTTTGTATATAACATATCACTGAGCACTAATGTCACTTTAGCACACATCACCTTAAGCTTCACCTTGCGTTGACAGCCTTGTTACAAATGTGTGAGTATATATAAATGCTTTAATTTATATACAACAACACAATACTCACCAATTTGCGTTGCTTTTGCTGTTTGTTATGTGTTCAATATGTCTAAGCATCTCGGATATCATTGTTTGAAGATTGTAGACAATAACAAAAATTTATTGTTTGCAATGCAAATAGTTTGTACTCCCGACAGAACCATTGTTTTTGTTTATATATCCATACCCTGGTTCTGAGAGACACAGGGTCGCCCCATTGTTGTTTAACCTATTTAAGCAGTGGCAAGCATACTTCAATCAGTTTTGGCAGCATTTAGTTCTCAAGGAGAAAATGTCTATGGGATGTTATGTTCTTCAGTAGATTTTACAATGGGACAGTAACTTTTGAAGTAACTTTATTTATTTTATTTTTTTAATTGTAAACTAATTTTTTTACAGTGACATTTACGATCTTCTGGTGTTCAGAAAATGTGTGAACGTTTAAGATTATTTGGGTGATCAGCAGTTGTCTAACTTACGTTTTTTTTTAAAAAGTTTATGTTATCTGTATTTGCTCTATTTGCAATCAGTTGAGTAAACATAATGCAGAATGTTACTTCACCACCGTTTTTCTTACCCTCGCCAGGAGAACCCTTGATTTCATGGGCAAAATGTAAAAAGGTTTTTGGGAACTATGCATGTGTGTGTGGCACTAATCTTAGAGCAGAGAGGAAACATGCTTTATTGTCACATTTTTTGGGAGCAGGAGGACAGGCTGTCCTAGAGAATTTGCCTGAGCCACCACATGCTGAAGCTCGTGATTTGAATGAATTTGAAATACCCATAGCTAAGTTGGATCGACATTATTTGCACCAAGTGAGTACAATTTTAGAAAGGTATCATTTGATCTGAAGGGACAAGGGCAGAATGAATCTGTAGAGGAGTTTGTGACTGCGTTGAGGACATTGGCATTGAAATGCAATTTTGGGGCCGCAGTTTAAGATAGAAATAGGGACCAATTTGTGTTATGCTGCAACAGTGACAAAATAAGAGAGGAATTGTGGATGAAAGATTCATCTCCCCTGGAGGAATTACTTATTGTTGCAAAACAGGTTGAGCACTTGATGAAATGGGTTGGAGAACTAAAATCAGGGAAAAATATGAATTCCACAGAGAAAGAAAATACCATAGAAATTAATGCAGTCAGGACTCAGATTGTTCCTGAGGTTAAACAGAATGCTGAGACAAAGAGTGTTAGGAGGATAGAGCAGAACGTCAAAGTGAGTTGTTTCAGGTGTGCGTTCGAAGGTCATAGAGCAAATGACAAATGTTGCCCTGCTTTGTCTCAGGTATGCAATTCATGTGGTGTAAAGGGAAATTTTAGTAAATGCTGCAGAAACAGGTATAAGAAATACAATACTGGTAGAGGCAAGGAAGTATGCCAGGAAAATGTTTTGCAAGTTGAGGAGTCTAATGAGTTGTTTCTGTCTGAAGTTCTAAGCATGGATGGTAGGGATAATATGATGAAATTTGACTCATCTTCAAGTATTACGATAATATCTGATAGGTTTCATTTTCCGATGCCCCGCCCACTTACACTTACGCTTATGAGTTAGCATAATGAGTCTAACCAATGATATATTCATTTATGCATTTACGTTTATATTCTCCATTTTATTATTCATTTATGCGTGTGACATTATTCAGTTTTCTTAGCTTAGCCTGTGTGCCACCATTTTGGAGTACCTCTCTCTGTGAGCGAGTCGCACTCGCTCACCCCCTCCCGTAGGAATAGAAAAAAACCTGTACGCAGCAGTTTTCGTTTCTTGGCTAACTGTGATCGAAACTATAACAAATTCCTAATCTGTGATGTTCCCATGTGCTGGAGACGCTGAGGCCTGGCTCCGCGGCCTTGGGCCGAGATAAGCAATGTTGCCATCGCAGGTGCAGATGCTTCTTGAGTGAGGCCATTGTTCGCTCTTTCAGGGGTCCAGTACTTTTCCAGTATGGGCGTGTTTTATCCTACTGTATCCTGTTATAATGTATTGCTGTGATGAGATGAGGCAGTCCTCTCGGCGCACTCTTAGGGGTGAGGTCGGACAGGGCCCTCTCTTATGGGAGTTTGTGGCCTAATAAAATATCCTGTTTATTCTACTCCACCGTCCGGCTGACTTATTACTTGGTAATTATAGGAGAGTGCGGTAAGTCACTCGGGTGGAATTGAGCCACGCTTATCAGATGGCGCCCGAATAGGGACCCCGCGATAAAGATCTTTCTCACCCGTAAGTGGGTAGCAGAAGACCGGGGACCCTCTGGTCGGCACGGTGGGTCTGGGTACCCATTTTTGATGCCGAGCTTGGTTCTCGCAGCGCTGCCCCACCTTGCTGATCGGTAGAGGTCCCGGTTTGTGATCCTGCGCCAGGGTCCGGAAGGCGGAACTTTGGTGCTGACCGTGTTGGTCCCAGCAGCCGGCGGTGGAGAACAGTAGAGGTCGGTACCACGTATAGAAGGTGAGTGGTCCGACTGTTGACTGAGGGAGCTGGGATGCTCCATGAGAACGGTGTGTCTCTGAGACCGGTGTGTCTCTGGTGATTGGAGGAGCCGGTGTGCTCCTGGGGCTAGTGTGCTCCGGGGAACTCAGGGTGCGAGTGGCGCCCTGATAGACTTGGTGGAGATTGGGTGGACGTTTGTTTTTGTCATCTGACCGGATGGTACAGCGGTCGAGGCGCGGCTCACTGCGGACGGATCATGCATAGGACTTAGGCAGTACTTGGGAGGAAATTAAGGACTGGGACAAGGAGCGGAAGCCAGGGGAGAAGCCGAAGGCTGAGATTTTAGCATTACCAGGACGAATAATAAAATATATGCACTCCCTTATTCCTCCAAAGAAAGTGGATTGGGATAAGTTGACTGCATGCAGGCAGAAGAAGGAGGAAGCAGTTTCAGATTTTTTCACTCGTTTCGAGGAGGCTTTCATGGACTTCAGTGGTCAGGATCTATCTCAGGATGGAGGCTTGCGACTTTTCGTTAATAGATTCGTAACAAATTTGTTACCGGAAATATCAGCTAGATTGCAGGCGTCAGAGAGTACGTGGACGACATCCACCCCCTCTGGTGTTCTGAGTATGGCTCAGTACTATGAGCATAGAGAGAACGAGAACAAGGACAGACAGGAAAAGAAAGCCAAAGACCTGAAGACGAGGGTGTTGCTGCAGCAGGTGTCGAAGGGTCGGGGACGTGGAGCCCCACCGATGGTAGCGGGTCGAGGGGGAAGTAGTTACGGAAGGGGAGAGAAGAGAGAGCATTTAGGACAGAATCAGTGTGCGAACTGCAAAAAGGAGGGGCATTGGTGGAGAGATTGTCCAGAGCTCCGGTCCAATGTTGGGCCAGGCAGAGGTAGAGGACGGGGTGAATTTCGTCGGGATGAGAGACAGTTTGATGAAGGCAGGAGACCAGGAAGAAATTGTTTTGACGGAGAGAGGGATCGACAACATTTTCAAACGGAGGGTGACGCCAGTAGCGACAGACAATACTACAATGACACATATGCTATGGATGACTTGACTGGGTTCTCTCATAACTAGGACAGTGTAGGACAGAGCATGGGACTGGTTTCTGTGGATGTTGATCAACAAGGACCCTATGTGACTGCGGATTTGTTGGGGTCTTCTCAGAAGTTTTTGGTGGACACGGGTGCTATGAAGAGTTCTGTGGCACGTTCTCAGGTCCCAGGGGCGGCTCTGTCTGGCAAGAATAATATCTCCGTAGGGTTCTCAGGTACTCCTATGATTAGCCCCATTTCTAAGCCTCTTGCTCTTACGATTGTTTCCTTTACTGTTGACTCTCCCTTCCTTCTTACTTCGAATTGTGGTGAAAATTTGTTGGGTTTGGATTTACTAAAGAGATCAAATGCTACGATTTACTGTTCTCCAGACGGTGTGTATCTCACGTTGGGTCCTACTGTCGCGCGTGCGCAGCAGTGTTTTTCGAAAGACGAGCCTCTCCCGGCTGAGTTTGTGGGAGTCCCAGAGATTCTATGGGCCAGTAGTGATACTGATGTGGGAACAATGGATATAGCTCCTGTGTCCATCAAGGTTAAGGTGGGAGCCCGGCTGCCACAGATACCCCAGTACAAGATATCTAGGGATGGAGAAAAGGCTTTTCTGCAGATAATACAGGATTTGATATGATCAGGTGTAGTGGAGGAGACAGACTCTAACAGTTGTAATAGTCCTATTCTCCTGATCCTTAAAAGACACTCAGCCGATGCTAGCGATGATACACCTGATGTCTATCGATTTGTAATTGATTTGCGCCACATTAATAAGGTGGAGGTGCCTCAATATCCGGTGGTTTCTGACATTACCACGATTTTGACAATGATACCCCCCACGGCCAAATATTTTTCTATTTTAGACTTAAAAAAACGCTTTCTTTAACATCCCTGTGCATCCTGATAGCCGTTTTCTTTTCGGATTCTCATTGGCTGACCGAAGTTTCAGATTTTGTAGAATTCGCCAAGGCTATACTGAGAGTCCCAGCATTTATAGCCAAGCTCTGAATTGGATGACTTAGAGCTCCCCAAAGGCAATGTTCTTTTGCAATATGTAGATGATCTTCTTATCGCATCTGACACCAAGGACAGATGTCGAGAAGCCACGGTTAAATTACTGCATCATTTGGCCCGCAAGGGACATAAAGTGTCCCTTCCTAAATTCCAATACTGTTGACAGGAGGTTACCTACTTAGGTCATCTCCTATCGAAGGAGGGGAGGAGGTTGACACCGGAGCGCATCAAGGCGATAACTAACATGGCTGTACCTAACACGCAGCGGGAGGTGCACGCATTTCTGGGCATAACATCGTATTGTCGCCAGTGGATACCTAATTATGCCTTACTAACCAAACCCCTTTTGTATTTGACTACTAAAGAAGTGCGCGAACCCCTACCCTGGACTCCAGCATGTCAAGAAGCGTTTGAGTTACTAAAAACTGCTTTGTGTTCCGCGCCTGTTTTGGGAACTCCTGATTACCAGAAGCCTTTTGTGCTTTATGTACATGAGGCGGTAGGTTGCGCGTTGTCTGTCCTAACTGAATGTTTCGGAGGGAAACAAAGACCGTGTGCTTACTTTTCTGCTATGCTTGACAATGTTGCGAGAGCGTTGCCGAGCTGTCTACGGGCTACAGCGGCTGCTGCGGTCTCAATAAGACAATCGGCAGGGCTCGTGTTGGGTTCAGAACTCACAGTGATGGTACCGCATGCTGTGGATATTCTACTGAACAGAACGCAGACGCAGCATTTGACAAGTGCTCGTCTTACTGGTTATGAGATGACGTTATTTGCACCCCATGTGACGATTAAAAGATGTGCCACTCTGAATCCGGCCACGTTGATACTTATCCCTTCAGATGAAAAGGACGATGAAGTCCATGATTGTTTGTTTCGGACAGAAGAGGAGACAAAGGGAAGGATAGATTTGACAGACACCCCCCTAGATGATCCCGACTGGGAGCTGTATGTTGATGGTTCCTGTTTTAAACTTGCGGATGGTACCTCAACTGCAGCATATGCAGTCACGACATTGAAAACAGTGGTGGAGACTTCTAGGATCCCGTACCACTCAGCCCAAGCTGCAGAAATAATAGCATTGATGCGTGCATGTGAATTGAGTGAAGGGTTGGACGTGAATATTTACACTGACAGCCAATACCCCTTCGGCGTGGCTCATAGTTATGGGCGACTGTGGGCAGAGAGGGAATTTTTGACATCACACGGAGAAAGGATTCAGAATGGCCCATTGATACTACGACTATTGACAGCATTGACGCTTCCCAGACGACTGGCAGTGATCAAATGTAGTGCACACAAAGTGGTGGTGGATGATGTTGGACGGGGAAATGCATTTGCGGATCAGACAGCTAAGGAGATGGCTAGGATGAAACTCCCACGAATATTTGTGGCAGGACCAGCTAGGTGGGTACCGGATGTTAATATGTTTGTGAACACTGTACAAAGTGTGCGGAACATACAGGAAAAAGCAACTGACGACGAGTTGAGGACATGGAAGAATGGTGGGGGGCGGTTGGACTGGGATGAGTGTTGGACAGATGTGACAGACAAAAGACGATGGTTACTCCCGGATGCGTATGTCCTCCCAGTGGTGACAATGGCTCATGGGCCAGCACATATTAGTGCAAAAGGGATATGTAAATTGTTAGATCCAGTGTGGAGCAATAAGAACATTTCCAAGGTAGCAACCCATTTGGTGCAACAGTGCATGGTTTGTTTAAGACATAATCTGGGAAAGGGAACACCTGTTCCAGTTGGTAACTTTGCCCCTCCTTCTTTCCCTTTTAAAGTGATTCAGATGGATTATATTGAAATGGAGAGGGTTAGGAACCTCAAATACGTCCTAGTGGTGGTGTGCTCCTTTAGCAGGTGGGTGAAGGCTTTCCCAACTAAGGATTGTACGGCTATCTCAACAGCTAAGATGTTGATCAAGGAGTATTTTTCCCGGTATGGCTTGCCCCGGGTGATCTGGAGCGATAACGGCACATCTTTTAATGCTGAATTGATGAAACAGATATGTAAGGGGCTGCAGCTCTCTCAAAAGTTCCATGCAGCACAGCACCCCCCAGGCTGGGGGTTTGGTAGAGAGGTTCAATGGGACACTCAAATTGAAGATGGGCAAGATACAAGAGAGTATAGGGTTGCGGTGGCCAGATGCACTTCCCATAGCATTGCTTTCCACTAGAGTGACAGTCAACTCCAAGACAGGTGTCTCACCCCACGAGGTTATTTTTGGCCGCCCCACCAACGTGTGGGGCGTCCCTAGACCAAAATGTTTCTCTGAAATTGAATATCCTTTGTTGATAGATTACCTGTATGCTTTGACTAAAGATCTCCGTTCAATTCATCAGCAGGTAGCAGACACCCTGAAACCGCTGCCAGAGAGGCCAGGCCACGGCATACAACCCGGGGACTTGAACAAACGTTCTTGAAAATGTTTTCTAACAAAAAGGCACTTTCTAAGATGGACATGCAAGCCAGGGGTTATGGGGGTTCCAAGATTGATATACTTGGGTATTTTGAAGCATGCATGGATGTGAGTGGGAAAAGTATGTGTGGAAAGGTTTATGTTTCTTGCCATGGTGACGATCTATTGGGTTGGGGTCATCAGAAAGATTTGGGGGTCAGTGTTCATCCGAACAAGATCCCACAAGTAGAAATAGATGAAATTGAAAGTGGTTGAAATAAATTTACGCAGGAATTTAAAGAGTTATTTTAAAATAAACTGGGAAAGCCAGTCGGCTATCAACACAGGATCAAGTTAAGATGTGACTTTATTCCTGTTGTGGCTAAAGTAAGACGAATTCCATTACATTTACAGACAGAGGTGGAAAATGAACTCAAGAAATTTATGGAGGTTGGTGTAATTGAAGAGGTTGAGGCAACTGAATGGTTGGCTCCTATTGTCATTGCGCGCAAAGGAAATGGTGACATTCGCCTTTGCATGGACTTGAGGGCACTAAACAGAGATGTAGTGATTGACAAATTTCCCTTGCCCAACAATGAGGAAATGATTTTTACTTTTTCAGGTGCAAGAGTATTTAGCTGGTTAGTCGTAAAGTCAGCTTATCACCAGGTTGAATTACATGAGTGCTCACAGGATCTTACTGCTTTCACCACTCCTTTTGGAAACCTTCTCTTCAAGATTATGGTATTTGGCTTAATATCTGCTGTAACAGTTTTTCAAAGGATCATGTCAAACATCCTAAAAGATCAAACTGTTGTAAAGCACTATCAGGATGATACAATCATTTTTGGTTCCAACAATGAGGAGCATGATCAGTGAGTTCGTGAAGTGTTATGCAAACTTCAGGTGGCTGGTCTAACACTGAAAGCTGAAAAGTGCAAGTTTGGGGTTGGTGAACTCACTTATTTAGGGTTCAAAGTAACTTCAACAGGGATTAGACCCGGAGATAGAACTGGTTGAGACAATCAACGCCCTGCAGGAACTAAAAACCAAAGAGGAGCTTTCTTCTTTTCTAGGGATGGTTGAATATTATAGTTGTTTCATCAAAGACTCTGCAAGTAAGACATTTAATATGATGATGACTGTATGTTTTATGTGTGTGTAAAAACAATAAAAACGTATTGAAAAAAAGAATTCTGTTAAAAAAATCTGACTTTGAGGACAGGAATGTTCTCAGGAATTTGAAAATGTCTAACAGGAGCTTATCAATGTTCCTTCTCTTCAGTCTTTTTAGGCGTTGTGTGGGACTAAGATAGTATGTGATGCCAGTGGAAAAGGGTTGGTAGCTCTTCTAATTCAAATGAAAGATGGCAAGGAACATTTAATTGCATGCATTTCAAGATCTCTCAGAGATGCTGACTAATAACTACTCTGCTACTGAGAGAGAGTCTTTAACTGTGTATTGGTCTGTGATGAGATTTAAACATTTCCTTTGCGGTGTCAGGTTTAAAGTACAGACTGATCACAAACCGTTAGTTGAAGTGTTCAACAAGAAGGGTCTAGATTCGATTTCATCACATATTCGAAGATGGATTGTGGATTTGTAAAATTTTAGTTTAACTGTTCAGTACGTTCCAGGGGTAAGCAACTATTCAGCTGATTGTCTAGATTAGTGGATATGTCTGCCCCTCAATTGGTTGTTGAAGATGAGCTGGATGAGGAAGATGAAGTGAGTGTCTGTGAGGTGACAGAAGGGGCCATAAATGAAGATGAGTGGTTAGCTGAGCTGCAGAAGGATGTGGTTTTGTGTAAGGTGAGGAATCATGTCAGTTCAAGTAAGAGGAGCAGTACTGAGCTATAGGAGTGTGAGGGAGGTTGGGAGAAAATTGTGGATGAGCTTGCTGCGGATAAGGGTTTTTTATTGAGAGGCACAAGATTAATTCCACCTGAGAAATTGAGAAGAAGGATATTACAATTAGCTCTTGAAGGCCACATGGGCATTGTAAAAACTAAGGGAAGGCTTTGCAGAAATTTCTGGTGGCCTAGCCTGGATCATAATGTGGAGCATGTGATCAGAGACTGTACAGAGTGTGTTTGTAGTGACAAGGGTTTGAGAACCAGTCAGACACCCATGGTTTGTAGGACACTCCCTAAGTACCCTTGGGAGGAAGTTACTATGGGTATTTTGGGACAGTTCAGAGTAGAGTATGCCACACCCTATGTCTTAGTTCTTATGGACCTGTACTCAAGATGGGAGGGGAGGTATTAGCCTTAATCTTGAGGTTAATAAATGGGTTTCCACTGCAGTAATTAAGAGTATAGATCAGGGTCGTAGACTGAAGTGGAGTATGGTCATTCCTGCAGATTTCTGTAATGGATTAGCTAATACAGTAGGGCCAGAATTGGAGTTGTGCTGTGATAGTGAGGCAGGAGATGATGGTGTTCTAAGTGCATACATTGCTGATTGTAGGAAAGAGTATAAATTAGCTACAAACACTCGTAAAACTCAGATTAAAAATGATGCTTTTATGGGATTAACGTCTATTGACGTGTTAAAAAATAGCGCCAAATTTTGGAGTGTAGTGAATAGACCCTTCTTCTCTGACTGTAAAAGTGGTATATTGGAGGGTAATATACCTGAAGATGATTGGTACAATCATTTTAAAGTTATATATGGGGGCCAGGGAGAAAACGAACTGAGGGACTCTATTTATGTGGGTAAGAAATATATTCTAACCTTTACAGTTAATGAAGTAACCAAGCTATAGCCCAAATGTCTAAAAATAAAGCCCCTGGCCTGAACAGAGTTCCTGCCGACCTCTTCTTAACAAACATACCCCTTTGGTCCAAATTGCTTGCCAATGTTTTTAATAAAGCCTGTAAAGTGGGTTTACCTAAATCCTGGTCGTTGTCAGTGATTGTACCAGTTTTTAAAAAGGGTTCTAGAAGTGGCCCGCACTGTTATAGGCCAATTTCTTTGATTGATTCTTCTGTGAAAGTGCTAGGACGAATGGTTTTGGCCAAGCTTACAGACTGGCTGAATGATGCTAACATCCTCTCTAACCTTCAGTATGGTTTTAGGAAGGGGAGAGGTACCACCGATCAGTGCCTTAACTTGCTCTTGTAGACCGGGAAATATACCATTGCGAAGAAGGGCACACTTCATTTAGCGTTTATGGATCTTTCTTCAGCTTTTGACCGAGTGAACAGGTCCCAAGTTATGGCATCTGCTCTTGAAATTAGGATTAGATGAAAATATCGTACATTTTCTGGCAGATCTGCATCAAGATCTGGGTGCCACAGTACGATTCGATCAAAGAGGGAACATATCACGTAGCATCTGTATAATTAAAGGAGTGAGGCAGGGCTGTATTGTGGCCCCTCTGTTATTCACTTTATATATTAACAATCTTGAAATTGTTCTATCGGGTGCTTTTAGTGATATCCCGCGTATAGGAGAGAAATTAATTCCGGCCCTGTTATATGCGGATGACGCTGCTCTACTAGCTAGAATGGTGAACGGCCTACAGCAGCTTTTAACCACTTTTGCTTCATTCATGGAGTCCTTGGACTTGGATGTAAATTTCTCTATGTCCCACATTATGATCATGGGGGCCAGGCCAAAGAAATGTAAAAGTCACTATTGTGAGGGAAACAATCTCACACAGGTAACATCATTCTCATATTTGGGAGTGTTATTTGAGGAAAGGGATTCATGGATCCCACAAACGCAAGCCAAAAGAAATTTGATGGCAAGATCAACTGTTGCTGCAGATTGGGCTCTAAACGAATACAAGCTATGTAAAATATCTACAGGGCTAAATGTCTGTCTATTGCGAGCTATGGTTCAGAATTTTGGGGCTACAGAAACGCCGGGAATGTGCAAATAGTGGAAAATAAATTTCTAAGAAACTTGCTAGCCTTACCATCATCAACATCCACCTATATTATTCGTCATGAAATGGGCATAGGTTATATTACAGACACCATTGGAATGGCTCCTCTGCTCAAATGGATAAGTATGTGGACAAACCCGGAGCTGGAGATGAACCGTGTTATCATTCGTGACTGTTTACCTCTTGAATTGGCAAGTAGCATCCCATGGTTAAATTATGTCAAAAGGATTGCAGCTTATTTAGGCAGACCTGAGCTCTTTGGTTCCCAGGAGAAATTGTTAAAAGCTGACAAATTGTGGGTTAAAAATATGTATGTTCAGGTCTCTCAAAGTGATAGAGAGAAGAATGAGTTAAGCAAACCGTCTGTTCGGGCTCATCAGCTGATATGTACATCATTAACGATTGAGACATACTTAACCATTGTGTCTAACCAGCACCATCGCTTCCTATTGGTTCGATTTAGGTTAAACTAACTACATTTGCTTTGTGCTGAGCCAAAGGGATGGAAAAAGCTGGAAGACTTAGATGTATGTACCTGTGACAATTTCTCTACTCAGGATTCTCTGCATTTTGTTTTAATATGTGAATATTTTTTGCATATCCGTAAGCGTTTTATAATACCGATTTTAAAAGGCAAAGGTTTTACTCAAGCAAGACCGGCTTTCATTTATTTGCAAATGTTAAATAATACATGGGACATTTTTAATATAGCTAGTTTTTTAACCGCGTCTGTCAGGATTACGAAGAAAGGAAGTGCTGCTAATAATGTAATGTGCATCTGTATATTAATGAATTAATTATGTCTTTTTTGATAAATCGTGTTCATGTTTCTTTAAAAAAAATTGTAAATTTCCTTGTAATGCATTTTTGTAGTACACTTTTATGGTTTTAAATGACCAAATAAAGTGAATTTGACTGACTGACTGGGTGGAGGTGTCATGTGTTCATGTTATTTCTTCCTCCTCGGTTATTACATTTTCAGAAAATATTTTTAGTCGCAAAAGTTTTCCACATTACTTGCTAACAGATAACGATGTACAGTTTGCTCACAAGAGATGGACAATTATTTGAATGGGTGCTGAATTCAAGGCATTCAATTGACATTCAATTGGCAAGAGTCAATAACTTAGAATGGAAGGATGAGTTTCAAAAAGATTATCGGGATATCGTATGTCACCACACACAGCCACTGGTAAATCTCCATTCGAATTGTTCAAAGGAAGGGCACCTTCAACCAGGGTAAATCCTGGTTGGATGCATTGGTGCATAGACAATACAGTTGGTGGGTGGAGAAGCAAAGAGTTAGCTGCTCAGAAGAAGAGGAAAGAGATTTTTGACTTGTCTAAAAATGTGAAGAATTAATCTGTCAGAGTGGGGGACTTTGTAAAAGTAAAAGCACCCTAAGGGTTTGCAGATTGGTCAAAGTTCACCAGGAGATTGGAGGTGGTGACATGTTTTAAAAAATGCTGTAAAAACACATGACGATCGCACCTGGAACAAAAGCAGAGTGGTAATTGTTCCTGGCTCTAAAGAATTTCCTTGCTCTAAACGGTGATGGATCAAGCCCTGATCTTTGGACTGGGTAAGAGTGGTCTGCTTAATTCAGGCACTCTGTTCATCACCACCCCCTTTTCTGAATCATTTTGGCCACCATAAGCGTGGAAGGGTATACACAGATGTGAGTCCCTTGCTCATTGCACCATCAGGATTCAAGCAAGCCGGGCCGACGACGCCTGAAATGGCAGAAACCGCTCCCCGGAAGCTTGTTTCCTTCCCAGTACAAGAATTGGCTTGGTAGTTTGGTTTGCCCTGTTCCCATCATGCACTGGGACAGGAACAGACTAATTTGCATATAGCCAAGTTCTGAGCTGGGATGGTGTAGTGAGCTAAAAAACGGTGATGGATCAAGCCCTGATCTTTGGACTGGGTAAGAGTGGTCTGCTTAATTCAGGCACTCTGTTCATCACCACCCCCTTTTCTGAATCATTTTGTCCACCATAAGCGTGGAAGGGTATACTCAGATGTGAGTCCCTTGCTCATTGCACCATCAGGATTCAAGCAAGCTGGGCCGACGACGCCTGAAATGGCAGAAACCGGTCCCCGGAAGCTTGTTTCCTTCCCAGTACAAGAATTGGCTTGGTAGTTTGGTTTGCCCTGTTCCCATCATGCACTGGGACAGGAACAGACTAATTTGCATATAGCCAAGTTCTGATCTGGGATGGTACAGTGAGCTAAAAAACGGTGATGGATCAAGCCCTGATCTTTGGACTGGGTAAGAGTGGTCTGCTTAATTCAGGCACTCTGTTCATCACCACCCCCTTTTCTGAATCATTTTGTACACCATAAGCGTGGAAGGGTATACTTAGATGTGAGTCCCTTGCTCATTGCACCATCAGGATTCAAGCAAGCTGGCCGACGACGCCTGAAATGGCAGAAACCGTTCCCCGGAAGCTTGTTTCCTTCCCAGTACAAGAATTGGCTTGGTAGTTTGGTTTGCCCTGTTCCCATCATGCACTGGGACAGGAACAGACTAATTTGCATATAGCCAAGTTCTGAGCTGGGATGGTGCAGTGAGCTAAAAAACGGTGATGGATCAAGCCCTGATCTTTGGACTGGGTAACAGTGGTCTGCTTAATTCAGGCACTCTGTTCATCACCACCCCCTTTTCTGAATCATTTTGTCCACCATAAGCGTGGAAGGGTATACTCAGATGTGAGTCCCTTGCTCATTGCACCATCAGGATTCAAGCAAGCCGGGCCGACGACGCCTGAAATGGCAGAAACCGGTCCCCGGAAGCTTGTTTCCTTCCCAGTACAAGAATTGGCTTGGTAGTTTGGTTTGCCCTGTTCCCATCATGCACTGGGACAGGAACAGACTAATTTGCATATAGCCAAGTTCTGAGCTGGGATGATGCAGTGAGCTAAAAAACGGTGATGGATCAAGCCCTGATCTTTGGACTGGGTAAGAGTGGTCTGCTTAATTCAGGCACTCTGTTCGTCACCACCCCCTTTTCTGAATCATTTTGTCCACCATAAGCGTGGAAGGGTATACTCAGATGTGAGTCCCTTGCTCATTGCACCATCAGGATTCAAGCAAGCCGGGCCGACGATGCCTGAAATGGCAGAAACCGGTCCCCGGAAGCTTGTTTCCTTCCCAGTACAAGAATTGGCTTGGTAGTTTGGTTTGCCCTGTTCCCATCATGCACTGGGACAAGAACAGACTAATTTGCATATAGCCAAGTTCTGAGCTGGGATGGTGCAGTGAGCTAAAAAACGGTGATGGATCAAGCCCAGATCTTTGGACTGGGTAAGAGTGGTCTGCTTAATTCAGGCACTCTGTTCATCACCACCCCCTTTTCTGAATCATTTTGTCCACCATAAGCGTGGAAGGGTATACTCAGATGTGAGTCCCTTGCTCATTGCACCATCAGGATTCAAGCAAGCCGGGCCGACGACGCCTGAAATGGCAGAAACCGGTCCCCGGAAGCTTGTTTCCTTCCCAGTACAAGAATTGGCTTGGTAGTTTGGTTTGCCCTGTTCCCATCATGCACTGGGACAGGAACAGACTAATTTGCATATAGCCAAGTTCTGAGCTGGGATGGTGCAGTGAGCTAAAAAACGGTGATGGATCAAGCCCTGATCTTTGGACTGGGTAAGAGTGGTCTGCTTAATTCAGGCACTCTGTTCATCACCACCCCTTTTTCTGAATCATTTTGTCCACCATAAGCGTGGAAGGGTATACTCAGATGTGAGTCCCTTGCTCATTGCACCATCAGGATTCAAGCAAGCCGGGCCGACGATGCCTGAAATGGCAGAAACCGGTCCCCGGAAGCTTGTTACCTTCCCAGTACAAGAATTGGCTTGGTAGTTTGGTTTGCCCTGTTCCCATCATGCACAGGGACAGGAACAGATTAATTTGCATATAGCCAAGTTCTGAGCTGGGATGGTGCAGTGAGCTAAAAAACTGTGATGGATCAAGCCCTGATCTTTGGACTGGGTAAGAGTGGTCTGCTTAATTCAGGCACTCTGTTCATCACCACCCCCTTTTCTGAATCATTTTGTCCACCATAAGCGTGGAAGGGTATACTCAGATGTGAGTCCCTTGCTCATTGCACCATCAGGATTCAAGCAAGCCGGGCCGACGACGCCTGAAATGGCAGAAACCGGTCCCCGGAAGCTTGTTTCCTTCCCAGTACAAGAATTGGCTTGGTAGTTTGGTTTGCCCTGTTCCCATCATGCACTGGGACAGGAACAGACTAATTTGCATATAGCCAAGTTCTGAGCTGGGATGGTGCAGTGAGCTAAAAAACGGTGATGGATCAAGCCCTGATCTTTGGACTGGGTAAGAGTGGTCTGCTTAATTCAGGCACTCTGTTCATCACCACCCCCTTTTCTGAATCATTTTGTCCACCATAAGCGTGGAAGGGTATACTCAGATGTGAGTCCCTTGCTCATTGCACCATCAGGATTCAAGCAAGCCGGGCCGACGACGCCTGAAATGGCAGAAACCGGTCCCCGGAAGCTTGTTTCCTTCCCAGTACAAGAATTGGCTTGGTAGTTTGGTTTGCCCTGTTCCCATCATGCACTGGGACAGGAACAGACTAATTTGCATATAGCCAAGTTCTGAGCTGGGATGGTGCAGTGAGCTAAAAAAAGGTGATGGATCAAGCCCTGATCTTTGGACTGGGTAAGAGTGGTCTGCTTAATTCAGGCACTCTGTTCATCACCACCCCCTTTTCTGAATCATTTTGTCCACCATAAGCGTGGAAGGGTATACTCAGATGTGAGTCCCTTTCTCATTGCACCATCAGGATTCAAGCAAGCCGGGCCGACGACGCCTCAAATGGCAGAAACCGGTCCCCGGAAGCTTGTTTCCTTCCCAGTACAAGAATTGGCTTGGTAGTTTGGTTTGCCCTGTTCCCATCATGCACTGGGACAGGAACAGACTAATTTGCATATAGCCAAGTTCTGAGCTGGGATGGTGCAGTGAGCTAAAAAACGGTGATGGATCAAGCCCTGATCTTTGGACTGGGTAAGAGTGGTCTGCTTAATTCAGGCACTCTGTTCGTCACCACCCCCTTTTCTGAATCATTTTGTCCACCATAAACGTGGAAGGGTATACTCAGATGTGAGTCCCTTGCTCATTGCACCATCAGGATTCAAGCAAGCCGGGCCGACGACGCCTGAAATGGCAGAAACTGGTCCCCGGAAGCTTGTTTCCTTCCCAGTACAAGAATTGGCTTGGTAGTTTGGTTTGCCCTGTTCCCATCATGCACTGGGACAGGAACAGACTAATTTGCATATAGCCAAGTTCTGAGCTGGGATGGTGCAGTGAGCTAAAAAACGGTGATGGATCAAGCCCTGATCTTTGGACTGGGTAAGAGTGGTCTGCTTAATTCAGGCACTCTGTTCATCACCACCCCCTTTTCTGAATCATTTTGTCCACCATAAGCGTGGAAGGGTATACTCAGATGTGAGTCCCTTGCTCATTGCACCATCAGGATTCAAGCAAGCCGGTCCGACGACGCCTGAAATGGCAGAAACCGGTCCCCGGAAGCTTGTTTCCTTCCCAGTACAAGAATTGGCTTGGTAGTTTGGTTTGCCCTGTTCCCATCATGCACTGGGACAGGAACAGACTAATTTGCATATAGCCAAGTTCTGAGCTGGGATGGTACAGTGAGCTAAAAAACGGTGATGGATCAAGCCCTGATCTTTGGACTGGGTAAGAGTGGTCTGCTTAATTCAGGCACTCTGTTCATCACCACCCCCTTTTCTGAATCATTTTGTACACCATAAGCGTGGAAGGGTATACTTAGATGTGAGTCCCTTGCTCATTGCACCATCAGGATTCAAGCAAGCTGGCCGACGACGCCTGAAATGGCAGAAACCGTTCCCCGGAAGCTTGTTTCCTTCCCAGTACAAGAATTGGCTTGGTAGTTTGGTTTGCCCTGTTCCCATCATGCACTGGGACAGGAACAGACTAATTTGCATATAGCCAAGTTCTGAGCTGGGATGGTGCAGTGAGCTAAAAAACGGTGATGGATCAAGCCCTGATCTTTGGACTGGGTAACAGTGGTCTGCTTAATTCAGGCACTCTGTTCATCACCACCCCCTTTTCTGAATCATTTTGTCCACCATAAGCGTGGAAGGGTATACTCAGATGTGAGTCCCTTGCTCATTGCACCATCAGGATTCAAGCAAGCCGGGCCGACGACGCCTGAAATGGCAGAAACCGGTCCCCGGAAGCTTGTTTCCTTCCCAGTACAAGAATTGGCTTGGTAGTTTGGTTTGCCCTGTTCCCATCATGCACTGGGACAGGAACAGACTAATTTGCATATAGCCAAGTTCTGAGCTGGGATGATGCAGTGAGCTAAAAAACGGTGATGGATCAAGCCCTGATCTTTGGACTGGGTAAGAGTGGTCTGCTTAATTCAGGCACTCTGTTCGTCACCACCCCCTTTTCTGAATCATTTTGTCCACCATAAGCGTGGAAGGGTATACTCAGATGTGAGTCCCTTGCTCATTGCACCATCAGGATTCAAGCAAGCCGGGCCGACGACGCCTGAAATGGCAGAAACCGGTCCCCGGAAGCTTGTTTCCTTCCCAGTACAAGAATTGGCTTGGTAGTTTGGTTTGCCCTGTTCCCATCATGCACTGGGACAGGAACAGACTAATTTGCATATAGCCAAGTTCTGAGCTGGGATGGTGCAGTGAGCTAAAAAACGGTGATGGATCAAACCCTGATCTTTGGACTGGGTAACAGTGGTCTGCTTAATTCAGGCACTCTGTTCATCACCACCCCCTTTTCTGAATCATTTTTTCCACCATAAGCGTGGAAGGGTATACTCAGATGTGAGTCCCTTGCTCATTGCACCATCAGGATTCAAGCAAGCCGGGCCGACGATGCCTGAAATGGCAGAAACCGGTCCCCGGAAGCTTGTTTCCTTCCCAGTACAAGAATTGGCTTGGTAGTTTGGTTTGCCCTGTTCCCATCATGCACTGGGACAGGAACAGACTAATTTGCATATAGCCAAGTTCTGAGCTGGGATGGTGCAGTGAGCTAAAAAACGGTGATGGATCAAGCCCTGATCTTTGGACTGGGTAAGAGTGGTCTGCTTAATTCAGGCACTCTGTTCATCACCACCCCTTTTTCTGAATCATTTTGTCCACCATAAGCGTGGAAGGGTATACTCATATGTGAGTCCCTTGCTCATTGCACCATCAGGATTCAAGCAAGCCGGGCCGACGATGCCTGAAATGGCAGAAACCGGTCCCCGGAAGCTTGTTACCTTCCCAGTACAAGAATTGGCTTGGTAGTTTGGTTTGCCCTGTTCCCATCATGCACAGGGACAGGAACAGACTAATTTGCATATAGCCAAGTTCTGAGCTGGGATGGTGCAGTGAGCTAAAAAACGGTGATGGATCAAGCCCTGATCTTTGGACTGGGTAAGAGTGGTCTGCTTAATTCAGGCACTCTGTTCATCACCACCCCCTTTTCTGAATCATTTTGTCCACCATAAGCGTGGAAGGGTATACTCAGATGTGAGTCCCTTGCTCATTGCACCATCAGGATTCAAGCAAGCTGGGCCGACGACGCCTGAAATGGCAGAAACCGGTCCCCGGAAGCTTGTTTCCTTCCCAGTACAAGAATTGGCTTGGTAGTTTGGTTTGCCCTGTTCCCATCATGCACTGGGACAGGAACAGACTAATTTGCATATAGCCAAGTTCTGAGCTGGGATGGTGCAGTGAGCTAAAAAACTGTGATGGATCAAGCCCTGATCTTTGGACTGGGTAAGAGTGGTCTGCTTAATTCAGGCACTCTGTTCATCACCACCCCCTTTTCTGAATCATTTTGTCCACCATAAGCGTGGAAGGGTATACTCAGATGTGAGTCCCTTGCTCATTGCACCATCAGGATTCAAGCAAGCCGGGCCGACGACGCCTGAAATGGCAGAAACCGGTCCCCGGAAGCTTGTTTCCTTCCCAGTACAAGAATTGGCTTGGTAGTTTGGTTTGCCCTGTTCCCATCATGCACTGGGACAGGAACAGACTAATTTGCATATAGCCAAGTTCTGAGCTGGGATGGTGCAGTGAGCTAAAAAACGGTGATGGATCAAGCCCTGATCTTTGGACTGGGTAAGAGTGGTCTGCTTAATTCAGGCACTCTGTTCATCACCACCCCCTTTTCTGAATCATTTTGTCCACCATAAGCGTGGAAGGGTATACTCAGATGTGAGTCCCTTGCTCATTGCACCATCAGGATTCAAGCAAGCCGGGCCGACGACGCCTGAAATGGCAGAAACCGGTCCCCGGAAGCTTGTTTCCTTCCCAGTACAAGAATTGGCTTGGTAGTTTGGTTTGCCCTGTTCCCATCATGCACTGGGACAGGAACAGACTAATTTGCATATAGCCAAGTTCTGAGCTGGGATGGTGCAGTGAGCTAAAAAAAGGTGATGGATCAAGCCCTGATCTTTGTATTGGGTAAGAGTGGTCTGCTTAATTCAGGCACTCTGTTCGTCACCACCCCCTTTTCTGAATCATTTTGTCCACCATAAGCGTGGAAGGGTATACTCAGATGTGAGTCCCTTGCTCATTGCACCATCAGGATTCAAGCAAGCCGGGCCGACGACGCCTGAAATGGCAGAAACCGGTCCCCGGAAGCTTGTTTCCTTCCCAGTACAAGAATTGGCTTGGTAGTTTGGTTTGCCCTGTTCCCATCATGCACTGGGACAGGAACAGACTAATGTGCATATAGCCAAGTTCTGAGCTGGGATGGTGCAGTGAGCTAAAAAACGGTGATGGATCAAGCCCTGATCTTTGGACTGGGTAAGAGTGGTCTGCTTAATTCAGGCACTCTGTTCATCACCACCCCCTTTTCTGAATCATTTTGTCCACCATAAGCGTGGAAGGGTATACTTAGATGTGAGTCCCTTTCTCATTGCACCATCAGGATTCAAGCAAGCCGGGCCGACGACGCCTCAAATGGCAGAAACCGGTCCCCGGAAGCTTGTTTCCTTCCCAGTACAAGAATTGGCTTGGTAGTTTGGTTTGCCCTGTTCCCATCATGCACTGGGACAGGAACAGACTAATTTGCATATAGCCAAGTTCTGAGCTGGGATGGTGCAGTGAGCTAAAAAACGGTGATGGATCAAGCCCTGATCTTTGGACTGGGTAAGAGTGGTCTGCTTAATTCAGGCACTCTGTTCGTCACCACCCCCTTTTCTGAATCATTTTGTCCACCATAAACGTGGAAGGGTATACTCAGATGTGAGTCCCTTGCTCATTGCACCATCAGGATTCAAGCAAGCCGGGCCGACGACGCCTGAAATGGCAGAAACTGGTCCCCGGAAGCTTGTTTCCTTCCCAGTACAAGAATTGGCTTGGTAGTTTGGTTTGCCCTGTTCCCATCATGCACTGGGACAGGAACAGACTAATTTGCATATAGCCAAGTTCTGAGCTGGGATGGTGCAGTGAGCTAAAAAACGGTGATGGATCAAGCCCTGATCTTTGGACTGGGTAAGAGTGGTCTGCTTAATTCAGGCACTCTGTTCATCACCACCCCCTTTTCTGAATCATTTTGTCCACCATAAGCGTGGAAGGGTATACTCAGATGTGAGTCCCTTGCTCATTGCACCATCAGGATTCAAGCAAGCCGGGCCGACGACGCCTGAAATGGCAGAAACCGGTCCCCGGAAGCTTGTTTCCTTCCCAGTACAAGAATTGGCTTGGTAGTTTGGTTTGCCCTGTTCCCATCATGCACTGGGACAGGAACAGACTAATTTGCATATAGCCAAGTTCTGAGCTGGGATGGTACAGTGAGCTAAAAAACGGTGATGGATCAAGCCCTGATCTTTGGACTGGGTAAGAGTGGTCTGCTTAATTCAGGCACTCTGTTCATCACCACCCCCTTTTCTGAATCATTTTGTACACCATAAGCGTGGAAGGGTATACTTAGATGTGAGTCCCTTGCTCATTGCACCATCAGGATTCAAGCAAGCTGGCCGGCATACGCCTGAAATGGCAGAAACCGTTCCCCGGAAGCTTGTTTCCTTCCCAGTACAAGAATTGGCTTGGTAGTTTGGTTTGCCCTGTTCCCATCATGCACTGGGACAGGAACAGACTAATTTGCATATAGCCAAGTTCTGAGCTGGGATGGTGCAGTGAGCTAAAAAACGGTGATGGATCAAGCCCTGATCTTTGGACTGGGTAACAGTGGTCTGCTTAATTCAGGCACTCTGTTCATCACCACCCCCTTTTCTGAATCATTTTGTCCACCATAAGCGTGGAAGGGTATACTCAGATGTGAGTCCCTTGCTCATTGCACCATCAGGATTCAAGCAAGCCGGGCCGACGACGCCTGAAATGGCAGAAACCGGTCCCCGGAAGCTTGTTTCCTTCCCAGTACAAGAATTGGCTTGGTAGTTTGGTTTGCCCTGTTCCCATCATGCACTGGGACAGGAACAGACTAATTTGCATATAGCCAAGTTCTGAGCTGGGATGATGCAGTGAGCTAAAAAACGGTGATGGATCAAGCCCTGATCTTTGGACTGGGTAAGAGTGGTCTGCTTAATTCAGGCACTCTGTTCGTCACCACCCCCTTTTCTGAATCATTTTGTCCACCATAAGCGTGGAAGGGTATACTCAGATGTGAGTCCCTTGCTCATTGCACCATCAGGATTCAAGCAAGCCGGGCCGACGACGCCTGAAATGGCAGAAACCGGTCCCCGGAAGCTTGTTTCCTTCCCAGTACAAGAATTGGCTTGGTAGTTTGGTTTGCCCTGTTCCCATCATGCACTGGGACAGGAACAGACTAATTTGCATATAGCCAAGTTCTGAGCTGGGATGGTGCAGTGAGCTAAAAAACGGTGATGGATCAAACCCTGATCTTTGGACTGGGTAACAGTGGTCTGCTTAATTCAGGCACTCTGTCCATCACCACCCCCTTTTCTGAATCATTTTGTCCACCATAAGCGTGGAAGGGTATACTCAGATGTGAGTCCCTTGCTCATTGCACCATCAGGATTCAAGCAAGCCGGGCCGACGATGCCTGAAATGGCAGAAACCGGTCCCCGGAAGCTTGTTTCCTTCCCAGTACAAGAATTGGCTTGGTAGTTTGGTTTGCCCTGTTCCCATCATGCACTGGGACAGGAACAGACTAATTTGCATATAGCCAAGTTCTGAGCTGGGATGGTGCAGTGAGCTAAAAAACGGTGATGGATCAAGCCCTGATCTTTGGACTGGGTAAGAGTGGTCTGCTTAATTCAGGCACTCTGTTCATCACCACCCCTTTTTCTGAATCATTTTGTCCACCATAAGCGTGGAAGGGTATACTCATATGTGAGTCCCTTGCTCATTGCACCATCAGGATTCAAGCAAGCCGGGCCGACGATGCCTGAAATGGCAGAAACCGGTCCCCGGAAGCTTGTTACCTTCCCAGTACAAGAATTGGCTTGGTAGTTTGGTTTGCCCTGTTCCCATCATGCACAGGGACAGGAACAGACTAATTTGCATATAGCCAAGTTCTGAGCTGGGATGGTGCAGTGAGCTAAAAAACGGTGATGGATCAAGCCCTGATCTTTGGACTGGGTAAGAGTGGTCTGCTTAATTCAGGCACTCTGTTCATCACCACCCCCTTTTCTGAATCATTTTGTCCACCATAAGCGTGGAAGGGTATACTCAGATGTGAGTCCCTTGCTCATTGCACCATCAGGATTCAAGCAAGCTGGGCCGACGACGCCTGAAATGGCAGAAACTGGTCCCCGGAAGCTTGTTTCCTTCCCAGTACAAGAATTGGCTTGGTAGTTTGGTTTGCCCTGTTCCCATCATGCACTGGGACAGGAACAGACTAATTTGCATATAGCCAAGTTCTGAGCTGGGATGGTGCAGTGAGCTAAAAAACTGTGATGGATCAAGCCCTGATATTTGGACTGGGTAAGAGTGGTCTGCTTAATTCAGGCACTCTGTTCATCACCACCCCCTTTTCTGAATCATTTTGTCCACCATAAGCGTGGAAGGGTATACTCAGATGTGAGTCCCTTGCTCATTGCACCATCAGGATTCAAGCAAGCCGGGCCGACGACGCCTGAAATGGCAGAAACCGGTCCCCGGAAGCTTGTTTCCTTCCCAGTACAAGAATTGGCTTGGTAGTTTGGTTTGCCCTGTTCCCATCATGCACTGGGACAGGAACAGACTAATTTGCATATAGCCAAGTTCTGAGCTGGGATGGTGCAGTGAGCTAAAAAACGGTGATGGATCAAGCCCTGATCTTTGGACTGGGTAAGAGTGGTCTGCTTAATTCAGGCACTCTGTTCATCACCACCCCCTTTTCTGAATCATTTTGTCCACCATAAGCGTGGAAGGGTATACTCAGATGTGAGTCCCTTGCTCATTGCACCATCAGGATTCAAGCAAGCCGGGCCGACGACGCCTGAAATGGCAGAAACCGGTCCCCGGAAGCTTGTTTCCTTCCCAGTACAAGAATTGGCTTGGTAGTTTGGTTTGCCCTGTTCCCATCATGCACTGGGACAGGAACAGACTAATTTGCATATAGCCAAGTTCTGAGCTGGGATGGTGCAGTGAGCTAAAAAAAGGTGATGGATCAAGACCTGATCTTTGGACTGGGTAAGAGTGGTCTGCTTAATTCAGGCACTCTGTTCATCACCACCCCCTTTTCTGAATCATTTTGTCCACCATAAGCGTGGAAGGGTATACTCAGATGTGAGTCCCTTTCTCATTGCACCATCAGGATTCAAGCAAGCCGGGCCGACGACGCCTGAAATGGCAGAAACCGGTCCCCGGAAGCTTGTTTCCTTCCCAGTACAAGAATTGGCTTGGTAGTTTGGTTTGCCCTGTTCCCATCATGCACTGGGACAGGAACAGACTAATTTGCATATAGCCAAGTTCTTTTTTTTTTTTTTTTTAAATATTTTTATTGAGACATTTTTAAAGCAATTTTTACCCCCCCATATTACAGACATCAAATTTTTTTCAACACAAAATACATATATTATATATCCTATATAATATAGAATAAATTAAATACCGAGCAGATACCTTCTTGCAACAGTGCTCCCCAAAATTTGTACTTAAGAAGAGAATAGCAAAGACAAAAAAAAAAAAAACAAAAAAAAAAAAAAACAGATAAATACATAAATAAATAAAATACCAATAGATAGGCCAATCCTGCCTGCCGCTATTTAGCCGACTCCTACTCTATTTTGCTTATACTTCCACCTCGTAATGGGTTGCCATATCTCCTCTCCCAATTTTTTTGCTCTTTTCCCCTTTCTCTCATATATAGCCTTCTCTAGGTTATATGACGCTAGTAATCTAGCTATCCAAATTTGGAATGTAGGAGGTGTCTTATCAAGCCAAGCCTGTGCAATACAAATTCTATATACAGCTGCCACCATAAACAAAAACTTTGTAGAGTCATTTTCTTCTTCGTCAGTCTTCACCCCCAGCAATAGTCTTTCGTTACTTAATTTTATCTTGATCTCGAGAGCTTTCCCCAGGAATTCCTCTATGGCCGTTTTCAGGGTGTACAGCTGTGGGCATTGGGCGAACATGTGTACTATATCAGCTTCCGTAGAATTACATCTAGAGCATGTAGTACCTTCTGTCCCACCCCACTGCGCTATTTTTGCCGGCGTGTAATAGAGACAATATAATGTTTTGTAGTGCTGTGACTGCAGCGTGGCCGAACATAAAACCGATCTTCCTAAATCTAGAGACTTCTGAAATCCATCCGGGGAGGTCCCAACTTTTTCTGCCCATTTTTTTGAAAATTTCTCTCTGTCATCTACTTTGTATGCGTACAATTCTGCATGTATCTGTCGTATCTTACAATTTTTACTTTGTTCTATACAATCTAATAGCCTACAATGTTTAAAACCTATCCGACCACCCTTTTTATCCCTCAAGTAGCTCCTCACCTGTAAATACTTAAAGAAAGTGTTAGTGGGTAGGTCGTATCTGTTTTGTAAATCTACAAATTCTACTATATCTCCTTCTGTATCTAGAAGATCCCCTATTTTCCTGATGCCCCTCTCATTCCATATCCTCATCGTTCCATCCCTAAAGATATCCCCCGGAAGGGTTTCATTATCAATTAACCTGGTGTATCTATTAAATCTGCCTATACCCACTTTTTTCACCACAGCTTTCCAGATCATATAAACAGCTTTTAGTGTTTTAAACCTGGTGTTCTTAAAGAGTCTATAATCAATTGTGTTCAGAAGACCGTCAACCGCGGTCTCCCCCATTATGGTTCTATACACATTTGTGTATTCCCGTCTCCCTCCAATTAAACCTTGAAAGTATTGCAGAGCTGCCGCCCAATAGTACAATTTGCAATCCGGTGCTCCCCAACCCCCTTTCTCCCGTGTAAGTGTCATATGTCTATAGGCCCTTCTAGTTTTCCCTTGTGCCCATACTAGTCTATTAAGTATTTTTTCCAGCTTAGTAAACCAAAGTTGTTCGAAAAATAGAGGTATAGCCCTAAACAGATAAAGAAATTTAGGTAACGTAACCATTTTGATTACATTTATGCGTCCCAATAGTGTCAAGTGCAGGTTGTGAATTCTTTCTGTGTTGCTTTTTACCTTAGATAATAACGGTTCCATATTTATTTTCACTAACTCCGCCAAGTCTGCTGACACTCTTACTCCTAAGTATACTGCCTCCTTTACCACTCTGGGATCCGCAAAGGGTGTAAATTCATTCAAAATAATCTTTCCCCGGAAGCTTGTTTCCTTCCCAGTACAAGAATTGGCTTGGTAGTTTGGTTTGCCCTGTTCCCATCATGCACTGGGACAGGAACAGACTAATTTGCATATAGCCAAGTTCTGAGCTGGGATGGTGCAGTGAGCTAAAAAACGGTGATGGATCAAGCCCTGATCTTTGGACTGGGTAACAGTGGTCTGCTTAATTCAGGCACTCTGTTCATCACCACCCCCTTTTCTGAATCATTTTGTCCACCATAAGCGTGGAAGGGTATACTCAGATGTGAGTCCCTTGCTCATTGCACCATCAGGATTCAAGCAAGCCGGGCCGACGACGCCTGAAATGGCAGAAACCGGTCCCCGGAAGCTTGTTACCTTCCCAGTACAAGAATTGGCTTGGTAGTTTGGTTTGCCCTGTTCCCATCATGCACAGGGACAGGAACAGACTAATTTGCATATAGCCAAGTTCTGAGCTGGGATGGTGCAGTGAGCTAAAAAACGGTGATGGATCAAGCCCTGATCTTTGGACTGGGTACGAGTGGTCTGCTTAATTCAGGCACTCTGTTCATCACCACCCCCTTTTCTGAATCATTTTGTCCACCATAAGCGTGGAAGGGTATACTCAGATGTGAGTCCCTTTCTCATTGCACCATCAGGATTCAAGCAAGCCGGGCCGACGACGCCTCAAATGGCAGAAACCGGTCCCCGGAAGCTTGTTTCCTTCCCAGTACAAGAATTGGCTTGGTAGTTTGGTTTGCCCTGTTCCCATCATGCACTGGGACAGGAACAGACTAATGTGCATATAGCCAAGTTCTGAGCTGGGATGGTGCAGTGAGCTAAAAAACGGTGATGGATCAAGCCCTGATCTTTGTATTGGGTAAGAGTGGTCTGCTTAATTCAGGCACTCTGTTCGTCACCACCCCCTTTTCTGAATCATTTTGTCCACCATAAGCGTGGAAGGGTATACTCAGATGTGAGTCCCTTGCTCATTGCACCATCAGGATTCAAGCAAGCCGGGCCGACGACGCCTGAAATGGCAGAAACCGGTCCCCGGAAGCTTGTTTCCTTCCCAGTACAAGAATTGGCTTGGTAGTTTGGTTTGCCCTGTTCCCATCATGCACTGGGACAGGAACAGACTAATGTGCATATAGCCAAGTTCTGAGCTGGGATGGTGCAGTGAGCTAAAAAACGGTGATGGATCAAGCCCTGATCTTTGGACTGGGTAAGAGTGGTCTGCTTAATTCAGGCACTCTGTTCATCACCACCCCCTTTTCTGAATCATTTTGTCCACCATAAGCGTGGAAGGGTATACTCAGATGTGAGTCCCTTGCTCATTGCACCATCAGGATTCAAGCAAGCCGGGCCGACGACGCCTGAAATGGCAGAAACCGGTCCCCGGAAGCTTGTTTCCTTCCCAGTACAATAATTGGCTTGGTAGTTTGGTTTGCCCTCTTCCCATCATGCACTGGGACAGGAACAGACTAATTTGCATATAGCCGAGTTCTGAGCTGGGATGGTGCAGTGAGCTAAAAAAACGGTGATGGATCAAGCCCTGATCTTTGGACTGGGTAAGAGTGGTCTGCTTAATTCAGGCACTCTGTTCATCACCACCCCTTTTTCTGAATCATTTTGTCCACCATAAGCGTGGAAGGGTATACTCAGATGTGAGTCCCTTGCTCATTGCACCATCAGGATTCAAGCAAGCCGGGCCGACGACGCCTGAAATGGCAGAAACCGGTCCCCGGAAGCTTGTTACCTTCCCAGTACAAGAATTGGCTTGGTAGTTTGGTTTGCCCTGTTCCCATCATGCACAGGGACAGGAACAGACTAATTTGCATATAGCCAAGTTCTGAGCTGGGATGGTGCAGTGAGCTAAAAAACGGTGATGGATCAAGCCCTGATCTTTGGACTGGGTAAGAGTGGTCTGCTTAATTCAGGCACTCTGTTCATCACCACCCCCTTTTCTGAATCATTTTGTCCACCATAAGCGTGGAAGGGTATACTCAGATGTGAGTCCCTTGCTCATTGCACCATCAGGATTCAAGCAAGCCGGGCCGACGACGCCTGAAATGGCAGAAACCGGTCCCCGGAAGCTTGTTTCCTTCCCAGTACAAGAATTGGCTTGGTAGTTTGGTTTGCCCTGTTCCCATCATGCACTGGGACAGGAACAGACTAATTTACATATAGCCAAGTTCTGAGCTGGGATGGTGCAGTGAGCTAAAAAACGGTGATGGATCAAGCCCTGATCTTTGGACTGGGTAAGAGTGGTCTGCTTAATTCAGGCACTCTGTTCATCACCACCCCCTTTTCTGAATCATTTTGTCCACCAAAAGCGTGGAAGGGTATACTCAGATGTGAGTCCCTTGCTCATTGCACCATCAGGATTCAAGCAAGCCAGGCCGACGACGCCTGAAATGGCAGAAACCGGTCCCCGGAAGCTTGTTTCCTTCCCAGTACAAGAATTGGCTTGGTAGTTTGGTTTGCCCTGTTCCCATCATGCACTGGGACAGGAACAGACTAATTTGCATATAGCCAAGTTCTGAGCTGGGATGGTGCAGTGAGCTAAAAAACGGTGATGGATCAAGCCCTGATCTTTGGACTGGGTAAGAGTGGTCTGCTTAATTCAGGCACTCTGTTCATCACCACCCCCTTTTCTGAATCATTTTGTCCACCATAAGCGTGGAAGGGTATACTCAGATGTGAGTCCCTTGCTCATTGCACCATCAGGATTCAAGCAAGCCGGGCCGACGACGCCTGAAATGGCAGAAACCGGTCCCCGGAAGCTTGTTTCCTTCCCAGTACAAGAATTGGTTTGGTAGTTTGGTTTGCCCTGTTCCCATCATGCACTGGGACAGGAACAGACTAATTTGCATATAGCCAAGTTCTGAGCTGGGATGGTGCAGTGAGCTAAAAAACGGTGATGGATCAAGCCCTGATCTTTGGACTGGGTAAGAGTGGTCTGCTTAATTCAGGCACTCTGTTCATCACCACCCCCTTTTCTGAATCTAAAGAATTTCCTGTCATCATTCATGGGAGGGGTCTGGTGGCTAATGATTTGCATAAAAATGATATTCACAACAATCGCGAGGGTGGTCATGTGGTACAGAGAAAGAGTATTAGATTCATTTGAAGATCTACATATCTTAAAGATTTTGTAGAATGAATTATAATTGTTCTTAACTTGTTTCATTGTTCTCTCCATCTTGTTTTACTAATTTGACTTGTCTGCTTTCTAGTGTTTCTTATTGTGTATTTATTCTTAGGTCACCTTCAGTTAATCTCACATATCTCTTAGAGGTCATCCTACCTCTTTGTGTATTGTTTAATTATTTTAATATTTGTATGTGGAGGGAGAAGTGTGGCATATTGGCTACCTATGTCATCCTGCCTCTCCAGTAGAATGGTGTGACCTCAGAGACAGTGATGACATATTAGAACCTGGGTGACTGCAGTGGCAGTTGATTTGTCGTTGTTGGTTAAGGTGCTTAATAAAGCATACATCTTACTTTAAGCTAACTCCAGCTTTTCTTCGAGAGGACATCACAAAAACCTTTCGGAATTTGGGTGATGTGGCGAGCAGCATTGAGAGTCACTATTATGTCTCTGTCTATCCTTGTACTTGAACTATTGATTGGAGCAACTGCAGCAGTGCGAACTGTTGCTTTGACTGCTTCGTCAGCCCTGGAATTCCTTGCAACATGTATGCCAGCACGTTGATTACTCAATGTGTGTATTACAGGAGTCCTTGGCAAGTAATTTTTCAGCTTTGCCACCTGTTCCCAAAGCATATTGTGCACCCCATTAGAGTATATGAATCCATTTTGGCTCTAATAATGTATATTTTCATTAGAGGACTAAACACAGTAAAACAAATCGCACACTATAAGTGTGGGGAATCCTGGATCCATATTTTCTTGTCCTAACATTAGAGCGCTATGTTCAGCCAGCTTCGCGGTATAGTGACCAAATGACTGTGTGTAGGTTTTCTCGGGGTGGAACTCTCCATCGTACACGCGCCTTTTCACAGCAGCGCATGCTGCTGAGTATTGATTCTTTGTCCTTAAGGCAGGTTGGGCAGAACCATCAGTATATATGATGTAATCATCACGTTCTAGAGGCATTATTTCATTAGGTGTCATGTAGTGCCTAATAATACATAGGATTTGCGCGTTTAGATAGCAGAAACTAAGGGATTTGTGTCCAGACATATTCCAGACGCCCCCAAAAGATATGTTAGCCTTTAGACCAGCTACCTCACAGTACCACCATAACCCCCCTAACCATACCAAGGAGCGAATGGCTTTTGGCAACTATCAAACATGAAAACCCTTCATCCATCAGGGATTGTGGAAATGCTCAGTCAGCCGTGCTCACTTAGTCTCAAAGAGATATACAGAATAAACAATGGGGACGTAATCAATAAGCATTTATTGAACCAGCGTTATTCCAGTATAAAACATGTTTGATGCGACAATCATTAGACAGAAACAGATATATAAGTTTACAAGCACCAACAGAGACAAACATTAGACAGAAACAGATATATAAGTTTAAAAACACTGACAGAGTAAACAAAAGGTGGAATTGTACCATGGTACTAAAACAGTAAATATATGAAGGCATACTGTTACTTGGCAGTAATCGAGCGTACTCCTAAGATTAAAACTCTATCTAATTAAATATATGCAGGCATATTGATACATGGCAGTAATCGAGCGTACTCCTAAGATGCAAACTATATCTAAGTTTACCTAAGTCTACCTAACATGTATGTGGGTGTAAAGCCATGAATCCCCCTAGGAAAGAGCCAGCCCCATTATCTGACGGGAGGCAATGAAGGGCCCCGTCTTGGTCTCGAGTTGGACACCTTGCAAGGGATGTCAGACTACTGCGTGCTGGAGATCCTGCAGGCCGGGACCTCAGCATCTAGTGTCAGCGCGAAAGCTTCTCCTCTCATTACCCAACGATGATGTGGTTCTTTTATAGCTATAAAATACCCTTAGAGGTTCTACCTAGATATGTAATGGCTTGCCATTATGTATAGTGGACCTGTTGTGCTTGGATGATATTAGCGGTGACTTCTGTACAGAGCTGTTATACAGAAGATGGTAATCCTGCTGTGTATGTCCTGGGCAGGGGGTTAAGATATTATACTAAGAATCCTCATGCATAATACATGAGGATAATTTTGGGGAAAACCGATCAACATTTATTCAGTACCTATCTAGGTAATAGGTAGTTGCCAGAACTGTTATGTAGAGCAAGGTAGGATGAATGTAGGTAAATGGTAGTATAAGCACCTAGGCCTATATTGGGATACATTGGGGCTCATAAGAAGGTGGAGTATATTCCTGTTCATACTGAGAAAATGTTATCCAGTATTTGTAAAGCTTGAACAATTACCCAAAGGTGTCAAGGCGCTGGGGGCCATCAGAAAGTTTAAGCGAGCTATTGCCCAGAGTCATATGGTGCTGGGCTAGCCTGCCACCGGCAACGGAGATTGAACCGTGAGCCCTGTGCCACACCTCTTCCGCTTCCACTTTCACATCCTCTTCCAAAAGCTTGTGTTTGTAGTATAGAATCAACCTTATAGTCTACATCTGTTGCAGTGAGCGAGTTAGCCTATTGTATTCATCATGGATGTAGTTCCTCAGCATTTGGATCGCTTGCTCTGGTGACAGCCTCTAAGGTTGCCTCTGGGTAATAACAATGATGTGTTTTCCCTGAGATAGGGCTCGCTCTCTCAACACAGCAGTCTGTACTGCTGTCAGTATTTTTTCTGTTGGTGCAAAATGCATTTAATCATTTGTGTATAGATACAATTCATATGCAATTGGCACTGTGTCACCTTCAGTAAATGTGATCTATGGATACCTGGTTGCTCCTGCGATGACAAGGATCCCCAGCTTCATTGTGTTTACACATATGAGTAAGTGTTTAGAAACTATCATGTCAGCTTTTATGGAACATAAAATATTTGTGTGTTCCTGATTCCAATATGTATTGGAAAAGTCTCAACGAATCAGGTCATACAATGGTTTTACCCATTCTGCATAATCTGGATTTAAATTCTGCCAACATTTTATAATCCCAATATGCATTGTAAATCTCCTCAACTTTGCTGGAGGTTAAAGTAATGCATACTTCTCTAAGAAGTGTACCGTGAGGCTTTTGACTCCACTTAACAGCTTGTATCCCAGAAAAACGTCATTGAGACGGGCAGTTTTTTTAAAATTAAATTTGTAGCTCATGTGAGCATACCCAAAATTATGAGGCTACTCTTGCCATGTGCTCCGAAAGTTCATCATCCATTAAGTAAATGTCATCAACATACGACAATGACTGGTCATCCAACTTTTGTAGTAGCTTCACTACTCTGGCTGAGAGCAGCCTTGGGCTAGTCTTATACCCTTCATTTAATTAACAGGACTGCCTCAGAGAGTCGAGCACGCTGAATGTGGTCAGATATCTGCTTCCAGACACTACATTCTGGCAAAAATATCCATTCAAAATATCAAGTGCTGTTCTATATTTCTGACGCACTACTTTGTTCAATAGTGTGGCACTGTGTGTATTTTGTACTGCAAATGTGCAACCAGCTGGGTTTAGGTGTCTGGACTCTAATACTAGACTATATGAATGATAAGGTTTCATTACAGGAAACAAGGAATTGTTCATTGATGAGGTGCAACTTTCTATTACACCTTGTGATTCAAGTTGTTGGGGGATTTCCCTTACTTTTTAGCTTCATACATAATAAGATATTATCTTTGAGGTTTGGGGATGTCCTCAGTTGTATTTCATGGTAAGGGTAAGCGTCATCCCATCCCACATGGTCGCAGTGTAATTCAGGAACTAGCACAGGTGCCTACTCTTTAGCGTATTACTGTTTTACTAATTCTGGAAAGAGGTCGGAGAAAGCCAGTAAAATTACTGTGTCCTCCATTTGGGCACTCCATTATGAAATCATGTGGCCAATACTTTTTAGTCAAAAGACTATCGCAGCCTTGGGTTAAGACTTCCCAAAACAAAACATTGATGTTCCTGGGTATGTCCACCTCCAACTAGAGCAGTATTTTGTTTGAATGATGAGGGACAATTTCCATGGTATCACGTGTTTCTACCGTGATATATTCACTCAGCACTACACCCATCGGACAATCCATCTATTGTGACCTCTGCCACGCTACCCAGCATTGTCACTGCTCATTCCCCGCTCAGAAGCAGAGTCCTCAATTTCCAGAGCATTCCTGACCTTCCTCCTACCTTCTTCTTTATGAATTGAGGATTTGAAGTGTGTTGTCTTCCTGTTTAATTATGTATTCAGATGACTTTGGTTTCAGATTGCTCTCCTGCTCTGCGCTCTGATCGTCCACCTCACTCTGAATGTTTATCAGATGAATCCTAAAAGGAACGAGACAAATGTATATCAGTATCCTGATACCTGTCAGGTGGCCTAATAGTATTATTGTGGTTACACAGGTTATAGCATTTTTCAGTGGCTTGCTGTTGAGTTTCTTGTTTTACCACTTCTTTATAGAAGGATTGTGTGCTTACTTAAAGGTATCCTTTTCAGAATTACTCTTTAAATGTGGTTTTCCAGGTCTGGCTCCCAAATTATTCCTACCCAGTGTGGCATAGATTTCTTCGATAATTTTAGCCAATTCTCCAAATCCTGCATGCGTTGGTACCTATCCAAGGCTGCTGCTTCCCCCTTTATATTACTCAACATAATGGTGGATACTCCAACAAAATTGCCCATCAGTTTCATCCTCAAATCTAGGGTAGATGCTGCCCCATCTTCGATCTAGATCTGTTTTAGCACTTCAGATAAAACAACAAATGGAGGGGTACCATACCTTCTGGTATATACTGCAGCAAAGACTGTGCCCCAAGTTTTGCAGACTTCCACAGGGGGAGTCATCCACTTTGGCAAGAAAATAATCAGTATTCTGTTTTTGTCCTGTGGGCCCATATGGGGAAACTCTGCCTCAGACTGGCTTGTTCTTGTACAATCCATAACATAATCTCCTCCCGTCTGACTTACATTTTTCCTCCTGTGACTGCATTTTACATTTGTGGGCCAATGCCTGGAGTAGCCAATTGTGGTTGTACAGTTAGAGCAGTTTATGCAGTTTTAAGTGTTAATGTTCCTTTAATGAAATGTGTCAAGCATCTGTATATTGTTACAAGGTCTTTGTATAGTGTTCGCACCTCTGCTGCTGCTGGTAATCTTTCAACATTAGGAGGCCATGTTGCTCCCTCATTCATTGCTGAGAGGACTGAGTCTAACATTTGCTTCTGGTGTGGTAGGGCGCAATTAAACCAATTAACGTGTTCTTGGAATGTGAGAGGTAACTCTATTTCGTTGAATGGTGTATAATTATTTGGTTCCACATTCTGTTTGTAGGTGTAAAATAACACTGTGGTATGCCGTTTGAAGTCAGGAATGTAACCCAGTAATAGAATACATCTATCCTAAATACTTTGTGAGCCTCAACCACGAAGACCACGTCTCTGCCCATAGCTGCAAGGCCATTTTGTAATAACTTCTGAGTAACTGCATATCTGCAGGTCTCAGCGATGTTAAATGCTGCTGCATCCTCATCCCCAGACATTATAAAAATGAATTAATGAATTATAGAGAGTGTAACACAATGGGAAATAGATCCTTTGATAATTTCAAGCTTGATCCGCTTACATAGGGTAACACAGGAGTTACCTACTCGGCTGAGGAGGATAGTCCCTACCAACATTGATGTCTCCAGTTAGGAGGCCAGGAGAGGTCTCAGAGAAAGCATGATAGAGCTACTCAGGCGATCCATTTAATAAGAACTAATTCTACCAATGTTGGCGTTGCCATGTTGTGTAGCTCCCCACTGCCCAGTAGGCAATGCACGTTTGTTGGTCAGCATAAATGGAGGGATGGTGCCAGACTTAGACCATGCACCCTGCAGGATATGTCATCCTAGAGACCAGCTAGCCTACAATGCCACCAAAAGCATCTCCAAACCTAGACAGGTAGCGAATGGTTTTGGCAACCACGAACATAACAACCCTGGGTCTTACAGTTATCATGGTAACTGATCTGGAGTCCTTTTACTCAGCCAATTGTGCTTTCTTTCTCCCAGAGAAGTATACAAGGAATACACAGTGGGGTGTTCTTGATATTTATTGAACCATTGTGATTCCTAATATAAGTGCTGCAATGATAAATAGACAGACGCAGATGAAAGTGATTAGCAATATATGGACAGTGAACAGAATGACAAGTTCCACCATCTAGTAGAGACAATAAACATATATGCAGGCATATAAAACAATATATAGGTATGTGTATATATAGCATAATCTTACTACGTGTTCTCTAACCTAGATGCTAAAAATTTGACATGTGGTCTGCCAAGAATCCTCATTGGGTGATCCAACCCCATTTCCTGAAGGGAAAGAATGTGTGTACCGGTTGTGCTCACAGGTTGGACATTCCTCACCGAGGGATCAGCTAACAGCTGCGCTTGAAGTTTCAGCATGCAGCTACCTTGCAAATGACAGCAAGTGTTCCTCTGCCTAAACTCAGAAATGCTTATTTATTTTTAACTGAAAGCATCCTTGCCTTGAGCAGAAATTTCCTTCAGGCTGCCATTGTTTATGTACTATAGATAGCTGTGTCACTGCATGAGTGAAAACAAACGATCACATTTGCACACTGTATGAATAGGCCTTGTACAAAAAGTTCGAGGTATCATGATAGTGTTCTTGCAAAGGTGGTTTTGGAAGCAAGCATAGTTGCATGGAAACTAATCCGCACTGTCATGATCACAAATGTGTGTCAAAAGTCATTGTATGAAAGTGGAAGCAACTTAGAAGAAACCTTGTGTATATATAAAATAGGCGTGTTTCCGTCTAGGCTTAACCGGGACACATGACTATGAACCTTAGCAACAAGCACCTTGTCTCTGTCTTTGATCTCCTCTGATTTATTTTTTCCTCTGATATTAGGGCTTTAGCATACCTTCATGACAGCTCTGCCCTTTTTACAATATCAACTAACTCATGCAGAGTTGCTTCCCCTTAGGTTCTCCTGAGTGTTTGGATTTGCCACATGCATCACCACCTGGACACAAATTAACTCATTGTGGAGATCTGCAAATCTACATGTAAAAGCTAACAGCCTGATTCATGAAAAACGGGGTTTGCGATTCTCAAATAGCGATAAATTGCGAATCGCTATTGAGAACTCGCAAATCTGAATTCATGAAGATTACCGATAAAAAAATGCGATTCGCACGCGGGCGCAAATTCCGTTTGCGATTAACGATAATCGCAGAATAATCGCTATTTCCGGCTACCCGCGTCGGGATTGCGATTCGCAAACTCGCGAGATCGGGAAAACGGGAAGTCGCATTTCGAGCACAGTGATGACATCACAACCAGGAAGCAGGCAGTTCCCACCCCCATTCACCACAGTGAGGCAGACCTGGAGGGAGCAAGTGGGAGAGCTGCTGCTATTCTGGTGATTTGTAAACTGCAACTACTCTGCTGCCATGTCAGAGGAACCTGTTCCTGGCCCCAGCAACAACACAGGGCGGAAGAGGAAGCTCAAATTTTCTGAGCAGGAGCTCGAACATTTGATTAAAGGGGTGGTGGCCAACCACGAAAAACTCTTTGGCAAAGACTCCAGGAAGGTCCCGGAGCAAGAAAAAAGGAGGATCTGGCAGGGAATAGCCTCCACTGTCAACTCCGTGGGTGTGGCCGATAGGTCACTTGAGGAGCTGAAGAAAAGATGGTATGACCTCCGAGGTCGTGCCAAGGAGAGGGTGGCGGAGCGCCTTGGAGAGTCATCGGGCACTGGAGGTGGCGGACCTACAGTCCCTCCTAACACACCCTTGGAGGACCAGGTGGAGAACACCCTTGAGAGGGAGGCGTGCAATGGCGTCACACGTCTGGACTCCTCCCGCCCCACCCAAGACACCCAAGGTAAGTGGCATGCGACTGCGACCCTGTCCCCTATGACTGTCCCTGACCAAATAGGCTCCCATAATGTCCTCTAGTCATGCCATTGTTGCACATCTGGGAATGCCCTGAAGCATTGTGGGAGATGTAGTGTGGCCACAATGTAGTAGTACCACAATGCAGCCAGACAGGTTCCAAAGTACGCAAATCCACAGCCATTCAGGGAATGTCACCCAGCATGCATGTAACAACTGCACGTCTGACAGACACACGCAACTAATTATTGTCCACTTACCCTCACAGGTGGCGCTGAAAGCAGCGACAGTGAAAGGCTGCAAATTGATGAGGAGGCCCAGGAGGAGGATTTTCCACCACAAACCCAGGCACCAGCCCCTGCCGCTGCTACAACACCAGCAGCCAGGCCCCCCACCATTGTGCCCCCTGCATCTGGCGGACCACCGACAGCCACAGCCAGGCCCCCCACCATTGTGCCCCCTGCATCTGGCGGACCATCGACAGCCACAGCCAGGCCCGCCACTATTGTGCCTCCAGTCCCTGCCGCACCAGCAACGCCTGCTGTGACACCACCAGCAGCTGGTGCTACAACATCTGGGCCTGCGACAGCTCCAACACAGCGGCCAGCCACAGTGACAGGCCAGCAGAGCAGGCGTGGGAGGTCTCGCCAGCACACCACTGCTGCAATCAGCAGGAGGGGCAATGGACAGAGTCTTGCTTGTATGAGCGTCGAAAGACGCATGTTGAGAATACATCAGCGCCAGGCACGGCAGCAAGGTGCCATTCAGCTCCAGCTCCACAAGATTGGGCGCAATGTGGCCGGAGTGGGAGACCGCATGGACCGCATGACGGCGGCCATGGCAGGTATGGGGGACCGCATGGACAACATGACTGCAGCCATGGCAGGTGTGGGGGAGGGAATGGCCCGCATGACTGCAGCCATGGAGGCCAACACCGCTGCGATGACTAAGCAGCGAAGTGCAGCACGCCGGCGCCACCACCAGCTCATGAGCCGGCTGGCCTCCTACAGCAGGTCCAATTATGTGGCAGCGAATGCCACTTCACAGTTGTCGCGGCGGTCACTAGTACAGCAGCACCAACTCGTACAGTGCTGTGAGGACATGACCAGGGTCCTGGAGCACCTCACCACGGCGGTTACGGCACTACACCCTCCTGCTCTACCTGCCACTGTTGGGGGTGATGATGGCAGTGAGGGGGCATCCAGCATCAGCAGCCACTCTGCCACACTAGTCCCGCCACTCAGGCGCAGCACCAGGGCAACGCCAGGTACAGGTGCCCCAGAAGAGGATGAGCCTCAGAGGCGCTTGGGCGGAACGCGCGTGAGGCGCAATTGACTCATTTAGACAATTACAGGCACAGGCTGACTATAAGCCTGCCCTGTCCTTTGACACTGCAGTATGAAGTAATACTGTTAGTAGAAAATAGTTGTACTGGTGACATTTTTTGTGAATGAAACAAATATATTTATTTTGCAGCACACATTAGCGTTGTGTCATCATTACATTTTGCATGCAATTGTGATTTGTGGGGTGAGGGAAGAGGGTGGCCTAGAAACTGTTCACTGTGATGTGGTTGCGACGTCTGTGGCCTTCAGCTGGGTACTCCCCGCGTGCATGGTGCGCATGTGCAGGTGGCCGGTCGTCCCCTTCAGATTCACTGCCAGAGATGTCGACAGGTATCCGGCGCTTGGTTGCAATGTTATGTAGTATTGCACAGACAGCCACAATGCGGCAGCACACTGCAGGACTGTAATACATGGCCCCACCTGTCTTGTGCAGTATGCGGAACCTGCTCTTGAGCAGGCCAAATGTCCTTTCTATGCAATTCCTTGTCCGTATGTGTGCAACATTGTAGCGCCGTTGCTGGGGTGTGGCAGGGTTGAGGTAAGGGGTCAGGAGGTATTCACGGAGGGCGTAGCCACTGTCACCTGAATGAGAGGAGCAGATGGTGATTGCCTGTGCTGCGCAGTTACTTCATAGCAATGTGACATTGTCGACAAAGTGTACTTACCAAGTAGGTGTCCTTCTCCAAACTCTCCCCTGAGCAGTCATGTGTGGAGGCCGCTGTGCCGGAATATGAAGGAGTCATGGGTACTCCCTGGGTACTGGGCGACAATGTCAGTGATGTATGTCTTAGCATTGCAGACCATCTGTATGTTCAGGGAGTGGTAGGACTTTCTATTGCGGAACATATACTCCGTGGCAGCTGGTGGGCAGATGGCGACGTGGGTACAGTCTATGCATCCGAGTACATGGGGAAAATGGGCTACATTGTAGAATTGTAGCTTTGTCAAGTCCAATTCCTGTTGGCTCGTGGGAAATGTGATGTGACGGTGTAGCTGGGTGAGCATGGCGTCAACGAAAGTGTGGAGGCAGCGTGACATGGTGGGCTGGGATATCCCCCCAGCAGCCGCTACTATCCCCTGGAAACTCCCAGAGGCCAGGAGGTGCAGGCTACACAATACCTGCACATGTGTAGGCACCGCATTGGTTCGCCTTGTTGGGTGCTGCATCAGGGGGTCAAGGTCATGTATTAGCTGGATTATCATTTCCCCATTCAGCCTGTATTTTGTAAATATCTGCTCTCTGGTTTGGCCCAGCAAGGTGACCCGCTGGCGGAAGATCCTGTCCTGGATCCTGCGTCTCCTCCGTGCTGCTCGCTGTAGCCTTCGACGCCTCACCACCATGTACATTCCTGGCATTGTGGAACTCCTAATGCTGCTGCTGAATGTCCTTATGTGTGATTGGTCAGGCCTGAACCTGTTGGTGATTGGCCAACGGTTTTTCAAATGTAATTAGATCATGGCTTTTATGGTTACCACCTGCTTTGAGTTGTCCTTAATTTGCGCCGCGCAAACAGCGATTTTTGGGTTTTTCGCTATTAGCGATTTTTCATGAACGCCGATTGAGATTATATTGCGATTTCGCTATTTATTTCGCAGAATCCGTGGTTTGTCGCATTTTCCGATTCGCTAATGCTCGCCTACCGGGATTCTGCGAATTTTATTGCGAATTCGCTATTATGTGTTAGCGAATTCGCAATTTTGTTGTTGAATGCCAATTACGTAAATTGCGCCTGCAATTGCATTTTCGCAGCGATTGCGGGCGCAATTTTACTTCATGAATCAGGCTGATTGTACTTAAGAGCTGCAACGTAGTCTTCTATAGCTTCCTTTCTTTCCTGTTTTCTTTGGAAAAATGTGAACAGGTCTACAGCTACACACACCATTGGATTATAATATGTGTATAAGTTCTCTGATGCATTTTTTATCACATCCCCTTTTCAGGAAGTCTGGGTTTCTTTTGTATGCGGTTATAAACCTTTAATCCCTCAGGACCCAAACAGTGCAATAAAATGTTTTTTTTCCAGCTGTCAGGTCCTCATCATCTTCATAAGTGTGCATATAATTTGTAAAGTACTCTTTCCATTCACTCCACTTCAATAAAAACATTTGTAGTGGATTGAGATTCCATATGTTCCCTGAAGCTATGTTCACCAAACTTCTATCTCACAGTGATATTACTTGAATGACTTCACTGCAGAAACACGTGTCACAACTGCTAAATACTCATCCAATAACCGTACTAAGATAATCTCACCTCAATACCAGGCAGTTTGACTAGTACTCCTCACATGATAATACAGCTCCTTGTGGAAAGAAGTGTTTCGCCCACTAGCAGGCATTCCACAGCAGAGGTGAACTGATTGAAACTTTTATGACTAGAATCATTGCAGGCACACTCTGGGTGGTGGAGAACCCTTCTAATATAAAGTTACATCTAATATCAGTATATGTCGGTTACACCGCTTCTACAAACCTGATGCCTCCAAATAAGATGAGTTTGTCTAATCAGGTGCTTCTGCTGTGATGCGTTCCTCCAATTAGGTGCCTTCACTCAACACGTGTACACGTGTACATCTAAACAGGTGTGCCGCATACATCCAATCAGGACTCCCTACTCAACAAGCACTTGCTGTGACAGGTATCCACAACCCTTGTCATGCATGTTGCTAGGCTGCAAGGTAAGTGGGTGCGCGGAGCCATTGCTCAAGATTCAACTGTAAATTTGGATTACAAACTATGGGCCCGATTCACAGAACTAACTTAAGACAAAATCCTAAACTTACTACCATTTTGGTATTCACAGAAGGCACTTACTCATTTTGGTATTCACAGAAGGCACTTACTCATTTTGGTATTCACAGAAGGCACTTACTCATTTCGGTATTCACAGAAGTTAGGAGTCCTAACTTTAGGACTCTTAAATGCCTTCTATGAATACCGAAAGTCTTAAAGTTAGGATTTTTCTCAATTTAGTAGTAGTTAAGTTAGGACTCCTAACTTTAGGACTCTTAAATGCCTTCAGTGAATACCGAAAGTCTTAAAATTAGGATTTTTCTCAACTTTACTACTACTAAACTGAGAAAATTCCTAATTTTAAGACTTTCGGTATTCACAGAAGCCATTTAGGAGTCCTAAAGTTAGGAGTCCTAACTTTACTACTACTAAATTGAGAAAAATCCTAATTTTAGACTTTCGGTATTTACAGAAGGCATTTATGAGTCCTAAAGTTAGCCGTCTTAACTTTACTACTCCTAAACTGAGAAAAATCTTAACTTTAGGACTTTCGGTATTCACAGATGGCATTTAGGAGTCCTAAATTTAGGACTCCTAACTTCTGTGAATACTGAAATGAGTAAGTGTCTTCTGTGAATACCAAAATGAGTAAGTGCCTTCTGTGAATACCAAAATGGTAGTAAGTTTAGGATTTTGTCTTAAGTTAGTTCTGTGAATCGGGCCCTATGTGCTTACACAATTGTGATTCTCAATGTGTCTTAAATGTTTGCATATGCCAGAAAAAAAAGTGCTCACAAGCATGACACTCTTAACACAAATTTCACTCTCCCATGATGTCTCCATCAAAGTTATGTAGATAATGTATGCTTCTTCCTCAATTCGCAGCACACATGTAGGCTCTTAGTGCCAGGTCATCACCACATCTGTAAAGACGTGTCCACACATCAATTCTTCTTTAAGTTTATTTACAGTAATTCTGGCACTAAACAGTCATGTGATAAGTGGTCGAGCATACACCTGCCTTCACTCATCTCCTGACATGGAATCCTCACAACATTCTATTTGACCTCATACAGTTGGTTGGTATAATGGCTTACTTGGCACAAACTATTATTGACATGTCAAACATATGGAAACACCACACTAGTTTCAGCTTTTTAGAACTCACTGCAGGTAATAACTGTTAGGATTCTGATATTGTACAACATTTCCCTGTACAGAAATATTTTGTTCCAGGTGTAACTTACCAATTGTAATTTTCTGTTGCTACTAATATTCAGTCTGCGTTTGTGATAAAGAGCAAGAAACGAGGTCACACCCTCCCTTATCTTCAAGTTCTCATTGTACAACCTCTAACTACATTTTAACTTCTGCTGGTTAAGGTGCTAAAAAGCACTGCACTTGACATCCTCTTCTAGTTAGTCTAATCCATCTCCCTAACCATCATTTTCATTCATCTCTTTCACCAATCTCGGATAAATGAAAACACTTTCAAATTTTAAATTAATTCTGCTTCCTCATCAAAAATGTCTTCATATGTTACTTATGCTTGTTGCCGTGGTACATAGACAGTTTGAAAGTGTCCTTAAGACATTTTCTGCTCAAAACAAGTGTCCTGTGAGTGAAAATTATAGAAAAAGCTTAAGGGTCGGAAAAACTGTTACAAGCGAGAAGCACAGTAATAGGGATCTTCCTGTAAACATGTTTTCCCCAGAACTAACTATTAATTTTCGGTTGGGAGGTAGGATTCACTTGAACTTTGGAGGGTTGCTTTTTAGTGCAACATTTTTCTAACAGTTTCCAGTTCCAGTATGGGACACTACAGGATATAAGCAATTACATTTGAAGGTGGAATGATGTATTTTATCTTCCTGATGATGAGCAACTGAAAATGTGCTCTCTGTTGATTTTAGAATAAAACCTAAGGATGTTTAAGGCACTTTAGTGTGACTTCAGTATCATTGGATGAGAGGGAGATATGGAGCACACATACTTTAATGTAAAATAGCATATCATGTCAGACTCCATTCAGAGTCAGTTGGCAGGCAGGGGCTTCTGGGGACAACTGCGGTGGATGGGATCATTTGCCACACATGTGTTGGGGCGATTCTACTATGGCACTGCAAATTGGGCCTAGTTCATCCTTCCTACGCTTGACTCTCACAGTAGAAGGAATAAATGGTTCAGCACATCTCAGTGAAATAGTATAGGGACGATACTCAGAACCCATGCAATCATATAATAGATATAATAATGTAATGTCCAAGCCAATTCTTGTCTTTTTAGAAAACGATAATAATTGTAATCACTGCAGAAGTTAGTACATTAAAAGCAGAGTGAACAATTCTACAGGGATGCACCATGGAGTTTGTGGGGTCTCTACAGAATGAAAACATGAATGTAATCAGAATTAAAGTTCAGATGCAGGCAGACTGCATTGCAACAGAGCAGCTTACTGACGGTGATCCTTCAGACAGTCCATACCAAAACACTATTTAGTTCTTGTAATGGAATAGGAATGATTTATCGATTATTTGACTTTACAACATATTCATAAAACATAAAAACATAGAGAACCATACAAATACATTAAGACATTAAAACAGGCAAGTCACCATATTTATCTCAGATTACATATTCTAAAAAGAATATTAAGCAGTTAAAAACAGAGCACCCTAAAAAAGAAAATGCAATCTATAAAATTAAGATACAAATACAACAGGTAGGATTATTAGGAGTTCATAATTTTGTTCCAGGGTAAAGCACCTTTTAAATAGGAAGAAACAGCCAACATCACAGCATAGTCTGGTAACAGCTGCAGATATAAAAAGGCTGCCTGGAACCCCAGGGTTTTTAAAGTGGTGTTAGATACTTTGTGCGCACAAAATCATAAAATCTACAAAATAAAACCAAGTGTACCAAGGTTTGAAGGGAGCAACCATCACTTGGGCATACCAGGATTGAATGGAAATCAACTGGCCTGGAGAAATACAGATAAGTGGGCGGGTGGAGTCCATTCTTAATTTTGTTATCAATAATCTGTCCTAAAGATGTCTGGCATCTGAAAGATAGACTTCAGGAACTGCAACAGTTTCCAAAAGAAAAAATGATCTAGCAGTGAATTTCTCAAGAACCCTAGCTTCCCTCTCTTCCTTCAGTTGGTTTAAAAATCATTCCCTGAATAGCCCCATATCATCTTTTTTAAGAAGCTGGGTCCTATATTAGAGGTCCATACAGCCTAGGGACAGAGCTCCAGTTTTATAATTATTTAATCACGGTATCTTGTGGCTGTACATACAGCCAAGGCAGTCCTTAATCATGTCCCTGTTAAAATCCAAGTGCTCATTATGCCACATCAAAATCTATAATAGCAATAGGACCAGTTTGACACAATCCTCCACATAGTCCAATCAAAGTTCTTCGTGGATGAATAGAAATGTTTGATAAATTGTCCCGCAAACAGTTACAGTTCCCATAACTCACAGTCAAAGTCCCTTAGGCAGAGAAAATCGAGTGGGTTTAGCAAGCGTTGTCTGCTGTTTGACTGACAGCCTGACTGTAGTTCTTTGCCCAATCAGATACTTAACTACTTCAAGCACGTGCACTTTAAGCTTGTTGTTGATGCCCGCAGAATCTCAATATGCAATATTTTTAAGATCTCCGCATTGCATTACCCTTCTCCGATTTGAGGGAATCCACCCTTGCCACTGTTTTTCATGATCTGGCTGCCAAGGTATAGTTCACCATAGGTCTTGGTATCGCCGGTCAATTATTTGATCTTCTAGGATTTTGCTCTTTTTCTGATTTGCAAGCTCCTTTCAAGTATATGTAGATGTGTGAATATTTTAATCATAGGGTTCCACATAAAACTGTTAATGAGGACTCTGAGCTTCTTGCAGGTCTCTATGATACAGATCGATGATCAACTATCCGCGAACTCTATTGTGTTTTCACTGAGAAAAAAAGAGGACGATCTTGGCTGTTTGGCTTGTACGTGGAGCCTTAAGATCAGTTCTGAGGTGCAGGAGTTTGATCTTAAGGAGGCTTTTGAAGTTATATTTTGTTATATATACCTCTGTCAGCTCTGTGACATTGAACATCCAACAGTTTAAGATGTTAAGCATGCTGTATTACACTCTGGAGAGAATATGCAAATGAAAACATGACCCAAAGGGGGATTTATGTCAGGATGTATGTCAGGAAAGCTAACTGAGTTGAGGGCTATTGGTTGCTGATATTGTGCACCTGCTTGCCAGCTGTTCACATCTTACATCATTGTGGGGGGTGTTGCAGGCTTTCTCTCCCAGTTATTTAAATGTGATCTGCAGTTTGATATTAGGAATGTCATGCTATGCCTTAAGTGTGGGTTTTTATTGCCCTTGTTACTGTACAGCTATGTATAGCGAGAGATTGGGCTTTTTACAACACCCCCCGTTGTGATCACTGGTTGGCATTACTGGTTCAGATATGCAATATTCAAACAATATATCTCTGGTTGCGGGGAAAGAAGGAGAAAATAAGTTTTAAACATCTTGGGGCCCTGCTTTGTTTTAGTTAAACAGGTCATTTTATATTTTCAGCAGGCCTCAGTGTACAAGGGTGAAGAATTACTTTTTATGGTTTCATATTCCCTCTCTCTATCCACATTTTTCTTGTCTTCTTCTCACCTTTTATTCTCTGTGCAATCTCTCTGCTTGTTTTATGTACGTCTCCCTACTGCTTCTGTGCATCTTATTTCATTTGTTGTTCAAATCTGTACTTGTTTGGCTCCTTGAATAAAATAAAAACTTTAAAAAAAAGAAATTGCCTGGTGTGTTGTGCACTCAGGATTACCAAACATGGAGGTGTCAGGGGACATGACACAAGGTGAGCTGTTGCTTTCACTGTGGCTTGCTTTGCCAACAATCTGCCTCTTTCTCTCCATGGTCAGGGAGCTGGCATAGCAGCAGCTCCACAAAGACACCTCCAGCAGCCTGCTGCCGTGGTTTTAGTGGAATAATCTTACTTCTTTGGTCCATGGTGCTGAGGACCAATGAAGGTGGAATCAGCGCTGGACATCTGTGTCTTTCTTATCAGCTGAGTCTGAACTGGGCAGTCTTTACTTTGTGGGTGACACTGGAAAGTATGACTCAACTTTTCCTCAGTTGGACTTGAGTTGGCAGTCTGGCAGGAGACCAGGGAACACTTTACACATTATGGGTCTTCTTGGCACTCACCCATTTTCCTCTAATCCTTCTGACTGCTCCTCAAACTGGGCTCAGGTACTTGGCTCTCATCCTTCAGCAGACAAACTCCTGCTGAACAAGGCTCTATCCTCTCCCCTTTCATCAAGCACACAAGTTACAGGCTCATTGTAAACGGAAAGCTGCTTCCAGCAAGGATTGCAAACGAAGAGGCAATTCCATAATGCTTTTGGGAGAGTGACTATCAATACCAGTCCGAGAATAAAATAGCTCTCCTTCTTAGGCAGTGAAGCAGCTCAAACTGGAGCAAAGTGGGGATGTTTGGAACCTATTTTTAAACTGTACTTTCAGACAGTTGATGAGGTTCCACTGTCTTGGTTTAAAAACCTATTTGGCATGCTTTCTTTTCATACTTTATTTTTGCACGGCAGCACAACCATGTTCTTTGTGCGAGGAGATGGCTCCTCAAAGCAGGTAGTGGAGACACAAAACTGACAGCTGTGCTTGTGCATGCATCATGATGCATGTATTTGAATGCAGTGATTAACTGCTTGGGTGCTAAGGACATGCTGGACATGTCCTCAGCACTGTCCTAGCATCCATCCGCAGGCTTCCACTGTGGACCCCCTAACACACAATTTCACTGGGATGACAATGGAACTGTTTCTGCTGCCACCCCCTCTCCACCCCCTGGTGATCTGTTGATGTCAGCGCATGCACAATACGCCAACACCATCAAGAGAAGCTGCGGCTGGGCAGGAAGCCATTTGCTTCAAGCATGTTGTTAAAGACAAGTGTAAGTCCTCTGCTGGGGGAATCTGGTAGAAAGAGGACACCAGAAGAAATGGAAGAAATTTCCCTTTCCCCCAGGTGGCTCTCTTCAATGCATTCCTGCTGTGGGCTCATGGGTAGGACTTTCATCACTCACCAAGAAAGCACCAACTTGATACCAGGGATTTATCTTGATGCATGTCGGGCAGCGGCTCATTGGGCATGGGTCACTCCCCAAATATATTAGCCATGTTTTGCCTGTTTTCTATCTCCCCTGGGGTCAGATTGGCCATTTTATAGGCCAATCTTCTCCCAAGGGGGTGTGGAAAAGCACTAGACCCTAGGGATTTATTTTGATCCATGGTGGAGAACAGCCCCAATGGCAAGGGTTATTTCCCAAATATATTGGCATGTTTTTGCTATTTTCCATTCCTCCTCCCCTGGGGGCAGATCAGCCATATTCAGGCCAATCTCCCCCAAGGTGGGCAAAAAAACACTTGAGATCAGAGAGCAAGTGTTGTTTCCGATTTTCAAAATAACATGTTCTTTATTTTCCTCATTCCCCCCTATGGTTAGAGTGCCTGTTTTGGGGCCCAATCTGCCCCCAGGAGTGGGGCAGAAAATCATCAGGGAATTCTGATTTATTTATGTTGGGGTAGATACTCCTTAGCTGGTGGAGTGTGTGAACTGGCAGTTGGTTGGCAGTGTTTGTGGACTGGCGTGGGGCTGGCAGTGTGTGTGGACTGCCACTTGGCTGTTGGTGCATGGATTGGTGTTTGGCTGGTGGCTTTAGTGGAGTGGTGTTTGGCTGACAGAGTGTGTAGACTGGCGGTTGGATGGCAGTGTGTGTCGACTGACAGCCGACTAGCAGTGTGTGTGTGTGATGACTTGCTGCTGGGCACTGCACACACACACTAGCAGCAGAATATCAGTCTACACACACCCCCCAGCCAAACGCCAGTCCACATACTTCCTTGGACACCAGGTTGTGTGAATGCTATGTCACTTCTGTGGGTGACTAAAAGTGATTGGCCCTTAAATGATACAGTTTGTTGTGTGTGACACATGAAAGGCATATGAATGGCCTGTAAATACTTTGATGCTCATAAGCTGCAAATCACTGTTTCAGTATTTAATAATATATATTATATTATTGAGTTGTGTGATGTAATGGATTTTGTGAAATCTTTTGTTAATGAAATTTACATTTTGAACCTTTTACTCACCCTTGTGCCAAATCCGGTTAACAGACATAATATTGAGGTTTTTTTTTCCGACGTACATAAAATTTGAGTTTTAAATATCGGTGGGACAGAATATCGACATCAAGAATATCGGTGACCAGTATATCGACCTGAAGGTAAGAAATATAGTTTTTGTTCATATCGAAGTTAGTAATATCATTTGCTAAAATATCATTGTTAAAAATATCAATGTTTATATTAGTGTTATGTATTTTAGTATGTATTTTATATGTATGTGCTCCACATTTTTTGTTATATTTTTTATTTTTTTTTTAAATATATGTATTACATTTTTAGAAGTTAGCATCTTTTTTTCAAATAATTGTTGTGTTTTGGTACCATAGAGGGTTGTCGGTTTATAGGGGAATAGGGTGGGAAGTAATTTAATTATAGTAAATCAAATCATTATTTTTAAAATTTATTAAATATTTTTAATTACATTTTTCATTTTAGTTCCATAGCGGGTTGTGGGTTTATAAGGGAATAGGGTGGGAAGTAATTTAATTATAATAAGTATTCATTCTTTTTTTATTTTTGGTATTGGTAATTAATTTATTGTTAACTAATTATTAACTGGTAATTAATTTTTATTATTTGATCAATTGTTTATTATATTAAGTCTGTTCATTAGTTTTAGGAGTGGGTGGTGGGTTTATAGGGGAATAGGGTGGAAAGTAACTTAATGGTATTAAAGTAATTATTAATTTTAATAACATGGTATTCGTAATTAATTTTTTGTTAATTAATTATTAATTTGTTATTTGATTAAATAAAATATTTAATTGATAAGGATGTTAATTTAACCCCTACGCTATCCAACACTTACCCTACTGTTGTACTCACGGAAGTGGGAATAGTAATTTTTACCCCTATGCTATCCAGCACCTTCCCTACTCTAGCATTCTCTGGAGTTGCAATAGTAATTTTAATCCCTACGCTATCCAACACTTTCCCTACTGTTGCACTCTCTGGAGTGGGAATCGTAATGTTTACCCCTACACTATCCAACACTTTCCCTACTGTTGTACTCACTGGAATGGGAATAGGAATTTTTGTATCCCTACGCTATCCAACACTTTCCCTACAGTTGCACTCTCTGGAGTGGGAATAGTCATTTTAACCTCTACGCTTTCCAACACTTTCCCTACTGTTCCACTCATTGGAGTGGGAATAGTAATTTTTACCTCTTCTCTATCCAACACTTCCCCTCCTGTTGCACTCACTGGAGTGGGAATAGTAATTTATACCCCTAGGCTATCCAATGCTTTCCCTACTGTTGCACTCTCTGGAGTGGGACTAGTAATATTAACTCCTACGCTATCCAACACTTTCCCTACTGTTGCATTCACTGGAGTGGGAATAGTAATTTTTACCCTTCGCTATCCAACACTTTTCGTAGTGTTGCACTCTCTGGAGTTGGAATAGTAATTTATACCCCTACGCTATCCAATACTTTCCCTACTTTTGCACTCTCTGGAGTTGGAATAGTAATTTCAACCCCTACCCTATCCATACATTTTCCTACTGTTTCACTCTCTTTAGTGGGAATAGTAATTTTAACTCTTTAGCTATCCAACACTTTCCCTACTGTTGCACTCTCCGGAGTGGGAATAGTCATTTTAACCCTTAAGCTATCCAACACTTTCCCTACTGTTGCACTTTCTGGAGTGGGAATAGTAATTACTACCCCTTCTATAACCAACAATTTCCCTACTGTTACACTCTCTAGAGTGGGAATAGTAATTTCTGCCTCTACGCTATCCAACGCTTTCCCTACTGTTGCACTCTCTGGAGTGGGACTAGTAATATTAATTCCTACGCTATCCAACACTTTCCCTACTGTTGCATTCACTGGAGTGGGAATAGTAATTTTTACCCTTCGCTATCCAACACTTTTCGTAGTGTTGCACTCTCTGGAGTTGGAATAGTAATTTATACCCCTATGCTATCCAACACTTTCCCTACTGTTGCACTCTCTGGAGTTGGAATAGTGATTTCAACCCCTCTCCTATCCATACATTTTCCTACTGTTTCACTCTCTTTAGTGGGAATAGTAATTTTAACTCTTTAGCTATCCAACACTTTCCCTACTGTTGCACTCTCCGGAGTGGGAATAGTAATTTTAAGCCTTAAGCTATCCAACACTTTCCCTACTGTTGCACTTTCTGGAGTGGGAATAGTAATTATTACCCCTTCTATAACCAACAATTTCCCTACTGTTACACTCTCTAGAGTAGGAATAGTAATTTCTGCCCCTATGCTATCCAACACTTTCCCTACTGTTGCACTGACTGGAGTGTGAATAGTAATTTTTACACCTACGCTATCCTACACTTTCCTTACTGTTGCACTTTTTGGAGTTGGAATAGTAGTTTGATTCCCTTCCCTGTCCAAACTATTTTACTGTACTGTTTTAGGTAATGTAGTGTATAATTTATTTAATAAAGATGAAAAATATTGTAATTTTTCAATTTGTTATACATAGCTTTTATATTTTTATAAGCATGAGCGCAAAATCCGTTACGCTCGCGGATTTTGCGAATTTTCGGTAAATCCGTGATCCGCGAACTCTCGCGAATTTACCGCGAATTCGCAAATCCGCGAGCGGCGGATTCCGCGGGCAAAAGTTCAAGCCTTGCTGGTCTGTTGTTGTAACAATTTTACGATGGCGCCGGCAAGCTGCCTGCGCCATCCTAAAATAGTTACTAAATTAGCTTCAACAGGAAGCACTAATAGATAAAATAAAGCAGGCGCTCGGGCATCTGCTTTATTTTATCTATTCGAGCTTTCTGTTGAAGCTAATTTAGTAACTATTTTAGGATGGCGCTGGCAGCTTGCCGGCGCCATCGTAAAATAGTTAACAGGCCAGGCAGCTGTGCCCTCTTCCCAAATATACCATCGAAAATCGGCTGTGATGCTGGACAGAGGCCTTTGCATCCTTGACTTTCACGAGCGCAATCCTCATGCTGTTCCTGTGGCCAGGAGCTTTTATAGCTCACTCAAGGGACCCCTGCGCCCTTCGGCGCGATTGCATAGTAACACACACCTGGTCGCTGTAGACAACTCTCTGGCACTTTAGGCAGCTGTAGTGTAGTGAAAGCACTATACATTTACCCAACGAGGTATGGCACAAAACGGTGGCGTCTTCTTGAATAAATATGAAGGGCAGGGTTCATTCTGGCACGATGGTCCTGGCACAAAAATTAAACCTCAACCGGAAGCACTTACAGATATCATTTAAGCATGTGCCCTAGTTGAAGCTTAAATTCAGTGACTCATTCATAGGCCCAAAAAACAATCGTGAGCGTTGTCAAGGCTGGGCAGCTGTGCCCTCTTCCCAAATATACCATCGCTAATCAGCTGTGGTGCTGGACAGAGGCCTTTCCATCCTTGACTTTCACGAGCGCAATCCTCGTGCTGTTCCTGTGGCCAGGAGCTTCTGTATCCTAATCCGCTGCTCTGATCGGTCTCTGACCTTTTATACACACAAGAGGCATGTGCACTCGCATGGAAGCCCCGCCCCAAATCCGCAAATCCGTCAATCCGCAAATACGCGGATTTTGCGGATCCACGATCCGTGAATATGCAAATCCGTGAATCGTGGATCCGCAAAATCCGCCCATGCTTATATTTTTATTTATATTATTGGTGTATGTGTATATATGTGTATATAATTTATACATTGTGTTTTAACAATTTATAAGTTATTATAATAATTATTATGAGTATTATTAAGTAAGCATATATATTATATTTTATATTTATGTTTAATTTATTTTTACATTATGGGGTTGATTACGATTCGGGAAGAAAACGTCCGTACGATTTGTATCCGGAGCCCTCTCCGTACGAATCGTACCCATCCTTCCGAGTCACGAAGTGCGATCCGTATTTCGTGAATCCGTCCGAATCGTCGCGATCCTTACGTATTGCAAGGCTGAAACCGTGAACCGTACTACTCGTACACATGCGGTACGACTCGTACACATGCCATATGACCCGATGAGTACGATCCGGACCGGGGTATGAGGATGCGATTCATATGGTCCACGTCAGGTTAGGGCGAGTCGAACGGAAAAGCAGACAAACACATACACACCGTATGGTCCGTACGCCCCATGATCGCAGGGGTACGGTGCGTACCCCTGCGATCATGGGGTGTACGCACCGTACCCCATGTACGCTGGGTGTACAGTGCGTACACCCAGCCTACATGGGGTACGGTGCGTACACCCAGCGTACATGGGGTACGGCGCGTACCTCTGCAATCATGGGGTACGGTGCGTACCACTGCGATCATGGGGGGTACGCACCATACCTGGGGGGGGCCGTTCCGTACCTGTTTCGGTGTGAACTCTGCTTTTACGGTTGTTTTCAGCTCCCGTCGAAAAAGGGTCGTACAGTGCGTACCCGACACATTTCGTACTTGCTGGGTCGTAAAAACCAGCCACGAACCGTACAGATGTCACGTACAGCGGGTTCCGAGGGAGATTCGGATGGGGATTTGATTTGTACGGTCTCTGTACGACTCGTACGGAGTATGGCTCCTGGTACGAATCGTACTTCGTCGTACGTACAGGGGACGTTGCAGGGTACGATTCATACAGGAAAAACGCTCCGAACGGCTATTCGGAGCGGTTTTTCCCGAATCGGAATCGGACCCTATATGTATTAGTTATCATTTTTAAACATTTTAAAATATTTGTAACTATATTTCTTTTAATTATATGTATTATTTACTTTAATTTACCTTATTTTTTAACATTAAAAAACAATATTTTTAACGATATTTTTTTCAACAATATTTGTTTTTCTAAATTTTTGTACTTACCATGATGTAGATAATATGTCGACATTCTTGATTTCCATATTTTTGTCAAAATATTTTTGTTCCTCGATATTGTAGTAGTCGATATTTTGTCAGTGATTTGCCAAATTCAACCAATATGTGTGTGTATTTGAATAGCAAACGGTTACACAGTAATATTTTCTGTCTTTCAGTTCCAAGGTGTACATTGTCTATAGGGAAAACCTACCGACCTCCTATGATTTTGTAAGCTAGGCACCTGGAGACTCCAAGGTGGTGTGTCTCATGTGGATCCTACAAGGATTTCTTACCCAGAAGTCCTTTCAAACCTCAAACATAGGCTAAAAACATATTTGTTTCCTATTTCTGTGAGTCAAAATACTGGAATCTGCAGGGAACCATACATTTCCTACCACCCACCGTTCCCACACGTCTTTTGATAAATATGGCACTCTCAGTTGTGTGGGTGTGCGTACTGTCTGTGAAAGGAGGGGGTCTAAGCCCCACTTTTGTAACATCAACAAAAGAGGTAACTGCATTTTTTGGGCACGGGCTTGTTGGCCCCCAGGGAAACCTACCAATTCAAGGCACTTCTGAAAACTAGACACCTTGGGGAGTCCAGGGTGCTGTGTCTCACATGGACTCTACAAAGTTTTCTTTCCTACAAGGCAAAGCTCAAATGTGCCTAAAATCACACATTTCCCATGCATTTCTGCAACCTAAACTTCCAGAATTGGAAAGAATCCACAAGTTCCTCACACCCAGCATTATCCCTCTTGTCCCGATAAAAATGCTGCCCTACTTGTGCGACTGGGCCCAGTGCTCACAGCAAGAACAGATCAAACAAAGATCAATAGGTGTCCTCACAAAGTTTGAGGTCCGCAAGGGCTTCAGGGTAAGAAAGCCTAGTGAGAGCCATGCAAACCACCCTAACCTGTATTTCCTTAGGGTCTTATTTTCAAAACTTGCAGGTCTGCTAGGTTTCCCTATGGGCCTGCTGATCTAGGACCCAAAATCCACATCTACCCATATTGAAAAAAAGACTCAGTTTTGAGTTAACAAATGTGATATTTCCATGTTGAATTTTGGGGCATTTCCTGTTGCGGGCACTAGCCGTACCCACAAAGGTGAGGCAGTTTTCTTCAGAAATGTGGGGGAATTCGGTGTGGTAGGAAATTTGTGTCTCCTTAAAGATTCAAGAAATGTTCTGCTCTTAAATATGAAGACAATATGGGGCTCATTAGGATGGCGGCTGGAAAATCACCCCGACCGCCATGGAAACGGAAAATAACCGCCCGCCGGGACCGTGGAAAAACCGGTGGTCAAATTAGGATCAACTGCCAAAAAAGACCAACCGCGGTGGAACCGGCCCAAGGAAAAACGCCCGTCGAGGGCAGTGATGGCCAAAATCCGACCGCAGCGGTTGGAAACGCAGCTGAAAATCAACAACCCGCTGCAATCATAGCGGAGACACCGCTCGGGAAATTAGGATATCCCCATGGTCCCGCGGTACGATCTGCTGTGTCCGACCGCCGCAGTCACTGACTGGAATGAAAGGAAGAGCCAGCGGAAGAGCTGCAGCATACCCACAGCTGCGGACGATCCGTAGAAAACATGGTGGCTGATGCAAAAACCCCACAATAAGGGCAAAGATTGAAATATTCAAAGTAGCCATGCCACCCCAAATACACAAAATCACATCCCAATGAAACAAACACATGCCAAACAGAAACATACAATTCCCAGAACAACACCCACAACACACCTGACAGGAATACCCCATTTGAACACACCCACAGAGCTGAGTGTAAAAAAACAGCCCCTACCCTGACCACAATCATTTGCAACACTCCAAAAGAGAAGGGCATTCACCAGATCTGGGAGGAGAGGCAAACGAACACAGCACACACACTTTACCACCACCATCACACCAGAACCAACAACCCCCCAGCACATAAGATACCTCACACACCACCATCACACACACCACCCACACCCCTGCACCCACAAACACTTTGCACACCACACACCATGTCCACACATAAAAGGCCCAAATTCACAGAGAGTGAGTTGTCAGTCATGGTAAATGAGATAGTCAGAGTGGAACCACAACTGTTTGGTAGCCTGGTCCAACAGACACCTTTAGCCACAAGGACTCAAATGTGTCAATGCAGTAGGGACAACCCCACAATCCAAAAATGAGATCATGAAGTGGTGGCATGATCTGAAGAGGGTTGTCAAAGAGAGGAGAAGCAATAACCGGGAGCTTGCTGACAGGACAGGTGGTGGCCCTCCCATTCCTCCAAACCCATTCACACCATGGGAGGAGAAGGTGCTTGCCATACTACATCCAGAGAGTCTCACAGGAGTATCCGGGGGAGTGGAGGCTGGTAAGTACAAACAAATGCTACCACCACACTGATGTGTACTGTCTTGCGCAACTCAAAGCTACACCACCTGGGATACATACCATTCATCTGCACCACACACTCACAAAAACATGTCTCACGGATCCAACATTCACCCACTCCCATTCACCCCAAACATAGCCACCATTATCACCATAGAGGCATGTGTACAAGCAGCCTGCACTATAAATCCCATCAGGCACCCTTGTTCCACAGCATCAGCAAGATGGAGCCCCCCCAACACCCATAAGCATGTGTCAGCCATTACACAACCCACGTCAAATTAACAGGCAGGTAGACATCTTGCCATGGAGTGCTGTATGTGGGAGAGAGGCCTGCACTACTACTCCCACCATGCCCCCTGGCCCACACCACAGCAGGATGGACCACTCCCCCACCCCACCCAGAAGCACTTGGCAGCCATTGCAGAACACCAAACGACATACCAGATAGGTAGCCATCTTCCCTGGGAGGGCTGTTTGGGGTGGGAGGCCTACACTACTACTCCCATCATGCCCCCTGTTCCATAGCATCATCAAGATGGATCCGTCCCCTACCTCACCCAGGTGTACTTGGAAGCCATTGCATTGTTTAGCTTCACCTAACAGGTAGGTAGCCATCTTCCCAGGGAGGGCTGTTTGGGGGTGGGAGGCCTGTATCACTACTCCCACCATGCCCCCTGTCCCACAGCATCATCAAGATGGATCCCTCCTCAACCCAACCAAGAAACACTTGGAAGCCATTGCATCGTTCAGCTTCACCTAACAGATAGGAAGCCATTTTCCCTGGGAGGGCTGTTTGGGGGTGGGAGGCCTGGACCACTACTCCCACCATGACCCCTGTCCCACAGCATCATCAAGATGTATCCCCTCCACCCCACCCAGAAGCACTTGGAAGCCATTGCATTGTTCAGCTTCACCTAACAGGTAGATAGCTATCGTCCCTGTGAGGGCTGTTTGGGGGTGGGAGGCCTGCACTACTACCCCCACCATGCCCCCTGTCCCACAGCATCAAGATGGATCCCTCCGCAACCTCACCCAGAAGCGCTTGAAAGCCATTGCATTGTTCAGCTTTACCTAACAGATAGGTAGCTATCTTCCCTAGGAGGGCTGTTTGGGGGTGAGAGACCTGTACTACTACTCCCACCATGACCCCTGTCCCACAGCATCATCAAGATGGATCCCTCCCCCACCCCACTCAGAAGCACTTGGCAGCCATTGCAGTACACCAAACGACGTAACAGGTAGGTAGCCATCTTCCCTGGGAGGGCTGTTTGGGGTGGGAGGCCTGTACTACTACTACCACCGTGCACCCTGTCCCACAGAATCATCAAGATGGATCCCTCCCCCACCATACCCAGAAGCACTTGGAAGCCATTGCATTGTTCATATTCACCTAACAGGTAGGTAGCCATCTTCCCTGGGAGGGCTGTTTGGGGGTGGGAGGCCTGCACCACTACTCCTTCCATGCCTCCTGTCCCGTAGCATCATCAAGATGGATCCCTTCCCCATCCCACCCAGAAGCACTTGGAAGCCATTGCATTGTTCAGATTTACCTAACAGGTAGGTAGCCATCTTCCCTGGGAGGGTTGTTTGGGGGTGGGAGGCCTGTACCACTACTCGCACCATGCCTCCTGTCCCGCAGCATCATCAAGATGGATTCCTCCCCCACACCACCCAGAAGCACTTGGCAGCCATTGCAGTACACCAAAGGACATAACAGGTAGGTAGCCATCTTCCATGGGAGGGCTGTTTGGGGTGGGAGGCCTGCATTACTACTCCCACCATGTCCCCGTCCAACAGCATCATCAAGATGGATCCCTCCCCCACCCCACTCAGAAGCACTTGGCAGCCATTGCAGTACACCAAACGACGTAACAGGTAGGTAGCCATCTTCCCTGGGAGGGCTGTTTGGGGTGGGAGGCCTGTACTACTACTACCACCGTACACCCTGTCCCACAGAATCATCAAGATGGATCCCTCCCCCACCACACCCAGAAGCACTTGGAAGCCATTGCATTGTTCATATTCACCTAACAGGTAGGTAGCCATCTTCCCTGGGAGGGCTGTTTGGGGGTGGGAGGCCTGCACCACTACTCCTTCCATGCCTCCTGTCCCGTAGCATCATCAAGATGGATCCCTTCCCCATCCCACCCAGAAGCACTTGGAAGCCATTGCATTGTTCAGATTTACCTAACAGGTAGGTAGCCATCTTCCCTGGGAGGGTTGTTTGGGGGTGGGAGGCCTGTACCACTACTCGCACCATGCCTCCTGTCCCACAGCATCATCAAGATGGATTCCTCCCCCACACCACCCAGAAGCACTTGGCAGCCATTGCAGTACACCAAAGGACATAACAGGTAGGTAGCCATCTTCCATGGGAGGGCTGTTTGGGGTGGGAGGCCTGCACTACTACTCCCACCATGTCCCCGTCCAACAGCATCATCAAGATGGATCCCTCCCCCACCCCACTCAGAAGCACTTGGCAGCCATTGCAGTACACCAAACGACGTAACAGGTAGGTAGCCATCTTCCCTGGGAGGGCTGTTTGGGGTGGGAGGCCTGTACTACTACTACCACCGTACACCCTGTCCCACAGAATCATCAAGATGGATCCCTCCCCCACCACACCCAGAAGCACTTGGAAGCCATTGCATTGTTCATATTCACCTAACAGGTAGGTAGCCATCTTCCCTGGGAGGGCTGTTTGGGGGTGGGAGGCCTGCACCACTACTCCTTCCATGCCTCCTGTCCCGTAGCATCATCAAGATGGATCCCTTCCCCATCCCACCCAGAAGCACTTGGAAGCCATTGCATTGTTCAGATTTACCTAACAGGTAGATAGCCATCTTCCCTGGGAGGGTTGTTTGGGGGTGGGAGGCCTGTACAACTACTCGCACCATGCCTCCTGTCCCACAGCATCATCAAGATGGATTCCTCCCCCACACCACCCAGAAGCACTTGGCAGCCATTGCAGTACACCAAAGGACATAACAGGTAGGTAGCCATCTTCCATGGGAGGGCTGTTTGGGGTGGGAGGCCTGCACTACTACTCCCACCATGTCCCCGTCCAACAGCATCATCAAGATGGATCCCTCCCCCACCCCACCCAGAAGCACTTGGAAGCCATTGCATTGTGCAGCTTCACCTAACAGGTAGGTAGCCATCTTCCCTGGGAGGGCTGTTTGGGGGTGGGATGCCTGAAATTATACTCCGACCATGCTCCCTTGTTCCCCAGTACAGCAAGATGGAGCACACCATACCACAAGATGCATGTGTCATCTAATGGACCACCTCAACCAAATCACTAGGTAAGTAGACATATTCTCCGGTCCCATGACACCATTGAGCAGAATGTAATGCTCTCCCCCACACACACAGATGTGCCACGCCACAAAGCCAAATATGAATACGTCACAGATAAGTAGCCAGTATGTGCACCCACACATTTGTCACTAAAGAAATGGCGCTATATGTCAACACCAGCCCTCTCATTGCACAAATTTGCTCAGCGAACCCGCTTGCGATGAACAGTGTGCACACAGGTAACTGTCAAAGCTACCAACGAGTCACACACCAATGCAGATGCACAAGGAAAACTGGGCACAATCATGCACAGCACACATTAATGAGTGCATTGCCATGGGGCCCAAACGAGAGTGACCATTTTAAAAAAGAGAAAGCATGTGTGGGGTCACAAATCAAGATATGTACATGACAGGACAAAGGTATGCAGGACAATACAATGCCCACTCCATGGCCAGATGTGACGTCTGCCAGGGTAGACAAATCAACAAGGAGTCAACAATGAAAAAAGCTTGTGCTGGTCCCTACATGGCAACAGGTCCCTGTGAACATGATTCCTGCACGAGTTGCATGGCATGCATTGATACCTCACCATGTACAAGTAATGTATGTACTACTGCATCATGTTAGGAGGCACAGTAGTGCACATAGAAAACGATGTGAAGATCATTCAATTGTGTAGTGTACAGACAGTGGATGACACACAGCTAACACAATGCTTGCAGAGTGCACTACAATGACCATTTTCCATCTAATCCACAGGTGACCAAGAAGATACTGCAGAGGACAACACCAACGACTGCAGAGCCAGTCTCTTCCCCGGTACATGGACTCTCGGATGTAGACTCCCAGGATTTTCAGGACGATGAGCTTGAAGCCGGCCCATCTGGTGTTCCAGGGAGCTACAGGTCCCAGGAGTCCATCTTCCCCACCACCACTTCTGCTGCAACACCAACTGCACAGCAGACCCCTGCTGTTACAGCCTGTGCATCCACCACCTCCACCACCAGTGCCACCTGCAACACCCTCCCTGTTGCAGAGGATGATCATCCCAGACCACCAACTGAGGATGGCAGTGAGAGTGTGCGGGGACCCACAGTGGCAAGGCGAGAGGTCCGTGGCAGCAGGGTAGGTGGGATGGCCAGGGTCACCCCAAGACACCAGGAGGCTGGGACTAAATCCCTGGACCATATCACCAGAGTCCTTGGGGCATACCAACAGGCCCAGGGACAAAGTGACTGGTCAGACAAACTCTTACGCGAGCTCATCCTGCTGATGAGGTCCATCGACACCCGCATTGGACAACGGGTGGACCTCATGGGCCAGCAAGTGGCGTTACTGAGGGACAGGCCTGCGCCACAAACAACACCTCCACCTCTGTCTGATGGGCCACAGGATGACAATTCCCCATCCTCCCCTGCGCCCAGAGAGAGGGGTGAGTCCTCAGACACCACTGGTACCACAGCAGGGCCCATCCCTGCCAAGCGACCAATGGGCCGTATTAAGAAGGGCCTGGGAGTCTCTTGAGGCAAAGCACCTGCCAAACACCACAGAGCCAGCCCTGATGGCAACCCTCTTCCCCACTGCATTGACTGTTTGGACTGTCCTTCCCCACACTGCCTTGGGAATGGCATCTGTCTGTTGGACTGGGTCACTACATCAATGTGGGATCTACTCTTTCATCTCATTTTCCATGACTGTCAACTCACTGCTCCACCACCACCTCTATGTAAAATTGAACACCCGCATCACATGTCAACTTTGTAAATAAAATACCTTACACACTTTTATTGTGTCAGCTTTGTCTTTAGTGCAGGATGTACAGTCTTCAACATGTCCATAATGTATCAGGAGTATGTACTGTATGTAGGCAAGGACAAGTTCAAGGCCCTTAGGGAAACACAACAGAACAACATTCACTGGTGTGAGTGTGGCATCACAAACATTACACAACACGGACCATCTACATAAGCCAACATGCAGCCAACACAATGTGCAACAAATGTCAGCATATACGTCACATATACTTTCTCAGATGACATGTCACAGTAAGATATCCACCCACAGCTGAGTTGACAACTGGCAGTTTTCACAATGCAATTTACAATTTATAAACTTTATTTCTATTTTTAAAATAAATCACAAAAGTTATCACGATACAAACACAGGGGCTGAATTAAACAGTAACATTACACTGTCACAAGAGTATGATTGTGAAGATCTCTCAAGTACACAAAATTAAAACAATAAATAATTCAGTACACTATAAAAAACACACCCAAATAACGGGCCAGAGAGCTATATCCTTTTTTAAAAAGGGTATCAGTAAGTCATAAAAAGAGAGAAAAAGACATATACAAAAACAATCAATAACATTTACATGATGATGTATGTTTATTTATTCCTCCCTATAGACCAGCGAATCACCCAGACCCAGCCCCATAACTTGGCTGTTGCAATCACTAATGGGCCATCCACTGTGGTTTTAAGTAATCTGTAAGCCTCACAGTGGTCCCTGGTCCCCATTAGTAGACACACAGGTTTCAGCCAAGAACTTCTCGGATTTTGATAAGCTGGGCAAGCAAATAAAATGTGGGCCACAGTTTCAACCCTGGCCGGGCAGAAAGGACAGTTGCTACAGTTAGTGTACAAGTTAGACCACTTAGAGGTAAAATCCTTGGTGGGTAGTGTTCCCACTCTAAACTGGTGGAAAAGATTTCTGTCACGGGTTGAAGTAATTAGATCCCAATACAATTCATAGGAGGGTTCGGATTTAATTTGTAGAAAGGTGCAAACAAAGTTGGACTGCTGGAAGAAGCAAACTGCCTAGAATAGACCAAATGCCAGTATGCTGCTTTTAGCTCGGATTTGCTAGGGGAAGGACTACCCGCAGGGGAAGTCCATAGCCGGCTCAAACCCTTCTCATAAAGAACATTTTTAATACACCTGAACCACTCAATTTTGTTATTCACATCCATGTCTCGAATTTCTAACACAGCCGATGCATAGATGGCTAATTCGGGAGTCACCCAGAGTCTTCTCCAATATGAGACTAATATATAACGGGCGATATCCCAAATAGAGTGGCACCCCAAGTCCATATAGAAGGAAATCAGGGGAGTTGATTGCGGCAGCCCCGTTAATAAACGTAAAAATTTATTTTGTGCCAGGGTGTACAAATTCACATACGCCCAAAGCTCCGAACCATACAAGATTGAAGCACTAAATTTAGCATTATAAATATGCAGTACAGGAGCTACCGGCTTGGTAAAGGAGCGACTCTGCTCTCTAAGCAGCATCGCCGATAGTTGGGCAAGTCTGGCCAAAAGACAGTCAATTTGCGGCCTCCAGCTCATCCTATTGTCTAGAGTTACTCCTAAATATGAGAAAATCTTGGTTTGCTCTAAAGCACCTTCGTTCATTCTAACTTCACCAATAGATTTGCAGGAGTTCTGGAGAATAATAAACTTTGTTTTATCAACATTGACAACCAAGTCATGATCTGCACAAAACTCTTCAAATCTATAAAGGGCACATAGGAGCCCCTGACGCATTTTGGAAAGGACAAGGGTGTCGTCGGCAAACATTAGGAGAGGGAACGTTTTCCACCTAAGCTCGGGGCATCAGTAGGACAGTTTTCAAAATAATTCAGTACCCCATTATGTAAATAGAAAATAGGATGGGTGCGAGGACGCACCCGTCTTACCCCCTTTTCAACCAAAAAAATTTCAGTGGTGTGACCTGCCTTGTCTCATCTAACCTGGGCAAAGTTGTCCGTATACAATTTGACAACAAAGCCCAATATTTCCAGTGGCTGACCCAACTTAAAAAGATTTTGCCACAATTTAGAGCGCAGAACTAGGTCAAATGCAGACCTAAGGTCCACGAAAGCTGCATAAATAGACCCTCTCCCCAGGGTGACGGTACGCCAATAAATAAGGATAAAGCTTAGCACCTGATCCACTGTGTTTTCACTATTCAAACATAGTCCTTCACGACAACAGCAAGATCACCAGACAATGGGTATGTTGTACATTGTCACATACCTTCAAGTGAAGTAGCGAGTGATGAGCTGTTGAGGCATGTCACCACGTTCCTCCTCTCCACTTTCCTCATCACTAGACTCAGGGTATTGTGCAGGTGGGGGCTTTGGGTCACCATCATCATCCAGGAGCAGGGGAATCTCCTTGCGAATGGCCAGGTTGTGGGGCATGCAGCATGCCACTACGATCTGACACACCTTCCTGGGCGAGTATGCCAGTGCACCTCCTGTTTTGTCCAGGCAGCGGAAACGTGACTTGAGCAGACCAAAAGTAAGCTCCACCACACGACGTGTCCTCCCATGGGCCTCATTGTATCTGATATCAGCCGGGGTCCTGGGATTCCGCAGAGGGCTCAGCAGCCATGGATGGTTGGGATATACAGAGATACCTAGGTGTGACAAATAGACATTGCAATGTTGCACAGGCAGAGGGCAGCAGGTCATACACCCAGCATACCATACAACTAGGCATACTCACCCACAGTCCATGCATGCTCTGGAAGCAGATTAGCCATCAGCCGGGGCACAATGCTGTTCCGCAGGATATACGAGTCATGGGCTGAGCCGGGGAATCTGTCACACACATGCGAGATGATCATATCTGCCAGGCACACCACTTGCACATTAATGGAGTGGTAATGTTTGCGATTGCGGAATATGTGCTTACTTGCGAGTGGTGGCACAAGAGCGACATGTGTGCAATCAATGGCTCCAACAACATGGGGGATTTGCCCAAGGGGGTAGAAGTCCCCCTTCACAGCTGGCAATTCAGCACCCCTGGGGAAATGGATATATCTGTCCTTGTATATCATCATGGCGGACAGAACATCACGCAGCACCATGCTGAACATCAGTTGAGACATCCCACCAGTGCTGGCCACTATCTCCTGGAACGATCAGTGGCAAAAAAAGGAGTGCTGCCATCACTTTATAAGTTGGGGTGAAAGCTGTTAGATATGTCCGGCGAGGCTGTAGGTGGGGCTCCAACATATCACAAAGGGTTTTCTGGGAGGCTCTATCAAGGCGGAATTTGCGAATGATCGCCACATCCTCCATGCAGTCCAGCACTGTCAAGTGACAAATCAGATTTGGCTTCCTCCTAGTTGAGATGAAAGTGGACACATGTCAGTGAAATACATCATGAGATGGCCACAGCATATCACGTCTGGGTTACACAGCAAATACAAAGACTTACTTAATAATTGAGTGACACACCAGGTTACATGGGTGGACGTTTGAGCTACACAAAGTGCACACCTCTCTATTTACAATACACAAGTCCCTCTAACAACACATAGGTCAATTTGAATGCACATAGTGATATGGCCACATTTCACATGTGCACGCCTGGGAGCGTGACATCCAGCCAATGTGTAACAAATCAACACCACTGTCTCATACTTAGCTGCTCTACCTGTCACACCTCAATGCATCCATCAAAATTGGCACACATCCACAACACAATGACCACAGTTGGCGGTAAACTGACAATTGTGTGTATGAGCAGACAGACAAGCACATGTAAGTAACTACATCATACAGTTAGACAACCATTGCCAAGGTAATCACTGCACCTCAACACATTGATATGTGTACTCATTGTAGAGTCCACTACTACACTGTCCTACCTCATCGACCATCTGATTTATTTGTAACATGTGAGGGACTACAGACCAATCTATGTCACACATACACAACCATGACATGTGTAGGCACCAGTGTATTCAATGGAACATTGCCATTGTGTGCCCGATGATATGCCCTTCACCATGTGGCCACTGTGCACTGTTGAAGTGTGCACGATGTCCCTTGCTAATGTATGTTCCACAAATTGCGGTAGCTACCGCATGTCCCCACCGGTGTGTCACCAGCACCCCCCATTCACACAGGTGCAGTAGTCCTTGGCATGGAGACATGCCCAAATGGCGGTGAGCATGCTCCACCACCCAAATCGTGGTAGCTACCGCCTGGCCACGGCGGTGTGTCACCAGCACCCCTCATTCACCCAGGTGCGGTAGTCATTGGAATGGAGACATGCCCAAATGGCGGTGGGCATGCTCCGCCACCCAAATCGCGGGAGCTACCTGGCCACAGCGGTGTGTCAGTGCCATGGAGCATGTTCCAATGGGAACGACGATTGTGGTGGCATGATGCAATTTTGAAAATCGCGGTAGGTGTGCTCCGCCACCGCGGAGGGGGTCATTGGATGATATTGAAAGATGCACCATTGCGGTACCGCACTCCGGGCCCCTGCGGTGTGTTACCGCCATGGAGCCTGCCCTAGAGCCAATGGGAACGACGACTGCGGTGGCATAATGCAATTTTGAAAAACATGGTAGACGTGCTCCGCCACCGTGGAGGCGGTCATTGGACGCTTTTGAATGAGACAGACCTGGAATTGTTGCAGCTTGGCACCTTTGAAACGACCCTGGGGGCTATATATGTGTGGGATTGAGCCTCATATTTCCACTGATCCCAGAGCCTGCTGCCAGAGACCCCTCATCTGCAGCTGCCTTCAGGGACTGCTGCCTGAGACTCCTCACCTGCTGCTGCCTCCAGGCACTGCTGCCTGAGACCCCTCATCTGCTGCTGCCTCCAGGCTCTGCTGTCTGAGACCCCTCATCTGCTGCTGCCTCCACATACTGCTGCCTGAGACCCCTCACCACCCAATTCCACCACAGGTGTTTTATGTCCACAGGGATGGCAAGGACAGAGAAGATTCATGCCAGTCCATTCACAAGGGAGGAGCTGGAGATCCTGTGGATGAGGTGCTCGCACAGTACCCAAGGCTGTAATGTGCCCCAAATGTTGTGGTAAATCCTCAGAAGTGGAGGTGTAGGGCAGGGGGGTACACATGTAGTTGGACTGATGCAGTACATGCCTGAGGGTGGGGGGTGTTATGCACTGACAAACATGGTGTCTCCAGGGGGAAGGAGTGTGCGTACCAATGTCACAGGTCTCCCTGCCTGCAGTTGTAGGTATGAGTGAAGTGTGTTGCATTATCAGCCATACAGTGATGCAGTATGTTGGTCATGCAGGTGCCAAGACAGTGATTGCTTGGCTGAATGGCTGTGTGTGCCCCTGTTGTCCATCCCAGTGTGAGCCCAGATGCTCAGCACAGTGCCCGCCCACCAAGACGAGGTCACATCACTTCACTTACTGTGTCCTCACTATTGTGCTTTTGACAGTCAAATCCAGCTATGCACTATCTCAGCCATGTAGATAGCACACAACCAGACTTGTGTGGATGAATATTTTGTTTGTGAGTCCATATCCCTCGATGCCACAAACATGACATACTGAGATATTCACAGGGCATGGACATTGAGTGCTGTACAGTCTTGCTATCAGTGAGTCCACCCCCAGACACAGGTTGATATGTGATGTATGTGATACCCAGGCATGCAAAGGACTGGAGATGTGTGCAAGCCACATAGGGGGTTCAGTGCTGGCAACCTGCATGTGTGTGAGACATGCAGGGATTGTGTACCCACTCACAACTGCATACAATCACATCAGCTTAGCCCATGTAGAGTGCCCATGTGAGATGTACCCCAGAGTGGGATGGACAGATAGTAGATTTTGTAATGAGTTTGTGTCATGCTACTGTACTGATAGATGTTGGTACATGACACTGTGTCACTGATTATTTCCCCCTCTTGTCTCCCATGCCTGCAGCTCATGGTACACCAGTATAAGACCGTGTGGAGGGCCATAGCAGCAAGGGTGCGAGCTCTGGGGGTATCTAACTGATGGCATGCCCACTGCCACAATAGGTGGGATGACATCAGCTAGCTGGCAAAGAACGTGGCAGATATGACCTTGGGGCTGCTCCCTCGAACTGAGCAGTTGGCGCGGAGCAGCATGACACCACTGATGGGCCGCATCTTGGCGGTGACTCATCCTGAGCTGGATGCACATCTGAAGGAGCATCAGCTACAAGGTAGGGGTGAGTATTTGGTGAGGGTGACTGACTTTGGCTGTGAGCGGCTGCATATGGACAGGGCCTATACCAGTGCTGGCCTATGTGATTTTGTTGGAGTGATGCAGTGTCACGTAAGTGGCTGCTGTGCTGGGTGCCAGTGTCATGCATTTGCCCAAACTGTTCTTACGAAAGTAAGCCTCCATGCTGTGCATTCCCATTGCAGTCTGAGCTGTGCTCTTCAACTTTCTTTAGTATTGGGGTAGTCGGGGAATCAAATTGGGAGTGAACATCAGTGTTCCCAATCTGAGTGTGACCTCATCAATGCATCCATTGCATGCACCAAGAATGTTGTGGCCTAGACCTCTGACAACAGTGTGCACTAGTCTTTGGGCCCCAGAGGGCAACATGGTGGTTGGCATGGGCTCTTTGCAATTGTTGACTGTCATGTTGTAATTGGTGTCTGGGTTGTCCCCTCCTGTTCCATCCAGGTCTGTCAGTGGCAACAAGTGGTGTGCCCCTATCATGTCCGTAGGTGCGGACAGAGCAAGTTGTGTGTCTGGTAGACTTCAGCCACAGGCAGGGTGTTGTGCTGTGTGGCCTTAACATGGCTCAGTCATGACAGATAATCAGGGTTACATGCACTGTTGGGGTCTATGTAGTGAGTTGCCGCAATGTGATTGCTGAGTGTGGTGTGCAACGGGTAGATTTGGACCTCTTTTATACTGCATTGATTGCATTGCTTTGTCCTGTTGCTGCCACTAACCTGAGTCTGCATCTCTCTCATGCAGATTCACTAGTGGTCCAGCTGCACAAGAACCCAGTGATACAGAAGTCACCAGCGCCTCAGAGGGGGACCGGAGTATGCAGGAGGAATCCATGCCTGAGACACAAAGTACCACATCATCTGATGCCAGCGGGGATGCATCCATGTTGGCGGGCACAGGTAATGGAGACTCTGCATCATCTTCTACCACATAGTGGCCAGAGCCCACCCTCCCATCCACTTCCTCTGGTGCTGACCGTGTACATGTCAGTGAGAAGGGACGAGTTTCATTCACACCTGGAATCGCTGTCCCTGCTCCTGTCCCCCCTGCTGCCCTCAGTGCTTAGTCTGTTGAGCTTCTGCACCAGCTTTGTATGGGCCAGACAGCTTTACTCAATGCCTTCAGTGACCATGACAAACAATTAGCCCAGGTGGTTGCCTACATGGAGGGCATACACTCCACGAGGGTGGGCTGCACCGTACTGTCCAGGCTTTGTCCTCCACAGTGATGTCTGCCCTTCAACAGCCACATACTCCCATTCTTGCTCCAGGGCCTTTGTCCACACCCCATTTAGTGACCACATCCGATGATTGTGACCACAGTTCACATGCAACAAAGTCATGATACAGCACACGAAGCACCCAGCAGAAACATCCCAAGCGGGCCCGCCCACAGACACCATCCCCACAGAAGAGCAAAGCCAGCACAGAATGCAAAGACAAAAGCCCGTCAGGGAAAAGCAAGGCCCAAAAAGCAAAGAAGCAGACCTCAGGCTCAAATGCCTCTGAGGCATACCCAGTTAAGGACTCTCCTGTCCCTAAAGCTTCGCGCAAAGCAAAGCATGCAGTTTCTGTGCCCACTGAGGAGGTGGTGCATGGTAAGGGTACACCTAGCAAGGGCTCAGAGTCACTTTCCCCAACCACCTCTACTCCCATTCCCAGCCCAGTGAAGCAGGGGAAGGAGGGCACTGTAGGGGTACACATGGCATACAGGGGAAGGAGGGCACTGTAGGGGGAACATCTGGCAAAAAGGGGAAGGAGGGCCAGAGGCGAAGCCAGATTAAGTGTTCCGCAGGATCCAGCATGTCCCCAGAGGGAGTGCCAGTGTCTGCATCTGATGAGACTCTGTTGGTGTGTGTGCCTGTTGTGTCCACACCAGTTCCCATTAACCCCAGTACAGGGAAGCCATTTCGAATCCCCAAGAAGTGGAAAGGCACCCCTCAAACATCTCCCACCCACACTGTGTCTCAGGTCTGCATGACTCCATCTCCATGTGCCACTACACCACCTGGTCCAAGCAGCCCTGTGGCTTGCCAAGCCACTGATAGCCTATACCTCACCTGGCCCACTCTCTCCCCAGTCAGGTGCTCCTGCTGTCCCCAACACACAGCCAGTTCCCAGTCCGCTTGACAGCCAAGTGTGAGTGCTAGTCCTCCTCAGACACCTATCTCTTTTACAGGTAGGCCTGTTCTGCCCATTGTTACCCCCTGACTGTGTTGCTGCCAATGGAAGGGTACAGTCACACAAACTCCCTGTGCAGATTCCCATGTACTTGCTCTGCACTTTGCCATGTCCACTGGCCTTCCTGTTATGCCCTAGCCTATGAAGATTCTCGTGTACTCGCTCTGCACTTTGCCATACCCACTGGCCTTCTTGTTCTGCCCTTGCCTTTGCAGATTCTCATGTACTCGCTCTGCACTTTGCCATGCCCACTGGCCTTCTTGGTCTGTCCTTGCCTGTGCAGATTCTTATGTACTTGCTCTGCACTTTGCCTTGCCCACTGGCCTTCCTGTTCTGCCCTTGCCTGTGCAGATTCTCATGTACTCGCTCTGCACTTTGCCATGCCCACCTGCCCTGTTGCTCTGCTGGTTTGGACACTTCCCTGTGCAGCCTCTCATGTACTTGCTGTGCACTTTGCCATGCCCACTGGCCCTGTTGCTCTGCTATGTTAGACTCTTCCCTGTGCAGTCTCTCATGTACTTGCTTTTCACTTTGCTTTCGACACTGGCCCTGTTGCTCTGCTGTGTTGGACTCTTCCCTGTGCAGCCTCTCATGTACTCGCTGCTCACTTTGCCCTGGACACTGGCCCTGTTGCTCTGCTGTGTTGGACTCTTCCCTGTGCAGCCTCTCATGTACTTGCTGTGTACCCTGAACTGGCCACTGGCCACTGGCCTTCCTGTTTTGAGCTTGCCTGTGCAGATTCTCATGGATATGCTGTGCACCTTGAACTGGCCACTGGCCTTCCTGTTTTGCGCTTGCCTGTGCATATTCTCATGGATATGCGGTGCACCCTGAACTGGCCACTGGCCTTCCTGTTTTGACCTTGCCTGTGCAGATTCTCATACATATGCTTAGCATTTTGTGCCTTGCTCTTCTCTGCTGTTGATCTACTGTCACATCTGTGCAATATGTGAATAAAGACAGTTACTCCTGTTGCCTGTTTTGTTAGTGTCCTTATACAGTTATTTTAGTGTGTACATATGGTTGACTGTGCCCCATTCCAATTGGTGGCACTTCAAGATTGCCAAGGTGTTTGCCTGCATTATATTTTTCCAATGAGTGACAATGACTTGAATTCTTTCAGACACTGATACTTGTGGTATCTGTGGTGTCAATTTGACCTGTTATGTAGTTCTCATTTACAAGGTTTTCTATTGTTGACTATATTGTTCCCATGTCAGGTTGGGGGACACTGCCAGCACAGGGTTTGATTCTGTGCACAGCTTTGCATGCAGGCTGGGCAATGTCATCATGTATGTGTGTTATTCCTTTATGTGTGCCCAGCTGTGTATGTGTATGGTCATCTTGTGATGGCCCGTGATTCTGGTCCCATGGCCTACATGAGACGTGCACTCCTGGGTAGTCGAGAGGTGTGCAGTGTGAAGGGTGTGACTTTGTAGGGGTGTTGATGTATGTGTGCCCCTTGATTGTCAAACACACACATATGTCACCCAGGTGTCTTGTGCCTGTTGTTTTGATTGTTCAGCCCTGTGGATGTGGTTGTATGCACATGTGTGAGTTGTTTATTGTGCACTGTGCAGTGTGTTGGTGTATCCATGCTGTTCTGTCTGACTCCTATGTGTTGTTTTAGTCATGTGAGAGTGTGCAGTGTGTGACTAGCACATCAGTGTTGTGTTTGTTTGATCATCCATGTGTCTTGAGTCTGTTTGTGTAAACTGTGCAGACTTGCTGCTCCACACTGCCATTGTGGTTGTGTTTCTCATGCATTGCAAGCCCATGGTGCCTTTTATCCTCCTGTATGGCATGGTGTGTGTGGTGTAATGAAATCCCCTATGTGGGCTTTAGATGTCTACCCATTGTGAGTCTGCACTCCCTCTATTTGTGTCTGGTACACTCCTTACATGTCCACTACTGACATGCAAGACACTTCACTTTGATATCAGCTGTCCCCTCGGTTTACATATGTGTGTGCCTCCCCATCACTTCATTTGTGACACTGTGCTTTGTGGTGCAGTTCTTTGGCCAGGAGAAATGTGCCACTCAGGACATTTCCCCAATGGGTTATATGTGATGTTCTTGTGCTGTTTATCAGTCATGGTTGCTCATGTGCACTTCAGCTGTGTATGCTGCCCAGTGCTCTGTTCAAGATGGTTCTGCCTTTGTGTCCCAGATTTGTGCATCTGTTGTTGTTGTGTTGGATGTATGTGTGTTGGCTGTGGTATTGCTTCACTTCCTAGGTGTGCTTTTGTGTTTGTGCTGTGCTGATTTGTGTTGTGTGGGTTGATGTTGTGTCACTCATGTCTGTGTGTGACTGTTATGCTTGGTGTGTACACATTGCTTGTTGTGCGCACAGTGCTGTGTGTATGTGGCCTTGGCATTGCCTGATGTGCATCCCCTGATGTCTTGTAGTGTTTGTTCAGTTGTTTTTTGCCTGTGCATCTGTAGTTGGTTTGATGTGGCTGTGTTGTTCTGTGATGGTGCACTTCTTGTGTGATTTGTGGTATATTGTGTGTGTTTTGTTCCTGAGTGATGAGGTTGTGCACTCCTGTTGTGTCTGTGCTCCCATTGCCTTTCCACAGTTTGGCTGACAGGGTATGTCTGTTTCTGTTGGGGTTCTCTGTGTGTTTCAGTCGTGTTTTGTGTTTGTGTGTTGTTTTTATGCAGACATCTGTTCTGTCATACCTGTGTGTGTGTGATGTTTGTGGCTGCACCCAGGGTGTGTGTTTATTTGTGCGTGTATGGACTGGCAAGTATTGGCAGCCTTCAGTGTGTTTGGCACTGGTGTTGTGTGCTGCTGGTGTGAGGGGGTATGTGTGTACATTCCTCCTGGTGTTTAGCAGTCAAGGAGTGTGTCAATGGGCACTCTGTGTTGTGCTGCTGTTGTACTTCTGTGAGGTGGTTGTATGCACGTGTGGCTGTTCCCAGTTTGACTTCCAGGCCTTCCTTTGTTCACAGTGCCTTTACCTGGTTTGCCTTGTTGTCTCCCTGTGTTATTGCACTGTGGTGCCTGTGGTTTGACTTCACTGACTGTACTAGCCATGTGTGGTTTGATGGTCTGGGGGTGTTCTGTGTACCTTGTCTTGCATGTGATTTGCACATGCTTGTTGTGTGTCTCCATGGCCTTCCATTTGTGTACATCCCACTTTGGCTTTCCTATTTGTTGGGCTCCATTGCTGTTGGCATTTGGTGTATGTGTGTGTGTGTCAGTCTGTGCTATGTATGTGTGACTATGCAGGCTGTGTGTCTATTTGTTCCTTGAATGTGTTCATTTGGTGCTTGTACTCATGTTTGTTTCTATGTGTGTGGTGGTGTTGTGGTTTGTATGTTTCCCTGGCCCTTGCTACTGTGCTGTGTGTGTTGTGTTCCTGTGCAGCCACTTCTGCTGTGGCTGTCTCCCCGGTTATTTTTTGAGTGGTGCAGGCTGTGGTTTGACCTGGCTTGTTGTTGTGAATGGGTGTGCACAGGATGGGCACATGGCATGTTCCTTCATGGGGTGTGCACATGGGTGGTGGGAGGAGGTGTGGCCCTCGGGTCTTTGTGCCCTGCCCATGACTTGGACTGGCCCTGCCTCCTTTATTTTGCGCATGTATTCCCTTGTGTTCACCGCTGCGGTGATGTGACTGGGACATTGCTGCATGATCGCGGAAGATGTGTGTCCAGGATGCAGAGGGGTGACTTGGTGACAGGTGGGTCATGTGTGGGTGCCCTTGTGGAAAATTCCTATCCCCAACAGGGTGTCTGATATGGATTTGGACCCTGTGTCAGCCCATGTGTTGTGTGTTGTATTTGTGTAGTTGTGTACCTTCGATGGCATCCGCGGCGGTCCATGAGTTGCTGGTGATGTAGCAGGTAGAACACGTATAGCGCAGGGCCCATGGCGGTCGTGACCAGGTGGTGTGGACCGGGAGTCTGGTTTCGCGCTCCTCTGTGGAGCTTTCGCCGTCTCTGGTTGGGCGGTGTCTCCGCTGCCGTGCGTATGCTTGTTTGGGGCATCCTAATTTGTGGAGCGGGGCAGATGTCAATCTGCACGGCGGTGGGTATTTATTGGCTCACACTGCCACGGTGGAGGGTGCACTTTGATGGCGGTGCGCTTCGCCCCTCGGCAGATGGGAATTGGCCTGTTTGGCCATACTAATATGGCGGACGTGAGTTCCGCTGCTCGCGGGCGGAAAAATGCATTTTTCGCACACCGCCAGCACCGCGGTGGTGCCACCACCCGACATCCTAATGGATCCCTATGTGTTTTAAGTTAAAGTCTGAGGCTTGCAAAGGCTTCTGGGCAAGAAAGCCTGATGAGAACCATACAAGTCAACCCAACATGATTTCCCCTAGGTATTGTATTGTATTGTAAGGGGTGCTTATAGAGCGCACTGACACCATGGGTTTCCTGGCGCTGGGGGGACATGGAGAGTACAGAAAGACTAAACAGATTGGGGGAAGAGCCAGGATTTCAGAAGTTTACGAAAAAGAATCAAAGAATTAGCAACTTTAAGAGTAGGGGGAAAAGAATTCCAAAGCTTGGGGGCCAGGTAAGCAAATCTCCGGCCTCCAGATCTACAGAGTTTATAAGAAGGGACAGTGAGAAGGTGAAGGTGGGAGGATCTCAGATTCCGGGACGGGCAATAAGGTATAATCAGGGATTTCACAAACGCGGGACAAAGCCCGGATCGCGATTTAAAAACAAGACAGCCGATCTTGAAGGCAGACCTGGCGGTAACGGGAAGCCAATGGAGTTTGACAAGAAGGGGCCTGGCAGATTGCCACTTCGGGATCCCCAGGGCCAGTCTCGCCGCTTGATTTTGCACCACTTGCAGTCTCGCCACCGATGTTTTAGGCAGACCGTGGTAGATTGCATTAGAGAAATCTAAGCGGGAGAGGACCAGGGCCATGATGACCTGTAGGAGGGCGTCAGGGGTGAAAAGAGATGCCACTTTCCTGATCCTGCGTAGCTGGTAGATGCAGGACGAGACCACCGTCCCCACCTGTGGCCCAAGGGATAGGCCGGAGTCAATGGTGACCCCTAAGCTCTAGATGTCGCTTTTTTCTTTTTTTTTTTTAATGAGCACGTTTCCTAGGTTTCCATAGGTACCACCTGAGCTAGGACCCAAAATCCACAGCTACCTGCATAGACAAAAGGGTAGTTTTTCAGAAGAGAAAATATGATATGTCCATGTTGTGTTTTTGGGCCCTTTCCTGTCGCAGACACTAGGCCTGTGGGAATATAGAATAATAGAACATTTGTTATTATCAATTGATTTTAACTGAATTTCTCAGTATTTGTGCCTTCCAAATGTAAGCCAGTGTGTAAGAAAAAAGATGTTTTGAAAAATGCCTTCTGAATCACATTCTAGTATGGGTACCCACATATTCAGAGCGATACAACTAACCACTACTCCTCAACTCCGTTTCAGGTGTCAATTTTAGAAATACATAGGTTTCCTTATACCCATTTTTCACCCTTTATATTTACCATATGGATTGCTCTATACCGAGTACACAATGAAAATCCATTGTAAGGTGCAGTTCAGTTGCTGGCTCTGGGTACCTCGGGTTCTTGAAAAACCTACAATTCCTACATAGCTCAGCGAACACAAGGGGCTAGCGGATATAATCGTATATTGCTTTTGCAAATCGTCCATTGTGACAAGCATTTGCAAATGGAAATGCCAAAAGTGGTCATTTTTTCCTACTCATTTTCAATTTTTGTTTATTTCAACAGTTAGTTTATTTGGAAAAATCTTGGGGAATCTACACAAATGACCCCTTGCTGAATTTAGAATTGTGTCTCCTTTTCAGACATCTGTAGCTTTCTGGATCACCCATGAGTTTCACCCTGGTTTCCACCACAAACTGGAAGGTGGTTGAAAGCACAAAAATTAGGAAAAATTGGCTACCTCTTTGAAAAATCCCAAAACTGTGGTGAACAAATAGTTATTACGATTCAGCTTTGCATGTTCCTGAAAGTCAGTAAGATGGTAACTTTAGCACAGAAAGCCTTTTGTTGATGGTATTTTTAGGAAATAAAGTAATTTCTTTTTGTGAAGCATTTCTTTTCTCAATTTTCCCCCAAATACCAAATTTTACCTATTTTCTCGGTGCCCTCGAGGGAAATCCCAAAACTCTGGGTACCTTTAGAATCCCCAGGATGTTCGAGGATAAAAACACAAACATGGTGTGGATACATTATGTGGAAAAAAATGTACAGAGGCCTAAGGGTGAGCTACTCCAAATAGCCAAAATAAAAGAGCTTTAACGTTCTAGGTGGGGGGGAGGCTTAGCAGCCAAGGGGTTAAAAACACTGGCAAAGAGAACAGTTTAACCTTTAGACCTGAGCCCTGTTGACTTTGTCAATGCGTGTTCATCTTTACTGATTACATTTACTTCTATTTTGAGCCGTCGTTTTCACTAACGGTTCACCACGTTTATGCAAGTCACAACACAAAATACTACATAATGTGATTCTTTGGGGTCGTTTGAGGTAGAAATGACTATTTTAATCTCAGTGATACACTGGAGTGTTAACAGATATTCTCCATGTTTTGTACACCCGTGGGTTTAAATAGATGATTCAATACCTTGAAATTTGTTTTGTTTTAATTCTAAGGATGTATCCTCATTCTTGGTAACCTCTCTGCTGGGTATCGCTTGTCTTTCGTCGGGTGCCATTTAATTAATTTACCAAACCAAATTGCATTAAAATTGTTTTGCTGTCATACATTTCTCGGCTTTGGCCTCAGTGGGGACACCATTAGTAAAGCCACTATGCATTCCTATTGTTTATTGAACAGCAAGGGCTGCCATGGAAACCGTGACGATGATAAACTGCAGTTATGGAAAATATAACATTGCACGAAAGGTCCAGTCAACTGGGAGCGTCTTAAGTAACATCGTTGGCAGCAACAGCTGAATATATTTGAATATGCTGTGGAGCAAAAGTGTCACATTCTGGCTCCTTTTTGATTACAGTTTTTGTTATTTTTGTTTCCTCCAAAAGAATTGCGGTGTCGCATTTCGCCATGGGAAAGGGAGATTATGCACAGCTCAATGTTTTCAAAAGGTTAGTGTCGACGCTGACAAAGTCATTTTATTAAGAAAAAAGCGCACGTTCGTCTTGAGTGGCATCAGTGCTGACCGAATGCTACAGTACCTTTCCATATAATTAGGTGCTTACTTCTAAGACTAAGGCCAATATTATCAAGAAAGGCGATATAATTATCGCCGCTTTACCACTAAAGTGGCGATAATGGGCTTGATAATATGTCCTTGTGAATTCCCATTGCAGCCCAGGTTCTGGTGTTAACCTGGGCTGCTATGGCAATTCACAAGGGCATAATATCAAGGCTATTATCGCCGCTTTAGCGGCAGGAAACTGCCGCTAAAGCGGCGATAATTTTATCGCCTTTCTTGATAATATGTTCCCAACTTTCTTTAGTCTTTTGCTGAGCTGAACCTCTTTGGCTGCTCCCTTTTCTGGCGCTCATGCTAAACCTTTGCGGAAACCATTTTAGATGTCACGCTATAGTGATCCTTTTGGAAATGGAGGCGTTGTGCCTCTCGGACTTGATGGTAAAGCACTCATTGTAACCCTGTTTTAAGAGGTATTGGGTGACAGTATCAGGGACATAGCATAGTCAGTGGGATTTAGGGAACGAGTTTAAGATTTTTCAACAAGCACTGCAGTGTACAAAAAAAAAATGCTACAAAAATGATCATGCAGCATTATTACATCTGGCCCACCCCCGTAAAATTATTATAGAGCCAGCACAACTAAAGATGTTGTTTCTGTATAATATAAAAAAAGAGACGTTAAAAATGGCTTAAATAATTTAATAATGTTAAACAATTTCTTGATGGTTGAAGGTGCTACAGCGTTTTTAGCTAGGCCCATAATCTGATAAAATATCTCTTTTATCTTTATCACTCCAATCAAAATTAAATCACACCTGTAGAGGCATTGGTCCTCTGATGGAGCTTGTTTGCAGCATTGAGGGGTGAAGAATCAGGGTGTCAGCTGTTACCCACCCATTAAGGACCAATATTGTAATGTAAATGTAATGTAAATTGCATTTATATAGCGCGTAACTCACCCGAAGGTCTCAGAGCGCTAGCATATCCGCCAGACAGAGAGCATAGGTCAGGAGATTTAGAAAAGCCAGGTTTTAAGGTCTTTACGGACTCTCAGATGGTTGGATTGTGCCCTGATTGGTAGGGGCAGAGTGTTCCATGTTTCAAGAGCTGTTTTACTGAAGGTCCTATCACCGTTTCTGACAGTGCGGACTTTGGGGACAGTTAGGAGCTGCTTGCTAGAGGATCTGAGAGTTCTGGCCGGTTTGTGGGGTTTAAGCTTTTTTTCCAGATAAACGGGGCCTTGCCCATGGATGGCTTTGTGTACTAGGCAGCATAGTTTGAATTTTATGCGTTTCTTTATGGGGAGCCAATGCAAGGTCCTAAGGGAGGGCACTGATGGGGTGCGGGGAGGAAGATCAAGCACCAATCTGGCAGCGGTGTTCTGTAATCCCTGAAGTTTTGCCAGGAGGTTTTCATTTATGGAAGTTAATAGGGCGTTCCCGTAATCTATACGGCTTATGATAAGGCCTTCGACTAGGGGCATGCGGGACGGGAGGGGGAGCCATTTGAAATTTTTCTTCAGACTTCGCATCAGGCCAAAGCTAGTATGCACTACTTTGTTGACATGTTCAGTCATAGATAGCCTGTTGTCAACAATCACCCCTAAATTCCTGACCGAGGACTTGGGGGGGGGGACAAGGTCCAAGTGTGGTTGGTCAGCAATCGTCAGTCCAGAGCTTGTCTGCTGTTCCGGAGAGCACAATCTCCGTTTTGCTGGTATTTAGTTATTTATTTATTTATTTTTTTTTTTTTTTTTTTAATCCTCATCTTGCGATTTCTGTTATGTTTATGGAGTATCAGGTGTCTGCCTCATTGCTTTTTTCCAACACTGCCCCTTGTTCTCTCTTGATTGGGGAGATTTGACCATTCGTTGTTTGAGGAGTTTCCTTTACTCGTCACATATCAATACCTCTCTGGCTTGGATCGAGGGGAGCTAGCCAGCTTGGCTACTCGGCAAGTACCTTACTTGTCCACCAGAAGATAAATCGCCTTAATCATAGGACTTAAGTTTATTCTTATTCTTATTTGAGGTTTAAGAAAGATTCGAAAACATCCCAAAACTTAAATCTTTTGCTTGCACTTCCTAGCTTATCAAGTTTGTTGATTCTTATTGACGAGTTTAGCCATTCTGCATGGGTTGGGCAAGAGGCTCCTATCCATTTAATACATATTTCTCTCCTTGCGAGAGCTATTAATACAAAGAGGAGATTTTCCTGCTCTTTAGTGAGACCCCCTTCATTACCTGAGTCCAAAATCCCAAAAAGAATAAGAGTTGTACTTACAGTAAGTTGTTTGGACAGGATAGTGCTCAGGGTCTTACCGACTTGATCCCAAAATTCCTCCAGATGGGGACAACTTTTAAACATATGGATGTCGTCTGACTTTTCTTCCCCACATTTAGGGCATTTCCTAATTCCAGCATTTTTGAATTTGGACAGTTTTTTAGGAGTCCAATATGCCCGATGGATTGTATACAGATGATTCCTCTTCAAAGCCGCGGATTTCAAGGTTGACCAGCATTTAGCTACAGATTTTTCCCATATTAGATCTAAATCTGTTATTTCAATATCTTTCCATATTTGGGTTTCCATGTTAACACTAACATCGTTGGCCGTTATCAGCACCCAATACCACTTAGCCACTTCTTTTGGTAGTCGCGTTGTTGTGATCATGTCATCTTCCAATCTTTCATTACCATGTATACTGGGTAGAGTTCTGGACCAACTTGACATTTGATAATATTCTCCCATTACAATTGCAGGATACTACGGTCCTAATTTAGATGATTCTGATCCGCTGCGAAATTTATACTCGCAGCTACTACTAGCCACTTCTCCCATAATATTGGGGGGTGATTTCAACCTAGTAATGGATTTAAAACTAGACAGATCACCTCCAGGTAGACATACCAACCTAAAAAAAATGAGACAATGGATTGGGACTTATAAAAGGGATCTTAATCTGGTGGATATCTGGAGAGATAAAGGAGAAAAATCATACCCATTTACTCTGCACAACAAAAAACTGGGTCACAAATCCAGGATTGACTTCTTTCTGATCAGTAACGAAATATCAAGGAAAGTAAAAGGAGTATCTCACTTACCAGCTCACCTGTCAGATCACTCGGCAGTACAATTAGAACTACAAATTACAGAAAAAATAACTGAAAGGAGATTCACAGTTGAAAGAGCCTTGCTGGAAGATGAACAAGTTATAAAGGAGCTAGAAATAGAAACAAACACCTTCTTCGAATTAAATGTGACAGATACCACAGAACAAATAACGTGGGACACTTATAAAGCAGTCTTAAGGGGTAAACTCTTGAGCTTAGGGGCTCGCAAAAATAAACAAGTAAAGCGAGAGATTTCAGATCTAGAAACAGAGATCAGTACCTTAGATATCGCTATATCCACAGAACATGAAGAGGTAAAGAAACAAGATCTTCTTGACAAAAAACAAATGCAAAAAGATAAAATTAATCAAATCTTGGAGGAGAGATTACAAAAGAAATGGGATTCCAGCAAACTAGCGAAACATGAGTTTGGCGAAGGCTGCGGAAAATGGCTGGCATGGAAGCTCAAAACAGACCTAGCCAAAAATAAGGTGGAAAGCATCATTCCGGATGATCAAAATAATCCTACCTCCGATGAAAATATCATCAAGCACGAATTCTGGAAATTTTTTAAAGATCTGTATACGGAAGACTCAAATCCCTCAGATCAAAGGATTAACTCCTACCTGGAAGATGCAGCGCTCCTAAAATTGACAGAAAGTGGTATTTAGTTATTAAAAGTTGTTGGTCATCCAGTTGTCAATTGCGACCATACATTTTTGGAATCTCAATTTGGTTTCCGTGGGATCATCAGCATAAGATACGGTTCCAAAGCCGTGGGATCTGATCACTTTAGCCAAGGGGGAAACATATAGATTGAAGAGTGTGGGACTCAATATTGATCCCTGGGGAACACCTTTGTGATTTTCCTGGTTGCTGGAGGAGTACATTCCGACTTGAACCTTTGAACGCCTTTTGGACAGGTAGCTTTTAATCCAAAGTAACGCTGAGCCTTCGACACCAATCTCTGCAAGCCTCTCCAGGAGAATGTTATGCGAGATGGTGACGAAGGCAGCAGACAAGTCGAGCAGGACCAGTATGGCAGATTGTCCTGCGTCGAGAGTCATCCTGACATTGTCTACTATTTCAAGCAACGCTGTCTCGGTGCTGTGGAACGCCCTAAAGCCTGATTGGGAAGAGTCTAGGAATTTGTTTGCCTCCAAGTAAGTGCCTAGTTGTTTATTAATCAAGGATTCCATGACCTTTCCAAACAACGGCAGAAGAGAAATAGGCCGATAGTTGGAAAGTTGTTTAGGGTCGGCCGAAGGTTTCTTTAGGATTGGTCTGATTGTGGCCTCCTTCCAGTGCAGGGGGACAGAAGCATGGGATAAGGAGAGATTAAGGATCTTGGTTAGGTCGGAAATCAGGGCGGGCACAATTTTCGCGAGGATCTGAGAGGAGGCAGGTTCGCCCGGGGATCCTGATTTGATTTTGCGGAGGGTGGATTCTACATCTGTTTCTGAGAAAGGAATAAATTCCTTAAGAGCTGTGTCTGGGAGATTCGAGTCTGTGTTGGCTTTATTAAGCAGGGGTGTGGTCTGAATAGACAGAGTTGGTTGGGGAAAGAGTTTATGTATGACATTGATTTTTTCATGTAAATAGGAAGATACAGAGTTGACCCAATCTTGGGATGAGGTGAGAGCGGACTGACAGGCGGGGGGGGTTGTGAATTCTTTAACTATTTTGTATAGCTCTTTATGGGAATTGGCTGCCTGAGTTATTCTGATCCCAAGATAGACTTTTTTTGCCGTAGCGATTTCTTTCATATATAGTCTGTGCGATGTTTTATATTGTTGCCTGTCAAGAAGGGTTTTTGTTTGTCGCCATTTCCTTTCTGCTGCCCTGACAGATAGTTTTGTTTTTCCCAGGTTCGGAGTGAACCAAGGGGACATTTTAGTAGGAGGCCTGGAAGCCTTTAGTGGTGCAATTATATCTAAGGCCGAGGAGATAGCGCGTTCAAGGTCGACAGCTGCTTTATTGGGGTCAGTGGCCTTGGTGATATGAGGGGGAGTGAAATGGGTAGTAAAGGTGTCCAGATTGATCTTATTCCATGGTCTGCTCAATTTCACTTGGTTACTGATCTGAGGCTTTGTAGGGGCGCCTGTGATGTGAAATGTAATAACATAATGATCAGACCATAGGACTGGGAGTATTTCACTGATTTCTACCATTGGGGTGTGGTAAATAAATAATTAATTACCGGTACTATTTTTGATTATAATTAATAAAACAGATAGCTCAATAAATAAGAGACAGGATTCGAGGTATCAGAGTCTGACAGGCTTTAATCAGGCATAAGGGAAGGGACAGGAACGGGATAGCCTGCACGGAAATAGAATGGATGGCAGCTGCCAGGGAATGGGAATGGCATGGGGGGCTTTCAGTAACAGTACACAGTATATATATACTAAAACAATTACATTACATTCAATACAGTAGGCGTAGCAGTAGGCGTAACTCATAGCAGTCGCGAAAGATAAGGACAAAATGGGTGTAACAATAAGGCGTGTACAGGGCGTATACATAGACATGTGATGTAGACGTCACAGAAATGTCATAAATGGGGCGGAAACTTGGAGGGGGCTACCTGAGCAGCTGGGACCTTTAACCTAGTGGTGCGCGCAAACAGGCAATGACGTGTTACCAGGAGGAACTGGGGCTATGACTTCTGCGCTAGAAGAGGAGACTAAAGTCTGCGGTGTCAGGACGACATGTACCTATGGCATATCTGGTATCTTGTGTTTGGAGTACATGTTGATAGAAACTAAAAGTTATCAGGGCAAAGGCTACTTGACACTAAGACTGGTGCATGCATTATTCTACATATATTGCGTGTGCTAGGAATATTCTATGAATATTAATACAGTATTTCTCTTACATGGAGACAGAAAGACTAGACCATGGCTGAAACTGTTGATGCGATTCAGTAGCTTAGGAATGCAGAGAAGGAGGGCTGGACTGATAACTAAAAGCATAACATACTCTTGGCAGACTGGGAGGCAGAGCCAGGCCGGGCCGGGCACTGCGAGGCAGGAAGTAAGTGAAGGGTCAGGGATGCAGGTGGGGGCTGTATCGCTCCTCGGAGTGGGTTCAGGAGACTGGAGCTGAATCTGATGTCCGGGCCCTTTCGAGGCCTAGAAACGGGGACAATTCAATGACTTAACGTGCACACTGTGAAATGTGGCAACATAGGCCTAATACTCGTTGCTTTCACGAGGACTGGAAACTGGCATACTAGAGTTGGACACAACTATGATTGCGTCTTTAATCGATCATAGGGGGATACACGCATATCGATCATGCACATATAGCATAAAATGGGGAACACGTAGGCACATATAACATGGCAAAATTTACTTTTCCACATTCCCTCCTTGTGCCCTACGTTTCCCTCAGGAAACATCAATATTCATGATACCATCTATCTGTTCATATAGCATCATTTGCTCGTCTCGAATTGTCTTGGAACGGGATTTAGGACTAGGAATACAGGATGTAGCACACAAGCCGCAAATCGCAGGGCCACATTGTAAACAGAGGCAGCAACTGAATACGATCATTACTGCTATACCTAGGAATGACAATACTTTCCATCCCCAGGCAGATATGATACTCCAGAGCCAACCGGACCATGTCCAGGTGCCTGGATCTTGGTGTAACTGATGGGCAATTTTATGAAGTCTGGTTATAGCTGAATAAACAGACGGCGCGTTATTAGGAATGAAAATGCAGCAACTAGATCTGATGACTCTACAAGCTCCTCCTCTATCGGCCAGTATGACGTCAAGAACGAGACGATTTTGGAGCACAACAAATCTCATAGCAGATTGCTCTTCAGTTAAATTACCTAGAGCGGAAGTAGTCTCATTCACTACTGCTTCAAGGGTTCTGGTTAACCTACGTATTAACTTACTATTCTGGACAGGGCCTATAAAGAAAAAGAAACCTTTATTGAAGTCTTGATATTGTTCTAGAGCAGTTTCAGTTTGATCGACAATTGGGGGCTCAGTCTCCCTTCTATGTCTAACGTGTACTAGATGTGTGTTTCTGTGATAATCGGATGGGGCTAGAAAAACTGGTGGCAGTAGGAAGGCAATGTAACATGTTCCATCCCAATCGAGGGGCAGACGAACATATGCGGTCTGACCACAAACAAAATAAGAATGACGTGAGGCTTTGAAAATAGATTTCCCACTGTCACTATACTTGACAATAGTAGTACAATCACTATGTCCTACATGTGCGGAACCATTCTTTCTGACACATAATTCGCCTTTGACTGGTAGTACTGAAATAGCAGGCAATTCTGGAGTTGTATCGGACTGAACATTCAGGACCATGAAATTCGAGGAGTAATTACCTAAATCATATACTTCATTTTCTAGATCTAACCCTGTTCTATGGGAAAGACCTTGCTTGTCTGGGAAACATGTTCTATTCAGAAGGGACATATCAGTGGAGGATGACGTTAATGTGGACCATGCTCCACACGAACCATTGTGTGAAAACGGATAAGGAAAGAGTGGCAGAACTCCCTTCGGTGTCTGGAAAGGGGGGAGTCGACCACACACCCAACAATTAGTGGCATTACTGGTCTGGTGTGAATAGTGTAACATTCTGATAAATGTGTTATTACGCATAGCAAGACGATAGGATAACTCGTGAGGAGGCAGATCACTGAATGTGTGCTCTATTGTAGCATTAGAAAACATATGTACATGTGAAATAGGAAAACATAAATGAAAAGCATAACTTATGCAGGTAACCATAAGACTCAAAAACAATAAAAAGAATAGAACGATAATACATCTTTTAGAGTTTTGACTAACTCTCTCACTGTGTGGGTCTGTCTCATACATGTCAGGAACCTGTCTAACCGTTTCACCCGAGAGGGACTTAGACAATTAAACTGGCTGACTTATTTTACTAGACCGGAGTTTTACTTTATACTCCTGCTGGGGAGTTTTCTCTAACAGGGGAAGTTTGAATTTAGAGTCTGTCTTTGGGCAGTCCTTAAGAATAGGGCAGTCTTTAAGCATGAGCGCAAAATCCGCTCCGATCGCGGATTTTGCGGATTTTCGGCAAATCCGCGATCCGCGAACTCTCGCGGATTTGCCGAAAATCCGCAATCCGCGATCGGAGCGGATTTTGCGGTCAAAAGTTCAAGCGCGCGCGCCTAATTAACGATGGCGCCGGCAAGCTGCCAGCGCCCATCCTGCAATAGTTACTTAATTAGCTTCAACAGGAAGCTCTAACAGATAAGATACAGCAGGGGCTCGAGCGCCTGCTTTATTTTAGCAGTTGGAGCTTCCTGTTGAAGCTAATTAAGTAACTTTTGCAGGATGGCGCTGGCAGCTTGCCGGCGCCATCGTAAATTACTTCAACAGTGGTGTCTTCTTGAATAAATATGAAGGGCAGGGTTCATTCGGGCACGACGGTCCTGGCACAATTAAATAATTAATCTGCTGCTCTGATCGGTCTCTGACCTTTTATACACACAAGAGGCATGCTCGCATGGACGCCCCGTCCGTTTGGCCCCGCCCACACACTCGAGGTGTGCACCGTCTTCCCGCCATTTACCCACTATGATGGACATTTCACTCAAGGGACCCCTGCGCACTTCGGCGCGATTGCATAGTGACACACACTTGGTCGCTGGAACTAGTTGAAGCGCAAATGCAGTGACTCATTCAGCAGCCCAAAAAAAAACGTGAGCGTTGGGAGGCTGGGCATCTTTGACTTTTACGAGCGCAACCCCCGTGCTGTTCCTGTGACCAGGGGCTTCTGTCTCTTAATCTGCTGCTCTGATCGGTCTCTGACCTTTTAGACACACAAGAGGCATGTGCGCTCGCGTGGAAGCCCCGTCCGTTTGGCCCCGCCCACACGCTCGAGGAAGCCCCGCCCCCAAATCCGCAAATCCGCAGAATCCGCGGATTTTGCGGATCCACGATCCGTGAATCCGCTGAATCCGCGAATCGTGGATCCGCAAAATCCGCCCATGCTTAGCAGTCTTTGATAAATGTCCTTTGTCGCAATCCATGGAATTTCTTGATATGGCTGGTATGCACCCAGCCCTTGCGTCCTTCGAGCTTGACTGCGGTCCTTGTTGTTAATAACACCAGCTGGGGCTCCTTCCAACGGGGCTCCAACGGACTTGAACGATCAAAATTGCGCACCAGGACGAAATCCCCTGGAACGACTTCATGTAGTTTCACCTCAGTGTTGTCTGGAAATGCAGCGGCAACCTGTGAACGACAAGAGTGTAGGGCAGACATCAAGGAAGCTAGGCAATCTGTCAACATATTACTGGAAACGTCTGTAATCTTTCGGGGCATAGGTGTACCCCACATATTAGGAGGACGGCCGAATACGACCTCGTACGGGGACAGACCTGATCTAGAGTGTGCAACCATTCTCATATAAAAAAGGGCAACTGGCAGTGCTACCAACCAATCTACACCTTTTTCTGTACATACTTTGGCAATGCGGATTTTCAAAGTCTGGTTATGTCTCTCTACGAGACCGGCTGCTTCAGGATGGCGTACACAATGGAACTTCCACTGGTACCCTAACAGAAGGGAAACTTGTTTCATGAGCTCGGATGAGAATGGCTGGCCGTTATCTGAATACACGACCCTAGGTAATCCATAGCGGGGAAAATACTCACGAACCAACTGCCTGGCAGTGGTCGCAGCTGTGTAATCTGGAACTGGATATGCTTCTGTCCACCTGGACAAAGCGCATACAACTACGAGGACATACTTGAAACCTCGACATCGCTCCATCTGAATATAATCCATCTGGAGGACTTCAAAAGGGTGGTCGGGAGGTTGGAATCCACCTTGTTCCACCGGGACACTTTTACCTGGATTGAACTGACAACATATCATGCAGGTACGTACTTTCTGTTTGGCGGCTGCACATAGATGCTTGTTGAACCAAATGTTCTGGATACTGTCTAACATGGCTTTTTCTCCTAGATGTGCTGGACTATGTGCGGTATTAATAATGACTTGAACCATAGAGTCGGGGAGAAACCATGTGGCTTTTCCCTTCGTCAACCATCCTTGATCTGTCTGGACCCCTCCTTGTTCGGACCATTTCTTGATTTCTTCGGAAGTAGCATGTAACTGTATATCTATTACATCTTGTGTAGGGTCCTTAACTGTCATACAAGTAGTCTGTTCTGGAATGGGTGTCTGTGTCGTGTTAACTGGAATGTCTGGAGTCTGAGCTGTGAGCTTGGCTGTTCGATCTGCTAGATCGTTACCTTGGGAAATAATGTCAGTGACTTTCGTATGTGCTTTGCACTTCATGATAGCAATAGCTGTCGGTAAATGTATTGCATCTAACAGAGCTTGAATGAGGAGACCATGTTGAATCTTGGTTCCATGAGAAGTCATGAAACCTCGTTCCTGCCAGAGCACTCCAAAGTCGTGTACGACTCCGAATGCATAACGTGAATCTGTGTATATATTTACTTTCAGGTTCTTAGCACGTATGCAGGCTTGTGTCAGAGCGATTAGCTCTGCTGCTTGAGCAGACAGGGTGTCAATACGGTGTGTTTCTATAACTTCGGTGTCAGTAGTCACTGCATACGCGGCTACTAGTTCTCCTGTACTTGTTCTCATACATGAACCATCCACATAAAGTGTCAGGTCGGGATCAGGTAATGCAATATCTGTCAGGTCTTGTCTTGGTTTTGTCATGATGTTAACAACTTCCACACAGTCATGTGTGGCAGGATTTGAAGTAACTGACGGTAACAGTGTAGCAGGATTTAGAATGTTGCAGCGTCTGATTTCTATGTGTGGCTGAAATAGTGTCAGTTCATAACCTGTTAAACGTGCAATTGTCAAGTGCTGAGTCTGAGTTCGGTTTAAAAGAACTTCCACGGAGTGTGGAACTTGTACTGTCAGAGAATGTCCTAACACTATGGAATCACTTTGTCTGATAGCTAGAGCTGTGGCTGCAACTGACTTGAGGCACGCAGGCAGAGCCTGGGCCACTGGATCTAATGTGCTAGAAAAATAAGCACAGGGCTTGTATTGTCCTGCTTGATCTTGTGTGAGAACAGATAATGCAGTACCATCACGTTCTGTAACAAAAAGTGTAAAAGGCTTACTGTAGTTCGGTGTTGCTAGAACAGGTGCATTACATAAAGCTTTCTTTAACTCATTAAAAACAAGTGTATGTTCCTGGGTCCAAGGGAGGACAGTCGATACGGCTGCCTCCTGTGTCGTTAACTGTATCAGTGGTTTGGCTAGAAATGCGTACTGAGGAATCCATTGTCTGCAGTAAGAAGTGAGGCCGATAAAAGCTCGTACCTCCTTCTGAGTCTTGGGCTGTGGAAGATGCGCTATTAACTGGATACGGTCAGGTGTCAACTGCCTACCCCTCTTGGACAGTATGTGTCCCAAGTAGACCACTTGCTGGACACAGAATTGCAATTTGGAAGGGGACACCTTGTGCCCCATCTCGGCCAGAAAATACAGAACTGTAAGTGACGCATGCTCGCAGTCACGTTCAGAACGGGCTGTGATCAGTAGATCATCGACATACTGGAGCAGGGCAGTGTCAGTTGGCATGTGAATATTGTCTAGTTGTCTTTTAAGTGCTTGACTGTAAATGCTAGGACTTTCTGTGAAACCTTGAGGTGCTCGTGTAAATTTATAGCTTCTTCCATTTAAACAGAAACCGAAAAGGAACTGGCTGTCTGGATGAATGGGGACACTGAAGAATGCGTTCTTGAGATCGATAACTGTGAAGAACGTAGCTTCAGAATCAATGGCTGTCAATAGGGATGAAATATCTGGGACTACTGGGTACTGGGGTATGATACATTTATTAAGTTCTCGAAGGTCAATCACTAATCGATAAACTGGAGGTGCATTTAGATCAGTACGTTTCAAGACTGGAATGATAGGAGAATTACATACATTGGAGTCAGTTTCTACAACCACTCCTTGAGCAATAAGTTCGTCAATAATTTTGGATAAGGCTGCTACAGCCTCAGGTGGCAATTTGTACTGTCTGATTCGTGGTAAAACAACACCTTGCTTTAGAGTCACACGATGGGGTGTGATATGCATACAACCTACATCAGTTGGACCTTTCGCCCATAATTGCTGTGGTACATTCAATAATCTTGGATCAAAATCACGTAATACATAATGACCTTTAAAATCTCGCAGGAACAGGCGAACCCCTTCTGGGGAGCAGCAAATTATGGCACCTAATTCTTTCAGTGTCTTAATGCCTAATAAATTTTCTGGACATGACTTCGTGAGTAACAAATCAGTAGTTCGGGACAATGGACCGACTTCTAGAGTAACTGGTTTCGATATTTCATTAACAATAGGCTTTCCTGAAAATCCAAGGGAAACATTTCTAGAGCCTGAGAGCGGAGCCCCTGGAACCTCGTCATGACTGATGGTAGTCCTACTTGCCCCTGTATCAATCAGAAACTTTCTGTCTTTCCCCAATACTTGACTGTGTACATAGGGACCCTCTTGATCTACAGGTATCTCGATGAGAGGCAAGCCTACCTCCCTCTCTAGGCTATTTCATGAATATGGCTGATAATCTGGATACTCTGTCTGTGCATACTGGTACATCTGCTGTGTAACATGCTGTGTTGCAGCTATAGGCTGCGGTACTGTAACTGTCTGTTGTGCATTCTGCGGTGGCTGGGAAGTCTGTGAAACTTGTTCTTGTCTAGGCGGACGTGGTCTTTCTTTAGTCTTACCAGTAGCTATGTTGTGTTTCAGAACTGCACATTCGTTTATAAAATGACCTGGCTGTTTACAGTAATTGCAGGTCGTTTTAACGGGAGCTGTAGGATGACTGGCTTGATTCGGACCCCTCTTCTGACTGTCTTGTGGAACAGATTGTGCAACTAGTACTTTCATTTTCGTGTCTTTCATACGTCTCCTTTCATGTTCCTGCTCTTCCCTGATTCTGTTCTGGTGATACTGGAGCATCTGGAGCATCTGTGACGGAGTATTAGCTTGCCAGGTACTTTCGACTTTCAATACTCGATTTTTAACTTGTGGACTTGAATTCTCGACTAGTTTGGTAACAAAAAGATGAGGGTACGATTCACTACTTGTTTTCAGACCACTATTAATAATGAAACATTTCTCGAATCTAGAATAAAAGTCACTAGTATCTTCATCTTGTTTCTGTTTACAGGCTGAGATGGCATCCCAGTCTTCCTTTTTCGTGGCTAGTAATCTTGGCAAGACTTGTATTAACAGTTCGGGCAAAGCTTTAGCTTTATCCCCAAGACCGGTACCTGGTACTCGTGTATTATCTTCAGCTTCTAGAGCTGTCCAATCTATCTTTTTCTCTCCCACCTCCCATTCTTTTTCTTTGAGTTTTTCATATATGCCCGCGGGCAACAGGACCTTTAGCATTTTATTGATATCAGGATACGTGTATTCTCCCATACGGAGCATGTCTTTTAATTCACGGTGGAACCCTGCTGGATCTTTATCGTGACAGGGAATTAGCTTTTTCATCTCTAAGAGTTCCATCTTAGTGATGGGGGTGTAAACAAATACTCGTTCTAGACCACCACCCTCTTTCTTGACTGGATGTACTTCTCGTAACGGATTCTGTCTGTCTATGTAGAATGATTTACTTTCTGGGGGTGAGACGTGAACAAAATGTGGATTCAGAAACGTTCGGTATTTGTGGCGCTGTTCTAGAATGACACTAATTAAATCAGTACCTTGACCTTTCCATCTGTACTGGAGTAACTCGTTCAATACATCATGTAGAGGACCTGGATCAGAATGCTGTTCCTCATACAGCGTAATGAGGTGTTGGATCATATACATACCCACCAGTCGCTGCTCGGCTGGGGGCAGTTTCAGAAACATTTGTGCCACTATTTCGTCTGGAAAAGTGGTTGAATCAGTAGTCCACCGGACTGCTGATCGGGCTAGTTCTTGTTCGTGCATGGTACTGAGCTCGCTATAACCTATTCGTGATTTCAGAATGTGATCGGTAGCTTGGAATACTTGCTCAAGAGAACACTGTTCTGGTGCTGGTGGAGGAAAACCTTTCTTGTAATCTAGACGTGAATGTCGGTCGGAAAGTCTAGTTCTACCTACATACGCTATTCTGGAGGGATTCTCGTCGTCTACCTCTTCATTAGAAGAGTTGTCTTCTTTCTCGGTTGCTTGTTTTGCTTCTCGTTTCTCGTGTAACTTTATTATTTCCCTACGAATTTTCTTGTACATACTCTCTATACAATTGTGTATCTTGTGTCTTCCCTCGGCTATATGGTCACTCCACCTGGTCAGGACTTTCATTTCTTCTTGATCTTTTTCCGGATAATCTTGTTCTCTTATTAAACAGTTAATTAAAAACTTTAAAAGCATGAGCTGAGTCTCGACTTTTCTTTGAACCATGGCTTCGTGAACACTTTCTGGATTTGCTCCTGTACGGATAAAACGATATATTCTGTCTAGATGTTCTCTCATATCGGGCAGGGTGTCCAAATAGTCGGTCACCCGTCTTAAACGTAATGAATATATGACCATAGTACCATCGCCTGGAACTGGATCATAACGACATTCGGTAAGTGCTCGCTTGATATCTGTGAATGTATGAACTTTTGGCGTACGCTGTAACGCTAGTTCATGTAGCGTCATACGTCTGTGTTGAGGCGGGGTACCAGGAGAATCTCCCCCCGCGGCTCCTAAACTGGAATCGTCGGTGGGTACTGTACGTGCTGGCAGAGTGACTGATGTAGCGGGTACATGCACTATGGGCTGGGCCGGGGGTGCTATAACAGATGCTGTAACGGGTGCTGTAACGTGAACTGTACCCACGGCCCCGGTGGCTGGAGGAGCAGGAATTACATTATTTACAGGAACTGGCGGAACGGGATTTGCATATTCAGGGACTGTATCGTCCAAATAGGACGAGAGAAAAATATCAGCTGCGGTCGGTTTGTGACGTAGCTTAATCGGGACCAATGGCGGCGGGAAATTACATGGTGCTTCCGGGGTTGCTTTTGGCAAGCCCTCGGCAAGAAGAGGATACATACCCTTAATAAGGGCATTTCTCTGTCTGTCTGACTGTTCTGCTTTAACTCGTTCACCTACTTCGATTAATTCCCTTTCTTGGGCTCTTTCTGAGGATTCTCTACTTAATTCTGTTTTTCTGATTTCTTTTTCGGTTCTTTTATGAGATTCTTTGCGCCATAACTCGATGGCATCTTTCTGGGACTGTCTGGCTTTCTTTTTCCATAATGCTTCTTCTACTCGCATGATGCACTCGGCATCCCATGTACCTGATATGGGCCATCTATATTTCTCTTCTAACTCCTTGGTATAGTCCACCCATAAATCTAGATATAATATGGCACCTAAGCCATGCTTATGATACATAAAATGTCCGGGACTGTCCCTAGGCGGGACAGGAACTGCTTCCTCGAGTAACCCTTTTCTGGTTTTTAACTGACATAACTTGGAAAACAGAGGCATTCTAAACTTGAATCCGAACACAATACAATACACGATAAACACAGTAATGAATAGAAAAACAAATCACTCATACCACGACATTGAAAACACATTGAATAACATTTAGAACAACAGTTCGGACAGAATATTACCTGGTATACTGAAAACAGAACACATGAATTTCTCGAGAACGAAACTTACTAGAATTACTAGATGCACTGCTAAAACAGTACGAAACATACCGGTCCCATAAAGAGACACGTCAGGACCCGTGTCCACCTAGGTGAACTGGATCTGTGTACCCAAACCCACTGTACCAGAGACAAATTAATTGACCCTGTCTAGATACTACCCCAGCAACGGTACTCACCGGGCAGCAAGAACGGAAGGCCTCGGACTGGACTGGACTGCTACGACGTCGGACTACGAACTTCGGACTTCAGTTACAGGTGGGCCTCCGGATACCTCGGACCTTGTACTCTCGGCTTGGGCTCTGGTCGGGACTCGCCGCGTTCCTCACCGTCTCGTCTGGATGCTGGACCGCAACCTCCGTCTCCTCCGTGGGCCTGAGGGATACTTGAAGCAGAAATATCTGCCGGTGCGCAGTAGAGTTCCGTCACGGCTGCAGAGGGTCAGGGGGCCTGCGTGGCTTCGCCGGCGCGTGGGGAAAGGGCAAGTCCCTATTCGGGCGCCATTATGTGGTAAATAAATAATTAATTACCGGTACTATTTTTGATTATAATGAATAAAACAGATAGCTCAATAAATAAGAGACAGGATTCGAGGTATCAGAGTCTGACAGGCTTTAATCAGGCATAAGGGAAGGGACAGGAACGGGATAGCCTGCACGGAAATAGAATGGATGGCAGCTGCCAGGGAATGGGAATGGCATGGGGGGCTTTCAGTAACAGTACACAGTATATATATACTAAAACAATTACATTACATTCAATACAGTAGGCGTAGCAGTAGGCGTAACTCGTAGCAGTCGCGAAAGATAAGGACAAAATGGGTGTAACAAGAAGGCGTGTACAGGGCGTATACATAGACATGTGATGTAGACGTCACAGAAATGTCATAAATGGGGCGGAAACTTGGAGGGGGCTACCTGAGCAGCTGGGACCTTTAACCTAGTGGTGCGCGCAAACAGGCAATGACGTGTTACCAGGAGGAACTGGGGCTATGACTTCTGCGCTAGAAGAGGAGACTAAAGTCTGCGGTGTCAGGACGACATGTACCTATGGCATATCTGGTATCTTGTGTTTGGAGTACATGCTGATAGAAACTAAAAGTTATCAGGGCAAAGGCTACTTGACACTAAGACTGGTGCATGCATTATTCTACATATATTGCGTGTGCTAGGAATATTCTATGAATATTAATACAGTATTTCTCTTACATGGAGACAGAAAGACTAGACCATGGCTGAAACTGTTGATGCGATTCAGTAGCTTAGGAATGCAGAGAAGGAGGGCTGGACTGATAACTAAAAGCATAACATACTCTTGGCAGACTGGGAGGCAGAGCCAGGCCGGGCCGGGCACTGCGAGGCAGGAAGTAAGTGAAGGGTCAGGGATGCAGGTGGGGGCTGTATCGCTCCTCGGAGTGGGTTCAGGAGACTGGAGCTGAATCTGATGTCCGGGCCCTTACGAGGCCTAGAAACGGGGACAATTCAATGACTTAACGTGCACACTGTGAAATGTGGCAACATAGGCCTAATACTCGTTGCTTTCACGAGGACTGGAAACTGGCATACTAGAGTTGGACACAACTATGATTGCGTCTTTAATCGATCATAGGGGGATACATGCATATCGATCATGCACATATAGCATAAAATGGGGAACACGTAGGCACATATAACATGGCAAAATTTACTTTTCCACAGGGGAATTAGTGCATAGCAGATCTAATGTGTGTCCAGCAATGTGAGTGGGGTCCGTGGTTAGTACTCTTAGTCCTAAGGAGTTGATGCTTGAAAGAAGGTCGCTTGTGTGGGGGTCAAGGGTTTGTTCAGCATGGTAATTGAAATCCCCTAATAGGAGAAAATTACCAGATGCCAAGGCATGTGGGGCTAGTGCTTCCATCAGTTTGTTTACAAAGTGGGTTTTGGCGCCTAGGGGTCTGTAAATGAGGGCAGCCTTCCATGACTCCTTGTGACCAGTTGTTATGGTGGCGACGCACATTTCGCCCCAGTTTTCTAGGTGGGAGTCGCTGACATGGAGTTTCATGTGGGATTTATAGATAATTGCGGCGCCCCCCCCTCTTTTGCCTGGTCGGTCAAGTCCATATAGCTTATAGTCGTGTGGTAAGGCTATGGAGATATCAGGCATAGAAGACTCATGAAGCCAGGTTTCTGTGACGAAGAATAGGTCTGGCTTTTCCGTGTCAAGTAGCGCCCATATTTCTAGGGCGTGTTTAGAGAGGGACCGGGCATTGCAATATAGACAGGTTAGTTTTGTCGGGGGCGTGGGGCAGGCTCGCGTTTGCTATGGTTGGTGACACTGGGAGCCATTAGACCATCGCGGGTGAGGGTGTTATGTTGCAGGGTTGGGAGTTTTTCCCATGGCGAGCAATGAGAAGCATTTAAGGAGCGAAGCTCCTGGCTGGTATACTGAATTCTGGCCATCAGCTGTCGGGACATTCAAAGGTTTAAAAACAAATAAAATGAACCGGGTACCTAGCGTCTGGCATCGGACAGGCGCGGAGGGGCGCAGACGGGATTGCCTTTGGCGCGCCGCTGCGCTCGTCCGCTCGACGCACTTGCTGATAAGCAGCAAGTGGGCGGGACCACGGCAGGGCTCCTGTAACGTGTGGAGCGCTAACCCTCTGAGGCAGGAAGTGGGTCGTTCCTGAAGGATGCTGGTGTTTAGCCCCTCCGCTCAATCGGCACACGCCGTGACGGACCAGGGGTACACCAAAGAGAAGGTAAATGCGGGCAAATGGTTATTTTTAAAACAAACGTGCGAAATACAATTTTAAAATCACTGGCCGTAGTCTGCCCGACCTGGTACTGCTATTGTGATGAAGTTCTGGTTACTGCTGCGCGCGTCCGCTGGGCGCACTTGCTGATAAGCAGCAAGTGGGTGGGACTGCGGCAGGGCTCCTGTAACGTGTGGAGCGCTAATCCTCTGAGGCAGGAAGTGGGTCGCTGCTGAAGGATGCTGGTGTTTAGCCCCTCCTCTCAATCGGCACACGCCGTGACGGACAGGCGTACACCAAAGAGAAGGTAAATGCGGGCAAAGGGTTATTTTTAAAACAAACGTGCAAAAACCAAAGAGAAGGTAAATGCGGGCAAATGGTTATTTTTAAAACAAACGTGCAAAAGTTGGTAACCAACACACAAGTTAGTAATCAAATTTAAGAACACCAACCTCAGAACCATGCTATAGAGGGAGAAAATGACAACTGGAAGACCAAAACTCCTGAAGAAGTTCAATTGAACAAGGATCAAACAGACCTGAAGCCCCAACCATAGCAGAAGAACTTGATGTTTTGAAAATAATCTATGAGTATCTCTATTATGCATTAGAAATTAGTTATATTAACCCCTTCCGTGCTCCTGTCGGCCGTTGGCCGACAGGAGCACTACATCGCGGGTGCTGCCGTCGGCCAATGGCCCCGCCCACTCTTTAGAATGCCCGCACCGTAGCGGAAAAACCTCTGCGGTTAAGGCGTTCAGCACAGTCTCTGTAGAAGGAACATTTAGAACATGAATATTAAAAGACTCAGGCAAGCACTCGCAAGCCAGCTCCAAATCATTGAAAAGCAAGTTCATCATTAAGGGAGAATGTCAGTTCTCCAAGGAAATCACTATTATACTGCCTGCAGTCTGGAGGTGTTGTCAATTGCCCCCTCACTATGGTTTGATTGACATGAGACCGTCTTTCGCTTACAAGGTACAAAATTCTTACTCTCAAATTATTTCCCAGGTCTGTCATGAGAAACGACTGTCCATTCTGGACACATCGTTTAGTTAAACAAGCATTTACAATGCAATGGTTTCGCCTTTGTTAAAGTTTGAGCTTTTGGTATTGCTTTTGACAAATGGTCTTTTCTAACTTCTTTGAATTATGTGTAAAACGTGACTGGGAATAGGAATCGCATGTACCGAAGCGCATCCGTGGTCCTCTGCAGTATGAACATATTCGGCATTGGATATATTTTATTATATAGTCTGCCGTCATCCCTGAAGATGCTAGGGACATTATATGTGCCCGCAGTTTATTGTTGGTTCCTGTCTGCATTAGAAGATGGGGCGAGTATCACCGTCCTGGAACTACACTCCTTTTTTCCGGGGGTGTTGGAACGTCTCCCCCCCCCCTCCCCAGGCCTCATCCAACGCCCTCCTTCTTCTTTCCCTGGGGGTAGGAGCGTTCCCATGGTGTGCGCATCCGATGTCTAACTGCAGTTATGGCTCTGGGACGCACCCCCTAATGTCCCTGCTCGCTCTAGCCCCTGACCCTACCACCGGGGAATGCCCACCACCCCCGACCCGTACTCACAAGGGCCCCGCGCTGCTCCTGTTCAGGCAGGGACGCTGCATGGCCCGGATTCCCCTCTCTGGTCTCCCTCTCCGGGGCTCCCTATTAGAGTGTTCGCGGGCCCTCGGGTTCCTCAGCCACGGACCTCGGGACCCGCTCTGCCCATCTTGGATCGCCCCTTGAGTGCTCCCCGCAAAGCCTTCTACTACGGGCGACTCCTCGGCGCAACTCCGACTACGTCATCAACCTGCACGGTCCAAAAAGTGGCAAAGCATGGGCACCCCAAAGACGGGCTTGGGAGGAGCAGGAGCCACTGAAAGAGTCTGGCAAAGCAAAGCGTGCTTCAGAGGGGCATCTACTCAGAGATTAACTTTGAATCGTGCACTAGGCTATGTTAACGCACGCAAAAAGCCAAAGATAATGCACCAAAACACGCCATCCGTTATGGACAGACCAGTGACAAATACTGGAGAACCATAGTCTGTTAGCATTAAATACTAACCTGTGGCATTTCAAAAACAGATAAACTATTAGATAAAATCTCTTGAAGCACCGATAACGGACAAATCTACTAACACTTAACACCTTAGCTGCTTTGGAACGTCCAGCTCCAGTGCTGAACGTTCCATTGCGCAGGTGCAGTTGGAACGTCCAACGGCCGACGGCAGCACTCCCGAGGTAGTGGTGCCGTCGGCCGTTGGTATAGGCGCAGCACTTAAGAGGCTAAAGGGAGAATGAAGATGGTAGAGGGAGGGGCCTGGGGGGGGCACAGGGAGGGGGCCGCGCTCAGCCACGAGCTGCTGTCATTCAGCCAGTCAGGGTATTGACCTATTTGGATCTCAGGAATAATTTTTTATGAAGTGGTATGGATCCCACAAACAATCCATAAAAAAACAGGCTAAAATCACCACTTGTCTGAAGTTTAAAACAATCTAATCCCACGGAGTAGGAAGGTCACTCCCAGTGAGGTGTAAGCACCTCCCTGCAGCTTTGCAATACCATTACTCAGTAGTGGCAGTGCCTCCCTAATTACCAGCTACAGACCCTTTGCACTGCTTAGTTCTAGACAGAGACCCTCTTCAAACTGTGAGAAGCTCAAATATCATAATCACGCCTATGAGAAACTCCACTTTAATTTATAGAGTGCCTGAACCTGCGATCCACACCCCTCTCCCCCCTCCCCCGACCCACAGCCCCCCAACAAAAAAACTGGAAGAGCACGACTGGCGCAAGATTAAACGGAGAGTCAGCGGACGCTGAGCTTCACTAGAGATCCCTTTGATGGCTCAGGACTCAAGATCAATTCCCATCAAAAGCAGATGCGTGCGCCTGCAGCCTTTGTCTCAAAAAGAGACACCAACTGCTGCCCCAGATGCACTGCTGAGAACAAGCCCGAGTTACTGTGGCGCTTACAGCACATTTGCAAACGCGCACTGTGCTAGGAGCTGTGAAAATATCCCCTAAATGTTCCAATTGTGTAAAGTTGAGGCGCAGTAAGCCAGACAGAAGCAATATGAAATTGCAAATATAACCAGGAACTAGTTCCCACCCTCCTTATGCATCACCCCATGCACTGCCCAGTACGGCACATTTTACTTGAAATATTACGATATAACATACGATAATATAAAACATCTATTGTCTCTTCTCTGAATCACATTATCTCAGCCTGTCCCAGCGAGGCCATCTATTTAGCTCGAAGGGGAAGGGGGGGGGGGCACAGCACAGGCAAATGAGCACACAAATAAACCCACAGTTCATCACATTCAACGGCATAACTCTTATAAACGTTTGTTGATAATATAAAAGAACTGGGCATAGCCGAGACTTAAGATGAACCAACCGTGTTAAGCATTTTAATTAATGTGTGAAACCTAACATTAGGCTTAATTTCCCCCAAAATACATAACGCGATTTAAAATGTTTTCTGAAAATCAGTGGTGCGGTTAGTGAGTTCTAAAACTAACTTTATCACAGAAAAACGAGTTCTACGTAGTCTCCCTGTTGTCTATAGAAAATAAATCAGGTCATTTAATTGTTTCCCTCCTCTGATTGGCTTCTTCAATTTTTATGTAGCGTCACGGTCTCTGCCCGAGGCTATGTTGCAGATATTATTTTTAAATAATAAGGATTTATTAAGGAAATTTGGAAAAGGGGAGCCGTTTTCCCACTGACCACTCATAGCAAGCAATATAAACCACTGCAACAGAGCGCTGAGTAAGCACTGTGACTGAATTGAATGGTATGAGACAAAAAAAAAAAACACCTGGCATTTAAATCGTGTCCTCGCGCATTTGAACTGAAACATCAGGAAAACTCCATGTGCCGGTACCCTCAGCAAGTTTGCGAAGAAAACTAGTTGAGCAAGAAAATCTCCAAAACATGTTTTTTCCCACTCTGAGCTCTGATGGAATCAATGAGGCGGCGGTTGTATTTTTCCACGCAATGACCGGGGAGAATGTCCTTTGGGTAGCTTTTGGGGTTGCAGATGGGTAATTTTTGGGAGGCACAGGGGGGTGTGGGGGCTGTTTATTCGGGGAGCGGGGGCTCTTTCTGTGGATGCCATGCAGCACTTCCTCCTCCCGCAGCCCCCATCTTTCTTTTCTCTCTCCCTGCTCGGAGGGAGGGAGTGAGAGAGAGAGGGCAGCTCTCGACTTCAGCCAAAGCGCTAAATTTAACAAGCATTTACAAGTGGGACACGGACAGCGGGAGGGGGGCGGGAACGGGGAGAAGCACACGGGGGGGCGGGAACGGACAGGGGGGGGTCGGGAAGGCTTCCTCCGTTGGCGGTCGGCCGCGGAATGGCCCAAAAAACCTGGTCAACAAAAAATAAATAAACCCCGCCCACGGCCGCATGACTACACAGAGGGCACGCCCAGGGAAAAAATCACGGGAACACCCCCGAATCTGGTCCGTGAATGACGGACAGATCTCTGTTCCAATGGCTAGCCTCCATTTATGGAGCTAGCCAATGGAACAGAGGGCGGATTCAAGTGTCCCTTACTGGAAGACTACAGATTTCTCCTGGAGGCGGAGCTAAAGCTCCGTGCTCCAGCGAAACCTAAAAAGAGCCAATTCAACTTGTAACTCTTAATGGGCTAAGGTTATTAGTTCGGGTTCTCACATTTTCAGTCATATTGAGGTATTAAGAAAGTAACCTATTACCCCAAGAATGTCTTGTGAAAGTACAGGAAAGTTAGAAGAGTCCTTCTCACCAACCTATGAGACAGTGCAGGCCTAAAGGAAAAAGGCAACTTAATGCATTCAAAGTCAACATTTCTCAATTAGTGAATGAATCCATAAGTTCAAGCATAATGAAATTCAATCAAGCTCGTCATTTAATGAAGTAATCATATCTTTTGTCAAAGGTTATTGCATAAAAATGTTCAACTTTTAATATGGCCTACTGCCACGATTCCAAAGTATATACATGCACACTATTCTTCAATTTAAATATGTAATCTTAGACGATCTAAGGCTCTATTAACTCATTGGGTGTGCATGATGGATTGGTTTTGTCCTGTGCCATGGTGCTTGTGTGCCGAAGACGGAACTAAAACCAAAGTGCCCCCCTATCTAACACAAAACAACCTGTTTTTGCAAAGGAGGCTCCTGCATTTCAGTCCCGGTCTGAGGTCATCTAGGGAAACCTACCAAACCCAGACATTTCTGAAAACTGGACAGCCGGGAGTGCGGCTTGCGTGGATCCCCAACGTTTTCTTAATCAGAAGACATTTGGAGATCCACACAACCCATGACTCTCTGTACTCCCCTGGGTGTCTAGTTTTCAGAAATGTCTGGCTTTGGTAGGTTTCCCTGCATGCCAACCGAGCCTGGTACCAAAAACGCAGTTGTCTCCCTCTCAAAACCAAGTGCTTTTTGTGATCAATAATTTGAAGCCTCCACAGTATGTTCTGAGTCATTTCCTGGTGCGGGCACTAGGCATACCCACACGTGAGGTACCATTTTTGATTGGGAGACTTGGGGGAAGGCTGGGTGGGTGGATGTTTGTGGCACCCCAAAGATTCCAGAACTTTCCATCACAGAAATACGAGGAAAAGGTGTTTTTTTGTGCAAAATTTGAGGTTTGCAGGAGATTCTGGGTAACATAACCTGGTGAGAGTCACACAGGTCACCTCATCCTGGATTCCCAGGGTATCTAGTTTTAACAAATGTACAAGTTTTCTGGGCTTGCCTAGCTGCCGGCTGGGCTAGGGTCTAAAATCCACAGCTACTCACATTGCAAAAAAAGGGTCAGTTTTCATTGTAAAAATGTGATGAGCCTGCATTGCATTTTGGGCCATTTTCCATCGCAGGCACTAGGCCTACCCACACAAGTGAGGTAACATTTTTATCAGGAGATTTGGGGAAATGCTGGGTGGGTAAAAGTTCCAGAACTTTCCATTACAGAAATGTGAGGAAAATGTGTTATTTTTTAACTAAGATTGAGATTTGCCAGGGATTCTGGGTAATAGAACCTGGAGATAGCCACACACGTCATCTAATCTTGATTCTCCTTGGTGTCTAGTTTCCAAAATATACAGGTTTGCTAGGTTTCCATAGGTGCAGGCTGAGCTAGGGACAAAATCTACAGCTAGGCACATTGAAAAAAGAGGGTCAGTTTTAACTGGAAAAATGGAATGTGTCCATTTTGCATTTTGGGCCGTTTCCTGCTGCGGGCACTAGGCCTACACACACAGGTGATGTACCATTTTTATCGGGAGACTTAGGGAAATGTTGAGTGGGTGGAAGTTTGTGGCTCTCCGCAGATTCCAGAATTTTCCATCACTTTCCATTACAGAAATGTGAGGAAAATGTGGTTTCTTTTATAAAGTTTGAGGTTTGAAAGGGATTCTGGGTAACAGAACCTGGTGAAAGCCACACAAGTCACCCAATCCTGGATTTCTTTTGGTGTCTTGTTTTAAAAAATGTACAGGTTTACTAGGTTTCCCTAGGTGCCGGCTGAGCTGGGGTCTAAAATCCACAGCTAGGCACATTGCAAAAAAAGGGGTCATTTCTCACTGGAAACATTTTACATGCTCACATTGTGTTTTGGCCCGTTTCATGTCACACCCACACAAATGAGATACCATTTTTATTGGGAGACATGGGGGAATGCTGGGTGTGTGGAAGTTTGTGGCTCCCTGAAGATTCCAGAACTGTCCCTCATAGAAATGTGAAGAAAATGTGTTTTTCTGTTTACAAAGATTGAAATTTGCAAGAGATTCTGGGTAACAGAACCTGGTAACAGCGATGCACTTCATCCCATTCTGGATTCCCCTCTGTGTCTAGTTTGTAAAAATATACAGGTTTGCTAGGTTTCACTAGGTACAGGCTGAGCCAAGGCCCAAAATCAATTGTTAATGTTAATGTTATATGTGCTTGTATAGCGCGCAGCTGCCCCAGCAAAGGGGCGTCCCGGCGCTTACTGTAGGAAAGGGAACAGAGGATAGGAAGTAGAAGGGGAGGGAGATGTTAACAGAAGAGGTGTGTTTTTATTGCTTTCCTAAAGGTCAATAGATTTTGTATCCCTCGGATCTGGTCTGGGAGGCATTTACAGAGTTTGGCGGCCAGGTATTTGAAGGAACGACCACCCATCCTGGATAGTTTGATACGAGGAACCGTTGCGAGATTTTGGCCTTCTGAGCGTAGGGCACGCCGAGGGACGTAGGTTGACAAGAGTGGGCAAAGCATGGGGGGGGGAGGCCGTTTTTAGGATTTTAAAAGCTAGGCATAGCGTTTTGAAGTATATCCTTTTCTCCATTGGGAGCCAGTGGAGCTTGATAAGGACGCTAGCCACAGACGTGTGGCGAGGGAGACCTACCAGAGCCCTGGTGGCAGCGTTCTGGACTCGCTGGAGTCTAGCTTTTTCTGCAACGTTCGTTCCTAGCAAAAGGGAGCTGGCGTAGTCCAGCCTGGAGAGGATGGCTGCTTGGACTATCGTCTGACGGATTTGGTTGTCAAAGAATCCCAGGATGGGCCTAAGGTTCCGTAAAATGCCGAAGCAGGTTGCTGCCACTTTTTTAGTATGGTGAGTAAATTTGAGGGCAGAGTCTACCCAAACTCCTAGGTTTTTGACACAGTCTTTGGGCTCAGGTGGTTGTCCCAGGTTTTCTGGCCACCAGTTGTTCCCCCAAGTGTTTGTCTTTTTTCCCACCAACAACACCTCTGTTTTACCGGCGTTGAGCTGGAGGTAGTTTGCTGTCATCCATTCTGTGATGTCAATGAGGGTTTGTTGGAATTTTTGGGCGCTGTGACCACTTTCATCGTTTAATGCCACCACCAGCTGCGTATCATCAGCGTAGGATACAAGAGACATTCCGTGTCTCCTAGCTACCTCTGCCAGGGGCTGGACATACACATTGAACAGGGTGGGGCTAAGACCTGACCCCTGGGGTACCCTGTTCTATGGGACATTCCCTGGAGAGGTAGGGGGGGGTGGAGACTCGAAATGATCGGCCAGAAAGAAAGTCTCTAAACCAATCAAGAGCGAGTCCTGATATCCCGACCTCTTTTAGCCTGAACAGCAAAACTTCGTGTGACACCGTGTCGAAGGCAGCACTGAGATCAAGTAGAATCAGTGCTGCCGTTCCACCAGAATCTAAAATGGTGCGGAGGTGTTCTGTCACACTTAGTAGGGCTGTCTCAGTGCTATGTCCCGCCCGGAAGCCATGTTGTGACCAATCTAAGATGTTATTAGATGACAAGTATTTGGTCAGGATGGTATTTACATGGGCTTCTGCTACCTTGGCTGGCCATGGTAGGAGGGATATAGGTCTAAAGTTTTCGGCAATGTTAGGGTCCAGCGTAGGTTTTTTGATGATTGGTGATATCCAGGCTTGTTTCCACTTGGAAGGGATTATAGCTGTAGAGAAAGATTTGTTAATGATGTCTCGCAGGGGGCCTAGGACAGTCATGTCAGCTTCTCTGAAGGTTTCAGGTTTGAGAGGGTCTGCCGGTGAGCCAGACTTGATTTTATTACAGATTTTAGGCACATTGCAAAAAAAGGATTGGTTTTCACTGGAAAATGTGACGTGTCCATGTTATGTTTTGGGCAGTTTCCCATCACGAGCACTAGGCCTATCCACACAAGTGAGGTACAATTTTTATCGGGAGACTTGGGGAAATGCTGAGTGGGTGGAAGTTTGTGGTTCTCTGCAGATTCCAGAACTTTCCATCACAGACATCTGAGACGAGATTTGTTGTTTTTACCAAAGTTTGAGGTTTGCAAGGGATTCTGGGTAACATAACCTAGCGAGAGCAACACAAATCACCTCATCCTTGATTTCGCTGGCTGTCTACTTTTAAAAAAAGTACAGGTTTACTAGATTTCTCCAGGTGCCGGCTCAGCTAGGGTCCAAAATGCACAGCTAGGCACATTGCAAAAAAGGGTCCGTTTTCACGGGAAAAATGTGATGTCTCCATGCTGTGCTTTGTGCTGCTTAATATAGTGGAAACTAGGCATACCCACACAAGTGAGGTGCCATTTTTATTGGGAGACTTCAGGAAACACAGAATAGTGGAACAAGTGGTATTAACAATCGACTTTCTATGCATTTCTGCCTTCCAAATGTAAGACAGTGTATAAAAAAAAAGCCATTTTGAAAAATGACCTCTAATTCACATGCTAGTATGTATACCCACAAAATTTGAGATGTGCAAATAACCACTGCTTCTAAACTCCATATGTTGTTCCCATTTTGGCAATACATAGTGTTGATACCTATTTTCCACACTTTATATTTTATCAAATTAATTGCTGTATACCCGGTACACAATGAAAACCACTGCAAGGAGCATCTCAGTTATTGGCTCTGGGTACATCAGGTTCTTGGTGAACCAACAAATCCTCTATATCTTCGCAACCAGAAGGGTCCAGTGGATGTAACAGTATATTGCTCTAAAACATCTGCCATACTTAGAAGTACAGATAAAGATGTAGGCACAAATTGCTGTTTTTAACTCAATTTCAATATTTTATTATTGCAACTGTTAGTTACTATTAAAAAAAAAAATTAAGGATCTACACAAATAACTCCTTGCTGAATTCATAATTTTGTGTAATATTCATAAATGTACAGCTTTCATGGATCCATTATTGGTTTTATACTCATTTCTACTACTAACTGGAAGGAGGTTGAAACAAAGCATAAAAAATAGGAAAAATAGGCTATGTTCCAATAAAATGCCAAAACTGTGCAGAGGACATCCTTATATATTTGGCATCCCCCCAAACTTCCCTTAACAGTTTATTTAACATCATCACACATTTCGGCAAATATGCAGGCCATTCTATCAATTGGTCAAAATCAGTATTATATGTGCTCCATGGCCCTCCACCTCGTCTCCCTTGTGGATATTTAATCCAATGCGCATCGGCAGGTTTTAAATACTTGGGCATCTTATGATATCCGACCCCAAACTGTTCTATTAACATAATCTCCTGGGCCCCCTAAAGTGGTTACAGGAGGACATGCGACACTGGCGGTCGCTGCCCCGGTCCCCTGTTAGAACGCTTGCCCTTCCCCGATTCTTATATGTCCATCAAAACTGCCCATTCCCCATAGCAGACAGTTAATTCACCACCATAAAAGGAGAGCTCCATACATTACAATGGAATGAGAAGCCCCATGCACCGCTCTTCAGAAACTCACCAAGGGATGGTATGATGGAGGAATAGCCCCATCGAATCTCTGCCTTTACTACTGGGCCTCCCAACTAGTACCCATCAACCACTGGATCCATGGTCCCCCCCAACAAACCCAACCTTTCATTTAGAGAAATATCAGACAGGCCGAGAAGGTTATATGGGAGCTCTCCGTAGCAAAGTCTGCAATAGTTGGTACTTAGGACACATGTCACATACAGTGGCGATTTGGCACAAGGCTAACAAACGCCAGGGTTAGGCGGACAAATTCACCAAGGATACGCCGTTGTGGACCTTGCAACTATTAGGGTTGCTCCGCTTTCTGTTAGACGTCAGGCTTCCTGTCTGGTCCAGTGGAGTCATGGAGGGGGCTGAGTGCTTGCTTTATGGAGAATACACACTTTTTAGCCAGTCTCTCGCCGCTCGGATGGAGGTGGAGTTTCTGGACGCTCCCTTCTTTTAAATACTTTGAATTGCCAAGAAGCCGGTGCTTGGCTTTCGTTTCCCTGAATCCACGCCCCTTCTGACTGTTCCCAGCATTCTGCACTTCTCCGTAGCGGTTCCTGAGATCCCTACTATTCCACCCTCCTGCCTTCGTCCCTTCCTTCCCCTCCCTCCAGCCCCGACGATTCTTTGTGTTTGACGGCCATAGCAGACTTGTGTCAGCTGTTCTGTGCCTATTGTCCTGGTCGTGGTTGGAACATACGCAGAAATGTTTTTCCTGCACCTGCGGCTGTGCCCAGTTCCCTTGATTCTACACGGCCACGTCTAGCATACCAAGGTATCAGTGGGGATACTTTGTAACCCGTTTTTGTAAGAGTAAGCAATGGCAATATTTTTACACGCGCGATGCGCGTTTAATTTTTATTTATTTTGTGAGCAGCATATTGGTGCATTTGGTAACGCGCAGTGCGCAAGTGTTTGTCTTTTTTCCTGCCATTACGCCAGACAGAATTGGCAGCTGCTTTTTGTTGTGGAGCAATTGACCCCCCCTTCTAGTTTGCGAGTTCTTCGCTTGAATTATAACTCTGTTAGGAGTTTGAAACAAAGTCTGACCTTCCTTGAGCTTATTGATATTTACTTTCCCTTTATGCCTGTGACTGTGGCGATTTTTACACAGTTCTGCCTGCCTTGTAGATTCCAAGAGACGAAACTAGAGAAGGACTAGAACTGGAATCGGGAGAGAGGATTCAGAGCGTTATGTTCGCAGTTGATGAGTCAGGAAAGGTACGTCATTATACCGTTTGTTCATCGGCCGTATGTCGGTAGTAAAGACTGTTATTGAAAAGTTAGAAGTATAGAGGGCATAACTTATGAAACCACTCCAGTGGGTCATGTAGACGGCACTTTTTGCACATAGAGGGAAAACGCTGGCTATGGCGAGGTATAACAGGGTATGCAATGGGCTATTAAAAACTGGTAGACAATTTATATTGACATGTGAACATGGGTTCAAAATATAAATGGTAATATATTTGATTTCCACTTTACAGATATGAACCCCTGAGGAAGGGCCTGAACGGCTTGAAATGCATTGGGTTAAATCATATTTCATGGAGCAAGGGATTTTACATGCTGTATTTAAAGGCCGTTGGGCAGTATACATGCATTTGAAAATTGAAATCACCTTGGTTTGAACATATCAACAAAAGAACAATAAACTGTTTTAAATTTGGAACAAAAAATGGACTGTGGATTAATCGGTTTATGAGCAAGGTTACCAACCTATACGATGTGATGCATCCTGGAACTGATAGTACCTTACTCATCAGTGTTCCGTTTTGATGCCTTGTAGATTCAACAGAATCCTGTTCCAGCACTGCTGCTCAGTAAGAATTTCCTTTTTGGCATCTGGAGATGTCCAGCTGGTTCACCTCTCTTCTTCTCTAGTCATTCCGAGGGAATCAGCTGGGGGATTTGAGGCATATAGTTCTGGGTTCCGATCCCCACATCTCCGAGAGTCACTTTGGGGGTTTGAGAGTTCCGCATCTTCTCACCCATAGACAGGCTTTAGGAGTGTGGGGAAATTCTCGTCGCTCCTGTGGATTGAGCCTGGAGATATCTCTCAGGTTAGTGGCATCGGCAACACTTTCATAAAGGATTTGATAGATAGGATACTATTGGAATCACTAATTTGGGGGACCTAGTTGCCACAGGGAAACTCCTCGCATTCAAAGAACTGCAAACCAAATACACACTCGCACAAGGAGAGATCTTCCGGTATTTACAAATCCGGCACGCCATTCTCACCAATATCTCCAACCTCTCTTTCCTACTAGACGCCTCCCCTTTAGAGGACCGATTACTTACAGAACCACTTCAGACTAATGCCATTTCTTGCACCTACCGCAAACTCTGCAACAATTTACCTGACACTTTTCAAGCTCTAAGAAATAGCTGGCAAGCAGTCTCAGGGGAATTGGACTATAAAGACTGGCAGACCGCCTTAATGTTCCCCCAGAGAAACAGCTGTGAACCACTGCTTCAGTCTCATACAATTAAAAATACTCCATAGAATATACCTCTCTGGCATCCTCCTGGTGAAAATTGGTAATAGGAGTGATGCGTTATACCTGAGGTGATGCCGACAAGACGGCTCCTTTTATCACACCCTCTGGGATTGTCCACACATACACCCGTTTTGGGTCAGAGCCACCACAAAGATGAAAGATGCTTTGGGCAAACACATTCAACTGTCGCCAAAAATGGGGCTCCTAAATATATGGGAGCCTACCGACGTAACGGAAGTCGAGCAGCAATGGGTGGCGTTGGGATACTTATTGGTTAAACGAGCTGTAGCAACACCACCGCCCTGCTGGAAAACCTCGCCAACCTCGGACTGAAGCAACTGGTCAACACCCCCACCCACTACGCCGGCCACACGCTTGATCCCGTCTTCTCTTCCAGCAAGTACATCACCTTCAGCCACGCCACCGGACTCCACTGGACCGACCACAGCTGCGTCCACTTCAGCTTCAAAAGATCCACGACCCACCACCACCCGCAACAGGTACCTCACAGGAATTGGAGCAAGATCACCGCAGACCAGCTCACCACCTCCCTCAGCCAGAGCCCACCCGCCAACACAACGGACCCCAACGAAGCAGCCCGCAACTTCACACAGCGGCTGACCACCTGCGCCGATGACCTCGCGCCACTAAAGAACCCTCCCAGCAGACCCAGAAGCAAAAAGGCATCCTGGTTCACCGACGACCTCAAGGACTCCAAGAAGACCTGCCGCAACTTCGAGAAAGCCTGGCTCCTCGACCGGACCACCGACAACATGACCGCCCTCAAACACGCTACCCGCAAGCACCACCAGCTCATCCGCACCACCAAGAAGAAATCCCTGAAGGAACGACTGGACAACAACGCCCACGACACCAAAGAGCTCTTCACTATCGTCAAGGAGTTCTCCAAACCCAGCACCGGCACCAACGACATCACTCCGTCACAAGACCTCTGCGACTCCCTCGCCTCGTTCTTCCACCGCAAGATCGCCGACATCCACAACAGCTTCGGCGCCCCACCCACGCACCCAACCGTCGAACCAATGCCCCCCACCGCCACCCTTCGCAACTGGACCACGGTGACCACCGAAGACACAGCCCGCACGATGAACACCATCCACTCCGGATCACCGACCAACCCCTGCCCACACCACGTCTTCAACAAGGCCGACTCCACCATCGCACCCCAACTCCGGAACATCATCAACGCCTCCTTCAACACCGCCACCTTCCCGGAGAGCTGGAAGCACGCCGAGATCAGCGCCCTCCTGAAGAAACCTACAGCGGACCCCACCGATCTCAAAAACTTCTGCCCCATCTCGCTCCTCCCTTTTCCTGCTAAAGTCATCGAGAAGATCGTCAACAGACAGCTGACCGCCTTCCTCGAGACGAACGGATCCCTCGACCCCTCGCAGTCCGGCTTCAGAGCCAACCACAGCACCGAGACCGCCCTCATCGCAGCCACCGACGACATCCGGACCCTGCTCGACAAGGGGGAAACAGTGTCCCTCATCCTCCTGGACCTCTCCGCTGCGTTCGACACGGTCTGCCACCGCACCCTAGTCCAGCGCCTCAGCAACATTGGTATCCAAGAGAAGGCACTGGAGTGGATCATCTCGTTCCTCGCCGGAAGAACACAAAGAGTCCGCCTCCCCCCGTTTCGCTCCGAGGCCACCGAAGTCATCTGTGGCGTCCCACAAGGATCTTCACTCAGCCCCACCCTCTTCAACATATACATGAAACCTCTCGCAGCCATCACACGCCAGCACAACCTCAACATCATCTCTTACGCCGACGACACCCAGCTGATCCTCTCCCTCACCAGAGAGCCCGACACCGCCAGAACCTGCCTACACGAAGGGATGAAAGACGTCGCCGAGTGGATGAAGGACAGCCGCCTGAAACTGAACTCGGACAAGACGGAAGTCCTCATCCTGGGATCTTTGCCCTCCGCCTGGGACGACTCCTGGTGGCCCCCAGCCCTGGGCACCGCACCCAAGCCAACTGACCACGCACGCAACCTGGGCTTCATCCTGGACCCCTCCCTCTCGATGACCAGACAAGTCAACGCCGTCTCCTCATCGTGCTTCAACACCCTGCGTATGCTTCGCAAGATCTTCCGCTGGATCCCGACCAAGACCAGGAAGACTGTCACCCAGGCACTCGTCACCAGCCGACTGGACTACGCCGGAACCACAGCCAAGCTACAGAAAAGACTCCAGCGCATCCAGAACGCCTCCGCCCGACTCATCCTGGATGTCCCCCGACGCAGCCACATCTCCAGCCACCTGAAGAACCTGCACTGGCTCCCCGTCGACAAGAGGATCATGTTCCGGCTCCTCACCCACGCACACAAGTCTCTCCACGACCTGGGCCCCAAGTACCTCAACGACCGCCTGACCTTCTACACGCCCACCCGCCAGCTACGGTCCACCAGCCTCGCCCTCGCAGCCGTACCACGCATCCGAAGAGCCACCGCCGGAGGAAGATCCTTTTCTTACCTGGCTGCCAAGACTTGGAACTCCCTCCCCATCCACCTTCGGATGACCCAGGACCATCTCGCCTTAAGGAAACAACTCAAGACCTGGCTGTTCGAGCAGTAGCATACCCCTCCCCCCAAGCGCCTTGAGACCCTCCCGGGTGAGTAGTGCGCTATACAAATGGCATGATTGATTGATTGATAGCAAAGTCCTGGGGTTCCAGCAGAATGCCGCTTAAGGTAGGCTGGGTAGCTGAAATGGACAAATGCATGATTGCAGAAAAAGAGGTTTACAAAAGAAGGGGCTGCCCTAAGAAGTGGGATAAAAAATGGGGAGGGTGGAAGACCTTTAGGGGGGAAATATGTACTTCTCCCACAGAAGATATGGCAATGAGACGGACCAAAATTGAAAACCCATAATGCCTTAATGTGTGATATGTTCGACATCAATTGCTTTGATGCTTAAGTAATATACCCCACAAATGTACTGTATTCATGATATTGTGCTTTAACTTTAATAAAAGTGTATTCCCAAAACAAACTGTGTAGAAAATGTTGATTTTCTGACAAAAGTCCGTCTGTTCATAAAAACTGGAAAGATGGTAATTGTAGCACTGTAAACCCTTTGTTGATACCATTGCAGTGAAAAACCATATACTACCTTCTGCAGCCCTTTTTCCCTTTTTTCCCAAAGAAACCAAACTTTTGCTGTATTTTGGTGAAGTTCTCGGTCCTCTCTAGGGTAATTGACAAGCCCTGGGTACATCTGAATCCTCAGATTGCTGGAAGAAAAGAACGCAAATTTGGTGTGAGTATCTTATGTGGACAAAGAGTTACGGGGGCCTAAGTGTGAACTATCTCAAATAGCTAAATGCAAATAAGCATTGATCCTGCTCCAATAAAGTATTCCAGGGAGGTCTGGTAGACAGCCTAAGCTTTAATAGGTAGGACCCATTTTAAAGACACTATCAAAACATTACAGGGCCTCCTAGAACCCAACCTTTAGCATTTATCAGGAGGGTGGCACACAACGCAAATCCCCTATGAAGTTACACCCCTGGACATCATTGTACGGCTGCATGAGAGGTCAAGAATAGAGCAGACCTGTGAAATCTCTTTCTTATAACCTCTCTGCTTGGAGTCCCTCTGTGATACCAGTCTACTTGTGGTTCCTGTTATTTATTGTGGTTCTCTTTCCATGGGCTATTTTAGTGATAGTGTCTTTGGATTGTAGAAATAGTTTGATCTGACCTGTGTCGTCTTTTCTTGGAAGATGTTGTCAAATGTGTGTTAGATTGAGCTACATACAGTGTGAAAACTTAGCAGTTTTTTCTGTGCCGCCTTTTTAACACTTCAGTCACTTATTTTGTGTGTAGCTAAACTATCTATCACTCTTGAGGAACATTATTTTTTGTTCTTAGTATTATGCACCATTAGTATTTTCCTTTTTCTTCCATAAAATTACTCATGTGTATTGATCACGTTGACTGTCATGAAAAATGAAGAGGCTGATTCAAAGACTGGCCCTCATTGCAAGTCAGGTGGAATACAGATACCTCCTAAAGTGCCATGTTACCCGATTCCATGAGGATAATTTTTTTCCACACCTGCTTTTTCTAGGGGTGGGAGAAGCAGATCCAATTTTATAGTGCAATAATTTCATGCAGTAAAATCGCATGAGGCTTTGGCTGCAGCAGTAGCCAAGCCTCATCCCTGTTTTTTTCTGATAATGGGAGGGAACAACGCTACCCCACCATCCCACCATGAAACCCTTTATGCAATAATCAGGCCACACTGATGTTTAAGGCGTAAAAGGGCATTTATTAGGACCAGGCTGCACAAAGATAACAACCAAATACACAATAATCCACAACAAATCCCCCCCAACATCAACTCAACCTTCATACACTCCGGACTCGAATTCCATTCTACTCCATGACCCATTCCATTCTTCTTCCCTTTCTTCCGATCACTCTTATCATCCTGACATTACCCTCATGCCTCCCGTCCCCCCATCATTCACTCTTCCCTCCCATGAGAGGTGGTTGCGCCCGCTAGTGACTCCTCCACCCCTCCCAAGTACCGCCAGCCCTGCAGCCCGTCCTAATCTGGCACACTCTGCCAACCCTACCATTGACCCCAATGATTGTAAGGTGGGTGGGAGGCCTCACTTAACTTTTCCCCACCCGACAATGCCAGAATGCAGGAAGAAGAAGTCACCTTCCTCTCCTGCATTCTTATACCCACCCCCCAAACCACTCACCCCAACCCCAGCCTGACTCTCCCGGTGCGAACGACCCCGGGGGAAGACTACACTGCGTCTTCACTTCCCCTTTGGCCCTGCATCACGCAATAATTAGGCCACACTGATGTTTAGGTCTTAAAAGGCCATTTATTAGGACCAGGATGCACAAATATAACAACAACCAAAGGCACAATAATCCACAACAAATCCCCCCAACATCAACTCAACCTTCAAACACTCCAGACTCACCTTCCATTCCACTCCATGACCCATTCCGTTCTTCCTCCCTCCCTTTCTTCCGATCACTCTTATCATCCTGGCATTACCCTCATGCCTCCAGTCCCCCCAATCATTCACTCTCCCCCCCACGAGAGGTGGTTGCGCCTGCTAGTGACTCCCCCACCCCTCCCAAGTACCGCCAACCAGGGAACCCCCTATAGGGCAGTTACCTTCCCCCCCGGGAACCTACTGTGCATCTCTCGCCCCTCCGTTCCTTCAAGCATTCCTGTGACTCCATATCGCCTCGTTCCACAGCTTGCTCACCGCATCTCTCACTTCCATCATATAATAGGCATTCCCTAGTGTCGAAAGAAGCACACCGTCATCTCTAAAAAACGTTGTAGTCCAGGGTGCGCTATCACCTTAATGCCCTTGTCCTCACAAAAAACCCTAATAGCTCTGTTCAACTTTGGTCGAGCTTTCTCAACTGCCCCATGCTTGATGGCCCCTCTCCAAATCCTCCTGGGGACAAATTCAGTCCATCCAATACAAGCCCCAGATAATTTCTGCTTCATCACTTCCAAGTCTCTTTGCATGAGATGTAAGAGCGCCAAACCCGACAGCTGAATCAAGTCATTTTCCCCTAAATGAATAATCAAGAGATCCGGGCATCCTTTCTGTGGGACCATCTTCGCGAGCCAGGGCAATAGTGCCCCCCATCGCATCCCCGCTTACCCCCACCAATGCACCTCATGTAGTTGTCCTCTGAGTCCCAGGTTACGGCCGTACACCTGTTTCTCTGCATATTTGCAGGCCCAGTACACAAACAAATGCCCCACAATCCATGTCACCGTCTTGGCCCCCAGGCCACCCATGCAACCTAAGAGAAGAAAAAGAAATTAGTACCCATCCTGAAACAGAGCTCGCCCAACACCCCAGGCCCCACATTACCCCAGAACAAAAACAAGGATCCTACTTCCGGATACAACGCTCACAACACCGAGACTTCCACCTGCCAATCCGCCGGATCCTGTCCCATGATCTACACAACCATGCAGCCGCGTCGCCGCTACAATGCGAAAAGAATGCGTTCCAAAACCCGCCGGGTTCAGGCACCAACCTGCGCCATGCGCAAGACCACCAACAAATGTGCCGCCGTGACTCTAGCCCCAGACGCATGACAAAAAATGTTACCCACCTAGACCGCCAAGGAACCCAGAAACGCCCTCCACTCAGCCACCGGGCACACTTCCTCCCAACCAGTCTCACACAGCCAAACCCACTTTCCCCTCCCCAACTGATCCATTTTAGACTGACCCAACCAAATTCCCAGACGACCAGCATCCAACCTAATTTCTTCATACCGCCTGCCACCCTTGGCCCTTTTCCCCGGCAGTTCAGAGACCCTGAAACCTCAAAAAAACATCCACACCATGCACAATCGGAAAAGACGAACCTCAAAACTGTCATAACAACATAACAGCAAAACCTCAACCAACCTGATCAACAGTTCAACAGAAACAGCTTCCCTCAACTTCCCTTCCCCCCTCTGCTCCCTACCCCAACCCCTGAGCATCCTACCAAAAACAACATCTATGGTAGGGTCGAAAACGAAAAACAAAGTCCCATAGAATGACAACCCCGCCAATTTCCCTGCAATGGTCGCAGCCGACAACCCCTTGTCCATACAATGTAATACAAACTGTAACACCCCTTGCTCCACCACTGCACGATCTCCACATGTCACCTCTCACTGCCATCCCATAAATGAGCCGAACTCTGCCCAGGCCAGCCTGTAGGTCTGCTTTGTTGAGTCCGTCACAGATTTCTTCACCAGGCCTAGCACTCTCATTCCCCCAAGGCCCAGACGCCGGCCGGCAGTCCGGTCTTGCATTGATCTGCTCCAGGCGCCAGTCTCCCGAACCGCTGCCACTGCGAACGAGACAAAGCACCTGCAATGTCATTATTCGCTCCAGGGACATGCTTGGCTCGAAAAACCACATTCAATCTCAGACATTACAGCATGAAACTCCTCAACAAACGCAGCACTCTCAAATCCCTCGCCCGCTGCCGGTTGACCAACTCGACCACAGTCATATTGTCCACATGGAAAAGCACCGACCTTTTCCGAAACTCAGATCCCCACACTTCCAAAGCCACCAACAAGAGAAAAAGCTCCAGAAACGCAATCCTCCTCCCCTGCTTCACCCAATGGGCCGGCCACTCCTCAGCGCACCATCTGCCATATCCAAAAGATGCCAAACCCAGCTGCCCCGGCTGCGTCAGAGTAAATTTGGATTTGCCAGACCATCCTTTCCTCTACAAAGTCGAGTGAAACCCCATTGAAATCAGTGAGGAACGTCAGCCATGTCCGTAAGTCAGCCCGCACTCCCATGGAAATCCTGACCCTGTGATGTGGTAAAGCTGCCCCAGACATGACCATGCCGAGCTGCCTGCAGAACGTCTGTCCAGCCCTCACCACCCTACATGCCAAGTTCAAGAAGCCCAACAGTTGCTGCACCACCCTCAACGCAATCCTCTTCTCACCAATCACCCACAGCAAACATGCTCGTAACTCCTCCACCTTTGCCTGCGGGAGGCGAGCCATCCAATGAATGGAATTCAGCTCAATTCCCAAGAAAGTCAAGCAGCAGCTGAGCCCAGCTGTTTTTTCCGGTGCCAAGGAGACTCCAAACCGCTGCGCCATCTCCTGAAACTGTGACAGGGCCCTGCCACAGTCACCTGATTGATCCTTCCCAAGGAAGAGAAATTCGTCCAACTAGTGAGTTACGTCATGATGCCCGCAAATCTGTGTAAAAGCCCATTTTAGAAACGTGATAAACATTTTGAAAATCGCACAGGAAATGGCACACCCCACGGGCAAGACCTTGTCCATGTAGATGGCCCCTGCAAACTGCATCCCCAGCAGAGAGAAATACGCAGGGTGTATTGGCAAAAGGCGGACTTCGCCAGTTCCGCCCTTGGCCCACACACCCGCACAAGGTGGATCGCATCATCCACCAACACATAGAGCACCAGTGAGTCCACCTCTGCGATTAAATCATTCACAGACTGCCCTTCCGGCCACGAGAGGTGCTGGATCATACGAAACTCACCCTCCTCCTTCTTTGGCACGACTCCCAGTGGGGAGACGGACAAATGTTCAAGGGGCCAATCTACAAAAGGCCCACAACCCTGCCATCCAACACCTCCTTCTGCAATTTGGCCGCCACCACCCCAGGCAGCTCTTTTGCTGATTTAAGATTGTCCGCCCATCTACGCACCCTCGGTCCCTGGTAGCCCACATGAAAACCCCGATGCAACTTCAAACCCGCCTCCCTGTCTGGTTAACACGAGAGCCCTGGGCCCATCGCCTCCACCTTAACCGGAGTAGGCGCCCTTCTGTCCAGGCTGCCCCCTACCCTTCGCATTTGTTTTTTGCCACTGATCCAAAGGTGTGACCAAGGTGAAACATTGAGTGACGGCATGCCGGCCACCACATTTGGAGCACTCATGTTTGAACTTACAAGGGTACCTCGAGCAATATCCCTTGTTGTAGCTCCAGCATGCACCTGTAGTGCTGGTGCCTGGCTTAGCTGATTTATTGGCGTTACCCCCGGGTGCAGTAGCCTCTCCTGCCCCAGACTGGACGGGCCATGGTGGAAAGGACCGGTAAGGGAACGGCAAACCACTGGCTGTGGGCGTGGATGCCGACGAGTGCGTTGACGCCATCCACTGCATCCACAGCTCCTGATCAATTTCTCCCCAGGGCTTGTCAGGGATCATGCTAACCCGGGCTCGGAACTCCTCATCATAACTCAACCAGGCAAACCCCCCGAACTGTAACAGGGCCTTTCTAATGATATCCATGTATTTCAAAAGGGGGATCGCTCTGTCCAAATGCTTTTCACAATATATACTTGTGTAAATGAGAAAAGCGGATATCCAGTTTTCCATGTTCACTACCACCCTGGGACACCTCGTTAGTTCCCATTCCTCCTCCTTAGAGCCCTCCTTTGCCTGCACCTCCCTGTGTAACAGCTTGAACACGTCTACGTATTCATGCTTACAAATTCTACTCTTAATCTTTTCCGACAAGTGGGAACCCAGCGGTATAGCCAGACCATTATACGGCAGTTTCTTCTGATGCTTGTCCTCCCCCTTTCCCTCCCTGTCCTCCTTCCCTTCCGACTTGTCCTCCTTCCCGTCAGGTTTGTCAGTCTGTACTCCAGCTGTCACCACCACCTTACCCTTCCCCGCCTTGGACGTCACCCCCCAGACATGCAGTCTGCAGACCCCCACACAGACCCGTCCCCAACACCTACCGACCTACAGGCCTTCTTCCTGCCCCCCATTTGGGCCCTCCTCCCAAGCTGACCACCACAACCCCTCACCTGTCAAAGGTGTCTGAGGCCCTCCCGACCGTCCCTTCAAGCTGCTGGCTTTGATGGTGTCTGCTTTCGCCTTGCCCTTCTTCTTCTGTGAGGCCTGCAAAACACCAAGACCCCTGTTTCTCGGCACCCCCGTCCTGTCAACGTCATCCCTCACCTCCCTGTCCTCCAATTCATCACTCTCAGAACCATAGTCCAACTCCAACACCGGGTCATCCACCACAGGCTGCCACATAACCTCACATAGCGCTCTCTTCACTCCCTTCTGCCCTGTCACACCACCCCCACTCACACGTTCCATACACCCCGCCGTAGCCTCATCCCACGCTGGAGGGAAGGCCGCCCCAGACCCCCCTGCTGCTTCAAAGCAGCGTCCAGGGGCCGTCTTGCGCCCTGACGAACCTACCACCTGTCTGCTGACCTCCGCCAGCTGGGATCCCCCTACCCCCCAGGTCACTCCAACCCAGGCAGGCTCTGGCATCGTCGGGCCTCGCTGCCGTCCTGTCGTCCCTGACTGCCCCTGCTGGACTCCCCTACCCCCTGCCCTCTCAAACCTAGCCCTGGCCACCCTGTCCCTTTCCTCCTGCACCGCCCACATTTCATCGTCCTAGGTGGGTGTGGGGGGCCCTTCCGCCTTCACTTCCCTGACCGCCCCTGACCTAGCCGCCTCTAGCTCTGCCAAACATGCCTCTGACTCCTGCACCAGTAGGCGCTGCTCCCTGATCTTGTCTGCAAGCTGCATAGAATCCCACCTAGGGAGCAAAGGGGGGCAATGACCCCGAGGCCCCACACCCTGCATGTGAACCTAAGGCACCCCAACTCTGGCCTGAGTGGTACCCCCTGGACCTCCTTCTTGCAAGTCTGTCTTGTGGCCCCTCCCCACACTCCCCACCTGAGCAGGGGTGAGACCCCCTAGAAAGGTCCATCGGCGCAGCATCCCAATGCCTGGTGGCCTCCTCGCAGGCCACTTCCCCCCCATCGCTAACCTCCCCTGCTCTTCTTCCCCCTGCAGCAAATGACCTTGACTCTGCAGCGAGGCATCCTTGGCCCCCAACAGCTGCTTCACATGGCCCACAGGCTCCAGGCTCCCCACATGGCACCTCGCCTCTCTTCCTGCACCCACTACAATGTCCCAGTCCCTCACAAGCAGCGCGGGAGCACCAGGCCCTGCCCCCGCCCCTTCGGGCCCAGCAGACAAACTCTCTGCCATTACTAGACACGGAGGTAGGCTCTTCTGCGGGCCTCCACGCACCGCAACACCCTGCCTCGTGCCCCTCCACCTTCCTGCTGCACTCCTAACCGGCGGTGGTGGCGCGTCCAGATATGCCACCACTGCCGCGGAAACCCCAGCAGAGGCCGCCCGCGGTGTGCGAGCGAGCCTCACCCACGCCTCACCGAGCACACCGGGCCGGAGGAGGTCCTCCCACCCGACCTGCCCCAGCACCCTCAGGGTGTCCCTTACCTGGTCTGCCGACATGTCCGACATGACACCTGCCACCGCCAAAACCGGCACTCGAGGACCCGACGCCACAAGCTCCACACCACGACCAGTGGTCCACGATGAAACTGCCTACCAAGCTGACCCTGCGGCTTACACTAGCTGACCTAAACTCTCCTCACTTAACTTTTCCCCACCGACAATGCCAGAATGCAAGAAGAGGAAGTCCCCTACCTCTCCTGCATTCTTATATCCACCCCCCAAACCACTCCCCCAACCCCAGCCTGACCCTCCCAGCGCAAACGTGAAAAAAGTTGCGATGGGCCAAACAGTGATAAAAATATCAGCGATAAGCAGCGCCAGGCTTGCTATTACCATGTCAGGCGGGAAAAATCACCATAAAAGCTGCAAAAAAAAAGAACAAGACCCAAACTACTGAAAAGCACCATGGAGGAAGCTGGAGCAACTACAGAGGAAGACAAGACTCCGTCTTCACTTCCCCCGGGGCCCTGTATTCTCCAACTCTACTCCTCTCAAACCCCTCCTTTACCCTACACCCCACACAGAGATCCCCACATACATTGAATATCTGCTCAGAGCATGTGGTAAATGTAAATGTTAAACCTCACAGAATTGGGAATTCCATGTAGTTTTAAAACTTGAAAAATCTATCTCATTTTATAATTCCCCATTCCACTGGGCTTAACATGTAATTGAACGTTACTGGGGCAGAGATACTGCACAGTAATGGTAAACTGGCAGGTGATTTTACCATGTCACCAGTTGCCATGCACCTCAGAATAATGAGCTTTGTTTACCATATTTTAATGACTAGGTCACATTATTGGGGATATTCTCAAGAACGGCAAAAAACACCGCCAACCTAGGCTAACGCAATTTTACATAACTCCGTCTAGCGAGTTAAAATTACCCAGATGAAGAAAAAAAGGAAACCCAAACGTGAAAAAAGTTGCGATGGGCCAAACAGTGATAAAAATATCAGCGATAAGCAGCGCCAGGCTTGCTATTACCATGTCAGGTGGGAAAAATCACCATAAAAGCTGCAAAAAAAAAGAACAAAACCCAAACTACTGAAAAGCACCATGGAGGAAGCTGGAGCAACTGCAGAGGGCAACCAGAGCACCAACGAACCCTCCGGAGGACCATCCAGGGGCCTCAGGGAAGGAGAAGGGCAAGGAGAATAAGAAGAGGAACCCGCGATTCAGTCCGCAGGAAAACAAGATCCTGATTATGTAGGCGATAGAACACCACCAGCAACTGTTCATCACTTCCACTGTGTCTTTGGCAACTGAAAATGCAATATGGCAGTCCATCTTGGCCAAGGTGAATGCAGTCAGAGTGAAGTACCAAGAAGCACTGGAATGATGAGAAGCGCAAAACCAAGTTGAAACTCGCTAACAACCGGAAAGCAGCAATGCAGTCTGGAGGTGGGAGTCCCAAACTCTGTAACAGTTTCCCAGCGGGTAACTTGCTGTAGCAATGTCCTTTTTCTGCCCTCGCAAGTGTGTTCACATTCTTCACTGTGGCCTTCCATTCCGACTGAAAGCAGAGTTCAGCAAGTTGAGAAGGCTCAAAGCCCCTTTATTCCAACAGGAGGTGGCCCTCACTTCCGGCTGTGAAACCTTCAGATTGCAGGTGCCTCGGACCTTGAGTGAGATACAGTCGCTTCTTAACATTAACCTCCCACTTCATTTTCGGGAACTAATTCACCAGATATTTAATGCATCTGAGACGACAGGCCTTCCACATTTTTTTAAATGTGTGGTATCTGGCCAGGTCGCTCCTTTTCAAACTATATTCGGGGTTATACCAGCTTTCATTCATTCTATATATTCCAGCATTTTCAGCAGGTTCCCCTCAATATTGGCGCTAGTAGCTGTTGCCCTGCTTCTCCTCTTTGTGCTTCGTAATGGCTGCTCACTTTGTGGCTCTGCACAGGCCGGCCGTGCTACAACTGTACCGCAATTGCCTGTATGAGGCTTTTGGATGCTTGCCTTTAGCAATGCTTGGCGTAAGTCACGACTTGACCTTTCGCTTTGCCTACCATACCGGCATGCAACCTGTGCTACATTGCAAAAGATGTAATTTCTCCTGGGCGATGGAACTTTGCTTATTTACACATGGTGTCCAATCCCTGATTTCAGCCGTTTGATGGGTCCCTTAGAAGTGCATGACGTGGCTTGTTCTGTGGATGGTCAAATGACGCGTGCAGCTTTACTTGGAATCTTGGCTCAATGGGATATCTGTGCAGCTGCACAGACTTTCCTACAAGGTAGTTTCATTGAATATCATGCAAGTTTCCCATTTCTGGTTTTGGATGCTCCTGCTTATGAGGAACATGATTGTTCCTTCATCTTACTTAATTGGATATCATCGCTTTTTTCTACCAATGACAAGGATGAACTGTTAGAGGGAATTGCATTTCTTTGCACACATACCTTCATGGATTAATTGCTTAGGTCATCACAACACCGCTGTCTGCATTATTGACTCTTTTTCAAAAGCTCAATGTGCCTTTAGCCTTTTCTACGAACCCTCCATATTTACACAGATTTTGTTTTTTCTTTTTTTGGGAAGTTCCTCACCAATATTTTGAACACTGCATGACTTTTAAACTCTGTTGTTGTTCTTTTGTCTATGTCCTACTGACTTAGCAGGGGGAGGGTGTTATATGGGGTTATGTGTCCCTTAGGATACATTGTCGACATTGCTAAGTTAGCTTGCCCTATGCTGCTACTTTTGCGCATGCCTCTGCTAGAGTTTCTGTTCGCAACACTTTGCCTCTGCCCTGTACATGACCACAGATTTTTTTTATATTCTCAGCTGTCCCTTCAATTCCGCCTGAACATTATGTGCATGGTCGATCAACAATGTCTCTTGTTATTCTGTTCTGGTCAGTCCCTATTACCTAGACATAACATGTTAGCAACAGCTGCAATATGGAAGAATCTTGCTTTGACATAGCGTTGTTGCATGTTTATGAAACACACTCGAAGAAAGCCATTCCATGGAGCTGAGCTCTGCTGTTCCTATGATGTAAACCTTTGAGTTTAGGCTTTCAGGTAGGGGGTCTGCAAATAACACCTAGAGATCTTCTGTTATATAAGATGACTTCTTACTGCCAAGGGGAGGGTGATTAAGCCTAGATATGTTGCCTTTTTCCCAGTCTTTATAACATGATGACTCATTTTGTATACTATGGTATTCTAACAATGCTGATGATGCTCTCTTTATGCATTTTGATGTTGGTCGTGGTTCGCATACTGTTTCATGAATCACTATAGTCAAAATAAACATTTTGAACTTATTGACTTCGATTATTCTTATTGTGGACAAGTATGAGAGAGCAAAAGATTGTCTTGCTACTGCCTCAGTGGTAGTCCGGGGGAGGGGGGTCCTGGGGTGGGGGTGGTCCTGGGGGTGGTGGGTGTTGTAGCCCTTTTGGGTCTCCAAGCTGCATGATTAGTCGCTCCATGGCATCTGTTGGTCTTCAGATGTGGCTCTGGATGGGCTCCCTTCATACTGCAGGTTTTCGTCCTACTTTAGACCAGAAACAAGCAGGTCTTAAGTCCCTGCTGCTAACATGCCTTATCGCCTGTTTTTGGGTCGCATCGCCGATCTGTCTGGTCGTTGAGAATATCGCGAAGTGGTGTTATTGTGAGTTTTTTGGACCGGAACACCTTCTCTGCATATGATTAGCGTTAGTTGACTCTGTCAGACTTGACGATGTTTTTCAGCGGCAGCTAACACAGGTAAACAGGCAATGTCGGCTGTTAGCACAGGCTTGTGAATTGGGAGATAAATCTATTGCCACTTTTGTGGCGAAAAAGTGCCGCTAAATCGGTGATGAGTCCTTGAGAATATGCCCCTAGGTGTTTTTACAATGGATGTCATTTAAGGGGTTGCCAGAGATAATACCCTGTGCTGCCCCGGGCTTTCAAATAGATAACTTTATCCAGGGCAGTCATCTACAGCCCTCTGCCCCATTCCACTGGAGACTTTTGACTTCCATTTCAATAGACTAAGTCTGAACGTAGAAATCTTCACCACGGCTTCGACAGTGGACTATTCAACGATGAGGTTCCCTCCTCTGACACCTCCTGCAGCCTAGCTCCACTGAACTTTACATTCTCGGAACACTTTTCTCAGAATTGTTTCTACGTCCGAAGGTAAGCACTGACTGGGCCCAATCCACTTCTAGTATCTGAACCTTGCTCCACAGTGGTCGTCCATTTTGTCAACTTTGACCCGGTCTCGCGTGACTAGATGTCCGTAGGTGCTAGTTTTCACTAAATACATTAAAAATGCATAACTCCAGTTCTACTGATTGGATTTTTATCGCTGTTATTGTCAAATAATTTATTATACTCTACTCTATTTTTCTAAATTGGTTAGGGATTTTTCTTGTGTTTTGTTTTCACTTTATTACTGTTTGTGTGATGCATAAATACTTTACTCATCGCCTCTAAGTTAAGTCAGACTGTTTTTTGCGCCAAACTACCCTGGGTTAAGTGAAGGTTAATTTTGTGATTTTGTTGTGGCTCACCCTGTAAAGGAATGTAGTTGTTGCTTGACCAGGGCTCCCACCCTCGAAAAATGTATTTACCAAGTTATCATCAGTACTCAGATCGGAAACAAATTCATTTCGTAATATAAAAAAACTCTGTTGCACTATCATACAGCCCACAGCTGCAAACATGTAAGTAGACACACATTTCCCACATGAGGTTACTGAGCTGTTTTAATTGCTTGTTGTAGGTAAAAAACGGTGGTCAAATTCTTTGCATGTCGTCTTTTGGAGCAGGATCCCATGCAAAGAGGTTATTATGTACACAATATTTTTTCGTATAAGTCTGAATCAAATTTGGAGGAACACAGGTACCTGAACCATTGTGGCATAAATCTAAGTCTACAAGTCTTTGTAAATTTGGGTTTGTGTAAATTACATGGTTGGATGCATGGCAACGCCCATGCTCCACCCATGCAATACCTACCTGACGTAAAGTAACACAAGGCAGTGTTATGCGCTGAGTTGCATTATTTAGAATTTACTTAACCACTCAAAGACACGTTAAGTGGATTTGTGTGGCTTAATAAATGCCAAAAATTGTTTTGAGTTGGAGATGCAACATAAAAATGACGCAACCCTCATGCAAAATCACAGAAAATCTGGTCCTTAGTTTTTGGTCAGATAAATTTTCAGGCTTGAAATTTAAACCCTTTACATATATTAGTAAAATTAAAACTATAGCTCTCAACGTGTAAAATTATGTCACCAAAAAGCAGTCGCGGCCGATGCAGGTAAGCACGGTAGGACAGTTGAGTGGGGTGGGTGGGGAAGTCGACAGATGACGGAATGGGTTTTAGTTATTTCATTTTACCTCTTCCTTCATCTGTCAACTTCCACCTGCCCTGCCGCCTGACCATGCTTACCTGCATCGACCGCCACTGCCAAAACGCAGATCAGTCGGAAGGTGTCCATAAGCTTGCAGTTTGCAGTTGGTGACTCTCTGTGATAAGCTGCAAAATATTCAAGAAGCAATTTCACCCAAATTGGTTATATATATATTTAAATATATATATATTTAAATATATATATATATATATTTTACCTGCTGGTGGTCGCCAGTAGGTATATATAGTTAGGATTTTTTTCCTATGGGATTTTTGAAAATTCTATGTCGAATAACTTTGGCGTTTGAGGACGGAATTGGCTGAAATTTTCAGGAAAATGGAACATTTAGTTTCTGAGCAGCCACTGAAAATTTGGGGGGGTTTCGTCAAGGGGGGGCCGAGAAAAAAGGGGGGTCCCAAAACGCGTTTTTCCCATGCAATTTTCCATAGGGCGGTTGGACTCACTTTTAGCTCGAACGGCTGAATGGATTTCCACGAAACTTGGCAAAATTGTAGATATTGTTTGCCCGATGTGCCTTTGCTAGGTCTCAATATATGTGCTCCAGTGGATTTTGATAAATTAACGTTCAAATAAATATATATATCTGTAACAGCTCTCCGGTTAGCGCCCCGGTTCGCGTACCTGACGCGTAACGGAACTTCGCGAAGCGAAGCTGATTGGCACTCCGGTGTCTGTCAACATTCTAAACAGTCCGGAGCGGCCACCATCTTGTCTCTCGGTAGGATCGAGAGACAAGAGGTGAAGAAAAACGAAGGGGGAAATTAATGAAAGGGGGCAAGGTACACCCCTCCTGACCCCCTAGGATTGATGAGGGGGCTATTAAAGGGTCCCGCGGGGCAAAAAAAAAAAAAAAAAATGTTTCCGTTTTTTCGCGGTAGAGGCGCTACCCAGTACGCGAACCGGGTAGCTAACCGGTAGCGTAAACGGCTTCCCTTATACTCATTCTTCCTTTTTTTTTTTCTGTTTCGTTTCCGGTTCGCGTACCGGCGAGCGAACCGGGAAGCGAATCAAAAGAAATAGAGGTTGCCAGAGTGCTAAACTTTCTAGCAATTTTTTATAAATGGGAGGTAGTTCTGAAAAGAACTTTTTTTTTAATTGTTTTTGTTGTTTTATATTTTTTTTTATTTTTCTGAACATTTTTTACTTTTTTTGTATTTTTTGAACGGTTTTATATTTTTTTTGTTTTGGGGGGGGAACGAAAATCATTCATTTTAAAGGGCTCAACAGGAGCAACAAAAAAAAAGATAATTTACTTTCTGGGGCGTTTTGGACATTTATGATTTTCAATAGCTCTGTTGATTAAAGTTATGCTACTCTCCCTATAGCAAATTAATTTGCCGCAAAAAATGCAGACTTGCTTCACGACCCCGAAGTTCATCTGAATGTTTGGGACCGTCTCCCTCGCCTCTGGTCCCGTCACTGCCTGTTCAGTTGATGTACTGGCCACAGGAGGGGGGGTTTCCTGCAGGTCACGTACCTGCGCAGCACTATAATTTATAGGGTGCCACCTCTCCATGTGCCGATGCATGGTGTAATTCCCATAGCTGTACTTTTTATCAGTCCCTCTGGACAGAGTTTTGCCACAGATCAGACATGTGACGTAGCGGGCATTTACTTTTTTTTGGCCCCGGGGAAATGTATAGAATTGCCAAATATAACTATCCTTCACATGGGACCTCCTTGGCTCTTCAGGCAAAAACTGTATCCTCCCTTGCTCCTCTTCCTCTTCTTCCTCTTCTTCCTCCTCTTGATTAAGGATGACCTGAGGAGGTGGTCCTTCCTTCCTAGGAGGTGGTGGTGGTGGTGGGGGTGCACCAGCTGCAGCTACTAATGAAGCCATTTCTTATTAATCAAAATAGGTCTTCCTCTCACAAAGTTGAAAGTCAGAGTGAGAAAAAAGTTGGGGGCTTTCATCATTTGGGAAAAAAAATGTTCTAAACCAATGAAAAGTGTTATTTTTAGGTCACATGACCTAGCCTTACATCATTAGGAAACCAAAAGTGAAATGAACCAATGAAAAGTTTTATTAACAAGTCACATGACCTGTTACGCTTACATTACGCGCTCCGCGCCGCGCCCCGGATTGCTTCCGGGGTGCTGCGCTTCGCGCCTCGGTTCGCGCTCCGGAGCACTTCCGGGTGCGCTGACGCGGCGCGTCATAAGACGCATTACGCAACAACGCGATACGTCGCGCTTACACGACGCGTCACGATGTTGTTTTCTAACGCAGCAGTTGCGCAAACGGAATGTTTACCGGTTCGCGGACCGGGTCGCGGCACCAAATTAAGCTAACGGGAAGCTACCCGGTGCGCGGTCCGGTAGCGAAACAAAAAAAATATATATACTGTGGGGGTTGGGGTCTGGTAAGCGAGGTACGCCACTACCTTTAGTCTGGGGTAAACTGTTTTATTCGATATGGGCGTCTATACAGCAAGAATAACACAGTGTCCAATGAGTTGCAACAGGTTCAGGTTCCGGTGCGTTCTCCTTTTCTCGGGCTTCTGACGTCCTCCGGTCAGGTCTAGTGGGTCACAGCTTCAGGCTCGAAAACAAAAGAAAAGAGACAGCCGCGTTAGGGGCTGAGACCGGAGTTCAAGGAAAGGGAGGCGGGCAGGGGTGTGAGGGATCACCGGGACAGCTACCCCACCTAACCAGCGGATAACGTGAGGGAAATGGGGTACAGTGACCACCCTCAAACTACCCCGTCCCACCCTGTGCTTTAAATAACCCCTGTAAGCGGCCCCGTACCTTGCGGAGCCACACTTCTCCCCTGGAAGTGTGGCAGGGCGGCTCGTGATACCGTTGGCCTCCTGGCTTGTCGGGTCTCGGCTCCGGTGATTCGAGCAGCGGTTCTTCGGCGCTTCCTCCTTCTTCGTCCGTGGCGTTCTCCTCGTGGACCGGCTGGCTTCCTCGAGATTCCGCGCTGTCAAACGGGGACGATCCTTCCTTAAACGCCCCCTGCTCCTCTGATTGGAAGGTTGCAGCTGACGTCCGCTCAGCTGATTGGCCTAATGCAGAGAATGCCGTGGAACACACCCCCACCGTCACGGGAGGCTGGCAGTACGGCGGGGTCAGTGAAGACATGGCCGGCGAACCCCAGGAAACGTCCAAGGGAGCCTGCGGACGGGGTGAAAAGGGAGAAACGTTAGCTGGAACACCCCGTCCGGTACAGTCAGGGAGCACATCCGAGGTAGGGAACTCGTCCTCGTGACACATCCCACCCCCAGGATTGACCCGATCTGGGGAAAGAGGAAAACGAGAAAGGAAGTCAACATTCCCCTGCAGAGAACCCTTCCGATGACGGACCTCAATCTGGTAGGGCTGCAAAGCCAAGAACCAACGCAGGATACGGTCATTGGTACCCCTGTTACGCTGGAGCCAGGTCAAAGGAGCATGGTCCGTATACATCACAAATGGACGTCCCTCGAGGTAATATCTCAGTTTCTCTACACCCCAACGTACAGCCAGGCACTCTTTCTCAATAGTGGAACATGCCTGCTCCCTAGGAAACAGCTTCCGGCTGATAAAGAGAACAGGCCTCTCCATCCCCTGTTCATCCACCTGAGAAAGAACAGCCCCGATGCCCACCCCTGAAGCGTCTGTCTGGAGGATGAACGGTTTGAGGAAATCAGGGGAAACGAGCACAGGGGAAGAAGTGAGAGCATCCTTCAAGGCCTGGAAAGCAGAAGCGTGGATGACCGAGGGGTGTGGGAGTTTAGAAGACTTGACCTGTTTGCCAAGGAGATCAGTGAGCGGACCGGCCAGATTAGCAAACTGAGCAATGAACCGGCGATAATATCCCACCAACCCCAAGAACGCTCTGAGTTCCTTTTTCGTGGAAGGATAGGGCAAAGCTTTGATAGCATCGAGTTTTTCGGTCTGGGGTTTGATCTGTCCATCGCCTAGGAGGTATCCTAGATATTTGACTTGATAGAAAGCAAAGCGGGACTTCTTTGCATTGATGTGCAGATTGGCTTCCTTTAGACTAGATAATATCTTCTCTAGATGTAGCATATGATCTTCCCATGTCTTGCTAAACACTACGATATCGTCTAGGTAAGCTGAGGCGTACTGCAAGTGAGGAGCTAACAGGGTGTCCATGACTCTCTGGAATGTCGCAGGTGCCCCATGCAACCCAAAGGGGAGTACTGTGAAGTGGTAATGACCAGAAGGAGTGGAGAAGGCCGTTTTTTCCATGTCTCCGGGTGCAAGGGGTATCTGCCAATATCCCTTGGTGAGGTCTATAGTGGTGATATAACGAGCCTCACCAAGGCGCTCCAGGAGTTCATCCACCCTAGGTAAGGGATAAGCGTCTTGTTTAGAAACCCTATTAACGGCCCTGAAATCAATGCAAAAACGGATGCTGCCATCCGGTTTCGGTACCAATACCACTGGTGAGCACCAATCACTGTGGGAAGGTACTATGATCCCGGATTGTAACATGCTCTGTACCTCTGCTTGGAATGCTACGCGTCTTGCTTCCGGAATCCGGTAGGGTTTTTGCTTTACAACTGTGTTGGGGGGCGTGGGTATGTAGTGTTTTGCCAAATGAGTGCGCCCCGGCTGGTCCGAGAACACTTCGGAATAGGAAAGGAGTAAGGACTCAACGTCTTTCTGTTGGTCAGGAGACAGGTCGGGATTGACAGGGGCATCCCTGACTGTATGACTCGCCTCAGTCACAGGAGACACTACATTGACTGTCTGCGGGGGTTTTCCTAGCCATTTCTTTAGGAGATTGATATGGTACATTTGGGTTTTACTTCTTCCCAACTGTACTAAGTATGTCGTGCGTCCTATTTTCCGCAGGATTTTGAAGGGACCCTGCCACTCCTTCTTCATCTTATGGGTGGAGGAGGGCAATAAGATCAGAACCCAATCATCTACATCCAACACCCTTACTTTCGTACCCCTGTCATAAAGGGTTTTCTGTTTGGTTTGGGCTATGGCCAAATGGTCGTGGGCAAGCGTTCTGAGTTTATGCAACCTGCTTTGTAATTGCCGAGTATAGTCTAACAGGGCCTCAGCTTCTTGGGATCCCTCAGCTTCCCAACTGTCTTTTGTTATCTCAAGAAGCGTTCTAGGGGATCTTCCAAACAGTAGCTCAAAGGGAGAGGTACCGAGACTAGATTGCTTCTGGCTACGCAGGACAAAGAGAGCGAGAGGTAGTAACTGGTCCCAGTTTTTCCCATCACCTGAAAGGAGTTTTTTTAAGGTTAACTTGAGGGAGCCGTTGTAGCGCTGAACCAATCCGTCTGTCTGGGGATGATATACAGACGTTTTAATGTGTTTAATGTTCAACTGTACACATACCTGTTGCATTAAACGGGAAACAAACGGAGTGCCCTGATCGGTAACTATTTCCCTTGGGAATCCCATGCGAGAGAACACCTCACTAACCTCTGGGCTATCGCTGCTGAAGTAGCGGCCTTAAGGGGGAAAGCCTCAGGATAACGTGTGGCATAATCAACCAACACAAGAGCGTATTGATGTCCTCGGGATGACTTTGGCAAGGAGCCGATTAGGTCCATACCTATGCGGTCAAAGGGGACCCCAATGATAGGCATGGGCACCAACGGAACCGGGGGAGGAGTGTACGGGTTCCGTTTCTGACATATTCTGCACTCTTGGCAATATTTCTGGACTTGGGCGTATACACCTGGCCAAAAGAAGTGTCGCAATATGGCCTGCCCTGTTTTTTCCACCCCAGAGTGACCAGCTAACAAATGAGCATGTCCGAAAAACAATATCTGGTCACGGAAATCGTTTGGGACCAGCAACTGGGGCTCAGCGTCGGCTTTAGCGAGCCGATAGAGCAGACCGTTTTTCTCGATGAACGTAGGATACCGTGTGGTGGACGGATCCTGTGCACCCCGTGCGACCTGCCATGCATTAGTGAGACTTGCGTCGTTTAATTGGGCTGTTCTAAAGTGGGTGTCCCTGGCCCAGGGTTCGGCTGCTAACAAGGCATCACGAGGAGGAGACAAGTGTTGGAGAGTGTCTAACAATAGGTCATTAAAGGAGGGGTTATCCGTCCCTATGATAATGGGTTCTGGTAGGCGAGACATAACCCCTACGGTGACTTCCATTCCTTTCCCTGAGGGTGTATGTAACGTGACTTTGGCTACGGGATACTCCTTAACGTCCCCATGGACACAGCGAATGCTGACTTGTTTCCCCGGGATAAGAGAGGTTTGTTCTACGTACTCCTCTTTGATAACAGAGTGCTTACAACCTGAATCTAACAAAGCCCTGATAAAAGTTCCGTTCAGAGAAACCCGTACATAGAATGTGGATCCGGTTTCTTGTGCATACAGGATGGACCTGGGGGCGTAGCTCACGTCCATGGGTTCCTCTTCTCTTTCCTTCTTTTTCCTACAGAATCGGGCGATATGACCCCACTCTCCACAGTCATAACACTGGGGTCCTGAGTTTGGTAGCTCAGGGCGCGAAAACCGCAGCCGTGGGGGTTCCACTACTGGTTTTTGGACTTTTCTTTCTATTTTGAGGGGTGGTATGGTTTTGGTTGGTTTCTCAGGTTCTCTCATATAGGGTTTACCCTGAGCCCGCGAATAACAAGTCGCCATTTCGATGGCATGTTCCAACGTTAGGCCCGCATGTTGTTTAAGCCACCTCTGCGTGCCATAGGGAAGGGCGTCGATGAATTGTTCAAGATATATTTTATTCATGACGGCGTCAATGTTCCCTTCCAGGGGTTTCAACCATAGGTCAGCGGATTCCTTCAATTTGAAAAACAATGTCTTTGGTAGATCCCCGGGAGTCCCTTTTTCCTGGCGGAATCGTAGTCGATAGGTTTCTTCATCGACCCCCAACCTGTCTAGGATGTACTGTTTCACAACTGCATAAGCGGTGGTACCGTCTCGATTTACTGTTTGGTACGCTGCCTGAGCCTCCCCAATTAACAATGGTGCTAAATAGAAAGGCCACCTATCCCCCGGCCAGGAACTAGCTCTTGCGGCCCTCTCGAAATTCAAAAAGAAGGCAAGGGGATCCTCTCCTGTAGTAAACTTTTGTAGGGGAACTACCGTGCCTGGGGGTGGGGCAGTTGCTCTCCCTTGGCTTATCACAGTCATTAATTGAGTCTGTCCTTCTGCCAGCTTCATTATGTTCTCTGATTGGCTCTGTATGGCTTGGGAAAACGTAGTACGGTCTGCCTCCATTTGGGTCAGGAGGTTTTCCATTCTGTTTCGAATGGGGTGGTCCCTGAGGGATCCGAGTCACGGCACCACTTGTGGGGGTTGGGGTCTGGTAAGCGAGGTACGCCACTACCTTTAGTCTGGGGTAAACTGTTTTATTCGATATGGGCGTTTATACAGCAAGAATAACACAGTGTCCAATGAGTTGCAACAGGTTCAGGTTCCGGTGCGTTCTCCTTTTCCCGGGCTTCTGACGTCCTCCGGTCAGGTCTAGTGGGTCACAGCTTCAGGCTCGAAAACAAAAGAAAAGAGACAGCCGCGTTAGGGGCTGAGACCGGAGTTCAAGGAAAGGGAGGCGGGCAGGGGTGTGAGGGATCACCGGGACAGCTACCCCACCTAACCAGCGGATAACGTGAGGGAAATGGGGTACAGTGACCACCCTCAAACTACCCCGTCCCACCCTGTGCTTTAAATAACCCCTGTAAGCGGCCCCGTACCTTGCGGAGCCACACTTCTCCCCTGGAAGTGTGGCAGGGCGGCTCGTGATACCGTTGGCCTCCTGGCTTGTCGGGTCTCGGCTCCGGTGATTCGAGCAGCGGTTCTTCGGCGCTTCCTCCTTCTTCGTCCGTGGCGTTCTCCTCGTGGACCGGCTGGCTTCCTCGAGATTCCGCGCTGTCAAACGGGGACGATCCTTCCTTAAACGCCCCCTGCTCCTCTGATTGGAAGGTTGCAGCTGACGTCCGCTCAGCTGATTGGCCTAATGCAGAGAATGCCGTGGAACACACCCCCACCGTCACGGGAGGCTGGCAGTACGGCGGGGTCAGTGAAGACATGGCCGGCGAACCCCAGGAAACGTCCAAGGGAGCCTGCGGACGGGGTGAAAAGGGAGAAACGTTAGCTGGAACACCCCGTCCGGTACAGTCAGGGAGCACATCCGAGGTAGGGAACTCGTCCTCGCGACATATACATAAAAAAATTGTATTAAAAACATACAAAATATATTTTTCGATTTAAAGAAGAATACATTTTAAAGCTTTTGATATTTGCTATTAAAAAACCATTGAAATTCACTGAAAAAACCATAGGTTATAGACCATATATAGTTAGGAATTAGCATTTACAAAACCTTGAAAATTCACTGAAAAAACCATAGGTTATACACCATATATAGTTAGGAATTAGCATTTACAAAACCTTATTTTACTCACACAAAACCATTGAAATTCGCATATATAGTTAGTTGCACTAACTATATATCGCGCACCCGCAATCCACTACTGGTCATGTCACATATTACATCATTCATGACATGGTCAGTGACATCACTGATGACATCTCAAATGACATCACTGATGACATCACTGATGACATCTCAAATGACATCACTGATGACATCACTGATGACATCTCATTTGACATGACTGATCACATCACTGATGACATCATTCATGTGATAATACGATGAACCTCTTCAGACTCTAATATAACCTTAGATACACTCAGTGTAAACAGACACTCACAGACTGTCACTCATCCATGAAGTTACACACACACCTAGTCAGTCATGCAAAGAATCAATCACACCTCCTTTTTCTCAACTATACAGTTATACACACCTTACTTATTCAAACATATACTAACACATATTTACTCTCTTATACAATCCCGGATACAAGTTCACAATGATCCATACAGCCACTCACACATTCACTGGCTCTTATGCACAGTTATTTATATATGTCAACTCTCAAATGTACTGTGTTTTACATATGTACTTACTTTGACATGTAGCACTGAGATATCCATTCACTCACCAATACACTCATGCACACAGTCAATCGCCCATACAGCTGTTTCCACATGCACTTTTGAACCCATACATCTAGTGAATCAACTGCTCACACATCTATGCACAGAGTCATACACCTCCCAGCCACACACACACACACTCCGTCTCCCATACAAATACATGGGCAACCAATCAATAACCCATATAGTTACTCATATAGCTACTGATCAACACATGCAGCAGTTTACAGAACAACAGATATAATGATGCACAAATTAAGACAGTTTAGTCACTAACCCATGCACTCAGTGAGACACATCTAATCACTCACTCATACAGTCAGTCATGCACCTACTAAATCCTTCATCCAGACACTTATAAATCCACTCATTCTTCAATATGTAAGACATATTTTAACTTTACAGAAACATACAGTCACTGGATGTTGTCATCAGTGATGTCATCAGTGATGTCATTTGAGATGTCATCAGTGATGTCATCAGTGATGTCACTGACCATGTTATGAATGATGTAATATGTGACATGATCAGCAGTGGATTGCGGGTGCGCGATATATAGTTAGTGCAACTAACTATATATGCGAATTTCAATGGTTTTGTGTGAGTAAAATAAGGTTTTGTAAATGCTAATTCCTAACTATATATGGTGTATAACCTATGGTTTTTTCAGTGAATTTTCAAGGTTTTGTAAATGCTAATTCCTAACTATATATGGTCTATAACCTATGGTTTTTTCAGTGAATATATATATATATATATTACCTACTGGCGGTCGCCAGTAGGTATATATAGTTAGGATTTTTTCTCTATGGGATTTTTGGAAAATCTATGTCGAATAACTTTGGCGTTCAAAGACGGAATTGGCTGAAATGTTCAGGAAAATGGCACATCATGTTTCGGAGCAGCCCCTGAAAATTTGGGGGGGTTTCGTCAAGGGGGGGCCGAGAAAAAAGGGGGGTCCCAAAACATGTTTTTCCCATGCAATTTTCCATAGGGCGGTTGGCCTCACTTTTAGCTCGAACGGCTGAATGGATTTTCACGAAACTTGGCAAAATTGTAGGGACTGGTAGCCCGATGTGCCTTTGCTAGGTCTTAATATATGTGCTCCAGTGGATTTTGAGAAATTAACGTTCAAAAATATATATATATCTGTAAGCACGCTCCGGGCAGCGCCCCGGTTCGCGCACCTGACGCGTAACGGAACTTCGGGAAGCGAAGCTGATTGGCTCTCTGGTGTCTGTCAACATTCTAAACAGTCCGGAGCGGCCGCCATCTTGTCTCTCGGTAGGATCGAGAGACAAGAGGAGGCCAAAACAAAGCGGAAATGACCATAAGGGGGCATAGTAGATCCTCCCTGACCCCCTAGGTTTGATGTGGAGGCTTTAAAAGGGCCCCGCGAGACAAAAAAAAATAAAATTTGGGGGGGGGGTTTTGCGTGGGGAGCGCCCGGTACGCGCACCGGGAAGCGGTCTGGGGAGCGTACTATAAGGAAAAAAGAATGATAGACTATGATATTTAGAAATATTGTATGTTTATTGATTGGTCTTTTTGTTGTTGTTTTTTTTTTTAATTTAAGTAGCGGTATTTATGATTATTAAATATAAATTTATTTTTGTGATTGTGCACAGTATACTATAAGTCTGACTTTACATTATAATCAATTTGGTACTAGTTTATGAATTACATATAAAAATGATTAAAGACTCAAACAATTTTTGATTATTAAATATAAATTTATTTTTCTGATTCTTTTTCAAAATTTAATAGAACGTCTAACATTTGACTGTCTGATATGTCTTCTTTTTGACAGAACATAACTTCCCACATTTGACCGTCCTGATAATGAAGTAAGAAATCCACAGATTCTACACATTGTAGAAGTTCATGGTCCCGTGATTCATCCATGAATTCCAAGTCAATGGGTTCAATGATTTCCTCATTGTTCATCTCTAGGACAATTTCAAAGGAAACGTTCTGTTCTCCTTCCATTTTTGTGCTGAAATTTGCATAAAATATAAATATATCAGTAGAGATAGGGCACTGTTGGGTTTAAGTTCAGACAGGTACTTTTCAGGCGTGAAGTAGTACTATTAAAAAGTGCCTGTGAAAAAGCCAAAGTAAATTCATACTTATACCACAGAAACCTAAATCAATCCATAATTATAATAAACAAGCCTTTCTCAATGTTTAACTGTTACAGAGGGATAGTATATAACTATCTGAAAATGTTTTCAAATTTATAAAATAACATCTTACCTTTTAAAAACAAGTTTAAGTTGTCAGTGAAAATGATTTTGCAATGTAGTTCAGGAAGTAGTAGTCAAAATGGCTGTGTTTCTCTCTCTTTCTTTATATATATTCAGGTACATAACCAATCAAATGTCAGGTAAAAAAAGTAGAAAATGAAAGTAACATTTTATTTGGTTGTCAATTCCAACACTTCAGATGTGTTTTGTGAAGTAATTTACCTCAGGGTATTTAGAGAGGTCTACAGGCTAAATGGCTAAATGGAATTCCAATCAAATTTGTGAAAATGGTAGGGATTGGTAGGTAGTATGAGCTAATCTATATTTGGTGAAAGTGTCTCCAGTGGTTTTTCTGTGAATTACTTTCCACCTTTTTTGAGCGAGCACTTCCCGGTGCGCGCTTCGGTACGCGAATCGGCAGCGTTACGGGAGTCCTCCATTTTGTGTTTCGGTAGAATTGAGATACAAGATGGAGGGCAAATAATGTTCAGAATGGGTAGAAGGGGGCACGGTAGACGTATCCTGACCCCCTAGGTTTTCTGAGGGTAGTTGAGGAGGACCATATGTGCGAAAAAAAAAAAAAAAAAAATTTCAAATTTTCGCGCGGTTAGGGTCCGGTACGCGTACTGGGTAGCGCTCCGGGGAGCGTACTTTGGTGAAAATTAGTGAAAAAAGTTAGAGTAAAATAATAATTGTGAGTCATCAGATGTAGGGTAGCTCTGAAAAGGGCTTTTGGGTCCTGTGGCTGATGTAGGTACCTACAAGTAGGTACCAATGCACAGTCTTAAATTGAGGATGAAAATTCTGTTCCCCTCATCTGAGAAGTGAACTCCATCTGCTCTGTAGATATCTTGCATGTAGTAACGTAAGTTATTGTTGTAGATGGAGCCCATTCCATGGTCTCTCATGTAAGCTGAAACAGACTTATTTACATGCTTCCTCGATTTATCAATTTGTGGACAAAATTGGTTGGACCACTTCCATTTCTGTCTTTGGCATATATTTGAATATACCAAGGCAGTTTGAGGAAATAGTGCCATCAATTGCTCAAAGGTGTCCTTTAAAAGCATTTCCGAGCCTACCCCAGTCAAAGTGCCCAAGTCATTTCCTCCACAGTGCACAATTAACAGGTCAGGTTTTGGCAAATGCAAAAAGGTTTTCACCAATGGTATCAATTGGTGACATCTTAATCCTCTGTGGCCAATCCAGTTGATTTCCACATTTTGTAAATTGAGGTTGTGTAAATTTCTGTTATCAGTATACCTTTGAGCCCAGTGGATATAACTATGTCCAACAATCCAGACAGAAAACATGGTGAGAGGAGGTTCTGCTGCAGTCAGATGAAGTGTGGTAATGAAATGGCAGTTGAAACAGTAGGAGTATGTAATGAAAAAAACTGTGGAGTTTCTGTAGTAATTAATCAGTAGCAGTGATTGGTGGATTTTGATTGCTGAAAACAGAAAGTTAGGGTGCATGGATGAGTTCTTTGAAAGATGTAATTTGAATGGTCAAGAAAAAATCATTTTATGAAAGATTGCACTGGATACGCAGGTGTACTGAGAGTTCAGAGTTCAGTTGAAACATTGTTGTGTGAACTTGCAAACATGAGAGGTCTTTCAGGAGGTGGTTGCTATGGAAAAAGGCAGAAAGGGCAGAGGGGGGAAGGGTGTTGATTTGAAAAAAGTGAGGGAAGAGTTTTGATTGGGTGACATGAGAGATATGTGTGATGAATTACAGCATTTCTGTGCCATTGATGGTTGCAGCCTCTGGAGTGCATACCTTTTGCTCTGCTGAAGACAAATTGGTGTGTGTCTGAGACTGTTTTGAAACTCAAAAAGTATTTGCTAAGGTGAGAAAAGATTCATTTAATTTAAATAGAGAATAGTATGCTTTAAGGAGAAAATTATGAAGAAAGTTGTGTATTTAAAATGTTGCTTTGTGTCAAGTGTTTTACAAATAGATTTTGTTTCTTTGAGTTACATAGCCATGTTACATAGGCATGTTAAAAGTGACGCAAAAATGGTGCAAGGGCCTTAAAAAAATGCTTTCATGTGTCTTAGGGCATTTTAAGTCACTTCCCCATGAATGTAGGTATATAATTAGTTTACATGATGTGTTTAAAAACGTTTTTTGAAATCAATTAGGTTTCTTGATATGTACTGCTAGAGTTTCATAGGTTGCTTGGGGCATATTTACAAGGCCTTTGAGTTCCTTTGATGTTATTTTTCCCATTTTAATTTAAGACATTTCCTTGTGGTGCAAGGTCCTTGTAAATACGCCCCCATGTGTGCTTGGCAAATTTAGATTTTGATTCTTTGAGTTACATAGCCATGTTAAAAGTGACGCAAAAATGGTGCAAGGGCCTTAAAAAAACGCTTTCATGTGTCTTAGGGCATTTTAAGTCACTTCCCCATGAATGTAGGTATATAATTGATTTACATGATGTGTTTAAAAACGTTTTTTGAAATCAATTAGGTTTCTTGATATGTACTGCTAGAGTTTCATAGGTTGCTTGGGGCATATTTACAAGGCCTTTGAGTCTCTCTGATGTTATTTTTCCCATTTTAATTTAAGACATTTCCCCGTGGTGCAAGGTCCTTGTAAATACGCCCCCATCTGTGCTTGGCACATTTAGATTTTGATTCTTTGAGTTACATAGCCATGTTAAAAGTGACGCAAAAATGGTGCAAGGGCCTTAAAAAACGCTTTCATGTGTCTTAGGGCATTTTAAGTCACTTCCCCTTGAATGTAGGTATATAATTGATTTACATGATGTGTTTAAAAACGTTTTTTGAAATCAATTAGGTTTCTTGATATGTACTGCTAGAGTTTCATAGGTTGCTTGGGGTATATTTAAAAGGCATTTGAGTCCCTTTGATGTTATTTTTTCCATTTTAATTTAAGACATTTCCCCGTGGTGGAAGGTCCTTGTAAATACGCCCCCATGTGTGCTTGGCAAATTTAGATTTTGATTCTTTGAGTTACATAGCCATGTTCCATACAGTGCTCACCTTCTGCGTAGTCTTTGATATGCTAGACTCCATCTGCACAATGAGATATCTAAGCAAAGGAAACACAGGTGATGTGATTGTGAAATGAGCAAAAGAAATCCCACATTTTTCAATTACATCACCTGTGTTTTCTAACATTACGAATCACATTGTGCAGATGAGGTTTAGGCCTGTCCAGGGACACGGAAGAGGTCTGGCCTTTGTTCAAGAGTGCAGTGGACATGACTCACTTCATTGGTAGGCCTGCACATGTATTATCTCCTCTGTACTCTTCAATAAGCCTAAACTTCATCTGCAACCCTGAGTAGGCCTCACCTCAAACAAATCTCTGGATAGGCCTCACCTTATCGTCATCCTGAATCAATCATTTAAAATGTGAGGGGCAGATTTATGATGGCCGTGCGCCTCTTTTGCACCGCTGTTGCGTCACTTTTGTGATGTAGCAGTGATGCAAAAGATGCACCATGTTGCAAGATAGGCCTCACTTCATCTCCAACACGATACCGTCAGTTTAAACTGTAAACATTTAGGACTGTGTAGGGGGCATGGAGAAGCTGAATCTTCTGTAAATGTCAAAATTTTTGTATACAGTGCTCAACTTCTGTGTACTCTTTGATATGCTAGACTCCATCTGCACTATGAGATACCTAAGCAAAGGAAACACAGGTGATTTGATTGTAAAATGAGGAAAAGAAATTCCACATTTTTCAATTACATCACCTGTGTTTCCTAACTTTACGAATCACATTGTGCAGATGAGGTTTACGCCTGTCCACGGACACAGAAGAGGTCTGGCCTTTGTTCAAGAGTGAAGTGGACATGACTCACTTCATTGGTAGGCCTGCACATGTATTATCTCCTCTGTACTCTTCAACAAGCCTAAATTTCATCTGCAACCCTGAGTAGGCCTCACCTCAAACAAACCTCTGGATAGGCCACACCTTATCGTCATCCTGAATCAATCATTTAAAATGTTAGGGACAGATTTATGATAGCCGTGTGCCTCTTTTGCGCCGCTGTGCGTCACTTTTGTGACGCAGCGGCGGTGCAAAAGATTTGCTATGTTGCGACATATTTACAACTTGATGCATCTAGGCAGATGTGTCATGCTGTAAAGTCCTGTGCCACATGAAACCGATGCAGCAGTGATGCAAAAGATGCACCATGTTGCAAGACAGGCCTCACTTCATCTCCAACAAGATACCGTCCGTTTAAACTGTGAACATTTAGGACTGTGTAGGGGGCATGGAGAAGCTAAATCTTCTGTAAATGTCAAAATTGTTGTATACAGTGCTCAACTTCTGTGTAATCTTTGATATGCTAGACTCCATCTGCACAATGAGATACCTAAGCAAAGGAAACACAGGTGATGTGATTGTGAAATGAGGAAAAGAAATTCCACATTTTTCAATTACATCACCTGTGTTTCCTAACTTTACGAATCACATTGTGCAGATGAGGTTTAGGCCTGTCCACGGACACAAAAGAGGTCTGGCCTTTGTTCAAGAGTGAAGTGGACATGACTCACTTCATTGGTAGGCCTGCACATTTATTATCTCCTCTGTACTCTTCAACAAGCCTAAATTTCATCTGCAACCCTGAGTAGGCCTCACCTCAAACAAACCTCTGGATAGGCCACACCTTATCGTCATCCTGAATCAATCATTTAAAATGTTAGGGACAGATTTATGATAGCCGTGTGCCTCTTTTGCGCCGCTGTGCGTCACTTTTGTGACGCAGCGGCGGTGCAAAAGATTTGCTATGTTGCGACATATTTACAACTTGATGCATCTAGGCAGATGTGTCATGCTGTAAAGTCCTGTGCCACATGAAACCTGCGTCAGATTTCATGTGAGCGTTTTGTTGTAGGGTGGCCAGTCATTTGCATGAAAGCCCTGTAAAACTAACACAGTAAAATTAAGAAGATTTCACTGAGTCACATTTATGGCATTGCTGAATCAAATCCTTACGCCTGTTTGAAACAGCATCGCTGGACATGGTTAAATAATATCTGCAAAATGTTACTCTTGTTAAACAATTTTACAATTATAGTCTCTGAGATTTGTCTCTTACTCTGCAACATCTCATTGTTGTTCTCTTTCTTTAAAGATAACGACAACATCAAGCATGAGTGATAATGAGCAATCTGTTGATCTCGATATTATCATTGAAATTGTGATTGAAACATCAGTGGAAGTAGATCCCTTGGATGATTTAAATCCTGAGGATGATGAAGAACATGATGAGGATGCCGATTTGTCAGAATTGTATGACATAGGGTGGGAAGCTGACCTGCTTGAGCCTATGGAACTATAAACATTTATTTTTAAAAGTTACTGGAAATGAGAAGTAAACATGTAAACCGTTTCATTTAAAATTAAACACAACTTCAAAAACAGCTTGTGTGTAGTGTCTTTAATAAAATAGTCAAATATGCTCATAAAATTAGTTCAGATTCACATATAAAACAGCACAGGTCAAATGTAGAAGCATTCCATTTCTTTGCTACTATTTGTGACTACTAAATTTGCCAATGCACTAAAAATTATTTTATGTAAAAATGACAAGTAGTGTGTTAAATTTTTGACGACTGTTATTGATTTACTGTTTGGTAATAGTGGTTAATAAAATTTTTAATTATATTTTACCACAGATTCAACTGCAGATCATTTCAAAACTACATAATGCCATCTAAACAACGAAACCGAAAGGCTACAAAACGTCAAAGACAGCAGCTTACTAAATGCTTGCAGCAGTCCTCTACAATAAAAACTCGTCAAGTCACCAAAAAAGCTCCGGGTAAGACAACGAAATCATTCCTAAGAAACATTTGTAGAAAAAAAGTAGTACTACAGAAAATGTTTTAGTCCAGAAAAAGAGAACCAATTTAAACGGAAAGGAAAGGCCAATCAACAATGTTACTGCTAGAGCAGGAGATAACTCTGTGCATGGTAGTAGAAGGAAAAATCAGTTTAGGGACATTCATAGACGAATGTTCCGCAACGGGATAATTGGCAATTTGTTAAAAAATATTAAGAAAGGTCAACAGAAAGTGGTTTTTTATAAGAGAAAAAAAAAGTTGAGAAAATTATTGATCAGGCATTTGAAATTAAGCAAAAGTTATTTATTTTGATAATCAATAGAATTAGGAAGCTAAATAAGGCAATTTATGATTTCAAAAGAAATAGTAGATGGAAGAGAACAGTTAATCGTAGTAATTTTGTGAAGTTTTTTCAGGAGAATGGATGCATAGTTCAAGTTGTGAGGCATTTTTTAATGAGGAGAGTTATTTCCAGGATAATGATTTGGTGCATGCAGTTGACACCAGTGGTCGAGCTTATGAGATGAAAGATTGTTGTCCAGTTGAAAAAGAAAAACTTGTGACAACAGAGGCAGAAGAGGTGTTAGGTAATGAGGTTTTAGGAAGACGTCCTAAGGGACCAGTGTATACCTGGAAGTGTAGTAGTATTTGCAGTGTGCGACAGGATTCCATCAATTTGCTTTGTGATTTTGTACAGACATTTAATAAGAAAAGTTTAAAACAGAAAATGAAGTTGTTGCAAGAATTAGATCCTTGCAGAGTCAGAGAAGTGACAGGTTTGCATGGTCATTCACTGGCTTGTCTTTCCAGGAGAGTATGCCAGAGTGTTTTTCATCATTTCAGGATGCTAGCAGTGCATCATAATAAAGTGAGGAAATTAGTTAGAATGTTGTATTATGCTAAGAGTCCAGCAATTATGCTTAAACAATTATGCACTGCTCTTTTGCATGGTTCTGAAGTAGATGTGAAGAATATTTGTGAAGAAATTGAGTTTTGTTACTTTGCAAGTAAAGAGGAGAATGTTGAAATTGACCCAGAAGAAGAAGGTAATGTGGAAGATAGTGTACAGGTTTCCAGTACAGATAATTTTCAGAAAGAAATTGCCACGTTTCAGGTGAAATCAAGTGAGAGGCCTAATTTTACTTGTGTGTGTTGTCGACGCACTTATTATAAGAATCAGACTAAGTTAGTGGATTTATATGCGAAAAGTGAAAGTGAAAATAATAGTGAATGGAAGGATTTTGCAACATACTTGATGGTAGAAAATTGTTTTGATTTGGGATTGGATCAACGTGTGTGTACTTATAGTTGTAACAAATTAAATCAAAACCGGATGCCTGCTAGAGCGGTTCATAATAATCTGGAATTGGTTGAGATTCCTTCTGAATTGAAGGATTTAAATACTTATGAATCTATTTTGATTCAAAGTATCCATCCCTTTCAGGCTATTGTACGAATGGAGCCAAAGACAGGGAAATTGCCTCCATCAGATTTACAGAGAGGATTAAAGGGAAGAGTTGTTTATTTGCCTCTAGATTTGAAGAAAAACATTAATACAATTGGAGTAGAGAAAGTGGAAGAGGAACCTCTGGTTATCTTAGTTAATGGGGTTCCGACAAAGAGTAAGAAAATCTGGCAAGATTTAGTGGATGTTAGGAAAGTCAAAAAGGCAACATTGTATTTGAAGAAAAACAATAAGTACTACAAGAATGTATATGTTGCAGAAGAGGAAGTAAGTGAAGAAGAGGATAGCGATTTGTGTGCTGGTCAAATTGAGAAAGTAGAAGCCTCTAAAAATGAAGAAATATATGAACATTATAGTGTTCATCCTTTGCATTCCAAGGAAGTCATGGGGAATGCTATTGAGTTGTTTCAAATGAAACAAGCCAAAGGAAGTCCCATTAGTGTTTGGGAGGAAAGTTTGGAAGCTCGGTGTTTCCCACAGCTATTTCCAACAGGTCAAGGAGGAAGATATGATGAGCGACCTGATCAAATTCCTGCTTCTGAATACCGGACTTTACGATTGTATGCAGAAGATCCTAGGTTTCTTCAATGCATTCCCTATTTGTTTCATCTACTGTTTGAAAGCGATCTGTCTGGACTGTCATATGCAGTGAACCACATCTTGAAAAGTGGTGTACACATGCAAAATATCTCGGTAAGTGACTTTATGGATAAAGTCAATGTGCAAGACAGTATTTTGGATTCTCACTTGATTAATCTCATGGCGTGTCTGCGTGGTACTAATGAGTACTGGTACCGTCGTCATGGTGATTTAAAATGTATGCTGAGGAACTTAGGAACTCCCACATGGTTTCTCACTCTCAGCTGTGCCGAGTATGGCTGGGAAGACATACTTGAATTTCTACGAGAGGCAAATGGAAACATTGAAAATATCGAATTCAAGACACCCGGAGAACTGTGCTCCTTGGATCCAGTGAATGTATGCAGGTACTTCAATCATAGATTTGAAGCTATGATGTCTTTCATCATGAACAAGAAAAATCCACCTCTTGGAGAGGTGTTGGATTTCTTCTGGAGAAAGGAGTACCAAGCAAGAGGTGCTCCTCATATACATATGCTATTGTGGATCAAAGATGCACCCAATTTTGGAACAGATCCGGATGACTTAGTGATGAGTTTCATAGAACAGTATTCTACATGTGCTGTTCCAAAGGCAAAGGAAGACAAAAGCCTAAGAGAACAAGTTTTACGCTTCCAAAGCCATCGTTGTGGAAAGTACTGTCGTCGTAAATTCAGAAACAAGGACAAGTTCTACACAAAATGTCGTTTCGCCTTTCCACGACCGGTGATTTCTAAAGGAAGAGTGAACAGTTTGATGTCTTCGCTGCGACATAATGTGATGAAGAAATCACCCAAAAATACGTACAATTTGAAAAGGAACGAAGAGTCCAAGTACATCAACGACTACAACCCAGTGATTTTGTCCATGTGGAATGCTAACATGGATATACAGTTTGTGGCTGTAACTGTATGGCTGTGGCTCGGTATGTGACATCTTACATCACCAAAAAAGAAAAGACAGAATTGAAGGATATGTGGGAGGACATTTCCCATGAAAAGAGCCTCAGTAAGAAGTTGTACAGTTTCAGTCTGAAGATGTTGTCGCATCGAGAAATCGGAGCTTACGAATGTTCTGACCGGTTGTCTTCAGCAAGTCTCTATGCCAAATCCAGGAGTATCATTTGGGCGAGTCTTGGTCTTGCTGCAACGTGTAATTGAGTTCTGAAACCTGTACGAGAAATTGAGTATTTGGCGGAAAAGGAGCCAAACAGTACAGATATTTTGAAGACCAACATGTTGGATACATATTATCCAAATAGAAGCAGTCACCTCGAGAATGTTTGTCTGTATGAGGTTCTACAAAATTACATATTCAAGAGGAACATCAAAGAAGATATTGATAAAGGAGTGTATGCTGTAATTGGAAGTGAGGGATGTCTGGTCAAGCAAAGAAAATGCCACTTGGTAAACCATCGAAAATTGAGTGGCGAATCTCCTGAAAGAAAAGAGTTTTTCTATTTAGCACTTTTGCAACTTTTCAAGCCTTGGCGTGCAGAAGAGGAACTGCTTGGAGATTTCCTCTGTTACGAAGACTCTTTCAATGCCGCCAAGGAGACCATAGAATGTCCTGTTTTTCCCAAATATCTAGAAATGTTGAATGCGGAAATCGAGCAGGAAGCAACGATTGCAGCCGAGATTGCTAGAGACAGTTCTCAGGACAGTCAGAGTTCTGTTTCATTGAGTCAGGATCCACTAGGAGGACCAGTTATCGAAAATGAAGCTGCCACTGCCATGATTGAAGTGGAAAGAGCCATGGCACATGCTCAGGAGGATGCGGTTAACTTAGAAGACTTGGAAAGACAACTCAACGTTGAGCAGAGGAAAATATATGACGAAGTTACCAACCAAATAGATCATGGATTAAGTCATGAGAAGAAAGAGTGCTCATGTACGTCGTTGAAGCCTGTCCGACTGTACGTGAGTGGAGAAGCGGGAACTGGAAAAAGTTTCCTCATTAAAGCAATTTCATGTTATTTGCAGAAAAGGACTGAGTCATCGCTGTCTTGTGTTGTCACCGCTCCAACTGGACTGGCAGCACATAACATTAAAGGTATTACTTTGCATCGTCTACTGATGCTGCCAGTGGAGCATGATAACAAATTACAATACCACAAGTTATCTGGAGATGCTTGTTGTGAAGTTTCAAGAGTCTTGAGGAAAATGAAACTTCTTATCATTGACGAAGTAAGCATGGTTTCCAATGTCATGCTTGCCTTTGTGCATTTGAGAATGCAAGAAGTTCTCAAAACAGAGTATGATGTGTTATTTGGTGGCAAACACATCATTGTTTTCGGTGATCTTCTGCAGCTGACACCAGTGAAAGGACAACCTGTGTTCAAAATGCTCACGCATGAAGATACCAGGAAGTGCCTAGGGAGTATTGGCAACGTCAATATATGGTTAAACTTCAATTATGCTGAACTGCGTGAAAATATGCGTTAAGCGAAGGATGAAGATTATAAGAATATTCTAAAAGATGTTAGAATCGGAAAAGTGACCGAGCATGGGAAAGAAGCTTTACATGCACGATTACTGTCAAATTTGTATCCAGAAGAAGACGTTGTGCCTGAGAATATTTTTCAGAAAATTACTGAGAAGAAATCTGGAATATGTTTGATGCCAACTCTTGCAGAATGTGCCATCTTCAACAACAAAATGTTGCATTTAGAAAACCAAGAGATTGTGAAACTGGAAGCTATTGACAGAGTAGAGCATATGGGAGCAACAATTATTTTGTCTGAGAATTTGAAATCAAAATTGGATTCATTAGAGAAGACTATATCTAAAACTGCTGGTTTTGAAAAGACTCTGAATGTGTGCTTAAAATGCTGTATCATTTTGAGAAGGAATTTACATGTTGAAAGAGGTCTGGTAAATGGATCAATGGGTAATGTTGTTGATTTTGAGAAATACAGAAATAGAGATGGAATTGAATTTTAAAAAATTAAATTTGATGGCATTGAGGAAGTACAGCTAATTGGTCGTTGCTCTGCTAGGTTTTTGCTTGTAAAAGACTTATATGTTCGCCGTAAGCAGTTTCCTGTTTGCTTGGCATATGCGGTGATAATCCATAAATCGCAAGGTTTAAGTGTAGACAGTGCATTGGTGAATATTGGCAGTTCTGTGTTCAAGGAGGGTATGGCATATGTGGCATTGTCACGAGTCAGAACTTTATTGGGATTGTACTTGATTGAGTGTGATGTCACAAACATTTGTGCGGATCTAGATTGTGTTAAGGAATACAATAGGTTAAGAAGAGAGTATGCGCCACATTTGCCTCAATATCCTTTGTTTGAGAAACATGTGGTAGGCTGGAAACGAAGAAATGTGACCAATAGTAGAGAGGTTGTAGCAAAAAGACGAAAAGTCGATGAACCAGAAATTATAAGCAGAAAGAAAAAGGATTTTGTTGAAGATGCTGTTGGTTTTCAATTTGAAAACAGTTCTGGTGTCAACTGCTATGCTAATGTAGTGGTTAATGTTTTGTTTTCTCTAGAAAATTTAAAAGAAGAGATTGTGGTCAATTCGGATCAAAGATTTTGCAGTTTGTTGAATTCTGTGTTAGAGAAATGTAGCACTGATAGAACAAAAATAGAAAGTGTGTCTGAAATTCGAAATCTGTTAGACAAATGTTCAGGTCAAACGCAATTCTCTCAAAATATTCAGCAAGATTGTCAGGAGTTTTTAATGTATATGCTTGATGTATTGCAAGATGAAGGTGTAGATGTAGATCACCTGTTTGGCCTTTCTTATCAATGGCAACATGACTGCGAGAACTGTAGGGTATCAAGTACTACTAGTGTAGACTCAGAAAAATTTATATATTTAACTTTGCCAGACAGTAAATCAGTGTCCTTTAATAAGCTAGTAAAAGCAGCTGATCACAACATGGAGTGTAGCCAATGTAAGTCTGAAATGTTGTCCACATTATTTATACGAACATATGGCCAGTATGTCATTTTAATGTTCCAACGATGTAGGCCTGATGGAACAAAATTGACAACTTTAATTAAAAGTTTTGTGGCTTCGCAGTTGTCAATATCAGGAAGGACTTTTGTAACTGCAGCAATTATATATCATGACGGTCCTTCAACAACATCAGGACATTACACAGCTTATTTGAAGTCTAGAAACGGCTGGTCATTCTGCAATGATTCTGTTTTAACTTAAAAAAAAAAATTGCCTTTTGACCTTAAAAATTCTTACCTGGTGTTTTTACAACCAAAATTTTAGGGAAAGAATCTCGGGATTTGCTCTGAGGAATTTCAAGAGGTTCTAATGGCTCCTACCCTATTTGGCCTTGAGGATAAGTGTAGTACAGAGACAATAGTTCCTGAAAAAAAAGAAGTTTTTTTTACAGAAAGTGGTGGGCACGGATTAGTTAAAGGACAACAGAGTATTTCCCAAAGCAAACGGTGTTCTTATCATAACACTTGATGTCATGGAAAAATAACTGCACTTTGAATGAGTTCAGAAAAACTGTTTCTTTTAATAAGCTAATTCAAGCAGCCAATCAAAACATGGAGTAGAGGTAATGTAAGTCTGCAATGCTGTCGACATATTTTGAACAAACTTTTGGTTATAATGTCATTTAAAAATTCCAACTATATAAACCTGATGAAAATAAGTTTTCAACTTTAATTACAAATGTTATGGCTACACAGTCGTTGATTTTAGGAAGAACATTTCTTACTGCAGCTATTATATGACATGATGGTCCTTTGACAACATCCACTTATTACACATCTTATTAAAAATATTCTTACTTTCTGTTTTCAGAAGAAAGAATTTAGGGTAGGTAACTGGCCTATAATGATTCTAGAGGTTGATATAATTTTATGTACTGTTTTAAATTGCTTTGTGATTAAAAGTGATGTAGAGAATTAAATAATTGTAGTGTCATAGAGGTAGTGTAAGTCTGCTTCATAGTAAGCAGTATCAGTGTCATAGGAAATGTGGAACATGAGTGAGCAAGAAGGGTAAGATATTACTAGTACAGGATTGTGAAAGTGATCTTGAACGTTTTCTTTCTGAAAGTTGCGGAAAAAGAAAATGACGGGATTTGCTTAGAAGAATTCCAAGAGTTATAAATGGCTCTTACACGATTTGGCCTTGTGGAAAAGTGTGGTAGAGAGCGAGAAGTCATTTATTGTATGTAACATATTTGTCAAAACGATGGAGCTTTTCTTTCAGAAAGTGGCGGGCTGAAAATAATAACAGCACAACAGAGTGTAAGCTGTTCATAGGATATCCTTCGACATCATGGAAAGTAAGTTAATTTTAAGGAGTTCTGATTTTTGATTGGTTATGTTATATGGGTTTTTTAAACACAATCATTTTGATTGTGTTTTTTTCCCTGCTGTTATATGATGAATACCTTCAAGTCACTGTTTTTAGTGAAATTTGATAAATTCTGAGAACAGCAAAAATAAACCATTTAACATGTATAATTAATTCTGTACTTTTTGTATTTATGATATACATTTAGAACTGTGTAGGAGGCATGGAGAAGCTGAGGCTTCTGTAAGTGTCAAAGTTGTTGCATACAGTGCTCACATTCTGCGTAGTCTTTCATATGATAGACTACATCTGCACAATGAGATACCTAAGCAAAGGAAACACAGGTGATGTGATTGTGGAATGAGCAAAAAAAATTGCACGTTTTTCAATTACATTACCTGTGTTTCCTAACATTACGCATCACATTGTGTAGATGAGGTTTAGGCCTGTTCCAGGAGACAGAGGAGGTCTGACATTTGTTCAAGAGTGCAGTGGACATGACTCACTTCGTTGGTAGGCCTGCACATGTATTATCTCTTCTGTACTCTTCAACAAGCCTAAATTTCATCTGCAACCCTGAGTAGGCCTCACCTCAAACAAACCTCTGGATAGTCCACACCTTATCGTCATCCTAAATCAATCATTTAAAATGTTAGGGGCAAATTTATGATGGCCGTGCGCCTCTTTTGCGCCGCTGTTGCGTCACTTTTGTGATGCAGCAGTAATGCAAAAGATGCACCATGTTGCAAGATAGGCCTCACTTCATCTCCAACAAGATACCGTCAGTTTAAACTGTAAACATTTAGGACTGTGTAGGGGGCATGGAGAAGCTGAATCTTCTGTAAATGTCAAAATTGTTGAATACAGTGCTCAACTTCTGCGTACTCTTTGATATGTTAGTTTCCATCTGCACAATGAGATACCTAAGCAAAGGAAACACAGGTTATGTGATTGTGAAATGAGGAAAATAAATTCCACATTTTTCAATTACATCACCTGTGTTTCCTAACTTTATGAATCACATTGTTCAGTTGAGGTTTAGGCCTGTCCAGGGACACAGAAGAGGTCTGGCCTTTGTTCAAGAGTGAAGTGGACATGACTCACTTCATTGGTAGGCCTGCACATGTATTATCTCCTCTGTACTCTTCAACAAGCCTAAATTTTATCTGCAACCCTGAGTAGGCCTCACCTCAAACAAACCTCTGGATAGTCCACACCTTATCGTCATCCTGAATCAATCATTTAAAATGTTAGGGACAGATTTATGATGGCCGTGCGCCTCTTTTGTGCCGCTGTTGCGTCACTTTTGTGATGCAGCAGTGATGCAAAAGATGCACCATGTTGCAAGATAGGCCTCACTTCATCTGCAACAAGATACTGTTAGTTTAAAATGTATATATTTAGGACTGTGTAGGGGGCATGGAGAAGCAGAGGCTTCTGTAAGTGTCAAAGTTGTTGAAAAACTGTTTGTCCTTCAATCTTTTCCCTTGTCTTTTCTAATTTTTAAATACACGTTTTAATATTTTTCAAATGCTTGTTCTCTCTTTCACAGATTGAAAGTATAAAAATAACAAGTGACTAAGTTAACGACAATTATAAGGTAAATGTTTTGTACTCTTTTCGTTACATTTCTATCACATTTAACTTCTATTAGTTCCACTGCTTCATTTCTTTAACCCTCACTTTCCTGCCTTTGCTACTTCCCTCATTCCTTTCTCTATTACTTACTTACTCTACTCCTTCCACTCTTTTTCTCAGTCCCTCTCTTCTCATAGTTCCTCACTCTTGTTCACTCACTCCGTCTCTATTACTCTCACTGTCTCTGACTGATCACTCTTTCACTACTTGTTCATTATGCTTTCTCTCTGTAGTTCAAGCACACTAAGGGGCATATTATCAACACAGGCGATAAAATTATCGCTGCTTTTATCGGCAGAAAACTGCCGCAAAAGCGGCTTTAGCAGCACTTTTCTGCCGCAAAAGCGGATTTAGCTGCAGATTTCTGCCGATAAAAGCAGCGAAACTTTTATCGCCTATGTTGATAATATGCCCCTATGTTATTTACATTTCTTTGCTGTTTCAATCATTCCTTTTCTGTTACTTCTTCTTTTCTGCATTCAGTTTTTTCTCTCTGTTATGCCAATGTTTTAATCTTAATTTGAACATTCACTCACATTCTCTAAGAAACTCTTGTTTGTTATTCTTCTACTCTCCTTTTTTTCTTTCACTTCCTTATCTATTTTGTTTTTCACAATTATACCCTCTTCCATCTTTTCTTCAGTAAATAGATCTATTAAACAGTATCTCTGGTTTAGTCCCTATAGCTGTCTTTCTTTTAACATTACTCTCTGTTTCCTTCCGTTATACTTACTCTTCTTTTTTTTAAAAAATTTTTTTGGTTCGCTCCCGGTTCGCGTACCGGCGAGCGAACCGGGAAGCGAACCAAAAGAAATAGAGGTTGCCAGAGTGCAAACATTCTAGCAATTTTTTTATAAAGGGGAGGTAGTTCTGAAAAGAACTTTTTTTTAATTATTTTTGTTGTTTTATATTTTTTTATTATTTTTCTGAACATTTTTTTACTTTTTTTGTATTTTTTGAACGGTTTTATATTTTATATTTTTTTTGGTTTTTTGGGGGGGGGGACGAAAACGATTCATTGTAAAGGGCTCAACAGGAGCAACAACAAAAAAAAAAGATAATTTATTTTCTGAATCGTTTTGTACAAACATGATTGTCAATTGCTAAGTTGATTAAAGTGATGCTACTTTCTCTGTAGCAAATCAACTGACCGCAACGCACGCACACTTGTTTGACTGCCCCGAACCTCATCTGTATATTTGGGACCATCTCCCTCGCCTCTGGTCCCGTCACTTCCTCTACAACTGATCTTCTGGCCACAGAAGGGGGATTATCTTGCAGGTCACGTACCTGCGCAGCACTATAGTTGTTAGGATGCCACCTCTCCATATGGCGATGCATTGTATAATTGCCATAACTATATTTTTTATCTGTCCCTCTGGACAAATCTTTCTTACAGATAAGGCAAGTTACATACCGGGCATTCACTTTTTTTTGGCCCCGGGGATATTTAAAAAATTGCCAAATATAATTTTCTTTGACATGAGACCTCCTGGGCTCCTCAGGCAAAAACTGCCTCTCTTGCTGCTCTTCCTCTTCTTCCTCTTCTTCCTCCTCTTGCTGAATGATAACTTCAGCAGGTGGTCCTCTCTTCCTAGGAGGTGGTGGTGGTGGTGGGGATGCACCAGCTGAAGCTACAACACTTGCCATTGCTAAGTGATGAAAAAAGGTCTTCCTCTCACAAAGATGAAAGTCAGAGTGAGGAAACAAGGAGGGGTTTTCATCATTTGGGAAAAACAATAGTTCTAAACCAATGAAAAGTGTTACTTTTAGGTCACATGACCTAGCCTTACATCATTAGGAAACCAAAAGTGAAATGAACCAATGAAAAGTGTTATTAACAAGTCACATGACCTGTTGTGTTTACGTTACGCGCTTCGCGCCGCGTCCCGGATCGCTTCCGGAAAGCTGCGCTTCGCGCCACGCTTCGCGTACCGGAGCACTTCCGGGTACGCTAACGCGGCGCGTCATATGACGTATCACGCGACAACGCGATACGTCACGCTGACGCGACGCGTCACGATGTTGTTTTCTAATGCGACAGTTGCGCAAACGGAACGTTTACTGGTTCGCGGACCGGATCGCGGCATTAAATTGAGCTAACGGAAAGCTAAACGGTTCGCGGACCGGGAGCGAAACAAAAAAAATAATAAAAATAAATAAATAAAAAAATGTATTAATAAACATATAAAATATATTTTTTGATTTAAAGAAGAATACATTTTAAAGCTTTTGATATTTGCTATTAAAAAACCATTGAAATTCACTGAAAAAACCATAGGTTATAGACCATATATAGTTAGGAATTAGCATTTACAAAACCTTGAAAATTCACAGAAAAAACCATAGGTTATAGACCATATATAGTTAGGAATTAGCATTTATAAAACCTTATTTTACTCACACAAAACCATTGAAATTCCATATATAGTTAGTTGTACTAACTATATATCGCGCATGTCAGAAGCAGTACCTGAAATATCCAGATCTCCGTGGGAGCGAGCGGCTATCTTCGGCGATGCTAATTTCCGAATTCCCAAACACCCCTGCACCCGGATTGCTCCAAGCCCAGGAATGGAAGGGAAAGGGGAAGTGGATAACAAACAACAAAGAGAGTCTTCCACACTGGTGCCTCGTACTACCTCTGGAAGGAGTGGCTGGGGAACACCTGCAACAGGGAGCAGAACATTACTAACGTTCTAATAAATCATGGACAACACACACTCTCTCTCTCTCTCTCTTATTAATACCTGGTGATTGTGTGGAGTTAGCTTCTCTCTTAATGAGTCCCAAAAAGTGAGGTGATGGTTGGTACTCTTGTTGCTTGTGTAGAGTGGTTGAAAGAATGATGCGAAGAGTAGAGGTGGTAGACAACAGTATTACCATATGCATATAATATATACTCTCATCTACTTAACGAATTTCGAGAACACTCGAAGTCTTGTCACAAACTGAATTTGAATAGTTCTGAACAGTGCTAGAGTTCAATTCACTGGAAGGCTCTGAACCAAAGACTGAGCAAGCACTGGAAAACGACAGTACCGGCAAGTCTGAAGAATGAAATGTTCTTACCGCAATTCTGTGTACTGCGGGAGGTACTTGCCCACTGGAACCAAACCCAGATGAGGAGCGCTTGACTGCAAGAGTCCGCACAGCCTGACACAGGCCGCGGAGAGTCAGGGGCAAACAACCCGGAAAGGCAGGAATCCACAGGTATGGAACGAGAACACACTCCAGGGTTCCGGAACTGAGTCTCTGTGAAAGCTGACTGGAAGTAGCGGGAAAACTATGAGAGAACGCGGTGAATTGACAGGAGCCAAACTCAGGGCGTCTAACTGCTGGAAAGGGACAGTTGAAGTGCGCCACATAGAACGTGCGGAGTTGGGAAATGGCGGACTGCTGAAAAAGACTAGAACGCTCACTGCATCGAAATGGCGGCACCAACCGGAGGCGGCTACACCTCTGACCAAACGTGATCATGAGCTAATTTTTGCAAGGAACCCCAAAGTGGGAACAGCCTCCAAACCGGAAATCTTCCCCTAGCTGCCGGGACTGACAGAGGTCTCTTGCTGGGGGTCGGCATAGTCCTGACAGTACCCCCCACCAAAGCCCCCTCCCTGGGTTTTTGGGGGTGCACCTTGTGAAATTCGCTGACCAATCTTGGGGCATGGACATTGCTGCTGGGCTCCCACGACCTTTCCTCGGGTCCATAACCCTTCCAGTCCACGAGGTAAAAGATTTTCCCTTTCTTGAGTTTGGAGTCTAGGATTCTCTTAACCTCGAATTCCTCTGAACTCTGAATTTGAACTGGAGCTGGTGGTTGAACACGCCTGAAGTTAGGTGGGTTTCTTTTAATCAATGACACATGAAACGTTGGATGGATCTTCAATGACTTGGGAAGAGCCACTCTCACACTCACTGGATTGATCATTCGCACCACAGTGTAGGGCCCTACAAATCTTGGTTGGAACTTTCGATTTCCTCTCAACCTCATGTGCCTAGTGGAAATCCACACCTTTTCTCCAGATTCATACATGGGACTCACTTTTCTCTTCTTGTCTGCCTGCACCTTGTAAGCGTCTTTGGCCTTCTGGAGATTGGAAGAGGCTACCTGATAGGATTTCTGTAACTCTTGTATCACCTCTTCTGCTGCTGGGACCTCCACGTCTACCCGACCCACTAACATGTTAGGATGCCGACCTGAGTTCAGGTAAAAAGGGGAAAATCCTGTAGACGAATGGACGGCATTGTTGTACGCGAACTCTGCCGTACTCAACAATGAGGGCCATTCTCCCTCCTGATCCATCAAATACAGACGGAGATATTGGTCCAAATCCTGATTCACTCGCTCCGTCTGTCCATCCGTTTCTGGGTGGAAACTGGTGGACAAACGAGAGTCCACTCCTAGACCCCTGAGGAATGCCTTCCAAAACCGAGAGACAAACTGAGGCCCTCGATCGGAAATAACCACCTTAGGAACCCCATGTAATTTCACAATGTGTTCCACAAACAGAGTAGCTAACTGAGAGGCTGTGGGGAGGGACCTCAAAGGGACAAAGTGGCTCATCTTGGTAAACATATCCACCACCACCCAAATGACTGAATACCCTTGGCTAGATGGCAGGTCTACTATGAAGTCCATGGAGACTGAATGCCAGGGAGACGGGGCAATGGGCAACGGCATTAAAAGGCCCTGTGGGGACTGCCTCATACTCTTGCCTTTAACACAAGGCTCACAAGTGGCGATGTACTGCCTCACCTGAGCATCCATGCCCGGCCAACTGAAGGTTCTCTTGATTAAGTCCAGGGTCTTCTTCGCTCCTCGGTGGCCTGCTAGCGGGTGGTCGTGAAAATGCTGAATGACTTCATTTTGCAATTTCTCACTGGGGACAAACATCTTTTCTTGCCAAATGGGTCTTTGATTCCTCACACTGCGATCTGGACCGCCTGATTCCCAATCTGAATATTCGGCCTTGGAAAACTCTTCCTTGATTCGGGCCTCCAAATCGTCCTCGACAGCTATGGCCACTATCTTTTCCTCCGGAATGATGAATCCTTCCGTTTTAGTTTTGATTTCCTCCCCCATACTCAGACGTGAAAGGGCGTCCGCCTTTCCATTGGAGGATCCAGGCTTGTAAGTGAGGACAAAATCGTAATCTGCGAAAAAAAGCGACCAGCGCAATTGCCTGGGGGTGAGCGTGCGCGCTGACTTGAGGAACTGTAAATTCCGATGATCAGTGAAGACTGTGACTACATGTTTCGCTCCCAACAAATAGTGTCTCCACACTTTGAATGCTTCTTTGACGGCCAAAAGCTCCTTATCTGCAATGGAGTAGTTTATCTCCGCCGGGGTAAGCTTGCGGGAATGGTATGCCACTGGATGAAGCTGCCCGGTGTTCTTCTGGCGCTGCGACAGGATTCCTCCTATGGCCAAATTGGATGCGTCGGCCTCAATGAAAAAGGGCTCACTCAAACAAGGGTGTTGCAGTACTGGGGCTGTCACGAAAGCTTCTTTTAATTGCTGAAACGCCTCCTCAGATTCTCGTTCCCAGACGAATCGCACATTTTTCTTTAGCAGCCTAGTAATGGGGCTCACCTTCTCTGAGAAGTTCAAGATGAAGCGTCTATAAAAATTGGCGAATCCCAGGAAACTTTGGATCTCCTTTACAGACCTGGGCGCCGGCCATAACTTGATCGCTTGCAACTTAGAGTCGTCCATGGAAACTCCTTCCGGAGACAAAACAAAGCCCAAAAACTCCACTCGGGAAGAGTGAAAGACACACTTCTCCAGTTTGACAAACAGATGGTTCTCCAGCAGGCGTTTCAAGATGGCTCGCACATGATGGACGTGTTCCTCTAAACTGTTGGAGTAAATAAGGATGTCATCGATATAGACCACTGCGAAACGGTCCAGACACTCACGAAGCACATCGTTGACAAAATGCTGGAACGCAGCGGGGGCATTACAGAGCCCGAAGGGCATCACTTGGTATTCATACAAACCAAACCTGGTTCGAAAGGCAGTTTTCCACTCCTCCCCTTCGGCCATGCGCACCAAATGATAGGCCCCCCCGTAGATCCAACTTTGTATACACACTGGCATCCTTGACTTGATCCAGGAGTTCTGAAATGAGGGGCAGAGGATAACGGTTCTTCTTAGTGGCCAAGTTCAATGCCCGATAATCGATGCAAGTCCTCAAGGTCCCATCCTTCTTCGGAATGAAGAAGAGGGGCGAGGAAACTGGAGACTGAGAGGGGCGGATGAATCCATTGGCTAGATTTTGTTCGATATAGTCCTTCAAATGGAGATTCTCCGGTTCCGACAATGCATAGATTCTACTGCATGGTAAAGACACCCCTGGTTCCAATTCGATCCGACAGTCATATTCTCGGTGAGGTGGCAGCTTCTTAGCTTCCTTCTCATTGAACACCTCTTTCAGGTCCTGGTATTCCTCGGGAATCTCTGGGGCCTCCAAAGCACACACCATTTGAACCTGATTGGCCAGATTTTGTGACAACGTGGAACTTGGGCTCCCTGGAGTCCACTGGAAACAATGCTCAGAACAAAATTCGGAATTCATCTTTACAGAACGCCGTGACCAATCGATCTGCGGGTTATGCTCGGTGAGCCAGGGTAGCCCCAGTATGAGTTGGAACTGGGGGGCATCTATGAGACTAAATCGAATGAAGCTTCGGTGCTCTCCAGGTCCCACCACTGTCATCAATTCAGTATCATAAGCAATAGGTCCCGACGACAACTGGGTGCCATCCACTGCTCGCACCGGTTCCGGTCTGGGCTTCTTTTCAAACTGTATTCCCAAGGTCTTGGCAAACTGAATGTCGCAGAAGTTCCCAGTAGCCCCCGAGTCTACCATCACCGAAACTTCCTCCTTCTGAGCTTTTCCAAACTCTATCCTACACAGTAAATTCAGATGCGGGGCTGCGGATTGCAGGGTGTTGGCTAAAAGTTGTGGCTTGAGAGTTGGCTCGTCACTCGCTCCCACCAGTGCAACTCCGTCTACTGGTGGAGCCGATCTTTTACCCACGAGCTTGCCTTTGATCTCTTCGGACATTCCTTGACAAAATGGCCCGATTGCCCACAATACATACACAATCGACCTTGGCGTCTCTTTTCTCGTTCCTCCTGCGTAAGAGGGCCTCGAATGGTTCCCACCTGCATCGGCTCTTCCTGGCCTTGGCCTTCAGGGTTTTTTACGACCTCCGGTCGAGACCGATCAAATCGAGGCGGGAGAGTGCGGACATCCTTTCGTCGTTCACTTCGCCTTTCTGCAAGCCTCTGATCAATCTGCAATACAAGATCGATGAGTTCTGACACATCCGTGGGTCGTTTGGGAATCTGCGCCAAACCGTCCTTCAACTCATCCTTGAGGCCTCGGTAGAAAATGGCCGCCCGCTTAGCCTCGGGCCAACTCGTTTCGACGATCAATTTATTGAATTGTGCCAGGTAAGCCACCAAATCACGATTCCCTTGTTTCAATTCCAACAGTTCATTGTCGGTGGTCTGTGAAACGTTTCTTCGGTCAAAAATGCGCAAAAACTCAGCTTTGAATTCTTCGAATTTATACAACACTGGATCGTTGCTTGCCACCAAAGGCAAAGACCACGCGGCAGCATCTCCACTCAGGTAAGACAGCACAAAAGCCACTTTAGACTGATCCTCTTTAAACAGAATGGGCTTACACAAGAAATGCAGGGAACACTGGGTCAGGAAGATTTGGGCCTTGTGGGGATCTCCCTGAAATCTCTCGGGCGGGGCCAATGGAATGGTAGGGGACATTGCGTGCACCACCTGTGTGGTAAACTCCGTAGATGAGGATGAGGCGGAACCAAAGGCAGATGATTTTATACTACCGAAGTTGGGGCGCGGGCTCTCTGCTAGTTCATCTAATCTCTGACGTAAATAACTAGCCTCCTGGTTAGATTTCCTAACTTCCTCCCTCGTCTCACTCAACTGTTTCTGAAGTCCCTCTAACACAGACGCCAAAGCTTTGACATCCAATCCTTCGGCCATCTCGCTCAGACGGAAGATAATTGAGGCACTTCAATCTGTCAGAAGCAGTACCTGAAATATCCAGATCTCCGTGGGAGCGAGCGGCTATCTTCGGCGATGCTAATTTCCGAATTCCCAAACACCCCTGCACCCGGATTGCTCCAAGCCCAGGAATGGAAGGGAAAGGGGAAGTGGATAACAAACAACAAAGAGAGTCTTCCACACTGGTGCCTCGTACTACCTCTGGAAGGAGTGGCTGGGGAACACCTGCAACAGGGAGCAGAACATTACTAACGTTCTAATAAATCATGGACAACACACTCTCTCTCTCTCTCTCTCTTATTAATACCTGGTGATTGTGTGGAGTTAGCTTCTCTCTTAATGAGTCCCAAAAAGTGAGGTGATGGTTGGTACTCTTGTTGCTTGTGTAGAGTGGTTGAAAGAATGATGCGAAGAGTAGAGGTGGTAGACAACAGTATTACCATATGCATATAATATATACTCTCATCTACTTAACGAATTTCGAGAACACTCGAAGTCTTGTCACAAACTGAATTTGAATAGTTCTGAACAGTGCTAGAGTTCAATTCACTGGAAGGCTCTGAACCAAAGACTGAGCAAGCACTGGAAAACGACAGTACCGGCAAGTCTGAAGAATGAAATGTTCTTACCGCAATTCTGTGTACTGCGGGAGGTACTTGCCCACTGGAACCAAACCCAGATGAGGAGCGCTTGACTGCAAGAGTCCGCACAGCCTGACACAGGCCGCGGAGAGTCAGGGGCAAACAACCCGGAAAGGCAGGAATCCACAGGTATGGAACGAGAACACACTCCAGGGTTCCGGAACTGAGTCTCTGTGAAAGCTGACTGGAAGTAGCGGGAAAACTATGAGAGAACGCGGTGAATTGACAGGAGCCAAACTCAGGGCGTCTAACTGCTGGAAAGGGACAGTTGAAGTGCGCCACATAGAACGTGCGGAGTTGGGAAATGGCGGACTGCTGAAAAAGACTAGAACGCTCACTGCATCGAAATGGCGGCACCAACCGGAGGCGGCTACACCTCTGACCAAACGTGATCATGAGCTAATTTTTGCAAGGAACCCCAAAGTGGGAACAGCCTCCAAACCGGAAATCTTCCCCTAGCTGCCGGGACTGACAGAGGTCTCTTGCTGGGGGTCGGCATAGTCCTGACAGCGCACCCGCAATCCACTGCTGATCATGTCACATATTACATCATTCATGACATGGTCAGTGACATCACTGATGACATCACTGATGACATCTCAAATGACATCACTGATGACATCACTGATGACATCTCAAATGACATCACTGATGACATCACTGATGACATCACTGATGACTACATCCAGTGACTGTATAATTCTGTAAAGTTAAAATATGTCTTACAAATTGAATAATGAGTGGATTTATAAGTGTCTGGATGAAGGATTTAGTAGGTGCATGACTGAGTGTATGAGTGAGTGATTAAATGTGTCTTACTGAGTGCATGGGTTAGTGACTAAACTGTCTTAATTTGTGCATCATTGTGTCTGTTGTTCTGTAATCTGCTGCATGTGTTGATCATTAGCTATATGAGTAACTATATGGATTATTCATTGGTTGATTAACAACAAAAAGGGAGTTACACCTGGGAAGGTACGCTCAGCCTTAATAGAGGCGAGTCTGTGTGTTAGCCACAATCCAAAATGAGGACATCCTTTGTCCTTAAGAAGACCCCTCACTCACCAACCTAGTTGGTGACATGCTTCATCATCGGGGTCCCACCCGGACAGCCGAATGCCATCCAGGTGTGCTGCGACACCTGATTACAGTGGAGCGGGTTAGGTTGTATTATATGTGAAAAAGGAAGAACTACGTGTTATTAAAAATATCCGGAACTACCCACTTACGTAATTTATTCTGGGGTGTTGCGGATATAAATTAAAAGAGAGGGCACCTGTTGCCCAATTAGGAGGGCTATCGGTGAAAGAAACTAATGGTGGTGCAGGATAAAAGATATGGTCTACATGTTTCTACCTATGTGTCATATTTAACAGGTATTCGTCAGGACCTTGATAAGCTTACGGGACGGTATGCGCACGCTAAGGCGCACCCTATCCTCGTAAGGCACAGTTGGAGAAACAAAATGATTCTCCAGAATAAAAGTTTCTTCTTTAATTTCGGAAAAAACCTGTGGGAAAAAAAGGAGGGAAAAGGGTTGTGGATAACGAACAATAAACATATAAAGGTTGCCACAAACATAACACATACTAATTCAATGGTGATGTGCAGCAAACGTCATGCCCTTGAAGTGAATGGCGAGTGAGGCGAGTCCCTGTCAAGCCATATACCACGTGGAGGCACACCCACTGTATCAAAGGATATTCAAATCACTGAGTGTCAGTGCCGTAAGGGAAGAAGACACTAGACAAAAAACGGCGAAATGAATGCTGGGTGTTTGTATCTCAAAAAACTGAGAAGAAGCGCAGTCGTCGTGCAAGTGAAGGCGACTGCGTGGGACTAAAATAACCACCTCGTGAATAAGGGGCTGGAATAGAGGGTTTAAAAGCTATAACTGGACCTAACACACCGACCACACATAATGCGACATTGTACGATAGTGGTAAGCATGCACGGTTATTGTGAATGAAGAAGCGGGATGGCCGTCTTACTAGGAGCTTTTTTGATCAATGCTCCATGAGCCACTCCGTGATCGGTTTTAATTCCCGTTACGATCTAGGTAGAAAAAGGCAAGGAGTTGGAAAGGTAATACCTTCGTGTTGCCAAATAAGATTTTACAAACGAGTATGAGTATACTCTTAACCGGAACAATCTTACTTGTGCCAGGAGGATATGGCGCCGTTCACACCTAAACCGTCACCGCGAGTGCTCCGATGATTACTGGGCTACCGGTTCAGCGTGGTAGATCAGTGTGCCGGTTCCGGGTTGGGCGTGGTTAGGTGAACGAGGCGTGATTTGCGTGGGGCGTGTAAGCGGCTGAATAGCCAATAGCAAGAGTTGCTAAACAGCCAGGCTGAACTTAGCGTCATGTTAGACGGAGGTAGCCTTAAAGGGATATCGTTTATTTTGAAAGTGGTGGCTATTCGGACGTGAAGAGTTTACAGACCATGCACACAAAATTGGGAGATGGAATTTTCTCATCAGACACACTCAATTTGCAACCAGTGATTGATTGGGCATCAGCATTACATGCCAGTCATGAATGTAATCCCCTATTTGGCAAATGAGGGGAGGTGCAGGATGTACCTACAAAAAAGTCAAAATTATTTAAAATTCAAAGTTGTTGCCCAAAAGATGCAGAAGAATGGTTACTCCAGGAGTGTTGCAGGTACATAGGAATTAGTTTTTTACTGAGTTCCAAGGAATATTATCGTTCAGGCCCCGTTTATGAGTGGCCAAACGGTAAATCCAACGTTGTTCTTTTTCAAAAAGGTTGGTTTCCTTCACAACTTGCTCAATGATGGTCCATTTGAAGTCGTTAGGGCCATGTCCCATAGAGAGAAAGTGTTCAGTGAGCTTTGTCATTGATTTTTTGCAGCGAATGGTACTGCGGTGTTCGCATATACGCTGCTTTACCTTCCTACAGGTCATGCCCACATATCTGAGATTACAAGGGCAGGAAATGAGGTACACCACCATCGTGCTGTTGCAATTGGTGTGGGATCTGATGGTCCAGGTCTTACCCTCCTCCAATTGTAATATCTTGGTATTCTCTGTTTGGGGGCAGACACTGCAGTTCCCGCATTTGTAGTGACCCAGGACCTTTGGTAGTCCCCAGGTATTGAGCACTGTGGGGGCCTCTTCAGTTATTCTTCTTGGTCTCGTGTTCACCAGACTGTCACGTATGCTCCTTGCTCTTTTGTAGGCAAATAACGGTTTTTCCCATTTCAGATTGCCACTGTTAATGATCCTCCAATGTTTATTGATGGATTTGGACATGAGGTTAGATGCGGAGCAGAAAGTTGTTACACATGTCAAAGGTGTGTCTGTTTTCTCTCTGGGAGGGTCTTCCAACAGGGTCTCTCTTGGCTGATTCCTCGCACGTTTCTGGCACTTATTCAGGATTCTGTCTGGATAGCCCCTAGCTCGGAGTTTCTGGGTTAGGTCTCCTGATTGTTCACGGTAGTCATTGATATTGCTGCAATTTCTTCTAATCCTCAAATACTGACCATAGGGTAGGTTCTCCCTCAATGGTCTGGGATGGAAGCTCTCGAATCTTAGAAGGTTGTTCTTAGCCGTGGGTTTAAAATGGGTCTTCGTTTCCAGACGTCTCCCTTCCTTAGTGATTGTAAGATCAAGGAAGGTTAGGGTCCTGGGGTCTTGTGTGTATGTGAATCTCAGGTTGGTGTCCAGGGTATTGATCCACTTGAAGCAGTCCAGCAGCTTTTCTTCTGGACCTTGCCATATTATCAGGACATCGTCTATGTAGCGCCTCCAAAGCAGAATGTTTGAGTGAAAGGGATTCTGATCATTGAGGATGAATTGTTCCTCAAAATGGTACACGTAGAGACCTGCCACGCTGGGAGCAAATGTGCTTCCCATCGAGGTACCTCCAATTTTGGAGGTACAGGGTACCCTCAAACTCGAAATAGTTTTTTTTAAGCGCCAATCGAGCACATTCAAGTATGAAGTTCCTAGGTGTTTTATAGGTCCAGGTTTCTTTGCCTAAAACTCCTTCCAGTACCTTCAGAGTGTCATCTTGAGGTATGCTAGTGTAAAGGCTCTCTATATCGAGACTGACAAGTATGGTATTGTCATCAATTGTCAGTTGATCCAACAGCTGGAGGACATTCTTGGTGTCCTTCAAGTATGTAGGAGTTTTTTGGACGAGAGGTCTTAAGAAGACGTCACAGAATTTTGATAGAGGTTCCAGGACGGATCCTATCCCTGAAACAATCGGTCTGCCGGGTGGGGGGTGCTTGTTCTTATGCATCTTGGGTAAAATGTAAAAATAAGGAATTTTTCCTTCATTGTTGCACAGAAATTCAGCCTCCTGTTTGGTGATAAAGCCTCTTTCTTCACCATGGTCAGTTAATGATTTGATTTCATTCTTCAATTCTTGGGTGGGGTCATAGTTGAGTTGTCGGTAATTCTGTACATCGCCCAGCAAGCGAAGACATTCAGTTCTATACATAGTGGTATCTAGTATAACAACACCTCCCCCTTTGTCGGCTGGTTTAATTGTGATGTTGTCACAGCGTTTCAACTCATCCAGAGCAAGCCTTTCTAATCTCGTCAGATTGGTGAAAGGTTCTTTTGGCACAACAGTTTCGATGTCATTGAACACAGCTTGTTCAAAGGCCGAGATTTCCACTGGAGTCATGTGGGGCGGAGGCATGAATGTCGACTTCAGACGTAATCCTGTGTCACCGCGATCTTGGTTTTCATTGTTGTCAGTTTTGTCTCCATTTTTCTCAAAAAAGGCTTTAAGTTTTAATTTCCTAAAAAAACAGGCCAATTCACAATGAAGGTTAAATTTATCGAACCTTTGTGTGGGGACAAAACCTAGTCCTTTATTCAGGACTAGTGTCTCAGTGGTTGAGAGAGGTCGGGATGCCAGATTGGTCACTAGTTCTAGGTGTTGCTCTGTCCCGCTTGTTGGTTCTTGCTCCTGGTGTGGTTCGTGATTGGGTCCTCTGGTGCCCAGTGTACCTGTGGTCCTCCCCCTCTGTTTCTTCCCCTGCCTCTTCCGCCCCTCCATAAAAAAGGCTGGTAGTTGTTAGGTGGGGGTGGTTGGGGTTGAAAGGGTGGTTGCCAACAATACATTGGGTATGTTGTTCTGTAAACTGCTGCATGTGTTGATCAGTAGCTATATGAGTAACTATATGGGTTATTCATTGGTTGCCCAAGTATTTGTATGGGAGACTGAGTGTGTGTGTGGGTGGCTGGGAGGTGTATGACTCTGTGCATAGATGTGTGAGCAGTTGATTCACTAGATGTATGGGTTCAAAAGTGCATATGGAAACAACTGTATGGGCGGTTGACTGTGTGCATGAGTGTATTGGTGAGTGAATGGATATCTCAGTGCTACATGTCAAAGTAAGTACATATGTAAAACACAGTACATGTGAGAGTTGACATATATACATAACTCTGCATAAGAGCCAGTGAATGTGTGAGTGGCTGTATGGATCATTGTGAACTTGTATCAGGGATTGTATAAGAGAGTAAATATGTGTTAGTATATGTTTGAATAAGTAAGGTGTGTATTACTGTATAGTTGAGGAAATGGAGGTGTAATTGATTCTTTGCATGACTGACTAGGTGTGTGAGTAACTCCATGGATGAGTGACAGTCTGTGAGTGTCTGCTTACACTGAGTGCATCTAAGGTTATATTAGAGTCTGAAGAGGTTCATCGTATTATCATATGAATGATGTCATCAGTGATGTGATCAGTAATGTCAAATGAGATGTCATCAGTGATGTCATCAGTGATGTCATTTGAGATGTCATCAGTGATGTCATCAGTGATGTCATCAGAGATGTCATTTGAGATGTCATCAGTGATGTCATCAGTGATGTCGTTTGAGATGTCATCAGTGATGTCATCAGTGATGTCATTTGAGATGTCATCAGTGATGTCATCAGTGTTGTCACTGACCATGTCATGAATGATGTAATATGTGACATGATCAGCAGTGGATTGCGGGTGCGCGATATATAGTTAGTACAACTAACTATATATGGAATTTCAATGGTTTTGTGTGAGTAAAAAAAGGTTTCTTAAATGCTAATTCCTAACTATATATGGTCTATAACCTATGGTTTTTTCTGTGAATTTTCAAGGTTTTGTAAATGCTAATTCCTAACTATATATGGTCTATAACCTATGGTTTTTTCAGTGAATATATATATATATATATATATATATATATATATATATTACCTACTGGCGGTCGCCAGTAGGTATATATAGTTAGGATTTTTTCTCTATGGGATTTTTGAAAATTCTATGTCTAATAACTTTGCCGTTTGTGGACGGAATTGGCTGAAATTTTCAGGAAAATGGAACATTTTGTTTCTGAGCAGCCCCTGAAAATTTGGGGGGGGTTCGTCAAGGGGGGGCCGAGAAAAAAGGGGGGTCCCAAAACGCGTTTTTCCCATGTTAATTTCCATAGGGCGGTTGGCCTCACTTTTAGCCCGAACGGCTGAATGGATTTGCACGAAACTTGGCAAAATTGTAGGGACTGGTAGCCCGATGTGCCTTTGCTAGGTCTCAATATATGTGCTCCAGTGGATTTTGAGAAATTAACGTTCAAAAAAATATATATATCTGTGACAGCGTCCCGGGTAGCGCTCCGTTTCGCGTACTTTTCGCGTTACGGAGCTTTGCGAAGCGAAGCTGATTGGCTCTCCGGTGTCTGTAAACATTCCAAACAGTCCGTAGCGGCCGCCATCTTGTCTCTCGGTAGGATCGAGAGACAAGAGGAGGCCAAAGCGAAGGGGCAAATGACCATAAGGGGGCATAGTAGATCCTCCCTGACCCCCTAGGTTTGATGTGGAGGTTTTAAAAGGGCCCCGCGGGGCAAAAAAAAAAAATCGAACGGCTGAATGGATTTGCATGAAACTTGGCAAAATTGTAGGGACCGGTAGCCCGATGTGCCTTTGCTGGGTCTCAATATATGTGCTCCAGTGGATTTTGAGAAATTTACGTTTAAAAAAAGATATATATCTGTGACAGCGTCCCGGGTAGCGCTCCGTTTCGCGTACTTTTCGCGTTACGGAGCTTTGCGAAGCGAAGCTGATTGGAATGTTTACAGACACCGGAGAGCCAAACAGTACGGAGCGGCCGCCATCTTGTCTCTCGGTAGGATCGAGAGACAAGAGGAGGCCAAAGCGAAGGGGCAAATGATCATAAGGGGGCATAGTAGATCCTCCCTGACCCCCTAGGTTTGATGTGGCGGCTTTAAAAGGGCTCCGCGGGGCAAAAAAAAAAAAAATCGTTTTTTTTCGTGGGGTGCGCCCGGTTCGCGTAACGGGAAGCGGACTGGGGAGCGTACTACAAGGAAACAAGAATGATTGACTTTTAACTTATTGTATGTTTATAGACTTTTTTTTTTCTTTTTTTTCTGCTGAGTGACGTCTCGGCCTATCTCCACGGGATGCAGTCCCTACCATCTCGGCGTTTAAGCCGAGGGGGACCGGTAGTGTGGGAGAGATAACGTCTGTTAACGTTCGATTCAAAGAAAATCAGGAAGTGTTGATAAACATTGTCTGCGCCATCTTGCCTTTTTTCCAATGCCACACTTTTGTCGTGCACGGCAGCCATTTTAGATGCCTTGACCAGACCCACTCTCTGCACGCTGTCGATCCTTAGCATGGCTCCCCACCCTCGCAAGCATCTCCCCCAGGCACTGGTCACCCCCGCTCTCTGTCTTATGCATGGGCAATAAACCTCCCCCCATCTGCGCTGCTCTTCCCTGAGAATCACACCCTGTGCCCGCCCGACACCTCCCTTTCGCCCTATTCACTACCGCACCCTCTGAAACTCCTCTTCCTCTGTGTCCGATTGTCCAGGCCAGTCCCAGGCTATCACCTAGCCCTGCAGATGTAGTTTATGGCCCCAGCTGTAAAGAATCACCCCTCTTCAAAGGAGTTACAGTAGATCAAGGCCCCCACCCGATGAGATCCGTCACACCACACGCGTTCCTACTATCTGAAAACCATCCTGTATTGTGATTGGGGAGGGGACCGAGCCTGAAGCGGAAGATTCGAGGGATGCCTCTTTGTACATCAAAGTTTTTACAATTATGTGTCACATTAAAAATATATAGCACTCCAACAAAGTAGTAGGATTATAAAACTTTAATAACTTATAAATATATACAACGCAACAAAAACAGTAAAAACATTTAAACATTTTTAGGAAAAAAGAAGCAACAATGGTCAGTAGCTGTGTTTTGTGCGAATAGTCCCAAGGCAGCACAACGTGCTGAGTTCTGGACGGCACCCAGGTGATGTTGCCTGGGTGCCGCACTGGTTTTGGGTATCCTACAATGCAGCTCCGAAAAACGGCGTGGGGCGTCCCGGGGGGTGGCCTCATCAGTAGCGGTCTGTTGTGCGAATAGTCCCAAGGCAGCAGAACGCGCTGAGATGTGGATGGCACCCAGGTGATGTCCAGTAAGTTGCCGCACTGGTTTTGGTATCCTACAATGCTGCTCCGAATAAGGGAGTGGGGCGTCCCGGGGGGTGGCTCGTCAGTAGCGGTCTGTTGTGCGAATAGTCCCAAGGCAGCAGAACGCGCTGAGATGTGGATGGCACCCAGGTGATGTCAAGTAAGTTGCCGCACTGGTTTTGGTATCCTACAATGCTGCTCCAAATAACGGCGTGGGGCGCCCCGGGGGGGGGGGTGAGGCAGCGTGAACGGGCCTCCCCAGGGGGAGGCTCGTCTGCTGTAGTGGGGCGCCCCTTTACCGTTTCAGTTGCCATTCCGCCCGCTTTTTGTACACTGTGCCAAAATCCGCCATTCAGCTGAGTTGCGCCCACTCTTGCGGTGCAGCGATAGGCGGCTGCCACAGGACTCTCAAAATGGCGGCAGGCTCTTTCCTTTTTGGGCCTGGTCCACTGAAATGGCCCTGGGACACCTTGGAAATCGGACGCTTGTCTGCTAGGTCTTGGACCCCATTCTCGAAAGCGTCCCCTCAGCCTTGAAGATTCTACAAAAGTCTTGGGGGCCCCCGACTCCTGCAGGCTTCCGGTGGGGTGCGGCTGCCATGATTGCTCGCGGAATGACCACGACGGAGCCACGAGCTGGTGGTGCTTTCATGCTGACGCCAGCTTCAGTCTGAAACATCCAGAAACAAGGTGGGGCTTTCATCGTTTGGGAAAAAAAAAAGTTTTCATCCAATGAAAAATGTTATTTTTAGGTCATATGATCAAGCCTTCCATCATTAGGAAACCAAAAGTAAAATGAACCAATGAAAAGTTTTATAAACAAGTCACATGACCTGTTATGCGGCATAGGGTATAAAAAGCGTAGAAAATCCGTTGGCACGTGAGGCGGCGTCAGTAGCGGACTGATGTGCGAATAGGCCGAAGGCAGCACAACGCACCAAGATCCGGATGGCACCGAGGTGGGGTCCAGCAAGTTGCCGCACTGGTGTGGCCATCCTACAATGCTGCGCCGAAAGTCGGCGTGGGGCGCCCCGTTGGCCTGTGAGTTCGCGTCAGTAGCAGACCGATGTGCGAATAGGCCGAAGGCAGCACAACGCGCCAAGATCCGGATGGCACCGAGGTGGGGTCCAGCAAGTTGCCGCACTGGTGTGGCCATCCTACAATGCTGCGCCGAAAGTCGGCGTGGGGCGCCCCGTTGGCCTGTGAGGCGGCGTCAGTAGCGGACCGATGTGCGAATAGGCCGAAGGCAGCACAACGCGCCAAGATCCGGATGGCACCGAGGTGGGGTCCAGCAAGTTGCCGCACTGGTGTGGCCATCCTACAATGCTGCGCCAAAAGTCGGCGTGGGGTGCCCCGTTGGCCTGTGAGGCGGCGTCAGTAGCGGACCGATGTGCGAATAGGCCGAACGCAGCACAACGCGCCAAGATCCGGATGGCACCGAGGTGGTGTCCAGCAAGTTGCCGCACTGGTGTGGCCATCCTACAATGCTGCGCCGAAAGTCGGCGTGGGGCGCCCCGTTGGCCTGTGAGGTGGCGTCAGTAGCGGACCGATGTGCGAATAGGGCCAAAGGCAGCGCAACGCGCCAAGATCCGGATGGCACCGAGGTGGGGTCCAGCAAGTTGCCCCACTGGTGTGTCCATCCTACAATGCTGCGCCGAAAGTCGGCGTGGGGCGCCCCGTTGGCCTGTGAGGCGGCGTCAGTCAGTGGGGGCTGTTTGAGGATCTGACTGCATTGGAAAGCAATGTGATGCTGTGCGTCGCCCCCAAGATGAAGGTTCCTCGGCTGCAGTGGGGCGCCCCTTGGTGTTTCACTCGCTATGCAGCTGAGTTGCGTGCGCACTTGCGGCGAATAGGCCGAAGGCAGCACAACAATATTTTCGGAATGGAAGACACCACAAGGCGCTGAGATTCGGTTGGCACCGAGGTGGTGTCTAGCAAGTTGCCGCACTGGTGTGGCCATCCTACAATGCTGCTCCGAATAACGGCGTGGGGTGCCCGAAGGGGGGGGGAGGCGGCGTGAACAGGCCTCCCCAGGTGGAGGCTCGTCTGCTGTAGTGGGGCGCCCCTTTACCGTTTCAGTTGCCATTCAGCTGAGTTTCGGCCGCTCTTGATGCTACAGCGACAGGCGGCTGCAACAGGACTCTCAAAATGGCGGCCTGTTCTTTGGATTTGGGCCTGGTCCACTAAAATGGCCCTGGGACACCTTAGAACTCGGACGCTCGAATTTTTTTTCCTTTCCTCTACATGCAAAAAAGGTAAATGCCCGGTACGTTACCTGCCTCATCTGCCACGATGTACTCTCCAGAGGAACCGAAAAAATATATAGTTATGGTAATTATACCATGCATCGTCATATGGAGAGGTGGCACCGATTATTATAATACTGCACAAAAGAGAGAATTGGAGGAGAACCCCCGATCTGCCAGTACATTCACCAAAGAAGTGGCACTGACAGCATCAGAGGCAAGGGAAACTGTCCCAAATATTTAGAAGAACTTTGGAAAGATTAAAATGACATGTTTAGATTGTGGCAAATTAATTTCATGTGGACAGATGAGTGTTACTCTAATAAATACAGCATATGAACATCATCATAGTCGATGGTTGGTGGAGACATTTTGACTATATCCTGGACCTGCCCGTCCTCGCCCAAAATGGCGCCGGAATAAATGGGACTCGTAACTCCTTGTTGTGTACTGGTTGCACAACCTTGATATCACGAGATACGTATGCAGTTTTGAAGCACATGGCGGGCGGGGACGAGAATTGATTGAATATTTCGACATCCCTATTGATATTAAGTTCTGATGTGTTATTGATTACTGTACTATTGAAAGTTCGAATTAACGTCACCCATGGTACTTGCCCGCAAATGTATATCTAGATAATTTTATTGTAACTGGCCCTGTCGTATTTTAATTATAAAATGTACGTCCACCGATTCCGCAACTGTTAGACACCTTAGTTCTTGCAACCTAATGGCCCGCCCGTTACGTTCCTCTACAGTGTAAATGTCTACTCATCATATACGATTACAGTTTGCTCCGTGGCCGGCCCACGTGGTTATAGGCCCGTATTTGTATACTGACATTTTCACAATAAAGGTTTTTAAAAGAAAACATGGTAGTAGTATTTACATTGGTAAAGTTTTTAATAATAGTCACTGTTTTAGAATCAGTAAAAGGCAAGTGAAATAAAGCAGTCCAATTACATGAAGGGTAAAAGGTATAATACGCAGGAACGCAGTAAAGATAAATGGTCAAGGGCTGTTGTGTTTTCTACTCCTGCAACATAAAGTGATCGATAAGAATCTGATATTCAGGCGTATCGGCGACTAAGACAGCAGGCCGAGCCTCTTTTGCTCAACGGCTCCGTCATGGGACGAAGAAACGCCCTTTTTCTCGAAAAAGGAATATATTTTACTTGCAGAACAGTTGTAAATTTTCCGGGAAAGTACATTAGCCTGGAACATTATAACATATGTTTAAGAAAAAATAATGTTCGAAAGTAATAAAAAGCGTAATTTTTAGGTCATATGACCAAGCCTTTCATCATTAGAATAAGAAAAGTAAATGAACCAGTGAAAAGTTTTATTAACAAGTCACATGACCTGTTATGCTTACGTTATGCGCTGCGCGCCGCGCCCCGGATCGCTTCCGGGAAGCTGCGCTTCGCGCACCGGAGCACTTCCGGATGCGCTAACGCGGCGCGTCATATGACGCATTACGCGACAACGCAGGTCCAGAATATAGTCAAAATGTTTCCACCAACCAGCGGTCGGAACACAACCCCTTTCAGCAGGCTAAATAGTTCTGTTAAATGACAACAGAAGGGACAGGCAACAAGAACCATCAGTCAAAGAGGGGAGGGCAAGTTCTTCTCTACCGGGTCACGTTGGGGCGCTACCGGAACTGATCGAATTGGTAGTCTACAGTGTTTCTGGATGTTTCAGACTGAAGCTGGCGTCAGCATGAGAGCACCACCATCTCGTAGCTCCGTCGTGGCCATTCCACGAGCAATCATGGCAGCCGCTCCCCACCAGAAGCCTGCGGGAGTCGGGGGCCCCCAAGACTTTTGTAGAATCTTCAAGGCTGAGGGGACGCTTTCGAGAATGGAGCCCAAGCCCTAGCAGACAAGCGTCCGAGTTCCAAGGTGTCGCAGGGCCATTTTAGTGGACCACGCCCAAATCTGAAGAGCCGGCCGCCATTTTGAGAGTCCTGTGGCAGCCGCCTATCGCTGCACCGCAAGAGCGGGAGCAACTCAACTACATGGTGAGCGAGACGCTGTAGTCGAAAGAGCGGGCGGTAAACAGCTGAATAGCGGAAGAGGCACAGTGTAGCAAAAGCGGGCGGAATGTCAACTGAAACGGTAAAGGGGCGCCCCACTACAGCGTGTCTTTAGGTGAAACGGATTGTGGGACAAGGTCAAGAATGGAAGAGTCACCAAAAGGCAAAAAGTTCCGCTTGACCCCGGGAGCCGGCCACCTATGTCGGGGGCGATCTCAGGCCACACCAGGGCAACACGACTTGGGGAGGGGGCCGGAGCAAGCGCCCCCTCCGAGTCCGCGCCATCACACCGTCCCTCGGGGGCCTCCGTCAAGCGGTTCAGGGTGGCACCGCATCACATTGTTTTCAAATGCAGTCACGTCCTCAAACAGCCCCCACTTACATTGAGAATAGTGAAGCTGTAGCAAGTGCAAATAAGCTTCAGACAGTGTTACAAGCACTCCTCAAAACTTTGAACTATCAGAGTGCATGAGTTTCATGCTCGATCGATTGAGCTAGCCGGATCGGGCACCAAAAAGTATAAAATAGTTATGTAAATAGGTATTTAATAAAATGTTTTACCCTGTTACTTTGCTGGTGTGTTGTATATATTTGTAATATTTGCATAGAGTTTATCGTTATTTTGGGCGGGGTGGGTGGCGGAGCCGAGCTGTCTTGCAGCCATCATGGTGTGGAGCTCAGTTCATCTCACTAGTTTCGTATTTCTCATGAGGGGTTGTTCCTAATGTTTCTATTTTAGCGAGGTCAAAAAGAGATCCCATTAGTGGCCTACTGATTTTGCTCGATTCCTTTTGTTTTTTTACACGATTTTTCACTATCTGCAAAGACTAAACAGAGTATTGCGACTCTGTGCTTGTTTGTAAATAGAGAATGAACTAAAGAGAACCAATTCTAAAACAGTAAATGCTTGGATAACAATCAATCAAATGGAGAGAGAAGCAGGCACGACGGATTACAACGGGGGCAAAGGCCTGCGTTAACTACCCTTCACTATCTGCAAAGAGAGAGTACTCCTAATAGAAATGAGGGGGAGGGGGGGCAGCATTCAAAGCAGATCAGTGTGCATAAACACGAAAATGTTTTTACTTACCATGTACTTGACATTCGACAGCTTATGATATTTGCTATTAAAAAACCATTGAAATTCACTGAAAAAACCATAGGTTAGAGACCATATATAGTTAGGAATTAGCATTTAAAAAACCTTGAAAATTCACTGAAAAAACCATAGGTTATAGACCATATATAGTTAGGAATTAGCATTTAAAAAACCTTATTTTACTCACACAAAACCATTGAAATTCCATATATAGTTAGTTGCACTAACTATATATCGCGCACCCGTAATTCACTGCTGATGATGTCACATATTACATCATTCATGACATGGTCAGTGACATCACTGATGACATCACTGATGACATCTCAAATGACATCACTGATGACATCACTGATGACATCTCAAATGACATCACTGATTACATCACTGATGACATCTCAAATGACATCACTGATAACATCTCAAATGACATCACTGATGACATCTCAAATGACATCACTGATGACATCACTGATGACATCTCATTTGACATCATTGGTCACATCACTGATGATATCATTCATGTGACAATACAATGCATCTCCTCACACTTTCATATAACCTCTGTTACACCCAGTGTTAAATACAGAGTATAATTTTTTAAACCATTGACACACCAATACTAGTTACTACATACGCACTCACTGATTCCTATGTTTACACAAACACTCACTCATTCACCCATACAATCATTCATACATACAATCACTCATCTTTACAACACTATCATATGCACTCATACACCTACACAGACACTCACACTCTGCCACTCATCCATGGAGTTACTCACACACCTAGTCAGTCATGTAAAGAATCAATCACACTTCCATTTTCTAATCTACACAGTTAAACATAGAGCACCTTACATTTTCAAACATATACTAACACATACTTAGTCTCTTATACAATCATTGATACAAGTACACATTGATCTGCACAGAGTCACACACCTCCCAGCCAGCCACACACACACTCAGTCTCCCATACAAATACTTGGGCAATCAATCAATAACCCATATAGTTACTCATATAGCTACTGATCAACACATGCAGCAGTTTACAGAACAAAAGACATAATGATGCACAAATTAAGACAGTTTAGTCACTAACCCATGCACTCAGTGAGACACATTTAATCACTCACTCATACATTCAGTCATGCACCTACTAAATCCTTCGTCCAGACACTTATACATCTACTCATTCTTCAATATGTAAGACATATTTTAACTTTACAGAAACATACAGTCACTGGATGTTGTCATCAGTGATGTCATCAGTGATGTCATTTGAGATGTCATCAGTGATGTCATCAGTGATGTCACTGACCATGTCATGAATGATGTAATATGTGACATCATCAGCAGTGAATTGCGGGTGCGCGATATATAGTTAGTGCAACTAACTATATACTAACTATATATGGAATTTCAATGGTTTTGTGTGAGTAAAATAAGGTTTTTTAAATGCTAATTCCTAACTATATATGGTCTATAACCTATGGTTTTTTCAGTGAATATATATATATATATATATATATATATATATATATATATATATATATATATTTGTTTTTTTAGGAAGCTTGCTGCCTCTACGAGGCATTAAGTAATTATTATTAAGGGTGAAACTCCACTAATTGCGGTTTTTTTTGTTTTGTCCCTTGTCATTGGTTTAAATCTGGCATTGTTCTTATGAACTTTCTCATTATTGGCTGTTGGGCCGATGAGTCACTTCCGTTTTCGGAGGAAGCAGCATCGACCAACTACAGTTCACTGACGCTGCAGGGCAGTGTCTTTCAATTGTAGGGACTACTTTGTTGTTGCCTGGTGCCTCCTCTCACGCCCGGACAGGACTGGGAGGCACTTGGGCCGCAGTAGGTCTTTTTTAAGCTTCATATATTAGTCCAGATGATAGATTCGGCACATGAATCTCGCATAATACTTTGGAAGTTTACAGCTATCAGTGGTGTGATACTCGCGTGACGCGCGGCCACGTCAGAGGTAGGCTAGGAAGATAAGCAGCTTTGGCGCCACTGCAGAGTTTATGAATATCGCTGAGGCTTGTCACACAGCGCCGCAGGGTAGTGCAATGGGGGGAGCGCTTAGGTGCGCAGCATCAGATAGGGCACATACGTGCACCAGACAATGTTGCCAGATTGGGCTATTTCCCCGCACAATTGGGTGACTTTTTTCCCAGTTGTGCGGGAAAAAACCATGCCTGGCAGGTAGTTAGTTTTTGGGCTATATTTGTGTTCTTGTGCGGGAAAAACTGGCTTTGGCGGGCGCCCACAATCATAGTCACACACTCTCAAAGCGCATCGCGAAGCGCTTAGCCTTCAGTTCGCACACATTAACTCCCACGAGCAGAAGGCAGCCATCGAGCGAGGTCTGGCATCCATCAATGAGGCCTGGCTCAGGCCTTGCTACATTCTTGCTTGTTATCTTATCTGGAGTGGTAGTTGTCACTGTAATTCATCTGCACAGTGCACACACACACTCACTCAGCACATGCGTGCTGTACCTGGTCGCCCCCCAGGTCACCACCTAGCTTTGTTGCTAGGTTACAGTATCAACGTTATGGCCTGGAGACATTTGCCACTGTAAATTAACAATGTGGGGGTCCCCCTGGGCCGTCATTCGTGTAGCGCACGAAAACGCTACCAATGACGGCCCTGGACAGCAGTTGGTGGTCAGCCCCCGCAAGCTTCCCATATATGCGGGGGGCGACCTCACCGCTCTCTTTCGGTGCGGGCGGACGGTCGGTGCAGTGACGGTGATGATAGTGATGGTGCCTGAGGCCGGCCGGTGACTGACAGGCAGACTGTCGACCCGGGCTGCTTGCTGAAGAGGAGCGGAGGTCGGGAGGAGGACTCGTGAGTCACTCGTGACACTCGTTGTGTGTCACACTGCTGCTGCTGGCCGCTGCTGCCCACCCAGGCCCCACACGCACCACAGTGAACTTGCGGCAGCGCCCCAGGCCCAGCCCCAGCCCTTGAAGAGACACGGTGATGCACTGCAAAGGTAGGACACCAGCCTCTGCCCCAGGCCATGCCTGGCCCAGCCGGCCCATCCATATTTATTTTATTGTATTTTATTTATGCGTCTTTATATATATTCACACAGTTCACGCTCCCTCGTATTTTTTTATTTATTTATGCGATGTTATATAGCGCGGACTTTACCCGAAGGTGTCAGAGCGCTTCACAATAGGAACAGTAATGATACGTGAGGAGGAAATTACATGTGAACAAATTACAAAAGCAAACGTTAAGTTACATGAATCAAAAGTGACAATAATGAGCAACCAAAATACAAGAGGTAGCAAACGGTGCATTACAGGAGGAAAAAGTGATATGTGTGCACGTTACAAAAGCATACAAAGTACCAGTAGAGGTATAATACTGCAATAAATGGCAGACACTCAAACACAAGAACAAACGTTACGTAGGCAATGGTGGCACTTGTGCAAGTATCTAAAGCACACAAAATGTAAGAGGAGCAAACAGTGTGTTACAAGAGAAAAGTAACGTGTGCAAGTTACAAAAGGGTACCAAACACAAGTAGAAGGATAATACTGAAATAAATGGTAAACACTCCAACCACAAGAACACACTGGAAAGGCACTTCCATAGTCATGGAGAATAGAATTTTCAATAGTGGGAGGTCCTTTGTATTTTTTTTTAAGTTCCTTCACGTTCGTACTTCACCAAAAATCGGTCTTCCTTAGTTGTGATTACTTTCATTAAATAAATCTTTCTCTTTATCTTCTTGGTGGAATGTTCCTTCACAGTGGTTTTATCTCTGGTATGTTGTTATTTTCCTCACCTCGTCGCCATTGTTAAGTGAGAGACACCAGGCAGCAGTGATGACAAGGCTCCTTTATTTAAGTGTTAAACACAACACCCTGGCAGGAGCAGCACGAGGGCAGGGGACGCGTGAGGAGGAGATGGAGGCCTGAATGGGACAAGAGGGGAAGAAGGTAAAAGGCAACAACATAACACGCAGACTTTACACTCAGATCTGAGACCAAGTCCCTGTGGCTGCAGCTGTTACTGGGCAGTGAGGGGCCGCAGGAACGTTGAGATCAGACACAGGTGGGAGGAATCACATGACAAAGTCACATTAAGGACTGGTCTTAAAATTGAGTAGCATTAAGGCAGGTGCCCAGTTAACGCCCTCCCACCATCTGTATATTGAATACAATGTATATTTGTCCTTAAAATTGTTTCTGATGATAATTTGTGCATAATTTCAGACTTGCTAATTTGGGCTGGTTTTTGGGCTGGAACTGGTCTGATTGGGCTTGTTTTGGGCTTGTATTTGAGCGGCTTTGGGCTTGGACCGGGTCTAAAATCTGGCAACACTGGCACCAGACGGACGGGACGGACGTCTCTGCTGCCCCAGGGACTGACTGGGAGGCACCTATTACAGCATCTGCATGACCTGGCGCACCGTACTCACAAGCCCAGGGCCGGATCGATGACTCGGGCGAGGCGCGTAGACTATCAGTTCTAGCAGTAGGCGCTCATCTACACGTTTGTAAACTGAAGCAACGGTACTCTGCGGACGGTACGCATGTGTCTATTCAGTATATGAGAGATGGCTAGTGTGTGTGCACGGGGGGTAAAAGGGGGTGATTCCTCCTTGCTTCGAGCGCAGCACTGCCCTCGCCAAGCTCCTAAAGAGGCACAGGCCAAGCACAACTGCACACGCTGCGGTGTGCACAGAGGCCCTGTGGTGCATGGCTCAGAGGCGAGGGTTGCAGCCTGGTTTTATTTTCAGATGAGAATATAAATGGAAGAGTGTCCTTCCTGTGTGATCGCGTGGCTCTGTGTAGCGCCAAACAAAGCGCCTGTTGTCACTGTTAGCAAGAGAATAACTGGTAAAGCAATCCTTCGAGGTTTCAGTGAACAGCAAAATGAGCTTTCACTGTTTGTCATGGAGTGCACAATAAGCAAGTGTGTCATTTGTGCAAGACCCGCATATGTAAACCTCCAGCAGATCTCGTGACAGGTACTGGTGCGTACCTGTATGTGTGTGCGCGTGCGTGCGTGTGTGCATGTGTGCAAGTGTGTGTGCCCATGTGTGTGTGTGTGTGTGCATGTGTGTGTGTGTGTGTATGTTTGTTCGTATCTATGTATGTGTGCCCATGTGTGTCTGTATGCATGTCTGTGTGTGTGTGTATGTATGTATGTATGTATGTTTGTCTGTGTGTTACAGTCCAGACCCAGGCAATGTTTCTCTCTGCTAATCGGGGTGTGCATTTTGCATCCTATTGCAGTTTCCATCGTCCAAGTAAAACACCAAACACAGAAATAGGATTTAAAAAAATAGAGGCAATGAAATTGATAACCTCGAAGTTTGGGGATGTCATGATATCAATTTTAGCCCTCTGTTTTTGTTGATGCCTATATTTTACAGTCAAAAACAGAAGCTCTTTTTTTTTAAGAAGCTCTTTTGGGGTTTTAGAGAAAAAATCCACCCATAATGGGAGAGATTTCAACCTCCTGCAGGGGTGCGTTCCTGGGTACACGGCTACACGTGGTGTCTAAAAGGGCAACAAGAATGCCGCTGCCCGCGTCCCATGCAGGGGGACATTGGCAGGGCAGCCCCCTTAGTGGCCACTAGTCCAGCCACCTCCCCCTATCTCCTTCTTGCGTGCTGGGGTTGGGAGGGAATCCAGGGAGCCCCCTTGCCCCTCCCAGGTACCTGCATGCCACCCAGCCGGGGGAGGGCCTTCCTGGGATGGGCGTGCCAGGTATATAGGGCCTGGTCGCCCTTGCCGCGGCCTCTGCTTCCTGCCTCTGCCCAGTGCTCGGCCACCGTCCCCGGGCTGCGTCCGTCCGCCTCCCCCTTCGAGTGCTGCAGTGCGTGCGTGCCCGCCATTGTCGGATCGCCAAATTTTAAGGTATGTGTGCCTCTGTCTATCCTCCCCCCAGCCCCGTCCCTGGTATGGATCCAGGTTGTACAGGGGCCCTGTGGCAGGAGACCACGGGATGGGGAGAGGTGGCCACCGGCGGGTACTTGCTCGAGTGGGCTGATTTAGCGCCACTGTGGCCTGGTGGGTTTCGGGCTAGGGGCAGCATAGCTGGATTGAGGGCCGCCCACATGCTCGACCGTTGTGGTATGCCGCCATGCGCTGGGCTGGCGGAGGCTGTGTGGGCAGTTGAGGGTATGTAGCTCAGTGGTAGAGCTCATACTTCTCGTGTATGAGGCCCTGGGTTCAATCCCCGGCATCTCCAGGAGTCCCTGTCCTGTACCTGGTTAAGTTGACCGCTAGTCGAACTGGCTCCTGGGGCCTGCGGCGCCTCGACTCGAGGCACGACCAGTGGTTGATCAGGACTGAGCGACCGCTAATTAGCCAGTGCGGGCAGGGAACGAGTTTTACTGTGCAGATCAACGAGCGGGCTACGGGGAAGCGCGGGCAGGTGGCTTTTGTTGGCTTTTCTGCTGCCGGAAGGGATGGCACCCTAACTCAAATGAACAGAAGATTCCGGGCTAGGAAAGTTTTCCTCTCCCGCCCATGCGCCCTGGGCCACAAGTCTGCACTTGCCCAGTATTAGAACAGCGCGGGCCGGGACCCGATCCGAATCTGGCCACGCGTGCTTTCGAGTGCGTGGCCCTGATGGCCATGGCCCACCCGCTTTCCCGGCCTGTTGTCTACCCACCGTGCTGGCTGGCTCTACAGGCGGGCGGGGCAGCGAGGGGCTGCCTGCCCTGGATCGCCCGTAAGATGACCCACTAATGTCATACTATGGTTGTATGATAATAAACCTGCAGCAGTTCTTTACCCATAAACAAAGTGTCTGGTGTATCATTCATGGGTAAAATGTTTTCAAGTGAGGGGAGGAGCGGGTGACGGTGTGGGCACTAAACAGTGAACTTCATATTCTGCTTTTAAGAGCCGCCTCTCCCTCCAAACTTTGGAGCCCTCCAATCCAGGATCCCAGCGATACTTGTCCTCATCGTGTGATCTTGGCAAACCGCTTTGCTCCCACTGCACCGGCTGCACTCCTGACAAACGTGGACACTGTTAGAACGGTCCGAAGGCCAGTATTCACCTTAATTGTGACATATTTGGTAATACTGAAGAGGTAATTGATCGGTCAAGCGTTCCAATAAGGGCCACCTCGGACTTTCATCTTTCCAAATCGGCACACTGACCACCATCACCGCGTGTCAATCTGACGCAAGGGTTAGAATCGGTATAGCTCCTCCTTTTAACGATTTATTGGCAAAGAAGTCTAGTTATTCATGGCCACCAATATTTGGGAAATGAAGTCGATTGTTTTTTTAAATAATAAATACAAAAATCACATATCCAGCTAATCTCCAAATTTGGAGTTACACGAGTGAAAATAGGCAAAGGAGGTAACATTTGGTAGCAGACAGCTGACCAAAAAGTGCTGAAAGTCAATTCATTTTTTTGTGATATGCTTTTTTTGCACACCTTTTTAACCCAATTTGTATACACCCACGTTTCTACACAAAAAAAACATTTTGGGTGAATCCGAATTGTAGACTGCAAGTGTCTGTCCCACAGAGCCCTGCGCCATGAATGTTTGCTTGGTGCCACTCGATCGGACCAGGGACCAGTGCTTTAAATAGGCAGGTGCTGTCCGGTACTGAGCACCAGCACTTCTTTCATTTGAAGGGGAGAGTACCACTTCTAAATGGATGAGCACCTGCACTTCTGAAGAGCAAACAGGTACTCTAAACAGAGGGTACTATTACATGTATGTTTCAGTTTAAAGCACTGTGCCACTGATCCCTCTGCGGATGAACCCCCAGTCCAGGAGATAAAATGTTTAAAAAACAATAATGTCGTCTTTTACTCTGGATGAATATTTATAAAGGAACTCTGATGTGTGCTTCGCTCCAAAAGGCTTTTGAGGCGTTTTTCGATATATGAAGCTTCCTTAATCTGTTCTGGTTTTGCGAAGCGTGGGCAGAACTGCTAATTTAATCTTGGCGCCCCTGCGAGATCCCTTATGTAGCTCTTCATAAGTTATGTTCCTCCGGGCCATGTGAAAGTAATGTCTTGCGTAATCTTGCGAGTAAAAAAAGAAATGAACGGCAACATATTTTCTCAGGCTATAACATTGCACGTTAACTTCTTTGTGCCCCTTTGTCCTCAGAATTCATGAGTTGTGGGTTTTCTAGGCAGGCAGGAAAGACGTGTCGGCTGCGATTGCGCAGCGGGAGGTCGCGCAAATTCCAGTGGGTCGTGTACCCACTCTCCTTTCCACATGTGCGGCTTCTCTTCTTCAGAATGCGCCTCGGTGCCAACGCCACTCTGCTGAAGTAAGTCTCAAGTGATCGCTTGACAAAGCGGAGTTGGTTGTTTTCCGGTCTCATTCAACAAGGAGAAACAAGCATATGCAATGCAATAGATCTTGCATTTACACAAGTTTAAGCTATTGGCATTGTAAATGACAATGCGTTTTATTTCTGTTTCAAAAAACAAAACATAAATAAAGGAAAGTGGGGCCGCTCTGACCCCATGAACGTATGGCGGGGCCCAACCCCCCCTCCCCTGTACCCTCGGTGATGGGGCGTGCCCACAACCCAAGGCGGGTCGCGGCTCGATGGCGCGACCTGGGGCGCCCCGTCACCGATTGGTGCTGGCCCCCGCCGTTGACCCGGAAGCGGTGTAGTGCTTCCAGGGCCAGGGGGGGGGGCTGGTGAGTTTAAAAGGCCTGGGGAGCACGGGAGGCACACTCTTTGCACCCGCGCTCTCCAGGCTTGCTCCTCGCCCCTCTACTGGGGCTAAATAATTTTTTGTTGTATTTCACAGGTCCTGGAGGAAGCTCGTCACTGTTCGACAGTAGCGGGTCGCATTGGCGGGGCACATCTTTATCCTTTTTTAAGAAGACCGCAGTGGAGGAACAGAGTTCGGCAGGGCTCTCGGGGCGAGCTGTGCGATCAGGCCGGCACCGCAGGGGAGCATCTTTCGAGCGCTGGAAACCCGTGATCAGTGCACGGAGATTGACCCGGTATTCTACCAAACAATGTAAGGTGGCATAACAGGGTCAGGCAAGGCAGGGTCTGTCTTCCAGGGAGCGTGTCTGGGCATTTGTAGGCGGGGGGACCCGGTTCGCAAGCGAAGCAGCCAGAGAGGCTCCATTAATAAGGCACATGGTTTCATTGTAACGCTTGAATTGGGCAGGCGACGCCAGCGCTAGCAGCAGCCCAGCTATTAGGATGTGCATGTTCATTGGGGTAGTGGGGCGGCATTTGGAAACAAGAAACAGGCGAAGAAAGGGCCGGCCCTGGTTAGTAACTGGATGGGAGTCCGAACCTAAAAGGAAACATTCCAGTTCCTTCCAAATAACAACAAGTTGTTGAAAAAATTGGTATAATTTCACATCAGTATTTAGGGCAATTTTGGTGTGAATTGTGAGCCATTTTCACAGGGGTCGAATGGATTGTTTTAATTTTAAAAGCATTTAAAACACTGATTTAGTCGTAATTCCTTCTGGGTAGTTAAGTCTGCCACAGGGGTTTGTACATTGCAAATTGCATGTTAGGGGTCACTGTCTTTTCAACCAGGATTTCGTTCTAATTTTCATCTCATCGTAGGTCTGCATTCAGGGGCACAGCGGAACGGACTGCCGGGGCAACACACGGTGGACGTCAAGTACCGAGGACACAGGCAGGCCTGCATTTCACTGCTTCTGGCGGGCCGCCGGGCTAGAGTACGCTCGCCCAAGCACCCAGGGTAGCTGGTGTGTTGCGGTCACAGTTGCGTGGTGCATACGGCCAGCCTGTGAGCCTCCAACCTTTGCACAGGTACAAGGCACATAGTGCCCATAAGTGTCATATTGTGCAGTGTAGGTTGTAATTCACTGTGAGAGAATGTCGGGTAAGCAGGATGCAAGGGGTTCCCGCATGGAGCTCATGTTTCAGACCATGATGCGCAGAATGTTGGCGATAGACAGGAGACTAGGGAAAGTGGATCAGTTGGGGAAGACCGTGGCGGAAATGGGCGAGAGGCTTGAGGCTCCGGCAGGGCCATCAGGAAGACCCAAGTGGGTGGTAGTGCCCCCTAAACCAAGGGGTGAATTAGACGCCTTACCTAAGCGGCTGAGGGCCAAGAGGACTTATAGTCGGCATCCCACGCCATGTGGGGGTAGGGGATCCCCTGGGGCAGTCCCTGATCTGGTACCAACTTCACCGGAGGCTCCCGCGCCAACTTTGCCATCCTTGATAGGTGTACCCAGGGACCTAGCCCCGCCAGTGGTCCCACCAGTAATCCCGGTGGTCGCCCGGTGCCATCCACGCCAGCACCTCTCCCGGTCAGCAAACCCCCTGGTGCTGGTCAGGTACCCCCTGAATTGGCAGCGCAGATAGCGGCGGTGCTCCCCTGGTTGGGAATTGGGGGGGGTGTCACCCTCAGCGGCTGATCCCTCGGCGGAGGCCCAGAGACTGGTGGCTAAGATCATGTTGGCTAGGGGTGATGGGGGGGTGCCAAGTGCTCCAATTTCTTCCCAAACAGGTTTGGCCAGCGATGCGGGGAGAGACAAGACTTTAGAACCTATGCGAGTCGCTGACAGTGATAAGGAGGTTGCTTTGCCGGTACTGGGCGAAGGTGCAATACCCTCCCGGGGGGAGAACCTGGCTCAACATGTGTCACAAGTAGTGAAAGAGCTGATTTGGGCAGATAAATATTTGAATATATTCTCATTGTTGATTGATAACAGGGAGTTAGAGTATGCTAAGTCACAAAAGGATTTGATGTTTCCTAGCGAATGGCGGTCTCAGTTGTCTAAATTCAGGGTGGAGGAGACACTGATTAACTGGATCAGAGCCTTTTCTGTATTTGTGGCAGTTACCGCCGAACGTTCACCCAACCTGCAGGCAGAGTTGGCTTGTTACCAAAGTAGAATTGCAATGTTCAGCGAGAAGCATGGGGGGGACGGATGGAAGGAATATGACATTTCTTTCAGGAAAGATAGGGAATTTGACCGATCGTTAGCCTGGGACAAGGTAGACTCCATTTCCTGGCATGGCCAGTTTTCAGGTGGTCAGTCCGCAGGGGTTGCCACAAGCTGGAACAAGGGATATTCGCCCAAGCCCCAGCAGCCCTTTCTGCCAGTTCAAGGGGGGGATGGGTCCAGTAAGGCTAGAGGCAATGAAGGCGGAAAGGGCGTGTGTTGGGACTTTGATAGGCGCACATGCACCAGGGCAGCGGGCACCTGCAAATTCAGACATGCGGCCACTCATCCCACCCAGAGACAGCATGCCATTCAAAGGGTAGTACTTCAGGCAACAGGGGTAAGAGGAAACAGGATTAGTGGGGGATACCTGCAAGTCGCACATTCACCCATTGACGTCCTGGCTATGATCCCTTGACTGAACAGGTACCCAGATCATGCTTCCGCAAGGATGCTGCAAGAAGGTTTCACACACGGTTTTCGGATTCCTGCAGGGGGGTACACCGGGACACCAGAGTGTAGGAATCAGTTGTCAGTTAGATACAACCCTGGGGTGGTGGCATCCAAAATCTTGAAGGAACTACACCTAGGTAGGGTAGCGGGTCCTTTTGATGACATCCCGGTACCTGACTTTGTTTGCTCACCCCTGGGGGTGGTCCCAAAGAAAGAGAATGGCAAATTCAGACTCATCCACAACCTCTCAGCACCTAGGGGAGCATCTTTGAATGATGCAATCGACAAGGGCATCTGCAGTGTGAAGTATGCGTCTTTTGACCAGACAGTAGAGATGTTGAGAGTTCTGGGTCCCGGGGCATTGATGGCGAAATCAGATATTGAATCAGCTTTCTGACTACTGCCAGTACATCCTTTGGACCAACACCTGCTGGGTTTTTCCTTTGAAGGCAAATACTATATGGATATGTGTTTGCCCATGGGTTGTTCCGTGTAATTTGACTGAGATCCTGAGTTGTGTGTGTAGGAGACAGCGTCCGTAACTGAAAGGCAGCGCGTGTGGAAGGAATCCCAGAATCATTTATGAACAAACGGCATGACAGGAAAATAATGATGGTAACGCTCTAGTGCGCTTACACCGCCAGACGGCAGAACAAAGAATTTTCGGATAAAACTCTTAAAGTCCCTCGTTGCCTTCCACATCATCCCTCCTCCTCCTCAAGAAAAGCCCGATACAAAGAACTTTGAGAACTTTGAGAAGAGTCTTGCCGGTGGCAGTGGCAGGCTCTATCCGCTCGCGCTCTGTGCTCTGATGTGCCACACTGTTCAGCGCTGATTTATAGCGTTATATTTTATGTTTAGCGAGTAAGGCTAATTTTAAAATAATTTGTGTGCTGATATCATTCTTGTGTCTCTCACCTGATTGCCGACTCCCGCCCCGTTCCGCCGCGTCCATTTCTGGGCGTTTGCTGCGGAGGGCGAGGAGGAGCCTACCACTTCCGGGCTCGGGCGGCCAGGTCAGCGTTCTAGTTGCGCTGTAGGAGGCTTGGGTATTTAATCTGCAGCCTCGCACAGTCGCGCTGTGGAGAAGAGTCTTGCCGGTGGCAGTGGCAGGCTCTATCCGCTCGCGCTCTGTGCTCTGATGTGCCACACTGTTCAGCGCTGATTTATAGCGTTATATTTTATGTTTAGCGAGTAAGGCTAATTTTAAAATAATTTGTGTGCTGATATCATTCTTGTGTCTCTCACCTGATTGCCGACTCCCGCCCCGTTCCGCCGCGTCCATTTCTGGGCGTTTGCTGCGGAGGGCGAGGAGGAGCCTACCACTTCCGGGCTCGGGCGGCCAGGTCAGCGTTCTAGTTGCGCTGTAGGAGGCTTGGGTATTTAATCTGCAGCCTCGCACAGTCGCGCTGTGGAGAAGAGTCTTGCCGGTGGCAGTGGCAGGCTCTATCCGCTCGCGTTCTGTGCTCTGATGTGCCACACTGTTCAGCGCTGATTTATAGCGTTATATTTTATGTTTAGCGAGTAAGGCTAATTTTAAAATAATTTGTGTGCTGATATCATTCTTGTGTCTCTCACCTGATTGCCGACTCCCGCCCCGTTCCGCCGCGTCCATTTCTGGGCGTTTGCTGCGGAGGGCGAGGAGGAGCCTACCACTTCCGGGCTCGGGCGGCCAGGTCAGCGTTCTAGTTGCGCTGTAGGAGGCTTGGGTATTTAATCTGCAGCCTCGCACAGTCGCGCTGTGGAGAAGAGTCTTGCCGGTGGCAGTGGCAGGCTCTATCCGCTCGCGCTCTGTGCTCTGATGTGCCACACTGTTCAGCGCTGATTTATAGCGTTATATTTTATGTTTAGCGAGTAAGGCTAATTTTAAAATAATTTGTGTGCTGATATCATTCTTGTGTCTCTCACCTGATTGCCGACTCCCGCCCCGTTCCGCCGCGTCCATTTCTGGGCGTTTGCTGCGGAGGGCGAGGAGGAGCCTACCACTTCCGGGCTCGGGCGGCCAGGTCAGCGTTCTAGTTGCCCCTACTGCCTATAAATGTGTGTTGGCCAGCGACCGCGCAGCGGACGCGTGCAGCGGGCGCGCCGGAAGCGCGCCGAAGTCGAGCCAAAGTCTAGCCCGTCTGCGCCCGTCCGCGACTGGACGGGGCGCGGGGCCAGACTCCCTGGCCATTTACAATTTAAATCTAAATCCCCTCCAATACGGTATGATAAACATACTCTGCTAAATCTCCAACCTGTTATACCTTTACCGTGCTTACACTCTATGAATGCTCTATCACTGCACAACTGTTCTATGTGCCCTTTTAAGCCGGTAACGGGATCTTCAAAAGCCCCCCCTAGAAGCCTTATAAAAGCAGCTCTGTTGAATTGCAGATCCCTAAGGAAACACTGCATTCAAATACACCACTTACTCGAGGATGAGGCACTCGATATGCTACTACTAACTGAAACCTGGCTGGGCGAACACTCCGACCCAGACATCATAGAGGCGATGCCTCCAGGCTACTCCCTCGCCAGGCTTGACAGACAGGACGGCCGAGGAGGAGGAATAGCTATTGCTGTTAAAGCCCCTCTACAATGTTCCCTATCTCCCCTGACAATTGACCACTGCGAAGCAGCTTCTTTCACTATCATACTGGGGCCCCAACACTCCCTATCAGGCATTCTTCTATACAGACCCCCAGGTAGGCTGTTTGATTTTATAGCAAGTCTAGTAGAGGCTACCGCACACCTCGCCTTAAGGAAATCTAGACTTTTGGTACTCGGCGACATGAACATCCATTTTGACGATGTACTAGACAATGATGCCTCCTGCTTAATAGCAGAACTACTCTCTCTGCAACTAACTCTGAAAAATCTGGATCCGACTCATAGACAAGGCCACCTACTCGACCCCATATTTTGTAATTGGAATGGAGCTGAAGTGCTTCCTCCTATCCCCGTTCCCTGGTCTGACCACTTTGTCATCCCCATACATATATGGGTATCCGAGTCTGAATTAAGGAATGAGAATACGCAGGTCTATCAAAATCGAAAGTGGAAAAACTTTAATTTACACACTTTCTTGGATAAACTCGAAGCGGATGGACCTCCCGGAGGGCTTGATTGTGAGACTGCTTATACGTGTCTTAAGAATTGTGTCCAAAATGCCCTAGACAAGACTGCCCCCTTCCGTAGGTCACTTGTCAACAAAAAAATAAGAAAACCCTCCCCATGGTTTACTTCAGAACTGCAGACTACTAAAACCGCTTGCAAAAAACTGGAACGCGAATGGCGCACCAACTTCTGCCCTACAGCTAAATCCCACTATAAAAAAGCTCAAGTGAGCTACTACAAACTCATTCGCTCTGCTAAAGCCCTCCACTATAAGACCCGCATTGGAGAAGCGGAGAATTCCTCAAAGGAGCTTTTTAAAATTTTTAAGGAAATCTCTGTGGTATCCAACGAGAGCACTGCTCTGAATGACTCAGTTGACATGTGTAATAACATCGCCAAATACTTTGCCAGTAAAATAACCAACATTTACACTAATTTCTCTAACGAGCCGCCTTCTGGTTCTGACTTCATGGAGGACTTAGAGATTACCCATGCTAGAACTTGCCTCAACTGCTTCTCGGTCCCCCCTACTCTGAATTTAACCAGCATCTGTAAAAGCATTAAATCTGGCTCTCCGAGGGATCCTACCCCTCCGAAGATTCTGGCAGCCAGCCTTGAAGTCTTGGAACCTCATTTTAGACATATCCTCCAGTTATCTTTTGCTTCGGCCACTCTCCCTGTGGAGTGGAAGAAAGCCATCGTTCTTCCAATAAAGAAAAAACCTAATGTTGGTCAAGACACCCTCGAGAACCTACGGCCCATCTCGTTGCTACCTTATCTGGCGAAGGTAGCCGAGAAAATTGCAAATAGACAACTTATGACTTATCTAGAGTCTAATGATGCCTTCCACATCTCTCAATCAGGTTTCAGGTCTGGATATTCCACAGAAACTGCCCTGTTGAGAGCAACGGAAACCCTACGGGCTGGCGCTGACCAGGGCCAGACTATGGCACTAATTATGCTGGACCTTAGTGCCGCGTTCGACACTGTGGCACATTCCATCTTGCTGCAGTGTCTGAACAAAGCCGGGGTCACCCAGGAAGCATTGGGCTGGTTGAAAGCATTCCTCACCGGCCGCTGCTTCCAGGTTCAGAGAGGCATGCACCTCTCTGATAGCATAGCTTTGGAACAGGGGGTTCCTCAGGGCTCTGCCCTGAGCCCCACCCTGTTCAATCTTTACTTGGCCCCCCTGGCTGAAGTGGTCCAATCGTTCGGAATTGAACTAGTTTCATACGCCGACGATACCCAACTCCTCATCTCCCTGTCCCAATCCCCCTGCAGTGCTGCCGACAACTTTAAAACCTGCATGCAGGCATTGGCAGGCTGGATGAGCCAGCACTGCCTGAAACTTAATGGCTCCAAAACGGAGGTTTTGGTGATTGGAGGCAGGGACACGAGTTGGACCAAGGAATGGTGGCCATCATGCCTAGGGTCGTTACCCACCCCCTGCCAAACAGCCAAGAATCTGGGGATCTGGATTGATCCCAGACTTTCCTTCGACAGCCATGTGCACAAAATGGTAGGGAAGTGCTTTGGTGTTATGAAGACCCTAAATCGCACCCTTGACCTTCTTCCTCTTGAAGCCAGGCGCACTATGATCCAAGCTCTTGTGACCTCGAGGATGGACTATGGCAATGTGCTTCTGCTCGGAACAACGCAGAAAAACATCAGGAGACTCCAAGTGCTCCAAAATACTGCAGCACGCCTAGCCCTTAGACTTCCTAAAAGAGCCGCTTCTAAACCTGCCCTAGCCACTCTGCACTGGCTTCCTATAAAGAAGAGAGTCCTATTTAAAGCACTCCTCATGTGCTACAGGATCCTCTCACATTCAGCCCCCCCCTACATGACTGACCTAGCTATCCCCTATGAGCCTACCAGAACTCTCCGCTCTGGGGGAACAGGTCTGCTGAAAATTCCCCGTGTGAAGAAAGCTAGAATGGGAGGCCGCTCCTTCCGTGTAATGGCAGCCAGAGAATGGAACTTGCTCCCTATGAGCATCAGACTAGCGGATTCAGAAACCACTTTTAGAAAACTCCTGAAAACTCATCTGTTTTCCCTGTAACTCCCTCTCCTGGCTCTTGACTCTTTTCCACAGCGCGGGGACACGCCGGGACGGCGTCACCAGGCGCTTTATAAGCCCCTTTATTATTATTATTATTATTAATACTTTGAGACCTTCAGTTCATTCTTAGAATGGGTGATGCGACAGACAACAGGGTACCAACATGTGATGCATTACCTGAACGACTACCTTTTGCTGGGGGTGGCGGGCTCTCGGGAGTGTGCGTGGGCATTGCAGGAATTTTGTGTGCTCATGCGGGCTTTTGGGGTCCCGCTGGCACCAGGAAAAACTGTGGGTCCATCGACTTGTTTGGAATTCTTGGGCATCGAACTGGACTCTGTGGAGGGGTGTTTCAGGTTACCCAAGGAAAAGATTGTGAAATTCAGGACAGCATTACAGCAATGTTTAGCGAAAGAGAAGGTCACATTACAACACCTGCAACAGACCGTTGGTCAGCTGAATTTTGCATTGAGAGTGATACCTATGGCACGCCCATTTTCCCGCTCAATCGCGCAGGCCATGAAGGGCCTGCGGGACAAGCATCATCGCACCAGACTGTCAGTTGAGGTGCGCCAGGACATGCGTATACGGATGGCATTCCTGGAGAATTTCAATGGCAGAGAGGTGTGGTGCGGCCCCCCCACCACGTCGCCGGACTTGGGTCTATGGACAGATGCTGCTGGCAGTGTGGGATTTGGCGCCATACTTGGCAACAAGTGGGTGGCACAAAGGTGGCCGGAGTGGTGGGAAGAAAATGGTTTGACAGCAAACATTGGTTTTCTAGAGCTCTTCCCAATATGGGTCGCATTAACTGTCTGGCCCGAGCAGTTGTCCAACCAATCAGTGATATTCTGGTCAGACAACATGACTGTAGTCGAATGCATCAACCAACAGGCAGCCCGGTGTAAGTTTATACTCCGCCTCATAAAGGAAATTGTGTTACGATGCTTGAAATTGAATGTGCAATTTAAGGCAAGACATGTCCCAGGGGTCTTGAATAACGCGGCTGATGCCCTTTCTTGCTTTAAAATGCAGCTATTCAGGGAACACTTACCTGCGGCAGAAGCTTCACCAGCACACTTCCCAGCAACACTTTGGCAATTTGGTTCCCCCAAATACAGAACCTCGTGGCAGCCAGTTTAGCACCCACGACCAGGACAGCTTACAAAGGGGCGTTCATGTCTTATTGCAAGTTTTTGGGACAAGCATGGGCAATAAAGTGTGGGCAGGATGTGAATTTTAACTCATACATGAACGCACTGCATGGAGAGGGGCGCTCGGCGGCGACAGCTAGCAGACACAAAGCGGCTGTCTCTTTCTTTGCACAGTTAAAAGGTGTCAGGGACCCCACGAACAGTTTTTTAGTGCGGAAAGCATTGAAGGGGTGGCGACGCCTACAGGCAAGCACCGCTGATTACAGACGGCCAATAGGTTTGGAACGGTTGTCCCGGGTGTTGGATGCCTTATCGGACACATGTAGCTCCCCAGGGGAAGTACTCCTATTTAGAGATGCATTTTCTTTGGCCTTTTATGGGGCATTGCGGGTAAGTAAACTGGTGGCCAACAAGTTAACAAACTGGACAGGTTGGGTGGGCTGCAGCTGGAAGACCTCACGTTAAGGGGTGATTCAATTTGGTTAACCATACGGAAATCAAAAACTGATCAGGAGGCCAGGGGTGATAGCTTGGTACTACACCGGGCACCAACTAAATCCTGCTGCCCGGTGTCACATGTGGAGGCATACCTCAGGCAACGCTTGGACGGGGCAACGGGGTCATTGTTAATGCGCGCGGATGGGACCCCATTGACTAGGTTTCAGTTCCAAAGAGTTTTTGCAATGGCAATCGCCAAGGTGGGTCTGGATCCCAAGGAATTTGGTGACACATTCTTTCTGAATAGGTGCAGCCACTGAGGCAACAGCGAGAGGTTTGCATGCCACCAGTGTAAAGAGGATTGGGAGATGGTCTTCCAACGCTTATAAGCGCTATGTGCGGCTGCACATGTTGTAAGTACTGACAAACCAACCTGACACCTGCCTTGTTGTCTTTTTCCTTTCAGTTTCTTGGACCTGTGACACAGGGTGGAAACTGTTACCTCAACAAACACGATCAACAGCAACGTGGCAACATCAAGACGACAGGAGGAGGACGCATGTAGTATGGGTTGTTGGTGACTCTTATGTGAGACGAGCCAAGCCAATTTTCTTTGCAGGTGATTGTGTACCGCGGGCAGAGAGCAGGGGTTGTCAGGTCTCATTTCATTGTAGGGGGGCTCTGCCTGAATCAACTGAGGAGCTTTGTTTCCGACTTACTCGAAAGGCACACTCCGCCACCCTCCATTGTCATCTTGCATCTTGGGGGGAATGACTTAGTGACACTGGGCAGACGGGTCCTATTAGAAGAGATTATCGCGGCGGCGGGTTGGCTGGCGAAGGTGCTCCCGGGTTGCACCATAGTGTGGTCTCAGTTAATACCTAGACTGCAGTGGAGAGGGGCAGAGTCAGGTAGGGCGTTGAACCACTCGGTAAAGAGAGTCAACAACAAGATACAGAAGCTGTTCAGGACACCTCACTTACAGAGTATTCCGCATGGGTGCATCTGGGGGGATCACTTTTACTTGCAGGATGGGGTCCACTTGACTGAGGCAGGCAATCGCTTATTCACAAGGAACATAGTAGCATGGTTAGAAGGTTTCGCGAAGCAGGTATGACCTTTCAGTGTAGGAGGTTTGGGGGGCCAGATAGTCGGTCAACTATGCTGGCCTGTGGCGGTAAAGTGATGATCGGTGAGCAGAAATTTAAGGTCCTTAGGGGGCGGCACCATTCTCAAATGGGGTCGCCCAGGGGGAGGGGCCAATGGTCTCTCCTAGAACTTCAGGAGCAGGATATCCGCTTGGTCGGAAGGGTGAGGGGGAGGGAGTAACACTTTCCTTGGGCTGATAGCCACCTCGCACATACACTATGATGTCATAAAGTGGCGCGAGTGAAAGGGCCCTCCTCTTTGGTTTAATGGAGTTCACGGAGCGTACGGGGTAACCAGGAGTGTTACGTACTCTCCCGGTAACCGGGCCCTGTTGCGCATGCGCACTCCTACATGAGGGCGTAGCTGGTAATGATCTGACACCGTTCAACGACCTTGCCATTGGCCCAAAATTGTTAGGATGCAAAATTCATACGTAGGATGTTAGATTCGGTTAGGAACACGCTGTATTAGACATTTGTTAAGGTTAGCCCTTCATACCTGTCTATGATGATGTAAATCTAATGTCAGAATTTTGCATATTAATGATTGTGTAAATAATGTTTATTTTTAACAATTTTAATTTGTTTTCATATTTTAATAAATACGGCCGGGGGTCCCGAGACCCCCTGCCTTCCAAAGAAACTCTTCGCCTGCCTAAGTTACTTAGCGTATTGTTGTGGTGGTTGCTTGGCAGGGAGGGGGTGGTCGGTAGTCCCTGACCATAAGGAAAGGGGGGCCGCTCGGCCCCCACAAACGTATGGGGGGGCCCGTCCCCCCCTCCCCTGTTCCCTCGGTGATGGGGCGTGCCCACACCCCAAGGTGGGTCACGGCTCGATGACGCGACCTGGGGCGCCTCATCACCGATTGGTGCTGGCCCCCGCCGTTGACCCGAAAGCGTTGTAGTGCTTCCGGATCGAGGGGGGGGCCTGGTGAGTTTAAAAGGCCTGGGGAGCGCGGGAGGCGCCCTCTTTGCACCCGCGCTCCTCAGGCTTGCTCCTCGCCCCTCTACTGGGGCTAAATATTTTTCCCACCCACCATCCCTTAAAACAGCAGGTTCAGTTGGACGTTAGTTGCTATTATCCTGGAATTTTACTTGCACTGTAAATATGTTGTAAATATTTTCCGTAGGACTTTTTTCCCCTTTGGGTACAGGTGATATTGGTGAATATGAACAGTTTGGTGTGTTTGTAAATGTTATATCTGGTTTTCTCCGTGGGCCTTTTTTCCCTTTCACAGGCATCCTTTTGTCGTATTTATTGTAATCCTCGGTCAGGCGGTAAGGTCATGATCGGTGAGCAGCAATTTAACGTCCTTAGGGGGCGGCACCATTCTCGAATGGGGTCGTCCAGAGGGAGGGGCCAATGGTCTCTCCTAGAACTTCAGGGACAGGACATCCGCTTGGTCGGAAGGGTGCGGCGGAGGGAGTAACGCTTTCCTTGGACTGTTAGCCACCCCGCACATAAACTATGACGTTATAAAGTGGCGCGAGTGAAAGGGCCCTCCTCTTTGGTTTAATGGAGTTCACGGAGCGTACGGGGTAGCCAGGAGAGGTACGTACTCTCCCGTAACTGGGCCCTGATGCGCATGTGCACTCCTATGTGATGGGGTAGCTGGTAGTAAGGATCTGACACCGGTCAACGACCTTGCCGTAGGCCCAAAATTATTAGGTTGCAAAATTCATACGTAGGTTGTTAGATTCAGTTAGGAACACGCTGTATTAGACATATGTTAAGGTTAGCCCTTCATACTGTCTATGATGATCATGGCACCAAGACCAACTCCACATCCACAAATACCAAACAGAGATCCGACACTAACTACCTTAAATGCATTCTACTCAACACCCGATCGGTCCACAGCCACGCCATCAACCTTTGGAATCTACTAGACACCATCTCTCCAGACGTCGCCTTTCTAACAGAAACTTGGATGAACGCCTCGTCAGCCCCAGACATCACCATAGCCATCCCGGAAGGCTACAAGATCACCCGGAAGGACCGCGTCAACCAGACCGGAGGAGGCATCGCCATTGTACACAAGAACACCATCCGCATCACGACCAGCTCGGACGTCAACCTCTCTAGCGCCGAACACCTTCACTTCCAGATCCACACCGACCCCAAGACCACACTCAGAGGCACCCTCCTCTACAGGCCACCAGGACCCCGTGCACAATTCACTGAAGACATCACTGACTTCATCACCCAACACGCCCTCTCCTCCGAGGACTACATCCTACTGGGAGACCTCAATTTTCACCTGGAAAAGAGCAACGACAACAACACCACCACCCTTCTGGACAATCTCGCCAACCTCGGACTCAAACAACTTGTTAATACCCCCACACACCACGCAGGACACACTCTCGACCCTATCTTCACCTCCAGCAAACATATTTCCTTCAGTCACACCACAGTTCTCCAATGGACGGACCACAGCTGCGTTCACTTTGTTTACAATAAGACCACAACCCACAACCATCCTCAACATTCCCTGCGAATAAACTGGAACAAAATCACCATCGACCAGATCTCCACATCGCTTCTTCAAAACCCCCCTACCCACTCATCGAACCCCAACCAAGCAGCCATTAACCTCACTCAATGGCTAACCAACACCGCCGACAACCTAGCACCTTTGAAAAAACGTCAAATCAAACTAGGCAGCAAAAACGCCCCCTGGTTCAACGAGGATCTTAAGAAATCCAAGAAACTCTGTCGCTCCCTTGAGAAGGCCTGGAAAAAAGACCCAAACACCAACACCAGGGACGCCTTCAAAAATGCCACACGCATACACCAACAATTGATCCGGACTGCCAAGAAAACCGCATTCAAAGACCGACTAGACAAAAACGCCCACAACAGCAAAGAATTATTCAACATCGTCAAAGAGTTTACCAACCCCACTGCCAACTCCAACGACATCACCCCCTCTCAAACCCTTTGCGACTCCCTAGCTTCGTTCTTCCACGACAAAATCGCAGACATCCACAACAGCTTCGACAACAAACCCGGAGACCAACACACCCAACCCTCTGCCGTACCTTCACCCCCCTTGAACATCCTTAATGACTGGAACCCAATCTCCAATGAGGACACCATCCGCCTGATGAACTCCATCCACTCAGGATCCCCCACAGACCCATGCCCTCACCACATCATCAACAAAGCAGACTCCATCATAGCACCACACCTCCGAGACGTCATCAACTGCTCCCTCAACTCCGGCACCTTCCCAGAAAGCTGGAAACACGCCGAACTCAGCGCCCTTCTGAAAAAACCCACAGCTGACCCCACCGAACTCAAAAACTACCGTCCCATCTCGCTCCTTTCATTCCCGGCCAAGGTCATCGAGAAGGCTGTCAACAACCAGCTCGCCGCCTTCCTCGAAGCCAACAAATCCCTCGACTCCTCACAGTCCGGCTTCCGAGCCAAACACAGTACTGAGACCGCACTCATCGCAGCAACAGACGATATCCGAACTCTACTGGACAATGGAGACACAGTCGCCCTCATCCTCCTCGACCTCTCCACAGCCTTCGACACAGTCTGTCATAACACCCTGTTACAACGACTCAGAAACATCGGAATCCAAGGAATAGCACTGGAATGGATCACCTCATTCCTTGCCGGAAGAACTCAGAGAGTACGCCTCCCACCATTCAAGTCAGAGGCCACTGGAGTCATCTGCGGCGTGCCACAAGGATCTTCACTCAGCCCCACCCTCTTCAACGTATACATGAGCCCCCCTCGCGACCATCGCACGCCAACACAACCTCAACATCATCTCCTACGCTGATGACACTCAACTGATCCTCTCACTCACCAAAGACCCAAACATCGCCAAAACCAACCTACATGAAGGAATGAAAGAGGTAGCCGAATGGATGAAGCATAGCCGTCTGAAACTGAATTCTGACAAAACAGAAGTCCTTATCTTAGGTACCTCCCCCTCTGCCTGGGACGACTCTTGGTGGCCAGAAGCCCTTGGAAAAGCACCCATCCCGACGGATCACGCACGGAACCTAGGCGTCATCCTGGATTCCGCACTCTCGATGACCAGACAAGTCAACGCCGTCTCTTCATCTTGCTTCAACATTCTTCGCATGCTCAAAAAAACATTTCGCTGGATCCCCGCCGAAACTAGAAAAACGGTCACCCACGCACTGGTTACAAGCCGCCTGGACTACGGAAACACCCTTTACGCCGGTACCACCGCAAAACTTCAGAAAAAACTCCAACGCATCCAGAACGCATCAGCCAGACTCATATTAGACATCCCGCGTAAAGAACACATCTCTGATCACCTGAAAGACCTCCACTGGCTCCCCGTCAATAAGAGGATAACCTTCCGCCTCCTCACTCACGCACACAAAGCTCTTTACGAACTTGGACCCGAATGCCTCAATACACGTCTTTCCTTCTACACCCCCTCCCGCCAACTGCGTTCTTCCAACCAAGCCCTCGCTGCTGTTCCCCGCATCAACAAAACCACCATGGGAGGAAGATCATTCTCCTACCTAGCAGCCAAAACCTGGAACTCACTTCCCATGCACCTTCGCCTCACTCAAAACCACCTAGTATTCAGAAAGCAACTTAAAACTTGGATATTCGAGAAGTAATTCCCCACCCCTCTCCAAACGCCTTGAGACCCTCTGGGTATGTAGCGCGCTATATAAATCTATTGAATTGAATTGAATTGAATGATGTAAATCTAATGTCAGAATTTTGCATATTAATGATTGTGTAAATAATGTTTATTTTTTAATTTCAAAAGAATTTTATTGTTATAAAGAGGTAAATAAAAATACAGATCATAAGTAATAGTGATACAATTGATAGCAGATAAATAGTAATCAAGAGCTGACAATCAAAAATGAATCATATCAAATGCATTCAATAGATAAAAGTAGTCTGCCAAAAAACAGAAAAAAGAATTTGGTAAGATAAATGCAGTAACAGAGGCAGAGTCCGCCAACAAGAGTATCACTATCAATTGGTATAATCATGGGAAGCGAGGGAAAGAGCAAAGAAAGAAGAAAGAAAGAGAAAAAAGAGTGAAAAAGAAGAGGAGAAGAGATAAAAGACAGAGAAGAAGGAAAAGAAAGAAAGAGAAGGATTTCCAACAAACTAACCCTACAAACAAGACGCCATTCAACCAGACAAATCAAAGGGATACTGGTCAACCAACCCCTTTGAGGACAACTCCATATAATTATCTAGAGCATTCCAAACCCCACTAGCAATAGATGGAGAAAGATGAGCATGGTCAACCGAGGTATGAGCACTTCGTAAAAAGGAAACCCAAGCCCACCAAGTATGATAAGAAACAGCGGAAAATGATTTCCAGTCCATAAGAATTACTTTCACTGCAATAGTCAATAGGAGATCCAAGAGCTGTAATTCCATGGGTTCCAAGGGGAGAGGAACTGGGGCAGCCAATGGACCTAATAGAATTAATGGGAATGAGAGTGGGAACCTAATACCAAAGATAAGCATGAGGTGCTTGTGAATGAGGTCCCAAAAGGGTTGGAGGAGGGAGCATTCAAAATACATATGCGGAAAGTCACCTGTCATTAAACCACAGCTCCAGCATAGGTTATCATCTTTGAGATTGAGCGAGTGTAAGCGGACAGGAGTCCAATGCAGAAGGTTGACAGAGAAAAATTTAGATTGCATTAACGAGGGGGCGATTTTATTGCGAAGAGAAAGTTTACCAATCATCTGCCAGGTGTCTGAAGAAATATGATCAGTAATACTCTGAACAAAATGATGTAACCACTTTTGTTGGGCAATCGTGTGAGTGGGTAATGAAACCGTTGATAAGAATTTATAGATTTTAGAGGCTACGTGACCAGTTTTAATCCAAATTTGAAAAACAGTAATAGTAAGAGAAGTAGGATGAAGACGCACTTTAGCAAGAGCTACTTTGATTTTGAGAAAAGTATAAAAATCCAAATTAGTTAAAGAATGTTGTTGAGCTAAGGAGGAGAAAGGTAGTGGCTGATTATCAGAACCATAAACGTGTTTAACAAGGGAGATCCCTTTAGTAGCCCAATAGGATATCAGAGAAGGATCAATATTAATTTTAATTTTAGAATTCCGCCAAATAGACGACCACCGAGATTTATGAATTGGAATCGCCACTTTCTTGTCCACCTTCCGGACCGCAGCAAGAGTATCTAAAATAATAGATCGGGAGAATGGGATGGATAAGGTAGATGCAATGCAAAAGGAAGCAGTCGGTAAAGGAGAAGCCAGTTCTTGTTCTATTAACAGCCAAGAAGGCACATGGAGAGGGGGAACAGAGACCCATAGAGCTCCTTGAGACGCCAAAAAGGCAGTTTGGTATTTTTCCCAATCCGGAAAATTACAACCCCCCATATCACAAGGCTTCCGCAAGAATTTATATGCCATTCTAGCCCGTTTATCATTCCATAAAAATTTAGAAGTCAGAACATCAATTTCATGAAAAAAGGAGTCCGAAAACTTTACCGGGAGCATAGAGGATACAAAATTAATAATAGGTGTAATCATCATTTTAAGGGTCTGCAGGCGACCCCACCAGGAAATGTGTTTCGGAGACCATGTGTCCAAAAGACGCCGTATTTTAAGAATAGTCTGGGTTTCATTATAGGTAATTGTAGCCGACAGGGTAGAGCAAAAATAGATACCTAAGTATTTTAATTGCTTAGACTGCCATTTAAAACCAGCAGAGCCCATATGCGTAGAAAAGCAGTAGGCATTCAAGGGGAACATCTCCGTCTTATCATTATTTAAGGTGTACCCTGAAACCTTTGAAAAAAGGGAAATCGTGTCCGAGATAGCAGGAATAGCCAAGGCAATGTCATCCGAGAAAATAAGGACATCATCCGCATACGTAGCAGTTTTAATACGATGAGGGCCAAAAGAAAAACCTTTAATGTCTGGGTGTAGCTCAATCAATCTGAGGAGAGGGTCGATGGACAATAATAACAAAAGTGGAGATAAAGGACAGCCCTGTCGGGTTCCCTGGCGAAGATTAAAAAAGGATGAAGTAGCACCGTTGACTCTGATGTTAGCTCTAGGTTGAGAATATAGGGACATGACCATATTAATAAAGGAGTCACCGAGATTATGTGCAGACAAGACAGCACGAAGAAAGGGCCAAGAAACCTTGTCAAAGGCCTTTTCAGCATCAAGAGCTAAGGCCGCGGCTGGGAGATGAGAACGTTTAGCTGCTCCGAGGATATGACAAAAAGTACGTATATTATCACGCGCAAGACGGCCCTTTACGAAACCAGTTTGAGAGGGGTGAACCAGATTAGGAATGAAGGATTCCAATCTTTTGGCCAAAATTTTAGCAAAAATCTTAGCTTCCATATTAAGAAGGGAAATAGGACGGAAGTTTTTTGGATCAGAATGATCTTTTCCCTCTTTTGGAATCACTACAATGGTAGCTTCAGCCGCTGTGCCAGAAACAGACCCATCCTTAATGAAAGTGTCAAAGACAGATTGAAGCTTGGGAACAACCACAGGAAGAAAAGTCTTATAAAACAGAATAGGGTAGCCATCAGGCCCTGGCGCCTTCCCAGATCGAGTAGCTTTAATTGCGGCAATAATTTCTTCAGGAGTAATTGGACCATTTAAAGTGTTACTATCCTCCACGGAAACAGACTGCACCGGGAAAGATTTCAAGAAGTCCTGACACTGCTCAAAAGAGGCCTGAGTAGAAGGGGTGTATAAATTATTGTAGAAGTCGCGAAAGACCTCAAGAATTTCCTCAGTCTGAAATTTTTTAGAACCAAGATGATCAGTAATAGAAGAGATTTGAGAGGACTTAAAGGAAGAATCCTGAAATTTTAATGTAGCCGCGAGAATCTTCCCAGCTCGATTTTTTAACAGTAGCCTTTTGGATTTCTGAGCCTGAACCCCAATATGTGCTCTTTTGGTAATTATAGTATTATATGTGTATTTTAATTGCTTGATTGACTGTAGGCAAGATGTATCCCTAGAATGTCGAAAGGTAGATTCCAACTGTTTTATTTCAGTCGCCAGATCTGTAAGTTCTTTTTTAATAGCGGCATTCCTTTTTGACATACAATGAATAACCTGGCCACGGAAAGTACATTTAAACGAATCCCAGAGGACAATTGGGGAAGAGACTGAGCCTTCATTCTCAAGAAAAAAGGTTTCAATTGCGCTAGAGAACTCATCGATCTGAGCAGTATCATGTAAAATTTCTGTATTTAATCTCCAAGAGCGAGCCCTTGACTTAGGAGCAAAGGACGACAAGGTAAAAGTTACTGCGGCATGATCAGAAATCACAATAGGGTGAATAAGCGGAGAGGAGGAAGACGAAACAAGAGAGGAGTGAACCAATAAATAATCACTACGAGAAAAGGTAGAATGAGGTGGAGAAAAGAAGGAAAAATCACTACCAGTGGGATTGTGAAGACGCCATACATCCTGAAGATGAGTTATGGAACACATGTTAAGCATTTGTTTATGGGATTTTGGAGGTCGAAAGTGAAAAACTGAATTCCTATCGAGAATGGGATCCATTGGTAGATTAAAATCCCCACCAACAATAAGATTCCCAGAATGAGGTGTATCATTTAATTTTTTGGTAACCGCTTTCCAAAAGGACGGATCATCCTTGTTAGGGGCGTAAATGTTCATAACATAAAGATCAGCATTACCATCCGACAACTTAGTTAATAGCCAACGACCTTCAGTATCGTGATCAGACGAGATTATGGATAAACCTGAATTTTTTTAAATTAAAGTAATGACTCCATTTCTTTTACCACAAGCATCAGAACAACCAACATCTGAAACCCATTCCTTCTTCAGGAATATCGCCTCTCTGGTAGAGACCTTTGTTTCCTGAAAAAGGACAAGATCTGAAGAGAGAGATTTGCAATAATCTAAGATTTTTTACCGTTTCACTGGATGATTTAAACCCTTAACATTAAGGGACAGCACATTCAAACCCGACATAGACATAAATAGAAAAAGATAACATAACCCATAGATGAAAAACAAAAAGCGACCAGCACGAAGACAGTCATGCACACATCAACCATTAACGTCAAAGAGGGAGAGTCCATGGAGGAAATCCGAAAAAAGAAAAAAGACAAGAGAGGAGAAAAAAGAAGAAAGAGAAGAACCAGCAGGGGAGGTCTGAAAGAGACCAAATTCATACTAGGGGGAACTTGGGAAGGCGAGCAAGGGGACCGTCACGAGGAATGATCACAGTCGATATCAAGAACCCCAAAACAGTCCAGAACTGAGAATACCTAAATAGGAGAAAGGAGCATCCAAAATATAAAATAATACTAGTATAGTACAACAAAAACAATTCATTACGGAAATCTAGAAAGTGGATACGCATAGATCAAGTTACTATACATGTAGCATATAAAGTAGACATCTAATAGAATAAATGTAATAAGACTTAGTCATATAAATAGCTTATTATAAAGAAAGAAACATCAAAAATATCAGTAAAGTAAACGAAAAGTAGATAGAGCAAAGGTGAAACCATCAGTATAAATAGCAGGAAAGAAAGAGTAAAAGAAAAACAGTCTTCAAGAGAAAACGACAGGGTGCAGTATAAAGAAATAGATGAGATAAAATAGAGAAAGGCACTAAAAAGTGGACAATAGAACAATTAATGAAGCACCATGCTAGATGAATACAAGGAACTATACTATAATGAAGAAGACTATGGAAAAATGCAAGATAAACAATTAATTAACCGTCCTTAAATATAGAAACCTTGTTATAATAATTTGATACTAAAATGCAGGAACATGTGGAAAGTATAATAATAGAAAGTAGGAGAACAGGAGACCAAAGAGTGCAATAAAAATAAAATATCATATCATAAAGTACAAGAAAAGTACACAGCTTGCAAGGAACTAGCACCTATAGAAGAAGATATTAAGTAGGTATGAGGCAGAATAAATAGTGAAAATAGCAATGTAAATATATATAAAAACTATATATATATTAAATATGCAAAGGCACTTATACGCACTTAATTACCATGCATAAGGTATATAAACTTCGTTATAGGTAGCTAAAGTAAACAGGAAGGAACAATGAAAAAATAATACAACCATATCTGATAAGAAATAAGCTAGCTAAAAATACAGTAGAAATGAAATCCACTACCTTAGTCCTAATATAGAAAAGCCAGTGATATTGGTAAAGCATTCTAAGCAGTAAAACAATAACTAACTAAGCATAGAAGAAATGCAAAATACAGTAACTGTAACATGGTGGGCGCAGGTAAGCACCACTATCGATAATAGATAGTAATAAACCTATGACCAGACTTGAACCAGAATACGAAATAGTACAAGACACGTTGAAGTCAATAAGACGAAAGACATATAAAGTAGAACGACGACACAAAACGGAAGAACCAAGTACAAATCAGGTGAGAAAACTAGACTACGCAAAAAAAAAACAATAAGAAACCACGGACGGGGGAAGAGAATAAACCAGAACAGACGAGTACTACCGAGTGGAACAAGGAAATAGAAATGAGATATGACAAATAGAACAATAAGGATGGAGGAAACGAAGACAAGAGGAACAACCCAGAAGGAAGAAGGAAGAACACTACCAAAGCGAAAAAACAACAGCAAGGTGAAGGAGAACCGATAAGAAACGAAAAGGCACACCTACACTGATGATAAAAAGACGACAATTAGAAAAACTTAATGCGCCAACTAACACCATCATAGAAATGGAAAGGAGACAACACCAAAAATGAAGGAAAAACACCATAAAAAAAACTTGATTGACAACACCAGTCACGAAAGAAAGCCATAGACGAAACAAAATCCATGGAACACACAGGTCTAAAAAGGTAAGCTCAATAGACCTTGAAACAAGAAAAAACCAAGTAAGGCAGAAGAATCACATCAGGTGCCAGAAGCACCATGAACAAGCGGAGCCTCCATTTGAAGCTCCATCTGTAGTTCCATCTAATTATCCAAAAAAGAGGCCAGATCAGCAGGTTCGTCGAAGATTCTGGAGCGACCTTTAAAGGTAATGCGAAACTTGGAAGGGCCCGAGAAGGAAAATGGGATATGCATCTCTGATAAACGCTTCCGAAGATTGAGAAAGCCTTTCCTCCTTATCACTGTGTCTCTGGCAAAGTCTTGAGAAATTGAAATACGGTGGCCTTCCCAAGAAACAACTTTAATCTTCCGCATATGAGCCAAAATTTGTTCCGTGTGCTGATGACGCAGCGGCTTAAAAATGATAGCCCTTGGTTGCGTAGCAGCTTTGGAGCGAAAAGAGGGGACACGATGTGCGCGTTCCAGCTCAAAGTCTCTTTGAAAAGAAATTTGCAGAGTAGAAGGCAACCATTGGTATAAGAAGTCAATCATAGACGGAGCACCTTTCTCGGCTTCTTCAGGAAGGCCAAAAATGCGCAGGTTGGATCTGCGATTACGGTCCTCCTGCTCAGTGAGATCCCTCCGCAATGCCGCCATTGAGCACTCTAATTGTGAAAGAGATTTAGATTGCTTGTATATACTATCCTATGCGCCACTAATACGTGTCTCAGTGGCAGAAACACGAATGGATAGAGCCTTAAAATCATTCCTGATGGCTGATACCTCCACCTGTAGTAAATCTGTATTAGTTTTGGTAGACTGCGCAATGTCATGGACATCATTGAGACGCGTCAAAATAGCCTCTAAAGTGGAGTTAGCATCTTTTTGAGATAAATCAGGTATAGGAGAAACTTGTTTGAGTCTCTTAAGAGAAGCTTTCGACTCCTTTGAATCTTTAGCAGTCTGCGACAAGCCCATATTGGCCGCCATAGAGCTTCAAAAGCAGAGGTAGGAGAAACAACCACTTCAGAAAACTGAGGAAAGGCAGAAGGCGCAAGAATATTGGTGTACTCAGTAGGCAAGGAGAGATAAACAAGAATGAGCAAAAATGTGAGACACCCAGTCAGCAGGTATCGCAAAACCATAAATAGCGGCGGGCTTACATGCACAAAAACGTGAAATCTCAAACACCGTAACGTCAGGATCCTGCCGATATGAAGAATACACCTGCATAAACTAAGAAGACAGCAAATAGAGTCTCAAAGAGCAGGTAATGGTATTGAAAGGCACTGTAGGCACTCTGAAGAAAGGCACAGTAAAATACAATGCATAAAAAAAAGTTTCATTGAAAGCCACACAGCATGGAGAACGTAAAAAAACCGTTGTCAGCTTGCAACAGGTAATATTCGTCACCAACAATTGATTATGCGCATTCCGGATAAAATAGTCACCATGGTACCTCCGTTCGTGAGGAGACTCGGAACTGCGTGTGTGAGGCGAGACAAAATGGCGGCCGCTCGTAGAAACACCGAGCGCCACCTCGAAGAGTCAAAATAGCAGGCACCAGCAGCTCCAGGGCGCAGGAAGGACTTTCCACAGGCACACCGCACCTTCCGACATATGAGGCTCCGTTTCTGTTATTGTGGGGTCCCTGGAAACGGAGATGAACCTCCGACGGCCCTCGCTCGTCTGAGAGCTCAAGCGCAGACCGCCATTCCAAAGCGGCGCGCAAGCCATGCCCCTCAATAATGTTTATTTTTAACAATTTTAATTTGTTTTCATATTTTAATAAATACGGCCGGGGGGTCCCGAGACCACCCGCCTTCCAAAGAAACTCTTCGCCTGCCTAAGTTACTTAGCGTATTGTTGTGGTGGTTGCTTGGCAGGGAGGGGGTGGTCGGTAGTCCCTGACCATAAAGGCACTGGCATTTAGAATGCCAATAGCGCAAACTCGCGTAAATGCGAGACCTGTTGCATTGCAAATGCTTGTTTTTAAAGCAGCCGATCTCTGTTAAAGCAACTCCTGATGCTTTTTTGAAAACCCTCTACTCCGTTTAAAGACGAGACAGAACCATCCAGTCTTTCTGATAATTTCCTTCTCAACACTAGAAGTAATTTGTCAAAAGCAAATTCCTAGGCGTCAAAATAAGGAAACATTGTAGCAGTGAATGATCATTCAGCAATACAATGTGTAATATCGGCTACAAAACTTGCTGCAGCAGCTGACATTTTACAGTGAATTTCATCTGTCAAATTGGTTTCCAAAACACCATGTCAGCAAATAAAATACTTCCTAAAGAGGTTGCAAATTTCAGAGCTGATGAAAGTTCTATCAAGTGTTTTGAGCCTGAAGCTAATTCCTGTCAAATATAATATATCAGTGTGTTATCATTCAGTTTAGAAAATAAAATCCCAGTGTACAATTGTTCCTAAAGACTAATACACACACGTTAATGCATTTTCCAGCTGCAAGACATGAACTGGGAAACCTTTCAGCACTTCAACAGACCCAAGAATTTGGCTATTATTTGTTCAAAAATGTAAATTGTTTTCTGTAGCACCAATTATGTTACAAACGATAAGGTTGATGAAACTTGAATTTAAAATAAATCGTCATTAGTTGAATAAAGAGCTTATTTCCCATGGCATGTTAACATTTTTAAGTCCTCCTGCATGGGTTAAAGCTCTAATGCTTAAATGATGGTTATGAGACTTGCAAGAATTATTCTGAGAAGATACCACCCCAAATATGTATACTGCTTAAATCAAACAAATTCTGATATTTTGGGAAAACATTTATTTCATTTTTAATGATTTTTAAATAGTTCCTCCTCATGAAAACCAGCAGGATGTTAAAATATCTCATATTGGAGTTATGTGTAAAATGCTTCATCTGCATACATAATTAAGTGGATAAAAAGCTTAGTCAAAGTAAGGGGACATTTTCATACTTCTTAGAAGAACTTGTTAAAATGCAGAGTATAGAGCTGAGTAATAATCATTCCTGTTCTGTATCTTTGTCTTTTGTACCCTTCACGGGAGATTATCACTGATACACAGATGCACGTTTTGTCTGTGATAAAGTTGTGCTTGAACCTAATTCCTCTATCTAGCCTCCTTTCAACAAATGTAGTGGAGGATCTCCTATAGCACTATAACTCATATTCTATTCAAGTATGTAATGAGAAGTTTGTGTTCAATTCAGTTTTATAATTCCATTTACGGTGCATGATGATATATTTCTTATAGTTAGATGAAGCAAATAAGTGGCATATTGGTGGATTTTGCAAATGAAATACACTATACAATGAATAGTTGTCATTATTGTATACCAACGAATATAATCTCGTTAGATTTCACATTGGTAAATCTTAGGTGCTAGATGATTTTAAATTTCTGTTTCATTTTAATTTTGCGTTCCCAACTCTATTTCCTGTCAACCTATAATAGCCTGCCACACAAACATCCCTGTTACCTCTACTGCTAAGAATGAAGGCTATTTCTCTCAGTTGCCAGTCTTATGTTTTTTTTCATTCACATTTATTACCCTTAACATCAAAATCAATTCGCCATTGCATGCAGTTTTACACTGCGATTGTATTCTGTGTTCATGTGCTTCCACTTTTTCTAAGTTACTTCAAAACTGTTAGCAGAGAGATAGAAGACTAAGAAATTATCAACCGAAATTGTTTTACTGTGAGATAGCAACACTAAAATATGACACAGCAACATTAAGACTTTCAGCAGATAATTTATGTAGTAGACAAATCTAGGGTCAATAAATAGCCTGCACATTTTGGAGCAGGTGCGTTTATCACTGCACCCTAGTTAGTCTGGTATCTCCTTGATGCATGAGGCTTATCATCAGTGACTTCTCTTTTAACACCATTCAATCCAATAGTATATGTTTATATCTATTTGTTTATACAAGGCATCTTATACTATCAAGGAGCCTCTTGGTGTTACTTGTGAGAAATCTCCTACAAGGAACCTACGAGGAGGAGGTGATAAAGGTTAGCTCTGAGGATCTGAGCCAATATTGTTGCAAATCCTGTATGACGTAAACATGATTTGTTTCTAAAATGGACCCAAACAAAACTGGCTTGATAAGAGGAAACCCTTTACATTACAGATGAGCCTTACTTCTGGTGTTTTGGATAACTTACATTTTGCAGTGATGTTGATTAGTAATCACAGAAAAATTACTAAAATCTAGTCACGATTGGATAAATGCATATATATTTCAGTGTGTCTTCTGGAAGTAAAGGAATTGAAAGATGTGTTTCAGTATTTGAGTTATAAAAACAGGCTTTAGTCACAGAGGGCATTTGTGGGTTACAATTCAAATGTGCACATAGCAGGATAACCAGATGCCTCATAAGCTGTATAGGTGTATGAACATTTTAAGTGCCAGGCGTCAAAGCATCAGAGCTCATAGGCTAACTTTTGCTGATGCTGGTAGAATGTCTTATTTGAAAGGATTGTATTTCCAGAAGATCCTGTCCTATTCCAGTACCAGCTCTAGGGATTCGGTTAGCCCATATTCAGCATCATCCTGGTTTGCTTTATGGTTCAGTATTTTCTGAATACACATAACAACATTACTATGGTCCGAAGTGAGAGTTTGATAGGAGGTTCACAAGAAGACTGCTAACGTACTCCCAATTTCAACCTAATTGGCTCTGAAATCATCACTGGAGTGCTATCAGTCAGGATGAATAACAGCCAGCATAAGGCCAAATCAATTACTTATGACCTCTGAGCCAAAATGTAATGGTCCACAGTATCAAAAGTGGCTAACAAATTGAGTAGGACTATCACTCCAGTCTACTCCATCTAGAATAATCCTTTCATTGCTCATCACAGAGGTTACCACTGGTTCTAGACTGAGTATATACACTGGCAAGAGCCTCAACAAGATTATAAATACATTGAATACACTCTTGCAGTTGGACCCCGACAACTTTCTCTAACAATTCAGCAAGAAAGGGTAATTGAGTGAGGGACTTGCTGTGGATCATCAATATTTCGACTGCTTCTTTAGAAACAGGAGTGAACTGAAAAACATTACTGTCCCCGCCTATTGAAGGGGCTAGTTCTTACCGATTTCCTCTTGTGATGTTGAAGTTTCTGAAAGCGCTTCTCAAATCTTTATGATGTTCTCAGAGAACATGTTATCCTGATTATCGCCTACATTGGAAATAGGAATTCATGCAAGGATCGCAATATAACTGGGCACTTGCAATCAGATCCTTGGTGGTTCATTTCAGTAGAATTCACTTGGGAAACACTATCTCTACCTGAATATGTAAAATGTCTACTGCAGCTGTTTTGTTTAAAACTTATTTTCCATATTGAACAAATGTTTGCATCATACATTTTAACCAGGAGACCCATTGTCTTCTCTCTAGGAGCTTGTGAGGCCAAGTTATGTAGTGAATGCAGTCGAGCTGTCCACAGTTTTTAACTTTCTGCAAGATTTCATAAATACTGAAATGTAGTGTGTGCGGTACGTTTCGACTGAAATTAGACCAAATTAATCAAACTCTGAAAACGGTGTATCCTGATACCTAAAACCTTCTAGTCAAGAGTGTATTAATTGAGTACAGACCATAAGAGAATGGTCATGTCTGTGAGTATGACAAGATTGGGACCCGAGTAACTAATAGTGTCTGCGCAGTCTGTGTAGAATCACTATTGACACATCACTGTACTTCTCCCTCAAGGGTAGCTGAGCAATAATTTTGTCTATGGGTTTTGTTTTTGTGTAAGCCATATTCAAAAGGTCAGTAGCCCCACCTCTCAAACCATACTTGTGTGCTGGCATCTGCTGGCACCGGGAACGTGTACTCATTGACGAATAGACCTTTTTTTGAAAACAAAGCGCTTGGATGAAAATGAAGACGTCCAGACCCAAGAAACTTTAAACACCGTGATCAAAAACACCCTTTGACTATGCCATTTGGCGTATCTGAAGCCTCGAAAGAAGCCAATCCCCTGGACACCCTGAAGTGATGAACGTATGGGCACATAGAAACATTAAATTAAAAATGTCTCCAGGAAATACATTATTGTCTTTTCCAGGCTTGAGCCCATATCTAGCTGCACTGTGGTGTTTGAAGTATATGTAAGTTCTTGATTGTTCTCTAGAAACACATGCTACTCTCATATGTGTGCAAATCAAGTGGTTAAGATTATTGAACTTGACTTAAAATATAAGTGGCCTGACGTCAGATGATCTCTTGTGAGAGCAGCTTTTATAATACTATGGCAGAGGAAGCCTCTCAATGAAGTAGCCTCATTTGCGTATCCACATACATTGCCTTGGGTCTCTTGCATATACGAAGCATGTTTGTAAGGAGACCGTTGTGCAGACACTATTCATATACAACTGCTACTAACGCTCATGTACATATTACAATGCATAAGGTACACCATGCCTACAATACACCTGTGAAGGGTTAGGGAAATTCAGGTTTGGGGGGTTGGGGTATTTCAAATATGTTTACTATACATGGTACCATTTCCTAATATATTAGTGCGATGTGCCTAAGCATTGTTGGATTATTGTTCACAAGTTGAATTCTCTTATTTATACAGCTAATGAAAACTTGAATACAATATATCTAAAACAATATATAATCACTGCAAAAATATCCAGTAACAAAATGTAGAAGGTTTAAAATATCATAAACAAATTGATGTATACAATATTGTTTACTTTAATATAGTTGTATTAAATATGATTAAAGATGCGCTGGTTTTCATGCAAGCAGACAACCTGCAGGGGTTATCTACACTGCTTGTCCTGGATCCTTGCATCAGAGAGAAGCACCCTTAGGCACCCTGCTGGAACTTGTTGGCCTTCACAAGACCTTGACCACTGGGGACTATGAGTCCCAGGATTCCTCGCTCAGTACACAGCTGACACCAATTAGTGCTAGATAAGCACAAGCAAGCCCTGCTGCACTGGAACCGCACGGGCAAAGGGCAGGCCATTGTGCGCCCATCAGCAACCGGAGGCAGCAGTGCAGGAACTCCACCTTGGCTCTGCATTTCTTCATCTTGATTAAATCTTCTGGTTAAGTCTCCCCTTCAGGGTAGAGTCAGTAAAATCATATTTTGGGGCTTGTGCTGAATAAGATCGATGTTTTCCTTTGTACCCTGGTGTAGCATCTTGGCCCTAGGCCCACATGCTGTGCAAATGACCACACTGACGTGCTGTATAAGGGTACTGGAACTGACCCAGGGCACGTTCGCCCGGCCCCTTTTATTAGCAGGGCCACCTAACTGGTGACACCTGTGATGGGTGGGTGTTGGTGTGAGTGTAACACAGAGCAAAACACTGGAACGTGTCCAGCAGGACACTACATCCAACCCAAACCTTAATGAAAAGAAACAAAACAAAAGTCCAACCTATAAGGAAAACAAATAACCAATACACAGCACCAAGTGAGTCTCTTCAGTCCATGTGCCAGGCAGCGCTGGAGCGTTGGACCGCATGGTCAGGATGCATTAGTCCACCTTGGCGATTGAGTTCAGACTCGCCTGGTCTTGCGGTGTGTAAGTCTATGTACATAGTTCTAATAGCAGGGCATCTGGAGCAGTGATGGAGTCCACTTGGGAGATCTTGCCGGCACTCAGGTTCCGGTGGACGACAAACCTAGAGCTATTGAGGATGACCTTGGTGGATGAGGCCCTTCCTTGGAGGTGACGTCCTTGATGAGCTCTTCAGTTCCAGATAGCTGAGCAGTATCAGACTTGCCTCTCCTGCCTGGAGGGCCTTCCTGCCGGGCTGCCATGGGACCGCGTGGACTGTGTGGGCTTCGTGTAGGCAGTGCGAAGGCGTCATTGAGGAACTGCCAACAGGTCCACAGCCAAGTTGCTCATGTAGCTGCAGAGAGTGGTGTCTCAGTCTGGGTGCTCTCGCCATCAGGGCTCAGGTTCTGTGCCTTCCTCAGATGGTCTTTGGGTGACCAGTCTTCGTCTGTGACCTCCGTGCTTCCCAGTGCCTGTCATGGAGCTGATGCAGCGCATCTCTCCGATCTGGTTTCCCCTCTCACAGGAATTCCATTGAGGCTCTTGCCCCTGGATTGCCACGTCTCTGCGTGGCCTGTGTGGGGTCGCCGCAGAACTCCCAACAGGGTCACAACCGAGCCTCGTGTAACCCCAAGGTGGATTTTCCAATGGTCAGGACCGCTCTTCTCAGGGATTTCCACAATGCTACTCTTCACTTCTCTTGAGGGCATTGTGCTTGCTCCTCATGGCTGTGCCATCATGGCGCTTGATCCTGCCTCCATTCAGGCAAGACGCCATACATCCTGAAGATGAGTTATGGAACACATGTTAAGCATTTGTTTATGGGATTTTGGAGGTCGAAAGTGAAAAACTGAATTCCTATCGAGAATGGGATCCATTGGTAGATTAAAATCCCCACCAACAATAAGATTCCCAGAATGAGGTGTATCATTTAATTTTTTGGTAACCGCTTTCCAAAAGGACGGATCATCCTTGTTAGGGGCGTAAATGTTCATAACATAAAGATCAGCATTACCATCCGACAACTTAGTTAATAGCCAACGACCTTCAGTATCGTGATCAGACGAGATTATGGATAAACCTGAATTTTTTTAAATTAAAGTAATGACTCCATTTCTTTTACCACAAGCATCAGAACAACCAACATCTGAAACCCATTCCTTCTTCAGGAATATCGCCTCTCTGGTAGAGACCTTTGTTTCCTGAAAAAGGACAAGATCTGAAGAGAGAGATTTGCAATAATCTAAGATTTTTTACCGTTTCACTGGATGATTTAAACCCTTAACATTAAGGGACAGCACATTCAAACCCGACATAGACATAAATAGAAAAAGATAACATAACCCATAGATGAAAAACAAAAAGCGACCAGCACGAAGACAGTCATGCACACATCAACCATTAACGTCAAAGAGGGAGAGTCCATGGAGGAAATCCGAAAAAAGAAAAAAGACAAGAGAGGAGAAAAAAGAAGAAAGAAGAACCAGCAGGGGAGGTCTGAAAGAGACCAAATTCATACTAGGGGGAACTTGGGAAGGCGAGCAAGGGGACCGTCACGAGGAATGATCACAGTCGATATCAAGAACCCCAAAACAGTCCAGAACTGAGAATACCTAAATAGGAGAAAGGAGCATCCAAAATATAAAATAATACTAGTATAGTACAACAAAAACAATTCATTACGGAAATCTAGAAAGTGGATACGCATAGATCAAGTTACTATACATGTAGCATATAAAGTAGACATCTAATAGAATAAATGTAATAACAAGACTTAGTCATATAAATAGCTTATTATAAAGAAAGAAACATCAAAAATATCAGTAAAGTAAACGAAAAGTAGATAGAGCAAAGGTGAAACCATCAGTATAAATAGCAGGAAAGAAAGAGTAAAAGAAAAACAGTCTTCAAGAGAAAACGACAGGGTGCAGTATAAAGAAATAGATGAGATAAAATAGAGAAAGGCACTAAAAAGTGGACAATAGAACAATTAATGAAGCACCATGCTAGATGAATACAAGGAACTATACTATAATGAAGAAGACTATGGAAAAATGCAAGATAAACAATTAATTAACCGTCCTTAAATATGGAAACCTTGTTATAATAATTTGATACTAAAATGCAGGAACATGTGGAAAGTATAATAATAGAAAGTAGGAGAACAGGAGACCAAAGAGTGCAATAAAAATAAAATATCATATCATAAAGTACAAGAAAAGTACACAGCTTGCAAGGAACTAGCACCTATAGAAGAAGATATTAAGTAGGTATGAGGCAGAATAAATAGTGAAAATAGCAATGTAAATATATATAAAAACTATATATATATTAAATATGCAAAGGCACTTATACGCACTTAATTACCATGCATAAGGTATATAAACTTCGTTATAGGTAGCTAAAGTAAACAGGAAGGAACAATGAAAAAATAATACAACCATATCTGATAAGAAATAAGCTAGCTAAAAATACAGTAGAAATGAAATCCACTACCTTAGTCCTAATATAGAAAAGCCAGTGATATTGGTAAAGCATTCTAAGCAGTAAAACAATAACTAACTAAGCATAGAAGAAATGCAAAATACAGTAACTGTAACATGGTGGGCGCAGGTAAGCACCACTATCGATAATAGATAGTAATAAACCTATGACCAGACTTGAACCAGAATACGAAATAGTACAAGACACGTTGAAGTCAATAAGACGAAAGACATATAAAGTAGAACGACGACACAAAACGGAAGAACCAAGTACAAATCAGGTGAGAAAACTAGACTACGCAAAAAAAAAACAATAAGAAACCACGGACGGGGGAAGAGAATAAACCAGAACAGACGAGTACTACCGAGTGGAACAAGGAAATAGAAATGAGATATGACAAATAGAACAATAAGGATGGAGGAAACGAAGACAAGAGGAACAACCCAGAAGGAAGAAGGAAGAACACTACCAAAGCGAAAAAACAACAGCAAGGTGAAGGAGAACCGATAAGAAACGAAAAGGCACACCTACACTGATGATAAAAAGACGACAATTAGAAAAACTTAATGCGCCAACTAACACCATCATAGAAATGGAAAGGAGACAACACCAAAAATGAAGGAAAAACACCATAAAAAAAACTTGATTGACAACACCAGTCACGAAAGAAAGCCATAGACGAAACAAAATCCATGGAACACACAGGTCTAAAAAGGTAAGCTCAATAGACCTTGAAACAAGAAAAAACCAAGTAAGGCAGAAGAATCACATCAGGTGCCAGAAGCACCATGAACAAGCGGAGCCTCCATTTGAAGCTCCATCTGTAGTTCCATCTAATTATCCAAAAAAGAGGCCAGATCAGCAGGTTCGTCGAAGATTCTGGAGCGACCTTTAAAGGTAATGCGAAACTTGGAAGGGCCCGAGAAGGAAAATGGGATATGCATCTCTGATAAACGCTTCCGAAGATTGAGAAAGCCTTTCCTCCTTATCACTGTGTCTCTGGCAAAGTCTTGAGAAATTGAAATACGGTGGCCTTCCCAAGAAACAACTTTAATCTTCCGCATATGAGCCAAAATTTGTTCCGTGTGCTGATGACGCAGCGGCTTAAAAATGATAGCCCTTGGTTGCGTAGCAGCTTTGGAGCGAAAAGAGGGGACACGATGTGCGCGTTCCAGCTCAAAGTCTCTTTGAAAAGAAATTTGCAGAGTAGAAGGCAACCATTGGTATAAGAAGTCAATCATAGACGGAGCACCTTTCTCGGCTTCTTCAGGAAGGCCAAAAATGCGCAGGTTGGATCTGCGATTACGGTCCTCCTGCTCAGTGAGATCCCTCCGCAATGCCGCCATTGAGCACTCTAATTGTGAAAGAGATTTAGATTGCTTGTGAATACTATCCTATGCGCCACTAATACGTGTCTCAGTGGCAGAAACACGAATGGATAGAGCCTTAAAATCATTCCTGATGGCTGATACCTCCACCTGTAGTAAATCTGTATTAGTTTTGGTAGACTGCGCAATGTCATGGACATCATTGAGACGCGTCAAAATAGCCTCTAAAGTGGAGTTAGCATCTTTTTGAGATAAATCAGGTATAGGAGAAACTTGTTTGAGTCTCTTAAGAGAAGCTTTCGACTCCTTTGAATCTTTAGCAGTCTGCGACAAGCCCATATTGGCCGCCATAGAGCTTCAAAAGCAGAGGTAGGAGAAACAACCACTTCAGAAAACTGAGGAAAGGCAGAAGGCGCAAGAATATTGGTGTACTCAGTAGGCAAGGAGAGATAAACAAGAATGAGCAAAAATGTGAGACACCCAGTCAGCAGGTATCGCAAAACCATAAATAGCGGCGGGCTTACATGCACAAAAACGTGAAATCTCAAACACCGTAACGTCAGGATCCTGCCGATATGAAGAATACACCTGCATAAACTAAGAAGACAGCAAATAGAGTCTCAAAGAGCAGGTAATGGTATTGAAAGGCACTGTAGGCACTCTGAAGAAAGGCACAGTAAAATACAATGCATAAAAAAAAGTTTCATTGAAAGCCACACAGCATGGAGAACGTAAAAAAACCGTTGTCAGCTTGCAACAGGTAATATTCGTCACCAACAATTGATTATGCGCATTCCGGATAAAATAGTCACCATGGTACCTCCGTTCGTGAGGAGACTCGGAACTGCGTGTGTGAGGCGAGACAAAATGGCGGCCGCTCGTAGAAACACCGAGCGCCACCTCGAAGAGTCAAAATAGCAGGCACCAGCAGCTCCAGGGCGCAGGAAGGACTTTCCACAGGCACACCGCACCTTCCGACATATGAGGCTCCGTTTCTGTTATTGTGGGGTCCCTGGAAACGGAGATGAACCTCCGACGGCCCTCGCTCGTCTGAGAGCTCAAGCGCAGACCGCCATTCCAAAGCGGCGCGCAAGCCATGCCCCTCAATAATGTTTATTTTTAACAATTTTAATTTGTTTTCATATTTTAATAAATACGGCCGGGGGGTCCCGAGACCACCCGCCTTCCAAAGAAACTCTTCGCCTGCCTAAGTTACTTAGCGTATTGTTGTGGTGGTTGCTTGGCAGGGAGGGGGTGGTCGGTAGTCCCTGACCATAAAGGCACTGGCATTTAGAATGCCAATAGCGCAAACTCGCGTAAATGCGAGACCTGTTGCATTGCAAATGCTTGTTTTTAAAGCAGCCGATCTCTGTTAAAGCAACTCCTGATGCTTTTTTGAAAACCCTCTACTCCGTTTAAAGACGAGACAGAACCATCCAGTCTTTCTGATAATTTCCTTCTCAACACTAGAAGTAATTTGTCAAAAGCAAATTCCTAGGCGTCAAAATAAGGAAACATTGTAGCAGTGAATGATCATTCAGCAATACAATGTGTAATATCGGCTACAAAACTTGCTGCAGCAGCTGACATTTTACAGTGAATTTCATCTGTCAAATTGGTTTCCAAAACACCATGTCAGCAAATAAAATACTTCCTAAAGAGGTTGCAAATTTCAGAGCTGATGAAAGTTCTATCAAGTGTTTTGAGCCTGAAGCTAATTCCTGTCAAATATAATATATCAGTGTGTTATCATTCAGTTTAGAAAATAAAATCCCAGTGTACAATTGTTCCTAAAGACTAATACACACACGTTAATGCATTTTCCAGCTGCAAGACATGAACTGGGAAACCTTTCAGCACTTCAACAGACCCAAGAATTTGGCTATTATTTGTTCAAAAATGTAAATTGTTTTCTGTAGCACCAATTATGTTACAAACGATAAGGTTGATGAAACTTGAATTTAAAATAAATCGTCATTAGTTGAATAAAGAGCTTATTTCCCATGGCATGTTAACATTTTTAAGTCCTCCTGCATGGGTTAAAGCTCTAATGCTTAAATGATGGTTATGAGACTTGCAAGAATTATTCTGAGAAGATACCACCCCAAATATGTATACTGCTTAAATCAAACAAATTCTGATATTTTGGGAAAACATTTATTTCATTTTTAATGATTTTTAAATAGTTCCTCCTCATGAAAACCAGCAGGATGTTAAAATATCTCATATTGGAGTTATGTGTAAAATGCTTCATCTGCATACATAATTAAGTGGATAAAAAGCTTAGTCAAAGTAAGGGGACATTTTCATACTTCTTAGAAGAACTTGTTAAAATGCAGAGTATAGAGCTGAGTAATAATCATTCCTGTTCTGTATCTTTGTCTTTTGTACCCTTCACGGGAGATTATCACTGATACACAGATGCACGTTTTGTCTGTGATAAAGTTGTGCTTGAACCTAATTCCTCTATCTAGCCTCCTTTCAACAAATGTAGTGGAGGATCTCCTATAGCACTATAACTCATATTCTATTCAAGTATGTAATGAGAAGTTTGTGTTCAATTCAGTTTTATAATTCCATTTACGGTGCATGATGATATATTTCTTATAGTTAGATGAAGCAAATAAGTGGCATATTGGTGGATTTTGCAAATGAAATACACTATACAATGAATAGTTGTCATTATTGTATACCAACGAATATAATCTCGTTAGATTTCACATTGGTAAATCTTAGGTGCTAGATGATTTTAAATTTCTGTTTCATTTTAATTTTGCGTTCCCAACTCTATTTCCTGTCAACCTATAATAGCCTGCCACACAAACATCCCTGTTACCTCTACTGCTAAGAATGAAGGCTATTTCTCTCAGTTGCCAGTCTTATGTTTTTTTTCATTCACATTTATTACCCTTAACATCAAAATCAATTCGCCATTGCATGCAGTTTTACACTGCGATTGTATTCTGTGTTCATGTGCTTCCACTTTTTCTAAGTTACTTCAAAACTGTTAGCAGAGAGATAGAAGACTAAGAAATTATCAACCGAAATTGTTTTACTGTGAGATAGCAACACTAAAATATGACACAGCAACATTAAGACTTTCAGCAGATAATTTATGTAGTAGACAAATCTAGGGTCAATAAATAGCCTGCACATTTTGGAGCAGGTGCGTTTATCACTGCACCCTAGTTAGTCTGGTATCTCCTTGATGCATGAGGCTTATCATCAGTGACTTCTCTTTTAACACCATTCAATCCAATAGTATATGTTTATATCTATTTGTTTATACAAGGCATCTCAATCAATCAATCAATCAATCAATCAATCAGGTCATTTGTAGAGCGCACTACTCACCCGTAGGGTCTCAAGGCGCTTATACTATCAAGGAGCCTCTTGGTGTTACTTGTGAGAAATCTCCTACAAGGAACCTACGAGGAGGAGGTGATAATGGTTAGCTCTGAGGATCTGAGCCAATATTGTTGCAAATCCTGTATGACGTAAACATGATTTGTTTCTAAAATGGACCCAAACAAAACTGGCTTGATAAGAGGAAACCCTTTACATTACAGATGAGCCTTACTTCTGGTGTTTTGGATAACTTACATTTTGCAGTGATGTTGATTAGTAATCACAGAAAAATTACTACAATCTAGTCACGATTGGATAAATGCATATATATTTCAGTGTGTCTTCTGGAAGTAAAGGAATTGAAAGATGTGTTTCAGTATTTGAGTTATAAAAACAGGCTTTAGTCACAGAGGGCATTTGTGGGTTACAATTCAAATGTGCACATAGCAGGATAACCAGATGCCTCATAAGCTGTATAGGTGTATGAACATTTTAAGTGCCAGGCGTCAAAGCATCAGAGCTCATAGGCTAACTTTTGCTGATGCTGGTAGAATGTCTTATTTGAAAGGATTGTATTTCCAGAAGATCCTGTCCTATTCCAGTACCAGCTCTAGGGATTCGGTTAGCCCATATTCAGCATCATCCTGGTTTGCTTTATGGTTCAGTATTTTCTGAATACACATAACAACATTACTATGGTCCGAAGTGAGAGTTTGATAGGAGGTTCACAAGAAGACTGCTAACGTACTCCCAATTTCAACCTAATTGGCTCTGAAATCATCACTGGAGTGCTATCAGTCAGGATGAATAACAGCCAGCATAAGGCCAAATCAATTACTTATGACCTCTGAGCCAAAATGTAATGGTCCACAGTATCAAAAGTGGCTAACAAATTGAGTAGGACTATCACTCCAGTCTACTCCATCTAGAATAATCCTTTCATTGCTCATCACAGAGGTTACCACTGGTTCTAGACTGAGTATATACACTGGCAAGAGCCTCAACAAGATTATAAATACATTGAATACACTCTTGCAGTTGGACCCCGACAACTTTCTCTAACAATTCAGCAAGAAAGGGTAATTGAGTGAGGGACTTGCTGTGGATCATCAATATTTCGACTGCTTCTTTAGAAACAGGAGTGAACTGAAAAACATTACTGTCCCCGCCTATTGAAGGGGCTAGTTCTTACCGATTTCCTCTTGTGATGTTGAAGTTTCTGAAAGCGCTTCTCAAATCTTTATGATGTTCTCAGAGAACATGTTATCCTGATTATCGCCTACATTGGAAATAGGAATTCATGCAAGGATCGCAATATAACTGGGCACTTGCAATCAGATCCTTGGTGGTTCATTTCAGTAGAATTCACTTGGGAAACACTATCTCTACCTGAATATGTAAAATGTCTACTGCAGCTGTTTTGTTTAAAACTTATTTTCCATATTGAACAAATGTTTGCATCATACATTTTAACCAGGAGACCCATTGTCTTCTCTCTAGGAGCTTGTGAGGCCAAGTTATGTAGTGAATGCAGTCGAGCTGTCCACAGTTTTTAACTTTCTGCAAGATTTCATAAATACTGAAATGTAGTGTGTGCGGTACGTTTCGACTGAAATTAGACCAAATTAATCAAACTCTGAAAACGGTGTATCCTGATACCTAAAACCTTCTAGTCAAGAGTGTATTAATTGAGTACAGACCATAAGAGAATGGTCATGTCTGTGAGTATGACAAGATTGGGACCCGAGTAACTAATAGTGTCTGCGCAGTCTGTGTAGAATCACTATTGACACATCACTGTACTTCTCCCTCAAGGGTAGCTGAGCAATAATTTTGTCTATGGGTTTTGTTTTTGTGTAAGCCATATTCAAAAGGTCAGTAGCCCCACCTCTCAAACCATACTTGTGTGCTGGCATCTGCTGGCACCGGGAACGTGTACTCATTGACGAATAGACCTTTTTTTGAAAACAAAGCGCTTGGATGAAAATGAAGACGTCCAGACCCAAGAAACTTTAAACACCGTGATCAAAAACACCCTTTGACTATGCCATTTGGCGTATCTGAAGCCTCGAAAGAAGCCAATCCCCTGGACACCCTGAAGTGATGAACGTATGGGCACATAGAAACATTAAATTAAAAATGTCTCCAGGAAATACATTATTGTCTTTTCCAGGCTTGAGCCCATATCTAGCTGCACTGTGGTGTTTGAAGTATATGTAAGTTCTTGATTGTTCTCTAGAAACACATGCTACTCTCATATGTGTGCAAATCAAGTGGTTAAGATTATTGAACTTGACTTAAAATATAAGTGGCCTGACGTCAGATGATCTCTTGTGAGAGCAGCTTTTATAATACTATGGCAGAGGAAGCCTCTCAATGAAGTAGCCTCATTTGCGTATCCACATACATTGCCTTGGGTCTCTTGCATATACGAAGCATGTTTGTAAGGAGACCGTTGTGCAGACACTATTCATATACAACTGCTACTAACGCTCATGTACATATTACAATGCATAAGGTACACCATGCCTACAATACACCTGTGAAGGGTTAGGGAAATTCAGGTTTGGGGGGGTGGGGTATTTCAAATATGTTTACTATACATGGTACCATTTCCTAATATATTAGTGCGATGTGCCTAAGCATTGTTGGATTATTGTTCACAAGTTGAATTCTCTTATTTATACAGCTAATGAAAACTTGAATACAATATATCTAAAACAATATATAATCACTGCAAAAATATCCAGTAACAAAATGTAGAAGGTTTAAAATATCATAAACAAATTGATGTATACAATATTGTTTACTTTAATATAGTTGTATTAAATATGATTAAAGATGCGCTGGTTTTCATGCAAGCAGACAACCTGCAGGGGTTATCTACACTGCTTGTCCTGGATCCTTGCATCAGAGAGAAGCACCCTTAGGCACCCTGCTGGAACTTGTTGGCCTTCACAAGACCTTGACCACTGGGGACTATGAGTCCCAGGATTCCTCGCTCAGTACACAGCTGACACCAATTAGTGCTAGATAAGCACAAGCAAGCCCTGCTGCACTGGAACCGCACGGGAAAAGGGCAGGCCATTGTGCGCCCATCAGCAACCGGAGGCAGCAGTGCAGGAACTCCACCTTGGCTCTGCATTTCTTCATCTTGATTAAATCTTCTTGTTAAGTCTCCCCTTCAGGGTAGAGTCAGTAAAATCATATTTTGGGGCTTGTGCTGAATAAGATCGATGTTTTCCTTTGTACCCTGGTGTAGCATCTTGGCCCTAGGCCCACATGCTGTGCAAATGACCACACTGACGTGCTGTATAAGGGTACTGGAACTGACCCAGGGCACGTTCGCCCGGCCCCTTTTATTAGCAGGGCCACCTAACTGGTGACACCTGTGATGGGTGGGTGTTGGTGTGAGTGTAACACAGAGCAAAACACTGGAACGTGTCCAGCAGGACACTACATCCAACCCAAACCTTAATGAAAAGAAACAAAACAAAAGTCCAACCTATAAGGAAAACAAATAACCAATACACAGCACCAAGTGAGTCTCTTCAGTCCATGTGCCAGGCAGCGCTGGAGCGTTGGACCGCATGGTCAGGATGCATTAGTCCACCTTGGCGATTGAGTTCAGACTCGCCTGGTCTTGCGGTGTGTAAGTCTATGTACATAGTTCTAATAGCAGGGCATCTGGAGCAGTGATGGAGTCCACTTGGGAGATCTTGCCGGCACTCAGGTTCCGGTGGACGACAAACCTAGAGCTATTGAGGATGACCTTGGTGGATGAGGCCCTTCCTTGGAGGTGACGTCCTTGATGAGCTCTTCAGTTCCAGATAGCTGAGCAGTATCAGACTTGCCTCTCCTGCCTGGAGGGCCTTCCTGCCGGGCTGCCATGGGACCGCGTGGACTGTGTGGGCTTCGTGTAGGCAGTGCGAAGGCGTCATTGAGGAACTGCCAACAGGTCCACAGCCAAGTCGCTCATGTAGCTGCAGAGAGTGGTGTCTCAGTCTGGGTGCTCTCGCCATCAGGGCTCAGGTTCTGTGCCTTCCTCAGATGGTCTTTGGGTGACCAGTCTTCGTCTGTGACCTCCGTGCTTCCCAGTGCCTGTCATGGAGCTGATGCAGCGCATCTCTCCGATCTGGTTTCCCCTCTCACAGGAATTCCATTGAGGCTCTTGCCCCTGGATTGCCACGTCTCTGCGTGGCCTGTGTGGGGTCGCCGCAGAACTCCCAACAGGGTCACAACCGAGCCTCGTGTAACCCCAAGGTGGATTTTCCAATGGTCAGGACCGCTCTTCTCAGGGATTTCCACAATGCTACTCTTCACTTCTCTTGAGGGCATTGTGCTTGCTCCTCATGGCTGTGCCATCATGGCGCTTGATCCTGCCTCCATTCAGGCATACTTGGTGGGGCTGGTCACTTGCCGTGTGATGTGGCATCCGGCCCATGTCGCCTGTCATCGGAGAACAATTTGCTGTGGCAGCTTGCCACATGGAGTGTGCAGCTCTCCTCTTGCCTGTTGTGGGCCTCTGGCATCTCAGTCTTGAGGCATTGTGGGGGAGGACACTCTGCTGTCTTTGGTCCATTGTGGTGCTTCGCTGGTGCAGTGGAGATGTGGATGCTCTCTGTGCTGCGTTCAGCATTACTTCTCTGTGGAGAGGTCTCTCTCCCTCCTGGGCATCTGCCTGTGCTGACAAGCTTCTGGGTGCATGTGGTGCACATCTCGGGATTCTTGGTCCTTCTTCAAGGCGCTCTTTCCTGGAGCTTGGTGTGCTTGTTTTCTTGCGGTGGGATCCGTTCACCACTGGGGCATGCACAGAGCACATGTTCTCCTTATGCCTTTTCTTCTCCTCATGAGACCTGCTCTCTGGTCAAAAGCGCATTCCACCCTCTCAGAGGAAAACAACGCCTGGATGCACTTGTGGGGTTTGACACTCTCCTCTGCGGTTGCGCTTCCTTTCTGATGGCCACTAGTTGGTGATGCAGACGATGAGAGTCCCCTCCAGCTGTTACTGACCGCCGAGAGTCTCGTGGGTACTGGGGTGCCAGTGTGGGGAGGGACACCCTGTGCTGGTGCTGCAGGGAAAAGCAGAGAGCAGCCTCCTCCTGGGTGGGCACTTGGGTGAGAAATTATTGCTGAGCTCTTCCCTCAGTGTGGGGCTCTAGGTGTTTCACAAGGCAGCTTTCCTCCTTCTGCAGTGCCGTTAGCTCTCTTCCGGGGTTGACTCAATGTGCAAGGTTGCGAATTACAGTGCTGGGGCTCAGCCTAGTGAAGTCCTGAGTGGAGGGCCTTGCTCTTGCTCTCTCACTTATCTTGAAGCAGTTCACACAGGGGCATTGCCAGTCATGCTGTCTTGTGCTTTGTCCAGTGCCGCAGAGGTCTTTTATGCTTTGCATACTTTTTCCCGGGGCTGGGGTTGTGAACAGACAGTTCCTATATCCCTTGCTCTTGTTCAGATGCCACCACACACTCAGACTGAGGCAACGCTTTGGGGTTTCCTGTCTGTGCTTTCCTGTCTGACCCCCTTTAGACCCTTCCGCCGGTCTGGAAGGCTGTTCGCCATGCCTCGTGGTGCCATACATGGCCGCTCTCGCTGGCAGATGGTCACCAAGGTGTCAGCAGCCTTCCTTCAAAATGCGACCCTCCTCTGGTTAGTGGAGCGAGGGCCTTATGAGCTGGTTGTGGTGCAGGCAAGAGGACGCTAGGTGGTGCTTCAGCCACTGCTTGTGTCAGGTCGGTCGCCGGTCAGCAGCACGACTGCCATGTTTTGTGGAGGGGGTCGTGGCAGCTCTCCCTTCTTTCTGTGGGCTGTGCAGAGTTCCCTACGGGTGGGTGCATCCACCTGCCACACCTCCCTGTAGTGTCTGGCTCAGTAACTCACGCAGACACAGGGTAATAATTCAAGACCTTCTTTATACGTGGTCCTTCCTCTGCCAAGGCTAACGGCTAACTGAGTCCTTGGTCCCCCAGCTCCTCCCTTTCTGGCCGCCCTCGTCCCTCACTCGGGCCGGTCCTAGTTTGGTCACTGGGCACTTGCATCAACGTCATTACATCTCCCCCCTCTGTGAATAAAGAAACAAAATAATATACACCACAGCAAAACAGCAAACTATTTTTCTTTAGAATTCTTCGATAAAGCGAGACGATTTCGTGATTACACGTCTGGGGCGTGACTGGAGGTTGGGACTGTCGCGCTCATTCTCATCTGCAATCTCCATCAATAACTGACTGTGAGTTTGCAGTGTCTCTGGGTCTCTCTCTTCCAGTTTCGGTTCGGTCAGTAGCTCCTTGACATTGGGTCCGCATTTTTTGAAGTACGTCACATTCCTAGTAAGTCTTTTTCCGTCGGTCTCTGCAGTGATCATGGTTCCTTTTTGTTGTATCACTTTGAGTGGAACCTCATGGTATCGGCAATCAGTCTTTCTGTGCTGCTCTTGTCGTGCCAGCACCCAGTCTCCCTCTTGGATTTGAGGGGGAGTAGCATGACGTCGCTCATCGGCATAGTCCTTCATCCTTTCCTTCTTTATCTTGTCTCTGGCCGGGATCTCCTCATGATCAGAGTCGAGATACAGTTAGTGCGCTGCCATATTCATCATTGGTATTCTGGTGCGCACTGGGCGTCCGAGCATGAGAGTGGCAGGACATTTGCCTATGGTGGAATGAGGCGTATTTCGGTACGCTCGCAATACCTCGTTGAGTGCTGTCTGAAGGCTCTTTCCGGTGAGTTCTGCTTGCTGGATGGTCTTCTTGATCGTAGCCATGAAACGCTTGATCATTCCGTTGGCCTGTGGCCATAGTGGTTTGATCTTGCGGTGTGTGAAGTTGAGGTGCTGAGCAAAATCAGCAAAGTCATGGCTGTTGAATGGAGGCCCATTGTCTGACTTAACCACTAGGGGAATGCCCCATGCTGCAAAGACCTCCTCGAGGATCGGTATGGCACTCGATGCTTTCGTGGATGGGCACAGTTGTGCGATGGGGAATCTGGAGTATTCGTCCATGATGACCAGGACGTATTGGCCCGATTTGATTGGCCCAAAGAAGTCAATGGCAATGTGTTGCCAGACACCCTCCGGTAGTGGAGACATTTGTAGTGGTGCAGGGGGATCCGGACGACTTACCAGTTGACATTGCAGACAGTCCTTCAGGGTCGTCTCCACCATCAGGTCTAGTGTTGGGAACCAGACTCTTTCACGGAGTGCTCTTTTTGTGGCTACTATGTCCCGGTGTCCCTCATGTGCTAGGTTGATGACCCCTTGTCTGAGTTGTCGTGGGGTCACTATTCTGGTGTCTCGTAAGATGAGACCATTTGCTGCTATCGACAGTTCTTCGTGGACATGTTTGAATGCCGCTATCTCGTGGTTGTTTTGTTCATTGCTTTGCGTGTGCCTCCAGCTGTTAGTTTGGATCAGGCGTTTCTCCTCTTGCAGGGTGGCGTCCGTTTGCGTTGCTTCACAAATGGCCTCCAGTGGAACGGCCGGAGGCCTCGCTTGGTCTACTACGAAGTGAATGTATTCATCCGCAATTGATTGTTCTGATTTGTTGGATCTGATGGGGTGTCCGGACATGTAGTCTGCAGGGTTTGCATCTTTTCCGGGCTTGTGAATTATGGTGTAGGTGTACTCTTGGAGCCATAGGCCCCATCGCTCTATTCTCGCAGCATTTTTGCGTGCGGGTTTCCAAATATTGTGATCAAGGCTTGGTGGTCAGTTATCAGTGTAAAATGTTTTCCAAAAATGAAAATGTGGAAGTGTTCACACGCCCAGACAACAGCCAGGCTTTCTTTTTCTGGCTGTTAATAGGCTCTCTGTGTCCGTTAGACTTCTGCTGGCATATGCTACTATGTGCCGTTGGTCTCCTTCTCTATCATATTGCGGAAGGATGGCTCCTAATCCTACGGGACAGGCATCCACTGTTATCTCCGTCTTCTTTTTTGGATTGAAGTACGCTAGGTTCTTTGCTGATTCTACCGTTCTCTTGATCTCTCGAAATGCCCCTTCACACTGAGTGGACCACTGAAAGGGCTGTCCTTGTTTAGCGAGCATCCTTAGCGGGTAGCTTAGCGTGGCGTAGTCAGGTATATATCTGGAGCAGTAGCTGGCCATGCCTAGGAATGATCGCACATCGCCACGTCCTCCGGGCTTGGTGTGTCGTTTAGTGCTGCTACCTTTTCTGGGTCTGGTTTCATTCCGCTTCCAGAGAATAGGTGTCCGAAAAATTTTAGTGTGAGTTTGTGAAGTTCACACTTATCTTGGTTGAGTGTTAGGTTCGCTTCCATCAGCGCCTGACAGATCTGATCCAGTGCTTTGTTGTGTTCTTGAGTCGTTGCGCCATAAACGAGGATGTCATCGCTGTAGTTTAGGACTTGTGGAATGTGGTGTATTGTTCTCCTGATGGCCTCTTGGAATATCTCTGTTGCTGATGACACCCCGAAGCTTAGTCTTTTGTATCTGAATAATCCAAGGTGTGTCGAGAATGTTGTGATGTATCTTGACCTTTCGTGCAGTTCTAGTTGGTGGTACCCTTTGTTGAGGTCCAGTTTTGAAAAGATCTTGGCTCCATTGAGGGAAGTGATCATGTCACTGATGTGAGGGCCTGGATGTCTCTCTCTCTCTATTGCCATGTTGGGCGCCCTCATGTCTACACACAGACGGACTCGGCCGGTTTCTCCTTTCTTTGGGACCACCACGACCGGGGAGACCCAGGGAGTTGGTCCATCTGTTCTCTCGATGATGTCGGCTTCCAGCAGGTCTTGGAGTTCCTTCTCCACGGCTTCTTGCAGGTGAAACAGGATTTTTCGGTGGTGTTGCGCCACCGGTGTGATTTGTTCATCTATATGCAATTTTATTTGGCAGTTCTTCATTTTTCCCAGGCCTTGAAAGAGCTCGGGGAACTTCTGGATGAGTGCTGGTTTGTCAGTGACTCTGAATAAGATGTCCACCAATTTCAATCGCTCAGCAGTTGCTAGGCTCAGGAGGCAGTCGGCTTCAGGCCCCTCGATGACATGGATGTAGGCAGGTATTGTTCGATCTTCATATGACAGTTCGGTCTCGAACTTTCCAAGACATGTAAGTGGCTTCTTGGCCATCCACGTATACACTTGTACGTGGGCATTAACTAGCTTTGGCAGGGGTTTCATGCGTTGGTACTCTGTTACTGGTAAGTAGTTTAGCGTTGCTCCACTATCTAGCACGAACTGGGTGGGGTGGGAGCCAACTCTGATGTCTAGACGTTGGTACTCTTTCAGCTGATCAAGGTCAGCTACACGGTAAAGGTATTCTTTTCGATCTCGGGGGATGGGCGATGGGGATCGAGATTCTCTTGATGATGACCTCTGAGAATGACATGTCCAGCAGGAATGGCAGCTGGATTGTGACGACCCAGTGGATGAGTCTCGTCTATCCTGGACTGTTCTGACATGATGACGACTGTTTGAAGGTTGGTGTCGTCGGTGTCTTTCCCCGTGGTCACTCTTTGGTACTGCCCCGCACATGCTTTCAAAATGGTTGTCTCTACCACATTTCCGGCATTGTTGTCCTAGTGCTGGGCATGCATCTGCATGCGGGAAGTCGTATCCGCATCGGTAGCATTTGAGTTGTCTGTCTGACCGTCCTTTCGTGTGACTTGTGTCTTTGTGTCCTTTGCTTGACTGGTGGTGATGTCTCTTGGATCTGGAGGAACGAGCCTGTGGTGGGGACCGTCTGTGCTCTTGTCGAGACTGCATTCTGAAGACTTGTTCCCGTCTCTCACTTTTCCCGGTTCCTATTTTCTTCGCGTGTTCATCAGCTTGTTCATCTACTCTCGTCATCTTTACGATCTCTTCCAACGCATAGCTTCTCTTGAGCAACTTGCGTCTCAGTGGCTCGGAGAGACAACCTTCTATGACTCTTAGTCGCAGGGCGTCCTTAGTTGAGAATTTGTCAAACTCGCAGTACTTCGACAATCGTCTCAGACGTGTTACGAACGCCCCCATTTGTTCACCTTTCTCTTGCGCGGCCAGGTTGAATGTATATTGCTCAAAGTCGATGTTCCTTTTGTGTAGGAACTTGAGGTCAAGCGCTTCACGTACTTTAGTGTAGGAATCAGAGGACTCTTTTGGCAGTTCTTTTATGATTCGTCCACCTTCTCTGCCAATAAAATTCTTGAGAGCATACAGTCGCTCTTCGAGGTCGGTCACTTTGGATGCTTTCATGAAGTCTTCAAAATCTTCTATCCATTCTTGCCATTGTGGACCCATGCTCCCACCGGATTCAAGAACGAGGGGCTCGGGCTGCATAGAAATGAGGCTCTCATCATGCTTGTGGGGGCTAGGTCGGGCATTGTATACCTGTGGTTTCTGACTGTTTTGCAGTCTTAGTTCACTCTCTTTTCTTGTTTGTTATTTTGTTGCACTCGCCAGTGCTTGTTTGCTGTCTCTGTTGTACTCGCCAGTGCTTGTTTGTTATATACTTTTTTTTGCACTCGCCAGTGCTTGTTTGCTGTCTTTGTTGCACTCGCCAGTGCTTGTTTGTTGCTCGGTTGCACTCGCCAGTGCTTGTTTGTTATTTTTGTTGCACTTGCCAATGCTTGTTTGTCACTTGCCAATGCTTGTATGCTGTTTCAGGCTCTTTGCCTGACTTCAAAATGGCCGCCGATGATCCCTCGCAGGGGATTGGTCCGTGCCGCCTGACTCCAAGATGGCCGGTCGTTTTGCTCGTTCTTTCTGCCGGAGCCACTTAATCACTTGGTGCTTCCACTCCCCACTCACCGCTTGTCGTTTGCAGCCGCGATCCACTGCCAGAGTCACTGCTGCAGATGAGGTTTGTTTTCTTTGTCTTTTGCCGCCGGAGTGGGCTCCCGGTTGGTACTTTTGGGCGATCCGCTCGAGCCTCACACGTGGGGCGAGCTTTGCTTCTTCTGCTGCCGGGGTGGGCTCCCGGTGGGCACTTTGCACGGCGCGCTCCAGCCTCCTGACGTGGGGCGAGCTACGCTCTTTCCGCCGCCGGGGTGAGCTCCCGGTGGGCGCTTTGATGCAGCGCGCTCGAGCCTCCACACGTGGGGCGAGCTCCGGGACAGATATTTACCGCCTGGTTCCCGCTGTAGCCGTCTGCACGCTTGGGGTCTAGTCGCTTCGTCGCCAGTTGTAGTGTCTGGCCTAGTAACTCACGCAGACACAGGGTAATAATTCAAGACCTTCTTCATTCGTGGTCCTTCCTCTGCCAAGGCTAACGGCTAACTGAGTCCTTGGTCCCCCAGCTCCTCCCTTTCCACCCGCCCTCGTCCCTCACTCAGCCGGTCCTAGTGCCTGACCAGTTTGGTCACTGGGCACTTGCATCAACGTCATTACACTCCCCATGGGGCCGGCGAGACGACATACAGCAGCTCAGCACAAACCTGTGCTTCGACCGGCAGGCGCTGCAAACGCACTGGAGTCAGTCTTCGTCTTCAAGAGAGCACCTCAGGCAGACCTCTCACTGGTGTTTCAGCAGGTGGGTGCAAGCAGAGGTGCGAGGCATAACAGGCACTGTGTCACTTTTTGGCAGGGTTGCTGGCTCTCTCTAGGCACAGTGCAAGGGTTTCAATGGCCTCAGCAACAGAGCACAGCGGTGCCGCAGGCCTAGGGGTGCTGGATGGTGCGCCACTCTTCGTTCCCTTATCAAACTTTATTTTGTGTTATCAAGGTGCGACTTCACAGGGACTGGCAGTGTAGAGAGGGGAGAGGCACAGCCTCGATAGTGTGGCACGTAGGCTCAAATCGACATTACCGCCACCGCTCACCTCCATCTGCCATCTCTCAGGGTGCGATGTCAGGAACAGTTTGACTCTCTCAGGAAGGCCGGCGGTGCCTCCTCGAGCTTTCCGACCTCAGGACCATGTAACTGCCCCTGGGGTTGGAAGCATTTCACAGTGGTGTCACGCTACTGCTTCCTCACTGTGGTAGTCATTGCGAGCCACACTGGATCTGGTGACGTTGCAGTGCTATAGCTACTGCTCTTTCACAGGGCTGAAGTACTTCCCTCACACAGGGGGCCTCTGGAGATGCTGGTGCAGGGCATTTAGGACTGGTGCATTAGGGTAGCTTATGTACGCCGCCTCTGGTGATGAGCATGACAGGCTGGGCCTCTTCCTACCTCGATGGGCCAGAGCGCAGCCGATGTCAGCTCCGTTTTCTCGTTGCTCTTTGTACTAGTAAGAAGTCTCTGTGCCCTCCGGGTGTAGCAGATGCGAGGCCCATTGCTCCAGGTGTGGGTAGACAGTCTGGACCATCTCCAGCCGTGTGCTGGTGGTGAAGCCTAACCTCGTCACTGTTCTTGGTTGGGGGCATCTGGTGCAGGGTGCCTTGAGTGTTGGCTCTCCTTTCTCCAACAATGAGAAGCAAATGGCACCAGGCAAATGATCACACTGACGTGCTGTAGTAGGGTACTGGAACGGACCCAGGGCACGAGCACCCGGCCCCATTTATTAGCAGTGTCCCCTGACTGGTGATGCCTGGGATGGGTGGGTGTTGGTGTGAGTGTAACAAAGAGCAAAACACTAGAACGTGTCCAGCAGGACACTACACCTGGCAATCCAAGATCCAGGCAAGAACCTATCAGCCAGGGGGCCCTTATTAATTTGAAGATTGGTTAAACTGAAGGACAATTGAACTATCTACTGATTACGTTCTTTTCCTCATGAAAACTGCTTAGACTAAATGAGTTCTTCCCTTTGTGCACACTGTCATTTTGACTGTCTTGGCTCAGACTGGATGTTATTGTTAGTAGTATCATGGCGTTCAATGGTGGTGCTTTGTATTCTGCCTGTTGATGCCTCCCTGATTATAGTAGTATAATGTGTTGAAACTGTAGCTGGGATAGACACAATCTCTGATGCAACAAACCGTCTTGAAGCAGTTCGTCCGTTTGAGTGGACCGAGAATGCGGGGAGAGTTGCATATATGAAAAAAAAAATTTTATGGGCAAGCGGAAAGCTTCTGACATTGTGCCAGGAAAAGGGAAAATACCCATAATTAGGACAAATGCAGGGAAAGACTGCACTTTAGCTGACATTGATGATATAATATAAGAATAAAGTTTATATTGTGCAACAAGTGTAATAACTTTAACACCCAAAACCCGAAAATCACAGCCTTTTATTAAAAGTTTGAGGGGGTACTTCAAGCCTTCAAATTCAGAAACAGAAGGCACTACCATAGCGGAGTTTGTACACCAAGTCTGGCCCCTTACAACTGACATCTTCACTTGTTGTTACAAACGATATTGATGCAAACCAACCACCTACTCGGTCCCTAATTGATAATAAGCTAATAAAACAGGAGGAGGGTGGATGCTCCAACTATCCCACTCTAAAACAGATTTGCACTATTACCTCCCCTGACCAAGGATAGTGAAGCCCAATCTATTGTACGGAAATCACAATAACTCTGCCCACTGTAGAAATCAGCACCACCTCAAAGCCCACCAAGTCCTTGCTATCTACGCAAGCCCCCAGGATTAGCTAGCACTACACAATGTAATTTGAGTAGCTCAGTATTGATGGAGTCTTATCAAAGATTATATGCCTTAACATAAGAGATTGTCGATTTAAAAAGACTAATAGGGATTCTAACAACTCTAGGTAGCAATGCAAAGGTTACCCGAGAAAGTGAAGCTCGAGAACGTAGCGACATGTATACTGAAAATCATCAGATGACAATTGCTCCCAATCAAGTAAGGCAGCCAAACTGACCTCTAGATAGACAGACTTTTGACAACACAACTGTAAAGATGCAGTTACCTCCCAAATGAGGTATGTACACTGTGGAGGGCGGTAAGTACTTTATTATATATTTGTTGCAGGAGAGCGCCGGGAACGTGTCCGGACCGTTCGGCTATCGACACTAAATACCCTCCAAAACGACGGCCGCGCTCTACGTCATTGCGTTCTCACGCGACGACTAGAGCGCGACACTAAATATCTCACTTCTTTATATAACAATTAACAAAACATAAAGTCTCTCTCGGGTCACAGTTTTTTCACTTCACCCAGTTCATAGACTCTGTATTTGGCAGGTCTAACTACTGTTCTCCCTGCCCGCGTACCTCCAACCGGAGTGGAGGTGAAACTCTACGAGTTGCCCTCTGCCATGCTTGCCTGTCTCCTTCCAGTTCCCTTAGGACTCTCTCTCCCAGGAGTCTCGTCAGTCTCCTCCTGATGTTCCCCTGCAATAGGATTGTCTCCTTCTTCGTGCTCAACTCCTCTTCCTTCTACTCCTGTGTCTTTTTTTCCTCCACGTGGTAACACACTGTGTGTAGGTGAGCTTTGTCTCTGTTGTGTCCTTGATCTTTACTCACCGGCCCACTGCAATATCTTGTTGCATTTGGACATGCGATCCTGTGACCAGACATTTCCGTCGCTAAGTAATGCTGCTCTGTCATACAGCTCCTTTACTTGCATGGGCAAGCTGTATTTGCTGTCCCCTTTCCTTCTCAACTGGGCAAGTTTGACTCTGACCCACTCTCCTCTCTCTAACGAGGTCTCCTTCACGTTGCGTCTCTTATTGTAGTGCTCAGTGTATATTCTCTGTGCTCTCTCCAAGTTGTGCTGAACCACTGCTGGTGACCATTTACTTGTGACCGTCTTTTCCTTCCATGCCAGATTGTCCTTGGTGAAAGGGTCACGTCCACTTAGGATTTGGAATGGGCTGTACCCAGTGCCAGAGGGGGTAATTCTGTAGGCCCACAGCATACTCCGCACCTCCTTTTCCGAATCCTTGCCCATTGTTATGGCTGCTTGTGGAGAAGTGTGGCTCACTGGTTAGAAGCGGCAGACCCCGAAGCAGAGGTCAGGCCCGGGACCAGGGTTCAATTCCCGACGCGGCAGGGTCTTGGGCTCAATGTCCACGGACTCGATAATTCTGGCCTTTGTGCCTACTCTAATCATGGGTCCCACTCTGCAACTCTGGGCAATAGCTTGCTTAATCTCCAAACGGCCCCAACTGCGGTGGGATGCCTGGCTTCACCTTGTGGGTGCCCTAGAGGGGGCATCTCACAGGGAAAGCCAGGATGGGTTCCACAGCGGTATACAGCACCAGGATGCCCCGAGATGGGGCGGCAGTGCGCTTTACAAGTATACTTGTCTTCTTCACTCATGACTCCAATTCCATTCCTACCAAAACCGGGTGAGCCCTTGATGAAGTGTGAGGATTGGAGAGAATATTTTATGATCTACTTAGAAGTCCTAAAGGTGAAAGTGGAGAAGCATTTCCCAGTAAGAGGAGAAAGAGAATATTACTTCACAACTTAGGCCCAGAAGGAATCAGAGTCTTCCAGAATCTGGTCCCCACTCAATGACAGGCCGCGGATGACGACGTGTTTCGGCATGCGATAGAAGGCCTAAACAACTATTATAGACCGGCGATGTGCACGTCCATAGACAGATACAACTTGCAACAGAGGAAACAAGCAATGGGCGAAACCATAGACGACTACATCGCAGCATTAAAGAAACCAGCGATCACGTGCAAATTTGGTGCCTTGCATGACGAGTTTTTCAAAGACCAAATAGTCATGAGTGAAGACGCCTGCGCACACATTTCGGCGCATCTTTCTGGTGCTGCCTCTTCTTCCCTGGGACTGCCCGGCGGGCTTCCACTTCTGTGGTGCGTTTGGTTCTGTTGGGGCTCCAAGGCACCCTCCTCTCTGTGCTGCGCTTGTTCCGCTAGGGCCCTGGATATCCTGTAGGTGTTTTAGTGGGTGACGTTGCTCCTGGTGGGATGTAATTTCTCTCTGCTTCTCTCCTTTCTCCCTGTAGTGGTTAGTCCTACTCTGTGGATTGCCTCCCTATTTGGCGCGCTTCTATGGTGCTTGGTCGTGCCTGTATTAGCCTCTTCCTCCCCCGTGGGTTTCTATTTCTGCTCTGCTATGGGGTGGGGCTGCCCCCCTTCCTCTTGTTATATGAGCTATACCAGCCCCCTTTATTCTTGGTTGCTTCCACTCTGGGTGCTTGCCTGTAGTGGCGTTGTCCTCTGCCACGCTCTCCTGCTGCTTGCACTGCCCCCCGGGTCACTGTTCCACGTGTCTTCCTCGCTTTGCTCTCTGGTGCGTCCTGGTGTTGCCTTTTCTACAGGTCCCAGCCTCGTCACCACTGTAAAGATGCAGTTACCCCCCAAATGAGGTATGTACACTGTGGAGGGTGGTAAGTACTTTATTATATATTTGTTGCAGGAGAGCGCCGGGAATGTGTCCGGACCGCTCGGCTATCGGCACTAAATACCCTCCAAAACGGTGCCGCGCTCTACGTCATCACGTTTTCACGCAACAACTAGAGCGTGACACTACAACAACTTGTACACAAGCCCAACATAATGTGAACAGAGGGGCGAGAGAGGACACACGCAGTAAAGGAGCAAGACATCTGACTGACCCAAAGCCGCAAAAACAGTGGACAGAAATGGAGCGCCAAAGAGACTGTGGGAAGGGGACCTCCCCCTCAGCTCAGTAGGGGATTGAGGTACCGACGGACAGAGCGGGCCTCATTACCTGAGCGAGTGCCAGGCGAGGTGAGGCCACTCCCAAGTAAATTTTGGGAGAGGTGATTTCACAACCATGAGCATCCAACTTACCATATGACATATCTACAGATGGTAGGTCACTTATGCATGGTATGTAGTCTTTATTACACTTCCTTATCACAGTTGCAGTAGTGTTATTATAGGTCCTGACTGGCTGAAACATGTCGACCATTTGATATTCCACCACGATAGTTGTATTTGTTAAACACTATCCACACTCTGCTTTTAACCTTGGCACCATGATGACCGCCATAATAAAATTCAGTTTTTGGCATCATGTTAGTCAATTTTAATACACCCCGTTTCTTGTAGCACTTACACATTCTTTAGCACTGCAACTTTTTCTTCCCACAGTTTTATACACCACCACTCTATGGCTTCTCATCGCTGGCTGATCCGTTACTAGAGTTGACTCACAATAACAACAGTGAGCAATCTAGTAGATACCAGTTGGCAATCCAAAAAAAATCCCAAATGATGAAGCTCCGCCAATGGGTGGGCTGATGGGATTTCTTTCATTCGCCCTTCACACCTTGCAGTACATGCATACATTTCACACATGAGAAAGCAGACACTTTCTAGCCAATTTTGACTAGTAGCACCCTTTGCTGTGTTTTTTGTAAGTAGGATTAGGGGATAGGGTGTACTTGGGTCATTAAATCATTTCCCCTCTGGACCCTTCTTAAATTTGTGTTTTTGTCAAGGCACAGTGCAGTCATTTTTTGGGTAGCCATCATGGCTGTGCAAGTATAAAGAGAAAGCAGGTTTCAATATCTGAGGGGCGATGGTCATTAAATACTCATGCACATTTGAACCACAGGTCCTCAGGTCTGTAATACAGTGGTTGTGTAAATAATTATCTGCATAATTCTGGGGAGTTTGAAGTGTTTATGATAAATGCCCCTAGACTAATGCCAGTAGATAGGGAAGATGAAGACTCACTCAAAAATAAGGTGGTCCACTGGATTAGACATAATCGCCAGTGCTTATTAATTGTACGATCTGATATAATAAGGGCCAAACGCCTGACGAGGGAAGATGGAACCTTTGATACTATACGCTTAACTTTTAGAGATAAGAGTCTAGTCGATGACTTGATCACAATGGACTTAAGAACCCGCTCACCTCTTAAGTCCCAGACAAGATTTAAGTTGAATAGGCCTGCATGCAGACTAGAACAAAAGCAAATAGCTGCAATAAAGTCAAATATTCACTCAAACCACATCCATGTACAAAATGATTTAGAATCTGCTGACTGACTTGGAAGGACGAGAGCCTTAATTATTTCTAAATAAAAGCTGTTGCCAAATGTTCCACATCCTATTCTTAATATTTTAGAAAACACAATCTCAGAAGAGCCTTCTAACCAAGTGCAGCAGTACATTTTCTGACTGCCCTGCTAAAATAGAGTATATTCAAGCCAATGTATTGGCCAGTATGCCCACAGAATTATAACCACCAATCAAATCTATAATGTCCTGTAGTACAGAAGGGCTAAAGCAGAAACTAATGAACCCTGAATATATGGATCAGTTTGACTTTTTCTTGCTCCAGAATCCTGGCTACTGGAGCAAAAACACAAATTAGGCTACAGATCTTTCAGTGTAATTGTGAACCTTCCGTGAGGGGTAGGCCATCAAGGGGCCCGGTTATAAGGATAAAAATCTCCCTAAATACAAATATAGAGATTCTTGAAATCCCCTCACCTGATATTATTGGTGTAAAGATAAAAATGCAAAATAGAGCCAAAATATATTTGCTCAATGTATATATTACATCATGTATAATGGGGTTACCCAGGGAATCTCAGAACCTGGGTATCTGAAATCTAAGGTAAGGTAGGTTCTGTCGGGGGAAAAAATTACTTTAACTTTGTCATAAATATACGTACAAGAAAAAAAAAAGGAACACACCTGGATTGATGTAATCAAACGAAATGTTATTAACAAATTAATTCATCTTCCTTACAATTAACTTTAGTAATGACATAGTCGGGCTGTCACAGTAAGAAACATGTCATTAGAGCACGATGCAAGGTAGGTTAATCTGCGATAAGGATCTAGAAGTGACAAAGTGCTTATGGTGAAGACATATTTACAGTGCTGTACAAAACATACATAAAATGTTCAATCAATCGACATCAATCCCTATACAATTGAATCTCCCATCTGTACAAGGTTCTGTTTTTCACATGGAGTGGAGTGAGTAGGGAAATTATTGTGTAGGCAGGTTGACGTTTCAACCCAGAAGGTGCGTGATTCACGTGGAATCATGGCGGGTCTTCTTCAGAACAAGAGGCACAACCTGTGGGAGAAATGAACCATGAGTACGGTGTGTTGCATAAGGTGAAGTAATTTACTGGTGGTTCTGAAAACCTACCAGTTGGAGATGAGAATCAAAGGCCTGACAAGTTCTTTAATTGAACGGTCCACCTGGGGTTGGATTCTGTGGAGACAGTGAGACAACAGTAAGGAACCGCTCCAAGCAGCCAGAAGTGAAAAATAGCCTGGCCTAAAATTTTGGAGATTACCTAGTTAGGGATGAAGAGGGCTGCAACAGTGTTGGACTATCGGGAAGGATTGGTAGGAGTATAAGTCAATTATTTCTTGAAGCCATGAGGATAAGTCACATCAGTTGTGGTGTCAATCACAAGGCTGTTGGGATATAAGAAGTCCCAGGTAAGGAGGATGATTTCATAAGTAAGGACAGGTTTTCTCTAAAGACCAGACATGCAATGTTTCATCTGCATGGAAGGAACTCATGCAAACCCCATCAGGGTCGGTCTGGCATGCGTGAATGCCCCAGCAGGCGAGGGTGATAGCAAGGGAAAAGCAGCGTGTTTATTCAAACCGAGTGATGTTTACTGGAGGTTAAGGAACCCACAGATGGAGGTGAGGTTCAAACTGAGTAGTGTAGCTCGATATCACATGAAGGACCAAGATGGATAAGGTGGGTGCTCAATGAGTCTGATAAAGCAGCGCACATGTTGGGTTGCTCTCGTAAACCAAATCTATAGTGGCATAGCAACTACCCAAACCACGCATCTATGGTGACCCTAGTCATGGATGCATGCGTGCTCTTTACATCTAAGTTCAGAGTCACGAAGTGGTGGCATGTGTGAAAAAGAAATTGCATGTTACAGGTGGAGAAACTATGGGCTGCAACGGCAGGCGATTTGTAAAAAAGGGATACCTGCATGTGTTGGGCTTGGTGGTGAGTCGAGGAAGGAGGCGTATAAGTTCCGCCGTGGTTTCGCATAGGTGAGCGAAATTACAGAGCCATGCTTATGGTCAAGTGTCTCATGAGAACAGAGTAATCTAAACACATGTTGCAGGCAGACAGAATGCAGCGCAGGTGTTGAAATAGAAAGGAGCTGTGGAATCAATGGTTCTCCGAGGTCTGAGAACAGAGTGAGAAACTATTTTAAAATTACAAGCAGGCAGGAACTCTTACCTCTGGTCTGCAGGCGAGTGAATGAACACCCTGAGCCAGCCAGAAGGGGAGGAAATTTAAGCACCTGCGCTTTTGACGACATGTGAGTCATCACGTGGGATGTTCACCAGGTGCTGATTGGTGTAAGGATTTCAGCTGTGTTGTGCTGAAAAAATGAAGCTTGATGTCGAACATAGCGGTCACCTGGTGCTAATTAGTGTAAGAATTGAAATAGCGAAAGCTTGATGTCGAACTTACAGCAAGATTCATCAAGCCGAAATCGGCATGCAAAGGGCCAGATTCTGAGAATCTGGCCCTTTACGAGCGCTATTTTTGCATTCATTTGGGATTCATCATCCCAAATGCAAAAATCGCAATTTTAGAAATCGCTAAATTGCGAATAATTGCATTTAAGGAATCTCAATTTGAGATTCCTTAAATGCAATTCATGAACTATTTTAAAATTGCGAATTCGCAATCTGGGGCCCTTATTTACCGCGAAGTCTAACTACATGGTAAATAGCGAAAACTTAGAAAAATGCACTTCAGTCCATTTTTCTAAGTTGTATGTTACACAAACACATGTCCTTTGGACATGTGTGTGTGCAACACCAGTGTACCTTACCATTTCAGGGGTGCTACAGGGTGTCCTTTGGACACCCTGGCACCCTTGAAATCGCTTCCTTATTTGCGATTCGCTAATTGCGAATCGCAAATAAGGAATGACTCCCCAGGCCCATAGGAATGAATGTGAAAGCCATTCCTTATTTGCGATTAGCAATTAGCGAATCGCAAATAATGAAGCAGTAGAAATCGCAAAAAATATTGCGATTTCTACATGCATCCCGTTTTGCGAGTCTTTAATAGCGATTCCTTAATAATCGCTATTAAGGACTCGCAAAACGGGACTTTGATGAATCTGGGGGATAGTGCAGGGTTGTAAAGAGTCCTATTTTTCATGTTGAGCTAAATAAGATAAAGGTAACACGCAACGATGCAATCAGATACATAAATACACGTAGTGTCTATACTTGAAGAAAAAGATCCAAACGGTGGCAGTTTTACATGCATAATTTAACAATGACATGGTTCATATGTTGACGTTGTATTCATTTGAAATAATCATACTGCGTGGTGATGACTGGCAGTGAATCAGAAGGCTGAAGTAAATCAAACGGAAAATAACACGATCTAGATTAGGCGATTTCATTCTTTTGGTGCATATATTTAGAGATAACTCATTTTTGGATAATGGTTAAACCATATTGTTCCATGAAGTTATTTGTTGAAAAAGGAACGGATGTGCCCAGAATCGATTGGCAATGGATTGAGACATACTTAAAAGGCTGAATTACATCACAATCTTACAGTAGGGATTAATTTCAGACATGGGTGCACATTTTTGCAATTGGGATTAATTTCATACAATGGTGCGCATTTTCGGGAAGGGAAATATTGAGCAAACCATATTATTGTATATGGTTATACAAAATGTTTTTTTAAAAACATTAATGGTTTAGCAGAAGTCATATCAAACATAAGGTATGGAGAACCTGAGCGGTAAGCATATAAGTGCAGGTATGTACCACATCAGGTATATCTAGACAAAATTTACCGATTGTTGGCAAATGCATACGGGAGCAGTGGGGGCCACAGTGTGGTTGAGGTTAATATTCATCATGATCTTATTGGAAATCCAGAATGTGCCAGTTGCCCCCAGGGTTAACAGAAGGGAGGGACCAGCTGACCCCAGCTGACCACAAGAACAATCAAAGTTGGGTTGGAATCTCTTCTAGAAGAAGAGGATATGGCGAGAAACATCCTCCCATTAAATGCTGGCACCCCCGTTCAATGCACAGTAGCTGCTATGCAACCCTTTCGTTTTGTATCTGAGCACGGATTGCGAGACTGCAATGGTAGGTTTCCATCAGATAAGCCACGTATATTTGTGTTTAAAAGAGGTGCTGCTGAAATGAAATAGATTAAATAATGGTTAGTGTTACAATATGGAATAGTGTTGTTGATTTCAAAGTAGACCAAAAAGAAGACAGTGATCATCTTCCTCTTTGTCTGGAGGTCTCAGGGACTCTTTTTGAGTCTTGGGCACAGAATAAGGCTAGAAATATAATACAGCCTATCATCAGTAATAATCGTAGGTCAGTTAAGTATCCACTTATTGTGACCAAGCCAGGGATTATGATAGAGATTTATAATTAATTTTCTGATGCTCTACATCCATTTGTAGACAGTCTATCTAATGATATACCTATCGCACAAATACACTGTCTCTTGGCAGAGAAAATCAAACCGTTTTTGACCAAGAACCTTTTGAACCATTCGATGAAAAGTACCTCTAAACGTCCTCCATGGAATCCTTGTTACTCCAAAGATTGCCATCTGGCAAAGAAGCGGTTTTTAGTGGCTTTGAAAACAAATTATATATAATCTGTAAGGTTATCCTAGGGCAGATTATAAAAGAAAACTAGACCAAGCTGAAAAGGACTGGGAAGAGGCAAATTGGAGTGATTTGAACCTTGCAGTGCTTCCTTTTGGAAAATAATAGCTCATGGCAGCAAAACTGGCAATATGAGCTTGGAGTATCATCTAGACCCAGACATTCAGTGTAGACATTTTTCCAATTTATATTAAGGCACTAATGAATATCTGCGAACTACCAAAGCCCAAGTAGTACTGAAGCAAATAGAATTGTAACATATTTCCCTCTATTTAGTCTAGAAGAGACCAGGGCATCAATAGACTCAATTAAACAAGGGAAAACCCAGGTCTCGATAAAATACTAGGGGACCATTTGAGACACGATAAAGCAGTATGGGTACCATATGTAAATCTGCTTTGTAATGCAGTGGACTGGCGAGCACCAGTTCCTGAAACATGGTTATGAGCTGAAATCGTACCAATTTATAAAAAGGGAAATCTTCAAGAACCAGCTAATTATAGAACCATCAGTGTAATTGAAACCTTACAAAAAGTCTGTGCCTAAGAAGTGTTGAACAAACTTACAAACTGGATAGCTGAAAATATCAGTCTTTCACCGTATCAAGCAGGACTTAGAACAAGAACTAGTACAATCAATCAGGTCTTTAGGCTTTTGTGCATAGCATGGAAATATATTAAACTGAGGAGAGGTCATCTATACGTGGCATTCATTCATCTAAAAGTGGCTTTTGATCTTGTCCCAAGGGGCCATTTGTGGGACTCAATGAGAAGCCAAGGTGTACCAGATGAGCTCTTGGAGCAGATTATTAGACTACATCAAGACAATTATGCCAGGTTTAGATGGGGCCCTGAAGGTGATCTTACGGATGCCATACCTACCAAAAGGGGAGTGGGTCGAGGAGGCGTGTTGGCACCTAATCTTTTTTAGTTATATGTTAACGATGTTGTGTAACATCTGCAACAGTGCAAACACAACTCCCCAAAACTTGGTGGGGGTCACAATACCTGCGTTAATATACCACCCTGCTATCACAGACTCCACAGGGGCTGAAAAGGCTATTAGATAGAAGTGGAGAAGTGTGGCTCAATGGTTAGAGTGGCAGACCCTGATGCAGAGGTCTGGCCCGGGACCAGGGTTCAATTCCCGCCTCGGCAGGACTTGGGCTCAATTTCCTCGGACCTGACAATTCTCGCTTCGGTGCCTATTCTAATCATGGGTCCCACTCTGCAACTCTGGGCAATAGCTTGCTTAATCTCCACAACGGCCCCAACAGCGCTGGGATGCCTAGCTTCATCTTGGGGGTGCCCAGGAGTGGACATTTCACAGGGAAAAGCCAGGAAGGGTTCCACAGCGGTATGAGTGCAGCGCCGGGACGCCCTGTTGCTGAGGCAGCCGTACGCTTTACAAGTACAACACATTTACATTTACAGATAGCTTTAATAACTACTGTACTACAAAGGGCCTTGAAATCAGTTCTAGTAAATCAAAGGATATGGCCAGAAGACTGCGCAAGTCCTTCAGGAAAAAGATTACTGTCGATAAGCAACACCCTGAATGTGTGAGACAAACTATGCCTATCTCAGTATTATAATAGACGCAACACTAACTTGAAAACCTCAAATACAGAAATCTAAAATCGTTTTTGTTGCAGGATTCAATGACCATTGTAAGAAAAACATCAAGCCACTAAATCCAAGGTAGGAACACTAGCCCTGGAGGTTTATAAATATAGAACGCAGACAGCAGCCCGTTATGGGGTGGAACTGTGGGGGCAGGGCAACCTAGGTGTACTAACTATAGATTAAATTACATTTATAAGGATGCTACTCCATCTTCTAGGTCGTACACCACTGATACCAGTGTACTATGACGTCAAAAGGATAGAACACCTAGCTGTATTGAGACCCTTATTACTATGGGTTCACTTATGTGTCACGCAGGAGCTTATTAGCTATTAGGAAGGACAACAAGAAATTTTGAATATTGATGGCCACATTACCTTTCCTTGGTTCCATCACATTAAAACCTGGTTTGATAAACTAAGGTTGAGCTGGTTCTGGGAAGCTCCCAATTTATTAACATTCAAATCTAAGAGGGTCCTGAAACGAATTTACTGGGAATACGTACTAAATGTTGCCATTTGTAACCCCAGTATGGGTCGACTCACTGCACAGTTTTTGAGTGTAAAACATTTTGCTTGATTTGAACTGTATTAAGATATTGTCCAACACCAGCTTCCAAAGTCATTATAAATTAGGTTCCGATTGTGTAACCTTCGGAATAAAACGAACACGACCAGAAAGTTATCTGGTCCAATTGTTGAGGGGGAGACTCATTGTACACTATGCACTAAAAGTGCTGATGAAAACCCTGCACATGCGTTATTTTTTTGTCCAGCTTACCCCTCCGAGAAGGAAGTGAATTAAACCAATGTGTTGCAAAATGGGGAATAGGAAATGTTTAGAAGCATTAACAATTTTTAAAACTGACACGTCACAGGTTATAGTTTTTGGTTTTAGCAGCTATCTCTTTGTCGTAAATTTGGCATGTAAGAACAAAGGCTGAAACTTTAATTTGCAGATTACATGTGACTTTCTTACGTGACATGTTTTATCTTCTTATTCGTTTTATAAAATCCTGTTTTCTTGAGTTTATAACAAGCTGCAAATGTGCTGGACCAACACTGGAAATTGTATTGCATTTTATTTTTGGAAATCTTGTATATATGCTTTTTATGGTTTTTAATTCGAAATAAGAGAAAATTGAATTGAATTAAAAAGAATTTTCAATTGTGTTACTATAAATTAGTTATATTGATTTTAGCTGTTAATATTATTAATGTAATTGTTTCAAATATTTTAAGTATAGGTTGCAATTTTTAATATGCAATTAACATGTTTTCATTCATTTAGTAATTTATAATGTGATGGGGTTCTTGCATTTGCAGGAGAATAGAACAAACAGTTATTTAAATGATGAATTATTGTCATTTATTTTTAAATACTTTTTATTTTAATGACAATTTTAATTGATTAATAATTATGTAAATTGAATAATAGATTAACTGTTAACTAAATGATTTAAGTATATTTTGTGATTTTAGTATAGTTAAATTAAGAAATATTTTATTTGTGGGTTGTTGGGATTGAAGTGGAGAAGGGTGGGCAATTATTTAAATACTTTTTTAATTCTTTTTCGTTTCAATTAAAAATCTAGTTGTTAATTAACTATGTCAATTTTCTAGTATTAGTAGTAGTACTTATTTTGTAGTTTTAAATTAATTGATAAACTAGTGTATCTAATAATAAAATGTGTGTGGCATTCCCTGGTCAGCCAAGAAGGCATACTCACTCTTGTGAGCTCCCGCCCAGTTCTGCCAAGGGACTATTGTTTTGGGTGCTGCATGCCCGCAGGGGTCGGGCAGGGCTTGACAGGCTCTCCGTCCTCGCAGGAGGTGACGGAAGGGCAGCAGTTCTGGACTGGTTGGGCCATGTGCCTGGGGGAATTTTGGGGCCAAGCACTTATCTGGGGAGTTGGCCTCTCGCCCTGGCTCAGATTAGTAGGGAAACCATCAGATGGGCAGTGGTGAGACCTGAAGAGAGTGGAGGCCGAAGGTCATCTGCTGGGGGCTGACTGCTCAGGCTGCCCTGGTGGTCATAACTGGGACAAGCGGGTTGGACCCCCTACATGCAATAATGACACCCTATGGAAAATGGGTGGGTGGGGAAGCGGCCCTGCGAGCTTATCTGAGGGGACATGCGCCACAGGCCTAGGACAAAATGGCCAAATATGCAAAGCCAGTTGAGGGTGCAAAGGGAGTCCGAGGTTGTGAACATGGAGTTGTGGCCCCACCGAATGGAGACAACACATTGGTTGTCCTGCAGGCCATTCAGGATTCCAAGGCAGTGCTGGAGACTAAAATAGGGTAAGTTAGCATAGTTGTGGTCCTCCTGCGCCAAGATCTCCGTCACATGGTGGTCCAAGGGACTGAAGCGGAAGGTAGGATATTGGAACAGGAATATATTGTGTGGGGCCTCTCCTCAGAGGTAGCCTGCCTTTCACACAATACCAAGACTCTACAGGAGTGGACGGAAGATGCTGAAAAGAGGGCCCGAAACAACAATTTTGACTTTGTCGGATTTCCGGAGGGAGCTTAGGGTCCTGCCTCAGAAACCTTCCTGGAACAAAGGTTCTGCTTCTGTATCAATGCAGATGGTCTGCCTCCCTGTTTCATCCTTGAGAGAGTCCACAGGGCTTTGGCCCAGAAATCTCCCCCAGGGACCTTGCCCAATAATAGCATGTTTTTTGAACTGTAGAGACAGGGATGCTATCATGATATTCCCCAATTTCATTTGTCAGGTTCAGACACTGTGCAAATCCTTCAACCAAGTGAAGGAAAAACTATGTACTATGAACTTGTCTATATGCTTCTTTATCCACCCCTTCTGCATGTAATGCATAATTCTAAGTTGGTATTCTTTGAAACCCTGGAGAAGGCTTGGGCCTGTCTTACCGATTAAGGACTCCTGACCATGAATCAGCCCCTGTCGGGCAGTCAGCTGCCCTCTTGAGTATTGGGGGTATGGCTGGAAGGGATGAAGGAGACACGGCAATGGAAATGTTCTTGATGGCGGCGGAGGGCTCCATCAAATGCATATGCTTCCATGGAGTTCAAAGGGCAACTGCGGCACCAGCATGCAGCCTACAGGCAACAGGCCATGAAGGGCTCTGGACTGATTCTGTCGAGGGGCAGGGGTAACTGCCTTGGACAGGTTCCTATTAAGGGTTGAGACTCCAGAGTCCACATTTCTCAGCACACGCCAGCTCCAATGTAACCTATGATATAGTTTCTATCCTGGTTCCTCTGAGGGGGCGATGGATGGGTTAACGTACTAGGCCATCTTAGTACATCAATCCCTAGTTATTTCTGTGTTTATGTTGGGGTTGGGGGGACAGATGCTTCTTCAGTGTGGGAAGTAAAGCGATTGGGGTAGTCAGGGTATTGTTTTCGTTTTGGGATTTCTTTGGCTGTTTGATTTGTTTTGTTGCTCCACAATTCTAGATGCAGCGACATGTCCTCACATGTTCCCATGCTCTGCTATGCGTTCCTGTCTGTCTGAGTCTTACCATGACCACTCTGTTAGGGGGGTGGGGGCAGACACCATACACTGGGATACATCACCCCATGCACCCATGCAGTTATCAATACCCTGGGTGCAAAGTCAGTCATGACATGGAATGTTAGTGGTTTTGTGGTTCAGATTAAGAGAGGAGCGATACTACAATTTGCAAAGAGACACACTCCGACAATCCTGATGCTCCAATAAACGGATTTACAGGGACACAATTGCCCGGTCCTAGCCAAAAGGAGATGTGCCAGATTGTATCATATGGGCTGCAGTTACAAGGGATGTTCATGATAGATGTATGATTCTCGATGGCTCCATGGAGGGTACCCCCTATAACCCAGTAAGAGGGTATGTCTCACCGGCCACACTCCACTCCACACTGATGACCCTTTGGGAGCTATTAGCTTGCAGGTCCGAGCTTTTGCATTATTTACCCTACAGGGTGGCCAGAAGTAGACAGTGGTCGCTGCACACCTTGTACATGTAACAAGTGCATTGTGCTCATGTGATGCTAGTGCTAGGTCTGGGTGGCACTGTACTTCTTGTGACATAGCGTGGAGGTCTGTCCCTTGATGTTACCCTACAGTGTGAACAGAAGCACACAGCGTTTCCTACTCTGTATCTGTGATTCAAGCAGTAGGTCTGTGCAATGATGTTACCCATGGCACTCAATAGCACAGACAAGAGCTGGGAAGTTACCCAAATATAAAAATTAATAAATGACACGTGTTGTCGCCCGCATATAGCTGCACAATGATTTGTTTCATATTTGCAAGCTTCACTTAATTTTATTTTTGTAGCACTGCCATCTCATGGTTTAAAATGGAACTACTCTACAAACTATTCCCACTGGTACATAAATAATTAGGGATAAGCAGTGAGGCTCGCTCAAGCGCGCCGGTAAACTCCGCTCCGCCGGTGGTTAGCAGGGTTTTGCCAAACTTTGCACTCCAAGCAGAGTGCAGAATGCCAAAGACTCCGCAAACTATGCCGGTGGAGCGGAGTTTACCACCTATGCTTAGTAGTGACCCTATGGGTCTTTCCTGGATGGGACTGTATAGAGATCTCAGGTCTGGATGATGTCCGTCGTCTGGACCACATAAAGTTCTTTCAAGACCTCCAAGCAGACTTCCAAATGCTCACTTCCCAGCTCTTTCTAAATGTATAGTTTCAGTTTGCGATTCTTGAATACCAAGGCAAACTGGATGAAGTCTCAGAGTGTAATCCACTGGAAATACGATTGCTTATGGGTCCCCAGGAGTTAGGTGGTATCTCACAGATTTACACGATCCTGGTATTCAACTCCCTGGATCTGATTGGTCATTTGAGGGTGAAATGAGATGAATGGGTGGGAGCCTTGGACGAGGCCAACTGGCGGGACGTGTGTATGGCTCCCCACATGCTGGCGATCTCAGCAATGCTCCGGCTCATACTGTTTAAGTTTCTTCAACAGACATATCTCACATTCCTCCACCAGTGGAAAGCCCAAGTTCGTTCTTACCCCACTTGCAACAGATGCCAGCACCCCATCTATGATTTTTATCATATGGTGTGGTCATGGCCTGTTATCCACACATCCTGGGATACTGTCATATCTACTTTTGCCTGCATGGTGGGAATGTGTATTAAGGCACACCCTAAGGCCACGCTGCTGGACGTACTGGATGCCCTGGTCAGTCCCTGGGGAGATAAGATACTGGTCGGTCTGGGAACATTGGTGGCTAAGAGACTTATTATGAGTCTGGCAGTCCACAGACTGCCACACTCGTGGAGGCGCAGTGGTGGCGGTCTTCCAACTGCCCTATTAGGACCAGGCCAGTCGGACCGCCCTGGGGCCACCACAACTGACGGTGGTGTGGCAGTCTTGAGTCCGCAATAGTAGGGGCCCACCAAGCATATTACTTGCTTCCTTACTGCCACACTTTTTATGGGGGTGCAGACCCCCTGATGCCTCATGCCATGTGGATGAACACAGGGGGGCACAACATGTGCCCCCCTGTCTGCATGCACCCCTGTACCTGCATGCCATGCAGTTCTGCCTTTGATTTCATAGGCACCGCCCTGGGAACACCAAAGAACCACCCGCCGGACAGGAGAACACTCCTGATCTGGCATATGGTTATTACACATGTTTGGCAGTGGGGGAGCAGGGCCAAACTCATAATGAGAGAGATATAGACAGGCAGTGGAACTCCTCCATTGCCTCCTTTATAGTGGCTTGGACAAATGGCATGGACTGGTGTGCCAAGATGGATGAGACAATATATATGGCAAGGGGGGGTCCCCGTAGATTTGAGAAAGTCACGGATAAATGGTCGATACACTATGGTGTAGACGGATGAGAATGGAATGCAATTGTAAAACAGTGTTTATCTGAAGGATGCTATAGTCGGAGGACATGGATATGGGCTGTACCATGGGCAAGCTGTTTACTCCAGAAAAGCAACTGGTTGTATTATTTTCACTACAAATACAATTGTTTTTATAAACAAAAACAAAATGTGTAAAATGTATTTTATATTTATTATTGATTTTAATTGTATGTATTTTGTTTATATTCTAATTTTAATATAGCCTTAATAATGATTTATTATAATTGCTTGAGGGGAGTTGTGGGTAATAGGGAGGGATGTGCATTTATTAATGTTTTTAATTTTAATTGTTTCAATGGTCCTATATTATGAATAGTTTTTTACATTTAGGGGCAGATTACGATGCAGCTCGCAAAGGCTCCAACCTATAGTTGGAGTCTTTACGGCTGCATTGTAATGGTCTGCTAGGTTTCCCTTCCGACCACCTCCTTATGATGGAGGTGGTTGGAAAGGAAACAGGTCATTCCAGCTCGCTTTCAACAGGCTAGGGGAGCCCGTCTGCCAGTCGGAAGCTGGGTAGTAATCTCAAGGGCAGGCCTTTCTGCCCTTGACATTACGATAACAGTTTCTGATATTTTTTCCATGCTGCTCTGTCCGACATGGAAACCATGCCGAAAAGTATGTTTGGGGGCCCACACCAGGTCCCCCTTGGGTGCACGGCCTCCGGTTGGAGGCCAAGGGGTCACCTATGAGGGGGCACCTATGGATGACCTTGAGGTGCCTGCCATGGGGTTCAGGGATAAACCGCATCTCCCATTTCTCTATGGGAACATGCATTAAGGACGGTTTACGGCCGTAATGCATGCTCCCATAGTGAAATATAGAAGTGTGACCAAACAGTTTTTTGGATTGGAGCATGAGTAGTAAGTCTCACCCCACAGTGTCCAACACTTTACTACTGTTTTTAAGACCGGAGTGGGAATAGCAAATCTAACCCTACTCTTGTTTACTTTGGAATGGGAATTGTAAACATGACCCTCCGAAGTCCAACACTTTCCCAACTGTTGTTTAGAATGGAGTTTACATAGTAAATCTACCCCCTCAACATCAAACAATGTCCCTACTGCCTGTTATATTAAAGTGAGAATAGTAAATCAAATTATAGAGAGAGTAGCGAATCTGTCCTCTCCAAGCTCCAGCACATCCCTGATTTTGCTTAAGTTGGATAAGGAATTGCCAAACAGCTCTCCTACATTTCGTTATTTTGGAGTTAGACTAGTTAATCTGACTCTTTGGAAGTCCAACATTTTTGCTCATGGTGTTTATTTTTGATTGCTGCTATTTGTTTTGTATTTTTTTATTTAAAGATTATATTTATATTTTTCATAAAATATATATATATATATATTTTAATCGTGTTGTATGTTATTGCTAATATCTGTTTGTTGATGTTAATTTTTAAGTTCTTGTTAATATTATTGCATATTGTGATTGCTTATTTTTCTATTTTATAATATATATTCCCCAAATATAATCACACCAGACGGCAGAAACCCCGGAAGAAGCAGGTCAGCGCTGGGATGCTCTTTCGAGTTACTACGCGCTTAACAAAACCATTAAATAAATAAATAATAAATAAATATATTTTAAAAAAACAATATCTTTATTTTATTTATTTCTTTAGGTCACAGCAGTAATTAATACTGTTTTTTACATTAATAAGGTATGTACAAGTTGCCTACTTTATTAACTTTTATTCTCTTGGTACTATTTTTCCTTTAAAACTATTTAATTCACATTATATATATGTTTTAATGTATATTTATGAATATTCATTTATATAAGAAATCATTTGAAAGGAAAGACATGCTCTCAGGGTGGGATTGCTAGAAATTCTAATAAATGAAAATGGCTCACAACATATTTTGATTGAAAAAAAATCTTGTTCAAAGTAATGGTAGTGCAAAAAGATTAGGTGTATATACAGTACAACACAAAAGAAGAACTAGCATCAGTTGTGGCTGGCATCTATTGGGGGCGGTCGTGCTCGCATGAAAATAATATAAAAACACACTTACCTGAAGATGAACACGATGTCCTCCACTCCAAGCCTCTCCTTACTGGAACTGGATGCTGTAACTCCCTTGACCAATCCTGGCGCTGCTCCCATGCAGCATGAGAGCAGTGCTCTGATTGGAGGGAAGGGCCTCACTCGGCACTCCACAGTGTTCTGGAGGCCTGCACTTGCTCTAACCCAGCTGTTTTAAGACAGAGGGGTTAGAGATGCTTAAAGTGCGCATGTTTGGCTGGCTGTCACAAAACAGCAGGTGAAAAAGACATGCACACTTTAGTGCATAGACAGCCCACCCTCCTCCCTGCTACAGCCACTCTCCAGTGGCTCCACCCCCATCCTGACGCTCTGTTTTACAATTTTATTTTTCATCTCTGGGGTTTTGGGGTGATTTTAAGTGGGGTGACGCTCCTCTACTCCAATGGAGGAGCAGCCCCTGTCTAGCATACAAACAAGCCTGTTCACTTTTCCACCTTCTGCAACAAAAAGAAGACGAAATAGCAAACTAATGAGGCCCTAGTAATTGCAGGAGGAACAGTACACTATCACACTAGAAATAAACCATCAATTTTGAGTCGGAAGAATAGGAGCATCTGCATTGTATGGCATGGGTTGACGTGGATGGTTCTAAATTAAAAGTATATTAAAATGTATTAATTTAGGGTGATCTTTACAGGGTCAACTATGTCTCTCTGTAGCCAGTTCTGTGGGGGTAGATAAAATCTTAGATTCAGCTCATTCCAGACAGTCACTGTCCTCACAGCCTTGGCTCATAGCAGCTGAAGTGGAACAGAGGTAAGTTTAGGGGAGATATTTGGATTGGCAAGTCTTGGATGTATTTTTGGAGATCTGGGCCATTTCCCTAAGCTAGGGAAGGATCTTCTGCTAGTGATTGTAAGTTGAAAGCAGCCCTGAATAAGAGTATATATTTGCAGTAAGTTAGAAGGCATGAACCACTAGTTTATTAGAATCTGGCCTTATGGCCAGAGCTGCTGACTTTGGAATTTGGGAACCAAGTTTGAGTTTTGGCAGTGGCCCAACAGCCTGTGATTTTGGGTAAGTCAAATAGGCTCAGATGTATTAAGATTTTGCAATTGGGTAGCACCATTAGTGTGGTGCAGACCAAATGCAAAATCCATGTAAATCAAGCCATGTAAATCAAGATTTGCATGGAGTTGTGTATGGTTTTACTCAAAAGTAATACAAGGCAACCCTATGCTTTACCTTGCATCCAACAACCATTAAATGGGTAGTGCATGGGCATTCCTCTGCATCCAACCATGTATTTATACACAAAACCATGTTTACTAAAGTCAATAAACGCGAGTTTGCGCCGAATTGGTGTCCCTACCTGAGGCTGGCAGAGCAAGGAGAAAATCTTTATTTCTCCTCGTTACTTCCTCCTTCCATGTGTGCTACATTATTCAGCACATTTACAAAGAGGAATACACCTCTCAGAATAGTTTTTGTGCAGGAAGTTATCCCTTCCTGCACAAAAACTATTATGACCACAATGCAGGTACACTTGTGTCATGGCACAATGGTGCTTGCATTGGCACTAGGCAACCAGAAGTGTGCAGTGCTACAAGAGAGCAGGAATACACAATATCTTAGTACGAATACCACAGTTGTACTCTCTCCCTTTAAAGAAATGCAGCAACTTTCCTTGCTCCAGCGCATTGTGGCAATGTTAATTAAAACTGGCCCCATATCTACATGTGGCCAAAAAATATTAATCTGAACTTGTGTAATATAGGTGGTGCTTATGTAAAGGCTCCAATGCCTTTGGGCAGAGTTCGCTCTACATAAAGCTACAAAAAAAGTTATTGAAATAAAATTCACACAGAATGTGCAGATACATCAGCAGTTATTAGAATCTGGGTTAAGCAGTGAGCCAGAAGAAATGTCTGAAACTACCCTTAAGTATAGTAGCATCACATCAGACCAACAATCTCGTAGGTGAACTTACTGCTGAAAGTAATCTGCTTTCAGTGAATCACTGAGGGCACATTTGCTATTATTTCACGCAACACAGCACAGCAAGGGCACTTGTTGTGCTGTGTTGGGTGAAAGGGAGAGAGCAGAAGTGCTCCTAATTTACATATGGAGCATTTCTGCTATCTCTTTGTGCTGGCAGACTGCGTGCTGCCTAGCGCCAATGCAGGCACCCTTGCCATAGTCCAAGGGTGCCTGTGTTATACCCAGAATTGTTTTTGTGCAAGAAGTGCTGAATGCAGCACACATAGAAAGAGGAAGTAACAAGGAGAAATAAAGATATTTCTCCTCATTACACCTGTTTCCGGGAAACATGAAATGTTTACGCACTTCCAGGTTTACTAACTTTAGTAAATCTTGCAATTTGCCAAATTCCATGCATGGATGGAGGGAACAATTCCACAAAAAAAACAAGCAAATCTGATTTGCAAGGCTTTGTAAATACCAAATAACATTTTGCATTGTGACTGTACTAAGTATGCATCACAACTCAATATGTTAGTAACTCTACCCTCAGCATTATCCTTGGATTCAGCTGAAATTGAGTAACGTTTACAGAAAGCATCATATACTACAACTTGTGGAGGTGTGGAAGGATCAAAACAAAAAGCACAGGGGCACAGGAATGCTCACTTTTTAGTAGCTGCATCTTATTTACAAGGCGGCGTTAAGCCACTTAACGTGGCTTAATGCCATCTTGTAAATAAGGCACCATTTCATACTTAGCGTGAAAGGGGGGGATGGTGGGCGTTCCGCCACACAACACCCATTGATTTTGAAGTTGCCCCTATTTACAAGGGTGGTGTAAATAGGAGGCAGCACCCAAATTAAGACCAGGAAAAACCTGGTCTTAACATGGCAAAATGAGGGGAAATCCTTTAGCTTTCCTCGTTTTTGCTGTTCTAAGTGTGCTGCATTGTGCAGCACACATAGAAACAGCAAAACACCATGGAGGATTGTTTATGTGCAGGAAGGTGTCCCTTCCTGCACATAAACAATTATTACCAAAATGACGAGTTGCAACTTCTATGTGTGCTGCACAATGCAGCACACATATGATGCATCCCTGCATTTTCAAAATGGCGGAGCGTGGCGTTAGCTTTTTGTGCTTCACGGCACGCTCCTCTATTCCCTTGCAAATATGCCCCATAGTCCAGTTGGCAAAATAAGTTTCAGGATTACCACCATCAAACTGAGGCAAAAATAGCCTTTTCATAGAGGCACACACTGAGCAATGCACCTCTACCCTTACTGCATTGTACAGAAAGAAGTAGCATGAGGAAATACCCTGATCGTTGCTTTCTGTCAGGTATGGGTAATACGCTGTACGTATCAATAGATACATATTTTTAGAGTCCATACTTTTGCTCAAGGGCATATGCTAGACACTGATATGTTTTTCTGGCACATGTACATTTCACATCCATTCTTTTGTGAATCATGCTTTATGATATCTATGCATTATGAGCTATTCCCTTTAAAGTATTAATCTCAGTGGTGTAATATTAGTCCCCACAGCTCCCCCACGGTGCAGAGGGCCTGAGCTCCAGGTGGGGGTGGGGGGGGGGGGGGGGCATCCGCAACTGTGCACATGTGTCAGGCCCTGACCTGAGAGCTCCTGACTGGGCCCCAAGTGTGGAGGGCCCCCTCCATGTACACTGCAGGGTAACCCCCACTCATGTTTTGTTACACCACTGATAACTCTAAGCCACTGATACTCAAAATACGCCCAGCAGGCAGCATGTCACCCTCGTGACCTTTATATGTATCCCATTGCGCTGCTGTTTACTTTACCTAGCACTGACATTCAGAAACGTGACGACCTGCAACTTTTTATTTACACTTTAACTGAAGTAAAATTAAATGAATCAAAGGTGTCCTGCAACACTTATCTTTGGAAAGGCTTTCATTTTTAAACACATTGTGAAGCACACGTGAAAATATCATGTTAACGACTTTTCAAAATGCAAAAAGTGTGTTTCACTAACGTGCATGAGCATTTCAAATTATTGCATCAGAAAATATAATTCCATTGAAAGGCAAGTATTAAACATGTTAGTTCTCAAACATGAACTTAAAAATCCTCTAAGTGGTTTAGTTTATTATAACATGTGGAACAACATTATTGTTTACTAAATTAAACTCAAGAGGTTTTTTACAGTGGACATCCTGATTTTATGTATTTTAAGGTCCTCTCATATGTGATAATGAAGAAAATGGAGTTAAAGTGAAATAAACTAATTGCTTAGGATCACACAGTTTGGTCAAGTGGGTAAGCCGGGATTGATTCCAGGTTTTCTGATTTCCTAGTGTACGGTTCAGCCACTAGACATCCATTTCTTTTCTTTTGTCATTTTACATCACACGTTAATGCTTTGTCTTTAATTCTTGGCGTATGAGGTTAGGGAGTGGTTGGAAAAAGAAGGCTTGGCTTGTTTTGGGCCGGAGTCTCCAAGAGAATCTAGAGCTGCGCCAGAGTCATGCATCTGGCTGAAGCCTACAGTGGATCGCCATTTCTGTCACACAATGGCAATTAAGAGGTCAAAGGCACAAGTAGGAAATTATTTGACTATAATCAAGCAATTTGGTGAAGCAGGAGTACCAACAGTACAGCGCAGGACTCCTTGTTTCAAGGGGGCATATTATCAAGGGGGTTTATCTCTGCTTTTTTGGCTTTAAAAGCCAAGAAAGCGGAGATACAATTATCTCCCTATTACCTAGCTGTCGCTAACACCAGTTAGCGACAGCTAGTAGGAGATAGCGACCATCTTGGGCCCCACTTTGCATGTCAGTGATATTTATCACTGATGACATGCAAAGTGGGCGTGCCAAGATGTTAGCGACTGGAAACTGTCGCTAACATCGCTATCTCCTATTACCAACTTATGGAGATATTCGTGCTAAGCGCGAATATCTCCAAAAGCTAACACCTGCCCTGAGCAGTTCTTAGCCATGTTATCCAATGGGAGGTGGATAACATGGCTAAGAGCATTAGCTTGGTAATGCATGAATATCGCTGACTTTTCAGCGATATTCATGCATTGCGGCCATTTTTTATCGCATTTGCCTCTCGCCACCATTGCACGCCAACACAACCTCAATATCATCTCCTACGCCGACGACACCCAGCTAATCCTCTCCCTCACCAGAGACCCCGACACCGCCAGAACCAGCCTCCACGAAGGGATGAAAGACGTCGCCGAATGGATGAAGAACAGCCGCCTGAAACTGAACTCAGACAAGACGGAAGTCCTCATCCTCGGACCATCACACTCCGCCTGGGACGACTCCTGGTGGCCCCCAGCCCTGGGCACCGCCCCCAAACCTACAGACCACGCACGCAACCTGGGCTTCATCCTGGACTCCTCCCTCTCGATGACCAGACAAGTCAATGCCGTCTCCTCTTCATGCTTTCACACCCTCCGCATGCTCCGCAAGATCTTCCGATGGATCCCGACCGAAAACAGGAAGACGGTCACCCAAGCCCTCATCACCAGCCGACTGGACTACGGAAACACCCTCTGCGCCGGAACCACAGCCAAGCTACAGAAAAGACTCCAACGCATCCAGAACGCCTCCGCCCGACTCATCCTGGACATCCCCCGATGCAACCACATCTCCAGCCACCTGAGGGACCTGCACTGGCTTCCCGTCAACAAGAGGATCACGTTCAGGCTCCTCACCCACGCACACAAGTCTCTCCACGACCTGGGCCCCAAGTACCTCAACGACCGCCTGACCTTCCACACGCCCACCCGCCAGCTACGGTCTGCCAGCCTTGCCCTCGCCGCCGTACCACGCATCCGAAGAGCCACCGCCGGAGGCAGATCCTTCTCCTACCTGGCGGACAAGACATGGAACTCCCTCCCCATCCACCTTCGGCTGACCCAGGACCACCTCGCCTTCAGGAGACAACTCAAAACCTGACTGTTCGAGCAGTAGCGGACCCCCTCCCCAAGCGCCTTGAGACCCTTCCGGGTGAGTAGCGCGCTATACAAGTGTCATGATTGTTTGATTGATTGATTGTTAAAAAGGCAGCAGAGAAATATGTCCAGAAAGTGATTACCCATGACCACATAATTTGTCACATGGGGAGGCTAAGAAAATGTCCATCTTGCTTGTTACACAACAACAGGGGTGTGAGTGGTACCAATGGTAAGGCTCGAGGACTACTCTCATCAAAGCTACTCCACGATGTTGTGAAACCTTTACAGACTTTAAATGCAGATTACAGAACCACCATATTTTGGTAAACTGCTTAAACCAGGATTAAATGTAAAGTCTCATAGTGACATGGCTATAACTTTCCCACTGTCCCATGTCTAGTAGTGGATGATGGGTATTTGTGTCTGCCCACATCAGTGAATTGCAAACCTTCTTGGGGTATCTTTGTCATGGATTTTTCATAGCATTTATTTCCTTAATAGAACCTGTTTCTGAGCAATTCAAATGTTTACAGATTAGAGACAAAAGGCATAAGGAGATTGAGAGGCCTGAGATTCTATTTCTTTCCAATCCAATCATAATTTTACTTTATTTGTAAGCTTGACTTGCCAACAGTGTGCACAGAGATAACAGCTCAGATGCAGCATAACACGGTATCATCAAATCTATTACGCCTATATAGAGATTTTGGCTTAATGTAGAAGGTGGTATCGAATGAATGTACATGCTGTGCTTTCCCTACACTCACCTTCCACAACCCTGCTGCATCCCCCACATGCACTCCTAGCCCTGCAGGTATCAGTGCGGCCCTCGGTCACACCACAGACCATACGTTGTGGCCCCTGGGAAAATGTTTGCGAGCACCCAGACTCTAAGCCTTTGAACATCTTTGTAAACTGAAAACATGTGACACTAGGGGGCAATAAAGAGATACTGAATCCTAGCAGAGGTAAAAATGAGTTCAAGGAAAAATAAATCTTATGCCTTATCAGATAGTGCTTTAACAATCTACAAAATCTTTTGCGAGGATATAGAACTTTATGCAATTGTCTCAAATATCAGGAATACATTTGATACCCACACTCATTAAGGAAGAGCCTTGCAGTTAATCACTGTGCTGTTGACGCAAGACTAGTGGATGGGTCAGTAGGCATATCTTGCATAAAAATGGAAATTCCTAAAGATGATTATGAGAATATTTAACATCTTGGATTTAAAATGTCCAATTGAGATGTTTACTGCTGTCAAGATGAATATTGTATAACTTACTCCAGATTAGCAGAAGCATTGTCCTTTTCCAAAAGAACAAATCTTATGGTTAGCAATACAACATGAATATACTCAGAATTTTTTTTTCATCTAGGAAGACAGTTTTCTTTTTCTTTTCCTCTATTGCACCTTTACTTTTATTTGTTGGCCCCGGCAAAGGGAGTTCAGAATATCCCTGCAAGGCAAATTGTTGCTTTCTGGCGGACAGCACGGTCTGTTGTGTCAGCAGTAATACATGTTTTTTCCACTAGCTCCAGCAGAATGAGATGCGGAGGCTCCAACAGGGAAGGGATCTTCCCTAGTGTTGAACACATGTTGCTATAAATGTTGCTGCGTAACATAACTACAACATAGCTGGGGCAGTTGGCTATGCATTGGAATCCGGCATTTGTTTTCCTCAGCTGAGTTTGTATGAAGGGTTGAACACTTGTTCCAATTAGAAGTTAGATCCATTGGCATTAATATCATGAGGCTTAGTTAACAGACATCCAGTTGGCTCAGACCTGGACACACCCTGAATTTAACTTACAACTCAATCTTAACTTTTTGCTTGGGTTTATTTCACAACAACATTGTATACCACCTAATTGTTAACACAATCTATATATTATTATTAGTAGCATTACTAATTTAAAAACAGAACACAACAAAAAAACATGATTAGTATATTATTATGATTGTTGTTGTTTTTAATTTCTCACTGGGTAGATAACATTAACATAAGAAATATATACCATGTCTGTTTATTAGGTACCTTAACTGATCAAAAAATGTTGCCAAATAATGTTAAGCTGTTCTGTTTGTGTTTTGTTTAAAAACACTCTTGGTACTAAATCACCCTACTTTACTTTGTTAAATGCTTCCAAAAGTGGTTGACTTCAATGCAATTTGCAGATGTAGGCCAAGATTTGCTTTTCTGTCATGCAATACAGCACAGCAACCAAACGTAACCAAACCAAACGAAACCTATATCTACTAAGGCTGGCTTTGCTGCTGTCATCCACTACGCAAGCTCTCTGCCCATGGTGCAGAGGTGACTGTGCATTGTCTAGTATAGTTTTGTAGTGGAAGCACACCTTTCCAGTACACATTTCTATACCAAGACACACTCATCCAGATAATTGTATTTATCAAGAAAACACTCATACTTATAAGGTTAAGTCTGCCCTGTTAGTATCATCTTACCAGGATGGGGCGGGGCAGCCTATGATGAAGCATGGCATATTACAGGGGTGAAGTTTGCTCATGTAGAAAAACTGTATCGAATCTTTCAACCTAGGGATGTTTAATATGGAATAAAATGTTCTTCCATATCTTTTGACATCCCATACTCATTAATGTTTTGGAGTATGTAGGGTGTGCTTCTTTTTAACTCTTGATCTCGTCTTTTGACTGCACACTTTGCAATGGTGCAAAGTCTTTGAAAATCTGGGTCCTAGCAGGAGCATACATGTTAGTAGTCTTGAGGTTTTGTACTTTAATGTATTCTAAGTATGTATTTTGCAAAGCTCTTTGGTATGAATGAATGCAGAACGATGGTGTGATTAATGGAGCACAGCTGTCATCCTATTCTAAAACCACAATATTAAAACCCCATACAATATGATACCTATGTAAAAACAAGCATGCATAGCCTAGAAAGATGGTTCAGATGCTTAAGACAACAGCTGGTGCAGTTTTAACGATGGTTCTACTTCCTCTGTACTGCTCTTTACGTTTTAATCTCTAACTTTCAATGTATCTGGCTGTTGTGTTACTCTACAACAACAACAATCTTGGAGCTTAATAATTATAACAGAAGTTATGTCAGTGAAGTACTATGTCACTACAAAATATATGTCACCTTGCTGCGCAAAAAGGCAGGAATGTGCTGTATTTAACATTATACGGAGCATTCTTGTACTTTCCATGTGCTGGTGCTCTTTTGGCTGTCTAGTGCCAACACTGGCAACCTTACATTATGGTTCGAGTGAGCCTGCATTGTAGGCAGGATTGTTTTTGTGTAGGAAGGGGTACTTTCATGCACAAAACCAATCCTCAGAGGCAATTTCCTATTTCTACGAGGAAAAATAAAGATGTTTCTCCTTGTTGCACCTCCCCTGGTAAGCATTGCATTTTGGCACATTCCTAGGGCTAGAGTGTTGGTAAATCTGGGAAAACGCCACAAACCATGGGTGGATGCGAGGGAACACCCACGCTCCACCCATGGAACGTCTCGCTAGGGGAGACTAACACAAAGCAACGATTTGTGCTGCAGTGCATTATTTATCAAGCCATGCAGGGCCATGCGAGGTAGCTTTGCATGGCTTGATAAATCTTACTTTAGCCTTGTGAAACCCTTGCACCCCCTGTTTGGCGCAAAGGTGGCGCAACATATTGATAAATATGCACCTATATTTTCATTGTTATTTTTATCCCGTATTTTTGTGAAAAAATGTAAACCTTGCATTCACCTGCAAAGCGAAATGCCCAACCAGAACAATCAGACAATTTTTCTATAACTCATTTCTTTATATGTTTTCTCTCTTGATAAGAAAATTTTGACATTTGAAAATTATGGGACTTAAGTATTTACCTCACAAATTCTGCAAGGGACGAATAAAAATGTGCATGTTGTTAATCCTTTTTTTATGTATCGAAATACATTTACTGTGCTTATTAATTAAATATTGTTTTTTCACCAGGACTTTGTAAGTGCTTAAAAGGTTTAGAAGTTGTCTAAATGTACCTTGAAACAAAGGGGCACTTTTACAAAAGAATGATAAAGCGTGGCGTTAAGCAAAAAGTAATAACGCCACGCTTCACCATTCTGAAAATAGAGAGATGCTTCGTATTTACAAGAAGCCAACGCTAGACCTAGCTGGCTAGCACCAGCACTGTCACCTTCGCACCTTAGTTGGGGGAGTATGATTGTGACTGTGCATGAAGGTTTCCCTTCCTGCACATAAACAATCCAGAATGCCAATTTGAAACTCCTATATGTGCAGCACACATAGCAGTTGCAAATTGCCATGTTTTTAATGATTGTTTATGTTCAGGCAGGGACAACTTCCTGCACATACTCAATCATTCATGGTGATTTGCTGTCTCTATGTGTGCTGCACAATAAAGCACACATAGAAACAGCAAAAACTAGGAAAAATGTATAATTTTTCCTCGTTTCCCCATGTTAAGACCAAGTTTTCCCTGGTCTTAATTTTTCGCGCTGCTTCCTATGTACGCCTCCCCTGTAAATAGGGGGCAGTGTCAGAAGCAATGGATGTTGCGGTGGAATACCCTCGGCAACACCCATTGCCCACCCCTTTCACACTAAGTGGATTGTGAAAGGGGGTCTATTTACAAGTCGTTGTTAAGCCACGTTAAGTGGCTTAAAGCTGCCTTGTAAATAAGGTATTTAACATCACTAAAACTGACTTTCTTGTGGTCTTACGCCTTTGTAAATATGCCCCAAATTGCAGCCAAAATTAAGCCATAAAGTGGCAATTTGAAAGTTTAAAAGGAATATATGATATTACAACGCATGCTTTTACAACGCGGTTTTTACATCACAACTACCTTACATTGCATGATTTTACAACGCATGACATTACAATGCATTTTTTAAAACTACCATTTCAACGCATTCCATTACAACACATACCATTACAATGCCTACCATTACAACGCATAATACTTTTAGGGCAACAGTAGGGTAAGTTTTGGATAGTATAGGGGTAAAAACTACTATTCCCACTCCAGTGAGTGCAACAGTAGGGAAAGTGTTGGATAGCGTAGGGGTAAAAATTACTATTCCCATCAAGCCCAAAACCCATACCCACCCTAAAACTAAAACATCTCCATTGCTTACCTTGTAATGCGTTGTAATGGCATGCGTTGTAATGGCATGCGTTGTTAAGGCATGCTTTGTAGTGACATGCGTTGTAAGGCATGCATTGCAATGGCATGCGATGTAAAGGCAGTTGCGTTGTAACCGTTGCGTTGTAAAAGCAGTGCGAAGTAATGACTGCGTTGAATTGGATGTTTCCCATTTAAAAGCAACAATTTCCCACATATTCTGTGAGATGAATGCCTTACAAAGTTATACTTGGATGTGAAGAGTGAGTGGCATGTTGCCATACTAACTAGAATTTCATGTGGAATATTCACAGGGATGACTGAAGGCAGATTGAAGGTATTTGCCATTCGTACTAAGAGTTTTCTCACAAAAAAACGATGTACAATAGATGGGATGCTAAGCAGTTGGTGTTTTCACACAACAACTGATTTGTGACTCAGTCTTCATTTTGCAGTCCACCTAATGTACTATTCAATCACCGTTCACAGTGCCAATTTTCAGGGAGACACAAATTTCTGTCTCATTAATTGACATCAGAAATGCTTGTTTTGACTCCCTACAGAGGCAGGCAGTGCAGTGCAGTGCAGTGCTGCTGAGAGAGTGCTGCCCAGAGAGGTTATTAAGTTTTAAACGGGGTGTACCCTAAAAACTCGTAGACCTGGGTTACTAAGGACAGTACAGAGAGAATGGTCCGAGTTGGCGCAATTATTTACAAATATTCTGTCTTACTACATAATAGACGTTCACCACATACATATATCATTATTATGTTAGATCAAGTGAACAATAAAGCTTGCAATCTTCAAAGTCTGATTGTATTTATTCTTACAATCGTGTAGGTTATGAATTACTACATCACAGAAGTAACTTTTTTATCTTCAAAGTATATACGCGTAATTTTCAAAACATCACAGCGATGGTGCTCTCAGTGAAGGAAGGAAGGGATGTGATCAGGTTCGTGAGGGACTGGGTAAAGGAGGTGTGACATTGATAACATCACATTAAAATCAGTAGGCCTTTACACTCAAGCTAGTACACATGTTCCCTAAACACATCACACATAGGCTAGACAAATCCATTGTAGTGAGTCCTATGGCGTGCTGGGTTGGTGTAGTCTACGTTTCGACCCCTGTATATATGGAAGGGTTATTCTTGCCTCATGTTGGGGTCTTCGTCAGAACAAATACAAATTGTGAGCACAGTGATGTAACGGTCGGTGTCTGTACCATCACTGTGTGGGCCAACGTGGGCTCCTAAAGGTTTTGGGCAATGCTCCTGTGGTCAAGCATACTCTTGCACCTATCTCATGAATAGGTCGAAGACGATTTCTATTGTTCAGTGCGTGACTTACATCATTCTGATCAGTTGTCAACGTTAACTCTATCGTCAGGGCAGAGCACTGTGATGGTTTGAAAATTACACATATATACTTTGAAGATAACAAAGTTACTTCTGTGATGTAGTAATTCATAACCTACACGATTGTAAGAATAAATACAATCAGACTTTGAAGATTGCAATCTTTATTGTTCACTTGATCTAACAAATGAATAATGATATATGTATGTGGTGAACGTCTATTATGTAGTAAGAGAGAATATTTGTAAATAATTGCGCCAACTCGGACCATTCTCTCTGTACTGTGCCCAGAGAGGTTAGGCGGGCGCTAGAGACCAGCGAGACCAGTGAGAGCCAGCAATAGCAGCGGGAGGACGGCAAGACCAGCGAGAGTCTCGGCAGGCCTGGGAGAGCCGCGGGAGACCGGCAAGAGTTACGGCAGACCCGCGAGTGCAGTTGGACCCAGTCTGAGTCCAAAATCTGCCAGAACTCTGCGGGTCAGCTCAAAAGAGTGCCGGGGCCCGGAGCAGAAGAGCACTGCAGGAGGAGAGCTGTGGTTAGGAGCAGAGGTGAGGCTCATTAATTACCTACTACCCTCTGCCCCCCTCCCCTCGCTACTATCACGCTTCCTTGCTCATCCTTTCCCATCCCCCATCCTCCCCACTACTCACGGCCCTTCCAACAGTAGCAACTGCCTGAAAAATGCATGGTTTTCCAGCACCAGTGTCAGAGCCTCATTCAAAACTAACCAAACAGAAAAGCAAATAATAAAAGCCCTGTCACCCCGCAGTTATGTTACCAACTCTTGGACTTGTGGGCATTTTCGGATTTTGGAAACCCTCGGCAGCTAACAAAAGGGGGGGGGGGTAGTTGCCCACAGAAGATCCACAGCACCTCTTGATCTTTCGATCAACCTCCCTGTCCTTCCCCAGCACACTAACTGAGCCCTCTCTGCCCACTCGGATCCTCGATACTACTAACAATAGCAGTAGCATCTGTGAGCAAGTGGCAGCAGTGAGGGCGGGAGGGGGTCGGAGAAACTGGTGGCGACCGGAGGAGGTCAGAGGAGATAAAGAGGCGCACAGAATCCACAAGGAGCAAGACAGAGCCTAGAGGAACATTACGAGGAAGGAACAAGGTGAAGGAACGGCACTCAGAGAAGGCTCAGAGTAAGGCAGAGTAATGCAGAAATAACCACAACAAAATCAACAATAACAACGTCAGCCCTCCTCTCCCAGCGATGAAGTAAATACCACTTGGAACTAGGCAGGAGCCTGGTAATTATATTGAAATACGTAGGACACAACAACAAATAAAACCAATCAACAATAAACAAAATACAGTCACCCCCCCAGTGGCGAAGTAAAGAGCATTCAGGACTAGGCAGGAGCCTGCAAATTACTCTGAAATATGTAGGTTACAACAACAAGCAAACTTAACCAACAATAAACAAAATACCATCAAGCCTTCAAGTCCTTAAAACTAGTCAACCTTATCACATTAATTGTACCGAATATAGCGGAAAAGCGGACCTGAATGGACCACTAGCAACTTATTGGAGGTTGGAAAATCACCCCGAACCTCACCCCCAATCTCGCTTCACACTAAGGAAAACCGAAAGAGAGGAAAATAAGGCATCAAGCCACCAGCTACTGGAGGAGACAAAGAAATAAACACACAAGCAAAAATAGAGGGCGACCCTCATACCAACCCAAAACGACTGTGAAAGGAGAGTCAGCAGAGAAGAAGCTAGAGCCCAAGCCCATTAACCATTCAAGACATAAGATCAGGGAGCGTTCGGGGAGCCGTCCAGCCCAGACAATCAGGGAGCAAGGGAAAAAAGTGTAAATCTAGCCCAACTACAGCCCAACCCTCCGATGAAATTTTCCTCAACGTAAGAGAGGTTGACTCAACGGACATCGCGTCAACAAGAAGGGGAACCGCCTCCAACTTTAAGGTTTCTCCAACCCAGCCCAAAATCTACACAAAATTCAACTTTCTAAAAGACGTTGGCGCTGCGGTCTATTCAAGGAACGCGGCACTCAAAGGGCTTGAGTCCCCCCTCCAATCAGTCCAAGCTCTTCATTTGCCACAGCTAACTACAGCCTCAATTCACACTCAAGGCACTGATTCGAGCTTTCTTCCAGCAGCGGACCACACTAACTCAGTTCTTAACAGGAATTCAACTTTAAGCGCACCGGGGGCAGACTTTTTTTCTTCCAGCACAATAGAAGTGGCGCCCACTCCAGCTACATATCATTTCGCCTAAAAAATCGGACTTCTGGTGACTACCGAACTCCTAACAAAGCCCTCAGGGGGTCACTCAGGGCCCCAGCCAATTCAACTATCGGTAGATCAGGCATCAGACATCTCAAACTTCCCAGCAATAGTAGTAGCAATGCCTCCGCCCCGAGCAGCAGGGGTTACTCAGCAAGCATTTACTCTAACAAGAACAAATCAAATAACACCCATGGAAAATATAAATCAGAATAAACAACTGCTGACATCCCCCCAAACAGCACTCTCAAACCCCCCAAAGGATGAGATGAGCAGGACGCAACCTCCATCGGCAACTCACGGGAAAGGAATCAGCAGCCTGCACCCACCCGTTATTGCCGACGCTATTAATATCTCGGATCTTAGCCATTCTAGTATCAACACGCTGACTCCAATAGCGATCAATATTGAGTCCAAGCAAGATGAAGGAAGGGTAGCATTATCCTATCTGCGCACCCAAGAATGGGAGGACATGTTGGCAACGTACTCTCCAGACCGTCAAATAGGCATTCCGCCTACGAAGCCATCCTCATATGCTCCAATATCAGTCTGACAAAATGGACATACAGCTCACCCTACTAAACACCCTGGCAGTGTTCACAGCTGGCATAGATGAAAAACTGGGGGCTCTCAACAGCCTAATTAGAAGAGCACAGACGGAGGCACACCTCCGATGTGGCTGTAGTCAGGTAGTGGATAAACTTACGACACTACCAACAATGCTCACAACGTTATTAAACGAGCTGAAGAACGCACCACCAACTAACGCTGTCAGCTCTTCAGCTGGCGCGGTGGCTTCAGAACCCCCAGCCCTTGAAAGCAAGAAAGGAGACTTGGCCAGCTCAATCAATCAGAATTTCATAGACAGCGACTTTCGCACCCAGCACATAGTGGGGTCTCCATGTACTGCAAATGGATGTTCTAAATCGGTCCTAACTGACCCACCCATCATCAAAGCAAACGCTAAACAGCGCCACCAGCAGAAACGGAAGGGACGGAATCCAAAATCACTTCCCCTCAAACAAGCAGCCACCTACTCAATCTTTGGCAAGCAGCGCTCCAAAACAGAGCCTGACCCAAAGAGGGGGTAAGCAACACACAGATCCGGCTCAAACAAGATTCCTTCAAAACACAGCAGCATCACCAGGGCCTTCTAACATCAAAAAGTCTCTAGCCGTCACAAACATCAGGAACTCTCCACAGGTAATGCCAGCTCCCTTCAGAGGAAACGCTTTCACCAACCCAAGTGTAATTCCTATATGTCCGTCAGAAAAGCCATCAAACAACCCAACTTGGCCTGGTGGACAAAGAGAATCTTCAATTAGCACCGACCCAGTGACAGAAGAAAACAGGGCGCCCAGAACGAACGCAATATGGCTAACGATCAACAATCAACATGTCAACAAAGATCAGACAAATAACAGCCTAAATCATGACATCGCAAACCTTGTTTCCAGAGAGAAGGAAAACAAACATGGAAGGCCCCAGACCAGCTACCCCCAAGGATCATTCAATCAGCAGGACTTCAGACCACCGAGTGAAACAACACGGATAAGAAACAGTGCAACCAATTACAGCCCCCCCAAAGAGGTGCGGCTACTGGCCCAAAGAGAGGATGTACAACTCACCAATCGGCAAGAGCTCCCACCATACGCTAGCAAATCTACAAATCAAGTGCAGGCCTCAAAAAGACTTCCAACCAGCTCCAGTCTCACGTTGTTTAAACCCGAGTATACATCAAAAGGGCACCAAGATATACTAAACAGGGGCAATGTCTTGAAACTATTGAGGGTCATTCCCAATCTAGCAGATCTGAATACAACTGATCTTCTTGCAATAGAGTTTCTTGCACCGGAAAATCCAGCAATGACTGAGGCAATGAGGGCGTCGTGGAAAACAGCTGCTATCGCCCAAAGAGTTTTAAACGAGCACCACACTTTTGAAGCCTGGGAAATTAAGGTCACCTCGTACCAAAATCCAGCCTACCTCTTCTAAACTCCAGCCCAAGGCCTGGCCTCAGTCACTGCCCAAAGCCCACAATCTCCATCCTTAGAGGGGAACCCGGCCCCTCTCCTCAATTAAGGCCTCTCTTCCGGGGTTCAATACGTGCATCTTATGGTGAAATAGCCGCACCTGGAGAGGGTCGTCAGCTTTTGGAACCAATTACAAGAACCCTAACCCTCTTTCCAGCAATTCAATGACATCATAGCCAAACAGACAGTGTCAACTACCAAAAGAAAGGAAGCGTGTTCCGCCTTTGCTCATGGAACATCAATGCCCTAGCCTCAAAAGCTTCTGAACCTGACTTTCTGCAATATTTCAAAATGTTCGATGTAATCTTGTTGCAGAAAACATGGCTGACTGAACCGTTACAAATACACGGGTTCTACTGTTTCCCCATACCAGCCACAAAAGGCGGAAAAAACTGTCATTGTTCTGGTGGGCTGACAACTTATATATCAACAACTGCCAAACCTACAGCAGCCATAATCGAACCAGGAACAGAGGCTGCCTTAGCAACCAAACGTATTCTCTCTCTGGCAGGTGAACAAAAAGAGGTAATGATTATCAATGCATATATTCACCCTAAACGTCTAGCAACAGACTCGGCGAAGCTATTTGCCAAAAAATCACTTATGTAGGCAGCACTGAAACATCAAATATCATCTTATCGGGGGACTTTAATCAATACTTAATGGGATCATCAGATGAATACGAAACAGGCTTGGGCTGAGTGCAGGCTAGCAGCCAGAGAAGCAGGAGAGCAGGCACTGGACCAGAGGTCTAGGCTGCTCACTGAGGCCATGCAGTGGCCTCCATTTATAATCCTGGAAGGTGGGAGGGGCTAGTGGGGAGGCAGGAGGACAGGATCGCGTGAGCGAGGAAGTTAATGGCAGGAGGAGATGGTGACTGCAGCGAGTCACCCGGGCAAAGTCCCAAAATGGCAGTACAATAACTAGGGCACTAGTGAATAAATAGCAAAACAGGGCACGAAATAAGGGCCCAGGTGTAATGGGCACTTCATGCATCAAGAGAACAAGGCTGCAAGTTGCGGTCCCTGGGACCGAACTGGAGACCTCAGGCTTGGGCTAGGTGCAGGTTTGAGAGGCTAACAAGGCTGGTAGCCAGAGAGGTGAGTGGGCAGGAACTGTATCAGAGGTCAAGGCTGCTCCATGGCATAGTTGTGCTTGTCAAATTGTTTAGTGGGGTTTCCTACACCTGGGTTGCCGATGCCCACAAATTCTGGTGCATGTCAGGCTTTGCTGTGCACTTCTCAATGATGCGTGATGGCTTGGCAAACCCATAAATATCACTGCATTAAATTTGCATTGGAGTTTGAGGAGGAATGTCTACACGGCATATATTATGTGCGTGGTTCAGCTGCTTTGAGCGTAGCTTTTGCACCACGCAACCCTTGAAAAAATTACACATTTTTGGAAATGCCTAGCTTCATATATATGGCTTAGGGTTTGCACTGGTTTTGCCTCACAATACATGGTGCAACGCGGGTTCAAGCATCTCTTAAATATGCCTAAGGATATGCAGAGACTCGTACCTGCAGATAAAACTTCGTACAGAGGAAAATCAATGAGTACAGAAAATTGCATGACAAATGCAGTGAACATCTACTAATTCATATTTGTGTGAGTGTTCATGTGTATTCTGTAGGTATTTTCCCAGTGTGGAAACAACACGAATTTAATTTTGTGGAAGATGGCAATAGTTTTTCTTCCAGAGATGGAAAGGGAGATTAGACTTCCATAATTCATTGTGAGAGAAAAATTCAAATAAGCGTCAAACAGCATTGTTGCACACAATATACTCATCCATATTTTAACACAGTGAAAAGTATGCATACATGAATATTTATTGCCATTTTGGATGATTCTTGGTAATCTAAACGTATCCTAGTTTCCTTGAAGGGCTCATTCAAGTTGTTGTATCTGTTAAAACTCTGAAATCTAGTTTAATCACGCTCTGAGTCTGATAGGAGTAGCTTTTTGACTTTTCAATCTCTGTTTTGTGAATCTCACCTGCAATAAGTAATATTTCAATTTGTGAAAGTGTTAACAACTACACCCGTAATGTGTTGTGGCTATGAAATTCAATGCCAGTAGATGGCAGTAACTCCTTATTGTTATGGACTGTGCTATTCTGTGCAAATATTCATTTATTCAAACCTAAACACAGCAAATCATTAACATCTGAAGATTAAAAAAAATGTTATACCCCCTTCAAAAAATCAAAGCACACTTTAGTTTTCCAAGGTAAATGATCCATGTAGCTTGTGTTTTCTAATTTACAACACATTTCTCAGAAGTACACAGAAAGTAAGTTGCAGTTCATCTTCTCTTTCCTAATCCCCAACAAATGTTTCATTGCTGAATAATTGCATTTCTTAATTTTCCATAGTGTATACATACGAAGATTAATGTTCCAGTATTAAAGTTATTCGGCACCTACAAACACTGGCACAGCCAGTAGTTCTGGCTGGAACATCCTAACATGTGTAAACATACTAAATCCAAAGAGGTGAATACACACTTGTAGTACAACCCTCTTAAGGCATCAGCTTGGCCATACGTGTTGTCAATAAACACATTTGTCCATAAGAATGAGAGGCACTCATTAATTACTCCATGAGCAGCTTAAGTCACAAATATGCAAACACTGGCAACAGTCTTTCATGCTATACATCACTTCCTCAGGGCTTCAAATAGTTAACAGGTTCTATAATCATTATGTTGTGCTATTATCAATAAAGTTCCAGTTTCTTATATTCTAGTACTGAAATACATTGGATTATAGGTTGAAAGTGGTGAAATCCCCACTCAAGCAATAACAAAAATCCCTGTCATGGTGATCCAAAAAAGTCACTAAATAAACCTGCGCTTTAACCCTCTGGTTCCCTGTCACAAAGCAGTAAGGTTTAATTTTAAATCGTTAGCCATTACCTTGGACAAATTGCTTAATATGCAAGCTCACATCAGTGCCACTATTAGGAGTGCCAACTTTCATCTTAACACCCTCAAAAAAATGAAACCTTTCCTTTCGACCGAAGACATACAGCTTGCAGTACAATCCCTGGTGATCTCAGGTCTTGAATATGGTCTGGTGACCCTTGTGGGGCTGCCTAAAGCGAGCTTGGCCCCTCTCAGAGCCACTCTCAATGCATCGGCCAGGCTCATCACAGGCTCCAAAAAACACGAGCGCATTACACCTGACCTTGTGCAGCTTAACTGGCTGTCTATCGAAGCAAGGATTCGTTTTAAAATAGCTTGCCTCACGCATAAAGCCTTGCATTAAAACACTCCAGCCTATCTGGCGAACAAGCTTGTTCTTTCTGGCTCGGTCAGAACTTAAGAAGTACATCCACACATCTCTTGAAACCTCCCAAATTCTAGAAGAAAAGTATGTACAAACATGCTTTCTCCGGTCTTGCGCCTAGAATTTGGAACGCCGTTCCTACTGAGATTAGAGCCAATCCTTCCACTGCCTATTTCACGAAACAGGCCAAATTGAAATTACTGAGTGATCATTAACTGCATCATCGTGTTCTCTTTTACATATCTCAACATATCATTCTCCATGTATTTTATGTTTGGTTGTTAACTGTTATTCTATCCTAGTGCCCTCACCCTACAGTTTTGTCACTTATTTGATTATATTGTGTCAAGTTCACTTTTGTTTGTTTTGCTGAATGTTATGGGAAATATTTAACACCCTAGGAGAAATTGATCTAGTGTGGCCCGCTACGAGGTCCCTGATCTTGATTGTGTATTCCTTGTTGTTTCACTGAGTGAACCTCTATTGTACGGAGTTTATTCATGCTTTCCCCTTGTGTTCAGAACTCTGATACCTGGCCCGGACAAGGAAAAGATTGACAGATTGATAGCTCTTTCTCGATTCTTTGGGTGGTGGTGCATGGCGAACATCAAACATTCCCTGTGAACTTAGTGGAAATGGGTGCCGGATTGACATTGAAGTTAGGGAAAGCAAAAAGAGAGGTACGGCAGGAATATATGTTAAACAAGGGAAAGTACATTGTGCTTTACCAGTGCTCCTCAGCCTCGAAAGGAAGTGGCATATCGACTGCAGGACGAGACAGGAGGCAGCAAAGAAGAGCGATGCTGGACTGCACCAAAGGTGAGTAGGAGGCGAGAATATTGTCATCTTATTGATAACAGCAGGTCTTGCAGACAGTGCTGTGCGCACTGTAGCTTGATCTAAAAAGGACTAACTTGCTTTAGGATAGGCTGAAAGGCTTCTTTGCTGCTGCAGCTAAATGTGCTCAAAGAAAGAGGACTTTAGTCGTTATACACAGACATTATAAATTCATCTTCTTTTACGTTGACTTTCCCCAACATATTTTGCAATTAACTGCTTCAGTTATAAATAAAAGCTCTCTTTACTTACCAAAAGTCTATTTTTAATTTGCAAGCTCTTTAATATTTGCTAAAGTTTGTCTAGAAACTAAGGATCTGATACCCCCAACATATAAATCAACCCCTTACACTCTTCGTAGCGCACTCAAATCTTATTTATTATTCTCTTTCATTTCAAAACTTTAGTCATCTTTTTAACACCCAATGTCAGCCCTACTGTCAGAACTTCAACTTGTCCCCTTTTTACTTTTGAACACTGGCATCTTATTATTATGGTGTCAGTTTAAAAATGGGACCCCTGGGACAAAAGAACTACAAGTCTCATGGGTCCTAGCAGCATCACGTCGACGTCGTGGGAAAATGGAGCGTCAGATAAAAACACTTACACTTCCCTTGAAGTCGCCGGTTATTTTGTGCATTTGCATTGGAGCCTGGAGCAGTCGTACCACGCTGTTTGGGGCCGGTAAGGGTGCGGTTGCACCACTTGTATGGAAATTTATTAGTCAACTAATCTTGAGCAGAGATTTGGAACTGGGCATACCGGTTCTCTCCGTTGAGGAGGAGAGTAATTTGGCAAGCCGCCTGTCATGATGTCCCTTCTTCTACAATTGTTTTGCTTCAACCTTCTGTATGTTCACAGGATTCCTTTCCCTGCTTCTGTGAAGACAGTTGCTGGGGAAGAAGTCCTGTGTAGGCTGTGCTCTACCTTGCTCCTGTGTTTTCTACTATTAAACCTTTAATTCTACTACTTTGGCGTTATATCATACTTTACAATATTGGTGACGATCCTTAGAAGCACTAGAAACCCTCGAACCTACTTCTGAACATTTCATGGATTTATTCATTAATCCTCGTCATCGTGAATTTAAGGAAGAAGCCTTCTAATTGCCTAAGAGTGCGTGTTTATATTCTTCGAGGACTTATGTGAGTAATTATTTCATTTTCCTTCACCTTCAATTTAAACGCGCACAGATTTGGCATATTTTAACTCTATTGCGCATACATTTTGTTGTTGCTTTTTATACCAACTCTTACAAGTGCCACTTTAATTTTTGCGCACATTCAGAAATTTAAAGTTTGGATACAATTACTGCTAATGCGCCTTTCCTTGCTCATGTGTCTTTTGAAAGCAGTGGAAACCCGTTACCTGAAGCGCGAGTGCACCGGATTCTTTGCATTCCCTACGCGCGTGTTGGATGTGGTTCCTGTCTTCCTGAAATGATTCTAACATTCTATGTGCGCAACGCACGACGTAAGGTGATATCATAAGACGCTTGGCGGCCATCTTTAATTGTTTCCATAACAACGTAAGCAACCTCGGATTTCGAAGGTTTTTCTTCGTCTTATTGCAACGTTTGAACAGCGTTTTTACAGATTTTTTTCTGCAGCGTTTGAACGGGTTTTTAAAGGTCTTCTTCTACTGATGACTTTAAGTATTTTTATGAACATAATTCAAAATTAACTTTACAACAGTGATTTTCACATATTTCTTTATTTTCTTCATATTATTGTTTAAGCCTTGACTTTTACAAGTAAGTTATTCACTTTATTAGTTTGCATATTTCAACATGGCCACTCAAAACTTTACTATCCAATCACCACAAGCCTTTTGGCCTTCTGGCAGTGAACCATGTATGAAGTGGCTTCAGTGGAAAGCTTATTTTTTAAACTTTATTGAAACAATTGACGAAGAGGGAAAAATGCAAATTCATGAAGGGCTTTTCTAGCAAAGTTTTCAATATCAGACAACTTTTGAAAAGTAAAGTAAAATTCGAATGGTCTGCTTTATGTGAGGATGAATTTAATGGCATCAAGATGGACATTATTAATGCTCCAGTGTTATTTCCTTTTGATTTAGACCTCGATTCTGGTATTACTGTAGATGCCAGCAATAAAGGCTTAGGCAGTGTGCTTTCTCAAATTGATGGATTTGGTAAAGAACGTATTGTTGCGTTCGCTTCCAGGGCTCTTTCTATTCCAGAAAGTAAATTTTCTGTGATCGAGAAGGAAACACTAGCTGTAGTTTGGGCTCTAGAACATTTTCGGAGCTTTGTGTGGGGTAAGAAATGCGTAGTTAGATCAGACCATAAACCTCTTACTAAACTCCTTTCCACTGATGGTCTTTACAATGCAACGGCTAGAATAGCCAGAATGTCTATGCGTCTACAAGATTTTATAATTAAAATTTTATATTTTCCTGGTAAAAGCAATGTAATTGCTGATTTTCTTTCCCGCATGCCTTCGGATTTACAAGAGTGTGAGGTTAATGAGTGGGATTCTTTACAGATTGCCCTCATCCATGATGAAAAAACCTTTTTGTATTGATAAAAAGGTATGGAACGAGGAGTATTTGAAAGACAGTATTTTAGTTTCTGCAATCTCATCCATTCGTGAAGGATGGATAGAGAAAAATAAACGTTCTCCTGACCTCATACCATTTTGGGAAGTGAGAAATGAACTTACTATCTTGGATGATACCATTTTTTGGGGTGACAAGGCTGTTCCTCCTGCATCCTTAAGAAATTCCATTTTACAGTTGTGTCACAAAGACCATTGTGGTATAGTTAAAACTAAACAAAATGTTAAACAATGGTACTGGTGGCCGGGAATTGATGTTTTTGCAGAAAGAATTGTTCGTGAATGTATCATTTGCTCTAATTCAGATAAGGTTCTTAACACTCCAAAACCTGACATGTGTGAACCTGTGATTCCTGAAGGTCCTTGGCATACTGTTGCTATGGACATTATGGGGGGTGATAATCATACATTTGTAATTTCCATTATTGACATCTTTTCCAGGTGGCCTTGTATCACCATTGTTGATAAAGTTGATTCAGCTACAGTATTAGATTTCATTGACAAAGTGTTTATTGAAGAAGGTCTCCCTACTCAAATCATTAGTGATAACAGAGTACAATTTATGTCAAAATTGGCTAAATCTTATTTTGATAGAACTGGTATTATCCACAGAACCACTTCATTATATAATCCCAGCGGAAATGGGTTGTGTGAGAGATTTAATAAAGTTTTAAAAAATGCTATTCAGATTGCTAGTTTAAAAAAAGAAGATTGGGAAACTTGCATTTACAAAGCTGTTTGGTCCTATAGAACCAATCTTCATGATGCTTTGAAAATGTCACCTTTTGAAATCATGCGAGGTCGTATTGCTAGAACCAAATGTAATCCCAATTGGTTGCACAAAAACTCTTATTTAGACATATGCATGAGTAAAGTTAGATCCAATATTCTTGAGAAACACTTGCAATATAAAAGGAGTTTTGACGATAAATTTGCTTTGGGTTCAGCTGAAGTTGAAGCTGGCATGTGGGGCAAGGTTAAAAAACCATGGAAGGTTCGCAAAGGTGAATCTCAGTTTTCAGAACCCTTAATGGTAAAAAAAGGTTTTACGGAATGCTGTTCTTTTAAGTGATGGCAAAGTATGGAAATTGAGAAGAATTGCCTTTTATGAAGGTAAAAAGAATTCAAGTAATGTCTGTTTGCCTTCATCTAGTTCTTCTAGGAATGTGTCTGAATTTCAACCTATTCAGAAAGAGGATCATGGTGGTTTAATTGTATCTGAAAACATTATCTTGCCTGACTCGGTTGGATGCAATAAATCTTCCAGAAACGCTACTGATGTAGTTGTTGATGATCTTTCTGTAAATACTCCTAACATGAATATTTCAACTAATCCAGATTCTGTTCAAAATTGTGTAAATCAGAATACAAAAAGTGTTGATGGTTTTGAGTGTAACAGTAATATTGTTATGGGTAAGAAACGTGTTTGCTCTAAACCCAAATGGTTAGAGGATTTTGTTTGTTAACGCTCTTTTGTTTTTGTTGTCCCTTTAAATTCTTCTAGAATTGTTTTGCTTCAACCTTCTGTATGTTCACAGGATTCCTTTCCCTGCTTCTGTGAAGACAGTTGCTGGGGAAGAAGTCCTGTGTAGGCTGTGCTCTACCTTGCTCCTGTGCTTTCTACTATTAAACCTTTAATTCTACTACTTTGGCGTTATATCGTACTTTACACCGCCCTTTTGGAGTGCCGTTTGTGTTAACGGTCTGCATTCATGATATAGCTTTGTTCCACACCCGTTGGCGAGGTGCACGTTTGCGTTCTCATGTGGGTAGACGGAACACAGTACTTTATTGGGGATTACGCTATTTTGTTTTATGCTACTCCCGTTGGTGAGTTTTCTCCAACTCATGCGTGAGATGGGTGTGTGAATATTATAGCATCCATCTGAGGATGCGTTTTCATGAGAACAACGTATCGCAATTACTACAAACATTTTCTGAGGCAATTTCATAACAAAAGAAATGCATACTTTGGTCAGTTATGTTATGTTATGTTATGTTATGTTATGTTATGTTATGTTATAGGGTTTTTATATAGCGCTCAAATCACCCGGAGGCATCTCGGCGCTTCGCCTAGCATAATACAACTGAGGACAGGAGGGGGAATTAAGAGAGAGGGGGGAATTAAAACAGGAAATCTTTCAAGTGCTTCCTGAAGATCAGGTAAAAAGTACACTTCCGCAGAGGTAAAGGAAGCTGGTTCCAGTATTTCGGGGCGACATAGGAAAATGCTCTGCTACCGGTACGGGAAAGGCGAATGCGTGGGATCTTCAACAGAGCTAGGGAGTTGGACCTGAGGTTACGACCCGAGATCTGCTGTACAAGCAGCCTTTGCAGGTACTTGGGACCCCTGCCTTCCCGAGCTTTAAACGTCAGGCAGCAGATCTTGAAGAAGGAATGTTTTTTTATTGGGAGCCAATGTAGTTTCTTCAATAAAGGAAGTGATGGTGAGCCGGCCGGGCAATTTAATGTCATACTGGCGGTGGTGTTCTGAATGACTTGCAGTCTGGCCAATAATGTCTCCCCCACTTCAGCCAGTAGGGCATTGCCGCAGTCAAGACGACTGATCACCAGCACCTGGACAATGGTTCTGGGGTCACTCTCTGCCAGAAAAGGTATTATTATTATAATAACAGGAGCTCACTGTAGCTGATATGTGGTCCTTCATCGTAAGGGCTTGGTCTAATTTTAGGCCCAAGTTTTTTACTGAAAAAGCCGGGGTTGGAGATTGTCCCAAAATGTCCGGCCACCACTCCTCTGTCCAGAAGGATGCTGCTTTGCCCATGAGCATCAGATCCGTTTTTCCAGGATTCAGTTGGAGGCGATTTTCGTTCATCCATTTAGAGATGGCCAACATGCCCTCAGAGAAACACAGTTTCTCTACTTCAGGATTAGAACCAATTGGGAATAAAAGCTGAGTGTCGTCAGCGTATGAAATTATTTTAAACCCAAACGGCTCAACAATAGAGGCCAAAGGGGACATATAGATATTAAAGAGCGTGGGGCTCAGGCATGAGCCATGGGGTACCCCTTTGTTTCACGTTTTTTTTTTGACAGGTAGGGTCTAAGCATAATGGTTTGTGATCAATCTATCAAAAAATCATTAAGCCATTTTAAGGCCGACCCTCTGATGCCGCAGGCATGTAGTCTCTCCGCTCTCAGCTTTTCAACCTGATGCCTATGAGATCATGGGAAAAATAAATGCCACAGTATAAACCTTCTGAAACCTATTATAGTGAATGGCTGGTTGTTTCTCCTTGATTTATGAGGAGGAGGTGTTATGTTGTAATAACCCCTTGCCTACAACGAGCTGTAGAGTAACATGGCCTTTTTTTCTTGCATTTGTTCTAACAGGGGATTGTGGTGGGGCAGTCATGTTAGTCTCTTACATTCCCTGTGAAGTGAGGCTCAGGTTTTTCACAGGTAGGTAGCCACACTGTTTAGTGTGTTATATTGTATAGTGTATGGTCCAGAAATATCTATATATAGGAACATAAAATCTCCTTCTTGTTATTTTGTCCCTGCAGCACTTCTTATTATTTAAGTGGCACCTAGGGGCAAAGTTTCTCTGAAAACCTCGATTCAGATGGTAATATATGTTCTCGATGTACACTGATGTGACGTTATTTTCCTTTACAGGTGGTTATCATACCATATACTTACTATCTCTAAAGAAGGAGATAGCGTATTGTATGATTTTCTTATTGCATCTATTCTTATCTTATAGGCCTCCTTCCACGCTGTTCCCACCCTTTCCTCGCATCGTTTGATCACTTCAATGATCTGTGCTATTATAGCAAACAATCTTGATGCTATCAAAAGGTGGACCTTTTTTGAGCATCATTCCGACCCCGCAGAGTTGGTGAACCTGACACCTACTAGATCTAGTTCAGAAAATTTGATAGGTCCTCTTAGTTTTCATTTTTTATGAAACTTCGTCACTGTAAATTGGCTTTTAGACCTGCCCTTACCTCTCAGTAAAACAGACAATAAAATCCTCCTGCCAAAGATTTATCCTATTTTGGGTATACCAGGAAGAGTAAATTCAAGATATACAATTATTTTCAGTCTTGCAGACTATATACTTGTCTGTGTAGGCCCTTTTTAATCCTGCTATCAATAAGACATGTACAGCTTTTTTGACTAAGTAGTTCTACTGATTCTTGTAAGCAAAACTCCTCTCGTTATATTTGGTTCTTAATATTCAGTTTTACTGACTGCAGTTCTATTAAAATCCACCACACTCACTACTTAACATAATGGAAATTGCTCACCATACTCTTTTCCTTACCTAATTTTATCTATGGTTTACCTTTATACAAATCTGTTGTGCTATACTTCTAATTCAAATCCTATAGTCAACTGAACTCCACCCTATAAACATTTGACACACAAGCAAACACAAACATTCTCACACTAAGTGTTCAGCTAATCCACTACTATAACTAAAAGCCATTTATCAGGCATGTTTCAGAATGTCAGGTCAGCAAATGCACATCATGTAAAATCTCCTCATTCATAATCTACCACAATTTTGACCTAATGCTATTCTCTAAATCTTGGCTAAACCCATTCTCTCAATTCATTATGGACTCACTAGTTCCTCATGATTGTAACATCTTCGAAGACAACCTAGTCCTCAAGGCAGGTGGAGGCAAAGCCACTATCTTTAGCAACTCAATTGGCTGTAAATCAATTCCAAAAACAAAATGTACCACGCTTGGAAGAGCTACAGTAGACATTTCAGTCTTTTTATCTTTTTACATTAATGTTTTTTTTGTTATCTTAAATTTACCAGTTTCTTTCAAGAAAAAAAAATAGAATATATCACTCAGAATCAAATGCTGTTATGTGCAAACATTTAAACAGGAGACCGCAACATTGACTCAGACAATGTCTCAACCAAAATGTACCAAAGACTTGCCTCTCTAAAACAACTTCACAATTTCCCACAAGTCCTGATATTACCAAAGGGATACTGAGGAACACAACCATAAATCTCCTTGATAGCATTACATTTTCAAGTTCAATTAATGTTGACTGGTCAGTCCACTTTCCTATACAATTTGGCATCCCCACTGTCAAATCTCACTCCACCAATCTCAGATCTAAATTAGAGATCCGGACCCATTCTTTGAAGAGCTTGAGAGACTCTGCTATAAAAATCTCCTCATCCCTAAATTAGTCCATCTTAATCCTTCCAGCAAGTTCCACAATTAAAAAACTGATTTAACCGAAAGTATTTGATAATATTGTTAATACAGAAGCACCGCTCAGACTAAAACAAGCCTGATCGAAACCAGGGCAACAATACAGTACTTTTCTTAAGACAACATATAGAAAAGTTTATAAAGAAAGGGAAAATAACAAAGTCTCTTATCAATAAATGCTAACTAAAAGCAGCTAGAAGAAAGGACAAATCCGCAGTCCAAAACACCAAAGCTAATTGAACCTAAGTTCAGATAGCCACAACTATAAATCCTTCTAAATCTCTGTTTAAATTCATTCAAGAGAATACTAACTCTGCTTAAATGAAACTACACCTTCTAATCATAAAATGTTCAAACAAATTCTGGCTGAATTTCAGAGAAAAATCAGTACTATTTGTCATAAAATATTATCAAAACATTCCCCTGCAGTTAGTTACTTCCCAAAGACAGAAAATAAATTAGAAACATTTTACTGAAACTGCTGCAACAGAACTCCGCAAAACAGTGAAACAACTTAGGCCAAATTATTACTACAAAGATTCTCCCCAGAACAGTTTTTAAATCAACTTTCACCTACTTGAGCCAACACTGCAAACTATCATTATCACCTCACTATCACAAGGAACATTTCTAAATTGTCTAAAAACAGGGCAAATCTCACCAACCCCAAAGCAATTAGTCAGAGATCTTGCTGTCCTAATTAACTATAAGCTTAATACAAACTTATCATGGCTTAATGAGAGGATTGATAAATGTGTCTCCGTACAACTAACCTCATATATTACTGAAAACTCCCCACTAGCAGACCAACAATCAGGTTCTGAAGAAGGCTACAACAAAGCAATATGAGTCTGAAAGTACTTTACGACATTTACAGAATCCTGGATAGAGGTAAATATGCCTTATGATATTTCTAGGACCTTCGGTAGTGTTCCAAATCACCGACCATTTGAGGCTGATCAACACATTGGAACAAGGAATGAGCTTCAGTATTTTATTTTTAATCTGGTTCTCGTAATTTCTGTCCCACTAAAAACAAATAGTGAAAATGGATATCTATGTGTAGGGCCTGATAACAGTATTTTATGGTGTCACCCCAAATGCTTCATCCTCTCCCCATTTGTATTTAACTTATATCTTGAATATCTGAGCACACAGAAATCAAACAACGGAATCAGAATACCTCAATGTGTGGACCATACACTATACCCAAGATTAACTTTGCTTCAAGACATGCACCTACAAACATACCTCATAAAACTACAGAAGTGGATGTCTAATATCTTTTTCATTCTAATCCCAAAAAAGACTGACTAACGTTTAATTGTTTCCAAATATGAACTCAAATTTGATTCTCAGTTAATCAAAGAACTCATGCAGAGAGTTTCTCCTCCTCCTGATTACTTAAAGTAATATTGATTAGATTTGCTCCGGACAGTTCCCTCTCATTACTACCACATGTAAACAAGGATGGGAAATTAGAAAACTTCTGCTTACCTTCACTAAGGAAAAGAAAATACCTACTTTCAACAATTGAACTGATAACTGCAGTCCCTGGCCTTGTAACCTCTCACCTTAGCTATAGAAATGTCCTAGATGGAATTCCAATGATCCTCTCTTACTCCACCCAAAGTGATTTTCCACGCTGCAGCATGAATAATATTATCTACAAAGAAATTCAGCCACTTGTCACAATATTCGAGGGTTTCACTGGTAACCACTGGAAGCCAGGATAAAATTCAATAACCAGTGCCTGGCCTCCAAATTAATCCCACAAACCACCCTGACTGGCTAACTTATTGACAATAGTCAATGGCAAGCAATCACTGAGGAATAAGAATTTTCCACAGACTGAAAAGCCAAAATTCTGAACATCTCAAACCCTGAAACAATCTTTCACAGGCACAGAAACCTGCTTATTGAGCTTGCTACCCAAACAACTAAGAACCCAACCAATGATACTGTTCTTCAGAAAGGGATTAAAAATCTGTTTATTCAAAATGTACTTGATCTAATCTCTGTTCTTCAACTTGGGTTGGGGGACTATTCTCTTCAATTTATATGCTATGTATCACTGACTTATTTTTTGAAGTTGTCTTCCCCAAAAGAAATAGGAGAAACAAGGTGTAAGAACTTGGCTTTCTGGTTGGGAGGGGTGGGCCCCTTCTCAAGCAGAAATCACACTCCTTATTAGGGATAAATCACAAGCAAACCCTACATTAACCTGTGTTTAACCCTCAGGTAGCTTGGCACAGAGCAGTCAAGATTACTTCAAAGGAAATGCCTAAAGTATTTGTGCAACACTACAAACTGTAATAAAATGAAAACACCACACAATAAAACAAGACCCGAATGACAACAATTAAATTAGAAGAACTGGAGATATGTATTATTAAAGATTTAAGAGAAAATAGCACCGAAAAGGATAAAGCGGCACTCATGGCTATCTGGCCGTTAAAGTCCAGGAGAAAGTCACAAGTTCAGGATGATCACAATGGAGCACGGATTGGATACAGGGACCAGGTTAGTTGTACTAATAAGTTACCTTTTCAGTCCAGTGCAAAGAGTCCTTGTCATAGTGGAGGAGGCCGAGAGGAGTAGGGAAGCATCACGGATGGTCGTCAATGTAGTGAGATGAGCAGGCCAGGTGTGGTAGATGGGCATCGCTGTAGCGCAAAGATCCTGTTGTCATCACAAATGGTCTGGCCGGTGCTTTACAATGGAGTATTTGGCGATGTAGCTAGAAAGGTCAGGCTAACAGAACTTCAGTTTGGCGGGCTGTGTGAGTCACAAGATTTCCACACCAATGGGCTTGTTCCGGTTCACAAATAGCACAAAAACTTCAATGCAACCTCTCTGAGGCCACATCAAGTTTCCAGGACCTGAGAGGTACCACCCAGGGGTCATAGGTGTTCTCCAGCTGGATCTGGGTGATGGTTCAGGTAGTTGGGAGCCTATTATGTCCCTTTGGCTCTGAACAGGAGAGCAGCAGACTAGCCCTTCGAGTCAATCTGGGAATCTGGGTTCAGGTGTAGGTCCAAATGCTTCTGACTTAGGCAGGAGGTCAGCAGGAAAGTAATCCATCAGGGCAGCAGTCTAGAGGAGTGACAGTCCTTACAGCATCACAGAGGTTCTTTTTCCTGGTAGAATTGCCAGAGATCCAGAATTGTACAGAATAATTGGTGTCTGAGGCCCAATATTTATACCTGGTTCTTTCGAAGTAGGAAACGATTTCCCTTTGAAGTGTCCAGGCTTCCTGCCATCAGAGCCCTGGATTCAGACTAGCTACAGGGGTTATTCAGCCCTTTGTGTGGAGGCAAGACACAGCCAATTCAAGTGTAAGTAGGGCTGTGCACAGCTCTGCTCTTCCATCCTTCCAGTGGAGTCCCACCCATGCATACCTAAACTCCCTATTATGTGTGGCTGCCAAGGAGGATTACACAAAGCTCAACTGTCAGCTACACCTAGTCATGTTGCCCAGAGACAAGCTGCAGTCATCACTAAATTGCTAAGACAGGACTATGTCATATAATCAAAGAGAGAAGGATCACTTGTCCTGCATAACTAGGGTATGCAGGGTTCGTTCTTACTAGTCCCAATAAAAAACCCTCATGCACGTGTTTTAGATGGTAACTTGAGCGGTATATCTTGGTTCTCCGCTTTCCCTCACACGTGTGTGCATAATCATTGGGTTTGGTTGTTTTGCACCCTCCACCAGGAGGTTTTACCCTTAGTTAAGAGCAGTAGTGACCAGTGATGTGCTTGTGGATTGGTGAAATGAATGGCTTTAAATTTCTCTTCTTTCCAGGTTAGTATGTTCATTCCTTCTGGATTCAGAGACAATAAAATAAGATTAAGTGACAGACACCTCCTTATGAAAAAAATGGCATTTTAGGAAAGACCTACATTGCTAATCACACAAAGAGACGCCCTAGGTCTCTTCACATCCTACACTGTGGTCCTGAAGAAAGCCCGATTGACCTATTGGCAAGTGAGGGCTGAAACATGTCGACCTATATCACTTACCACAATGTGAGAGAGTCATAATCACTCTCAGTCACTTAATCTTATTTTATTGTCTCTGAATCCAGAACGAATAAACATACTAACCTGGAAAGAAGAGAATTTTAAACCCATTCACTTCACCAATCCACAAGCACATCACTGGTCACTACTGCTCTTAACTAAGGGTAAAACCTCCTGGTGGAGGGTGCAAAACAACCAAACCCAATGATTATGCACACACGTGTGAGGGAAAGCGGAGAACCAAGATATACTGCTCAAGTTACCATCTAAAACACGTGCATGAGGGTTTTTTATTGGGACTAGTAAGAACGAACCCTGCATACCCTAGTTATGCAGGACAAGTGATCCTTCTCTCTTTTATTATATGACATTAAACTTAAGGAAACTGAAAGGATCACGTATTCCTTCTCCCTCCACTTTGATTCTTGATAAGACAGGATTATGACAACTTTATAAAAGTGGCATTTCCAAAATTGCAATTCAAAATCTGACTTCATCATAGGATAGGATGTTTCATTACAGTTCCAACTACACTAAAAATGAACTGGTTACCTCTTCACATTTGGAAATTACAGCGTACTAAAAGTAATAAGGCAACCCTAATGTTATCCTATGGGGAGGCAGGCTGTGCAGTAGTGAAAACAAAATGTCAGAGTTTTCCAATATCAGGACATGTAAAAATTAAAGGTACATGTCCAACATTTTAAATACACTGCACCCTGCCTTCAAGGCTGGACAGGGCCTATGCCAGGGGTGCTATATCTATTTCCTAAAAAGGAAGGTTTGGGCCTGGCAAAATGTTTATATTGACAGGTGAAACACAGGCTGAAGTGGCATGCCTGAGACACGTTGAAAGAGCTACTTAAGTGGGTGGCACAATCAGTGCTGCAGGCCCATTAGTAGCATTTATATTACAGGACCTGGGTACACATTGGATGACTTTGCTAGGCCCTTATATGTGAATTGAATATAAATGCCAATTGGGAATAAGCCAATAATACCATGTTTCAAGGAGTGAGCACTTGCACTTTACCACTGGTTAGCAGTGGTAATGTGTGCAGAGTCCTAAGGGCTTCAAAAACAAGGTCAGCAAAAATGGAGGAGGAAGGCAAAAGGTTTAGAGGAAGACCACCCTAATACTGACACGTCTAACACAAGGGTCTTGGAAAATTTTCAGAAGGTTCTCTCAAAAAAGCTTTTCTTGTCCCCCTCCTCCTGGTGCTTGGACTTTAATGATCAGGTGATTCACTGACCTACTGTCTGTCGTCCTTCAATAATGAATAAATGCAGCCGGCAATAGTGGGTCCTGCACATCTCAGTTCCAAGCTGAACTTGGTGTCATTGTCCTGCCAGCCATCCATCATGTAGGCTCGGTCGGATATGTAGCATAGCAGCTCCAGCAATCATCTGGAAAGCCTTGTAATTTGCAACAGAGCAATGAAAGTAAAGAGGCATCTTTATGCAAGTTTGGCACAAGTTGACTCCTATCCTCTAAGTTATACATGCATATCAATTGTCTGTCAAGACACTGTCAAGTTATTTCCTAAATCCTCAAGTTGGAATCTGGAGGCAGTCTCACTCCAATTGGAAGATACAATAATCCACCCCAAGCAACCCTAACAACACATGATTTGATGTGCCCTGTGTAAGACCTTTAAATGTGCTACCCTAGACAGGCTATGTGACCTTTTGCAAATCTAATAACTCTGATCCCTCAAATACAAACACAAAAATGCACAAATAGTAGCTGGTCAAAGTACGCAGAGAGAAGAAATACATTGTTGAATTCAAGTGTAAAATGTGCAAATGTTACAAGTTGAGATCTCAGAATTTTAATGCCATTCCTTTTTGAAAGGTGAACTTGCTGCTGGGTTGGAGCTACATCCAACAGCAGCCCAGCAACATCAGTCCCAGCTAAGGTCAAAGTGCTCTGTATCTTTGCGCTATATTGCGCTACTGGGAGACTGCAGCCTGGGATGCTCTGGGGTGAAGACTTGCCATTACCAGGCCTGTCTTTGCCCATCATTGACTGGAAGAGGCTGAGCCATCCCTCCTGGTCCCTGGACTTAGCATATGTACACAGTGAGCTCTCATTAGTTGCTGTACTGTACTCTGTGTCTCTTGCCTGGGCTCAACCAGGGTAAATATTAGGGGTGGGTGGAGGTTGCGGAGTTTCACCACTTGGAATTCCGTGGAGTAGCATAAAATCTCAGTGGAATTCCGCGGAGTTCCGCTTCACCCTATGGGGGACTGAAATCAAGGACTACTCGTGACAGATTGGGAGGGGTAAAAGAGGCTTGGAGAAAAAGGTGAGTTGGGTGTCTTCAGCTGGACGGAAGAGGGTTGCCATGCTGTAGTCCAGTATGAAGAGGAAGGGCTGTGGTTGGGACATATTTTGTGACTAGGAATAGGGTCGGTCACTTGGGGCAGGATGCATGGTGTCCAGACAGCAGCTCCTGTGGCCTTTGGTGGTGGTGTCACCCGGAGCCCCATGCCAGGCACCCCACTGAGTCAAGCGCGGACCCGCCACATACCTTATCCTGTCTCCCTTCCTTCCACTTCCTGCAGCAGGCTCTCCTTGCCTGGCCTCGGCCTGTGTTGCTGCTGACATGTCTCCTCCTGTGTGCCTCTACCTCTTCGCCAGCTACCGCGCCTTACATGAGGATCTCCTGGGTGCCTCGGCAGAAAATATTCCATCGGAGCTCAGAGGTGGGCAGGTACCTGTGGCGGAGGGAGGCAGGCAATGCGACAGCAGCCTGGGAAACGCAGCGATCTTCTTCGCACTCTGCCATACCCATTCAGGAAGGAAGTAGGAACCAGTGCCATGAACCACCACTTATTGGAGGGGGGTTCAGTCTCCAGCGGAAGCTAATTAGGGAATAGGCTGTGTGAGAAGTTGGACTGGTATATGATGTTCACTATTCTAGTGAGCACCAGTCCAAACGACCCTTATGGTGATTGGTTGTAAGTCAACCTTATAGACCAGCTATCCTAGGGGTAGCATGGACAAAAGCAGTCTTAGGCTAAACTCAAGAGTGCATGTGAAGCCAGCTGTTTTACAATATGCAATCCCTTTAATACCAAATGAAAGGACACCACACAAGTTATATATTATAAAATATATGTATTTATTACTAGAATAATCCTCTGTACTCTTTATGAGGGCAGAAGCACAAGCGTTAAACAAAGAACTTCATATAACATACAAAAGTTGCACAATTATGGATAGGCCCTGGTGGCCCCTAAAACCATATACTAAAATAATGGTATAAGAACCACGTCACGAACAATGGTAAGGCCTAGGGCCTTGAGAATCGCTAGGGCTACACTGGACTAACAGAAGTTAGGACGTGGGAGGCCCACAGGATGCGGGTGCAGTGTCTAAAGGCACACACGTGCACCAATAGAAGTCAATGGTGCATAAAAGTTAGAAAGTTGCAGATTTGGAAGTCTTCCGACTGGACTAGAACTTAACCACTTAAAACTAGGACACTAGGGATGTAAATCTCTACAGGAGCACCATAGTACTCGCGTTACCTCACCCACAGGAAGCGGGTGCATAGGTGTCAAAGTGTGTCGGGTTTCGTCTTGGAGTTCTATGGAGCCTTGGAGAAAAGATGCTGCAGGCAACCAGGAGAGAAGAGTCCGGTTGGATCCAAGGGTGGATCGAAGACGTAGAGTACCTAAAAGCAGAGGGGACAGAGTCTGGGTCACTAGCCAGTGACCAGAGTGGAACCAGGAAGGAACCAGGCGATGTCGGGCGCAATCAGGTGGTTGTCGCGAAGCTTGTCTCTGCTGCCACGTGGACCAGGAGGTATCGACGATTACAAGGAGCTGGGCATGGACTGTCCCACGAAGGCTCTCGCTGTCGGCGGTGTCGGCTTCCGGATTGGAGTCAACAAGCCTTGGCAAAGACAACCCACGCAGGAACTGAAAAGGGCTTCTAACTCAGGCCAGCAAGGACTGAGGGGCTTCTCCTTCGCAGGGAAGCAAGGGCTAGTCTGGAGCAGCCAGACCAGCAGTGTAGACTTTGGGTTTCATCATCACAGAGGCCACTAGCCAACGGGCAAGTGACCGGACAGACGCATCGAGCAGGAAAATGCAAAAGGGCCCTACGCAGCACTCGGTGAGGGTGGAGAGGTGATTTGCGGTGCAAAAGCTGCTCGGGCTGGGGCTTCTCAATCCCCAATGCACAGCTTCGAGGGTGCCTCAGGAGCTGCACAGAAAGTACTTCGCTGGCTTTCCAAGATGGCCGGTCCCACGTCTCACGTCGCCTCCACGGGTCTCAGCTTTGCTGTGGCTGTGGATCGGGCTGTTGGATGTCTGGAAATCCGGTTCTTGTCGATCTCTGTCATTCGAGATCCAGCGGGAGCAACAACAAAGCAAACCGTTGAGCGCTTGATGGTGCCTGCTTTGCACAGGGTGGTCCCTCCTTGACCACAAGGGAGATTCCTCAGTCTTCTACGTCGAGTAGGATGTCGAAGGGTTCAGAGTTCTGTATCAAAGTTTCAGTCAGGATTATCTAAAGTCTAAGGACACAGCTCCTACCTTTATTCCAAATCAAGGGGCTGGATTACCTGCTAGGTCCCTCGTATGGGTGGGACCAGGGAAGGGGGTGGTTACACCCCTTTCCCTTTGTCCAGTTTCGCGCCAGAGCTGGGGCTGGAGTGCCCCAGCACCGGTTTGAACTGGGCTATGCATGGGACACCTTGTGTGCCCCAGGCAGTGTCTAGTTTCATTCAGCCCTTCCTGCCCCAATCCACTATCTCCTGTCTGGGGTGGTGCTAGCACTTCCCTGTGACAGGAAACCTTTTGTCCAGCCACCCCTGCCGGAGTTTCGGTCAGCAGCAGGAGGCCAGACTTGTGTCTGTGGCAGCAGCATCCATTTTGTGATGCTGAGGCTCTGGTTGATTTTAACCGCGTTTAAGGAAAATAACATGTCTTCTCCCTCTAGAAGGGTGGAATGCTACCCCCGTCACCAGAACTGGCGAGGGGGTAGTATTCCAAAGCGTATGACACCTTACACAACCTGTTTCGATAAAGCCAAACCAAAGTTAGCAATAACCGCGAGGATTATAATGCACTTAAGAGTATATGGTATGGCAATATCACAGAACAGCTATAAGGACATGGTTCCAAAAGCTGCAGACAGGCTCAGCTCATGCTAGAGCACCATCTCACATAAAACCAAGCACTCTGCCTCCAGGATTGTTAAGGCCTGCCGTAGGAGTGACTTATAGGTATAGGTGCATATGTGTCTATATGTAAAGGTAGATATAGGAATACTATATCTAAGCAAGGGGTGATTACACCGCCTTGCCCCAGCTGAGTGATCAGCCAGTTGTGTCAAATTGGAAGGCCAGCCAGGGGTGGCAAAAGATATGCTGCAGCCCCTGGTAGGCCTTGGGTGCCCCTATGCTCTGGGTGCCTATGGCACACTGTACAGGGACTCACAAGAGTGACCCAAATACCAATTAGTGATGTACCTAAAGTACATGGGGTTGAATTTAGAGAGAGAACAGCAGGGCTGTGGGTCTAATTAGCAGGCCCACAGCCACATTAAGTCGAAAACCAGTGAAGCAAAAAGCAAAAAGTGGGGTGACCATAGGAAAGCAGACCCTACTCTCCTACAGGCTGGAAGCCAGGCCCCTTAATGCCTCACAGTGGTACATTCCACCAACAGTCGAAGTGGACAGAACAATAGCAAAAGCCAAGACAGAGGCTCTGTGCAGGAGAGTAGTGTAGTAAGGTGGAATCTGACTGCATGTTTATCCCCACTTTTTCCTGGTGTTTTGTTGGTTTTCGACTTAGTCTGACTGGGATCCTGCTAACTAGGACCCCAGTCTATCTGCTTTCTCCCTAAATTGATTGCATGAACTTTAGGTACACTCCAGATTGGATTCTGTGGTACCCTTATAAGTCCCTAGTATATGGTATACTATGTACTGTAGATATGTGCCTTTTAATGGGCATACAGGTGCAGGGGTCACCCTTCTCTGTCCATGGGTCCGTAGACCAACAAAATAGAGATTGCCACTGAAGCTAGAATTCGAATAACAAGTTTATTAATCACTCATGAGTAGGACCACATCCATACAACACCCTCAAGTGTTACAGGAGGAAGTACATTGAATACACTGACCATGGTGCTTATATACACACTTTGTTGCAGAGAAAGCATGTAACTACAAAGAGAAGGTACAGGCCTACACAGGAATAGTTACCTGCAAAAATGGGCAGATGGGAGATCACTTAGTCAGCAAAGTGGGAGGGGGAACAGAACTGTTTACAACAGCAGAAAATAGTTGACAGTTACATCTTTAACCAGGTGCATTTCAGCAGCTACAGGCCTTTGCTCAGCACATACATTGCTTTGGCCCAGTACAGAAGGATTTAACTAAAGCTGAAGACTCAAGCAGAATAGAAGGGCAAGCAACAGTGAAGACGGAAGAATTACATAGATAACAAAATGGATGCCACAACCAAAATGGCTTCAGTTTCAGAAATTATTTCAGATTTCCACAGTACCTAGGGCATAGGTACCTAAGAGGCCTCCCAGGGGCTGTAGCATGTATTGTGCCACCCCTGAAGAGACCACTCAAACTGACACCACAGTTTTGCTACTGCAACCTGTGTAAGGTGGTGCATGCACCCCTTACTTAGACATAGGTTCACTATATCTACCTTATATCACTACACATAAAAACCTATCAGTCACCGCTATAGCAGGCCTTATCAATCCTGAGGCAGGGTGCTGGGTTTTGTGTGAGAGGGTGCCCATGCATGAGCAGAGCCCATCTGCAGCCTTCGGAATCTATCCTCCGGGGTTTATAGTGATGCACCCAAACCATATATACTTAAGTGCATTATAACCTCGCAGTAAAGGCTAACTTTAAAACAGCTGCATGGAAACATGTCATGTTTGGTGTCAAACACCTTGCAATCATACCTCCACACCAGTAACTGGTGTGGGACGTATGATTCCACCCTCATAGAGGGAGAAATGTGACCACTCCTGTACACCCGTTACCAGCTTTCTCGACCCTGGCATCACAAAGACATGAGTCTGCCCTCCTGCTGCTGGACGAAACTCCAGCATGGGAAGGCTTGGCAATAGGTTTCCTGTCAAAGGGAGGTGTGGCCACCTCCCAGACAGGCTCTAGTGTATTGGGGCTGGGTGGGTGCACTCTGAGACGCTTTGATGCTATGCACAGGTACATTTGGTGTCCCTGTGCATAGTCCAGCTCAAACCGGTTGCAGTAGCCATTTGCTTCTGCTCTGGTGTGAAACTGGACAAAATACATGGGTGTAGCCTGTAGGAGAGTAGGATCTGCTTACTATGGTTATCCCCCTTTTTACTGGTGTTTCACTGTTTTTTTACTTTAGTCTGGCTGGGGCCCTGCTGTCCAGGACCGTAGTCTAGCTGCTTCCTCTTTAAATTGATTACCTGTACTTTAGGTACACTCCAGTATAGTTATTGAGGTACCCTTGTGAGACCCTAGTATATGGTACACTAGGTACTAAGGGCATAGGTACCCCAGAGGCCTACCAGGGGCTGAATGAAGCATGTATTATGCCACCCCTGGGAAGCCTTCCAAAATGGCAACACAGGACTGCTACTGCAGCCTGGGTAAGGTGGTGCATGCACCCCTTACTAAGATATAGGTTACCTATATCTACCTGTAATCACTGACATATATAAGCCTATCAGTCACTCCTATGGCAGGCCTTATCAATCCTTAAGTCAGAGTGCTTGGTTTTGTGTGAGAGGGTGACCATGCAGGAGCTGAGCTCCTCTGCAGCTTTCAGAGCATATTCTCTATGGCTGTTCTGTGATGCACTGCTCTGTCAAGGCCTGGAAACATCCAGGTCTGCAGGGTGCTCTACCAAAAGTCCCTAAGGTTTCTGTTTATGATATCCCTGGTGTTGGAAATATTAGTGAGATCCAGTACTCCACATTTCCTCAATTGAAATAAACAATCAAAATCCAAAAGCTTTAAATTCATGTATTCTGAACAAAATTATCACCAATGAAGTTACTCATAACATTCACAACATGTTAAAGAGATAATCACTTTTGAAAACAATGTTATGGAATGGAGAACTGAGGTTTGCAAAGAATTAAAAAACCCAATGCATTTCGGGTTACACTAAACCCTTCTTCAGGGGTAAATGTGTGCTTGTAATTTCAAATATATTCTTCTCGACTTTGGGTTCCGTGGCTGGACACTACAATGTAAACATTTTTTTTTAAAACTGAGTTTAAGAATTTGACATGAGTCGAATGGTCATACATGCAAACTGTTTAAAGGATTAGCACATGTTCAATAGAAATCCCGAAGTGAATGTGAAGTCCAAGTGGTGAAAGGAAAGTGTGAACTGGGACAAGGACAGACCCCTAGTGCTAGTGCTGGTGGTATCGAGTAAAACCCAGAGTGTTTCCTACAAGACCAAATAAACACTCAAACATGCCAGTCCCGGTGCAAATTAAATAGGTGATGAAAACCACCAAAAAGTGCTCACAGCTATACAAGATAAAACCCTCTGAAGGGTGGACGTACTCACTGCATCAGAAAGTGGTAATTTCTGCAGTTCTATAATGATACAATGTTTGTATTATACCGTGCTGTTAACCCTAAGAATACCGTATAACGGATGTTATCCACTATCGAATCTTACCCGCTACTAATTCCCTTTCAATGTGATTGTGTGCCTGTATGGACGTCTTCAAGTTTCGAGCTGTAAACAAATTAGTACAACCAAATATTACCGTTGTATTTGAGACGCGGAAAGTTGCCGATACCAATTTCCTTTTGTATCAACTGTTCTTTCATCTTACCCGTGTTTGACTAGCATGTGGCCCAGGGTTGCTTCCGTGGCCGATAATCCCACTAAATCAGTTGCCGGCGGTGCATGCAATTATTCTGCGGGATCAAAGAAATAATGTTCCTTAACCATGAGGACCTATCATGCGAACGATGTTAAGAGCGTAGCGCGAGTCTAGTGGTGCACGCACCTACATTCCCCGCGTATGCGTGTCCGTGAGTGCCGACTTCCTCCACTGACGCCCTTCCGGTGTAAACATCCGGTGGGTGCCACGATCACGTTTTAAAGGCCACGTATTCAATAAGCGTTAAGCTTTATTGACAGCGTGAGTGAATTCTGATCGCGAACAAACATATCGATGAACTAATGTGAAAACATGTGACATTAACTAAAAAATAATGATATGCTGAAAATGTAAGGTCTCAAGACAGAAGAGAGTGAAAAGGAGTATGTACTAATCCTTTACAAATATATCGCTAGCTGAGACATATATTTTGATGACAAAATCAATGTAGCTACAAAAGAGCTAATAAAACACAGATCAACATCATGTATAATGATCCTAACGATAATAGTAATATTTCTGATCAGTGGAGGAAGTCGGCACTCACGAACACGCATACGCGGGGAATGTAGGTACGTGCACCACTAGACTCGCACTACGCTCTTAACATCGTTCGCATGATAGGTCCTCATGGTTAAGGAACATTATTTCTTTGATCCCGCAGAATAATTGCATGCATCGCCGGCAACTGATTTAGTGGGATTATCGGCCACGGAAGCGACCCTGGGCCACATGCTAGTCAAACACGGTTAAGATGAAAGAACAGTTGATATAAAAGGAAATTAGTATCAGCAACTTTCCGCATCTCAAATACAACGGTAACATTTGGTTGTACTAATTTGTTTACAGCTCGAAACTTGAAGACGTCCATACAGGCACACAATAACATTGAAAGGGAATTAGTATTGGATAAGATTCGATAGTGGATAACATCCGTTATACGGTATACTTAGGGTTAACAGAACGGTATAATACAAACATTGTATCCTTATAGAACTGCAGAAATAACCACTTTCTGATGCAGTGAGTACTTCCACCCTTCAGAGGGTTTTATCTTGTTTAGCTGTGAGCACTTTTTGGCGGTTTTTCATCACCTATTTGATTGGCACCGGGACTGGCATGTTTGAGTGTTTATTCGGTCTTGTAGGAAACACTCGGGGTTTTACTCGATACCACCAGCACTAGCACTAGGGGTCTGTCCTTGTCCCAGTTGACACTTTCCTTTCACCACTTGGACTTCACCTTCACTTCCGGATTTCTATTGAACATGTGCTAATCATATAAACAGTTTGCATGTATGACCATTCGACTCATGTCAAATTCTTAAACTCAGTTTTTTTTAAATGTTTACATTGTAATTTTCAGCCATGGAACCCAAAGTCGAGAAGAATATATTTGAAATTATAAGCACACATTTACTCCTGAAGAAGGGTTCAGTTCAACCCAAAATGCATTGGGTTTTTAAATTCTTTTTGTTTGCAAACCTCAGTTCTCCATTCCATAACATTGTTTTCAAATGTGATTATCTCTTTAACATGTTGTGAATGTTATGAGTAACTTCATTGGTGATAATTTTGTTCAGAATACATGAACTTAAAGCTTTTGGATTTTGATTGTTTATTTCAATTGAGGAAATGTGGAGTACTGGATCTCACTAATATTTTCAACACCAGGGATATCATAAACAGAAACCTTAGGGACTTTTGGTAGAGCACCCTGCAGACCTGGATGTTTCCAGGCCTTGACAGAGCAGATTATCATTTAGGGATGTGGGCACAACCCTCAGCAGAGTTGCTCCCGTATTGATTGAAACCAGTCTTAGAATTGGATTACCACAGATTCTTAAGGTGTGCAGATCGTACATTTACAGAGCTGTTCTGTGATGCAGCCAGACCATATACTCTTAAGTGCAATATAGCCTCGCTGTAAATGCTAACTTTGGAATGGCTGCATGGAAACATGTCCTGTTTGGTGTCAAACTCTTTAGAATCCTACCCCCCACCAGTCCCGGCTGGTGGGGGTAGTATTCCACCCTTTTACAGGGAGAGACATGTACACACTGGTCTAACCGGTAATAGTTTAAAAGAGCCCTTGCATCACAAAATGGATGCTGCAGCCACAGACACGAGTCTGGCCTCCTGCTGCTGACCAAACTCCGGCAGAGGAGGCCTGGACAATAAGTTTCCTGTCACAGGGAGGTGTAACCACCTCCCACACAGGCTTTAGTGTATTGGAGCTGGATAGGTGCACTCCGAGAGTGCTTTGAAGTCTGAACTGGGGGCACATTTGGTGTCCCTGTGCATAGCCCTGTTCAAAATGGTTGCAGGGGCTACCAGCCCCTGTTCTGGTGTAAAACTGGACAAAGGAAATGGGTGTAGCCACCCCTCTTTCCAGACCCTCCCATAGGTGGGTCCCCAGAGTATGTCCAACCCCTTTTCTTAGTATAAGTAAGAGAACCCTAGCAACAGGACTTTAGATTACACCTGGACGAAACTCTGAAACTGAATCCTGGAACTTCAACGCTCTACTAAAGACTAGAGAATGAAAGAATCTCCCTTAGGGTCAAGGAGTGACTCCCCTGCTCAAGCAGGCACCAACAAAGCATTTGCCGGTCTGCATCTCTGAAGCTCTTGCTGGACTCTGAAGTATTTGCAGCCCAGGAAGAGGATTTTCAAACTTTATAAAGTCTGACCCGAGTACCCAGCAAAGCTGAGACCCGCAGCCCTCACGAGGGTCTTGAAACCAGAACCCCTGGACACCGTGCACATTTGCTAGTGCATTGACTTCCTGAGATTCGCTGAAGTTGTGCTTTGGGATACCTGTAGCCCTAGACCCAAGCACCATTTGACTTGAACATTGTGGGACTACACTCAATGAGTGTTCCGTGAGCCTGCTTCTTGCATTTCTACTTGAGGCTCCTTTGCGATGCCTGGTCCGTCAACTGGTGGGTATCCGCGAAGATAAGTCTACTTTTCCTTGGGCTTCCCTGGCTACACCAGATGTGCCCTGACTCCCCACCAAGGGGTGAGTCCCTCAGACCTTGCTGGTCTGCACCGAAGCATTTCTTTTATTCCTGTGTGGGTTGCTGTTGCCAAGGCTTGTTGGGTCCAATCCGAAAACCGACACCGCAGGTCTCAACATACTTTGTGGGACAATCAGAATCCAGAACCTGATTGTTGTTGACAGCTCCTGGTCCTCGTGACTGAAGAGTTAAGCTTCACCTTCTTCACCTGAAATCACCTGATATCGGTGGGCATTCGACTATAGTGCCCTTGGTCACTGGCAAGTGACCCAGACTCTGTCCCCTCTGCTTTCAGGCTCTTCCCATCTCTGATCCAAGCTTGGATCACTCCAGACACTTTCCACTTGGACGCCAGCAGCACTTTGCAGCAGATCGCCTTTGAAAACGACGACGAAACCCGACACCAAAAGACACCAAAGCACCCGGCTTCCCTGGGCGAGGGAACTCGAGTACTTCGGTGCTCCAGTGAGTGTTGGCTCTAGAACCCCCTAGTTCTAAAGGGGTTTGCTCCAAGTCCTCTTCTAAGTGTCCTTTATCTTTAAAAGTCCAACCGCGACTTTCCCCATAGAAGTTAATGGTGATTCATGGCTGTGTTTAGACACTGCACGTGTCCCCCGTGGGTCCCCTGTATCCCTATCTTGGGTGGTTCCTGGTGGCCCCAGCGGTTCTACAGGCTCTAGGCCTTGTCTCTATGCAACTTGTGGTTCTAATACCACTTTCCTAATATATGGTTTGGTACGCCCCTAGGTCTCAACGTATATTGTGCTAATTTACTGTCTGAATGCACTTTTGCCTCTAGCTTCATAAAGAGACTAGTGGGATGTGTTTAGAATAAATACATATATTTTATATATATACCTGGTGTGGTTCTCTTTTTATTTGGTCATTCAAGTGATTATAGACTGGTAAAACAAGCTGTTTTACATTCCTTCAAGACTTAGCCTGAAGGCTGCTTTCCACAGCTACCACTAGGATAGCTTTCTATAAAGGTTGTCTTTAACCTATCATCAATAAGGGTCGTTTGGACTGGTGCACGGTGCCCACTAGAATAGTGGGCAGCATATGCCAGTCCAACTTCTCACATAGCCACCCCTCTGTCCTGACCCTTCCATAGCTGGGTCCCCAGAGTTTGTCCCACCCCTTCCTTGGGTATAAAGCAGCAACCCCTGACTACAGGACTTTAGATTTACCTGGACGAAACTCTGCTACAGAAACCAAGTACTTTGATCATCTACACTACGCTGGATGACTGAATAATCTCCCTTGGAGTAAAGGAGTTACTCCCCTCAAAGCAGGCACCTTAAATGCATCTGACCGGTTTGCATCTCCCGAGCTCCTGAGGACACCGAAGATTTCTGCAACACAGGAGGTGGGTTCCCAAGTGTCCCCGAGGTTGACTAGTGCTCTCAGCAATCCTGAGACCAGCAGCCCTTGTGGGTACCGTGTCCATTTGCAGCAGCATATGCTTTTCGGCAAACCCTGAGGCTGTGCTTTGGGCTACTTGTAGTCCTTACCACAAGCAGCGTTTCCACTGAATATTACCAGCCTACACTCCATGAGTGTTCCATGCGCTGATATTTTGTGATTGAGCTCGAGGTCCCTTCGCAATCTCTGGTCTGTTGGCCTGTGGGTCCCTGTGAAGGCAACTTTAACTTTCAAAGGGTTTTCCTGGTTGCTCCAGATGTGCCCTGACTCTCCATCACTTTGAGAGTCCGCAGGACTTTGCTGGTCCTCACCGAAGCTTATTTCCTCTGACCGCGTGGGTTGCTGTTGCCAAGACTTATTGGTGTTTAATCTGGACACTGACCCCCCAGCACTCAACATCCTTTGTGGGACAGCTGACCTCCGGACTTTGGTTGTCCTCGACATCTCCTGGTTCCCATGGCTGCAGAGTCAACCTTCACCTCTTCTCACCTGAAGTACCCGACATCGGTGGGCATTCATGTACTGAGCCCCTGGTCACCCTGAAGTGGCCCAGACTCTGTCCCCTCTGCTTTCAGGTTTTTCTCAGCTCCGATCCAGGCTTGAATCACAATGGACACTTATCGTCTTCAAGGCAGCAGCACTTTTCAGCATCACACCATTGAAAAGGACAAAGATTCCCGACACCACTTGACACCTATGCACCCAGCTTCCCTGGGTGAGGTAACACGGGTACCCCAGTACTCACAAGGGTGCTGGCCTTAGAACCGTCTAAGTTTGAAAGGGTTTGCTCAAAGTCCTCTCCTAAGGGTCCTTAATCTTTATAATTCAAACGTGACTTTCCCATAGAGTTGTACGGAGCTTGCGCCTGTGTTCTCACTAAGCATGGGCGGATTTTGCGGATCCACGATTTTGCGGATTCACGGATCGTGGATCCGCAAAATCCGCGGATTTAGCGGATTTGCGGATTTGGGGCGGGGCTTCCTCGAGTGTGTGGGCGGGGCCAAACAGACGGGGCTTCCATGCGAGCGCACATGCCTCTTGTGTATATTAAAGGTCAGAGATCGATCAGAGCAGCAGATTAAGAGACAGAAGCCCCCTGGTCACAGGAACAGCACGGGGGTTGCGCTCGTGAAAGTCAAAGATGCAAATGCATCTGGCCAGCATCACAGCGGATTTTCGATGGTATATTTGTGAAGAAGGCACATCTGCCCAGCCTCCCAACGCTCACAATTTTTTTTGGGCTGATGAATGAGTCACTGCATTTGCACTTCAACTAGTTTCAGCGACCAAGTGTGTGTTACTATGCAATCGCGCCGAAGTGCGCAGGGGTCCCTGGAGTGAAATGGCCATCATAGTGGATAAATGGCGGGAAGACGGTGCACACCTCGAGTGTGTGGGCGGGGCCAAACGGACGGGGGCGCCGGAGCTCACGATTATTTTTGGGCTGATGAATGAGTCACTGAATTTAAGCTTCAACTAGGGCACATGCGTTATTGATATCTGCAAGTGTTTCCTGTTGAGGTTTTTTTTTTGTGCCAGGACCGTCGTGCCAGAATGAACCCTGCCCTTCATATTTATTCAAGAAGAAGACACCATGTAAATACTTTACGATGGCGCCGGCAAGCTGCCAGCGCCATCCTGCAAAAGTTACTTAATTAGCTTCAACAGGAAGCTCCAACTGATAAAAGCTGTTAGAGCTTCCTGTCGAAGCTAATTAAGTAACCATTTGAGGATGGCGCTGGCAGCTTGCCGGCGCCATCGTAAATTATTTACATGGGGCGTGAACTTTTGACCGCAAAATCCGCTCCGATCGCGGATTGCGGATTCTCGGTAAATCCGCGAGAGTTCGCGGATCGCGGATTTACCGAAAATCCGAAAAATCCGCGATCGGAGCGGATTTTGCGCTCATGCTTAGTTCTCACACTGCACACGTCCTCCGTGGGTCCCCTGTGTCACTACCTTGGATGGTTCCTTGGAATCCCAGCGTTTCTACGTGCTCTAGGCACTGTGTCTAGTCAAGTCGTGGTTGTTATACCACTTTCTTTGTATATGGTTTGGTCTCCCCATGGAGCCTACTGTGTATTGTGCTATTTACTGTCGTTCTAGTGATTAATATTGTGTACTTTGTGCTCTAATCTCATAAAGAGGTTAGTAGAGAGTGTTTAGTAATAAATACATATATTTTCTATATTCCTTGTGTGGTTCTCATTTCATTTGGTCGTTCAGGTGGTTATAGACTGGTAAAACAAGCTGCTTTACATTCCTTCGAGACTTAGCCTGAAGACTGCTCTCCATAGCTACCACTAGGATAGCTTTCAATAAAGGCTGTCTTTGACCTAATCATTGATAAGGGTTGCTTGGACTAGTACAAGGTGCCCACTTTAATTAGTGGTCAGCATATACCAGGCCAACTTCTCTCACTCTGTACCTAACAGAAATCATTTGTATAACTGGTTTTCCTTGCAATTACATAGAGGCACGTACTGGGCCTCCTTTCACATTAGTAAGCGGAGCGCAGAGTAGCAAAACTCTTCAAACTCCACAAACTCCAGTCTTTCCTCTCTGAACCAACTCAGAACAGTTGTGGTGTACCCCAGGGATCCTCCCTCAGCCCCACCCTCTTCAACATCTACATTGCCCCCCACGCAACCATCGTCAGAAACCACAGGCTCAAACTAATCTCCTACGCCGACGACACCCAGCTCATACTCTCCCTCAGCAAAGAACCCAACATCACAAGGCACAACTTCCAAGAAGGGATGAAAGCCGTCACCAGCTAGATGAAGAGCTGCTGCCTGAAACTCAACTCTGAGAAAACAGAAGTCCTCATCCTTGGCTCTACCCCATCCGCCTGGTGGACCCCACCCTCGGGAACAAGGCAGACCATGCACGAAACTTCAGCATCATACTAGACTCAGTGCTCACAATGAACCACCAGATCAATGCTGTATCCTCATCATGCTTCAACACCCTGTGCATACTCCCAAACACTTTCAGATTGATCCGTCCTAAATCTAGAAAACCAGTCATGCATGTCCTCATCAGCAGCAAATTGGACAACGGCAACTCTCTCTACACCAGAATAAACAAGAAACGAGTTCACAAGCTCCATACCATCCAGAATGCCACAGCTATATTAGTTCTAGACATACCTTGCCACCACCACATCACCACACACCTCTGCGATCTCCACTGGCTCCCCATAAATAGAAGAATAACTTTCAAGGTCCTCACCCATGCTTACAAGGCCCTTTACAACATCTGACCAGCATACTTAAATGACCATCTCTCCTTACGCGCACCCAAGAGACACCTCCAATCAACCGACCTCTCTCTGACCACCATCCCATGCACCCACAAGACCAGAACTGGAGGGAAGTCCCTCTCCAACCCCACAGCCAAGCCTGGAACGACCTCTGCCTCCAGCAAACGCCTACACCTCTCCATTTCAGGGAAGACCTCAAGACTTGGCTCTTCGAAGCATGAACAGAGCCACTCCCTCTTTTTAGTGCCTTGAGACCCTCGTGGGTGAGTAGTTGTGCTTTATAAACCCCTGATTGATTGATTGATTGAAGTGGAGCTCACCACCCACCCTTAATAAATATAGGCAAACACAAATTACATAGGTGACAATGTTATTGAATAAACACCTGGAGGGACTACGCTAGACGTATTCCTAGGCCGTGCTGTTGGAGTAATTACTAAAGAAATTGATCTCTTGAAGAGACACTTATCCTTAGACATTGGAGTGGGCCCTAGCTGTTCACTAATGGGCCAGCCATGGCATCATCTAAGCATGGTAATTGAGGATTCTCCTGTAATATCTTGCCCACTGCCCAAAGTGCCTGAAATGCAAACCCATTTACCATCAAATAGCTTACATAATAACTCTGATTCCATTAACGCATGCGACATGGGCCCTTGGCCAAAAGAAAACGTAAATCCAAGCAAGTGGGTACAGCCAAGGTATCCAGAGCTCAAAGAAATACCAACAGGAATATTGTGCCCACCAAATTGCAGCCCAGTTGGCCTTCATCATCTGAAAATGGTGTACCCAGAGAAGCTCTAAACACTGAATAAGATTGTGTTCTCGAGAAATTAAAATCCATTGTGGTTGCATTTGTTACTCTTATGGTTGACTGGGTATGTAGCCTGGAAGATGCTGTTATCCAAATATCTAAGGTCCATACAAACCTGTTGGCACAACAGGCCCCTGCCCAGTCAGTAATGTTTAGTACACTCACTGACTTAGGTTCACAACCACCTTATGGAGGTATGATTCCATTTGTTGCCCAATCCTCCTCCTCACAAGCTGAGGGAGCCTCAGTACATTGGGAGGGAGTTAGAGCCTTACAAAGGCAACCTAGAGCCCCGAACGTTTTGCGAGATCAGGGTATTGACTCTTAGGGACAATCCCTCCCAAATTATTCATGTTTAAACCATCCCACTGATTGTTGCCCATAAGTAGCCATCATGACCGGTGTACCTTATCTAAACTCCTCTAGGGAGGAATCCACTCTTCAGCTCAAAAGAAAGTTTACAACTGGTTGACCCAAAACTCTGATTTCAACATCAGCTAATACAATGATATCTTATATGTGAGGAGGGTTGGTTGGGCTAGTCCTTCGACCAAACAATTGAGAGGGATGTATTGTTATTAATTGCAATAACCCAGGTCTGGCTCGCTTAATTAAATGCAGTGCCAGGAGGCATTCACAGGGCGATAACATTGATATTGTTCACTTAGGCTATTTCTATAAACGCTTACAACCTGGGAAGGAGGCTGGGCGCAGGAATTCGCCACCCTGGGCAGTTGAGCTAGCTAGATTCATTGTTCCCATCTCTAGCAGTTTTTCTTCTTTGTCAGACTTGGCTAGCATTGACTGGCGCCTAGAGAACCCAGTTGCAATTACGGAGATTGTTCATTCACAAGTGGTTAGTCCTCTTACTAAGTATCATGCGAGGTAACAAGGCATACTCTTTAAGATAGTCAGTTGGAATTTAGGGGACGTCAAGGATAAGCCTCAGGATCCCAATAGGTTTGACTTTATCTCGAAGTTTGATGTAGTGAAATCTGAGCTCTCAAGGAGATCATATGGGATAGATATGAGTGTTTAACTATACCTACCGAGAGCGGGGGTGGAGTCCATCTTGGTAAAGAGCACAATGCTTTTTAAAATTGTCCCGATAGCTTTAGATCACAATGTGATCCAGGCTACTTGGGTTGTGTTGCCAAATAAGTTTTTTTTAAATAATCAATTTTGCCGGCCTTCAACACGGTTGCTCACCATATTCTTCTGCACAGATTTCAACAGGTAGGGCTGCAGGGCACAGCTCTAGCCTAGATTCGGTATTAGCTTAAAGATCACTCACAAAGAGTCTTTCTCCAACCACATCAGTCGGAACCCAAGCCATTACGGTGTGGCATACCATACTTACCTGGCGCCCCTCTTTACTATTATTAGTACTTTGGAAGTGAAAGCAGTCTCCTACGCAGATGACATCCAGTTGGTGTTTTCATTGAAAGACCATTCTGAGGACTTGTTTGCCCGAATATCGGGGTGTCTAATTGACATTGCATGCTGGATGAATGCGAATAAACTCAAAATGAAGGCGGATAAGACGGGGGTTCTGTTCTTTGGCCAGGTCTCCCCCCCCCTGTCTGCTGGACTGTGGTGGTCCCCCAATTCCAGCAAATTCCACCGGGAATCTGGGCATTAAGTGGGACTCTGACCTATCCTTTGCAACTCAAGTCCAGCACATTACATTGTCCTGCTTCGGGAAATTGAGAAGCCTTAGGAAATTTCTGCACCTCCTACCAGAGGAGAGCCACAGGGTCGTAGTCCATGCCACAGTGACATCTCAGCTGGATTACACAAACAGTTTGTAACTAGGACTACCTGCATATCTGATCAATAGACTTCAGCTGGTACAAAATGCGGCAGCTAAACTCATCCCCCGGGTACCGTTCCGCCACCATATCTCCCCACACATTAGGCAACTGCACTGGCTCCCAGTTGCAAAAAGAATCGAGTTTAAGTCCCTGTCTTTAGCCCACCGTGCCCTACATAACAAAGCGCCCAGGTGGATGTATGACGTTACAACGCATACTTGTACAACGCCTACCTTTACAACGCAAGTTTTACAACGCATACCATTACAACGCATAATGCTTTTGGGCGCTGGATAGTAAATAGTTTAATTTACTATTCCAACTCCAGTCCCCGTGGATAGTAGGGAAGGTGTTGGATAGTACATTAAACCTATTCCCTATCCTAGAGCGCCCCCCAGCGCTATGCGTTGTAATAGTTTGCATTGTAAAAGTTGCGTTGTAATGATACTTCGTTGTAAAAGTTTCGTTGTAAAGGCTGTATACCCGCCCAGGTATCTCAGTCACAGGTTGAGCCCATACCAAGCTAAACGCACCCTAAGATCAAATTCCTAGCACCTGCTATTTGTACCCATTTTGCAAAGTCGCGGAGGGGAGGAAGATCCTTCTCAGCGAGGACAGCCAAGTTATGGAACTCCTTGGCAGCTCATATGCGTTTGGTGGATACCGAACAGGAGTTCAGGAAGCTCCTGAAGACCTGACTTTTTAGCCAGGATTAGGCTCGGTCACTTATTCTACCTGATACCTGCTATAGCGCCGGGACACCTCTGTCGAGGTAGCTGTTGCGCAATATAAGTGCTATTATTTTTATTATAATTCAGTGTATAAAAAAACGGGCTGTCAGATAGGCACACCATTGCAGGTGATGTCAATCATGAATGCTAATCATCCAACCTTTGTAATGATTTTAATGTTATACTTGGAGGAGACTTCAATGCGAAATCAGGTACCATTACTACTGTGATTAATTTTTACTAACTGCATGATCTGCTCACTCACTGTGCATTAACTGATCAGAGGGGTTGGAAGCCTTATAAGGCAACTCAGGTCTCTTTCTTGTGGTAGAAAGAGCGGATGACCACCTAAATCAGGCCCCTACTTTTGTTGGATGGGGCTGTGGTCCACAATTGATTACGTTTTTATTTCTAGTAATATGGAATAATGTTTTTCATACTCTTGAGGGGGCATCGGGGGGGCATGGAAAACTGCTACAGTGACCATAACCCCATTGGATTTTTTCTGAAGCTGTCTGTTTGCCCTTGCCCCGCTGTTACTCCCAGGATTATTGCCCTTTCCAAGAAGGATAAGGGCCTAAGTCTTAAGTGGAGGGCAATTGATATCCCCACCAGGATGTATTGATTAATAGCAGGAAACCTGGCCATTCTAGTTGACTGTCTCTTAACACATGATTCCCTGGCACCTGATAGTCTAGAGCCTTTCTCAGGTCTAAGAACATCTGCTAGAGCAATCATGCTAAATCTTTTAGGATCAAGAGGGTCGTGAAAACGGGGTTGATTCAACAAAGAGTGCAGAGTCACCAAACATAGCATTCGAGAACTTCTGAAATCTAGGCCCCAAAATCAGCCAAGTATCACAGCTGCAAGGCTGGACTATCAAGACTCCATTAACAAAGGGAAACTTCCACTAAAGGAGTAAAGATGGGAATTTCTAGTTTCTTTATGTAGAGGCAGCGACACTAGGGGGTTATGGGAGACCCTAATGGCAAGCAGGCCTTCCTACATGCATCAATGGCCTAGGGTCTAATATCAATACAGAAAAATGGGTGACCCATTTTAAACAGATGTACTCATAATACCTACTCCTGTGGAAGAGCCTGCTGAGGACCCCTCTCGGATTCCTTCGGAAATTTCCTTTGAGAATGCAGAAGTTATTAGTGCTAATATGGCTAGCCCAAATAATAGGGTCCCGGGGTCAGACAGTGTCCCCATGGACTTAAGTATGGCCAACATCGAGCTATGAGCACCTCTTATTGCCAATGTTTCAAACATTGCTGCCTCAATTAAAATCCCAGATTCATGGAAAAAGTGCAACAATAGTCCCGGTCTTTTATGAAGGGTAACAGACAGTGTCCTTGTTGTTACAGATCCATTTCGCTGTTGGAATCTACATTCAATATTGTGCGGCGTGTCATCATAAATCGAATTGAGGCCTGGGTCTAGGATAACAACATCCTTTGCCCTGTGCAATATGGTTTCAGGGAAGGATTGGGGGCTCTAGAACACTGCTTAATCCTTAACCTTATAACTGGGAAGTATGTTACAGCAAAGAAAGGGGCACTTTACTCATGGACTTAAGCAGCACTTTTGACCAGGCAAACTGGTCTATGCTGTGGGATATCTTCTCCTGTCAGTATGCCTTCTCCTCTGGTTGAGTTCTTCTTGGCCTTGCACACGGGGTCAAAGCTTCTGTTAGACACAGTACTAAGGGGGGATCTTTCCCGAGGTGTTCAACAAGGCTGTGTTCCTGCCCCCATTTTATTTTTATTGTATATAAATATAAATGGTCTTAACTCTTTTTTAATCTCTAATGGAAGGGATATGCCTAAAGTAAAATCAGCATTTATCCCAGCCCTTCTGTATGCCGATGACGCAAGTCCTGCTCTTCCACATGCCCAATGGCCTTAGGGGTCTAGTAAATGCCTCTGTCAGATTTATGGACTGATTAGATCTAGATATGAATACCTCCAAGACACATTATATGGTGTGTGTAAGGCACAGCTACGAAACCAGGCACATTTCCATCAATGGCAAAACAATTGGGAGGGTCAGTGAGTATACCTGCTTGGGTATTATGTTTGAGGCACAGAATTATTGGAAATCTTGTATTTCTAACTACTCCACATGCTTTAACCAATCCTGTGGCACTCTAATCAAGTTTTCTTCTACTGTTGGTAGCAACCCTATCTTGCCCCTTCTGAAAGTTTAGAAATTGAAGCAATTTCCCGTTCTGACCTATGGGGCACATGTATGGGGATATCGAGATTGTATAAAACTGCAGCGAGAGGAGCGTCACATTTGCAGAAGGCTGCTGAGACTGGCCCCAGTAACCCATGATTTCTTTATGCACAAAGAACTGAAACTAGCATACATGGAAGATACATTCAGATTTGCCCCTTTGCTCCTATGGATGGCAGTATGGAGCAATCAGTATACTGCTTTTAACAGTGATGTGAGCTTAGATTGTTTTAATTGTGATTATGGCCATAAGATTCCACGCCTTGACCACGTAAGGCTAATCCGCTGATTCACTGGGCAGACCTGGTTGCATACCTCCCCTCATCCTGAGTATGGGGGAGCGTGCAAAGATCAGGGAGCTATTGGTTATGTGTGCCACAGAAGCCAGAGAGAGGGAGGCCCTGGGAAAATTCACACGGAGATATTATTTGGTTATTAAAACCAGCAATGGGCCTAATCCTTATCTTTTACTGGTGAGGAATCCATGGGAAAGGTCTCTGCCTACGAAATTTCGAATAGGCACAATTAGAAGCCATGTCTGTTTCCCGGCTGACCAGTTGGGTCCAATCATTATGCAGCCTCGCCCATGTGATGGGTTTTTTCCCCAAAGTGCTAGTGCACTTTACTAAGTTGTGTACATATTATGACACATTTCATTGTGTATACTTGCTGTCTATTCTCAGAACAAGAGGTTTCCACCAATACAGGAGAGCCTTTTCCATATTTGAATGTTAACTGAGCCGGCAGTTTGTTGTGCTGTAGTTGCCTCTTTAAAATATGCCAATATATTGACGAAATACAGCAACTTTTTAGCATAACATGACTGTAACAAAAAGTGTGTCTATGAATTCAATGATTTTTAATGTTCTTAACGATTTTCCATTTTAAGGCACTGTCACCATGTATTATTTATGTGTGTAATATTTATTGGTTGTTGTATGATTTATTCTCTTATGGTTGTTTTTTATTAATCAAACAAAGATTTACAAACAAATGGCATTGTTGCGCCCTGTTTGCTTTCTTACACACTTTAGTCGTGGGCATTTGCTTCCACTGCTTACATTGTGCAGAATGGAAGCACTTCTGTTTGAATAGTATTTTGGAAGATTGTGCATTAAGTTGAGTGTGAGTTCGTCTCTGCGATGTCTATTTTCAGATGATTAGGTACATATATTTACTGTTATTTGTTTTCTGTGTGAGTCTCTTAGCTATTTCGCATGGCAATTTTTTCCTGATTCTAGGGATGGCAATTTATATAATTTCTACAGAGGGTCTATTGCTAAATGTGTCCACGTACCTATACGCAACCACAATTTGCTGTCTGTGGTGTGTTCTGCCACACAGATGTAAGCTTCCCTGCTCTCATTGGTTTATTCTGTAGAAATAAATATAGTGTGTTTTTATTTTTGACAGTCTACTTTTCAAGTTGTACAATCCTGATACTGGCCACTTTTTAACTAGCATTGACTCTGTATTTGTTTTAGCTTTTGGTGCCTTCAAAGACATTTTAATATAATGTGCTAAGGATGAAAAAGCGCCTTGGATCATGCCTATGGTGATTTTTGTAAAAAGATAAAGGTGTTGTAATATATTGGTTATGTCCCTTTTTACCATCCCTAACGATTTAATTTAAGCAATATATTCACAAATAGACAGTGTAGCGTTGCAACTAAAAATGGGTTATGTTTGGCTGTCCCCACCTTTTGATTCAGCATTTAGAGAAATGCCACATTACACTATTTCATGTAATGTCAGTCATAAGTTTTTTTTTCTACTAATAAATGGCTTACACAATAAGAAATGCGCCCTTTGTAGTATCAATCACTAAAACCTGCAATAAATTATTAATACCACTATTTAGGATTAAAGCATGTCAAATGCAATTGTTTAACCTACTAAGGGGCATATTATCAACGGCCAGCGATAATTATCGCTGACCGTGCTTAGTGATAATTTTATTATCTCAGGCGATCTCTGGAATTTATCGCCCTGGTAGCGTGTTATTAACAATGCATTACTCCAGGGCACTAAAAATTCCAGAGATAGCAAAGTTATCGCCGTTTTGCAGGACACATCGCTGGTTTTCCAGCAATGTTCCCTGTAAAACAACGATAACCTTGCTGATACGTCCCACAGGGTCATATCAGCATAATCCACCCCAATGTTAGGGATAGGTAAGTCTGCATTTTAGCAGACGTTAGTTTTTGGAGAAAAAAGCAGTTTTCTCCAAAAACTAACGTGTGCTAAAATGCTGGGGCAGCCTTGTAAATATCGCGATGTGAACATCAGCGATATTTGCAAGGTTGTCCATCTGGGGTTCACCCAGTGACGCCCACTTTGCATCTCATTAGAGATGCAAAGTGAGGTGTTGGGAAAAAGGGTGCTAACATGCGATTATGCATGTTAGCACCCTCTTACAAATAGTGTGATAGTTTTATCTCCACTTTTTTGGCCTTTTACGCCAAAAAAGCGGATATAAAGCCCTTGTAAATATGCCCCGTAGTGACTAGGAAAATAGACTTGTTGTATCATACTTTCTTCAAGAGTTTTCCCATACAATCTGATTGGACGTTAGGTGCCATATGGAATATATCTCTTATAATTGTCATGTTGTAATTACTTGCCTATTTGAACATTAATCATCTGTGAAGAAGTAACCCACTGACCTGTAATACATCCTGCAATTTTTTAGTAAAGTATTATGTGTGGGACAAGTGATGATAACATTGTACCACGATACTGCATCAGTGCGGTAGTGAAACATTATGTCACACAAAAGTACATATTGTTGCCATTGAATCAATTGTTCATTTCACCCTGAAAAGACAGCGTTAAAATCACCAGCAGAGACAGCAATTAATTTCGCATCGTGCAGTGGAATAAAGCACTGACAACCACAGTTATTGTATTCCCCGGAACGGAATTTATTATTTGCTACTAATTTCTGTGGAACAAGTACAGCAACTGTGCCCCCCTGACACTTTCCAATCCCTTTAAACTTTAGTATTTACTGACTCGTGTCGGCTGCGAGACTGAGTCACCTTTCCACAACGACAAGAGGCCATTTCAAATAATAAAGTCCTTATGTTCCGCCATCTTGAGGCGTGTGGTAGCCTCTGTACAACTGCCCACACAAGAATGTAAAGACTTTCATATTTGTTAGGCTTCAGTCCCGAGGTCCTGCCAACGCTGCATCCTGATCAACCTTCAAGGTCGAAGTTCAATATTGTTGTGAATGAGAAGGCTGGAAAAGAAGAGAGAAAGGGCAGACGGCTTGGGCCGGTCAAGTAAATGGCTCCTCTGTGTCTGCACATGAAATTCTCTATGGCCCACAAAGAGAGCGATTCTAATGGAAAAAATCAGGCGCCCTTACTCATTTTTGTGATTTTGTTTCGTGCTGAATGAAATGCAGGTACTTGAGTTTGCTGGTTGAAATGCCCTAACAATGTAATGAAGAAGGAATTTGAGGGCATATGTATGAAATGGACCATGAACCTGATTACTTGTGCCCCCGAGTGGTATACGAAATATATCGCACTGGGTAAAATGTGATACTCCTGGCTTCAGAATGGATACGGTGCAGTGAATTCCACCTATTTAGAATAAATGGGGAATACCATGTGGATTTATTTTTTGCGTTTACTACACTTAATCCCGCATGCCCTGTTCCACTAGGCCTAGTTCTCCCTTTTACATGCATACAGTTTTGAGATGCTTATATTTAATGGGAGATGTAGAATGTATCATGCCTACTGCAATAAAGGCTTCCCAACTCAAAAATCTCATCCCTCCGCAAACAGGGGTTTGCGCAGCCATCATCATTTAATTGCCGCAGTCATAATCAGGCTCTTAGCGATTGTCAAACTGCGTTGTGCAATGTGGCTGCCTTTGTGAAAGGAAAATCCCCGCGAACAATGTGCTAAATTGCATCACTCACCTTCTGAGTCTTTGTGAGTTGAAAAGGGAAGGGTGCAACATAATGGCCTACCTCTTTCCGTATCACTTTTAGATTAATGGTTTGTTGCTACTCCTGTAGTCTCAAAGACTTAAATGGCTACCAACCTGGAGGGAAATCTTCCTTCATAAGTTGCATGAAGATGCATTGAAGGCCAGGTGAGGGAATATAAGATTACATGAATAACAAAAAAGGAAAGCAGGAAATGGCTATTAAACCAAGGCGCACACCTAAAAGACACTTGTCCTATTTTCATTTAGCACCTTCAAAATACTCATTATGGGTTAAACTGTTTGCTTCCCAGGTGTTTGTGGTGATGCAACTTATGTGGTGTGCTCCTACAGTAAAGACTGTTGGAAAGGATGCTGAAGTATTGTGCTGTATCAACATTTAAACATACAAACAGAGGGACTCCTGAACACCTTTGAAGAGCTATAGACAGCGAAATCTGTCGTAGGCTGTGCCTTGAAGCAAATGTAAGCATATTATTGTCAGATTATTAGCTACAATGACCCTAATGCATGAAATGGGAGAATTTGGACTAACGAACCTTTCATTTGTTTCATACCAGTTGACCTGTAACACATTAAATACAAGGGCCAAATTGAAATGGGAGCCTGAAAACAAAGGAAGAACAAATAAAACCAAGCCACATATGTGACATACTTTACTGCTAGTTTGTTGTAGTGTGGCCACCACACAGATATTTTGTGATGGTGACCAGTCGTGGCTGGCATGACTCATTTGGTTGTGCGGGAGGGTGTTTTTTTTTTGGGGGGGGGGTCAATTAAAAAAATTTAAAAAAGTTTAACTTACCTTTGCCAGCCTGGTCTGATGTCGCATCTGCTTCTCTCTCTGCTCCTCAAAGGAAGCAGGTAGCCTCCCTCCCCTCCCCTAAGCCAATCACAACACTGCAATGGCTGATTGGCTGGGACATCGACCACACAGGCGTCTATGGGGCGGCCATTTTCTCCATGTAGACTGCATGCAGCCTACATGGCGAAAAGGGAGACTGTGTATGACTGGTTTGGTTGGCCCTGGGGCAGACCAAACTGCCAGCCCCTCAGAGTGGGCACGCCTCTCCTCTACTGCTCTAGGGCAGGACTGCCCACCCGCCCGCCCCCAACCAAACCCTTCTGCTTTCATGCAGTGCGAGAAGCGGAAACATAAAATGGTATTTATAATGAGCGTAGCCTCACTGCGAGAAAGCAGTGAGGCTACGCTCCTCCCCCCACATGGAGGAGCCGCATCTGTAGGTGGCAGAAAGACTCGGCAGAGGTATAACCACAGTCCTGACACAAACGTAGAGTATGTTTTCAAAGTAAGAGTGAATGTCAATCAGCCGTAGTTTGGGGCCGGGAAAAAGCCCAACATGCAAATAAAACTAAAGGTATAGATGAAAACTTAGGCCAAAAACGGCTATTGAAAATTAGTGGAAACAAGTGCGAGTTAGTAAATTCTCAGCCAATAAAAGATATGGTACAAGGATGTTACACTGGAGTCCATAGTGGGCAGGTAGCAGACCTTTCCTCTGAGGAAGCTGGGACATTAACTGTTATCAGTCTTTAATCAGTCTTTAATTTGTCAGTCAGCGTATATTTTTGTGCTCTCTACTTCAACTCGAAGGCCTTAAATTCTTCATCTTCCAGGAAATGTAAGTTTTTAATATCAATTAAGCCATGAACACTCAATTCTAAAATAGAATACTCATTACGAGAAGGTGTAGGTGTTACAGACATAAGAGAAAATATTTTTTATTATTGTTTTCTATAAAATATTGCTTTACTTTCAAATTAATATTGCCCACATGTTTTGTGGAACCATTTTCGACAGTGCATAATTGATTAATTTCAGTGAAACTTCTATCAGACAAGTTCTTATTTGAGTTTATTTCTTTTAATTTGTGTTTCTCATCCTGGGGCTAGTCAGTAGTCTTGGCTTTTTCGTGACTTTCATTCTTTTTTTGTCCTCACTCAAGGGAAGAGCCAGGTCTTCAATGATTTCCGGAAGGCTGAATGGCTAGTTTTCTTACCCTCTGCCTGCAAAGGGAAACTAGCCATTTAGGCTTACGGAAATCATTGAAGACCTGGCTCTTCCCTTGAGTGTGCTGTGTTGTCCTTCTCTGCTTCTGTCTTAGCACTGGGATGCCCCAGGGTAGCCATGAGCTAAAAAAATGTTGCTTCATCCATCCCTCTATGTCTTTCTCTTTTCCTTTTAAGAACACTTTTTCTGCTTTTAATTGTCAGTTCTTATTCTTTTTCTCAGCTTCTAAAATAGATAATATATTGATCTTGCTTCTGAAAGTTCACGATAAGAATTACTATTCAAACATTTTAATTTTCTATACATAGCCTGAAGCGGATCACTTCCATTTTGTCACTTCTACATTTTCTTATATCCAGATTTCATAGTAGAATCAAATTTAGAGGCAAAAGTATAGATTCTCTCCTTTTGATAACTTTTTACATTCTCTTTGAAATAGCTTAATGTTTTCTCTTTTATTTCAGCTTGAAAATTTTCCAATACTTCCTGAAGTTTATTATTCTGTTGTGGTGCTTTTTCTAAATCCATCTTTTCAAACTCATTTTAATTTCTTTATTTTGTTTTGTAAACTATAACTTGATATATGAAAGTTTGTTGCAATTTTAGTCAAAATCATCTTTATTCAGTCATATTTTGACTATAAAAGCACAGAATAAAAACATTTACATCTTTAAAAATATAAATAAAGCATTTTGAAAGCAATTTGTCTTAAAAATGCATAGGTTCTTCTCAATTTGTCTTACAAAGTGTCGCCCTGGTGGCGTTAAGTCCCTGTACATATGCCCCTAAGTTACTTATGTAGTGAGATGGGGGGTAAAAAGCACAATCTAAAGGAGTCATATAAAGTACAAAAGAACATAAAATGTGCAGTTAATTTAGGAATAACAGAGTCACAGGGGCAACATGGGAGGGAGACAAACCAGGATCCCACTAGTAGGAAAGCCACAAGGAAGTGAACTGTGTTTATTCTTGTTGTATCCTATGTCGCCCTGCCTCGGGCTGTGGAACGTGGAATCTGGAGTCATGCATTACATGTATTTGATTCCAGATTCCGACCATTCCTACTAGGCGGTTGCTGAGGCAGGATGCTGTGAACTTCCTCTTGTTTTAATAAACCCTGCTACATCTTACTCACCTGGTCTCCAGAGGCTGATTGTATCTACAATATTTTGGCGACGATCCTGCGAACCCATTGCTGCCAGCCCTCTGTCATCGCGTCTCCTCAACGATTGATGCTGGACTCGAGAGTGCCTTCTTAAGCCCTTTCAGCGACTCGGCGGCTCATTCCTGAACTTCACTATTGCTGTCCGGATGTTGCCGTGAGTGCGCACCTTTTTTCCGGTTTTCCAACTTTAACAAGTAAGTTGGCCTATAACTGTCTCTTCCTCGAACACTCATCGCGAGGCACCACGAGACTTCGCGCGCACTCCAACGCGAGCTGCAGCTCCCTGTCTACGCGCACACTCGTGTGTCTCCACCACGTCATTACGCTTCCAACCAGCGGCCATTCCACCACGTCATTAGGCTTCCAACCAGCGGCCATTTTCTACACTTCTCAATTTGCCAACCAGTTTAATTGCCAATCACGACGCAGTTCACAATCCAGAAACATTTCTACCACGTTTTCTTACTGTAGAATTCAGAAACTACGGCACAAGCTCCATTGACTATCAGTCACTATTTACTACTAGGAGATTTACAATATATTTAATGTAAAAAAAAATGTAAAAATTTTTTTCTCTCTCCTTCAAATTTTCAGACTTACTACCAAACTGTACTTTTACAAGGAACTATTACATTACAGTCAGTTTTTGCATTGTATTGATCTGCCAACTTATCCTGCCTCAGCCTAATTCCGCATTTATTATTTACATTTACTCAATACTATGGCCACTACAGCAAATTCCACCATTGCACCACCTCCTCCATTTCTGGCCGAAGGAGATACACCTATCTTAGAGTGGGAAGAATGGATAGGTGTTTTTGAAAACTACCTGGAAGCTATTGATGGTCTTAGATTTCCCTTGTCTCGGAAGAAAGCAATCTTACTAAATTCTCTAGGGAAAGGAGGTCAACATGCTTTCAAGTTTCTACCTCAATTACGTGGTGCAGATGGTGAGCTGGTTGATAATCCGTATGTAGAAGCGAAAATGAGACTTGAGAAGTACTTCGGCAAGAAGGTCAATATCGTCATGCAGAGACATAAGTTCTATACTATGCCTCAAAAAGACAAAGAATCTGTTGACCAAATGGTTACACGACTGAGGGAACTCTCATTGAAGTGTGATTTTGGTCCCATGACTGATCAGATGATCAGAGATCAACTAATTGTTCAATGCAAGAACAAAAGGATGCAACAAAAACTTTGGGCTGCAAAAAATCCAAGCTTAATGGAGGCTATAGCAATTGCAAAAGTAGTAGAAGAATCCGACAAGTGTATGGAAGAAATGCACAATTTAGAAGTGAAGAAGGATGATTCTATTAATATCGTGAACAAAGTGGATAAGAGTTTTACTTCCACAGACGTCAAGCCTAAAAACTTTGTTTCCAGTGAAGTTAAACCCAAGTTTTCGAACTTTAAACAGAGAAACAAAAAATTGTGTTTCGTATGGGAAAAGTAAATTTATGGGTTGTTATCGCTGCGGCAGCATGGCTCACGCAGCTGACTTTGCAAGTTGTTTTGCCAGAGACAAAACCTGTATGAAATGTGGTAAGAGGGGCCATATTAGCAAGACCTGTAGGTCGCCTTCAATCAATAAGGTTGCCTTTGTTGATGATGACTATGTTCCTAGTGAAATGTACTTATGCATTGAAGGTTGTGATGATGTAGGAACATGCCTTTGCGTTGGTCTTCAGAGGCCAAAAGCCATTTTTGTCGTAAATGGAGTTGCCATAACGTTACTAGTTGATCCAGGATCTATGTACTCTATATTTCCTATGTGTTTATTTAAGAAACACTGGCCCGATTTGACACTTCATGTAAGTGACATCATTCCGAAAGGGTATAGTGGACAAATTATCAACATCATGGGCGTTATGCATGCTTCATTTGAATTTAAAGGCAGATGCTCTTCTGGTAAAGTAAACATTTCAGATGAAGGTCCAGCAATTTTAGGCTGGATACAACAATACGATTTACACATCATTTTAGACCCACGGTCAGCTGAGAGTGTTCTGGTCATTGATGAATTTCACAGTATTAATGCCATCCTAGATAAGTTCTCCGATGTTTTTCGAACAGATTTAGGCAAATTAGATGGTTACATGCATGTAATAAAACTTAAGAAAGATGCTTCTCCCGTAAGACACGCTCTCAGGAGAATTCCTATTGCCATTCGTAAGGAGGTGAAGGATATGTTAGATGACATGCAGAAGCATGATATTATAGAGCCTGTAGAAGTTTCAGAGTGGCTTTCGCCTGTCGTTATCACAAAAAAAAAGGATGGAAAACTGCGTTTTTGTGTGGACCTTAGGTCCCTCAACCAGAATATTGTAGTGGATAAGTTCCCGCTCCCTAACATTTCTGAGATGGTACTTTTAATGGACAAGGCGAAATTCTTTAGCAAGCTAGATCTCCGTTCAGCATATCACCAAGTAGTTCTACATCCTAAGTCCAGAGAACTTACTGCTTTTGTCACTGTTGAGGGAGTATTTCAATTTAAAAGATTACCTTTTGGGCTCGCCGCTGCAGCCAGTGTGTTTCAACGCATGATGCATTCCTTGTTTGGAGACTTAAAACAAGTCCATTATTTTCAAGATGATGTTTTGATAACAGGAATTAATGTAGATTATCTAGGATATACTTTATCACATTCAGGTGTCAAACCCAAAGAAGACTTATTAAAAGCCATCAGGTGTGCTCCTCTTCCCTCAAATAAGGAACAATTGAAATCATTTTTGGGGCTGGTGGAGTATTACTCCAAGTTCGTTCAAAATTTTTCTCACAAAACTGAAGCATTAAGACAACTTCTTAAGAAAGGTGTGCAATTTGACTGGGGTCCACGACAGTCTCATTCGTTTGAAACAATCAAACTAGAGATTGTCAATGCAGGTATTCTCTCCACATTTGAACCGGGTAGAGATACCTTTGTGACTGTTGATGCCAGTGCATATGGCATTGGTGCTATTCTGTCCCAAAGAAAGTGTGATACAGAGAAAACGGTGGCTTTCGCTTCACGCACCCTTACGGTCTCAGAACGCAATTATGCGGTCATAGAACGTGAAGCGTTAGCTGCTGTTTGGGGCGTGTCGCACTTTCGCACATATGTATGGGGCACACATTTTTTACTAAGAACAGATCACAAGCCTCTCCTCAAAATACTTTCACCTGGGGGTGCCAGTAAAGGTTCTCCTCGCCTCATGAGATTTGCGGCAAAATTACAAGAGTATGATTTTTCATTACAGCATATCTCTGGGTGGAAGAATGTTCAAGCGGATTGCTTGTCTCGCCTCCCTATTAATTCTGAAGAGTGCTGTGATTTTGATGATGAAACTGTGTGCTTAGTTGCTGGTTTTGATGATGCTTGTTCAAGTTCTTTTAATTCCATCTCTAGAGAGGAGTGGCATCGGGCTGTTTTGGCTGACTCAGATTTTGCAGAATTGATTATTGCCATTCGCCAGGGATGGAAACGCGAAGGTGACGTTAAACCTTCTCTACGTAATTTTGTGAAAGTACAGGAAGAACTTAGTGTAGGTAGTTCTGATGATTTTGTATTGCGAGGTGAACGCTTTGTACCTCCAAATTCTCTTAAGAAGAGACTGTTTACTCTGGCCCATGAAGGTCACCTTGGTCAGAGCATGACTAGTAAACGTCTCAAAACTAACTTCTGGTGGCCAGGGCTAGATGATGATGTAAGACGATGGGTTGAAGACTGCTTAATGTGCAAAGAGAGTGAAAAGAGATTAAAAGTGCATTCACGTCCTTTAGGGTCGATTGCCAGCTGTGGAGATTTACCTTGGAGCAAAGTTTGCTTGGACTTTATTGGTCCCATGGACTACTTGTCTGCTGATTGTCGTTTTGCGACTGTTTTAGTGGATGTATGTTCACGATGGTTGTGTGTTGAGTTCATGAAAAACATAACCACTGAAAATGTGATTGGGTATCTTAAGTCTACTTTTATGAAAGAAAGTTTTCCTTGTATATTAGTGACAGACAATGGTACGCAATTGACCTCTTCCTCCATGCAGATATTCCTATCCAACCACGGCATTAGGCACATGCATACCTCTTTATATAATCCACAGGGCAATGGCATTGTGGAGCGCATGAACAGACTAATCAAAGGCGTCATTCAACTGGCTGTGCAGAGTCAACGTAATGTTCGTAGTGCTGTGGAGGAGGCTGTTTGGTCCTACAATACCACTGTTCATAGTGTTACTAATAGAGTTCCCTTTGAAAGCATGCGAGGTAGAGTTCCCAAGACTAAGATGGTCCCTCAGTGGTTGTTAGAGCTTAAGTCTCGAGAGATTGAAAGTCCTAGTACCAGTTCCATTAATGACAGAAGTTACTTTGAAGGGAAGGTCGGTAGAGTTGATGTTGGTGACTATGTCAAGATCAAATTGGGTAGGAAAGAGTCTGGGGTGAATACGTTTTCAGACCCTCTTAAAGTCAAGGAAGTACATAAGTGGCATGTTGTTCTTGAAAATGGTCAGAATTGGAACTTCAGAAGGATTGCTTTCTTTGCGAAAGGGAGTAGTGGGGTTGCTAAGGATGCCTCTGGTTGTAAAGTTGCCGATGCTGATCCTGATCCTGAGAGAACTTCTTATTCCAATAATTCCAGAGTCGCTGTCAATTCCAAAATCATCCCTGGTGGGTCTAAGCAAGTAAAAGAGCAAGTGTATGAGTCTGTGCAAGAAGATTCTCGTTCCTTAAGACAACGTAATACTCCCAAGAAGTACGATGACTTTGTGATGTATTAATTATATCTCATTTATCTTATTACTTTTCTTGATTACTTTTCTTGATTGATTATACGTACATAATTCTAGAAGTACGATGATTTTGTAATGTATTTATTATATTTCATTGTTTTCATTGATTACTCTTCTTGATTGGTTATATATACATATTCCCAGTATGCTTTTGCTCTAGAATGTACTCCTGTTTCCAGTTGTGAAATTTTACCCGCTCTTTACTCACCTTATTACTCTGTAACTACATGTTCTATCTTTGTCCATTAAGAAAAGAAGATATGTTGTATCCTATGTCGCCCTGCCTCGGGCTGTGGAACGTGGAATCTGGAGTCATGCATTACATGTATTTGATTCCAGATTCCGACCATTCCTACTAGGCGGTTGCTGAGGCAGGATGCTGTGAACTTCCTCTTGTTTTAATAAACCCTGCTACATCTTACTCACCTGGTCTCCAGAGGCTGATTGTATCTACAATAATTCTCAACCTAATGAGATAAAAATCCATGCTCTGGATTTGTGTCAGGATCAGCACTCTGCAGGATTCGTTTCGTAGCAATAAGCTCCACCTCCGGACCTCCCAAACACCCTGACTGATACCACACAGGGTGTTCGAGTGATACGGCGAGGGAAAAACCCCGAAAACGGGGAAAACCCAAGGAAGGAAAGGAGGGGTCAGCAGGGAAAGGAAGCTGCAAAACAAAAGAACAGGTTAGTACACTTCCTATGTCTACTCTCAGTAAAGTCTCGCTAAAAGGACTAATCACCTGCTTCTATCATGAATCATTCTCCGCACGACGGCCTTCATCCCTTTCCTCCAATCCCTATACAACATAAGGGACACAGTTAACACATACAATGAATACAACACCCTGCACTTCTACTATATAGGTATTCCTTCTTCACATACCCCCAGAGTGGCAACACTCTTCCTCTAGAGAATTACACAGCCAAAGTTTTGCACAGTACACTGTTTCTACTGTCCAGCAGATCAATGAAGGCAAACATAAGAAAGCAAATAAATGCAGAGGCTTTTTCCAAAATAAAACGATATCAATTACAGCATTGAAATCCATGGATGGAACTGAAAACCTCTTTGGTCAATACCCAACCAAACACGGTGAGGTGTAGCCACAAAGCCACTGCCACCCGCTTTGGGAATTGTAATCCGTAAATAAAGATAACACTCGTCATGAATTCATGACGGCAATGAGGAGATTGACATTCCCCTTCACTCCGCCACTGGAAGTGCCAAACCAAGTACAACTATCAAAGTAAACAAACGACAGACACGCCTTATCCAAGGACGTTCTGAATCAGACACACAGTAGTGCAAGTCGAGTTCAATGCGACTTGCATTTCCGGCTGCAGGTGAGCGCCCCGCGCTCATAAGAAATATATGCCCAGCAAGCAAGGTAAATTGTGTCACTTAACGATACCAAAACAGGGTCGCCAAGTCGCCGTCTCCAATGCCGACCTCGCTCCTGGGATGGAGAGCAGGAACCGAGAGCAGCCGCTCCCGCGTAGACAAACAGAATCACTAGCTCCGAGCAAGCCGCTCGGCAACGCTATATCGCGAGGGCCGCAAAGGCTCATGGGAAGCGTAGTTCTAGGCCCGCAATCCCTGGGAAATGTAGTTCACAATGCAGGCGCGAAGGCTAGGTCCTGACAATTTGCTGTCCAATTCATGTAAGGATCCCTATCAAGGGATGTGGGAATGTGCATACATCTTGTAACTGTAGGCATATCAAGAAACCTTTCTAGTCTAGTTCCCTCTTTCTAAGTTTCATAACTCCCTCTGACTTTCATTTTGAGGTCAGAACCTGTGCTTTGTGGTGACTCAACAAAAAAATGACTGTACCCCAGGCTGTGAAAGGTGTTTCGCACATGAGCCAACCATGGGATAGCAGTCATGTTATCTAATTTTAGACAATCTGACAATACCTTTCTAGAAAAGTCCGACTTCGGGGATCTCCATAACTTTATCCATAATGAAAGAGGTGCCATGGAAATTCGATCCTCCATGAACCCTATACCCAATACCAGAGGTGCAATGAGATTTGAAGAAGTTTTAGGAATGGCCAAGAGCCTGCACAATAACCTACTCTCAACTACTTAAAGTTTTGTGCAGGCAATGCAGCCCCAGACTCCGACTCCATAAGGGCCCACTTATAGGCACTTGCTTTTATAAAGCTGAACCATTTCCTGGACCAGCTTATGGCCAAGCATTTTTGCAAATCTGAATATTTCATCTTCTGTTGCACACATCTTTTGTGTAAGTAGCTTGTCCCACAACCAATTTGCCTCTGACAATATGCAAAGGTAGTTAAAAAAGGAACTTTTTCAAATTGTGCCCCACCTGCTTAACCCCTTCGGTGCATTGGACAGCCGGGAGCCGTCTGACTCAATAGTGCTCATGCGTGTCGAACGGCTCACGGACGTCCGCACACATGGCATTGGAAATCCCTCCGGTGCGGGCACCAGAAGGATTTCCTTCTCAGCCCAACAGCCTCAAGAGCAGGGGAAGGGCTTCCCCAGCTCTTGAGGCTATATCTTTAGTTTCTGTGCAATAACGATCAGCGTTCCCGTCACGCTGACGTCATTGCAGTGAAACTGATACTGAAATGAGGCAATAGGCTTATTTCAGTTTCACGTTCTTTGTGCTCAGGGGGCTCTCCCAGCCCTCTGAGCACCTAGAAAGACAGGAGAGGTATTATTGGAAAAGGTAGAATCTCCCCTTTCCAATGGTACCCCTTCCTAGTGGATCCCCAAGCAGAGATCCACCCGCTGGACAGCAGGGAGTGGGGAGTGGCCCCTTGGGCAAGGACCTTTGCCCCCCCAAATATTTTGGGGAAAATCAGTCTTATGCCCCCCCCCCCCCTGGGGGCAGATGGGGCAGTAGCCCTCAATCTGCTCCAAGGGGGGGGGGCAGAAGCCTGCTAGATGCCAGGGATTATTTTGTATATTTTATTTAGGGGTGGGGGGCTGCCTGAGAAGGGCATGCCAATGCCCCCACTCCCTGTAATATTTTACAGTCTCTCTGCTCCACTGGGAGGCAGATGAGGGCAATAGCCCCCAATCTGCCCTCTGGGGGGCAGAAAGCCCACTAAATGCCAGGGATTATTTTTTAAATTTCATTTAGGGGTGGGGGCTGCCTGAGATGGGCATGCCAATGCTCCCACTGCTGCAAAATTCCACAGTCTTTCTGCCCCTTCAGAGGCAGAAGGGACAGTAGCCACTGATCTGCAACCCCGGGGGTGCAGAAAGTCGACTAGATGCCGTGGATTTTTTAAATTGTATTATGGGGTGGGGATTGCCCGAGATGGGCATGCCAATGCCCTCTGCAAAATTCTATAGTCTTTCTGCCTTCTTCTGGGAGACAGATAGTGGCTATAGCCCCTAATCCGCCCGGGGGGTAGAAAGCAAACTAGGCACTAGGGATTTTTTATGTATATATGGAGAGCTGCCCAAAATGGGCATGCCAATCCCCCACATACCCAAAAAATGTCCACACTCCTTCTGTCCTCCCTGGAGGCAGAAGAGGCAATAGCCCCTGATCTGCGCCCACAGGGGGGTAGACAGCCTACTAGGCACCTGGGACTTCTTTTATACATGGGGTGGGGGCTGCCCAAAATAGGCATGCCAGTGCCTCCACACCCCAAAAAAAATGTCCACAGCCTTTCTGCCTCCCTTGCAAGGCAGATGGGGACAATAGCCCCTGATCTGCCCCCCAGGGAGCAGAAAGTCCACTAGGCACCAGGGATATGTTTATGGGCATGCCAGTAAAAAGCCCCATAGGCAAGGGTCGCTCCCTCTTTTGTTAGGCACACATTTTGGCGTTTCAGTAATATTTTTATTCTCATATGCACCCAAGCGGGGGCAGAAACCACTAGAAGCCAGGGAGAGTTTGTGTGTGTAAACTGGAGTTTGGCTGACGGTCTGTGTGTACTGACCTTTGGCTGGCATTTTGCTGGCAGTGTATGTGGACCTGTACTTGACTAATGGCGTGGGTGGACTCGATTTGATGATGGTGTATGTAGATTGTTGCTTGCCTGGTGGTGTGTGTCGAGTGGCACTTGGCTGGAGGTGTACGTGGACTGGTGCTTGGCTGCATGGCTGGACTGACTGTAGCGAGCACCGGGCATTTCCCCCCTGTGTCGGAGGGCTGGTGGCTGGTTTTCTGGACATAATGGGCAGTTTTGTCACTGGGGGCCAGGTTTGCAGCAGTGTAACAAAAGCAAGAGTGCTGCTTTTTACTAGCATGGCCCCCCTTCTCAGGGCCGGTCGAGCAGCAATCTGCCAGGGCTGGTTGCTGTTCCCAGTCTGGCCCTGCTTGGCTGGTGGTGTGCCGGGATGGTACTTGGCTGGCAGAGTGCACGGGTGGCACTTGGCTGGCTGTGTACGTGTACATTGCTTGTCTGACTGTGTGCATTGCTAGCATTAGGCTGGCAGTGAACATGGATGGCGCTTGGCTGGCATTGTGCCTGGATGGTGCTTGGCTGGTGGTGTGCATGGGTGGTGGTATGTGTGTACCGCATCTTGGCTGGTGGTGTGGCTTGCATGGATCCCCCAGCATTGTCTTACCCAGAATCCCCTCCAAACCTCAAATTTACTTACAAAGTCACATTTTCCTTACATTTCTCTGTGGTTAAGTTGTAGGATCACGGCGCAGGCACACATTTCCTACTACCCAGTATTCCCCTTGGTCTCCCGAGATAAATGAGGTCCCACTTGTGTGGGTGCCCGAAGTACCATCAGCTTAAAAACGTATATACAAACTGCCCTTTTGGACCCGCTTTGGTCCCCCCTCAATCTCTACAGGTTTTTGGTACTTCCATGCCATAGGCACTTGGTTCATCCACACAAGTAAGGTACCATTTTTATTGGGAGAATGAAGTGAATTCTGAGTGGTAGGAAATTTGTGCTGTGCGGTGATCCCACAACTTTCCCAAATGGATATTAAAGGAAAATGTGGCTTATTAGCTAAATTTGAGGTTTGTGGTGGATTCTTGGAAGGAAAATGTTGGGGGATCAACGGAAGTCACACCTCCCTGGAATCCCACGGTATCTAGTTTTCAGAAATGTCTGGGTTTTTTAGGTTCCCCTAGATGTCTGCCAGGACCAAAAACACAGGTGCCTACCTATCTATCACAAAACAAACTAGTTTTTCAAGAGGGTCACTGGCTTCTTTGGTCCCGGGCTCAGCGCCCATCCAGGGAAACCTACCAAACCCAGACATTTCTGAATACTAGACACCGTAGGGAGTCCAGGGAGGTGTGGCTTGCGTGGATCTCGCAACATTTTCTACCCAGAATCCCCCGCAAAACAGGCATTGGTGGGCCAACATGACCATGTTCTTTCACAATATGATGGTAAATGGACAACCTCATTCAGCGTTTGATGTAATGGTGGGGTAGAGGTGGTGACTCTGGTGTTTTTGAGGAAAGAGTAAACTGCAAGGATTACACTTAATGAGAGAATGTGAGAATGAGTTTGACACCCGCAGATAATGCGGAGGAAGTTTGCTCCAGGGGCTTGCTGCTATTGGTGCCTAATGCAGCTGCAGGGAAAACCAGACCTGGTTTCTAGAGACTGGTGGGGGTCACTATTGTTTTATAAGACAGATTGAGGTCTATGTAGAGTCAGGATCTCCAGTAGAGGCTGCCCAGGAGGTAACACCTTGATGTAGGCTGTGAAGTTGACAGCAGACTTAGAACAATGATTTCAGTTGGTGCAGGACCAAGGCATGGATGTGAGGTGAATGCTAGGACCAGTGTCCAATTTGAGCCAGTGGTTGAAAGTGGGGTGTACTGGCACTTTTGTGGGGTACCGGAAATTATTTTGCTCATTATACTTTGACCGAGAGCAACAATACAAGTGGATTTTTGTGAAAATAAAATTGGAAATAGGCACTAATACTTTTATAAATTAGGCACTGTGGTGGGATTTGGTAGGCCTAATTCTTGGTAACTTTCAGGCTATGAAACAAGAAGAGAGAGGTCTTACTTAAGTGAGATGCCTTTGATAGGTAGCAGTAGTATCTAGGGGTCTCTCCCTTATCACGCCCCCATTTCCCTTGGTTAGTTAGCCCCACTGCAGCAAACAAACCTCAGAGGCTTACATGAAACATCCTGAGACTTGGTACTGATTCTGCATCAATACAGGAGGTTGAAGTGTCGGTGTTAGATCTGGCATCTGTTGGTGTGGTTTCCCTGGCTTTTTGCTTTCTGACCTCCTGTTTTTTACTTTGTTTTTGCTGGCTTTCGGACTCTGATCATTTTACCACTGCTGACCAGTGCTAAAATGTGTGTGCTCTGTACCTAGAATATGATGACAATTGGTTTATCCATGATTGGCATATTTAGTTTACTTATATAGTAAAGTGTACTACCTGTGTCCTGGGCCTATAAACCAAATTCCACTAGTGAACTGTCTCTAGAAAACACGTCTGGGCTGGGTGACAGCCGCCTTCCTGCATTCCCTCTAGAAAGACACACACAAAGTGTCTCAGCTGGGCCTGTGGAGTGCATGTAGCCGGCCTACACTCCTTCGCGGATGGGTCTAAACTGTGCAGTTACTTAGGTCTGAGTGAACCCCCCCACCATACCCCCCTTGTACTCACTAGCGATTTCGGGACATTGTGTTCTCAAGATGCGGGGTGAAAACCTCTCTGGAGGACCCTGGATTGGACTTTTTCACTTTCCAATTCCTTTGAAATAATATTCACAAGAGGAGGAACGTTTTAAACACCGTTTTCAATTCAGTCTTTAAAAAGTTATAACTTGATTCGTACGTATTTAATTTTTATCGTTTTGGTCTTGTTTTAGTCAGATAAACATTGCCTATTTTTCTAAACTGGTGTGGAGTATTTTTGTGGTGTTTTCACTGTGTTATTGTGTGTGTGTGCACACAAATACTTTAAACATTGTCTATTTACTTAGCTTGACTGCTCTGTGCCAAGCTACCAGAGGGTGAACACAGGTAAACGTTTACTGTGTACTACACTTACCCTGACTAGGATTGTGGTTCCTTCATGGACAGGGTGCATACTTCTGCCAACTAGAAACCCAATTTCTAACAGAAGGCATCCTGAAATAGTACCAGACACAATAGCAGCATGTATGAAATAACTTGCTGATTTCTCCATATGTTAGAAAGACCTGCACTCCTACTGGTGCTGATATTAATTGGAGTGTGCTTGAGGAGACCCACACTCTCCCAGACAATGCAAGGTGCACACAATGTAAAAATATTACAATTACAAAATAAACACTTCTCTGTACGTTGGGGGAGTTCATCGCAAGCCCTAACATTGGTGGCCACTGACACTACTGACAGGGCATAAGGTTTTTTATATGAAGGGTAACTACTGCTAGTTCATCTGGACCCTCATGGCCATAGGCAGTCACTTGAATCAACAAAAGAGATTGGACAAATTGCCTTTTCTGAGACACCTGAGGTCCCAACCTCAGCTTAACACTGCCTTTGATACTTCTTTACAAATATGTATGCCTGATTAACCTGACCACATGCTTAGAGATGTTGTTCATGCAGTATGGGAATCAAGAGCCACATTAAAAGACACAATATACACTGCTAATGAGGATGTGTGTGTGTGAGGACTTTGGTTTGAATGCATTTGTGAATGGGGAGCCACTGGAGTTTTCTGAGGTGTGGTGTAATGTGGGTGTAGTGTGGTAGGTGAAGGATTCATCTGACCAGTGCATTCTGAATGGTTTGGAGTCTGCTCAGGAGCTGTTTGATATAGTGTGTTACTGTGGTCAAGTTTGCTGGTTTTGAGGGCCTTTGCAACTGTTTTCTTGATGTTATCTGGTAGCCACTTGAAGATTTTTTGTAGAATCCTCAGGTTATCAAAGCAGGTTTTGGCAACGGAGTTGACATGGGTTGTTTTTAGGGGTGGGCGGAACTCATGGAGTTTCACTCCGTGGAGTTCTGCAAAGTCACACAAATACTCTATGAGATTCCACGGGGTTCTGTGAATGGGCAGAATTATTTCACACAAAAGAGAAGGGGAGAGGGTCAACCACTCAGCTACCCCTAACCCTCTATTACAAGCTATACACACCAAGAGGGGTAGAGAGAAAAAAACAATACTAGACAAAGAATGCAGGGGCACAAACCAAGTTAGTAAAACTGCCCTGACAAGTCTGTGTGTGACATGCTTCATCATGGGTCTGCTTACAAAACACCCCGACATAGCCACACACAGGATAGAGCATAGGGGAGGAGGAACAACACAAACAAACAAAAACACATAAATGGGTAAGTGCAAAGTGCTACCAACCCTGACTGGGAACCGTGATAGAAATAAGTGCAGTGAGAGATAAATCTAAAACTGCCTCGTGGGTACCCTGTCAAACCTTGTATTCCTGGGTCCCATGAACAGGATTAAAAATGCCAAGCATTTGCAATGAAATAGGTCTCGCATTAAGAAAGTTTGAGCTATTGGTATTGTAAATGACACATTTTTTATTTATGTTTTGTTTTTGAAAATAGCGAAATTAATAGCTTTGTCATTTACAATGCCAATAGTTATAACTTTTGCAAATGTGACACCTATAGCGTTTGTAATGCAATATGTGTTGTATTTACGTGACTTACATGAATTGATATTACAAATAACAATGGCTTTTAATTTTTTTCCAATAATTAATACTTAATAAAAGTTATTGTAATTTATAATGGCAATAGTTTAAAGTTTTGTAAATAACTTTTGTGAAGATTATATTCAGTGTATTTTATTGTGACGATAATCCAAGAACAGAAGTGAAATATTAACATCTTTTTGTTACATTTGTAATAAAGCTCGAAACATTGAGAGAACATATTTGAACCAGGTGTTGTTGAATGGTTGCACAGATTGATGCTGTGGTGGCGATGAGTGATGTTGTGATGGCGAACGAGTGATGCTGTGGTGTTCAGTGATGCTGTGGTAGCGCATAGTGATGTTGTGGTGCCCCTGAGTGATGCTGTGGTGGTGCGGAGTGATGCTGTATGCTATGCTATGTTTTGTTTTGCTATCCTATGTTTTGTTTTGCTATGCTATGCTAAGTTTTTCTATCCTATGCTTTGATTTGTTATGCTATGCTACGCTGTGTTTTGTTATGCTATGCTATGTTTTGTTATGTTATGCTATGTTTTACTACGCTATGCTTTGTTATGCTATGCTATGTTTTGTTATGCTAAGCTATGTTTTGTAATGCTATGCTACATTTTGTTGTGTTTTATTATGCTATGCTTTGTTTTGCTATGCTATATTTTGTTATGCTATGCTATGCATTGTTGTGTTTGATATGCTGTGTTTTGCTATGCTATTATATGTTTTGTTTTGCTATGCTGTTTTGTTGTGTTTTGGTAAGCTATGCTATGTTTTGTTGTGTTTTGCTATGTTTTGTTTTGCTATGTGTTGTTGTGTTTTGTTATGGTATGTTTTGTTATGCTATGCTATGTTTAGTTTTGCTATCCTATGCTTTGTTTTGTTATGCTATGCTATGTTTTGTTGTGCTTTGTTATGCTATGCTATGTTTTGATGTGTTTTGTTATGCTATGCTATGTTTTGTTGTGTTTTGCTATGCTATGCTTTGTTATGCTATGTTTTGTTATGCTATGCTATGTTTTGTCGAGTGTTATTATGCTATGCTTTGTTTTGCAATGCTATGTTTTGTAATGCTATGTTTTGTTATCCTATGCTTTGATATGCTATGCTTTGTTATGCTATGCTTTGTTATGCTATGTTTTGTTATGCTATGCTAAGCTTTGTTTTGTTATGCTATGCTATGCTGTGTTTTGTTATGCTATGCTATGTTGTGTTTTGTTATGCTATGCTATGTTTTGTTGTGTTTTGTTTTGCTATGTGATGTTTTGCAATGCTTTGCAATGCTATGTGTTGTTATGTAAGCTATGTTTTGTATTGTTTTGTTTTGCTATGTTTGTTATGCTATGCTTTGTTTTATGTTATGTTATGCTATGTTTTGTTATGTTATGATATGTTTTGTTCTGCTATGTGTTGTGTTTTGTTATGCCATGTTTTGTTATGTTATGCTATGTTTTGTTATGTTATGCTGTTTTGTTTTGCTATCCTATGCTTTGTTTTGTTATGTTATGCTATGCTATGTTTAGTTTTGCTATTCTATGCTTTGTTTTGTTATGCTATGCTATGTTTTGTTATGCTATCCTATGTTTTGTTGTGTTTTGCTATGCTTTGTTATGCTATGCTATGTTTTGTTGTGTTTTATTATGCTATGCTTTGTTTTGCTATGCTATGTTTTGTTATGCTCTGCTTTGTTATGCTATGCTTTGTTATGCTATGTTTTGTTATGCTAAGCTTTGTTTTGTTATGCTATGCTATGTTGTGTTTTGTTATGCTATGCTATGTTTTGTTGTGTTTTGGTATGCTATGCTATGCTTTGCTATGCTTTGCAATGCTATGCTTTGTTATGTATGCTATGTTTTGTTGAGTTTTGTTATGCTATGCTATGCTATGTTTTGTTGTGTTTTGCTATGTTTTGTTATGCTATGTTTTGTTATGTTATGCTATGTTTTGTTCTGCTATGTTTTGTTGTGTTATGTTATGCTATGCTATGTTATGTTATGCTATGCTTTGTTTTGTTATGCTATGCTATGCTATGTTTTGTTTTGTTTTGTTATGCTATGCTATGCTTTGTTGTGTTTTGTTATGCTTTGTTCTGCTATGCTATGTTTTGTTGTGTTATATTATGCTATGCTTTGTTTTGCTATGCTATGTTTTATGCTATGTTTGTTATGCTATGCTATGCTTTGTTATGCTTTGTTTTGTTATGCTGAGCTTTGTTTTGTTATGCTATGCTATGTTGTGTTGTGTTATGCTATGTTTGTTGTGTTTTGTTATGCTATGCTTTGCTATGCTTTGCAATGCTATGCTTTGTTATGAATGCTATGTTTTGTTGTGTTTTGTTCTGCTATGCTATGTTTTGTTGTGTTTTGCTATGTTTTGTTATGCTATGTTTTGTTATGCTATGCTATGCTTTGTTTTATGTTATGTTATGCTATGTTTTGTTATGTTATGCTATGTTTTGTTATGTTATGCTATGTTTTGTTCTGCTATGTTGTGTTTTGTTATGCTATGCTATATTTTGTTGTGTTTAGTAATGCTATGCTATGCTATGGTTTGCTATGCTTTGCAATGCTATGCTTTGTTATGTATGCTATGTTTTGTTATGCTATGCTATGTTTTGTTGTGTTTTGCTATCTTTTGTTATGCTATGTTTTGTTATGCTATGCTTTGTTTTATGTTATGTTATGTTTTGTTGTTATGCTATGTTTTGTTCTTCTATGTTTTGTTGTTTTATGTTATGCTATGCTATGTTTCGTTTTGCTATGCTTTGTTATGTTATGCTTTGTTTTGTTATGCTATGCTATGTTTTGTTGTGTTTAGGTATGCTATGCTATGCTTTGTAGTGTTTTGCTATGCTATGTTTTGTTTTGTTATGCTATGTTTTGTTTTGCTATCCTATGCTATGTTTTGTTATCCTATGCTGGTGAGGGTGTGTGAGTGTGTGTGAGGGTGAGGAGGTGTGAGGGTGAGGGTGGGTGAGGGTTTGTGAGGGTGATGGTGTGCGAGGGTGAGAGAGTGAGGGTGTGTGTGAGTGAGAGGGGTGAGGGGGTGTGAGAGGGTGTGAGGGTGAGGGTGAGTGAGGGTGTGTGAGAGGGGGTGAGGGAGTGAGGGAGTGTGAGAGTGAGGGGGTGTGAGGGGGTGGGAGGTTAAGTGAAGGTGAGAGGGTGAGGGGGTGTGAGGGTGAGTGAGGGTGTGTGAGGGTCAGTGAGGGTGTGTGAGGGGGTGTGAGGGTGAGGGGTGTGAGGGAGTGTGAGGGTGAGGGTGTGTGGGGGTGAGGGGGTGTGAGGGGGTGATGTTGGGTGAGGGGGAGTGAGGGTGAGGGGTGTGATGGTGAGGGGGTCTGAGGGTGAGAGGGTGTGTGAGGGTGTGTGAGGGTGAGAGAGTGAGTGAGGGTGAGGGTGTGTGAGGGTGAGGGTGTGTGAGAGTAAGGGGTTGCGAGGGTGAGGAGGTGTGTGAGGGTGAGGGGTTGAGGGGGTGTGAAGGGGTGAGGGTGAGTGAGGGGTGTGAAGGTGAGGGTGTGAAGGTGAGTGAGGTTGTGTGAGGGTGGGTGGCTAGGAGGGTGAGGGTGAGGGGGTGGTAGGGTGAGGGGTGTGAGGGTGTGGGTGTGTGGGAGTGTGATGGGGTGAGGGTGAGTGCGGGTGAGAGGGTTGTGAGGGTGAAAGGGGTGAGGGTGTGAGGGTGTGAGGGTGAGCGAGGGTGAGTGAGGGTGTGTGAGGGTGAGTAAGGGTGAGTGAGGGTGAGAGGGTGTTAGGGTGTGAGGGTGAGGGTGTGAGGGTGGGTGAGGGCGTGAAGGTGAGTGAGGGTGTGTGAGGGTTGGTGAGGGTATGAGGGTGGGTGAGAGGGTGAGTGAGGGTGAGGGGGTGTGTGTGTGTGAGGGTGAGGGGTGGGTGAGGGGGGTGAGATGGGTGTGAGGGTGAGGGGGTGTGAGGGTGAGGGGGTGTGAGGGTGAGGGGTGTGAGGGTGAGGTGGTGTGAGGGTGAGGGGGTGTGAAGGTGAGGGGGTGTGAGGGGGTGAGGGAGGGAGAGGGGATGGGAGGGTGAGAGGATGTGAGGGTGAGGGGATGTGAGGGTGAGGGGATGTGAGGGGATGTGAGGGTGAGGGTGTGTGAGGGTGAGAGGGTGTGTGAGGGTGAGCGGGTAAGTGAGGGGGAGAGGTTGGGTGAGGGTGAGGGTGAAGGTGTGTGTGAGGGTGAGGGTGAGGGGGTGTGAGGGTCAGTAGCTGTAAACTGTCATTTCTGCCCCAGCATGTTGTATATTTACAAGACTGTAGCAGGAGTCATTTTTACCGTGTTATAACTTTCATATTTATTATTAATGTGTTTGCAGTAAAAGTGCTCCGCTACAGTGCTCTAATAACCCAAAAAATGCCAAGGCAAACAGTACAGTTCTGAGACAGCGTGCTCAAAACACGGCCATAACAACGAGTGACTATGTACAAAAGTGCAGAACATTAGAACTGACATTCCGCTACATATATTTGCATAAAAGGCAAAATACATTAAAATTGTATTCTGCTGTACAGTAAAGATTTTGTTTTCTCCCTACAGTAACGTTCAAAACAACAGAAAGCATTATTAGCACCTGTTGCAGCACCCGCTTGGACCCGACTCACTTAAAGCTGGTTAAGTAAAGTGTAGTGCTAATAATGTTTAGGGCGAGTGGAAAGCGGGGCTGGGCTGAATCCTTTGCAGCCAAACTGCGTTACGTGCCTAATTAGCAGCAAGTGTAGGATTTTTTTTGGGAAAAACAAACAAGCATTTATTTGTATTTGTATGTGATATTTATAGTGCGCTAACTGTCGCTCCGAAAGGAGCATCCTGGCGCTAAGACAGTGTACAAATACAAAAGTAAATCTAGATGGCCGCCATTACAAAACCGTCCGACAAACCATAGATCCAAGTTTTTAGTTGCTTCCTAAAGGCATTCTCCTGCGCCAGGAGTCTAAGGTATTGGGGCATGGCATTCCATGCCTTGGAAGCCAGTACCATGAGGGTCTTACCTCTCTTGGTTTTATACTTGAATCTAGGGATGTTAATTAGATTACCACCTGACGACCTCAGGCATCTTAGAGGGTTATAGCGAGAAAAACGTCTCATAAGATACTTCGGACCTTTCTTATTTAGAGCTCTAAAGGAGGTCAACAAGACCTTAAACAGGATCCTCTTATGTAACGGAAGCCAGTGTAAGGTCTGAATCGCAGCAGAAGCAGAGGATCTTCTAGGTAATTTAAGTACCAACGTCGCTGCTGCGTGTTGTACACTCTGAAGTTTTTTTAGTGTAGATTTTTAAGATTTATAAGAAAAGTCAAATGACACATACAATCAGCCATAACTATTGACTTTGTTGAATGGTTGCATTGCACAAATAAATGTAAAAAGCTAAGGATTTACAGTTCCAACAATAAAGTACTTTATTTAATAGGGGCAAAGTTGTAACGTAAAGAAAACGTTGCCGAATTCAAAATGTACAGGGAGCCTGTCTGAAGTATAGCGCTGCCTCACGAAAAAGAACACCCACAAGTGGCTATGAATAACGGTGCAATACATTAGGGCTTACATTCTGCGATATATAATTACATAAAAAGCAAAACATTACTAAACCTTAATGTGCTGTAAAGTAAAAATATTGTTTTCCTCCAATAGTAACGTAGCAACCTAAAGAGATTATTAATCACCTCAAGGTTGCCTCCCTACGCTGCCACCTGGCCGAAGGTCAATCAGCCCGACAGAGGGAGCGCAGGAAACATGGCTGTGTGCAAACAACCCCTTTGAATGAGCACTATCTCCGTGTCTCCTCCCAGACATAGCGCATCGAGACAGTTACATCGCTTCGAGACTCAGCCGAAGCGTCATCCAACTCTATTAACGGAATGAGAGCGAGCCCTGCGAGGGATGCTGAGCACGGGCAGAGTCTGTGGTGGGTTTGTGTATTCATTTGAGGAGCATCGGTGGCCGTTACAGCAGGGATCCGTGTTCAGAACAGAAGTCCAGTGCGAGGGAAGAAAGGTGTTTATTAATGTTAGGACTGGTCTAACACTAGCGCATCACACTCGTAGCGCTGCGCAAAGCGAGGTACAGCTTTGGAGCGCAAATGGAGATGGTGTAGCCACATAATGCACGACCCATTATGAGAAGAAAATCCCTCACAAGATTGCTTAGGAAATCTACACAGGTGGATTTTTCGGTGTTATGTAACGATGCATGTATTGGTTTGCATAGTTCTGCATGTATGGGACCTTCCCGACCCAAGAATAAACAAAGTACAGGTGTTTGCAGACAACAAGTGCCCACCTGTTAGGCCGCCAGTATTCTTGAGGTGGGGGAAATATACATTGCATTCAGCGTGCGGTGACTTCAGTCGGACACTAGATCAGTCTCTGCATATAGTGGCTGAAGCAGGTGTCGGCTGTCTCCATGCCTGTGCCGTTAATTCGCCTGTCTCAAGAGGGCAGCTTGCTTTCTGTAGTGTCAGATCAGAGGCAAACGCGTCCACCCCACTGGTAATTGTGAAGCCTTTGAGGTTGTTTTGGAGTGACAAGCTCTTGGCATTGCTGTGGGGGGGTGGGGCAGGAGCACATTGGAGGGGGAGCAGCAGCCTTTGATGTGCGAGCGAGTGGGAGGGAACACCATATAGGGTGTGATTTAGAAGTGAGCTCAAGCACGTGCTGGGGAAGCATCGCGCTTGAGTAACTCACATGCATTGGGGACAATCCTTGCTGGTTTCAAGAGCTGTTTTGCCCACTATAATCTCGCAGAACAACGCATACGCGGTGGTTCAGCGAGACCTAAAAAGGATGGGCTTATTTGTGAGAAAGTAATGAACTCACATCAACCCTCCTAGGACTGCTTAAGTCAACATATTTCGACTGAATTTCATGTGCCCAATTTAGTGAGTCACGCCTGTCTTCTTCCGGACTCCTACCAGTCCCAGTCAAGCTCCCTGTTACCTTATTCTGGTTTATACCCAGGGATCATACATGCAGTAGTTCTGGAGTGTGGAGGTAATTCCCCTGACACGGGGTACATGTACTGTAAGACAAAACACATATATCCAGGGGTATATTACAATTTTTTTAAAAATTATATTTAGATACGTCACACCCCTTATATTGTCAAAACACACCACACTCCAGGGACAGATATCCATCACCTGAATACAGCGTGTATATATCCACCTCCCTCCTTGCATATTAGCAGGGCGCACTCTGAGACTTACTAATTCCATATCCAGTCTCCAAAATCAAAAAATAGTACTCAACCATTCATCTTTAATAATCAGAAAGAGCTCTTGTCACATAACATAGGAATCCTCCATCAACACAGATTCTTGATTCTTAAAAGCTTATGTATCATCATAGTTCTCTAAACATGCCCCACTCACCGAGTTTACTAGTGTTACAGGCTTGAAATGGTGGTGGGCAAGGAGAACCCCTAATGACACAACCTGTAATGTAGGCAAAAGCGAGGTAAGCATTAGTAATCTGAGACAGTGCCTCCCTATTTACCTCACATGCCCCAATAGTGAGAGGCATGACATTTAACGACAGTGAATCTGAAGAAAAGAAAAGGTATAGAGCGGGAGCAGTCTTCATGCATTCCTCCCGCCCCTGTCACTGTCGGAGTCCTAGATCACACACTCACTGCCCCGTAAGCGTTACCAATCTGAGCCAATGCCCCCTTGTTCAACTCATATGCCCCAATAGTGAAAGGCACCAATAGGTCGCGTCAATGGATCCAATGAAAAGGAAAGAAAAGAAATGGAAAGACCGGGAGCAGTCTCCATGCAACCCTCCCCTCCCCGTCACTGCCGAAATCCTGAATGACACACTTACTGCCTCGTAGGTGGTTCTAGCTGAGTTGGCCTGCCTCGGACCCGCAGGGTAGTCAACACACAGAACGCCATGGCCGCCATTAAATCTCATACTTCCGCATACGCCCCCCGGTCATGTGGGGTAGCATAAGCGTCAGAGGTCCATGTGTATGCGTTGAAGACCTCATCACCGGTCCGCTCCCTCTCCAGGCTGCAGAATAACGAGCAATAACAGGGAATCAGTACTCCGTGCGGAGACTGTAGATAAATTAATCTGGTCTCACGCACATTTTTCAAAAGATCGAGCAGGTTATGTTCTAAGCCGATCTGTGCTCTGAATAGTCACCATGATCACTGGTACTGAAAATCCTCGTGGTTTGTTAAAAACCCTATAACACAACATACGGACCATGCCACGAGTAATAACACGGCACACAGGCACCTACACGGGGGAGAACGGAAAAAGGACCCCCCCAAAGGAAACTTGCTACAGTTTAAATAGGTACAGTAAGAGATAGAGCCATGTAATATGCATTCTATTGCTAGTAAGTCAACCCTAATGAGGCCACATATTAATTCAGTCAGCTCGTAAGGAGTCTACCAAAGTCTGAGGACAGTCTAACTATCACTCAAAGATAAGGGCAGGTCAAGACCCCCAGAAAATACTCATCTAGTGGTTGTATGCCAGGGAATTTCATCACTTAGTCCCACTAGATGTCTCTTAAGGCGTTACACCATTTTTTGTTCACTCAAGCACAGAGCTCTGTTCTTATCACCACCAGCAGGGATGTGCTGTAATTTTTCAATAACAGTCCATCTCACGTCTTCCGTTGTATGTCCTGCTTCCAGAAAGTGGGCCGTTAATTTGGTATTAGACCTATTACATCTCACAGTGCTACGATGCTCCATTATTCGGGTTTTTACTCTCCGGTTGGTCATCCCTACATATTTCTTCGTGCAGGGACATGTAATCAAGTAAATAACCCCCTCCAAATTGCAATTCATGTGGGTTCTCTGTATCCAGGGATAGGCAAGACCTATTTCAATGCACTTGGTGTTGTTAGTCAAATGACAGACACTGCAAGATCCACAGCAAGTGTGTCCAGTCACTGGAGGCAGAAGAGTAGATGTTAGATTTCCGCCCCCCCAGGGGACTCTAGGTCTTGTGTGGACTAGTAAGTCCTTCAGGTTCTGGCTGCGTTTGAAAGAGAATAGAGGTTTTTCCACATTCAACCCGTTAGAGTTGAGAATCCTCCAATGTTTGAGAACAAAACGTTTATTCTGGTGGGAAGCTGTATTAAACGTGGAAACAAAAACAGGTTTCATAGACGTTGGTCTGATGGTTTTTGACATAAGGGCTTCTCGATCTGTGTTGATTGCCCTCTCCCTTGCCTTCCTGATTATCCGATCCGGATACCTCCTCATAGCAAGTTTTGCAGATAATGCTGATGCCTCTTCCGTGAAATCCATCCTGGCAGAACAATTCCGTTGTACTCTAAAGAACTGCCCTACCGGTAAGTTTTCAAGGAGGGATTTCGGGTGGAAACTATCAAATGCTAGCAAAGAGTTTTTAATCAGTGGGCTTATGAAAGACTCTCTGGTGTGAAGCACCCCTTCTCTTGGTTCAATCAGGAGATCCAGAAAAGGTAACTCTGTTTTAGTAATGGTTGAGGTACAATGAAGTAGAGGATTCCACATATTCAACCACTCAAAAAACTGGTGGACGGAGCTCTCATTTCCCTTCAACATGACTAAAACATCGTCAATATAATGACGCTAAAGTCTTATGTGGGAAGACCATGGACAGGTGATATCATAAATCATGGCTTTTTCAAAGGCTTCCACATAAAGCCCTGCCAAGCTTGGAGCAAAAACACTCCCCATGGAGGTACCATGGGTCTGCAGGTATAATGTCCCATCATATTCAAAAATAAAATATCCTCCAGGACTCTCAGAGTTTCTCTTTGAGGAATGTTAGTATATAAGGCCTCGAAATCAAGGCCTATGAGAAACTCAGTCCCGGGATCAAAAGGTAAGTCCTTCAGATGTTGTAAGATGTCTAAAGTGTCTCTCAGGTACACCAGTAGCTTCTGGACCAAGGGTTTTAGGTAGAAGTCTCAAAATTGGGACAAAGGTTCCAAAAGGGAACCTATCCCAGACACAATCGGCCTCCCTGGGGGAGGTCTGGTAAGTTTATTGATTTTTGGGAGGACATAAAAGTACGGCGTTCCTGGCTGCTTGTTCACCAGAAACTCTGCTTCATGATCTGAAATCCAATTGTTCGATTGAGCCTCCTCAACTAGGGTCACAATTTCCTGGGTATTTCCTCTGTGGGATCTGATAGTTCCTCTCATCTGAAAGAAGGCGAGTGCATTCGTTGTCATGGGTGATTCTATCCAGAATCACTATCGCACCACCCTTATCGGCAGGTTTCAACACAATACTAGAATGTTCTTCTAGTTCATTTAAAGCTTTTTTCTCCACATTAGATAAATTGGAAAACGCACGGGTTCCATTCTCATTTAAGTTCTCCAAATCATAAATGACTGCCTGTTCAAAAGTTCCCACCTCCAATGGTAATACCGATAGCTGGGGTATGAAGGTGGATTTAGGGTGCAGGGAAGTATCTCCCTTAGACAACTCAGTATATTCCTTGTCTTGGAAAAAGATCTTCAATCTCAAATTTCTAAAGAAAGTAGATAGATCTTTTCGCAGTTGGAAATGATTCAGGTGATTCGTGGGGACGAAACCCTGCCTTTTATTGAGTAACTTGTCCTGGGCTTCTGATATTACAGTTGAGAACAGATTCACCACCAAGGAAGTTAGTGGCTGGTCCCTGGTGCCATATTCGAAGCCATGCTCCTGGTGACCTGCCCAATTCCAAAATTTCCAGGGTCCATTTTTAGTGATCTCCTGGTCTGGATCTTCCCAGGTCACGCTCTGTTGTCCTCGCTGCTTCCCCCTGCCCTTGTTCCGGCCTCTCCCTAAAAATGGTCCCTGGAAATTTGGGAATTGGGCGGGTTGGAAGTGGGAATTCTGAAAACGTGGGTCCCCAAACTGTGGATTCTGAAAAGTGGGATGTTGTTGCTTTGTCTAGTATTGTTTTTTCCTCTCTACCCCTCTTGGTGTGTATATAATGGGCAGAATTAGGCATGATGCACTGGTTCCGTGGATTTTTAGGGCCAAGATTTCATTCAGCGCTGAAAAATCGGCAAGGACGGCACCATACAGCGCATCAGAGGTCACTACTTTCTGAGTTCATGGTGCTGCAGCTCAAACACATTTTGCTCTCAAGCAGCAGCTTTTTGACCATGAACGGTCGTAACCACTTGAGTTGGGGAAATCTTGCAAGTTGCCATCCTAGCGACCACACATTGTACTAGGAGATGCCAAATCTCATTTGCCAACTGACTGCTGGCGAGTGGCCCAGAAGGAACAAACTGCCATGTGGCGTTTGTGGAATTTGGGCAGAACTCCACATTACATGCGTATACACGGAGTGACTTCGCCAAATCTACCGGTTGAGCAGAATTTATCACCCACTCCTTCGGTGCAAGCCGAAGTTTACTTACTTTAGTTAGAATGGGTTTGTATCAAAAATACATGGGTAGTTGCGTGAAAAAGCACATTCTCCACCCATGTAAAATCTCCTTCATTCAGGGTAATGCAAGCCAGCACTATGTGCTGAATTGAGTTAGTTATATTTTTTTACAAAGTCAAGCAACACCATGGTAAATCAGGCTTGAGTGGCTTTGTAAATATCAAAATAGATTTTGCTTCATGGCTGCGCCTAAAAAGTGATCCAAACTGAAGCAAAATCTCAATAAATCTGAGCCGAAGTCTTTTATTTATGTTGTATCTTAGTTATGAAATAGGATTTTCTAATTCTTTATTTTGTTACACATATATTTGTATATGTAAAATTGCGTATACTGATATTCAAAAAGAAATCCAGTTTCAAATAAATAAGAGGATATACCATCAAATCAAGGATAAAAGAGAGATTTGTTTCTGCCTTGTCGGAAAAACAAGTAAGATTATTTTGGCATTAAGTGAAAATACCATTCTTTCTTGACTCTTATTCCAAATATATAATCAGAATAAAATATCGAACCAATAGACAAAGATGTTTAAAATGTCATCTGAACAACACTCCAAAACGTTTAATTTGCCATTGCAGACTGTAGTAGATAAGATTTCCCTAACAAAATGAAACGAGAGCGCTGCAATCAGGACTACTTTATAGCAACATGTAGGACTAACTGAATTTTGGCAATACAAACCTCTTTGAAGAGTTGCATATTGTTTCCCTGGTTTGGCAGGAAAATAACAGGGGGTGCTTCCTTTTCTGTGTGAATGGCTGGCCGCCATTTTTTCAAAGTTCTATTATTTTTTACTGCATCAGTAGGGCCAATAGAATTCTGTTTCTAAGTGTTCAGCTGAGTGCGACCTATTGTGCAACCGCGATTAATTCTATCTGAAAAGACAGTTAAAAAAAGAGGTTTAGGATTAAGTATGATGCCATTTTGTGAAAGCTCCGGGTGAACAAAACAGAATCCTTCTTCAAAAGCATCTTCTGAACCTTTCCTAGTGTTGAATGAAGTTCAAAGGTTCAAGAGGTTTATTACCACGTCATTAAGCAACTGGGTGTTCCTTTGTTGACATATCCAACAACAAAGTGACCATTGGTAGCAATCAATTATGCTTCAGTTGCAACATTTTATTTTTATCTTAGCTCCTTGTAATCAAGAAATCACATCTATTTTAGTTTTTCAAACCTGTCCCAGCTGTAACATGGTAATTAAATGTACGAGCGTTGTAGTAGCAAAGAAGCGTCAGCCAATTTTTTAGTTAATTATAATGTGGGCACTTTCCAGAACGGTATATATTAGATAGGTAGGTGGCAAATGTTTTGAATATGAGAGATTGAAATAAACGAGTTGCTATGTTTAAGAACAAGTATATACCACTTGTGCCTTTTCATTACCTGTTTGAGTTACGTTTATGTATACACCAAACAATATCAACATGCTTCTCCTTGTTTTAATTCCTTTTTTGATGTATAAAATGTTATGTTATTTGTATTTATAACGTACGTAGATACTCCGACGAGTGGCCCGGTGCGAACCTTGAGGAGTATGGAGGGCCTGCTTAGACAAAGGGAAACGTTTTCAGGTTTTTCTTGAAGAGAGCAGGATCCTGAATGCTAGGAGGAGGAAAAGGCAGCGCGTTTCAAGCTAGGGCGGCTGTCACGGCAAGGGAACTGCAGCCCATCCTTTGCAGTTTGAAGTGGGGCACCAGAGCCAGGAGCTGAGATGCAGAGCGCAGCTGTCTCGAAGGGGTGTAGAAGGAAAAACGCGTTTGTAAAGGGCCCGATGTGTAACGACTAGCGATTTATATATAACCCGTTCTGCCACTGTAAAGCACGCAGATGTGGTCTCACCCTGATTCTAGAAGAGATGTGAAGAAGAAGCCTGGCTGCCGCATTTTGAACTACTTGTAGTTTATTAAGCAGATAACCAGGAATGCCAGCATACAGGGCATTGGCGTAGTCCAAACGAGTTAAAATAAGGGCTCCGATAACCGTTTCTTTAGCAGCCATCGGGAGAAGTGGAAGAAATTTCCTGAGGGTTTATCGTATCGTAAATGTAAACGTAAATGCACAAATTAAATTCAAGAAAAGACCCAGGATGCCTTTAAAGTATACAATAACATTAATAATAGAATAATAATGCAGCAGGGAAGAGTGTGTTGACTTGCGAAATAGCATTCCCGCCATAATTAAGATGGATATACTTGTGACAGCTGAATTATATTCATTGGATAGGTTTAGGGTAATTTTACTCAAACGCTGATCAATTATGCACTACCCTTTGCACCACAATGACTTATGCAAAATAAACTAATGTGTTTTTTTACACTTGTTGCATGATGCAAACAACAGTGTGAAATTTCACTTGCACAGTGAGGATTTCCTGAGGACTGGAACGTTCTTTGTAATCTGGCTGACCTCTACAATGGGCATTTTCATAGAATATGCTATAATTGAATAACTCAATGGGAGTGATTTTGCAGATGTAAGAAAGATGAAAGGGGAAGCCAACCGACAAAGATTTCTACATGAGATCTGAAGGCTGCAAAAGTAGTCAGGCTGTGAATGCTTAACATTCTGATCTATATTGACATAATTGCCGCAAAAGAATGTATGGTCCCAACTTAATTCTGATCCTAATAGTGCAGGCTGATACTTTGGGGGTCATTATGATGTCGGGCGGATTTCCTCCGCCAGGCTGGCGGTGGCTACCGCCAGCCTGGCGGAGGAAATCCGCCCGACATCATCAGCCCAATTCCCCCCGCCATATTTGGATGGCGGGAGGGACCGCGGCGGTGTGAAACACCGCCCGCCTGTTTTCCACCCCGGTCGCCTAGCGGCCGGGGCGGAAAACTAGTAACATGGTGGTGGTGTCTTTTAGACACCGCCCGCCATATTAAAATGGGCTTTGCAAAATGCATTTTCGTGGTGGCAATGCCGCCACGGAAAGCATGCGGAGACTAATGCCGCCACGGAAAGCATGCGGAGACTTCCTGCGGGGGGCCCTTGCGGGCCCCCTGGGAGTCCGTGGCTTGGGGGGTGCACATGGGCGGTGGAGTCTATGGTACCCCCCCGCATTTCAAAGTGCAACATGGCAGGCACCGCGCGGTGCCTGTCATGTTGCGCTTTGAAAAGCACAACATGCACTTTTACCATTGCGGCGGGCGGAGATTCCTGCTCCGCCCGCCGCAATGGTAAACATACAGGATGCGCCCGCCTGTGTGGCGGGCGCATCCTAATGCCATTGTCGGGACCCCCACACTGTTAGCGGGCGGCCCACCTCTCCGTTAGGGTGCCCGCCCGCCATCCCAATGGACCCCATTGTATTAAACACCTGGGACTAAACATATCTAGTGACCTTGGACTTGAAAAGCACATGGTTAAACATCTTATTAACTCTCCTGTTTTGGTCTCTCATTCAACAGCAGTCCCATGAACCACAATTAGGAGAACATAAATATTGTCCATAAAGCCAAATTCACAAATCTCTTTCTCCTTAAGAATATGTTATCAAGATCAACGCAAAGCCACCGGGGGTGGAGGGATGAGAGGGCTGGAGGTTTACTGAATAAAGTGTTTTGCAATGACATCAGAGGACCACACTTACAAATTTGGCGAACTCTGGGTAAAGGCTCATCCCACCCTTACAGTGGAAAATATGATGGAATAAGGCCAAATTCACAAAGTGCAAATTCAAATGTCTGAAATGTGCTCCCTTAGGACTACTTTTATTTTTGGAGCAAGTTTCTGACTTTTTACAGGTTAACGTGCCAGATATACTTCAGGATATCCACATTAATCGTAGATTTCAAGTACTACAGTGTGTTTCATTTGAACACAAACATTTTTCACCAGGTGGGAAATGCTGCATGTATAAATGTTATGCAAAAGCATTGTTTCAGGCACAATTTTTTTCCCAGGGGAAACTATAGTTTCTTACACCCTCAACAAATATAGGGATGTTCTTTCCCTGTTCTCGATATAGAAATATTACAAAGTAAAAGTTTCCAGATGTAGATTCCTGGTGACAAGCCTCAGGAGGTGTTCCAATAGCCCATCCCACAATATCAGGGCTCGCACTGTACCTGTTTGGCACAAAGATTATGTTTTTCATTAAATATGGGAGCAAGTAGTGTTACTCCCCACAGACGTGTATGCACACGATACTGTTTTGTAAATACTTTCAACCCCATAGAAAAACTTGGTTATTTCCACTGCTAAAACCTTGGGGTTTCAGACAATGTCGCCCGGCCATGTTATCCTTACAGATGCTAGACTCTGAGCGCTCTTGTTACCATGTACTAAATTTTTTAAAATGCATCATTAGGCATAGGAATAATCTTTAAATACTGAGTGAATTTTATTAATGTACTATGTTACGTTCTTATTGTTGCTTTTATGGTTTTACACTGATAAAAACCGAATAAAGAAAGATTTATTATTAAGTAGTGTTACAATTATTGCATTGTAATCCATTAGGATTATATTTTACCTTGTACAATGTTCCTCATGTACCCTTCTACCCTTTCCCAGTTCCCCTGTCCCTTTTGGTAGCTGGTACCTACCAGCATTCTATTGACAGTGGATTTGACAGTTAAGGTTGTTGTGGTGTTTGAAATTTACCATGCCTAGATCTTTGTGCCAAACAGGTACAGAGGGAGCCCTGACAACTCAGTTGACAACAAATAATATGTTATGCTTCCAGGATTACATATTCGTCTAAGGAGCTTCTGAAAAAAAATCATAATGGCTGGTTATTAGAAGTTCTTTCAGCACTCAAGAAGGCAGGATTAACCATTAGGAGCAACAAACACCAAATTTGCATGGAGTCAGTAGCCCGTTTGGGTCACACAATTTCAAAAAATGTAATTAAACCCAAGTTGGATCTCATAATGACTATAAGAAATGCTCTTCCCTCTACCAACAAAGAGGAACTGAAATCTTTCTTAGGGCTAGTCAAATACATGACAATGATTGTAAAAAACGTTTCATATCTCACTGCACCCATGAGAAGCTTATTATAGAAGGTGGTTCATTTTGATTAGAATTCGGCTTGCCAAAATTCATATAAGTTGGCTGTTGGAACTGGCTCTTCTTGCAGGGTTATCCCCAAACTTTTTGCTTCCCCCTCCCCTATTTTTCCTGACCCGTGGCTGTTGGCAATAGGACTCTGGGCACTTTATCACTGCTGAATAGTGCTAAAGTGCATATGCTCTCTGGGTAAATTGTTATTGTAATTGGTTGTCCATGATTGGCATATTTGTATTACAAAGAAGTCCCTAGTAAAGTGCACTCAGTGTGCCAGGGCTGGTGATGCAAATGCTACTAGTGGACCTGCAGCACTGATTGTGCCACCCACATGAGTAGCCCTAAAATGGTGTCTCAGGCCTGCCACCACAGTGCCTGCGTGCAGTCTGTGAACTGCCATGTCTTCCTGGTCAGTGCCCGCACTGGCCAGGCCTAACCCTTCCCTTTCTGTACACATTGGTCACCCCTATGAAAGGCCCAAGGTGCCCCCTTGGGCAAGGTGCAGTGTATGTGAAAGGTAGGACATGCACTTGTGCAGGTGACATGCTCTGGTAGTGAATTACAGCCATTTTCGTTTTTCACTATTGTAAGGCTATCTTGCCCCATGGGCTATCATGGGGAATGCTGGCTACAATGGCTACCAGCATATCTTCCCATAGGAGCAAGGTAGGACATACAAGTCTGGTATCCCCGAACTCAGAATTTCATAACACATCTTTTAGGAAAGGTTGTTTTTAATTCCTGTGTTTGAGAACAGCACTTTTAGAAAGTTGCTGTTCTCTTGTCTGACCTTTCTGTGTGCCTTGGCCTGTTGTGAATTGACTGTCTGGTTTGAGAGTGACAGGGGCTGGGGAGCCCCCAGGAGGCTGGCTGAGTCAGCCCTAGGCTGAATGACTGCATCTGCATCTTGAGTGGTGGGAGGGGATAGCACTGGGACCTGAATAGGACTGTGCCTGCCCCCCCACAGCGCTGGCTCCACCCCCTGTGGTGCTTCTGATGGCTCTGCCCTGCACTGTGAAAGGGAGAAGGAATCATGTCAACAAAGTGCTCCAGGGCTGTGCTCTCCCTCCACAATGCTGGCTCCACCTCCTACTGGGCGGCTGACGACCCTGCCCCTCTCTCTGAAAGGAAAGGAGAAGCCAGGAAAACAAAGTGATCAAGGAACACCCAAAACTGGTTCAGACCGGGCTCAGAGCCCTCCTGCACAAAGGGATCAAAGACTTTTAGGTGTATAAGTACAGGACCCCTGACTACAGAAAATTAGATCATCCTGGAACCAAGAAGGAACCTCTGCCAAGGAGAAAGCTGAAACTGAAGAAGGAAGACTGACCTGCTGTTGCTTTGATGCCAAGGAGAGGGGAAAGACTTTGCTTTTGGTGCAGTGTCCCCTGTCTTGAAGGAATCTCCAAGGGCCTGAGAAGAGCTGGCTCCCTGTTTTTGAAGTCCCAGGAACAAAAGGACTTCACCCCCAGCTTCCCTGAACTCTGCTGAGAGAGTTCTGTCCTTCCTAGAGTGCTTGGGCCAGTTGTGGTGCCTCTGGAAGTTGTACCTCTGTTGGGAAGCTGGAATCCAAGATTTGAGAAACTTGCAACAGGAAAGTTATCATATCGCTCGCTTGCGAAGCGCATCCCCGACAGTGCAAAGAAATTCCTGCCACTACGGAGGTCGAGATCGTCACAGCGCCTGTTGCCGCTGCCAGAGGTGTCGCATCCTTCATTTGCGGGACACACCAGACCGGTGCGAGAAGACTACCATCGCTGCGAGGGTCGCCGCAGAGCCTGTCATCGCTGGGTGAGCTTTTCGCACCGCTTGCTTGCAGACAGCATTACGTTGCTGCAAGTGTCATCGCAGAAGCCATCGCATCGAGGAGCTGCGAGAGGAAGATCACAGTTGGTCCGCACATCGTCACCCCGGAGATCATCGCAACTCCAAAGATCACCGATTCGTGCCTTTGCGAGAGTAAACTTCCTACGGAACTGTGCACCGGAATCCATACAAGTCAGCCTTCCTCCCCATACAGACCGGATTCGTAGCAACACGCCCGCTGCTGCACCGGGGTTGTCGCATTGCCTCCCCAGGGTCTCAGGAGCAAAGCATCGCTTATTTTCCACCGCACCAGCTTCTGCTTTGGAACTTTGTCGCTTTTAAAAGGTACTGTGGGCAAACGTGACGCAACTGTGAACTTTTCAAGCAACTGTGGATTATTTTATCGCAACCTTAAGAACTCTTTTGCAACCATATTCTTGAACTGTGTGTGTTTGATTTCTGTTGATTTGGTCTTGTATAGTTTAGATTAAATACCTTTATTTTTCTAAACTGTTGTGGAGTCAGTTTGTGGTGTTTCCACTGTGTTACTGTGAGTGTTAGTACAAATACTTTACACATTGCCCTTGATAAGCCTGACTGCTTGTGCCAAGTTACCAAGGGGGTGAGCAGAGGTTATCTAAAGAGTGTTTCCTCTTTACCTTGACTAGAATCAAGGGTCCCGATTTGGACAGGGGTACCTACCTCTGCCAGCTAGAGACCACCAGTTCTTACATTGGCAAAAAAGCCCATTATAAATTTAGCATCCTTTGGGAACTTTGACACTAGACGCCAAACAATTTTAACTCCTGATGCCAGTGGGAAAGGTATTGGGGCCTCGCTGACACAATTTGCGGATGGTAAATCTTTATGCCAAACAGGTACAGAGTAAGCCTTGTCATTTGAGTTGGCAAAAAACAGTGTGATATGCTTCCAGGATGACATACTCATCTATGGAGCATCTGAAGAAGCATGAATACATTTAAAGTTTGTAAAAAAACACATACCACTCATCACATAGCTAAATTGATCATAGGGTTGGAAGGATACCATTATAAAATTGAATATGTCCCTGGCACTATAAATTTAATAGCTTACTGTCCAGATTACCTTGCAAAGGAGCGGGAGAGGAAGGAGTCAGGGTAGAAAAATCTGTAATGTTCCATTTGTCCCTCCTAATGGTTAAACCTGCCTTCTTGAGTGTTGATAGAATTTCTCTTAACGTGCCATTAATATTTTCATCAGAAGCTCCATAGACAAGTATGTTATCCTGGAAGCATAACACATTTTTTTACACCCTCCAAAATTTGTTGCATAACCATTCAGATTATCGCAGGCACCAACGCAAGGCTGAATGGAATCCTGCAGTACCAAAGAGAGTTCCGAAAGGAAAAGGAAACTTGCAATCCGGGTGCAACTCTGTCTGGCAGTAAACAGAGGAGAGGTTGATAACAGTAAAGAACTTGGCTTCCCCAATCACGCTGATCATCTCATTTATTCTAGGTAGTGGGAAACTATCCACCCAGATGTTCGCATTTAGGTCTCTTAAATCAACACATAGGTGCAGACCCCTCCCTCCAGATTTTTGGGTGACCAAAATCAGAGCTATAATACTAACAAAGGTGCAAGCATATAATTATATTAAACATAGATATAACAAATATAAAATGTAATGAAAATGAAGACTAATATGCACTAAAGAATAAGAAAAATATATCACCAAAAACAAATCTTAAAAAGTTCTTAAAAGAATATTGATACCTGTACAAAATTTAGCAATATATATGACTTTTGCTAAGATCATGATATAAAAAGACAATACAATCTTAAACTAATGGTGCTCACACAGCTGTACAATAAACAATATAAAAAAACACAGTTGACAGTGTAAACCAAAAAACTGGCAGAAGCAGATAAATTAACAAAAAACACTGATTGGTCAGAGCACAAAACCAGGAGAGGCAATTAATGCATCCTCTTGAATATATGTCAAACATAGGCATCAATGGCGTTTCGACCAAATTAAATTGGTACGGTCATCATCAGGACAAACAATACAAGTCACAGAGCATCCAAAAGAAAATCTTGTTCAAAATCTTATTCATGAATACAAGCCTATGGCCAGTAGAGGAATAAATCACATCAAAGAAATTCCAAATGAGAGCAAAGTCCAGTCATAAAAATACTGGGAGAGAAGGGGCAGAGGGCTTCAGAACAAATCACGACCCTCACATGCAGGCCGGTGCAGACTAAAAGACCGGCCCAAGAAGAATAATTTTATATCTACCCGGAACTACGGACCTGCATCAGTCTTATCAGCCATTCATGCTCTCATTTGGAATTTATTTTTAAACGCCGTCGACGCCTGGCTTTGTAACATTTTCAAGATGATGCATTAATTGTCTTTCCTGGTTTTGTGTTTTGTCCAATCATTGTTTTTTGTTAATTTATATGCCTCTGTCATTGTTTTTATATCAGGGTCTTGGTAAAAGTCACATATATTAATTAATTTTATACGGGTATCATTATTCTTTTTATAACGGTTTCGGTAATAGGGCTGCCCCTGTTTGATGCAACCACAAACAGAGCTAGCCGTGAAGAACTTTCAATAGATTCTATAATACCTTGTTTAACCACTTTATTTAGCTCTTCCTGTAGTGGGTTGTGCATCAAGGGAAGTATTGGTTTTAGTTTGTGTATCATTAGTACTGCGTTGTCTCTCTATTTAATTTTGCTTTAGAAATTCTTTAGGTGGCCCGATTCTTCTGTAAACAATTCACGGAATTCATGGTACTGATTCCAACTTAGTGGATGGGAGGCTGGACACTCTCATTAGCCTATTTTTCTCTCCTCTCAGCCTCGGCAAACAAGGAAAGACGCTCAACCTGCAAACAGGGAAGGATGTGCATCCTACGAGCCCTCTTCCAACAGTTCCCACCATGGGAGCACAAATGACAGTTTGCGCTCCTTCTTCCTCAGCAGCAGGATATGCTGCATAAATCTTCACCTCAGAACCTGACAGGATAGTGACCGCATGGCCAAACCAATTTTAAAGTCTCCTGAAGACCATCACTTGACACCGGGATACACAGCAGGGAGCAATCGGTGCCTCCACTCAACACATCAACGGACACCCAATACCCCGCTCCTCACCTGTGTCTTGAATCACTACGAGACAAGTCATTGGGGCCGCAACCAGAGCCACCTAGCGGTGATCTCTCAGTGACTTTCTGATCGCCTGCCTCTGTCATCGGACTCAAAAGGTAGGAACAACCAAGTGAAACGTAGGTGCTGAATACAACGATGACTCTCCTTGGAATCCTCAGAGGAGAGGCTGTCACTGGCTGTCCCCTGCACAGCATAAGGATCCCATCCTTGTCGCCATTATTACGAAGTAAAAGACTCCAGATAAAGATTTATATGATGTTTTATTGAGATGCAAGATAACATCCTCTCAGCCACATCAGCTGCTAGGTTCCAAACTCCACAACAACCCTAACTGTCATATCCAATTGTCAATACAATGCTGGCAGGTACCAACTACCAGAAGGTACAGTGGAACTGGGAAAGACTAAAAGGGAAATATGGGCAACATTATAAATAGGACTAAATATTCATTCTGAATTACAATGGAATAATTATAACAAGAAACAAACCTACTGTTGACTTTGTCAGGAACAAATTTACACGTGCACATAGAGCTGAAAGTTATTTGTAAGAAGTGCTTAATTTGTGATGGTTGTTGCAGGTGAGGCCCACTTACACTCATATTTAGGGATTAGCACTTATTTTCACTCATCAGACTTTGACCAAGAGCAATTAAGTGAAAAATACACAAAGGAAGGACGCAAGAACCTGCAAGAGATAAAGGGGTAGGGAGTGTTGGGTGATGGATTAAAGAGGCTTGAGGTGGAATCAAGACTACACAGCTTCGGTATTCAGCAAACTGACATCCAGAAGTGCTGGTCGCAACCTTCTGAGCAAATCTTTTTGCCCGAAACCTATACAATTTAAACAATGCCTTCAAGGTGTATGAGTCTGACACACATATACATTTATGGCGGTCTTCCTACCATGTCAGGGAGGGCCCCCACCCAAGACCTTCCGGAATGCCCTTTATACAAAACTTGTGTATTCTGCTGTTCCAGAGTTGTTCACATTCGTTAATACACCCTACAAAATAAAATTACACCCATTACTTCTGTGAATCTAAATATGCATTTCCATATAGTAAAGCATTTTTTCACACCTTACCTGCCTATAAGTGATTAATTAGCAGTGGGAGCTCTTGTTTCTGGAAAAATTGTTCATGACAGGTTATCCTTAAATATATTTTATGTTGACAGAGAATGAATCGGCAGTATCATAATTCAAAGAGTTTCAGAGATTGTTCAAGGTTCTGGTGCTTAGCCAGGATCAATTATGATAGCATCTTAGATTTCAAAATTGTAAATCGAAAGTTGGGCTTATTCTACACTTATCTCCAATTAAAGCAACCTCCCTCGTGTCCCTGCCTGGACACCTGTGTTCTTATAATAATTTTAGCATAGAGTCCATAAATCCCCGATTAATATACTTACACAAAAGTCTAATTTTCACACAACATATGACCAAGGAAAGTTATGATTTCCAAACAGATGCCTGTGCTCTCTAACCTCCACTTTAGCAGAGGCCGTCCCTGAAGGGGGCCTCGCGGGATGGCACCATAACAGCCGGCGGGGACCCGAAAAACCAGTTTGGGCCGCCACGGCACCACCAAAAAAAAGGGGCATCCCCCTACCAAAACCCCTCCATGGTCAAGAAAATGCACATCAAGGGTGTCACAACAAAATTGCCCGGTCACTGAAAAAGTGGGTGATTGTTCGAACCCCCAATGGGGAGACACCGCCACTGGTCTAAATAAACAACAGGAGGTTTAAGCACACCACTCCCCCAGCACGGGTTACTTTTTGGAGCTGGGGGCAATGGGCTGAGGGATTTTGAGAGGCGATTTTGTGATTGCAAGAATTACTTTGCCAGGAACCGGTCATCGAGGTATCTACAATTCATACCATCCGGAGCAAATCCAGCAAGTCCACCATCACTGCCCAGGAGGAACAGAGCTGTAGAAACCAAGGAGCGAGTGTTACAGCAAACAAGGTCCCTCCACCTTGCCCGACTGCTCCGAGGTGGACGGGTAGCCACAGCCGCCCTGCGGGTGATTGCCTGCGGACCTCGGGAGATGGCGGAGGCAGCAAGAGCTGGGGACCGCAGCGCCATGGTAGAATGGCAATCGGTGTGCTACATGGAGAGGAAGCATGCCACGCCTGCTGTGACAGAAGTCTCAAATTTAAAGGGGCAGGTCGCAGCTGAGTGGGTCGAGGACAGAGAAGGCAACCGGCCGGTGGAGGACTGAATACACACTGCCGGTGCCTGATCGGAGCAAGGGAGCACCGTCCTACCCACTGCAGTGCCTGGTTGCCTCGGTGAAGGCAGCAGTAGTTGGGCACCACGGTGGGGCCGAGGAGCAGTCACTGGTGAGCGGCCCGGAAAGTGCACAAGTAAGGCCATGCCTACCCCAGCACAAGAAGGTACGAGAATTGAAAGGGCAGGTCATACAGAGCGGGACCAGTACTGAGGTGGCAGCCGGCCAGTGGAGGACCACTCGAGTCCACACAGCTGGTGCTTAATTAAACAGAGGAATCCCTGGAAGCACCGCTCCACCCACAAAAATTGGCATGAGGTGGGGGAAGATATCAAGCACACAAATGGTGATTTGGTGAATAGGAAGAGCGGCAGCACCCTGCAGAAGGCCCGATAACTATTAATCCTGACTCTGCTGGAGTGTGTGGGACTGTGTCAAACCGTGAACTTTCTGTTGACTGTTATGTGGTGCAAAGCAGGAGTGGCAGCACCCTGCAAAAATCTACACAAGGGACTGGGGACAGCTCTTTGTGGGGCGACGGACCCAGCCCTTCCCACACACAGCAGCAAGTGGCTACAGGGCAGCCTCTGCAAACAACAGGGAAGTAGGAAGGGCTGGAGACAGCTCTCCCTGGGGCGATGCAACCATGCTCCCATAAGGCAACACTGCCCACACTGAATACTAGGGCTGGAGCAACCCAGCTGCTACAGAGCACGAGCATGGAGAACCACACTGCTGGATGAGGACCCTGGCGAAGGGCCCAGCGGACAACATAGTAGTGGATCACCAGGCATCGGGGGAGCACCAGCTCCCAGGAAATGCCAGAGACCCATCACGAAAGCACAAAAGAAGGCAAAAGACCCGCTGACTGCAGCCATCCAGGCGACTGCGGGGTCCAGTGGCAATGCCAACAGCACAGCTGGGTCGTGAGCATATTGGAGCAATAGTACAGGAATGTTTGAAGTCAATTGCTCCATTGTTGTTTATTGGCTTAGGTGCACAGGGTCTGGGTATTTCAGGGATGCAGGAATCAACAGGAGGTATCCAGGCTTCCATGGCACCCACTGGGCCCAGGGTGCATAAGGCTAGGACAGCTGAAGGGGCAGCAGGGCCGCCCAGCTAGGGAGGTGAGCAGGCCGGGGCCGGCAAGCGGACAGGCAGCAACGCTGGGCAGCAGCGGGTTTTAGTTTCCCCTCTGACAAGGTGGGGCAGCACAACCAGAGCAGGCAACCCAGCACGAGTGGGGCAAGCACCAGAGGCATATGCAAGACCATTACCATGACAGCCATTAATGACTACTAGAGCGACTGGGCTGGCAAGCCTTATCCCACAACCATCTCTCTCCTACCTTATCCAGTGAGGATCACAGAGCGCCTGGTAAGTAGGGCACTCTCCCAGTTTCTGGAGGTCTGTAACAAGCTGGAGGATGGGCAATTTGGTTTTTGCCCAGGACACGGGATGGTGACTGCTTTGGTGACCGTTTTGGATGATCTTCGAATGCAGGCAGACAGGGGACAATCAGCTATACTGATTGTATTGGACCTGTCTGCCGCTTTCGACACAATCAACCATGCAGTCCTTCTACAAGACCGGATGGAGCAGGGGTAGTGGGCATAGCTCTGAAATGGTTCCAATATTTCCAGGCAATTAGACGACAGGCAGTGGCTCTCCCCTCCTATCAATCGGATTTTGCTGATATTAGGCATGGGGTACCCCAGTGTTCTGCAATCAGCCCAATATTATTCAATCCCTATATGAGCCCTCTGATCGCTGTCATCAAATCACATAATGTCAGCCTTGTAAATTATGCTGATGACACACAGCTTATTCTATCGCTGGAGGGAGATAATGCGGTCTCACTAGGAAATGTTCATGCCTGTATGCAAGATATGGTACACTGATGAGAAATAATTCCCTGCAATTCAATGGCGATAAAATAGAGATATTATGTTGTGCTGCAGGCAAAGTGCCATTCTCACTTTCAACGGGCTTTTGGCCCATCCCCACCAATACACCTTTGAAACCCGTTGAAACGGTACGTAATTTAGGAATTAGCTTCAATGAAAAGCTGAACCTAGAAACACAAATCAACAAGATTGTGGGGAGCAGCTTCTCTCTCATTAGAGTACTTCGGAAGATTCTGCCGACGTTACCAATCCAGGCTCGAGCACAAGTAGTAAGGAGGGTTATTCTGAGTAGTCTGGACTATTGCAATGCATTGCTGCTGGAGTATCCAAGGTATTTGATCAGGAGACTCCAGAGAATACAGACTGTGGCGGCAAATCCTGCTTCAATGAGACCACGGCGGTCGTCAACATCTCTGGTGCTGGCAGAGCTGCACAGGCTCCTTGTATTACAGAGGATACCATTCAAATCACTCTGCATTGTTTTTCAGGCACTGCACTGGATTTGGCCTAAACTGTTGCAGAACAAATTTGGTTGGTATGTTCCAACCCGTAGTCTTTGCTCCTCCTCGGCTAACCTGGTAAAAGTTCCCTGGATTAAAAGAGAAAAATCGGGGGGAAGAGCGTTCAGCTTTGCAGCAGTGCGGCTCTGGAATGGTCTTTCCACTGATCTGAGGCAGATGTAGGATCTGCTGATGTTCCGAAGGAAAATAAAAACCTGGCTATTTCCCAGAGCATAAGCTTTTTTGTACGTAACATGGCTTTCTTCAACATGATGATGCCAATGCACATGTATCTCAGCGCCAGGATGCCCGTAGGGTTACAGTGCACTTTACAAGTCTGAATAACAATAACAATCTGGAGAAAGGAGTTTATTGATATTTTTTCACTGCTATAAATACAGCTGTATGGGTTAGATCTAAGACTGTGTGACAAGAAAGAGAAAGACAGGAGGAAAAGGAGAAGAGAAAGAAAGGAGAGGAATTTTGACAATAGGCTAGATGTATTCAGAATAATGGCATGCATTTGTAGAGAGATTTCCACACTGTGCAGCTGACCTCTGGTTGTATGAGCCCAACATCCATGGCGCACATAGGCAGTTCCTATGGGGATGCTTGATTAGAATACGATAAGTGTTTTAGGTTAAAAATGCAAACACACCCTGAGATGGAATGGAATGAGTAGAATGAGGGGGATGTGTCAGGGCTCATCCACAAGGTGCTGGTAGCAAAGGAGGCCAGGGCCAGGGCAGGGAATGGTGAGCAGTCCTTTTGGAGCACCCCCTTTAAGGGGAGACGCAAGACTTATTACAAACTGGAATCACACAGCAGCTGGAAACGGTTTACTGACATAACATTGATGTACAAAATATCAATGTAAAAAATATTGATTAAAAAATATAGACAACAAAATGATTGACTCCTATACTTCAAAAGGTAAGTACAGAAATATTGAAAAAATAAATATAGATGTAAAAACGTATCAATTAAAAAACTATATATATATAAAATAAAATATATTTATATATAATATATTAATATAAAAAAATTACTATACATTTTTACAAAATATAACAAATAAACTTAATTTAAACAAAATAAACAACATAATATTAATGTATACATATATATATTTTAAAGTAATTAATAAACTATTATCGTTTATTTATTCTAAAACTTTAAACTTATATAAAAATACAAAAAACATTATCAAAATAAGTTAAAACATTAAACTTTGAAAAAATATTTAAACTTACATTGCCATATACAATAAGTGCAACAGTAGTGAAGGTGTTGGATAGCCAAATAATAAAATGTACTATTCCAACTCCAGGGAGTAAAACAGTAGGGAAAGTGTTGGATAGTGGGGGAGGGGCAAAAACTACTATTCCAACTCCAGTGAGTGCAACAGTAGGGAAAAAATATTAAAAATTAAATTAAATAATAAAAATAAATGAACAATATTCAAATATATATATTTAAAAAAAAGAAAAAACATATAAAAAGTACACATGTTATAATATTAAATAACAAAAACCAACAAATGTTATAAAAAATAATAAATACATTTACATAACAATAATTCTTTTAAACTACAAAATATTTTCCCCAAAAATATTAATTAAAACATAAATGTAGTTATTTTATATCCTACCCTATTGCACCACACCAATAACAAAACACATCAACATTTTTAATTAAAGTTATTTACTTAATTAACATAATTAATATTTAATTAAAAAAATATTTTTTAATAAAAAACCTATAAACATTAATTGACTACACAAACTTTAACACTATAATATCCACAATGCACATCTAAATTAATTTCTTTTATTTATTTATTTATGTATTTATTGTTTTCTATAGCGCGAACCAGACCCTGTGTTGGGTGTCAGAGCACTTTACATTTTCAACCACTTTGATATTAGCAGATATCCAATGTTTCACGTCAATAAAATGTCTATGTGTTCAGCTAACATTGGCAAATATTTATCCATACACAATAATATAATGAGGAATAATAGAAATCATTAGATTACATTCAAGATTGGCTTGTCCTACTTCAACTTTGAGTAGATGCTAGCCCTTCAAGCTCAGATAATGACTGTATCTTGAATCGGGAGGTGAACAGTTTCTATGATCTGTGCATACTAGGGAAGTATTCCTGCTCCCAATAGTTAAATTGATCATCTGCGTTAGGATCGCCATATTGCCAGACCATTTCCAGAACGACTTAGATGTCCTGTTGGTCGTTATGAGAGAAATGTACCCATCAGAAAGGCCTTAGTCTCCTTTTTGAATCGAAGAGCATAGGTGATTCTTCTGATATTCGGTGGGAGCGAATTCCAAATCCTTGGTTCTGCTCCTGTGAATGCTCTATTGTACGTTTTTTTCTAATGGCAGAATGCTGGTTTCATTAGAAAATCCTCTGATGTTCTCGAGGGTCTAGTGCCACAGGATAGAGTAATTTTCTGAGCTAGGTAATGTGGAGTTTTTGGTGTATTGCCTTGTGAACGATACAGGCAATTTTTAGCTCTATTCTTGTTTCGTATGGTAGCCAGTTTAACGCTTTCAGATGAGGAGTGATGTGGTCATTTTTTCTTGTTCCCATTATAAGTCTAGTTGCAGTATTGAGACATTCTTTTAGGGGTGCTGTTGAGATCTTAGGGAGTCCTGATAGAGTTGAGCATCCATATTCAATTCTTGATATGACCGGTGCTTGGACTGCCAATTTCAGATCACCGGGATCAATGAGTGGCTTCAGTTTCCTGAGGTAATTCAGATGAAAAAAAGCATTTCTTGCCATTGTGTTAATGTGTGCTCTCATGTTTAGATCTTTGTCCAGTGTGATACCCAGGGATTTGGTTGATTCAACTATAGTCAGGGTACTGTTTAGTGCTGTGATCATCTTAGTCCATTATGTGATCTTGGTTGAACTTTTAGGAGAGGAGATCAGAAGGCATTCGGTTTTTATGTGTGTTGAGCTTAAGATGATTGTTGGCTAGCCATTCAACTGTTTTCTTGAGTGCATGGTTCATAGTGTTGATCTCTTCCGGAGATGATGTCATCATATACAGCTTGGTGTCATCAGCTTACATGTGAAACAAAATGTTAGCTTTATGTAGTACTTCAGTTAATGGTTTGATGTATAGGTTAAATAGTGAAGGGGATAGAATTGATCCTTGTGGGACCCCAATTTGAATCGGAGATGGAGGGGATAGCTTGTTGTCTACCAGGAATCTTTGCGATCTGTTCTCTAGGAAGGAGTGGAACCATTTTAGTACAGTTCCAGCTAAGCCCATCTTATTTTCCAGGCGCTCTAATAATTTGGGATGGTTTACTGTGTCAAATGCAGATGATAGGTCTAGAAGGATCAGGAGACAGGTCTCATTACAATCGAGAGCTAGCAAAGTGTCATCTACTATGTGTAGAATTGCTGTTTCCGTATTGTGGTTTGGTTTGAACCCTGATTGGCAGTCATTAAGTAGTTCAAATTCAGTAATGTGTTGACTTAATTGATTGTGCGCACATTTTTCTAATACTTTTGCTAGTAGGGGAATGGTTGTTACCGGGCGAAACGTGTTAGGGTCCGATGGGTTCTCCGTAGGTTTCTTTAGGAGAGGGACCACCGGGCCTGTTTTAAGGCAGTCTGGCATTGATCCTTGGGTAAGGGATTCATTCATTATCTTAGTCCAGTATGGGATGACCATGTGGTTGCAGGAGGGCCCCCATTTAGACGGCAGTGGGTCATTGTAATGGTTATTAGGTTTCAGAGATAGTAATATTTTGGTAATGTCCTGTTGATCATATAGTTTGAAGGTTGACCACTGGGTATTATTATTAATATTATTATTATTATTATTATTATTATTATTAAACAATAAAATAATAAAAACAATTACACTTATTTTTAAATTAAAAACTATTACTATTAACAACTAATAATGACATAATTAAAATGTATTTAATACCCACCCTTTACCGCTTTAAAAGTAAAAACACAAACAAAAATAAACAATTACCCCAAATAAACATCAAATAATTAACAATAATTAACAACTATATTTTAATTAAACAGAAATTACTTCCCACCCTTCACTTCTATTAACACCACAACCAACTCCTAAAATTAATTACACAATTACCATAATGAATTACCAATTAATTAATTAACATTAATTAACAATCAATTATTAGTTCACCAATTGAAAACAAATTACTTCCCACCCTTTACACCTACAAAAACCACAACACACACCTAAAATGAATTTCACAATTACCAAAATTAATTACACATTTATTAACAACCAATTATTCATTCATAAATGAAAAATAAATTACTTCCCACCCTTTACACCTATAACCACCACAACACACACCTAAAATTAATTACACAATTACCAAAATGAATAAACAATACATTAGAATTATTAACCAATTATTTTGTAATTAATAATACATTACTTTACACATTTAACACTATAACATCTCAATCAAACAAATATTAATAAATACAAATTAATAAATACATTGAATATAATTAAAGTACTTCTTACTCTTTTCCCCTGTAAACCCACAACCCACTGCAGAACTAAAAGCACAAAATTCAAATAAAAAAATGTAATAACTACTAAATATTTAACACATATATTAAAAATACCAACAATTGTTATACAAAAAAAACATAAATCACATACATATAAAATATATACTAAAATACATAATAAATGTTTTTAACAACTATATTTTTGCAAACAATATTAAACACTTCCATATTTTTTACATCGATATTACTTACCTTAAATCGATATTCTTGACCACAATATTCATGCTGTCGCTATTTCTGACCCACAATATTAATTACTCAATATTTGTGCAACTCGATATTTTGTGCTCGATAATCTGCCTCTGCACCGTTAGAAACCTCCAATGCCCGGTAGTCCAGCTGCGATTTGTTGGAAGTACGAAACCAAGGAATGCACATGGGGCACACCGTGCAAATTTCAGCACGTATCCTTGGGATACTGGGGGGACACTCTTCACCAGGATGCAGGTGCAGCAAACACAGTGGGATAAGAAAGAAAAGAAGAAAAAGCACTTGCAAGGACACCGAGGCTGGGGGGCAGCAGATAAGATACAGCAGTTTTTAGCTAGCCAGATCCCCCATAAATACCCACCAGCTCAGGAGGCTAGCCAACTGATACCATAGCAAGAAAGACGCAGCTGTATTGGTAAAGAGATTTGAGGAAGGATTTATAATTCCATTTGAAGGCCCTATGTCCAAAGGCAGGGAAAAACTCTGCCCTAGTACACCCAGAAGTGGTGTGAGAAAAAATTGAAAGGATAGGATGTTTGGGAGGATCGAGGGCCCCTTACCTTCCCGATTGCCCAAGGGGTTAGTCACCTTTGAGGGGTGTTACCTTAAAAAGAGATAGGGCTGTTCAGGCTCATCCACCACCTCTCTTTCCCGGAGGGGACATAGGAAAATGATGGGATCAGCCCAGAGGCATGCTCGGTGGGTTACACCTAGGTGGATGACGCCATGGACTTGATAAGGGCTACGGGTAGGGGACCTCATGGCAAAAGCTGATATCGAGTCCACATTCCGCCTCCTGCAGGTTCACCTTGTGAATTTTCATTTGCTAGGCTTCCACTGGGACGGGGCTACCTACTTTGACAAGGCAATGCCAATGAGTTGCTCTGTGTCCTGTTCCTGCTTTGACTGACTGAGCACGTTCTTGGACTGGGCCCTGCACGACAGGCACCATTAGGGAGGCAAGCTACACAATCTTGACAACTTCTCGGTTGTGGGGCGGACAGGATCCAGCGAATACGGGTACACGCTGGCAGCATTCCAAGGCTTGGCCAGGGAGCTGGGAGTGCCCCTGGCAAGGGAGAAAATGGTGGGTCCCACAACTAAACTCACATTCCTAGGCATAGAAATAGACTCAAAAGCTGATCCAGGATCTCAAAGGACAAGGTGAATGAGTTCAGAGAGGAGATAAGGGCAATGTGCAGCAGGGAAAAGGCAAAACTACGGAAACTGCAAAGGCTGGTCAGTAAGCTCAATTTTGCCGCCAGCGTTATCTCGCAAAGGCGGGTATTTACCAGGTGCCTAACGCATTTAATGGCGGGACACAGTGAAAAGCACCATCACGTCAGGCTGGGTTCAGGAGTAAAAAGGGATCTGCTTATGTGGGACTTATTTCTCGCAGACTTCAGTGGGCTACTAATATAGCGGAAAGGCTGGGCAACGGCCAGACAGATAGCCCTATTCACTGACGCAGCCGGCAGTATAGGTTTCGGGGCAATACTAGGGAGAAAGTGGTAGGCGGTGCAATGGCCCGAGAAATTGAATGAGTTGGGCACCGCCAGCAACATCAGGTATTCCCCAAAGTAGTTGCACTATCAGTCTGGAAAAGGAATCTGGGGGACAAGAAGTTGACGCTCTGGTCAGATAACAAAGGTGTTGTAAAGGCGATCAACAAAGGTATGTCTAGGTGTATCGACATACTAAGATTAATGCAGTGCATGGTTAAATTGCAGCTGAAAGGAAACCTAGAGATCAAGGCATGGCACGTTCTGGGGTGGAGAATTCAATGACAGATGAATTCTCAAGAGCACAGATGGACACGTTCAGAGACTTTGCACCAGCGGCAGAAGTGAGGATGACCCATCTCCCATAGGAGTTATGGGGACTGGCCGAATGGTCTTGTCATCCCTAGTCCGACGGGCACTCACCGCTAAAGCGGCAAACCGGTATAGGAAATACACAGACACAGTAATGCAGGTCCAGGGTCTTAAGACACTGGGTGACCAGGATGACACAAAAAAAGCATTGGAGCACTTCATCTTGTGGGCATACACAGAGAAAAAGTCTGAATCATGGGTGCAGGCCCACTTGACAGTGGTTGCACATTTTTCAGAGACATACACTCGCAAGATCCCACAACATCCCACTACATCAGGGTGGCCATGAAAGGGGAACAGTGAACAGAGGGTAAAAAAACAGCCACACAGCGACCTGTAGACTTCAGAAAACTGACCCTGCTATTGGACAAACTGAGAGAAGGAGCCAAATACGCATTTGAGGTGACACTTTTCAAGGCTGACTTCACAACAGCATTCTTTGGGGCATTTAGGGTTAACAAGCCTGTGGCCCCTGGAAAGAATGGTGCGGCCAGGAGGTGCCCCCAGGCAGCTGACTTCAAACCAGGGGTGTCAAAAATAGATCTGCTGCAGAGGGCGGCAAACACAGACCAGGTAGGCAAAGGACCTGGTTGTGACTGGAATGTATAGAGGACCCCAGATACTGTGCAGTTTGCTGTCTCCTAGCCTACATGGTGATACTGCCAGCAAGGAAGGGTCCACTTTTCAAGCACAGAAATGGGGACCTGTTGAGCAGATTTCAGCTCACAGTGGTCATGCACCAAACCCTGGACAGAGCGAGATCGGGCGGGTTCATCAGCAGCATAACATGGGTTGCCACAGGCCGGGATCAAGGCGGTGGGGAGATGGCAGTCCAACACATACAAAACATACGTGTGACCACAGCTAACATTACTTTTTTTTTATGATGATAGCCATGCAAACTGACAATGTGATTGTTGTTCTAGCTGGGAGCCGCCCCTGGCTGATTTGGGTGGTCTGTCACTCGTATATCAACCGGATGTATATGTGGTGGTTTTGCGGCAGTCACATGCAAAAAGGACAGACTGGTAGGCACATGTGTCAGGTGGTGAGGCCACTCATGGATGAAATGGGACCAGCTTTAGGCAACCCTAAAGGGGCTGTAGGCCGAGCCTCCTGGCACCCAGACGTCCTTGTGATACACCTGGGAGGTAACAACCTCATGTAACTGGGGAGGAGGGACTTCCTCCATGCCATCCAGACAGGCCTAACTGAAGCAACCAAGCTATTTGGCAACACCACCATCATATGGTCCAAAATAATAACCAGGGTGGCAGTCAATAGCTCTAGAAGGAAGAAGCCTCTCCAGCAGCTTGGTGGGTAAAAGGGGTACATTTGTTGGTTATGGAGGCCACTCACCTGGGGATGCCTTATGGCAGGGTCAGTAGGCCGAAAGGGGGGAGCAAACAGAGATGGCACTCGCAGCCCACCTGCCAGATGGTAGGGCACAAAATGGACAAACAAGGTAGAGAGTTGGGGGTCTAACTCCAGGGAGAGGCTCCCCCCATGCAAGGGGCGTGAAAACCAACAGAGAACTTTATGACCCCATAAAACAGCATGTATGACTTATGACCTGAGCCATGGGAGCATGACATGTCAAGTGATTGATGAGGATAGCAAAATGATTTATGCCCACTGATAAAGGGACTGATAACGAACTGTCAGAATGATGATTTATGAGTTGATAAGGTGAGCAGAATGATTGATGTAACAGAACACATCATGTTAACTTTATTGAATATATGTAAGGAATTGACATATGGCAGTTTGGAGTGGGACCCAGTGCAGGGGTTTTGCTGAATCCAAAATCATTGGGTTGACGTAAATGAAAAATGTAAATGTTTTTAATTTGCAATGTTTAGATTTTCATTCCGCCACACCCCTTAAAATTATGGTGCTCCATGCTGTTTTCTAAATTTCTTAAACCAAAAAAGAAGGGGATAGAATTCTTGAGTTAATCTCAGCCAATGATGAGGTCTAATTAGGTCTGTGTTTGCTTTTGTTCATGCTCTGAGTTGAAATGGCCTGGGAATTTGTGCTGGATTATTCCTATTGAAGCATTCCATCCATCACCTTTTTTCTTTTCCACATTTTCAGCACAGACTGTACCTAGGCCATAAGTTTACAAATGCATGACATTTAGATAATGCATTGAAAATATTTGTGAAAACCACTGAGTTCCGATTTGGGGATGTCCACAACATTCATATTGTCTACTCTCCCTACACGTCTATGGAGAGATCAAATTTCCAGTAAGGGCAGTTTATAATAGCATAAATACTTACATCTTGTTAATTGCCATTGTTGTAAGTAGCATCTGTATAGGTACAAATCAGCCAACTCCAGCTTTCTAAACAAGGGGCCTGATTCACAAAGGTAAACTTATACTTCTGTGTAAGTTTACATTTTTTTGAAATTCACAATGTAGGATGTTTACGTCTTCTTATCTTTTTATGTGCGGAGTTTTCCCCTTATGTGTGGAGACTTCGCAGTTGTAAAGATACTACTTGTAAAATTCCTTTCTGTATTGCAAAAAATCGAAAACTTACACTTAATTGTAAGTTTACCATTTGAATCAGGCCCTAGGATTTTCAAAGTGCAAATTGCATGTATCTAAAGAAAAGTCTTTTGTGAATTAGGATCTATGTTTTCGAAAATGTCAGTGTGAAAAAAATTTAATTGGCAACATAACTCACAACATAACTCACATTAATTCAAACAACAATTCCTAAAATATTTAGTCCCAGGTAAACAGTGAACATAAAGGGCGAGTGAAGACACTACTCACACACAGGGAAGCCTCGCTGATTATGCCTAACACACATGTAACAAGTGCACGCCCCTATCACATTATGGGGCTAATTTACAAACCCCTTTCGCTGCTGGTACGTCACTTTTTCCCATATTACAACTAATATTACAGCCTCTACTACCGAATACCTGCATCAAAGAGTGATGTACAGTGAGCAGAAAAATGTGCAAGCCTTCTTACCAACACGCAGTGTATGCGAATACGGAAGATGATGCCTACATTCTGCCACACGGATGCCAAAGTATGCTCCCCGACTCCCAACATGGAAATGCCCAGAAGCCATTTTATAATACGAAACTGGATGACATTGAGATTAGCACATACAGGCGGAAGAGGGTGAACATATGGGCACAGTTTCGTACAAAAGAAATAGTTCCTTTTGCTTACAAAGGGACAATTTTGTTTCAAATCTTTCAGTTGCAGTTTATAGATTACAATTTACATTATATTTTGTGTTACATTTTAAAGCCAAGAAAAGCGAGACATACGAGTTAAATGCTGCTGAGCAAATGGGGGTTATTGCGTGTATTTGTTAAAATAATTAGTCGTATATTTCACACATTGCCACTTTTTTCAACTCAGTCTTCATGCTCAGATGATGTAAATGTTCTGACCTTGGAATGAAAGTTGACAGTCAGGCTAGGCTGTACGTACAACACTTCCCTTCTGTAAAACAGTTACACTTCAGCATACAAATCTTTTCATGCTGACTGAGACTGTGTTACAGATTAGACAACTAAGAGAATCTAACTTTCCAGAGCAACTGGCAAAAAGATTTTTATTGGCAAAATAACGTTATTCTTCCTGGCTTAGGCAAACGTCGCTCAGCCCTGTAGTGCAGAACAAAACATCGGCATAATTAAATTACATGATATGTGTATATGTATGTGCAGTATGGTCAACTGAAATATCCCATGACACGATTCTGACACAATTCAAACATCAATGTGAGAAACACGTAGAAACAGGTTGAAATAAAAGGTGATAGTCAACCAGTGAACCGTGAACCCACTAACCTTACTACATTTTTATCCAGAAGGTGCAGTAACACCGGTGCGTGTTGTACCTACTTGTAGTTTGTGGAGGAAAGATGTATGAAATCCATGGGTGAATCCGAAAAGTCATACCTTTCTGAAAAGTAGACAAAGACCTGAATCCAGCAGGGGGTCATTTGCGTACAGTGCTCATTGTTATGCTAAACAAACAAAATGTTGAAAAACAAATATGTAAATAGATGCAATTTTTTGCACTAAAGGCAGATTTATAAAAGTGATATGCGTTATGTCTGTTACACTCTCCAACACTGGTTAATTTATAAACTAAATAAGTGCCATGGCTCTCGTCAGGAGACAGCTTGTACGAGACAGCTCTTGTTAGCGCTGCCTAAAACAGAGGCAACGACTAACAATGAACGTGGTGAGAGGATGTGGCATAATTGCCAGACCTGCTGACTTCAGAGGAGGGATCAACATCCTGTGATTCTAGGCAAATCAATTAATCTCCCCATGCCTTCCATAAATGAATGTGAATGCATGCTTAACTGGTGCTCATGAAAAGCGCCGGTTTTGATGATTAAATGCTGGTGCTGAGCACCGAAAACCACTGGCTCAAATTAAGCTCTGCTTTCCAGTTACAGATCTAGCTAGGCCATTATTACAAATGGCAGGATAATCATGATATGTCTTATAACTGCTATTACCTCATATACTACAATTATGAGTTTGTGATAAGTATCAGTAGGTGAAACCGGCAGATATTTCTCAAAGGAAATGCCCGGTATTTATCAAAACATGTAGATTTGTTGCTTTAAGCACCAAAATCGGCATGTTACTTCCCCAAAAGCTTGTAATTGTGTGTATTCACTACACTCAATACATTCCTACTCAGCGAAGCGAGGAATATCACAACAACATACCTACCAACTCACAGGGTGCCACAGTGTGACACACGATATCGGCTAAGTCTTTTAACAAAGGAGGGAGGGAGAGGAAAAGTGGATTCGATCTCCCCTGGCAATTTACATAAACAAAGTGGAATCCACTCTAGTGGTGGTAGTGGTCCCTACAGTGGTGGGGAGCACACAGTGTTGTGTAGAATACCCCTCACACACTAACAGGCCCCTTGGTGTCATGCTTCATCATCGGGGTCTTCGCACCCCTCTACGGGATGTGGCGTGCTGCGACTTACGACTGCGTAGGAGCACTTGAAGTGAACTATGTGTTGGTGAGTGTGGGGGGTTATTGTGTGAGTAGTGAAGGTTTAAAAAATAACTGGCTCGTAGGGTGAAAAATAAAATGTATTAAGCCCTCAGCTGGTATTGTTAAAAGGGTGCAGGGTGAGGTTGTTACTGTATTATAATGTACATCAACCTCAAAAAGTGCGTCGACATGACATGTTTCGGAGTGTGGAAACTCCTTCTTCAGGACGAGGGAGTGCACAAACCTCCTCACCTTACTCACATGTAGTGTAGATGTTAAAGTGTTAGTTACAAAAATAAAATCTACAGAAAATTAGGTGTAATGTTCTTAATTATGTTTTTATGATCAAGAGGTCTGTTGCGCCCAATTGGCGATAATAGAACAAGACCTGTGAAGATAAAGCGCATAGTAAATAAAAAACATCACATTTAGGATATAGATTATCATCAGAAAAATGTCTGTTAAAAAAAATAGGGTAATCTGTGACATATTGTGGTCTGGAACCCTTTAAGAAAAAGACAAGGACACACATGTAGACTAATACACATACATTTATAAATGGTAAGTCATAAGTTTCTCCTAAGCTGTTGTATTTTAGGAGGAAGGTTGGTTAGTTCAGTGCTTACTTATTTAATAAGGCAGGGGGGCCTCATGAGCCCTGCGTGGTATTGGGGGTAGTGTTCCGGCTCAATGTGGCTACCTAGAGGACATAGGAGGCTAGAGTCAGGATTCGTAGTTTTTACTCGTGGCAAAAAATGGGGTAGGTTCTCTGCATAACAGACTCACGGTTACAGCATGCTTAGATGGGCTGTCATCCCCTCAACGTGGCTCCGACGGTGTGCCGTGTGTTCGGAAGTTCGTACTTTATATACTACCCAGAGTGCCCTTAATTGTAGCCTGATTGGAATCGGATAGTGCCCATAGAAGGAGAGAAACCCCAATTGATTCTCCGGTTGTGCGCGGAAGAGATGGGCGTTGTAGATGGTGAAATGCGCATGCGCGCGGAAGTAGTGATACCACCGCCTCTTGGTATAGAGAGGCGTTCAGCGCGCATGCGCCAAAAAAGTAGCGTAGGACCCAGTGTGAGTTCAGCACGCTGGTTGTATATAGTGCTGTGGATCTCTTTAATTTATTAGAGTCGTGCTGAGGCCTTGCTCGTTTATAAAAAACAAATGCGATGTTCTGGTATAGGCCATAGTTTTATCGTTCAAAAAACTTAGCAACAAATGCCTGGATGGATTTATGAACTTATGAACCTATTTAGCATGCACAGGGCCATAGTTTTATCGTTCAAAAACTTAGCAACAACTACCTGGATGGGTTTATGAACCTATTTAGCATACATAGGGTCACTAGATTACGAAAGGGTCATGGATAAAGAAGGTTCTTGTTCAATCAGATATACTGGGATAGAATAACAACCCCTGCATAAATCAATCCATTACATACATGCTCTTCAGCCAAGACCCGATTTTAGTTGATAACTAGGGGGCTATGAACTGGGTTTGTGACATTTATAAGCCCATAAGTCAACGTAATTGGCCCCATGGGATAGAGTCATTGAGTCCGTTGGTGTCGGTGCCCAAACGGAAGACCCACCTCTGTTCCTTCTCAAACAGTCCCACATCAGTGGGGAGCTGTTCAATTACAGTCCAGTGCAGTTCATTGACACAATGTTGTGCCTCCAAAAAATGTGCTGCCATTTTTGTGGTAGATTTTTTGCATCTTACATTACTTTTATGTTCGTTTATTCTAGTTTTCACTGCCCGAGTGGTCATACCCACATATTCCAAGTTACAGGGGCAGGTGATTAGATAAACGACGTTCCTGCTATTGCAATTGGTGAACACTCGTTGTTCCCATTTAGTGCCATTTTTGAAGATTGAAGTATTGCTTTTTTTAGTTAAGTGGCAACTATTGCAATTGCCGCATGGGTGATGTCCTTGCACTCCACGTAGCTGCGGTCTGGTAACTGTGTTCTGTGGTCTTGTGTGCACGAGAATGTCTTTGAGGTTCCTTCCTCTTCTGTGGGCAAAGAGAGGTTTTTCCATATTTAACGTAACAGTTGTGAGTATACGCCAGTGTTTGTTCACCAGTTTAGTTACCTGGTTGGGAAGAGTACTGTATGTGGTGACACACACTGGTCTGTTCAGAGTGTCGTCTTTTGGTACTTTGTCTTCCAGGAGTGACCCTCGATTGTTATTACGAGCCCTTTTCATAGCCTTCTTTAATACCTTCTCAGGGTATTGTCTTTGTTTTAGTTTTACGCTTAGATCCTGGGCTTGGGATTTGTATCTTGCCACGTCGCTACAATTGCGGCGTAGGCGGAGGAACTGTCCGTATGGTAGGTTCTCTCTCAAAAGACGCGGATGAAAACAATCAAAATGTAGTAGACAGTTCCTCGCCATCGGTTTGAAATGAGTTTCAGTTTTTAAGGAACCAGACTCATAATAGATATTCAGGTCTAGGAACACCATTGACTCATTTGACATAGAATGAGTGAATTTTAAGAAGGCATTTTGGGTGTTTAGCCATGTCATGAAATCCACGACTGATTGTCCGTCTCCATCCCAGATGACTAGAACGTCATTTATGTAACGTTTCCAGGTGCATATTCTGCCCCTGAAAGGATTGTTGGGGTGGAGGATCTTGGTGGTCTCCAGGTGGTGCACATATAAACCAGCCAGGCTCGGCGCGAAAGTGCTCCCCATGCTTGTTCCATGCTGTTGTAGATATAAGGTGCCTTCGTATTCAAAAAAGTTTTTGGTAAGTGCTGTTGAGATGCACTCCATCACCACTCCTCGAGGGGTTTGATATTTCCATGGTTTTGAATGTAGTAACTCCTCAATGATGAGGAGGGTTTCATCATGGGGGAGGCTGGTGTAGAGGCTCTCTACATCTAGACTCACCAGCATTTGTGAGTTTAAGTCAAATGGAAGATCTTGTAGTAACTGTAGTACAGCCTTAGTGTCTCTCAGATATGTGTCTGTCGCTTGTACCAAAGGTCTTAGAAAGGCATCAGCGAATTTAGACAAAGGCTCTAGTATAGATGAAATCCCAGATACGATGGGACGGCCTGGTGGATTGGTGAGACTTTTGTGTACCTTCGGTATACTATAAAAGTATGGTGTACGAGGGTTTTTTTGTGTCAAGAAGTCTGCTTCCTTCTTGGTAAGCCAGTCATGGGCTAGCGCCTCCTCAGTCATTGCCCCTATCTGTGTGCGTAGAGATTCAGTAGGGTCATCAGGCAAGATTCGATAGTTCCTCTCATCTGATAAGAGTCTTCTGCACTCTTGGTCATAGGCGGCGGTGGTTTGAATAACCACTGCCCCGCCTTTGTCGGCTGGTTTTATGGTTAGTTTTTTTGCTCTGGGAAAGTTCTCTTATTGCCTCATTTTCTAACCTGCTCAAATTCTGGAAAACGTTCTGATTGGTCTCCAAATGGCTGAGTTCCAGCATGATAGCTTTTTCAAAAGCTAGAACTTCGACAGGAAGTTGGTTATCGGATGGTGTGAAGGTCGATTTTGGTTTTAGACCCGTGTCCGAAGTGTCAGGAGTAGGTTCTTTATTTTTAAAGAACGCTTTCAGTTTGATAGTTCTCACAAAGTCTTGAATCTTTTTGTGTAGGCGAAAAGAGTCAGGTTTATTAGTAGGGATGTATCCAAGTCCTTTATTAAGTACCTGATTCTGTAGAACAGTCAGAGGCCATGGGGATGTATTAATGACTAAGTTCCCCTCTTGCTTGTGGAGGCTTGATTCGCTGTCATGCTCCTGGTGTGGACCCTCGGGTCTGCCACGTCCTCTGTTTGCCAAGTGACGTTGTTGCCCTTCCTGTTCCTGCCTCTGCGGGGTCCCTGGCCCCATGCTAAAAAAGGCTGCGCGGTTTGGGGTGCGGGTGTTGCTTCTGGTCCCCATTGTGGGTACAGCGGTCCCATCGGTAGTGGACCGTATTGGTATGGTACTTGGAATTGTCCTTGATAGGGGTTAAATTGTGGAGGTCCTTGAAAACCTCTCCAGCCTCTTTGGCGTGGGTATTGGGTTCTCTGTTGTCGGTAACCTCCTCTTTGTTGTCTTCTTTGTTGGCAACCACCTGAATTAGTGCTGCCACCTGAGCTCACACTGTCAGTATCACTTGTATTACCCTTCGCCACATAGTCTGCCTTAGTATATGGGTATGCCCTCTCTGCAGTGAACCGGTCCTCATCTTTCTTGAGTTTATTAAACTTGTTTGTCTTAAGTGTTGTTTCAAAGTCTGTCATTTGTTGGTTAAGTTCATCCAGGCCTTTCTTCAAGGCTGCAGGTGAGATAAAAGCCTTGAGTTGTACCTCTTGTTTCTGGATCTCTACCTTTAGTTCATATGAAATTCTTGTGGCTGGTTGTACAATTAGTACCAGCCAGTCTCTGGTACAATGCCATGAGATCAGAGACCAGGCTTTTTTAAAAACAAGATCGTCTTGAAAGATAAATGGTTCGTTTTGTACAATTAGGCCTTGTGGGGCTATCTTGTTCCTTAAATATTCTCTCATGAGGAGGCCATGTAATGCAGCCCTAATCTGGACTTTTCTCAAATTCGTTAGTTCATCCCAATACGTCACAGAGGGGCCCGGGTCACTGTTACTTAATCCCTCAAAGGGATTGACTTCCGCAAGGATCCTATCGACATCATCCTACCCGAAGGTGAGGCCATGTTCGTCCTCCATTCTGTTGTCGTGCGAATTGAGGTGTTTGGATGTAATGTGTGTTACGTCCACTAATGTGTGTCCAAGGGAGGGGCTCCCACAGCTGTACGCTGTCAAGGACAAGTCTTTTAACAAAGGAGGGAGGGAGAGGAAAATTGGATTCGATCTCCCCTGGCAATTTACATAAACAAAGTGGAATCCACTCTAGTGGTGGTAGTGGTCCCTACAGTGGTGGGGAGCACACAGTGTTGTGTAGAATACCCCTCACACACCAACAGGCCCCTTGGTGTCATGCTTCATCATCGGGTTCTTTGCACCCCTCTACGGGATGCGGCGTGCTGCGACTTACGACTACGTAGGAGCAGTTGAAGTGAACTATGTCTTGGTGAGTGTGGGGGGTTATTGTGTGACTAGTGAAGTGGTGAGAGGTGAAGGTTTAAAAAATACCTGGCTCGTAGGGTGAAAAATAAAATGTGTTAAGCCCTCGGCTGGTATTGTTAAAAGGGTGAGGTAGTTACTGTATTATAATGTACATCAACCTCAAAAAGTGCGTAGACATGACATGTTTCGGAGTGTGGAATTGTCCTTGATAGGGGTTAAATTGTGGAGGTCCTTGAAAACCTCTCCAGCCTTTTTGGCGTGGGTATTGGGTTCTCTGTTGTCGGTAACCTCCTCTTTGTTGTCTTCTTTGTTGGTAACCACCTGAATTAGTGCTGCCATCTGAGCTCACACTGTCAGTATCACTTGTATCACCCTTCGCCACATAGTCTGCCTTAGTATATGGGTATGCCCTCTCTGCAGTGAACCGGTCCTTATCTTTCTTGAATTTATTAAACTTGTTTGTCTTAAGTGTTGTTTCAAAGTCTGTCATTTGTTGGTTAAGTTCATCCAGGCCTTTCTTCAAGGCTGCAGGTGAGATAAAAGCCATGAGTTGTACCTCTAGTTTCTGAATCTCTACCTTTAGTTCATGTGAAATTCTTGTGGCTGTTTGTACTATTAGTACCAGTCAGTCTCTGGTGCAATGCCATGAGATCAGAGACCATGCTTTTTTAAAAACAAGATCGTCTTGAAAGATAAATGGTTCGTTTTGTACAATTAGGCCTTGTAGGGCTATCTTGTTCCTTAAATATTCTCTCATGAGGAGGCCATGTAATGCAGCCCTAATCTGGACTTTTCTCAAATTCGTTAGTTCATCCCAATCCGTCACAGAGGGGCCCGAGTCACTGTTACTTAATCCCTCAAAGGGATTGACTTCCGCAAGGATCCTATCGACATCATCCTCCCCGAAGGTGAGGCCATGTTCGTCCTCCATTCTGTTGTCATGCGAATTGAGGTGTTTGGATATAATGTGTGTTACGTTCCCAAATATGTGTCCAAGGGAGGGGCTCCCACAGCTGTACGCTGTCAAGGACAAGTCTTTTAACAAAGGAGGGAGGGAGAGGAAAAGTGGATTCGATCTCCCCTGGCAATTTACATAAACAAAGTGGAATCCACTCTAGTGGTGGTAGTGGTCCCTACAGTGGTGGGGAGCACACAGTGTTGTGTAGAATACCCCTCACACACCAACAGGCCCCTTGGTGTCATGCTTCATCATCGGGGTCTTCGCGATGCGGCGTGCTGCGACTTACGACTAGGTAGGAGCACTTGAAGTGAACTATTGGGCGCAACAGACCTCTTGATCATAAAAACATAATTAGGAACATTACACCTAATTTTCTGTAGATTTTATTTTTGTAACTAACACTTTAACATCTACACTACATGTGAGTAAGGTGAGGAGGTTTGTGCACTCCCTCGTCCTGAAGAAGGATTTTCCACACTCCGAAACATGTCATGTCGACGCATTTTTTGAGGTTGATGTACATTATAATACAGTAACAACCTCACCCTGCACCCTTTTAACAATACCAGCCGAGGGCTTAATACATTTTATTTTTCACCCTACGAGCCAGGTATTTTTTAAACCTTCACCTCTCACCACTTCACTACTCACACAATAACCCCCCACACTCACCAACACATAGTTCATTTCAAGTGCTCCTACGTAGTCGTAAGTCACAGCACGCCGCATCCTGTAGAGGGGTGCGAAGACCCCGATGATGAAGCATGACACCAAGGGGCCTGTTGGTGTGTGAGGGGTATTCTACACAACACTGTGTGCTCCCCACCACTGTAGGGACCACTACCACCACTAGAGTGGATTCCACTTTGTTTATGTAAATTGCCAGGGTAGATCGAATCCACTTTTCCTCTCCCTCCCTCCTTTGTTAAAAGACTTGTCCTTGACAGCGTACAGCTGTGGGAGCCCCTCCCTTGGACACACATTAGTGGACGTAACACACATTACATCCGAACACCTCAATTCGCACGACAACAGAATGGAGGACGAACATGGCCTCACCTTCGGGGAGGATGATGTCGATAGGATCCTTGCGGAAGTCAATCCCTTTGAGGGATTAAGTAACAGTGACCCGGGCCCCTCTGTGACGGATTGGGATGAACTAACGAATTTGAGAAAAGTCCAGATTAGGGCTGCATTACATGGCCTCCTCATGAGAGAATATTTAAGGAACAAGATAGCCCCACAAGGCCTAATTGTACAAAACGAACCATTTATCTTTCAAGACAATCTTGTTTTTAAAAAAGCCTGGTCTCTGATCTCATGGCATTGTACCAGAGACTGGCTGGTACTAATAGTACAAACAGCCACAAGAAATTCACATGAACTAAAGGTAGAGCTCCAGAAACTAGAGGTACAACTCAAGGCTTTTATCTCACCTGCAGCCTTGAAGAAAGGCCTGGATGAACTTAACCAACAAATGACAGACTTTGAAACAACACTTAAGACAAACAAGTTTAATAAACTCAAGAAAGATAAGGACCGGTTCACCGCAGAGAGGGCATACCCATATACTAAGGCAGACTATGTGGCGAAGGGTAATACAAGTGATACTGACAGTGTGAGCTCAGATGGCAGCACTAATTCAGGTGGTTACCAACAAAGAAGACAACAAAGAGGAGGATACCGACAACAGAGAACCCAATACCCACGCCAAAGAGGCTGGAGAGGTTTTCAAGGACCTCCACAATTTAACCCCTATCAAGGACAATTCCAAGTACCATACCAATATGGTCCACTACCGATGGGACCGCTGTACCCACAATGGGGACCAGAACCAACACCCGCACCCCAAACCGCGCAGCCTTTTTTAGCATGGGGCCAGGGACCCCGCAGAGGCAGGAACAGGAAGGGCAACAACGTCACTTGGCAAACAGAGGATGTGGCAGACCCGAGGGTCCACACCAGGAGCATGACAGCGAATCAAGCCTCCACAAGCAAGAGGGGAACTTAGTCATTAATACATCCCCTTGGCCTCTGACTGTTCTACAGATTCAGGTACTTAATAAAGGACTTGGATACGTCCCTACTAATAAACCTGACTCTTTTCGCCTACACAAAGAGATTCAAGACTTTGTGAGAACTATCAAACTGAAAGCGTTCTTTAAAAATAAAGAACCTGCTCCTGACACTTCGGACACGGGTCTAAAACCAAAATCGACCTTCACACCATCCGATAACCAACTTCCTGTCGAAGTTCTAGCTTTTGAAAAAGCTATCATGCTGGAACTCAGCCATTTGGAGACCAATCAGAACGTTTTCCAGAATTTGAGCAGGTTAGAAAATGAGGCAATAAGAGAACTTTCCCAGAGCAAAAAAACTAACCATAAAACCAGCCGACAAAGGCGGGGCAGTGGTTATTCAAACCACCGCCGCCTATGACCAAGAGTGCAGAAGACTCTTATCAGATGAGAGGAACTACCAAATCTTGCCTGATGACCCTACTGAATCTCTACGCACACAGATAGGGGCAATGACTGAGGAGGTGCTAGCCCATGACTGGCTTACCAAGAAGGAAGCAGACTTCTTGACACAAAAAAACCCTCGTACACCATACTTTTATAGTATACCGAAGGTACACAAAAGTCTCACCAATCCACCAGGCCGTCCCATCATATCTGGGATTTCATCTATACTAGAGCCTTTGTCAAATTCGCTGATGCCTTTCTAAGACCTTTGGTACAAGCGACAGACACATATCTGAGAGACACTAAGGCTGTACTACAGTTACTACAAGTACTTCCATTTGACCAAAACTCACAAATGCTGGTGAGTCTAGATGTAGAGAGCCTCTACACCAGCCTCCCCCATGATGAAACCCTCCTCATCATTGAGGAGGTACTACATTCAAAACCATGGAAATATCAAACCCCTCGAGGAGTGGTGATGGAGTGCATCTCAACAGCACTTACCAAAAACTTTTTTGAATACGAAGGCACCTTATATCTACAACAGCATGGAACAAGCATGGGGAGCACTTTCGCGCCGAGCCTGGCTGGTTTATATGTGCACCACCTGGAGACCACCAAGATCCTTCACTCCAACAATCCTTTCAGGGGCAGAATACGCACCTGGAAACGTTACATAGATGACGTTCTAGTCATCTGGGATGGAGACGGACAATCAGTCGTGGATTTCATGACATGGCTAAACACCCAAAATGCCTTCTTAAAATTCACTCATTCTATGTCAAATGAGTCAATGGTGTTCCTAGACCTGAATATTTATTATGAGTCCGGTTCCTTAAAAACTGAAACTCATTTCAAACCGACGGCGAGGAACTGTCTACTACATTTTGATAGTTTTCATCCGCGTCATTTGAGAGAGAACCTACCATACGGACAGTTCCTCCGCCTACGCCGCAATTGTAGCGATGTGGCAAGATACAAATCCCAAGCCCAGGATCTAAGCGTAAAACTAAAACAAAGACAATACCCTGAGAAGGTAATAAAGAAGGCTATGAAAAGGGCTCGTAATAACAATCGAGAGTCACTCCTGGAAGACAAAGTTCCAAAAGACGACACTCTGAACAGACCAGTGTGTGTCACCACATACAGTACTCTTTCCAACCAGGTAACTCAACTGGTGAACAAACACTGGCATATACTCACGAGTGGTACGTTAAATTTGGAAAAACCTCTCTTTGCCCACAGAAGAGGAAGGAACCTCAAAGACATTCTCGTGCACACAAGACCACAGAACACAGTTACCAGACCGCAGCTACGTGGAGTGCAAGGACATCACCCATGCGTCAATTGCAATAGTTGCCACTTAACTAAAAAAAGAAATACTTTAATCTTCAAAAATGGCACTAAATGGGAACAATGAGTGTTCACCAATTGCAATAGCAGGAATGTCGTTTATCTAATCACCTGCCCCTGTAACTTGGAATATGTGGGTATGACCACTCGGGTAGTGAAAACTAGAATAAACGAACATAAAAGTAACGTAAGATGCAAAAAATCTACCACAAAAACTGGCAGCACATTTTTTGGAGGCACAACATTGTGTCAATGAACTGCACTGGACTGTAATTGAACAGCTCCCCACTGATGTGGGACTGTTTGAGAAGGAACAGAGGTGGGTCTTCCGTTTGGGCACCGACACCAACGGACTCAATGACTCTATCCCATGGGGCCAATTACGTTGACTTATGGGCTTATAAGTGTCACAAACCCAGTTCATAGCCCCCTAGTTATCAACTAAAATCGGGTCTTGGCTGAAGAGCATGTATGTAATGGATTGATTTATGCAGGGGTTGTTATTCTATCCCAGTATATCTGATTGAACAAGAACCTTCTTTATCCATGACCCTTTCGTAATCTAGTGACCCTATGCATGCTAAATAGGTTCATAAACCCATCCAGGTAGTTGTTGCTAAGTTTTTGAACCATAACACTATGGCCATGTGCATGCTAAATAGGTTCATAAGTTCACAAATCCATCCAGGCATTTGTTGCTAAGTTTTTTGAACGATAAAGCTATGGCCTATACCAGAACATCGCATTTGTTTTTTATAAACGAGCAAGGCCTCAGCACGACTCTAATAAATTAAAGAGATCCACAGCACTATATACAACCAGCACGCTGAACTCACACTGGGTCCTACGCTACTTTTTTAGCGCATGCGCGCTGAACGCCTCTCTATACCAAGAGGCGGTGGTGTCACTACTTCCGCGCGCATGCGCATTTCACCATCTACAACGCCCATCTCTTCCGCGCACAACCGGAGAATCAATTGGGGTTTCTCTCCTTCTATGGGCACTATCCGATTCCAATCAGGCTACAATTAAGGGCACTCTGGGTAGTATATAAAGTACGAACCTCGAGACACACGGCACACCGTCGGAGCCGCGTTGAGGGGATGACAGCCCATCTAAGCATGCTGTAACCGTGAGTCTGTTATGCAGAGAACCTACCCCATTTTTTGCCACGAGTAAAAACTACGAATCCTGACTCTAGCCTCCTATGTCCTCTAGGTAGCCACATTGAGCCGGAAGACTACCACCAATACCACGCAGGGCTCATGAGGCCACCCTGCCTTATTAAATAAGTAAGCACTGAACTAACCAACCTTCCTCCTAAAATACAACAACTTAGGAGAAACTTATGACTTACCATTTATAAATGTATGTGTATTAGTCTACATGTGTGTCCTTGTCTTTTTCTTACAGGGTTCCAGACCACACTAGGTCACAGATTACCCTATTGTTTTTGAACAGAAATTTTTTGAACAGACATTTTCTGATGATAATCTATATCCTAAATGTGATGTTTTTTATTTACTATGCGCTTTATCTTCACAGGTCTTGTTCTATTATCGCCAATTGGGCGCAACAGACCTCTTGATCATAAAAACATAATTAGGAACATTACACCTAATTTTCTGTAGATTTTATTTTTGTAACTAACACTTTAACATCTACACTACATGTGAGTAAGGTGAGGAGGTTTGTGCACTCCCTCGTCCTGAAGATGGAGTTTCCACACTCCGAAACATGTCATGTCGACACACTTTTTGAGGTTGATGTGCATTATAATACAGTAACAACCTCACCCTGCACCCTTTTAACAATACCAGCCGAGGGCTTAATAAATTTAATTTTTCACCCTACGAGCCAGGTATTTTTTAAACCTTCACCTCCCACCACTTCACTACTCACACAATAACCCCCCACACTCACCAACACATAGTTCACTTCAAGTGCTCCTACGTAGTCGTAAGTCGCAGCTCGCCGCATCCCGTAGAGGGGTGCGAAGACCCCGATGATGAAGCATGACACCAAGGGGCCTGTTGGTGTGTGAGGGGTATTCTACACAACACTGTGTGCTCCCCTCCACTGTAGGGACCACACACGATATTGGCTACCATCATAATGTCTCCCGGTGACAAAACACAGTAAATAGTGGATTTCCAGCTCGTTTTCTTGAGCTTTGAATTGCCGATGTTCATTAAGGAGTATGAAAACACCCCAGGACATCAGCCTCAGCAAGGTTTTATTTGGGGAGAGGGGAGCGGGCTTGGGGCAGGCCGGGGTTCAAAAGTGCCTCATAGGTACTTCTAGGCACGAGGCTCCGCCTTCTTCAAGGCCCGCCCCTCATCACACAGTGAAATTGTTGTTCAAGTTGGCAGTTATCTACAAATTACTGGGCCACTTGTAATCAAAGCCATAGTTGGTTGTCAAAAACACGAAATACCCAGAACCATCAATAGAACATATGATGTTTTTTCACTGTGTTTTGTCTATCCATTGTTTCATATGGTAAGTCTAGTGATTACAAAATTGATATGAAGTAAAGATTTGCATAACTAAAATGAAAATGCCACTTTACTCCTCATGCTTTTTCCCCGCATGCAATTACAACGCAGGCATTACAACGACAACGTTGTAACAATGCATACCATTATTCAGCAAATTGTAACAACGACTTGCTCTGGGGGGCGTTGGATGTTGGAATAGTATAATTTAATATTCCAACTCCAGTATGTGCAACAGTAGGAAAGGTGTTGGATTGTAAATCCCACACCTTCTGCCCTCACCGCAAGATGTTTTTCCGACTTACGGAGTAATGGTATGTGTTGTTACTACGCAGTCATTGTAACAACCGCTTTGTAATTGCCTTTCGGGTGAAAAGGATTCATGGTAAACGATGTTTACCATCTAAAATGTGCCAAGGAATCTGAGTTAAGGAATAGTAGTTAGTTGTACAACACAATTTTGGATTGCTGATAATATCCGATAGTTCATACCTGGTGTTCTAGTGAGCTTTCTTTCTGTCTCTCTGTTGACTGGGCAGATTGTGGCTACACCTCCCATATTTGCTTTGTCCAGAAGGCAAATGTTGTATTTGAACCTGTGGTCACAACGATGACCTGTGCCACTGAACACTAATCACACTGGAAGCAAATGGAGTATTTAGGCTTCAGCTACTTTCAGTTTCAGAAACAGTGACATCAGTGCACATAGCAAACTGTGCATCACTTGTTGTGAACAGCACAAAAGCTCATGTTTATGCCCCTTCTAATATTAACCTAAGCCAGCTTTCAGAGTCTCTTATCAAAGTGTGAAGTGTATAGGAACGCACAGAAATGTTGGCATCAGAACTCCTTGAATTACAGGCTGACATATTGTATTTGCCATTTATTGCTACAATGCCATTATATAATGGACACAGACTATATTAGCTGACAAGTTCTCTTTTTTATAGCTAAAAGAAAATATAATAAACATGTGAATCAATATGATACATTTATCGTCATGTTGTTTAAATTGTTTATGCTTTAGTGTCTGCAAGCACAGCTTTGTTTTCTCAATTTAAAGATCATTTCTGCCATCACAAACTATAAAGACTGGGGTAGCAGACCGTAAGTTAGAGGGACATCACGCTAGTACGATCAAGCCAGAAGTCACGTTTGATTTGATTTGATTTGATTTTTGGATTTATAGAGTGCAACGAATGTCCGGAGGCGTCTTGGCGCTGAGGACTGTCTTGGCGCTGAGGACTCAGAAGAACGTGCGAGGATGGGGTATGCAAATAGAATTAGAGGTCGTATTGGAATAACCATGTTTTTACTGCCTTCCTAAATGCTTTAAGATTTGGGCTGTTTTTAATTGTTAGAGGGAGAAGATTCCACAATTTAGCAGATCTCAGCAAGAAGCTCCTTCCTTCCCATCGTGCCTGCTTGAACCTAGGGACTTGCAACAGTTTTTATTGTGCAGAGCTAAGGTTCCTGGACGACACACAGTATTTTATGCATGACGTCAGGTAAGAAGGTCCCTTTCCTTGGAGCGCTTTGAACGTGATGCACAATGACTTAAAGATTATTCTTTTCCTAACCGGTAGCCAGTGCAATGCTCCTAGTTGCTGGAAAACTGATTCATGTTTGGGAATATCCAAAATCAATCTTGCTGCTGCATTCTGCAGACGTTGGAGCTTTTTCAAGTATTGAGTTTGGATCCCCACATAAAGGGCATTACCATAATCTAACCTAGAGATAGCTAGGGCAGTCACCAATGTTTTAGAGCCTCAGGGGGGACGAAGGAACAAATCTTTCTAATCATTTTAAGGATGGCCCAGAAACTGGGGGTAAGACAGTTGATTTGGCTATCAAAGGTCAACCTACAATCAAAGGTAATCCCTAGATTTTTTGCCTTTGAGACAGGTTTTGGGCACTCTCCCAGCTCTGGGGGGCCACCATTTTGAAGACCAGACCGGAAGATTGGCTCCCAACAGCAGTATACAGTCTTGCTGCCCTTAAGTTTAAGACAATTCGATTGCATCCAGGAATTAACATGGGACATGCAGTTGTTAAAGCGATTGGCAATCTCCTCCTCATTGTTGGTTATTGATATGACCACTTGCGTGTCGTCTGCATAAGATAATACAGAGAACCCGAACTGTCTAATCAAGGCGGCCAGAGGGGCCACGTAGACATTGAACAATGTAGGGTTCAAAGACCCTGCGGTACTCCGCATTGAAGATTGAAAGTTTGCGAGCTGGATTCGCCTAATTCAACTCGAAAGGAGCTCTCCATGAGATATGATGTTAATAGAGTCGTGGCAGAATATTTTGGGATGGTATAGAACTAGCATTTAAAGGTATTTTCCAACGGGAGATTAAATTAAGTGCAACACTTATTCTACTTATGGACAATGGAGCACTAACTTTCCTGCTGAGGTGACCTCATAGAAAGCTGCTCTTTTATCTGATTCTTAGCGCCAGGATGGAAATTTGTTTGAAATGGAAGGACCCCCTGCCTCCGATAGTGGAAGACTGGGTCAGAGCCGCAGTTAGGATCAGCTGCCTTGACCAGGGATCATCAAGAAGTTCTGAATCATCTATATGGCCTGACTTCCTAATTTGAGTGTTGGCTATCCGTCCCTATGATTACACCAACTCACTGGAAAAGGTGAGGGTCCAGGTGGAATTGGACTAGGGCGAGTGAAGTGACCGTTGGGCGGATAGATAGACAATGCAGTTTTTTTTGTTTTGCAGATGCTCCTTGGTGATATGAGGGAATAAAACGTTCTTTCCATAAATAGTTGTATATGAGGAGCATGGAAAAGTAAGCATTTAACTCAATAAAATGTACATGTTTTGTGAGTCAAAACGTATATGGGGAGAAACCTATTTAGAAATAAAGCTTTGTGCCCAGCTGGGATCAAAATATATAAGGATCTAGGCTGAATGTGTTATTGTTGAGATGCTGAGCAATTATCAGGTCAAATCGATCATTGAGTGCTATTTTTCTGATACGAGGGTTGAGTCCATATGCTATGTTATGAATACAGTCAAAGGTCATGGCAAAGTGCAGAGAGGTTCATGTCATTTGGCAGGAGGGCTGTGAGGGTGGATGGGTCTGGCTGGGGTTCATAGAACAATATATGTTATTTTGACCATATTTGAAACATCTTTTGAACCAATATTGAGATCAGATAACACAGGAACTTTCTATGACATAATCAGTTCCCAGTCTTAGTCTGGTCACAGTGCACCTGTGTTCAAAAATAGGCAGCCATCATCTTTTCTTTTACTAATGTACACAGCATTAGTGAAGGGGAAGCAGTTTCAAACTGCCAATCTGTCTTTCAATGCACACAACTGACTGGTTTCAGTTAAACGAGGATGCAGGGACTCCCCAACACCACTGGCAGGAGCTTTGGGAGACTGTGCCTAGCTGCTGAGGGATACCTGTGGGTTTATTGGATCCCTGTTTCTTCGAAAGACGCTCTTTTAGTGGGGAGCACTGACTATGCTCTATTTCCTAAGTAGCACCCAGTTCTCCACTTCCTAGATTGCACACAGTTAGTGTGTTTGTGAGAACTTGTTTTGCCCTATGCTTATGCACTGGCATAGAGGTAAAGGTTTTCCGTTATTTGAATGGGAACACACCCCCAAGCAAATGGCAGTTAGTGCCCTTGGATTATGCTGTTGCCAACTATGCTTCGGGTTGCTTGTGTTCTTGTTCGGGGGACCTGTCCTGGCAGTTCACACTGTACTAGTCATTTTGAAGGAGAACAAAAGCTGATCTGCATGTGGCTGGTTCCTGTCTGAAATGGCATTGTTGGCAAAAAACACAGTGGTCTGAAATGCAGCCAAATTAATTACTGGTGGCTAAGATTAATTCATGGATTCCAACCATCAAGTCTTGGTTTTGTTCCATGCAAAATGTATGCCAGATTACAGAACTGACAGCGGAAGAGCCTAGAAATGTCACAACCTGTGATGGTGCTAAGAATCTCTGAGAATGAATGCTGAAATTGTGTATTAGTTGACTTGGGTACACCAAATCATAATGTTACTTTTTAAAACATACGGTTGAAGGACTGATGTACTAAAGGACTTATACAAGGGCCCTGTTGTGTTCATACTTCAGTCTGTGTTTTTATTTCTTCTCACGTGACGTGGGTCCTGGGAATATCATTATATGGGATAAAGTAGACCTTGCTCTACATTACAAAAGATTTTGCAAGTCAGCAAGGAGTTCCATGAGCATATAGAGGAACGAGGCAGAAGGCCAAGCTCCTTTATAAGGTTATGGAACTCTGAGGTGACTTACAATATCATTATCATGTACTGAAGAGAGTAGTTTATTCCTTATAATTCATGGTCACACCTTTACCTTTCCCACAAACCACTCAAATCCTCTGTGTGTAACTCTTTCATATGAAAGAGTAAGGATATTTGCAAACACAAAGACTAAAAATAGAATCACTAGTGCGAAATTAAACACAACAAAAAAGCTGGTTGATATTTGTTGGAAAAATATATTTGAATTGATTTATTACAAGCCATTTTTGAAAAGGAGCTGTAGCTCAGAATGTGTAGGAACATGCAGTCTACCTTTTCTAAAACTACCATAGGAGCGCAAAAAATTAAACAAATTGCCCTAAATTTCTCCTTTCTGTTTGCCATGGTGTAGCTATCCAAGCAGAACAAAAGAAAGAAAACACCCTTAAACTGAGCTTCATAATATGACCTGCCTTTTCCCTCAACTGCTGCCTCTGGCAGAAGACATTGTGACTCCAGAACTCAACTGTAATAAGGTATTACATTTGAGTTCTGGTGTCCTTTCTTTATAATTGGTGACTGGGTGCGATTGATTGATAGACCATCAATGTTAAAAATATTGATGTTCAAAATATTGAAAAAAATTAGACTACAAAAATATCGACTCCCGTACCTACACAGATAAGTACAAAAATATTGAATTAAAAATAGAGATGTAAAAATTATAGATGTGACAAATATCGATTTAAATATATAAACAAAATATTATATATTAAATATTAATATAAATTTTAACACAATAAATTGCAGTTAATATACATTTTTGCAAAATATAAAAAATAAACTTAATAAAAAACATAAACACACAAACATAATAATGTAAACATATATATTTTCTTTAAAAAACTATTATCTTTAATATATTTTAAACCATTAATATTATATAAAAATAATATATATATATATATATAAATATATTTTTCGTGAAGGAGGTGTTCTTGGACACATTTCACGTCGGCCAGAGACGTGTTTCAGAGGCCCCTGCTCTTCAAAGTGGCCCGGACTTTACTGGCATCCTGCCTTTTGACAGATCTTACACTCCGAGTTATCGGACAGCCTGGGCCCGCCTCGGTGTTGGGGGAGAAGCTGGCGGTTGTGAGGAATTCCACCTCACACAGGGCGGCAAGCACTGTCTTTCTGCCCCCGCTAATTGGATTCCCTGGCATTGAGGCTGGAGCAGTTTGAGGACCCGAGGAGGCTACAAGCACATTATCAACAAGCAGGAAAAATCGGCTTTTGCTTTGCGCAGTGTCCTGCACCGAGCGCAAATCACTTGGCAATATTTCCCCCAGCACAACTTACCTGGGATCCTTAAAGGGCATTGTGGGTTTTGCAGTCCATTGTTAGACCAGAGGACAGGCAACAGGTGTATCAACATCGATGGGGGCGAAGCTCATTTGAATCTTCAAATGGGAGGCAGGATGTTCATCAGAGCAAAGGACAGCTTCCTGGTTGCTTGGGCGCTGAAAAAGGCAAACCCACACCGAAATGCATTCGCCCGTTTGTTCGTGTGAACAAATGGCTTATTTGATCCTCCCCTGCTGTGGCCTCTGCTTGCTTTCTTTTTCGTGAAGGAGGTGTTCTTGGACACATTTCACGTCGGCCAGAGACGTGTTTCAGAGGCCCCTGCTCTTCAAAGTGGCCCGGACTTTACTGGCATTTTGCCTTTTGAAAGATCTTACACTCCGAGTTTTCGGACAGCCTGGGCCCGCCTCGGTGTTGGGGGAGAAGCTGGCGGTTGTGAGGAATTCCACCTCACACAGGGCGGCAAGCACTGTCTTTCTGCCCCCACTAATTGGATTCCCTGGCATTGAGGCTGGAGCAGTTTGGGGACCCGAGGAGGCTACAAGCACATGATCAACAAGCAGGAAAAATCGGCTTTTGCTTTGCGCAGTGTCCTGCACCGAGCGCAAACCACTTGGCAATATTTCCCCTAGCACAACTTACCTGGGATCCTTAAAGGGCATTCTGAGTTTTGCAGTCCATTGTTAGACCAGAGGACAGGCAACAGGTGTATCAACATCGATGGGGGCGGAGCTCATTTGAATCTTCAAATGGGAGGCAGGACGTTCATCAGAGCAAAGGACAGCTTCCTGATTGCTTGGGCGCTGAAGAAGGCAAACCCACGCCGAAATGCATTCGCCCGTTTGTTCGTGTGAATAAATGGCTTCTTTGATCCTCCCCTGCTGTGGCCTCTGCTTGCTTTCTTTTTCGTGAAGGAGGTGTTCTTGGATATATATATATATATATATATATATATATATATATATATATATATTTATATATATATATATATCCACTCTGACTCTCCGAAGTGCTTTCATGTACAAACGGGAACACGGACGCTGTATATAGCTGATGCCAGGTTTGATGTATTTTGCAGTGAGAAACAGTGCTGCCTCAGACGCGTTTCGGACACTGGCCGGTGTCCTTGATCACATAACAAACTGGGAACTGAAACGTAAATTTAAAGGTACAGACATGGCGCTAGTCAATGACATCATAGGGCATTGCTAAACATACACAAAATACTGCAGGAAAATGTCTCGTACTCCTAGAACAACTGTATGTACTTACAGGCATTGTGCAAAATAGTGCATAATTTGAAGTATGAAAAAATGTCTTGAATAAATTAAAACATCAAACTATGAAAAAATAACAATACAAAATATTGAAATATACTATTCCAACTCCAGTGAGTGCGACAGTAGGGAAAGTGTTGATAGCGGAGGGGTAAATATTACTATTCCCACTCCAGTGAATGCAACAGTAGGGAAAGTGTTGAATACTGGAGATTTCTTTTTTTATATTCACACTTAAACAGTTACATTTTTTTAATTAGAAATGTAAACAAAATTATAAAAAAGTAATAAACTATAATAAAAAAAATATATATATATATATATTTATATATATATATCAAACATATAAAAAGAACACATATAATAAAATGAATTACATAGAACAAAAACCTACAAATATTATATAAAATATGTAATAGAGTTACAAAAACGTATTCTTTTAAACTAGAAAATATTTAAATATATTAATTAAAACATCAGTCATTATTTTATTTCCTACCCTTATAACACCACACATATAACAAAACATTTCAACGTTTTTAATAAAATGTATTTACATAATTAACATAATGATAATCACTTAAAACATATTATTAATAAAAAACAAATAATCATTAATTGACTGCACACACTTTAGCATTATAATATCTACAACGCACACCTACATTATACTATAAAATATTATAACAGTTAAAACATATTTTAAAATTAAAAACTATTACTATTAACAACTAATGATTAAATAATTACATTTTATGTAATACCCACCCTTTACACCCTTAAAAGATAAAAAAATACCCAAAATAAATATCAAATAATTAACGTTAATTAACAACTTTGCTTAAAATAATTCAACACAAATTAATTCCCACCCTTTACTTCTATAAACACCACAATACACACCTAAAATTAATTACGCAATTACCATAATTAATCACCAATTAATTAAAATTAACAACCAATTATTAGTTCATCAATTAAAAATTATTTACCTCCCACCCTTGACACCCTTTACACCTATAAAAACCACAGCACAAAAATAGAATTAATTATACAATTACCAACATTTATTACAAATTAAATAATTTGAAGTAATCAACAACCAATTTTTAATTCATAAATCAAAAATAAATTACTGCCCACCCTTTACACCTATAAACACTAAAACACACACCTAAAATTAATTTTACAATTACCATAATGAATTACCAATCAATTAATTATATTTAATTACCAACCAATTATTAATTAATTAATATTAACTTACTTTACACATTTAACACTATAACGTCTCAATTAAACAAATATCAATAAATGAAAATAAATAAATACACTTAGGGATCGATTCCGAATCGGGAAACAAATCCGTACGACGATTCGTATTCGTAGCCGTTTCCGTACGAATCGTAGTAATCTGTCTGAATCCGTAGGCTCAAAATACGTATGAATCGTCGCGAACCGTACGAAAGTCAAGGGTGAGTCCGTATGACATAGACGCGCACAGTAAACCGTACGAATCGTAAACATTCCGTACGACCCGCCAAGTACGATCCGGACCGTGGAATTGAGACGCGATTCGTACGGATACGTCGTGTATGAGCAATTCGTACGGAGATCTACATGATCGCATAAGCACCGTACCCCTAAATTTAAGGGAAGTACGCAGGGGGTGTACGCACCGTACACGTACGACCTTGGGGGGTACGGACCATACCCCTAAGCACCGTACACCTACATTCATGGGGGTATGCACGGGGACATATGCACCGTACCCCTGTAATCCAGGGGTGTACGCACCGCACTCCGATGCACCGTACCCCTGCAATGATGGGGTGTATGCACCGTACACGGGGGTCCATTCCGTATGCATTTCGGGATGAAATCTGGTTTGCTGGACGTTTTAAACTCCTGTAGCAAAAGCGTTGTATGGAGTGCTGTTGACACGATTCGTACTTGCCTGGTTGGAAAAATCTGCTTCGAACCGTACGGACGTCGCGTACTGCGTGTTCCGAATACAATTTGTATGGATCATTGAGTCGTATGGTCTTTGATACACATCATACGGAGAACTGCATTGGGTAAACATCGTACTACATCGTACGTACGGGTACGGTTCTCCGTACGATTCGTACGGGAAAAAGGCTCTGTACAACGATTCGGACGGGATTTTACCGAATCGGAATCAGCCCCTTAATATAGTTAAATTACTTCCCACCCTAGTCCCCTACAAACCCGAAAACCGCTAAGAAAATAAAAATGCACAATGCGAATAAAAAAATGAATACATTGAATATAATTAAATTAATTCCCACCCTATTCCTTAAACCCACAACCCGCTACGGAACTGAAAGTGTAAAATACAACTAAAAAATATTAATAACTACTACAAATTACACACATATATTAAACTACAAACAATTCCTACACAAAATAAATACATCACATACATATAACATATATACTAAAATACATAACAATAATAAAACACAATATTTTTAACAACTGTATTTTTGCAAAAGATATTAAACACTTCGATATTTTTAAAATCGATATTACATCCCTTAAGTCAATATTCTTGACTACGATATTCTTATTGTCGATATTTTATACACACGATATTAATGACTCAATATTTGTGCAGCTCGATATTATGTGCTCCATATTCTGTCTCTGCACCGTCCAAGCCACTGATTATAAAAAAAATTAATGCAGTCTCTTAATACAGGGATAGCAGAATTTCTTGTAATATACAGTAATATTGCAGCCATAATATTGAGGGCAAAAATATCAATATGTTATTATGTAAAGATTTTCTACACCTATCGTCAAGATACAGAAATGTGGTGTTAAGAAGAGTAAATCTATACTTCCAGATATGCACTTACCTTTCAATTTTTTTGTCCTTAACATTTTGGCAATGATATCAAGGCATAACGATATTCCCTACTCAATAATCCACAATACAAACCTCCCACAGGACTAGGACAGAACAAGAGGCTACGAGGGGCTGCATATGTGTTTTGTGTCATTAATTTTATTCAGGTCAAAACTTAAATCTCATTATGTATATGGCACTTCAGCAATGTATAATGCTCACTTCTGACACAATTCACAAATATTTTGTTATGAACATGTGGGACTTTCTCTTGTAGTACTCCGGAATTACTACTCACTGTTCTTTGAATAAACACTTTAACTGCTTTGTTATACGATGTGTCCCATTATATGATATTTCAGTTACATAATTGTATGCAGTTATACTCAATATTAATTGCACAATATTTATTTATTTATTTATTCATTTGTAGAGCGCCTGGTTACACCACCGGTGCGTCCCCGCGCTGAAAACATACTCTGGTGGGGGATCGCTGTCATCCACCTAACTGCTATGCTGTGTAGAGCTCCCTAACCTGTATGTCTATCCGGTTTGCCTTAACAGCCATATTTTTAGCTGTCTACGGAAACTGCTTTCGCATGGTTCTGTTCTTAGATTTAGTGGTAGGGCATTCCACATTATGGCTGCACGGTACCTGAATGAGCGAGCTCCCATTCTAGCTCTGAATATTCTCGGTACAGTGACCTGTGCCATCCCCATAGACCTTGGGTCCTGTCCTGGGATGTAGTGGATTATTAGCTGTTGCAAATATCTAGGACTTTTCTTTGCTAGGATACAATGGCAATGGCACATTGCCCTGAAAGCGTGTGTCAACATTTCATTTAGATGTTTGATATAGGACATACCTAGGTGAGTAATGTGGAGACAACAGTAAGCATACTGGGCAAGGCAAAGGTTTGTAAAAAAAGTAGGCAAGGTAACAACCTTATGGTGCTACATAGGCCTTGATTACCAGTTTGGTGATAAATACCACTACTCTTGCACTTAGTGTAAACACCAATACCACAGGCTTCGATACATAACATGTGTTAAATAACACTGATTATGATTCTTTACTGTGCACAACAAAATCATTATTTAGCCTGGTGTTGAATACTGAATTTGTGCTATTTAGCTAATTTGGTAAATACTAAGGGGCAGATGTATCAAGTGCAAAATAGCAGCGTTGGCGACCAAAAAACATGGGAATTGCGATGTATAAAAAAAATCGCATCGCAAAATTAAGGAATCGCAAAATGTGCGATTCCTTAATTTTGCGCTACCATTTAAGGAATCGCAAAAAGCGATTCCTTAAATGGTATGTAAGAAACAAGAAAGTTTTGCAATTACACACTAAGAAATCACAAATTACCACCAACTTGTAGTTGGTGGTAATTTGCGAGTTCTTTTACAAATGCACTTTTTGCAATTTGTAAAGGTGGCATGTGACGCTCATACATGCCCTTAGGGCATGTATGTATGCCATATGCGCACACTTCAATTTCAGGGGTGCAGCAGGGTGTCCTTAAGACACCCTTGCACCCTTGAAATTATTCTCAATTTGCGATTAGCAAATTGCGAATCGCAAATTGAGAATAATTTCACATTCATTCCTATGGGCCTCCTGGCCCATAGAAATGAATGGGAAATTATTCCTTAATTGCGATTAGCAGTTTGCTAATCGCAATAAAGGAATTTTAAGAAATCTCTAAAAAATAGCGAATTTCTACATACATACCATTTTGCAATTCTCAAATAGCGATTCCTTAAAAATCGTTATTTGAGAATCGCAAAAGGGTATCTTGACATCTGGCCCAATATATGTTATTTATTACATGTGCTAAATACCTCACCCGATGAATATCACAACCCCAAAATATGAGGAAGTGGACATTTTCAAACATTCAAAGGTCCTGAAGTGTGAAAATTAAACCCTTGATAACATAAAAAGTCAGAGCAAAACACAAAAGGTACATAGGACACCCAAAAGTACACCAATACCTCCTTCTTGTGTCGGAGTGTGCAGACATTTGTTTCATATGAACAAAGCAACTTGAAATAAAACAAACAGAATTCACTGCCATCCTGTAATATCACTCAGTAATCAAATGTAGAAACCTGCCAAACATTTCCATCATAGTCCCAGGGAGGGAAAGGAAATGCAAGTTTACAGATCCTGAGTGGGAGGTCCTGGCCAAGGAGATGGTAAAACATCATGACTTTTTAATGTGCAATCTCATGCTGTAGATGCCACCAAAACAAAGAAAAACATGTTTGTTGAAAGAGATAATGGCCAAAGTCAATACGGAATCAACATAACCACATGATGTTGAGAACACTAAAAAAAGTTTTAAACCTTGAAATTCTAGGTACTTAAGCAAGTGTCCAAGCACAAACACAAAAGCATGGCAACTGGTTATAATTCTACACCTCAGCTCTACCTCAAGCTGTGGGAAGAAATAGTTATATCCATCATCAACATGGTTGGAGTGGAAGAACATCTTGAGATTTTAGGAATCCAAGAAAATAGTAATGACAGTTGTAATGGAAGTACATGTGGTTGTTAAAAAGTTGACTTTGCAGTGAATCATCGTATTGTGAAGAATGGGCGATGTAATTTGATACACATATTCACATTGATGCATGTATATGTTTTCAGGTCTAACAACTCTCTAATGGTACTGCTGACATGTCCAGAGATTTGGCTACAATAATGATAATGCACTGTAATATTGATGACGAATGGTTGATTTGTCTGTCAGTACCTTAAGGGTGATGTGCTACCACAGAATGACTAATGTTGCTTCTTGTCAACATCATAACATTGTGGTTTCAATTCAATTACATTCAAATCAAGAACAAGTTTATTTAAACCAATGGTCTTTAAACATTTTTAAAACTCCATTAATACAAATGATAAAATCACAATTCTTAAAACATCATAAAAAATTCCATATAAAGCACACAACTGTCCTATCCGCAATGCGCATACACAGATCTCCTAAAACTATAAAACAATCTTTCAGCTGTATTCACTTTTGAATGAACTACCCCATGGCACAGGCTATGTCCAATTTACTCCCTGGACTCTATTTCTAATATCATACTTTTTAAAAATTGGACGCAAAAGTTATTTTCGTATATCTACAACCTTCAGACAGTCAAGTAATATATGTAAAATGTAACAAGTTGTTCCCAAAGAGCAGCCACACTTACCCTTATTATCAATCATCAATCGTTTTACTCCTCTATTAGCATAGCAGGGGTTAACCCCAATTCTTAATCTTAATAATTCCCTTCTTAGCCAGTGGCAGGGTAATCTATCAATGTAGGGGAACTATTGTTCATTTTGCCACGCAGTGGCCATAAAACATACAGAACTTTTCTGTAAGAGATAATCTTGGTCCTGTGCTCGGGAAATCTCATTTCCCAAGCCCTAAGTTCTCTCTTATCTACCTCAATTTGGAGGGTCTGGGGACACAGCTTAACCCTCAACATGAAACACGCTTTACTAATAATAGCTCTTAAGCCTTTTGCCCATGATAACTCACTCTTTAAGATATAGTTTTTGCACTAATGTTAGATTTTAACTCTTCTCCCATTCCCCTGCACTGCCAGAAACGTAGTAAGATCATACAAGTTAATATGCTTCATGAGGTGGTTCCCAGTTCCAATCTCACTGCCTGGACCATTGAAGACTTATACAATGAAAATACATTTTTTAAGGTTTTACCTTCCTCAACGACCCAACAGTTTTTACCACTCAAATAGATCAGTTCAGCACCATATAGGAATTGTGGTGGAACCTTTGCTATGTAGGCTTTTAGGACCGGTCTATCCGACATTTCACCATAAACCCCATTGCATTTTTTCAATCCACTAACCGATGCTGATGTCCTGAGCTTTAAAGTGTCAAGGTGGGTGTGCCAATGCAGACTTTTCTCGAACCACATGTAAATCCTATTTTCCTCCTACCAAAGCATAGAATCTATTTCTTGTCCATATTGACCACTATTTTATTTACACCACCAAATTCATTAAACCTATTTAGCTTTCTTTGTAAGCTAATCTCTGTTTGTTCAATTATAACATGTGTGTCCGCATATTACAGACATGAGATATGTTTCTTATCCAGCTTCGGGCTTACCCCCCTTTTATTACCTAGGATACCGGGTAGGTCTGCAATAAACACAGAGAAAAGCAGGGGGCCAATACGTACCCCTGCCTCAACCCATTGCCAATCTGAATTTTCAGAGATAAACTCCCCTCTACATCTAAAATTATCTGGGCCCAGTTATCTGCATGAAGTGCTTTGATCAACCCCAACAGATCCATTGGGATGTTGTACCCGATTAACGTCTCCCACAGCGACTCACGGTCCACTAAGTTAAATGCTGAGCGGAGGTCCACGAAGCAGCAGCACAAGCTTCCCCTCTGCTCTGTCGACTTCCATGCAATGGACCGGAGTGCAAAACAGTGGTCAATCGTTGATTGACCTTCTTTAAACCCCCCCCTGTTCCGGCGGTACGATTAGATTTACTTCAGCCCAGTCCTTAAGCCTTTCCAAAATTACTTTGGCAAAGACCTTTTCAACTATATCAAGCAGGTTTATTAAACAATCATTTTTCGGGGCTTTTAAATCTTCTTTTTTATTGGTTTGGTCTTATTATTGCTCCTCACCAATTACCTGGAATAATGTCTGTATTAAGAATCTCCAAGAACATGTTTGCAAAAAACTCAGCCCACAACTCAGGCCTTGATTTTATAATTACTGCAGGCAAATTGTCAGGGCCTGCTGCACGAGTTAGCTTTACGCTTGATATAACTTTTCTAGTATAACTGGGGGTATAAAACTCCTTTATTTCCTCCCTCGCTCCTGGCCAAGACATTATCCTCCCTCTCTCTACCAATGGCCACTTTCCTTAGATTTCCCCCACATAGCTCACCCAATCATCTTCAGGGACAGCACAAAGCAAAGTTCCTAAGATTTTGCCAGAGCTTTCTTGGACCAGTTTCCAAAAGCCTTTCACAGCTTTGGACTCTATGACAGTTAACATCTTTGTCCAACTCCTATCTCTATAAGTTCTTTTTTTTCCTAATGATCATTTTGTATTTTCTCTTTAATTTCAGAAGAGTACGTGCCAAATCAGCATTATATTTCACTCTTAGTAGTTGCCTAATACTCGCTTTTACTTTGCGACATTCGTCGTCAAACTAGGGTCGTTCTTTGCTATGGAGTTTGTTTTTACTACCTACCCCAGATTTACCAAATTTCATTTCCACCCTTAAACATTCCAACAGTTGTATTACTGCGTATTCAAACTAGTCAATTCCATTATTAGTCCGAATGTTTTCTAATGGAAGGGTCGGCTGAACGGCGATTAATTTTCCAATAAATTCCTCTGATATACAGGTTGTAAGCCACCTTCAATAGTCCACATGTACCTGAAAAGCGGTATTTCTTTGTTTAACCCTTATTCAGTATAATTCCAACTGAAGAGGATAGTGGTCACTGCCTTCCGCACTTACCACCTCAAAGCACTTAATTATTTCAACATTCCAGGCATGTGTGAACACATAATCAATTGGGCAGGCTTGCTGGCCTATCATAAATGTGTGCTTTGCCGGTTGACCAGTCACCATTCTTCCATTCACGCATACCAAACCCATAGAGCCCAATAGTTGACCAAAAGCCTTATCTTGGGCCAAAATATCTTGCCTAGGAAAAATGGCATCCTCTATGTTCTATGAGGATAGCAGCTCCTTACACCAAGGATCTATTCCACAGGGATCTAATTTGTGATTGAAGCTACTCAGCACAAAGAGAACATCTTTTTGGTACTTATCAGAAACAGTCATCAAATCTTCTTTCAAATTTTCCATTTCCACCTTATATTCATTCTTCTTCCCCTTCTGTATTTATACATTTACAATGACTATACCTTTGTAGCGAGGAACGTGGACCAACAATAACACTCTATACCCTAATGCCCATTTACATTTTAATTCCCAAAAATCTACCTGCCTGGCAATTTTTGTAGAAATCAGCATCTATTACCCCCCAGAGGGTCTACCAAGGGGTTTCTTGTTTGCCACTTTTGACTGTTGAGCTAACCCTAAGGTTGCAGGAGTTTTGTCGCACAGCCACATCTCCTGTAAGCTCACAATGTTGTTATTTTCAATGATGGTTTTGAATTTTTTCTGGTTCGATATCCATTTATACTCCAGGATAATATAGACAGGCTGTGTGATGACCCTTGCTCCTAATCATTCTCACTCAAGCACCCTTCTTCCTCATAATAATGGGGTGCTGGAGATGCTAAGGCTCTGTATCTATTTTCAGCCAATATATCTAATTCACTGCCTCTTATGGCGATTTCAAGTTCTTCCTTGTTGTTCCAGCAGGTATCCATCAATCTTACCTGATGAACTCCCAACCCTGCATGATTCGTGAGGAATGTCTTCCCCTGCATGGTATAATCCCACATATTTTACTCCAGCAATTATTCCCTTTTTACTAAACTAATGCCTTTGTTTTGTAACTCATATTCTGCATTTACTAGTGCTGTTTTTACAAGGGCTGAGTAAAAGAGAACCTTAGTTACTTCACCCCCTTTACTATTTTCCAAAAACCCCACTTCCCTAAGATCCTCTGTGCGGATATTCCATAAGCTTGCACATTTAGATAAGGAAAAGAGGAGTTGAGATCTATTTAGTGGGGTTAATTTCTTCACTTTTTTCCCACCTTTACCCTGACTTTTTGGCTCTAAAAAAACATTGATCCTGTCTGCCTTCTGCCACTAACCCCCACGATCTTCCTTCTTCCTTGAAAGTCAACATCCTGGACTTTCTTCACTTGTGGTTCAATTGTGGTTTCATACAGAGCACAGTACACACAAGTTCAGTATACATAGATCCACATCACACAGTGTTTACACATACAAAAGTGTGTTTCATTTTACAGCTTCAGCACACTTGTACCTGCCTACCTGAAGTCACCACATGTACATGAGTGCAGCCAATTGACCATAGGATATCCTGAAATCCTACTTTAGGACAGGTGTTTGCTGAACTGGCATTACTTGAATAGGTGTTCAAGGGAGCTCTATATGATACTCACTCACTCACTCTCTGCAAAGCATCCATCAATTAGCAGAATATTTTTGCTAAAGGTAGCATTTTCAGGCAGTGGGTCCCTATGTTGGGCTCCAGGGTATCGGTAACTGTGAAAATATGTTTTGCATAATGACAATATTGAGTAAGTGTATCCTCTGGATCTCAAGCTGATTCAGGCTTAGTGGTTCCAGTCTTACTAGGTCAATCCAGGCTCCTATCCTGTGTTGCAACAGCATTTGAGGTCTTTGATTGGTGGCCTGGTTTTCATCCTCATGCCGCATGGTTTATTGGAGCAGAATGTGTCTCTGGCATAGTATGATATAATAGCCTCACAGGACGGCAGACATTTTAGTGGACTTTAGGATGGAAGTTTGAGCTGCTGCAATCAACCTGTGAGAGCTTTCCCTTTCCTTGGTTTTTAATGTAGGTCTGACCCAAGTGTGCATGATATTTTATTATTTTAAGCACAAACAGTGCATCTGCTGTGTTTTTTGCATTACTGTGTTGATCATTGAATGTTGCTATTGTTTTGCAGCTTTTCTTTCATCCTTACACTTTCTTGAATTTTTGCCAACTGCTTTTGACTGGAGGTATTTTAAGGTGTCATTTTCCACCGGTTTTTAATGACCTCTCATACTTGTAATGGGTGCTATTTACCACTTGCATTATTTTGCACATGTGGACTAGCACATGCACTAAATAGCGTATGTGTTAAATAGCAAACATAGGCTATAGGCATGCAGTATTTAACATATGTGCTAAATAATACATGCATTTTTTAACTTGTGATCAGACAATTTGTTAGTCATGCGCTAATTATCTCATCATGTGGTAATTACCAATAAGCCTAACTCATAATCAGGGCCTTAGTGGTGGCACCAGGTTACTAAAAATAGGCACACGCAATGTTTTTTTCCACTACATAGAAAGCACCACAGCTTGCAAAATTGTATTTTGCCTGGACCACTGAACGTTTTTATAAAGTGCAGGAGTATGGGGTCCAGCTGGGAATGAGTTACAGAAACCTGGAGGTGTTTGTAGCAAGTAATTGATGCAATACTTGATAACCCCCTGAACAATAATACATTTGGACTATATATTAAATATATCTAGATTTGCAAGAAAAGGCAGATGGATTCATTTGTGCAGAATAACACAGGTGTTTTTTCGTCAAGCGTGGTATCGGATATTGAAACCCCAGGATTTTAGGTTCAAATTTTGGAATTTAGGGGCATATTACCAACAACTAGCGATAATTATCGCTATGTTGGCTTAGCGGCTATAATTTTATCGCCGTGTAGCGATGATTTTTATCACTTAGGAGCCTTGATATAATCAAGGTTTATCTCCTAAGCGATAAAAATCGGCCGAAATGCATGAATATCGCTGAAAAGTCAGCGATATTCATGCATTACCGAGCAAATGCTCTTAGCCATGTTATCCACCTCCCATTGGATAACATGGCTAAGAACTGCTCAGGGCAGGTGTTAGCTTTTGGAGATATTCACGCTTAGCACGAATATCTCCAAAAGTTGGTAATAGGAGATAGCGATGTTAGCGACTGTTTCCAGTCGCTCACATTTTGGCACGCCCACTTTACATGTCATTAGTGATAAATTACTCTGACATGCAAAGCGGGGCCCAAGATGGTCGCTATCTCCTACTAGCTGTCGCTAACTGGTGTTAGCGACAGCTAGGTAATAGGGAGATAATTTTATCTCCGCTTTCTTGGCTTTTAAAGCCAAAAAAGCGGAGATAGATCCCTTGATAATATGCCCCTTAGTCACTAAAACACATATCCACTACCCCCACTTCCCTCCTTCCCCGCTTTCTGTCTCCACACCGGGAAACAACGATGATATAAATAAAAAACGAAATTACTAATTTAATTAATTTAATAGCTTCTAATTTACCACTATAAACCGAACAAAACAGTCCTACTGGGAAAAATAATGTACATTATGTCAAAGTCTGACAGGCCACCCATGCTGCCTCTGTTTCAGATTCCGCTTTTTAATCTGGTAAAAAGCATTCAATCATTCTTAACATTGCTAGTAATGATGGCAGTGATGACAGACAAAACAGCTGCTCTTGGAAATTGTCTAGAAAGTGACTGAGATGCAGTCAAAAACAGACATGGGAATTCACAAGGAAGAAGAAGAGGAGGTTCAGGAAATTATTGATTTTATTCCCATGAACAAAATGTTGAAGACACATTTCAGTGGGAAGGTTGGACTTTATAATAACAAGTATGGGGTTAGACAAGGTTTACGCAAGCATGGACAGTTTACTGCTATTATTTCTCAGGAGACCCACAAAAACAGTTTTAGTGCTCGTATGCTGAATCTTTGACGTACAATACAAGTGCCAACTATTTTAAGGCCGTCGCTTATATCACAGTATTTTAGACAGTATTCGAAGTGCTATAAATACGAGCTGCTATGGTTATACAGTTGAGCGCAGTTTAACTTTGCCATTTGAAATGGTAAATAATCATTCAAAACTCATTAGGTGATATAAAACTTGAGCCTTATCGTGCGACAGAGTGGTGATGCTAATATGCTGCAAAATGCCAAAAATAGCCACTTTTCGGTGTGTCTGCAAAATGTTTTTTTCTGAATGTATGCGCACCGTTAGAACTTGTTAGCAGTGTGTGCAACACTTACAGCGGGGAGTAAGATGGACAGTGTTATTCACAGAAGCTATGATCGGAAAAATGATTATTGCAGACAAGTTTGCAGAAGCAGGCTCTTTATGCAACTGCGAACCCCTCCGAATGTATTGTACTGAAAGGATACAAATAACCACGTTTAATACAGAGAGCAATTTGGGAGAAAAGTAGGCCACGTTTGCATAAAATAATAAAAATTGAGATACAGATTTGCAATGACAATGCTAAAAATCGCTAATTTAAAAAAAAGTACCAAAACATGTTTTCCAGGTTGCGCCAGCCAGCCAGTCAGTCATTCTGTGCAAGTGAGCGAGTGAGCGAGGATCAAGGAGGACGCTGCTCCGCCGCTCCTCAACCTCGAACCACTAGCCCCCCCGTAGCAGCCAACACCCAGGAGACACCCAGGAGCAGGGGACAGGAGAACCGGTCGCGCCGCAGCAGGAAAAAGAGCCGGAAAAAGAGCTCCGCAACTCAAGCCCCCGCAGCAGAAGGCAGCCAGAAGCAGGTGAGCCGCAGCCGTGCTACGGCGAAAGGAAAAAAAGTGCCGAGTGAGCAGCGGCGGGGCCGTGATCAGCGGGCGGCCCGCAAGCGTTTTTCCCACCTTTGGTGTGCGGTGAGCAGTGCACGGCTGGGAGAGAGTGGGGGAGTGAGTGAGAGTAGTCCGCATCTCCCCCCCCCCTTCCTGTCCTTCTGCAAGTGGAGTGAGATTGCTCCTTTACCTGGCGAGGCTGGTTGGGTTGGAGCAGCTGATCCAGGAAAGAGACGGTAGAAGGATTTACTTGCCAACCTCCAAGGCTGAGGCAAAGACTGAGGCTCGACCCACAGAAGCAGCAAGAGCAAGAGGAAGAGACACCAGGAGAGTCACATACAGGCACACACAGGAGGCACGCACCAGCGGTTTATGACTAGGTGACAGACGGAAGCAGCAACATAATCACAAATACCACAGTAATTAGTTAAGGATCTAGCTCAATCAATCAACGGTAACTGACTTTTGCCTCTTCCACCGCCAGACTCCACTAGATTCCACCAGACTCTACAAGACTCTACCAGACTCTACGAGACCTGACCACTGAATTTAGGGACGCTGGGCTCAAAGGGCTCAAGGGCTCAAGGGGCCCAAAGGAGTCAGCGCAACAAGGGTGCCGTCGCATGGGCAAGGGCAAGGGCAAGGGTAATACTCCGTGAAGAAGAAGAAAAAAGAAGAAAGGAACCAGGAGTAGGAACAAAAGCAGGAAGACAAAAAGATCACTATGAGATCCGGGAGATCTAGGGATCCTCACGTACCCCTGAACCCTACCAAAAGATCTAGGAGAGCAAACAAGGACAATAAGAAATCCAATACAGACTCTATGAGTGCTGGCAAAGACGAACTGAAGAAAGGGGCGGCGGAAGGCGAAAAGGAAAGAGGAGGAAATGAGCGGATGATCCCCCTGACCCCCTTTC